>NC_138970.1:20997500-22366250 GCF_055761805.1 Camellia sinensis | reverse complement strand
CGTATGTTGCTGACCGAGCTATGTTGCCGACCGACCTATGTTGCCGAGCTGGGTTGGTTGGCGGTGCACGGGGCTCAAGGTGCAGGGATGCACGTGATGATGTGACATGACACAGACGTAGGGAAAAGAGAGAGAGTTAGTGGCTTGGGGAGTGAAGCCCATGTCTTCACGTGGGGCAATCTGGGCCTTTGATATGGATCAAATGGGAAATACTTGTCCAGAGCTTTGTTTTTGAACTTTTTGCTTGTTTGTTTGTTCGTTTGTTGTTGTTTTTTTTTTTTTTTGAAGTCTTGACAACTTTGAATTGCTTGGTGCGGGGGTTGATTTTGGTGCGTAGGTAGACCTCCGCAGTGCTTACCAACGACAATGGTGAGGTAAGCTGAGAGCGGCGTGAAGAGGCATCGGAGAGCCAAGTTGAGGTACGATTGAACCGGGCTAGGACTGAGATCGTTGGCCACGAATCGGTCTAGAATCATGGTGCCGGCGAGAGAGGTGTAGGTGGGGGAAACGTCGCCACCGCCGCTGGGAAGCCATGAATCATGTGGTAACCATTCATTCCAACACTGAAGGTGGGTGAAAAGGAAACTATTTCCGGTGACAATGAGCACAACCGCCAATCGGAAGAGTTTTTCACAGACGGCGCCAACTGATAATGTAGTTTTTTCGGATGAGGAATGGATCGGACAGGGTCCGGATGCTCCACAGGATGATTGAACCTCCTCTTCCCAGTTATACCTGCACCAAGTCCGTCGAGAAGGACCCCGGAGGTGGGGTTCCTTCTTATGGACCCTCCGATGTTTAAGTTAAAGCAGTCTCTAGTAGAAAAATGGAAGCTTTTAGCTTAGAGAGGAAGTAGAAAATCGTTAGAGAGAGAGAGTGATTACTTGTATATATTGATTTCTTCCATACCTTTCTGGCCTCTTCGCTTACCGTGCCCTGTCAGTCGACCTGTCCTATCAGCCGTAAGTCTATGGTAGTGTTGTCATGCCGTGGACTTCACAGAAGGAGGTTGCTTGTCTCTTCCTCTTGTCTGGCCCCTGGGCCTAAGTTGGGTTAGGAATTGTTTGGACAGCCCATTGGGCCACTTATTTGGGCTATGCCCATCAGATAAGATCATATCTTTTAAGAAAGTGAACTTTTATAAAAACTAGTAATATTTTGTCTTCTTTATTGTCATATTTTAGTATACTAATAGATGATTTCACATAATTTTAAAAGTTTTGAATATTTATAATTTTTATAATGGGTGAGATCAATAATAATGTTATAAGATATGTTAATATACTTAGTTGGTAAATTAATTAGTATATATAACACTATCAAAATTAGAATGTTTCAACTTTATTTTCATTTTATTAAGGAAAATAGTCTTGTTAATGTGTGATTATAAGGAACCAGTGAAATTTCTTCTAGTTTCTTTTGTTTTTGTTTTTTTTTTTAATTATTAAAATTAGAATATTTTAACTTTACTTTCATTTAAGATGATCTTGTTAACGTGTGTGGTTTTAAGATGACTTAAATATATATATATATATATATTTTTTTTTTTTTGATCGACGAAAGTTAATAATTAGTTGTGAGATTAACGCTTTGGGATAGTTGAAACTTACACCCATCACTACAAGAAAAAACACTTTCCGTGACCAACATTTTGGTCGCGAAATGTACCATATTTGGTCGCTAAAACCTTTTCGCGACCAAAATATGTTAGTCGCGAGTTGGTCGCTAAAGCCTCGTCACAGATAGTTTTCTGTGACCAAAAAAGCCTTTGGTCGCTAAAAGTGACCATTCGCGACTAACTTTTTTGGTCGCGGAAAGTCCAATTCATATTAGCCAAAAGTAAACTTTTAGCGACCAAAGATAAGTTGGTCGCCAAAAGTCAGCGCCTTGAACTCCTAACCAAGGAGTCACCATGCACCCAATCCACTCTGCCAATAACATACTTCTTGTTCATATTTGGCAAAAAAAATATATAACCCATAAAAATTGGGTTATATATTATTTTATAAAACTTTTAATGCTTAAATAGAAAAATAGCATGTAATTACTGTAGTATCATTTTTTTTAAAATTTATCCCGCCATAACTTTCCGCCACCAACTTTTTTTTTTGGTCGCCAAAGGGTAATCTTCCGCGACAAAAAAAGCCTCTGGTCGCCAATAGTATACTTTCCGCGACCAACTTTTTTTTTTGGTAGCCAAAAGGTGATCTTCCGCGACCAAAAAAGCCTTTGGTCGCCAATAGCATACTTTCCGCGACCAACTTTTTTTTTTGGTCGCCAAAGGGTAATCTTCCGCCACCAAAAAAGCCTTTGGTGGCCAATAGTATTCTTTCCGCGACCAACTTTTTTTTTTGGTCGCCAAAGGGTATACTTTCCGTGACCAACTTTTTTTTTGGTCGCCAAAAGGTGATCTTCCGTGACAAAAAAAGCCTTTGGTCGCCAATAGTATACTTTCCGCGACCAACTTTTTTTTTTTGGTCGCCAAAAGGTGATTTTTCGCGATCAAAAAATTGTGGTCGCCAAAAGTTAAATTTTAGTCGCAGAAAGTAGACTATTTGCGACCAAAAAAAATAGGTGGTCGCCAAAAGTATTTTTTCTTGTAGTGCATAGAATTCAAGGTCTCCCTTTTAAAAGAAAACTTGATGGCTAAAGGATTAACCAATTAGATTAGAACCCTTGGTTATGACTTTAAAAATTGTGATTTTATAACCTTTTAAAGTTTCTTAAAGACATGTTAATGGATTGAGGAGTGCTGACTAGCAGTAACTACTGTGAATTTTGTAGGAAGTCTATTTTGATGATTTGAGTAGTTGATATTATTGAATTTGTCAAACATATCATTCACCTAAAAAATTAAGTTAATTAAATATGTGTAATTTTATGATTAAATTCTAATTATTTTTAAAAATTTTATCAAAATTATGATAGCCGTTTATTTTTTTACAAAATATGAACTTGTTATGGGGCTATAAATATCTAATTAACTTGATTTTTTTACGTAACTAATCTGCTTAACAAATCTTACAATATGAATAGTCTAGATAATCAAAATAGGTTTGTAATAAAATTTTACGTATCTCACATCAGTAACTATTGTGACTAAGTCATCACAGCAACAACACTGGTTCCTATGTTAATGCCATTTTTATTAAAATTGGGCATGTTTAATGGAAAATGTCTCTTTAAATTTGACCCATAATGATATAGTAGGATATGTGTGAATTATTAATTTTTAACACACTCAAATATATAAACTCAACTCTTTTATTATATCATTATGAATTAATTTGTGAGCCTAAGATTTAGAATTTCTAATTATTTCCCTTGTTTAATATTTTAAAATTTTATTATTATATATTACATTAATAATCAACAAAAATTTATTAATTTGTATGAAACTTTTCTACTGAATGGTCCGTAACCGTATTGCTTTCAATGCTTGGGTCATTACTAAACTATTTTTTTTTTTAAACTGAAACTAAAATTTTATTATTATAAAACTTTTTTGACTTGATTTGGCCAACAAACCATGTGAATGGTCTGCCTGCGTAACGAAAATGTATTGGTTGGTGGCATCATTCCGTGATGTTTTAATGGTATTGTGATTGGTGACAGAAATAAGACTTATAAATTTATGTTAAGTGATTGAGAATATATAAAAACATGATAAATTATGATTGAAATGGAACATAATTATGTGGTGCCTCAAAATCAATCAATAATTTTTTCGGCGTAACCGTGTTTCTTTCCGTGCATGGGTCATTATTAAACTAATATTTTATTATATATTACATTAATTATCAACAAAATTTTATAAAATTTAGTAATTTGTATAAACTTTTCTACTTGATTTGACCAACTAACCATGTGAATGGTCCGCTAACCACGTTGCTTTCAACGCATGGTCATTATTAAATTAAAATTTTATTATTAATTATTATATTAATTATCAACAAAATTTTATAAAATTTATTAATTTATATAAAACTTTTCCCCTTGGCCAACTAACCATGTGAATGGCCGGCGTAACTGCGTTGCTTTCAATGCTTGAGTCATTATTAAACTAAGTCGTTATATTTCAGAATTCTAGAGTATCAAATGTTATGATTGTTTATGTAATGCTTGTAATTAATAATGTAGTAAAAGAATTTAGAGGTGAAACAAACAACATTGACTCACAGAAAAATCAAATATAACCAACTTAGTTTTTTTTTTTTTTTTTTGTAATTTTTTATATTTAAAAATCACTACATAAATAGTGTCAATAATGTATCCACAACTATTTAATAATTTTCAAGTAGCCTATATTTGTGCAAAATTAAAGTTATTGAATAGTCCAATATTAGGGACAGGTGATTTGTATGATTTGATATATGATTTGATATATGATTTCAATGAAGATTATTTTAGAGTTAATTACTTAAAAGTCATATTTACAAGTGTTATGATAATTCATGTCCTATTTAAGATTTTTGAACTAATAAGTTATATTTAGTAAAATTAAGAATATTATCAGTTTTGTTTTAATTTTTAAAATTAAAAATATTATCAATTTTGCATAGTAATGTTCTAGATAATTGTTTCACTAACTGATAAAAAAAACCAAAACAAGAGAATAAACGTTTTTACCCTTCTACTTGTTAGTTTGATTCAACTATTCAATAAAACTGAGAACATTATCAGTTTTTTAATTTTTTAATTTTTTAATTTTTTTTTAGTTTTGCACATCAATGCTCCATTATCATGCTCTTTTATAAACCCAAGATTTTCAATTTTGCACAAAAAAAAATTCAGTTTTTTTTAAATTTTTTCAAAAAAAAAAAAACACATTAGTTTTTTATTTTTATTTTTATTTTTTACACATATATATATTTTTTAGTTTTTTCAATTTGAAAGTTTTGAAAATTAAAATAAATATCAACTATTAAAAATTTAATAGAACTTGAAGATCTAATTTTTTTTAATTAAAACTTAATAAAATATAAATTCATAAATTAACATTTATGTGTAAAAGCTCATTTATTTTATTCGAGTTGGGTCCGACAATGAGATTTTACCAACTATGATACAGTCGTGCTTGCTTTCGGACAAAAAAAAGAAAAATGTTTGGGGGCCCTAATTCTGTGGCTCAAATGTGGCTCAAATGGCCAAAACGACGTCGTTTTGGCCATTTTGATGTTGTTTTGTACTCAAAACGACGTCGTTTTGGCCATTTGAGCCACATTTGAGCCACAGAATTTGGGCCCTCTACCATTGCTCCAAAAAAAAATGACAAAATTTTCATTGATTGCGTGTGGTTTCGGAATCATATTTAAAAAATGTGACCAGTCAATTTCTTTTTGAAAATTATTATTAAAAAAAAATCAATTTCTTTTTTATCAATAAGATTGAAATGTTTCTACTTTATTTTTGTATAACGAACAAATTATCAACCAATTAAAATTACTTCCTTTATGCTCTTTTTGTTTTTTTATTACAATATATCTCAAGTACAATGAAATAAAAGGATAAATTATATTTTATACTTTTGTACTTTGTATAAAATCATATTTTAATTTCTACACATGAAATTATGACAATTAATCCCTAATATTTTTGGTCAAATCTTACTTTAATCATTTCATATGAAATCGTGACAGTCAATCTTCTGTACTTTTCATCAAATCTTACTTTAGTCCTTACACAAGTGTTAATGACCTTCTTGTGCTACTTCATTGTTTAAATCTTTAACAGAATTTTGTCATGTAAAATGAAGGTAAGAGAAAAATTATCCATATTTTTCACAAATACACACTTTGTTCTATGTGATAAATACATAAAAGTTATATAATACAATATATGTATGTTCGTATGGTGAAAATTGAAATGAAGATGTAAGAAAATAAAACTTTCGAAATTAAAAAGACAGTAGAGAAATTGAAGAGAAAAAAATAATGAATAGACAGAAGATTGTGTTACTATGGAAAATAAAATTTTGTGATTTCAATTTATACAAAATTTTAATTCATCTTTTGAATTGTTTACAATTTATTTTAACTTAATGCAGTTGTAATTTAATTTAAAATTTGGAACAAAGTATATTGGTAGAAAATGAGATTGATTTTCCTCTCTTGCCATCATTTTGTGTTAGGTTTTTATTATTGGCAACCCCATTTGACAAAACTCCTTTTAGTTATATTTATTTTCGCACCTTTTATTTTAGTGAGACTATGAGTTTATTAGATGCGAATCCAACCCGAATCGTGCCTTTGTCAATTCCATGGATCAAAACCGAGGTTGTAACATGATCTAGTTTTTCAGATTTTCCAATTTTGGTCGTCCCGCTCGAGCGGGGAAAGTGACGCTCGAGCGGGGATTGCAAGCTCACAGCATCTCTGCTTCGCCTGAAAAAGTACTGAATGAGGTGATTCTCCGCTCGAGCATGGAAACGTCCACTCGAGCATGAAGCCTATAAGAATCACACAATTTTGAAGCCTCCGCTCGAGCGGACATTCCCACGCTCGAGCGGACCACGCAAACCTAGGATTACTTTGGATTTCTATAAGGAATTGGTTTTCTTCCAAACCTATGATTACTTTGAATTTCTATAAGGAATTGATTTTCTTCCAAACCTAGGATTACTTTGGATTTCTATAAGGAATTGGTTTTCTTCCAAAACTAGGATTAGTTTGGTTTTCTATAAAGTATTTGGTTTTCTCCCAACACTTGGACAACTTCTCCATATCTTCTTTTTGGATTCTAAGATTTATATCTGGAGATATTTTGCTAGTTTTCTTTGATGTTTTGATTGAGTATTCAACTCATGGTTTAAAGAGTATACATCAAAGGATTATTTGTTTGTTCTACATAAAAGAAAGAGTTGTTCTTCGGTGGATTCTGAAGAATTTGAGCCTGAAGCTTTGGTGGATTCCGGAGTGGCTCATCGTCAAGACAATTCCGAGGTGAAGACGGGGTTGGAAGAGGCACATAGAGGTTGGTTCAATTCGGGCGTGGATTCGCTAGGTAATTGAGTGTATACCTGTGTAATTCCTTTATATCTTCTTAGTGGATTGTTTTGTGGCTGTTGCCCGTGGTTTTTTATCACAATTGGAGGTGTCCAATTGTGGTTTTTTCACGTAAAATTGTTGTGTCGATTTGTCTTGATTGTTTGATTGGGATTGTTATATACTGTTTAAAATTGATACATAATCACAAATCAACATATAGGGGATTTCTAGATTTTTCAATTGGTATCAGAGCGGGTCATTCTATTTTTGAAAAAAAATATATCTTTTAGAACGAGATCTTGTTTGATTTGTGATAATGGATTCAATTCGTGAGGAAAATTCTATGGTTCGACCGTCCCTACTTGACGGATCCAATTATTATTTTTGGAAAGCTCGGATGAGATCGTTTTTGAAATCTATAGATGAAAAAGTTTGGCAATCTGTCATGACTGGGTGGACCGAACCAACAATTACCATTGACGGAGTAACTTTCCCCAAACCAATTGAAAAGTGGGAAACAATTGATTACCAAAATAGTAGCTGAAATAGTAAAGTTATCAATTCTCTCTTCTACGCTGTCACACCTGAAGAGTTTAGTCGTATTTGCAATTGTGAAGTCGCAAAAGAGGCTTGGGATATCTTACAAACTATTCATGAGGGCACTCTTTCTGTTAAACGCTCAAAACTTCAAAGGATTACGTCTAGTTTCGAAAACCTTTCAATGAAAGATAGTGAGACCTTTGATGAATTTTATGTGAAGTTGAGTGACATTGTAAATTCCAACTTCAATTTAGGTGAAAAAATATCGGAATCCAAGATTGTGGGAAAAATTTTGAGATCCTTACCCGATCGATTCCAACCAAAAGTTACGGCTATTGATGAGGCTCAAGATGTTGACACCCTCAAGCTGGATCACTTGGTTGGAAATCTCCAAACTTATGAGGCGCATAGGAATTTCAAAAAGAAACAAAAAGATATTGCTTTTAGTAATGCTCATAGAGTTGGAGAGGATTCTGATGAGGATTGTGAGATAGACTCCAAGATTACGGCTGCTTTTGTTAAACAATTTAAAAAATCCTTTTTGAAAAAAAATCCTAATCTTTTGGAATCTATTCATACTTATAAATCTAAAGGCAAAGATAAACTCAAAATTAATTCTATAGCCAAGAAGGAGAAAGGAAAGATACAAGGGAACTCTGAAAGAGTCCAATGCTATGAATGCCAAGGATTTAGCCACTTTGCTTCAGAATGCCCCACTCGTTCGAAGAAGAAGAAAGCCTTCGCCATCACTTGGGATGATGAATCAGAATCTAATGAAGTTGAAAGTGACAACGAAGATCAAGGCGAAGAGGGACATAAACAATTCCTTGCTTTCATGGCGGCTTCCGAAACTGAAGGACGAACAGAGTATCCGAAGAGATCGGTTGAGAATGCCACTGATGATGAATCTTCGGAGAGTGATGATGAAGAGCTTGAGCAAGCTTATGAAAAGTTGTATAAGGAGTCTCTTAACTTATCCAAATTGAATGACAAACTCACTACGAAACTTAAAGCATGTGAAAGTGAGAATGTCAAATTAAAGAAAGAGATTTCCGAGGCTAGGAATGATGCCCTTAAGATTTCTAATGATCGACAAGCTCTTTGTGCAAAACTCTTGACTTGTGAGACAGAGAGGAATGAGCTACAGCAAATCTGTGCAACATATGAAGAAAAGAATGAAACTCTCGAGATGTCTCAACTTGCCTTGGAAGAACTAATCATCAAGAAAGAGGAAGAACTCAAGTGTGCTATGGCTACCATTGGTCTTTGGAACAAAGGATCATAGACTTTGGACAATATCATTGGGTCTCAACAAATTTGTTCTGACAAGAGTGGCATTGGGTTTGGTGGTAAGAAAGAGCAAAAACAGAGTGCTTCCTCATCTCATGATACAAGGGCTTAAGGAAAGGGGGAACAAAAAATTCAATATAAGGATGGACTTCTCAAACTTCCTAGAGTTGGTAAGGTAAAAGAAAAGAAGGTACATCCTGTACACCCTGTTTTTATTTGTCATCATTGTGGTATGCATGGTCATATTCGCCCTTATTGTTATAAGTTGCATGGGAGACTGTATTTGTCTGGACCTAAAAATAGGATGTTGGAAACCAAGTCGAGGCGGGTTCCCATTGAAAGAAAAGGGAACCACAACGTCAAGACACCACCCAAGAATCACAATGCTCACAACTTTGTTTATACTAAAGCGGTTTGGGTGAGAAAACTTGACTTGTGTTAATTTGTTTATTTGTTTTATTTCAGTGAGACTATGAGTTTATTAAATGCGAATCCAACCCGAATCGTGCCTTCGTCAATTTCTATGGATCAAAATCGAGGTTGTAACAAGATCTAGTTTTCTAGATTTTCCAATTTTGGTCGTCCCGCTCGAGCGGGGAAAGTGACGCTCGAGCGGGGATTGCAAGCTCACAGCATCTCTGCTTCGCATGAAAAAGTACTGGATGAGGTGATTCTCTGCTCGAGCGTGGAAACGTCCGCTCGAGCGTGAAGGCTATAAGAATCACACAATTTTGAAGCCTTCGCTCGAGCGGACATTCCCACGCTCTAGCGAACCGCGCGAACCTAGGATTACTTTGGATTTCTATAAGGAATTGGTTTTCTTCCAAACCTATGATTACTTTGAATTTCTATAAGGAATTGATTTTCTTCCAAACCTAGGATTACTTTGGATTTCTACAAGGAATTGGTTTTCTTCCAAACCTATGATTACTTTGAATTTCTATAAGGAATTGATTTTCTTCCAAACCTAGGATTACTTTGGATTTCTATAAGGAATTGGTTTTCTTCCAAAACTAAGATTACTTTGGTTTTCTATAAAGTATTTGGTTTTTTCCCAATACTTGGACAACTTCTCCAGATCTTCTTTTTGGATTCTAAGGTTTATGTCTGGGGATATTTTGCTAGTTTTCTTTGATATTTTGATTGAGTATTCAACTCATGGTTTAAATAGTATACATCAAAGGATTATTTGTTTGTTCTACATAAAAGAGAGAGTTGTTCTTCGGTGGATTCCGGAGTGGCTCATCGTCAAGATAATTCCGAGGTGAAGACGGGGTTGGAAGAGGCACATAGAGGTTGGTTCAATTCGGGTGTGGATTCGCTAGGTAATTGAGAGTATACCTGTGTAATTCATTTATATCTTCTTAGTGGATTGTTTTGTGGCTGTTGCCCATGTTTTTTTTATCACAATTGGAGGTGTCCAATTGTGATTTTTCCATGTAAAATCGTTGTGTCGATTTGTCTTGATTGTTTGATTGGGATTGTTATATACTGTTTAAAATTGATACATAATCACAAATCAACATCTAGGGGATTTCTAGATTTTTCATTTTGTAATAACATGACTGGATTCTATTAAAGATTTAAACAATAGAGTATAAAAAGGAAAACATTAACACTTGCGTATGGACTAAAATGAGATTTGATTAAAAGTATAAAGAGTTGGCTGTCACGATTTTATATGTAGAGATCAAAGTGGGATTTAATAAGAAGCATAAGGGGTTAACTGTCAGAATTTCATGCATAGGAATTAAAGTGGGATTTGATATAAAGTATATGAGTGCACAGTGTAATTTATCCAAAATAAAATGAATAGTAACTTACAACACAAATTACAATTATCTATGAAAGTAAAACTTAATTTTATTTTAAAATAAAAATGCCAATACTAAAAATATAATAAGAATATTTCTTTATTTTTCTTTCAACAATAATAAAAATGAAGTATCAATAACAATATTATGGAATTTAAAAAAATTATTCAAAAAGTTATCAAAGTGTAGCTCGTATTTATTTTGGTGTGATTCACATTACACTAATTATTCTAAACTATTTTTTAAAACTGTTTGCGTTTTTTTTTTCATAAAATTTGCGTGAAATATTTTTTGGTAAACCAAGTTGAACAGAGACCAAGATAAAATTTATGCGACGTTTTTGGTGGCAAATTTATTTTTGTCACTAAAAATATCTAGAGATCAAGATAATAATTTTGGGGACCAAAATAACTTATCGTTAAAAAAATTATATCTTGGAGTGAGTACATTAAGGAATTGAAATGAAGATATAAAGAAGAAAAGCTTTTAAGCAATGGATCCATTATGACTTATAGAATTGAGTATCATTTGCGAATGATTTACATTAGAAAATCTTTATTTTAAAATTTAAAATTTCTATTATTTTAGAGAAGGAAATTTGAAATTTTAAAAATGCTTCCCTAATTTGACACTTATAATAATATAGCATGATAAGCGTAAATTATTAATTTATGACACATTCAAGTATATAAAGTCAACTGTTTTGTAGGTCTAAACTTTAGAATTTCTAATATTTGTTTTCTTTAATATTTTAAAGTTTCATTATTATAAGCCAATTTTGGGCTGTTTTGGCAAAAAGCCAAAAAAGTCGAAAGCTAACTTTTAACTCATTTTTGGTCATATCACCTTTCATTAGAAATAATACAAAAAGTAAAAAAATTAACTTTTAATCACCTTTTCAAAACACTTTTTTATAAAATTTATTAATTTATATACATTTTTTTCTACTTGAGTTGCCGACATGAACCCATCATGTGAATGGTCCGCGTTGCTTTCAACGCATGAGTGATTATTAAACTAAGTCGGTCTTTATTTAACAATAAATAATATTATATGCACCAATTATAATGTATTAATTAATGTGTACATAATTTAACAATACGCATGGGTCATTATTAAACTAAGTCGGACCTGATTTAAAAATTCTAGAGTCTTAAGTGATATAATTATCTACGTAATGTTCATAATTAATAATGTAATAAGAAATTTATGAAGTGAAATAATGTTGATTCACAGTTGTCAAATAAATGAAAAATTAAAGGTAACCAATTTTTTTTTTTCCATATTTCAAAATCACTACATCATAATATATCCACAGCTATTTAATAATTTTTCAAGTAGCCTATATTTGTGCAAATTAAAGTTATTGAATAGTCTAACACTAAAGACAGGTGATTTGTATAAATCTTGATATATGATTTGTATAATATGATATATGATTTCAATATTGGACTATGATAATTAGTGATTACTATATTAGAGTTGGGTCGGACAATAGGGATATTTACTAGATAACTATGACAGTTTTCATTAATTGAGTGTGGTTTGGTTTGCCAACTCATATTTATAAAATAAGACTGATCAAATTTCTTTGTCAAAATAATAATTATTTTTATTATAAAAAAGATCCACTTTCATTTTTATCAATAAGATTACGGAAGTGATTGAGACTCCTCTCCCCACCACCCCCACCACCTCCACACACGTGGGGTTTGGTGATTGGAGAAAAAAAAAAAGAAAAAAAAAAGGCCAATCACAAGCCAAAGGGGTTGTGGGGATGACCCCCTAAGAGGGTCGGGATCATTTTTCTAAAGATTAAAATGTTTCCACTTTATTTTTGTATAACCAACAAATTATCAATCAATTAAAATTCTGCCATTATGCTCTTTTTATTACATTGCATCAGTTATAATGAAATAAAATGACTAGTGAGGATCTGCAACGCTAATAGGTATTTTACCTATTTAAGCATTATTATAAAAAATATATTTTATTTTGTCTATCAACTATTTCATGTTTCTACTCTAACCATATTCTTTATTTTAGTTGTTCATCCAAATACTAGTAACTTTATAAAATGCCACATCAACAATAAATATGGAGGGAAATGATCCTAATGATTAAATACATTTTGCCTAATTTTGAAAGTTAACTACATGTAACTAGTAAATGTGAGTTGAGCTAAAATGCCTAATCATATGGCTAATGCATTGGAGTTAAAAAAAAGTGAGTCATATTAGGCATTTTGACTAACAAATATTATATGTCATATGGATTAGAGATACTTTTACAACACAAATTACAATTACATATGAAAGTACAACTTAATTTTATTTTAAAATAAAAACTTCAATAGTAAAAATATAATAAAAATATTTGGTCATTTTTTGTGACAGTAATAAAAAGGAAGTATTCAAAAATTATTTAAAAAGTAATCTAAAAATAAAGTGTATGACTCATATTCATTTTGAGGTGACTTATATTTATCTTATTATATCACACATTTTGTTTTTGATTAATTTCGACTACTTTTTAAAATGTTTATTTTTTCATAAAATTTGTGTGAAATATTTTTTGGTGAACAAAGTTGAATAGAGAAGTACATAAAAGAATTGAAATGAAAATGAAAAGAGTAAAAGCTTTTTAAGAAATGGATCCATTATTATAGAATGGAGTTCTATTTGCGCATGACAGTCGTTATTTTAAATTCAGAATTAATTTTTTCAAAATAACAAAATTTATAATAATTCGAAAAGTAAAAATCATTGAACAGTGCTCTGGTTTGTAATATAAAAAGGTTCAACACATTTTATCTACCATCCTTTTTATTAAAAAAAAAATATATATATTATGAATGAAGAAGTATAATTAAAATTTAATTAATATATTGTGAGATGTATATACAAAATGAATTTAATTTACACATTAATGCTCCTAATTAAAATTCGGAATAAAATCTCTTCTATGGGATGATTTTTGCTGACCCCAACTAAGAGGGTAATTTGTAAACAAATTGGGCCGAGTTAGGAAGAGTCTTCTTTGGGAGTTGGACCGCGTAATGGGCCGAGATAAGGGTTGGCGTAGCTCGGTCTTAGGCCAAGAAGACATCTCATATTTCGGGTTTGGGCCGAACTATGGACCGAGGAATCGGTAGAAAGAGGACCGAGCTAAACGATAGTTCTGCAGGGCGTCATCTCAAAGTCTAGACTGGTGGTAGTGCTTAAAGTATCACAGAGCCGAAGTAACTTGACTGACCGCAATGTTAGCCGAGGTAAAGATGTCGGTCGAAATAAGTGAGCCTGGTGGTTAGCCGAGGTATTGGTGAGAAAGGATGTCGGGCTTGGTATAGCTCGGCCGGTCTTGGTATAACTCGGCCAGGCGCCATCTACATCATTACTTAAGCGTGTGACCGAGGTAACTTAGCTCAGTGCGGTTGCAGCAGTTTATTAAAAAGAGGTAGCATCAATGGCAAGGGCCGAGCTGTGTATAGCTCGGCAGGGTGGCATCCGTTAGATCGGCTTTCGATCACACAGTCCGAGGGGCAGGGGACCGAGATAAAGCAGTTCGAACGGGAATGTATAACCGAGGTAAAAGGTTTGGCCATCTCACTTGGCTTGCAGTGATGAGACTCCTAGTAGGACTCTGCTAAGGAGAGTTAGAGTCCTACTGGGATTGTGCAAAACCATCTCACTTGGTTGGTAGTGAGTAGGGTGTGTGATTCCTAGGAGGACTCTCATAGGGAGAGTTGGAATCCTACTAGGATTGTGCCAAAGTAAAGTCTATAAAAGCTCATGACCAGACCTACGGACAGGTATCCCAATTCTTACTCTAGAATACACAGAGCTTATTGTCTATTGTCTAGTTACTGACTTAGGCATCGGAGGAGTTTCCGGAACACATTTGTCGGTTAGCTCACGTTTGTGTTTTCATGTGGCAAAGCAACATTGTTTAGAGGAACGCAAACTTGATCAACAGGATCATATGAGAAGATTTATTTCTTTCCCGTACAATTGGCGCCGTCTGTGGGAATTTCACGAAGAGCAAAACCTCTTGATCAAGTTTTCCTCTCTAGTTAAAAGCAATAGCGCACAATGAAGACTTGCCACAATCTGCTATTGATGGGCAAACACCGGAAGGGGGTGGGAGGCGCGAAGGTTTACCTTCTATCCCACCCATGGCGGAATTAGATCCCCAGCGAAGGAATCCACGAAGAGAAGCAAGAGAAAGACAGGGCTCAAGTCCACACCGCTCTCAAAGCCCTGATAAACAGAGGCAGAAGATGGATCCACAGGTTCTCGAAGATAGCATAAGGGAGCAAGACAAAGTAATAAGAAGAATGACGATTGACATAAAGTCTATGAAGAGCCAGATAAAAGGCAAAGGGAAGAAAAAATGAATCGGAGACAGAGGAGCAGGATTCGAAGTAGAGAAAGTCGAAGAAAACGAAGACAGAGAAGGAAGATTCGAAGAAAAAGAAGAGCAGTGAAGAAGAAAGACGAGTTAAAAGACGGACTTCTCAGGATGATGATGATGGTTTTGAGTCGGAGGAAGAACAATTGCATGACCAAAGAGAGGGATGCAGCAGCATAAAGGAAGCTAGCTAAGCCAAAATTAACACAGAGGGAGGAAGAAGAAGCTGTTCAGAGATCTAATGCTTTGGAGGAAGATGGCATTGGAGTTATAAAGAAAGTTTCAAGGCAAGAGTATTTGAAGAAACTAAAGGAGCTCAGAGATTATATAGAAGACGAGCAGTATCTATTTGATGGTGTAAAATTGACTGAAGCAGAATATCGTGAACTGAGTTGAGGGATTCAATGACAATGACGCTGCCCCTTACTATGGAAGCCTTGATGGAGAGAGTGCACCAACACATCAGGGTAGAGGAAGATGGGGCGCGCACCATGGCAGAGTTTGGCACAACAACGATGTCGGACAAAACACCTTCGGCAAAAGATAACACGGTTGACAAATAGGACAGACTGCGCAAAAATCTTTGCCCAACTAGGGGCAAAGTGGGTTGTCAGGTTTGACCAACTCTTTCTGAAAAGTCTTTGCCCGACTGGGGGGCAACAGAAGAAGTTGGCTGGAATAAACCAACACCCCTCCTAAGCTCAGGATAAGGATCCAGGCTGCAGGACGTTTGGTTGGAATAACCAAACACTTTACTCTAGGTTGGCAGGAATAACCAACTTAGAGGTTGGCTGGAAAAACCAACACCCCTTCTAAGCCCAGGATAAGGATCCAGGCTGCAGGACGTTTGGTCGGAATAACCAAACACTTTACTCTAGGTTGGCAGGAATAACCAACTTAGAGGTTGGCTGGAAAAACCAACACCCCTCCTAAGCCCAGGATAAGGATCCAGTGCAGGACGTTTGGCTGGAAAAACCAAACACTTTGCTCAGAGTTGGCCGGAATAACCAACTTTGAGTTCTCTTCAGCTAGGATTAGGATCTGGGCTGAAGAGGTTGGCTGGAAAAACCAACACTTCTCCTAAAGCCGAGATAAGGATCTAGGCTGCAGGAAGTTGGCAGGTTTGACCAACAAGTCTTTGCCGACTGGAGGCAATCAAGAAGTTTGGCAGGAATGGCCAAGCATTTAGCTCTTCTTTCAGCCGAGATAAGGATCCGCGCTGAAGCAGGTTGGCAGGTATGACCAACAAATTTTTGAACCCTTTGGCCGGGATGATGGTTATCTCGGCCAAAGCAGGTTGGCATGTATGACCAACAAAATTTTTGAACTTTTTGGCCGGGATGATGGTTACCTTGGCCAAAGCAGGTTGGCAGGTATGACCAACAAATTTTTGAACCCTTTGGCCGGAATGATGGTTACCTCGGCCAAAGCAGGTTGGCAGGTATGTCCAACAAATTTTTGAACCATTTGGCTGGGATGATGGTTACTTCGGCCAAAGCAGGTTGGCAGGTATGACCAACAAAATTTTTGGAACTCTTTGGCCGGGATGATGGTTACCTCGGCCAAAGCAGGTTGGCAGGTATGACCAACAAAATTTTGAACTCTTTGGCCGGGATGATGGTTACCTCGGCCAAAGCAGGTTGGCAGGTATGACCAACAAATTTTTGAACCATTTGGCTGGGATGATGGTTACTTTGGCCAAAGCAGGTTGGCAGGTATGACCAACAAAATTTTTGGAACTCTTTGGCCGGGATGATGGTTACCTCGGCCAAAGCAGGTTGGCAGGTATGACCAACAAAATTTTGAACTCTTTGGCCGGGATGATGGTTACCTCAGCCAAAGCAGGTTGGCAGGTATGACCAACAAATTTTTGAACCCTTTGGCCGAGATGATGGTTACCTCGGCCAAAGCAAGTTGGCAGGTATGACCAACAAATTTTTGAATTCCTGGACCAAAATGGTTATCTCGGCCAAAGCAAGTTGGCAGGGTTAGTATAAACCGAGTTAGTCTACTCAGCGAGACAAAAAGAACGACTGGCCATACCATTGCAAACTTGAAGGATATATACGTTGAAGGCAAAAAAGCAGGGCTATTCAAATTTTTGGCATGACGGTGGTAACAGGAGAACAAAGATATTGGGGGCACGCCATGTATCCTGGGAATGACGTCATACCAGATTAGTGGAAGGACATGCTGAGCAACTGACAAGGCTTATTGGGACCGAACAAGCTGTGAAACCGAACAACTTCTTAGCTCGGCTGGAGGAAAAATAATCCCAATCATGCTACGCAGATGGAATTAAGGGGCCATTGAGAGGGTAATTTATAAACAAATTGGGCCGAGCTAGGAAGAGTCTTCTTTGGGAGTTGGACCGCGTAATGGGCCGAGATAAGGGTTGGCGTAGCTCGGTCTTAGGCCAAGAAGACATCTCATATTTTGGGTTTGGGCCGAACTATGGACCGAGGAATCGGTAGAAAGAGGACCGAGCTAAACGATAGTTCTGTAGGGCGTCATCTCAAAGTCAAGACTGGTGGTAGTGCTTAAAGTATCACAGAGCCGAAGTAACTTGGCTGACCGCAATGTTAGCCGAGGTACAGATGTCGGCCGAAATAAGTGGGCCTGGTGGTTAGCCGAGGTATTGGTGAGAAAGGATGTCGGGCTTGGTATAGCTCGGCCGGTCTTGGTATAACTCGGCCAGGTGCCATCTACATCATTACTTAAGCGTGTGACCGAGGTAACTTAGCTCGGTGTGGTTGCAGCAGCTTATTAAAAAGAGGTAGCATCAATGGCAAGGGCCGAGCTGTGTATAGCTCGGCAGGGTGGCATCCGTTAGATTGGCTCTCGATCACACGGTCCGAGGGGCAGGGGACCGAGATAAAGCAGTTCGGACGGGAATGTATAACCGAGGTAAAAGGTTTGGCCATCTCACTTGGCTTGCAGTGATGAGACTCCTAGTAGGACTCTGCTAAGGAGAGTTAGAGTCCTACTGGGATTGTGCAAAACCATCTCACTTGGTTGGTAGTGAGTAGGGTGTGTGATTCCTAGGATGACTCTCATAGGGAGAGTTGGAATCCTACTAGGATTGTGCCAAAGTAAAGTCTATAAAAGCTCATGACCAGACCTATGGACAGGTATCCCAATTCTTACTCTAGAATACACAGAGCTTATTGTCTATTGTCTAGTTGCTCACTTAGGCATCGGAGGGGTTTCCGGAACACACCCGCCGGTTAGCTCACGTTTGTGTTTTCAGGTGGCAAAGTAACATTGTTTGGAGGAACGCAAACTTGATCAACAGGATCATACGAGAAGATTTATTTCTTTCCCGTACACCAACCCTTGTGAATAGACCGCTTTGTAATCTGCACATTGATCAATTATTAAACTTGATGACGTGTGAGTGACCCATTACATTAATTAATCTTATAAATATGTTTTATTATGCAATCCTTGTCATTTGTTAATCTATATTTAATGTATATCTTGTTCAATAATTCAAAGTTTTATTGTCGTATATTATATAGTAATTTTTTTAAATATTAATTTATATAATATTTTTAATCACATTTTGTCGATACCAATCAATTTGAGTGGCCCATTTTGTTTGTGAGATTCTATTTGTATTCAAAAAATTATTAAGTGCGCT
Source organism: Camellia sinensis (assembly GCF_055761805.1). NCBI lineage: Eukaryota > Viridiplantae > Streptophyta > Magnoliopsida > Ericales > Theaceae > Camellia > Camellia sinensis. Next base: position 22,347,567 of record NC_138970.1, on the reverse strand, counting down.
AAATTTTTCAGTATATTTTATTAAATTATTTAGATTATAATTTATTCTCGGTGGTTTGGCATCTCCTAAATAATTCATCTTTTTATTTTTTTATCTTTTTTCCATAGCATCACCTCTCTACTTTTCTGCACATCTTTTCGTAAAAGACAAAAAGTACATTTATTGAGATCATCCCAAACAACCCCAATACACCTTATTTTTTTTTTCTCGAATTACCCTTCAAGATACACTCAGATAATAAACAAATCAAAATTTTTAAATTACACCACTTTAAAAATTCTTTTCAAAAATCATTTCGATGCTTGTTTCAGGCACCGTTTGGGAAGGTGGGTTGGGGGCTTTTTTGGCTATTTTAGCCACAAAAAACAAAATAGGCTATTTTAGCCATAACAAACAAAACATCACATCCAACCCATAATCATTACATTCTTCTCTCACAAAAAAACTCAAAAAAGCCAAAAAGTCAAAAAGTCCTTCTCAAACCAAGCTTTTAAGCCCAGGCTAAAATAGCCAAAAAAGCCAAAAAGCCAAAAAGCCAACCCACTTCCCAAACGGAGGCTCAATTTATCATTTTCAATTATCTGGGGGAGGAAATTTATTCCATTTTCATTTGCGTTCTGACTTGTAGCCATTGGTGTTTCAACTTATTTTCGTGTTAGGGATTTCTTGAGCTTAGAGGAAAAAATGAAATATAGAAAAGGACTTCCAAGGAATATGCAAAAATAAAAAAGTGAAACAGAGGCAAAAAAAAATGATCAAATAGTAAACAATACTCTCAGTCTCAAGTTTTTATCACCATGTGGTTGCATTCCTCAAACTGTCCATGGCTTTTAAAAGTTATTTTGATTGGCCTCAAAGCTTTTCCAGTGCGCAAGTTCTGGAAAACCACTCAATTGATATTAGATGGTGAATTTTTGGTGGAGTGAATTGGAATTTTGGGGTGGGAAAGAAGACGAAAAAAAATAATAATTAAAACTTAAAGAAAAAGATTAAGAGGATTGAATATGAAAAATATGAGTGTACTATAAGAAAAAAATAATATTTTATTTTAAAATTTGATATGTACTGTTCTTATTAATAAATTTACATTAAAATATAATAAGAATTAAAATTTTAAAATTTTAATTAAACTAATGAATTATTATTTAGCTGCAAATAGAATTATTATTTTATTTTCATCACATGGGCCATTCGTAAACTCCATTATGAGGTGTAAGTGACGCACTTTGTTTTGGTGAAAATTTATTAAATAGTGTTTTCAGTATAATGTGAAAATTCATATGGAGATTTTTAAATTAAGATTTGAATTTGAAAAATGATAGAACTTATTCTCATGAATCCTAAATTTAGCTTGAATATGTTTGTATGATGGAAATTAAATTGATGAAATGTAGGATCCACATATAAAATAAATTTAAGTCGTTGATTTTTTTTTTTTGTTCTACTTAAATTCTGATTTGATAAGGATGGGTTTATAGTATTATTGTTTTGATTTGGGCGGCAAGACTAAATATAGACATTTTCATCAATCAAAGGGCGGTTGAGATAATTTGAGACTTAAAACGATAATAATAAAGGACAAGTTTTACAATTTTTTTTTTCTACAATCTTTTTATTTCAATTTTTTTTTTATTTCGGTCTCTTTTTCAAAATTGCAAAATAATTAAAAATAATATTAAAAAAATATCTCCACAATAACTCCTTTTTAAACATTTTAAAGTCATGCATTTTTAGCTTACTTTTCCACGTTAATATCTGTTTAGTTTGGTTTTAGAATCTGTTTCTAAAATTTTTTTCTAAAAAATTAAAAATTAGTTTGTTGAAAAAAAAAAAAATCAAAAGCACTTATAACTTTTATATAGTTGTATTTCTTTGGATTTTTTTTTTGTCAAATTAATTTTTATTTTCAATAAAAAAATTAAAAATTTCAGAAAAAATCAAACCTCTTTTGAAGCTTCGAGGTACAAGGAGCTGTCAAACAAAAACTGATCAACCACATATACATATTTCTTTTGTTTTTGGTACAGCAGAAAGAAAAACAAAACTACGCTTGGTGAAACACCAAATTCATCACATAATGTTTGACCCAGAAGCCAATTCTAAATTTGTTAAGATCAATCACTTCCCATAAAAGATTCACCCCTTGGATCACTCTGTTTGGTTTGAAAATTTTAAAAATATTTTCTTTGAATTTGTAAATTTTTTGTATTTTTTTTAATATTTTAGTTTTAATTTTTTAATTTTAGATCCTCTTAATCTTGGTATACTTAAAAAGTACAAATTTTATGAAAAAAAATCTTTTAAAAAATCACTAAATAAAAAATAATAAAAAAACTCAGTACAATTTCACATTTTTATCTTGATAGCCGAGCAAAATAAATAAATAATGCGTTCATCTTCATACAATTTCCAATTACTATGAATTTGTAACCATATATCAACTCGCTGAGACTTGGATGGTGCTTTTAAAATTGATAATTGCATTAACCCAAAAGTAAATATCTTTTCAACATGTCTTACCAATTTTTTTGTGTGAGAGTTTTTCACAACCAATTAAAATATGCCAAAATAACATATAAAAAAATAAAAGGCCGGGTGCAATTTCCACTGCATGGATAAAAAAAAAAATTTGACAAAATAAATAAACAAATAAGATAGAGCTGTTAAAAGAGTAAACAAGTAAAATAGTAATATCAACCTGAAATTTTATACATGCCATTGCCCATTTTTCAATCAATCAACCCACATTAAAATTAAAAGCAACTACTTTAGAGTCTCCTTTATAATTTATTCAAGAAAATTGACAATCACTCTTGACATTGGTGCAATTGCACACAAAGCCAAATTTCAAATTCACCTATAAATTATTACATGGCTAATTATAAAGTAAGTCCAGTTGTACCCACCCCTAAGGTTTTGCTAGCATCATCAACCCAACAAACAAGAACACACACTAATGCTGTGTTTGGTTGGGAGATTTGGGGAATGATTTGAAAAGGAAAAAAGAAAAGGTGTGTGAAACTAGGTGAAATATAGGTATATTTTATTCACATTTCACCTAACTTTTCTCTTTTCCTTTCCAAATCCCTCCTCAAATCCTCCAACCAAACACAGCGTAAGAGCTAATAGCTTATTCAAATTTAGATCATAGTCCGATAAAACTTAATCATAACAATTAAATAGTTTCCATAGATATATGAGACCACCCTGTAACCTTGGTTGGTTTCCCCAGCTTCTTGATCTTCATAGAATTTGAAAAAATCATGTCTTGAAAATCACCTAAGGCAAAAAGTCAAATCTAAATAGTTTACAAAGAAACCAGAGGAGGAAAAATATTAAAAAAGGATTCTCATATACTTTGTTTCTTTCTTCTTTACTTTCTTTTCTTTCGAACAAAAAATATAGATGTCTCAACAACACATGTCGTTTCTTAGTTGGTTTAATTAACAAATCCAGAGATGCCAAAAAAAGGTTGACATCAAAAGAAGAAATTTATTAGGAAAATTAGAAAGGATAGAAGTGCTAAAACAAGAACAAAGTACAAACTTATAATTTCATCTATTTGTTTCTCTGTATTAGGTTATACTTTTAATTTAGAATAAATTCAATTCAAAATTTATTTCATTTCATTAAAAAGAAAGCTATATACAATTACTATCTATTTTAATTTCATATACTTATGCTCTATTTGTTTTTGCAAAAAATAAAAATAAAAAAATTCTATAAGATTTTTCAAAAAATGTGTTTCGCATAAAAACATTGTCCTATATATTTGGTTAGGACTCTAAAAATGATGATATACTAATAGTCGTCGTAGCAATGGTGTGGATTGTAATGGTGGCGGTACGGATGGTGACAGTGTTAGTGGTAGTGATGGTGGTGGTTATAGGGTGGTTGGTGGTAGAGAGTTGATAGTGGTAACAGCGGTGACAAATTAGATAGGTTGAATCATAATAGAGATTTTGATACCATGTTGAAAACAACGAGAAAAAATCCTTGAGTACATGGTTAGAGAATTATTTGTGGTAGCTAAATCGAAATAGAGTTGAAAAAGAAAATCCTGTACTAAATTTGAAAATCATAATAATAAACCATTGTATTCCATTAAAGATCAGTTTACTTGGATGTACCCCGTCAATGGAATGAACTCTTTATACAGTAACATGGAAATTGTACTATGTGACAGTAAAAATTGATGAATCACAAAACATTTTGTCTAATACACTTTTCATTCATCAATGAGTCATCTAATTAGAATTTTCATTCATCAAAAGAAAAGATATAGATTTGTCAGAGGGCTCCCACATAAGGGGAGCGAATTGAAAGCTTAGTTTTGCAGAGCAGACCAATATTTCGTACCGCCCCTCCGGTAAGGGCTAGAGCTCGCTAGCAGCACTAACCAGGGGGGAGAGAACTAATGAAAAAATTGCCCAACTAATTCAATAAACAAAGAAAATCGTCCTATCCTATAGAATAAGGAATTAACTTAGACTACCTACATGCTAGTCAACAAAAACAACCTCTAGACTTTGTGACCTTGCAACCACATTTGCTGCGTCGGAAACACAGGCTTCTAGTGGGGTATTGCCCATTCTATGCCTACCAATGCTAATCTACTAAAACAGGGAATTTTGGATTTCAGAGTTATCATTGGTTCAAAATAAATTTAAATCAATATAGACGAATTTAGAAATTGACTAATTAGGTGTGTTAAACTTTGGACAAAATAGAAGAGGCAAGTCTACACAATTTGGAGATGATCATCAGCTAATTCTATTATAATAGTAATTTTTTTAAATCATGAGGGGGCAATCGCCCCTCTTACCCCTTCTAGTCTCTAGATCCATGCTTGGTGGTGACTATTGATTAGCTTATTGCCATGACACTAAAATATTAGAGATGTGGCCAACAACAGGGATTAAAATATCAGAGATGCTGCAGCGTTTGATCTGTGTGTTGTAACTTGTAATTATTGTTCTTTGCAATGCTCACCTCATGTAATTCTTCACAAAAGAATCATATAAATTTAAATTTTTTTTTTTAAATATATATTATGATTTGAAATTTTTAATTAAGAGATAAAAAATTGTAAAATATCCCTTAGGATAAATTACACTTTGCATCCCTACACTTTGCACAAAATCTCAATTTGACCCTCTACACATAAAATCATGATAGTTAACCCCATGCACTTCTGATCAAATCCCACTTTGGTCCCTACACATGAAATTGTTACAGTCAACCCCCTATACTTTTGATCAAATCTCACTTTGATCTCTATATAAGTGTCAATGTCTACTTTCTGTTACTCAATCAAACAGAATCTAATCATGTAATAAGAATGTGACTACAACATGAGGATAAGAAAGGAAAATCATCTACATTTTTCACCAATACACACTTTATCTCAAAATTTGCATCAAAATATGACTTATTAGGCTATGTTACCCAAAAGACAACCTAAGAGGGGGGTGAATTAGGTTTTTATAATTAAAATTAATAATACCCTAATAAAAATTATGACTAGCACAATAGATAAATATATTTAATGAAATAAAAATAATTAAAACAAGTGTCTTAAAAACTATGTTAGTCAATGATTTTAGCACAGTAAAAATGTGAAATATAGCTATGGCAATTTAAAATAAAATAAAGAGATAAGGGAGAGAGAGGCAAACAAATTTATAGTGGTTCGGCTTCAACTCGGCCTACGTCCACTCCTCAAGCTTCACTTGAGATTTTCTACTATATTCTAGCTTCACAGGGTGCTAGCAACCTTTTCACAGATAGAGCAATCCTCCATAGATTTTACACTGACTTTCTAAGTCAAGAACACTGAGTGTACTACACTCTTACAAGGTTGAAAAGAAGGTATTTTTGCTTTCACAGAAAGCTACAAGAATTATCTCTCAAAGATAGATATAAAAATGAAGCTCTGGTTTTTCTGTAAGCCTCACACAGGAAAGATGAGCTTAAAGCTATAAGGCTCAGTGTATAATTTCTAAGAATAGATATGAGTGATTATAGATCAAATAATATTTTCAGGTTTTTGTAACTTGTTTACATTAGAGGCTTTGGTATATATAATGAAAATTATAGCCGTTTATAGCCGTTGTATTCATTTGAATTTATAGCCGTTTATAACCGTTGTAGTCATTTGAATTTATAGCCGTTGTACTTCCATCATTACCAATTTGAATATCTTCCACTCCATCATTACAAATTTGAATATCTTCCACTTGAACCTTTTGAACCTTTTGAACTGTTGTTGTGCTGAGCTGTTTGAACCTCTATTTCGGGTTGTTTGAACTCTTGATTTAATCAAATATTAAATACATTCTAACAACATTTAGGATAAAGGTTTAGGTGAGAAATAATGGAACAAAATAAATTTCAATTTTATTAAAACATAAAATCATCAAAATAAATGTTGATTCAATTTTTCTCTTTTAAATAAATTATCAAAATAAATTTTGATTCTATTTTTCTTTTCCAAATAAATTAAAACATAATTAAATAAGTCATCAAAATAAATAAGTCTAACAATCTCCTCCTTTTTGATGATGGCACACAATGATGTTTTGATTTGATTTGGGAGTAAGAAAAGCTCCCTCTCAAGTCATGCTCCCTAAATTCATTTTTGAATACATAGGTTAGCACATGTGTAATAAATAAGCTTTAATTAGAGACATGATATAAGACTAAGATATCAAACTATAAATACATAATCATCAGATTAGTTTTCAAATAATACCATAATTTGAAAATAATACCATAATGCATAACATCATATAATTTCTCCCCCTATGACATTGTCAAAAAGAAATCATGGATCAGAAGTTGGAGGAGGAGGAGGAAAATGATAGTGATAAATGGCATAAAAAAATAGATAATCAAAACATATATATACATATATATATATATATATATATATATGAATCGCCTGCGCCTCTCTTTTTCGTTGAAAATCACGTTGAACATGCGGCCTCGCTTTTGCGTCAGCCGACCGACAAAAGCAGCTCTCCTCGATTGCCGCTTGCCTCGGCTATCTCTCCCTCCTTGTCTTCTTCTCTTCAGCCCTCTTCTTAATCACACTCGTCTGCTTCTTCTTCTTTACCTCACTCTTTTCTATCTCTTCTTCACCACTCTCTTCTATTCTTCTTCTTCATCGAGAGACAAAAAAAAAAAAAAAAATTGAACGGAGGAGGCCAAACCTCAGTCTGTTCTCTTCTATTTCTCTGCAACTCATTGCTTTTACACCTCTCACCTCTAAACCATGGCTTCCTCATCCCGTCCCCTCACTCTATTTTCGAACCTGAACGATCCCATAAGCTCTGCTGGACCGAGTGCCTCTACTCCTACTCTTCCTGTCATTCCTCTTGCTAACCTTCCTATGATGTCGATTGAGCAAATCATGGCAGCTCAATCTGACATAGAAGCCAATCATTTCACACTAACGTCCTGTATGGAGACGGTGACGGCAGTCACAAAATTAGCTCACCGATTGGAAAATAGGACGAGTGAGCTCCATCAGGTCAACGCCGAACTCTCTCTGCTCCAGCGCATGTACAAGGATGCGTGAGCAGAAATAGGTGCACTGAAGGTCGAAAATAAAGAGCTTAAACGGAAGACCACTTCCGTGGCCCGATTTGGAGCAACGTCGTTCTTGGCCTTTGATAGTCAGCGGGGAGTCATCGCTCTCGACGAAAGTACGGGGGCAGGGGCGTCAAGGGTCACCCAAGGTGATAAAAAGAAGAAGAAAACGATGGAAGAAGTGAGTAAGTAAGATCGGCGTATGGCCGGAAAAAAATGAAGGTATTTTTTTTTGTATGTTTATTTTGATCGGTGTGTGGCCATAAAAAAAATGAAGGGTGTTTTTTTTTATGTAAATATTTGTATTTGTATTTTGATTTGTATTTGTTTTTAAGTTTAAGTACTGAAAAATGAAATTAAAAAGCAGAAAAAATAAGAAAATTAAGTCCAAACAAAAAATAATAATGAGAAAAAATATAAATTAAAGAAATTAAGCCTAATAGCAAAATAAAAAAAAATTAAATTAAAATAAAATAATACCAGCAGAAATTAAACTTAGTGACATGTTGGTGTTGCTGGAATGGTAATGCAAAAAAAAAAAAAAAAAAATACCATGAGGGTTTAAAAAAAATCAATGTATGCAAAGTTAATTTTACCTTAAAATGCAGAACCAAAAAAAAAATTACACAGGTGAGAATAGCAAACTGTTAAAAAGAATAAATGTATGAAGGACTTGAGACCATTCAACTAATATAAATGTTTCCATATCAATGTAACAATACACATATATCATTTTAACAAAAATTCAAGTTTCTCAGTCATAACAAAACTTTTTAAGTAAAAATCGACATTCCAAGCTCACCACGAATAAAATTAAAGCGATCATCGCTCAGGGGTTTTGTGAAAATATCCGCCAATTGTTTGTCGGTGTTTACAAATTCAAGTACAATATCTCCTTTTTGAACATGATCTCTTAAAACATGATGTCGAATTTCAATATGTTTTGTTCTTGAGTGTTGAACTGGATTTTTGTTTAAATTGATGGCACTAGTATTATCATATTTAATAGGGATATAATCATAATGCCAATCAAAGTCCTCCAATTGTTGTTTCATCCAAAGTATTTGGGCACAACAACTTCCAGAAGCTATATATTCAGCTTCGGCCGTTGATAAAGCAATAGAATTTTGCTTTTTGCTAAACCAAGATACTAATGAGTTACCAAAAAAGTGACAAGCGTCACTGGTACTTTTTCTATCAAGTTTGCATCCGGCAAAGTCGGCATCCGAGTAACTAATTAAATCAAATGCAATATCTCTAGGATAAAACAGTCCCAAATTTTGAGTGCCAACAAGATATCTAAAAATTCTTTTAACAACACTGAGATATAATTCCTTAGGATTTGATTGATATCTAGCACACATACAAACACTAAACATAATATCGGGTTCACTTGCAGTTAAATAAAGAAGTGAGTTGATCATACCTCGATATTTTGTTTGATCAATAAACTTACCTTTTTCATCATTGTCCACCTTAATGGATTTGCTCATAGGTGTTCCAGCTATTTTTGAGTCATACATACCAAACTTTTTTAGTAGTTCTTTTGTGTAATTAGCTTGGTTGATAAAAATTCTTTCCTTACATTATTTGATTTGAAGCCCAAGGAAATAATTTAGCTCCCCCATAATGCTCATCTCAAACTCACCTTGCATACACTTAGCAAATTCCTTACAGAAGGTTTCATTAGTAGCACCAAATATAATGTCATCCACATATATTTGCACAATAATAAATCATCATTTTTAGTTTTAACAAAAAGTGTTGTGTCAATCGTTCCTCTAGAAAAATTATTTTCAATAAAAAATTTACTTAATCGTTCATACCATGCACGAGGTGCTTGTTTCAAACCATATAAAGTTTTTGATAGTTTAAAAACATGATTTGGAAAAGCATGATCTTCAAAACCTGGGAGTTGTTTAACATAAACTTCCTCATTTATAAAACCACTAAGAAAGGCACTTTTTACATCCATTTGATAAAGTTTGAAATCTCTAAAACATGCAAATGCAAGTAATATGCGAATAGCTTCTAATCTAGCAACCGGAGCAAAGGTTTCATCGAAATCAATACCTTCTTCTTGATTGTATCTTTGTGAAACAAGTCTAGCCTTGTTTCTTATAATTGTGCCAGATTCATCAAACTTGTTTCGAAAGATCCATTTGGTACCGATAATTATATGATCTTTAGGTTTTGGCACAAGTTCCCACACTTTGTTTCTCTCAAATTGGTTAAGCTCTTCATGCATAGCTATCATCTAATGTTCATCGAATTCGGTTTCTTGAAAGTTTTTAGGCTCAATCTGTGAGAGAAAAGTGAAGTTACTACAAATTTTTCTAAGTGAAGAGCGAGTTTCAATACCTTTTGTAGGGTCACCTGGGATTAAATCCTTAGGGTGATTATGAACAAACTTCCATTCTCTTGGCAAATCATCATTGTTTCCTCCTTCTTCTTGAGGTGGGAGAATAGGTTGTTCAATCTCTTTATTCAATTTATATGGTTGGTTCTCTTATTTGTAGATACTTGAATCTTCCACATTTGGTTCTAAATTTATATTATCACTAACAATTTGCTTTTGAGCAGAGATGTTAGTTTCATCAAATGCCACATGTATAGATTCTTCCACAACAAGAGTTCTTTTATTAAAAACACGATAAGCTTTGCTAGTTAAGGAATAGCCAAAAAAAATTCCTTCATCAGATTTTGAATCAAATTTACCTAAGTTATCCTTACCATTAGTATGCACAAAACATTTACAACAAAAAATATGCAAGTGACTAATGTTGGGCTTTCTATCATGCCAAAGCTCATAAGGAGTTTTTTTGAGAATATGTCTAATTAATGCACTATTTAAAATATAGCATGCGCTGTGAACAGCTTCAGCCCAAAAATATTTAGGAAGATTATTTTCGCAAAGCATTGTTCTACTCATCTCTTCTAAAGTTCTATTCTTCTTTTCTAGTACACCATTTTGTTGAGGGGTTCTAGGTGCTGAAAAATTATGTCCAATACCATGCTCATCACAAAACAATTCAAATTTCTCATTTTCAAGTTCTCTACCATGGTCGGTTCAAATATTAGTAATAAGAAAGCCTTTTTCATTTTGAATTCTACGACAGAGTTTTGTGAAAGAAGAAAAGGTTTCATCTTTGTGTGCTAAAAACATAACCCATGTAAATCTTGAATAATCATCAACAATAACAAGACAATAATGTTTACCACCTAGACTAGATGTCCTTGAGGGATCAAATAAATCCATATGCAATAGTTGTAAAGGTCTAGTTGTGGAAATATGAGATTTTGATTTAAATGATGTTTTAGTTTGTTTTCCTTGTTGACAAACACTACAAAGATGATCTTTTTCAAATTTAATTTTTGGAAGTCCAATGACCAAATCCTTTCTCAAAAGGTTAGCAATTAAATCCATATGAGCATGACCAAGTCTTCTATGCCATAACCAACTATTTTCATTATTAACATATAAACATTTAACATCACTAGCATAGAGATCATTAAGATGAAAAACATAAACATTATCATGGCGATTACAAATGAATAAAGCTTTATGATCCTTTGTGTTTTCAATTGTGCAATGTGATTTATCAAAAATAACTCGATTACCTTTATCACATAATTGACTAATACTAAGTAGGTTATGCTTAAGTCCATCAACAAGTAAAACATTTTCAATAGAAAGGTTAGGAGAAATACCGATGCTACCAATACCGATGATTTTTCCTTTCTTGTTGTCTCCAAAAGTAACAAATCCTCCATCTTTCGATGATAGTTTAGTAAAGAGTGATTTATCTCCAGTCATATATTTGGAACATCCACTATCAAGGTACCACTTCCCTTCTTTAGTTTTGGACTTGAAACAAACCTACAAGATGACAATCAAGTGTTGATTTTTGGTACCCATAGTTTCTTGGGTCCTTCTTGGTTAGTTTTGTTAGATCCCTTAACAATCCAAATCTTTTTAATTCCCATGTTTATATTATTTTTTAATGGACAAGAAGATATATAATGGCCTTTCTTTCTACAATAATGACAAGTAATATGAGGGTGAGTCACGAGAGGTGCCTTTTCAAAAATTGTATTGAGATTCTTTTGTTTCTTAATAGGGTCATATCCAATACCCGCTTTATCAAAAACACATCTTTGATTTCCAAGAAGCATGTTGAGATTATCTCTACCTTTTACAAAATTTTCAAGTGTTTTTGTTAAATCATCAACATTGTTTTTTAAAGTAGTTTTCTCATTAGAGATAGTATCAAAATCATTTTTCAAAATAATTTTTTCTTTCTTTAATTCTTCTACATTAATAGATAAAGATGCAACAGATTTCTTCAACACATTATTTTTGACACAAACTTTTCTAAATTCATTTGATAGTTCATGGAATGCACTTTCAAGTTCTTCATAAAGAGTAGTTACCTCATCTTGAGTAGAGTTTTCATCTTCAAGAGACATGAGACATAAGTTGGCTACTCCATTTTCAATTTCATCACTTCAACTTTCATTTTCACTTTCTCCCCAAGCTGTTACCATGGCCTTTTTGTTTCTTTTGTAGTCTTTTCCATGATTCTTCAATTTTGGACAATCCATCTTCATATGTCCAGGATTTTTGCACTCATAGCAAATAATAGGCTCTTTCTTGTTATCTTTGCTGTACTCTTTCTTGAAAGGTCTTCTTCCTCCGTAATTGTTTTTCTTGAAGTGCTTTTTTAGATTTCTACTAAACATGGCATAGCTTTCATACTGGAGTTTTCATGTTCTTCTTCATTTGATGAGGCTTTGAATGCAATTCCACTTTTCTTTTTGATTTCAACATCCTCATGTCTTTTCATGGTGATCTCATGAGTGATAAGCTCATCCAATCCAAGTGTGGAGAGATCTTTGGCTTCTATACTGGCGGTGACCTTTTCTTCCCAATTCTTTGGTAAACACCTAAGAATTTTTCTTACCAACTCACCGTTAGTATAAGTTTTGCCAAGAGATTTCAAAGAGTTTACAATTTCAGTAAATCTAGTAAACATACTTGAAATAGATTCATCAGAGTTTATTTTAAACAATTCATAACTATGAGCAAGCATATCAATACGAGATTCATTTATTGATTTGTACCTTCATAAGTTACTTCAAGTTTGTCCCAAATTTCTTTTGCCGAATCACAACTTGAAATTCTATTATACTCCTTAGAGTCTAATCCACAATCAAGGGTGAGTTTGGCTTTAGCATTGGCTTGCAATAATTTGTGATCCCTCTCATCACATTCATCTTCAGTTTTAGGTACACTAATATTGTCTACTAATTTGGTAGGAATTTTTGGACCTTTGGTGACAATAATCCACATAGCATAATCAGTGGCTTATAGGCATAGGGTCATCTTATCTTTCCAATGACTATAGTTGTTTCCGTCAAATAATGGTGGCCTATTGATGGCTTGTCCTTCAGTAGTGCTAGTGCTAGCTAAGGTTGCCATGGATCGAAACTCTTAGATAGTTAAATCTAAAGCAAGAGTCTAGGCTCTGATACTAATTGTTACCCAAAAGACAACCTAAGAAGGGGGTGAATTAGGTTTTTATAATTCAATTTAATAATACCCTAATAAAAATTATGACCAGCACAATAGATAAATATAATTAATGAAATAAAAATAATTAAAATAAGTGTCTTAATAACTATGTTAGTTAATGCTTTAGCATAGTAAAAATGTGAAATATAGCTATGGCAATTTAAAATAAAATAAAGAGATAAGGGAGAGAGAGGCAAACAAATTTATAGTGGTTCGGCTTCAACTCGGCCTACGTTCACTCCTCAAGCTTCACTTGAGATTTTTCACTATACTCTAGCTTCACAAGGTGCTAGCAACCTTTTCACAGATAGAGCAATTCTCCATAGATTTTACACTGACTTTCTAAGTCAAGAACACTGAGTGTACTACACTCTTACAAGGTTGAAAAGAATGTGTTTTTGCTTTCACAGAAAGTTACAAGAATTATCTCTCAAAGATAGATATAAAAATGAAGCTCTGGTTTTTCTGTAAACCTCACATAAGAAAGATGAGCTTAAAGCTATAAGGCTCAGTGTATAATTTCTGAGAATAGATGTGAGTGATTATAGATCAAATAATATTTTCAGGTTTTTGTAACTTGTTTACATTAGAGGCTTTGGTATATATAATGAAAACTATAGCCGTTGTATTCATTTGAATTTATAGCCGTTTATAACCGTTGTAATCATTTGAATTTATAGCCGTTGTACTTCCATCATTACCAATTTGAATATCTTCCACTCCATCATTACAAATTTGAATATATTCCACTTGAACCTTTTGAACTGTTGTTGTGTTGAGCTGTTTGAACCTCTGTTTTGGGCTGTTTGAACTCTTGATTTAATCAAATATTAAATACATTCTAACAACATTTAGGATAAAGGTTTAGGTGAGAAATAATGGGACACAATAAATTTTGATTTTATTAAAATATAAAATCATCAAAATAAATGTTGATTCAATTTTTCTCTTTCAAATAAATCATCAAAATAAATTTTGATTCTATTTTTCTCTTCCAAATAAATTAAAACATAATTAAATAAATCATCAAAATAAACAAGTCTAACAGGCTAAAACAAAATGCAGATTGGGAACAATTAAGAAGATGAATTAGGATTTTGCATAAATTGAAATCACGAAACTCTGTTTTTTACGGTAACACAGTCTTCTGTCTTTCATCTTTCTTTCTATTTGATTTCTTTGTCGCATTTTTTTAATTTCAAAAGCTCTACTTTCTTGCCATTTCGTCCCAATTTTTATCATACGAACATATATGTATATATATATATATATATATTGTATCATATAACTCTCATGTACTATCACATAGAACAAAATGTACTGGTAAGAAATATGGATAATTTTCCTTTCTTACCCTCATTTCGTAGTCAATTTTTGTCACATAACTAGATTTTGTTAAAGATTTAAAAATAAAGTTATAGAAAAGAGACGTTGACATTTGTGTAGGGACTAAAATAAGATTTGAGTAAAAGTGCAGAGGGGTTGATTGTCACAATTTCATATGTAGGGACCAAAATGGAATTTGACTAGAAGTGCAGGGAGTTGACTATGATGATTTCATGTGTAGGGGCTAAAGTGAGATTTGGTGCAAAGTGTAATTTACCCTATCCATAAATTGAAAATGAAGGTCAACTGCAAAAATTAGGTACTTATTTTCAAATTGAGGATTATAAATATCAAATTGATTACTCCAAAAAAATATAATAGAAGTTTCTTTATTCTAAAATTGAGGTTGAACTGTGAAAATAGGGTATCTAATTTCAAATTTATGTCTTCAATTTTTTAATCAAGTGTACAAAAATGAAAAAAAAATTAAAATTTATTTATTTCAAGAGTTACAAAAAGCAAAAAAAAATAACATAAAAAGCCATTATTACAAAACAATGAAATTTATATATTTTAAAACCAAACAATAATTGATGACTAAAACTACCACCACCACCAATCTCTACCATCAGAACACAAGATTTTAAGCACCACCAACCACCACCAATTACCCTAATAAGCATCACCATCATTACAATAAAAGAAAAACATCCTTTGAAATAACTACAATTTATGCACAGTAATTAGAATTACTTTGTTTAAAGGCCATTTTATTCATATTATATTTGTCATATTCAATAAAAGGAGAGGAAAAAAAAAAAAAAGTCTGGTGTTGAATGGAAAGGCACTTGCAATGCCAAGGTACCATTACCAACATCATCACACAAAAGAATTTTTCTCTCTTCTTTGAAAAAATGTACTAGCATATGTATAGATGATGTTGTGAATGGGAGAATGGTAGTGGCATACCAGCAAAGGAGAATGGTTAGGTTCTGGGAAGGGCCCTCACAGTACCTTCAAGGAACGGGGCTCGCCATTGATCATTGCTCATTGCTCTGTCTAATCTTTTCATGGTGTTAGCTAGTCTTTGTCTATTATTTGTACAGGTAAAACAGGGGCGACACTTCCAAGATCAATGAGGTTGCAGTCGTTAATCCTTTCAATGAATTTCTGGGTTTTGTTCTAGTTCTGGGTCTGAGAGAAGCTCCTTCTCTCACTTTGGTTAGCATAATCGTTGAAGTCTCCAGCTATAAGCCAAGGTTTATTCATACTCCTCGCCATGTCTTCAAGATTCTCCCAAAGTGTCTCTCTGGCTGATGGGTTAGGGCTAGCATAAACTGCATTTAACACCCATTCCTCATAGTCCTCTTTGTGAACTGTAGCTTGGATGTATTGGTTTGATACCACCAAAGTACACTCAAGGTATGCATCCCTCCAACCCTCAGAATAGGCCTTTTAGATTTGAAGTTGCTTGGCTTTGCCACCCTAATTTCTCTGAAGTTGTTCTCAAACCCTGGTCTAATATGGATTTTAAACTTCTTGAGGCCATTGAAAATTTCACTCATAATGTTAAAACATGGAATAAAGAAGTTTTTGGAAACAGTTTTAAAAGGAAAAGAGTTCTTTTGGCCCGTATTCAAGGAATTCAAAATTCCCAATCTCAGACCTTTTCACATAATCTATATATTCTTGAGAAGGACCTTATTAAACAGTTTAACCTGACTCTTTTTCAAGAAGAGATTTTGTGGTACCAAAAATGTAGAAACAAGTGGCTCACTATGGGAGATAGAAATACCAAGTTCTTTCACATCTCTACTTTAACCAAGAGAAAAAAAATTAAAAATCAAAGTGTTAAAAGATGATAGGTAATTGGATTTTAAATACGAATGACCTTAAAGCCCACATAAGGGACCATTTTAGTAAACTTTTCTAGCATTAGGACACCCATCTATTAAACAGTTAGACTAACATTGCTAAAATCAAAATCATAGCTGAAGATAATGATTGGCTCCAGGCCCCTGTGTCTAAGTCTAAATCTGGAATGCCATTAGGAACATAAAAGCTTTTAAAGCACCTAGAAAAGATGGTCTCCAAGCTATCTTCTATCACAACCATTTGAACACTATTGGAACCTCTGTCTGCCATTTCATCAAAGATTGATTTCATAGTAAAATTGTGCCCAAAGAGATAAATGAAACCCAAATTGTTCTCATACCAAAATTGTATAATCCTAAGTCCATAAAACACTTTAGATCCATTAGCCTCTGTAATGTCACTTATAAGACCATCACTAAAATCATTGTCAACAGACTCAAACCTTTTCTCCCTGACCTCATCAGTCCTAATCAGAGTAGCTTCATCCCGAGTAGAACCACCACTGATAACATTGTCATAACCCAAGAGATCCTCCATACACATAGATGTAAAAAAGGAAAATCTGGTGGCATGGTTATCAAAATTGACCTTGAGAAAGCTTATGATCGCATATCTTGGGATTTCATCCATCATTCCCTTAAAGAATTACATCTAAATTCTATCACCCTCATCATGAACTGTGTGTCTAATGTCAACTCTGAAATAATTTGGAATGGTGAGACCTTACCTAGCATCAGTATGGGGAGAGGCCTCAAACAAGAGGATCCTCTATCCCCCTATTTGTTTGTTCTTTGCATGGAGAACCTTTCCAATATAATTAGATTAAAAATTGAAAGTGGAGAATAGAAGGGCCTTATGGCCTCCAGTAACAGTCCTCTCATTTCTCACTTGTTTTTTGCTGATGACTTGATTTTATTTGCTAAAGCCGATAGAAGGAACTGCGATTGTATTATGGATGTGCAGTCTAAATTTTGTGACATGTCTGGACAAAAATCAACTTTCAAAAATCCACAATGTTTATTTCCTCTAACATCCCTAGAAGGGAAGCCCTTCCCCTTAGTTACCAGTGTGGCATCTCTCTCACCAATGACCTGGGTAAATACTTGGGCACTCCTTTTCTCCATAGCAGAATTAGCAAAAATCAATTGAAAGACATCATTGAAACAATGTCCAAAAGGCTCTCTGAATGGAAAGCCAAAAATCTATCCTTAGCCGGAAGAACTACTTTGATCAATGTTGTCACCTCTGCTATGCCTAATCATCTCATGCAAACAATGGAGCTTCCAAGAAAGGTCTATGACCAAATAGACAAGTTAAACATAAAACTTCCTATGGGCCAGTACTGATACCAGGAGGAAAGTCCATCTAGTAAGTTGGCAATAAGTGTGCAAAAGTAAAAGAAATGGGGGTCTAGGCATTAGAAAAGAAAGAGATCAGAATTCTGCCCTTATCTCAAAGTTGGGGTGGAGACTTGCCGCTAACTCAAACGAGTTTTGGTGCAGAATTCTCAGAACCAAGTACCTCAAAAACCATTCTATCTCCAATTGGCCCATCAAGAAAAGAGCTCCCGTACCTGGAAGAGCATTATCAAAAATAGGGATGTGTTGGATAAGAACATTAAGTGGAATGTTGGTACAGGAGAACATATATCCTTATGGACTGATTGGTGGTGTGGGAACCAACCTCTATGCTTAACAAACCAAGGAGGGCACATTGAGACTACAACTAAAGTTAGTTCTATTATTTGATGAAGAAGGGAACTAGGACTTGATTTCAATTCAAGACCTCATCTTTCAATAGGACAAAGAGGACATTCTTAGCATCTACAGACCTATGTATGTGACCTATAGTGACACCCCTCAATGGAAAGGCTCTTTTAGTGGAAATTACTCAACAACAGCAGCCTATCAAGCCATATCAAAACAAGAAAGTAAGGGCATTGACTGGCAGTGACTATGGAAGATCAAGGCCCCTCACAAACTCAAAAGTTTCCTTTAGCTTGTCATGAATGAAAGACTTCTTACTAATCATATGAGACTTATCAGAAACCTCTCTGATTCTGAGATATGTCCTAAGTGCATTCATCATCTTCTTTGAGACTGCCCCAAAGCCAAGGCTATATAGTTGAACCTCAAGAGCAATGACTGGTGGTAGCAAAGCAGTAATGTCCCTCTACCAGATTGGATCAAAACAAATTTGAGATGCAAGGACCAAGTCAATAATATTCAGTGGCCAACTATTTTCTTGACAACTCTATGGATCATTTGGAAGGAGAGAAATAAGAAAGTTATTGAGAATCTAACCCAACCTTCCTATATTAGTGCCAAACTCATTCTAAACCAAGCCATGGAAAATCAGGAAGCCTTTTAGGCCATCTTGAACCCAAATTATAGGGACCTTAAACTAATGATGTGGTCTTGTCCCATTGCTTTGAACACTAATGGAAGCTCCAAATGAGACCCTAGGAAAGCAGGATATGGAGGACTACTCAGGGATGAAGCAGGAACATGGGTGTAGGGATTCAATGGCTACTTAGGCAACTACACAAGTCTAGAGGCTGAGCTCCGGGGCATCTACAGAGGCTTAACTATTATCATGCAGAAAGGAATGGCTAACATTCAAATTGAGACAAACTCCCAGAAGGCTATAGAGCTCTTTCAAGATGGAGCTGAAGCAAATTCACCATACAAAGCACTTATTGAAGATGCCAACTTCTTCCTAAGAAAATGCCAGTGTTCAATTGAAGCCATACCCAGGGAAGCTAATCAAAGTGTAGATGCTATGGCTAACATAGAAGTTAACCAATGGGAACACCTCATCTTCCTAGAAGATACACCTAGCTTCATATCTTTTTTGTTAATAGTTGACATGATGAATGTCGGCTCTAGAAGGGATTAAATTATCCCATGTTTATGTTTTGGTAAATTTTATCTCTATTAACTCTTTCTTATGAATAAATAATAAATAATAATAAAAAAAAGATGTTGTGAATGACCAAACCATGATGGTTTGACTTCTTGGACTCTGAGTCGTGTGCCTAGAAAGCACCTAGAGAACCCATTCAACCATTGAGGGAGAAAAAAAAAATTATGTTTTTCCATTTTCAAGAAGTTTATCAACCACTCTGCCGATCCACAATATTGTTTGCTGTGTTTATTTCCACCACCAATATAAGCACAACTTTTTCATATTTTTTCTCTGAATTTGAAAAAAAAAAAGGGTGGTGGTACTACTTCTCCTCTTTTGATGGGGTGTGCTTGTCTGTTGCTCCATTCAACTACCAAAAATAATCGTTGCCTTCTTATTTCATATTCTATTCTATTTTAATTAAGCATAGTAAATGTAATCTTACTATATATATAATCTATTATTGGATATCACCCCATGTGAGGGGTGATTCTCTTCTCCATGTGAAGTCAGCTGCAACATGTCAAGGAATGCGGCTGCCAACTAACAAGCCGTAAAGATGGATGGCACCGAAAGTGAGTGAATAGTTGGACATGTGTTGTGCCAGCCAACCTCTCCACCTTCTCTTCATTGTATAAATAGAGAAGAGAGAGCAGAGAGAGAGAGAGAGAGAGAGAGAGCAAACCAAGAGAGAGTGAGAGATGTGAAGCAGAGAGACCGTCTCTCTCGGTGTGAGAGAGGAAGACAGGTGAGTGGGTGAGTGAGGATAGTGTGAGCTCCTCCTCTATTGTAATCTTTTTGTAATCTCTCAATTGTTATAGTGATAACTGGTTACTCTCCCGTGGACGTAGGCATTGAGGCCGAACCACGTTAAATATGGTGTCTCCTTGGGTGTGTGTGTTTTTCTTATTGATATGATTTCTGAAAGGTCTTGGGTGGGATCCCAGATCTCCAACAATTGGTATCAGAGCGAGGTGGAGGAGAAACAGTGTATTTTTTCGAAATGGCCCAGAAATCAAGTTGTTCAAAATCGCATTTTGAACATACCAGGAGAAAGGTCTCGACGAGAGAAATCTAGACCCAGAAAAACTAGCTCAAAAGGAGGTGTCACGCGCTTCCACGCGCGGCCTGAAATTCTGCCGGAGTTCGCTGACATGTCGCCGGGAAGTTCAGTCCAGTTGACGGAGGAACGGTGAAGAAGAAGGTGTTAAGATGGTTCAAATATAATATGTTTGGGAACCTTCTAACACAAAAGCTCTTGTGGCGCAGTGGATGGTGCACATGGCTTAGAGGTCATGGTTTTGAAACTTAGGGCAGCCAAAGAAAATGAATTTTTTTTTTTAAAGTGAAGGATGATACAACGCTGATGCAGAGGTGACGTTAGCAGGTGGGGTCCACGGGATGATGCCAGCGTGATGTATGGTGACGTCAGCGATGATACGTGGCAGACGACGTCGATAGTGTTGGACAGAATATTCCTTTCGGTTAACAGAATATTCCCTAAGTTTCTGGAAATTGTAGAATGGCCTAAAATTTTTAAGAAATTACATATTGGCCCTTGAAAGTTTGGTAAAGTTTGGTAAATTGCAATATGGTCCCTAAAGTTTTCAAAAATTATAATTTGGTCACTGAATTTTTGGAAATTTTCATTTTGGCCCCTGTAGTTTGTGAAATTACGATTTGTCCCCTGTTGTTTAGGAAATTTGCAATTTTACTCCTGGTTTCTGGGATGTTTTTCAGTGAGGTCCCTGGAAGTGCAGCGAAGGTTGGTCCTAGCTAAACGGACCGTTCCGAATGCAACCACGAGGTCAGAATAGTGAAATTCTAAATGGTTTTTAAAGATTGTCAAAACATGAGAGTTTGTCATCTTCAATAGTCGAAGGAAGGTTACCTGATATTGTGGAACGCTGTGGATTCACTGAAGAGGTTAGAATGGGTAGATTCTGACCAGATTGGACAACTAGATATAGATCGAGATAGATCATTGAAGAGCAAAAGAGATCAGGCTTGATCAAATGGCAAATCGAGGGAGATCGAGATTGGTTAGGAGGTGATCAGAGAATTGCAGAGATGATTATCTCCGAAGTTGATCAGAAGATCTAGTTCAATCAAAAGTCCATTCATCGACGGACAGATGATTTGGCAACAAGTACAGGCTCAAGGAAATGTTGTGGCTGTTGGAGCTACTGTATATGAGTAGGTACTAGTGGTATGTGGACGTGTAGAACAATAGTTGCAGGGGAGCATACTAAGCGTAAAAGCACAAATGCAGACGTGCAGCAGTGCAAGGGTACGCTAGAGTGTCGTACAAAGGCGCAAGAAGAGTATGTAGCAACGGGTTGTTGAAAGTTCACAGGAACTTCCAGATAGAGAAATTAAGACGGCTAAAACGCAAGAGTGCGCGCCAAGGAGTGGCAAGTCTCTTTTCTCTATGGTGGTTTCTTTAGTTCCATGGCAGCAGAGGATAGAGTTGATGCGGATCTCTCAGGCGAACTCGACGCAGGGAGACTAGAAGCCATGGGTGCGAGCACTATGCAAAATTGCATAGCTGACGATGGTTTGACAGATGGAGCTACTGTCAACCATTAATCTACTGAACATCAAATCAGGGATTGCAAAGGCATAAACGACGAGCGTATAGGAATGCTAGGAGGTTGTTTAGAAGTGCAGAGGACAAAGGCTGATAGTTCAGAGGAAGAGCTCCGAGCAAAGAAAATCGAGGACGTTGATGGGATAAACGACGAGTTTTCTATTGCTCCAATGAATGGTCCTGCGAGGTAATGCATGACAGTCAAGGGCATCTCAGGCAGGGGGTGCAGGACATCCAATCAGGGGGTGTAGGATATCTTGGTTACGCAAGTTCAAGCATAGCAGGTGAAGACATCCGAGAGAAGAAACATGGAAGAGATCTGTAGAAGATAGGAGCAGAGGCTCTCTTCAAATCAGAGAGTGGTGTGAGTTGAGTTGAGGATGTAGGATTTCCTCCTCCTCTTGCATCTCTGGTGTGTTATCTCTAGCTTTAGGGGGTGCAAGCGTCTCAGTGAGGAGATGCAGACTATGCTGAAATTTGGGCGTAACAAGATTAGCAGTAATGTGTGCACTAGATCACCTCACATGGGTTGAGGGGGTGATTTGTTGGATATCACCCCATGCGATGGGTGATTCTCTTCTCCATGTGAAGTTAGCTGCAGCATGTCAAGGAATGCGGCTGCCAACCGACAAGCTGTAAAAATGGACGGCACCGAAAGTGAGTGAATAGTTGGCCATGTGTTATGCCAGCCAACCTCTCCACCTTCTCTTCATTGTATAAATAGAGAAGAGAGAGCAGAGAGAGAGAGAGAGAGCAAACCAAGAGAGAGTGAGAGATGTGAAGCAGAGAGACTGTCTCTCTCGGTGTGAAAGACGGAGACAGGTGAGTGGGTGAGTGAGGATGGTGTGAGCTCCTCCTCTATTGTAATCTCTTTGTAATCTCTCCATTATTATAGTGATAATCGGTTACTCTCCTGTGGACGTAGGCATTGAGGCTGAACCACGTTAAATATGGTGTCTCCTTGGATGTGTGTGTTTGTCTTGTTGATATGATTTTTGAAAGGTCTTGGGCGGGATCCCAGATCTCCAACATCTATATCTTACTATAAATATATTATATCACATTTTATATCTCTAAATACTATATGAAAAATGTTTAAGACTCATAAAAAGCCCAGAAATTTGACTCAGATTAGCTGTTATTTTTTGATTTGTTATACATTCAATTATGTAAGACTCAATTTTATTACCATATCATTATGAGTAAATTTAGGAGTTTAAATTATAAATTTCTAACATTATTCATATTACAAGTCATCCTCAATGTCCTATAGCTAACCCAATCAAAGGGAAACTAAGAGTATAAATTGATGCTATAAAATAAGTTTTCACTGCTTGCGGATGGGAAGAAACTTGTGGTTAGGTTGACCAACTCTATCCATCGAGTTACTTAAAAAAATGACCAATCAAATTCTTGATTGCTTGTGATTAGATTTGTCGATTCTATCCATCGAGTTATTTAAAAAGGCGACCAATCAAATTTTTAATTGATTGTGGTTTGGTCTATTTACTCTATCTATCGAGTTATTTAAAAAAATGACCAATCGAATTTTTGATTGCTTGTGATTAAATCTGCCGACTTATTTATTTAAAAAAAGTGATCAATCAAATTTTTGATTGCTTGTGATAGGTTCGTCAACTCTATCCATCGAGCAATTTAAACAGGTGACCAATCAAATTTTTAATAGCTTGTGGTTAGGTCTAACTTATTTAAAAAAGGGACCAATCCAATAGTCTGAAAAAATAATCAATTTGAAAGCCAATCTTCTTGGCAGTTTTGTGGTCTGTATGGAAAGGTAGGAATGACTTTAGGGGGAAAAAAATGCTCATTGATCTAATTAATGCTCTGCTTTTGAAGGTTCTGATTCCTTGGCCTTTTTCCTGAAGCTCTTTAACCCTCTTTTAACGGCTTGTTGCTACTGTTCTTTTACGTCTAATATTGATGTACTCGTAGAATTTTCGTCAATATATTTCTATTTTCTGAAGAAAAAATAAAGAAGACACAATGATGAAAAATATATTAGCTATGAGTGCTAATAAAACAACACACGTCAAGATTTGAAAGAGCACTCATTTATCTAAATCCAGATTATATATAGACAAACACATATGTAGAGGAAAAAATCTACAAATTTACTTGAGCATATTGACAATCACTCATGATGACATTGGAGCAATTGCACAAGTACAGTTTCTGTATCCACACATAATTTATTACATGGCTCATAGTAAAGGTAGGCCAATTGTATGTTACAAGATAAAAGGCTATGCTAGGACCACCGACCCAGCCAATGAGAAAACACACTACATGTATAAAATAAATCAAGCCAACGAGAAGACACAGTACTTACATAAATTGAGCAATACCACTACAGCCTACATGGCAAACTGTAGGAGTTATTAGGTATTCGAGTTTGGACAATAGATAAAACATAATCATAATAATTAAATAGTTTCCCATAATACATAGAAGGACACCTATAACCTTGCTTTCTACATAAATTGGACCGCCATCTATTTCTTCAACTTCTTTATGAAGAAAAGCATATCTAGCAAATCACCTGAAATCAAATTTTGGAATTGTTGATATTAAAGACTAGTTAAAAGTAACTACGTTAAATGGCCTAATGTCAAATTGGTGCAAACCATTTCTAAGCTAAGCAAGATACAAATATTTATTACAAAGTTAACAATGGAAAACATATATGTAACATGATGTCTCAATAGCCATTACGTAAAGACTTAAATGAACATACCGAAACCAATCCTTTGACAAATTAAAAATAAATAAATAAAAAGAGTTACAAAAAACAAATGTGACAATAATTACAACTAAATATTAGGGTCAAGACATATATAATTACAACAATGGACGTCAATGCCAAGTCAATAAAGACCCAAAGCCAAGGCAATATACACATACGACTTGAAAGATAATATTGATTTAGTAAGTTGTTGGTGAGATTGAGAGGTTACACGGTAGGGGAGGGGCTGACAAAGAATGTGGTGGCTATGTAATGGAAAAAGCAAATTTGAAAAAAATAAATATTGATTTTAGGAAAACATTCAAAGAAATATTAAAAAATAGACAAAAAAAAAAAAGAAGGCAAATTTGTTAATTCTTAGCCCTAGATGACAGATAAACCATGCATTACCTTACATGAAAGTTGTTTCACAAAAATGGACAAATGTGTTGTTTGATGAAAAGGGTGTTCTATTAGATTTGCTAAGTCTTGCAAGCTTAATATACTCGTAAACAGACATTTTGTGTTGATAAATTTTTGCATAGACCAAGATATAAAAGGATATCATGGTATAGACTAAAATCCATTATCTATGAACTCGAATGGAACTTGGGAAAGACAAAATGACTCGTAATTGAGTGCATGCATGCTTATGTTTAGTTGGGTTTAGTGGCAATTTGTATTTGCAATCTTTGCTACCATATTGACTTGGTATAGATTTATTCACTACAAGAAATCGCACCTTTGGCGACCATTTTTGGTGACTAAACAATTTTTAGTCGCGTTTAGTCGCCGAAAGTACATTTTTTGGCAACTAAAATTTAATTTTGTCAGCATTGGTTCAAGGTATCGCTACTAAAATATTTTAGTCAATAAATATTACTTATTGGCGACTAAATTTAAATTTAGTTGGTAAAAACTCCACGTTTAACGACTAAAAAGGAGATTGGTCGCTGTTAGTCCACATTTTAGGCCCCAAAAAAATCAAATTAATCAGCAATATTGGTTTTTCCCAACTAAAATTAAAATTAGTCGCCAAATAAGACTTTTGGCGACTAATATTTTCGTCACTGTTAAGTCACCATTTGGCTACAAAACAATTTAGTTGGCATATATATTCCTTTGCAAACAAATAGAGAAATTAGTCGCTAAAGGTTCAATTTTCAACCCGCCCATTCCTTTATTTCCGCACGCGCCCCTCTCTCTATTATATAACACAACTTCACACTTTGTAACACACACACACCGTCCTTCACCAAACCTCACAAAAAGCATCCCCCTCACCGTAGCCTACCGTACGATTGACATTATGACAGCTACCGCCCCCCACACAAATCACCACCGTCACAAATCACCACCGTCACAGCCACGCTTCGTAGGTTCTCTCTCTCTTCTTTACTCTATTTTCTCCTCTTCTGACATTGTTGGTTTAGGGTTTATTCAAATTTGAATGTATGTGCCTCTAATTTATTAAAAATTTCAAAGATGATGTTTAATACATGTGTGTGTGTATATAATGCTTTGTACACGTATTGCTGGCCTCTCTCTCTCTCTCTTTCTTTCTCTCTATCCCGCTTGCTCTGTTTCCCTCCTTTTCTCACATTATTACTTTAGGGTTTCTTCAAAATTTAATGTTTGTGGCTGTAATTTATGATAAATTTCAAAGATGATGTGTAATATATGCAGGTGAATGTGTGTGTATATATAATGTTGTATGGATATATGCAAATGTTTAATATATAATGTATGTGGCCCTAATTTAATGTGTGTATATATAATGCTATGTCTACATATGCAGGTGATTTAATCACTACAATTATTGTCACTCAACAGCAGTTGGATCATTCAACCTACACTACATAAGGTACCGAGATTGTATCATGAAATTTTTTATAAAGTGGGTATTATTGAGTTTTAATAATATTTATTAAAACACGAAGGGGAAAAAAAAAAAAAAACACCCTTCAGGCAAAGGTTTTCTGTTTTCCTTATCAAATGGTTTGAACAAAAGCCCATCATAAGAGCTACTTCTGTTTTGACTCAATCATCATACGAGCTTCAAACTTCCACTATTGTATAAAATCATAGCAAGCTACAACATGAAGCCCAGCATGTCCCACTATTGCATCAAGTCCATCTCTAATTGTGCTTGAACAAGAAAGGTGGTACAAGGAGATGAATTTAAAAACCTATTGTCACCCGTCACCCTACAGATTTCCCTTATGCCTCAACTTTAGAATATTATTATTCAATGAATTTCTAAATCAACACCTTGAAACTAATTATGGTTTAACATTGTGCGAAATCAAACCCTTTTTGTGCTTCACTAGGGAAGCTAGTTTGATGAGATATACTTAGAAACCTACTCTGGTCTTGGTCCTCGTTCATAGCGATGTCTCTTTTTACCTCTTGAATATAGAATCTCGCTACTAAACACCAGTGATAAAAGAAACACTAGAAGCATAAATTATAAAATTGAAACAACAAAAGGAACACCATCCATTTAAGCGTACATGTACATTCCCAAAACTTAAGTTTTCAAATGACAACCTAAGTATTCAAGAATTACTTTCCAATGTAGAAAGTTTAGAAATAGGAAGTTGATTGGTGATATACAGGAAGTAAAAATTAAATATAATTATAAAAAATAAAATATAAAAAAAGAAGAGAGTTCCCATAAGAAAGTGATGGATGATAAAATTGATATCTCGTCTTAAAACAAATCTAAGATGCATGAAATAATACAAAAAGTAGCTAAAATATTCGATGTAAACCACATACAGGTAAACTGAGCAAATAGCCACAAGCTTAGCTTCCTCAAGAATAACCGACAATTATTGCAATCGCCAAATATACTTCTCAAGTTATGTGCCATTCTAAGCTCCCATGTTCACTGGATTACCGTAGCTTGTTTCTTATCAATTTGTGTACCTAATTTTCACATTTATGCCATAAAGAAAAATTGTGCTAGCCCAACATGGAATGTATTCCGAAAATATTTTCCATCCCTCTTATCATTTTCTTGATTGTTTGTATTGGAGCAAGTATAAATATACATAGTTTATCCTCTGGTGGTTTCTAGTTTGGGAAATTATTGCCCTTATTTGTGAAATTATTTGAAAGAAACAATTTAGGTTCGATTTATGTTGCTATACTAATTTGTAACGCGATTATGCCAAGTTACTGCAAGGTATGTTTTCTAAACATTCAGGCATGAAACAAATTTGAATCACATCGCTAAGTAGTGTAAAATTAGATTTAGATGTGTTCAAAGTTTTTGATTCTACTTTTACTAATGGATTGTTGAGTTGGAGAGGCACGCTCTATTTGCTTTGGATTCTCATAAATGTAATGGATATAGTTTTTTTTATTTTTTATTAAATTTTGTATGCTTGACCCAATTTTGTTTCCATCATTATTTATACTTCTTGAATATTTCCAATCGTAATTTTTCATCTATGTTTATGTTGGTTGGTGGTTTGGTA
Source organism: Camellia sinensis (assembly GCF_055761805.1). Classification (NCBI taxonomy): domain Eukaryota; kingdom Viridiplantae; phylum Streptophyta; class Magnoliopsida; order Ericales; family Theaceae; genus Camellia; species Camellia sinensis. Next base: position 22,319,473 of record NC_138970.1, on the reverse strand, counting down.
TGGTTGGAAGAGTTGGGCATTTGATTGATTATTATTATGGTAAAATATGATTGTTAAATATGACAACAATGAAAACATGATAAACACATAACAACATTTACGTGGTTTGGTTATAAATCTCTGTCTATGAAGTTTCATTATGAATTGGAGATTGCAATGAGTTGGTTCTTTCTCTCACCAACTATCTCACTAAATCTTACAATATTTTAATAATCTTAGAATCTCAAAATAATCTTCTACACATACAAGGATTTAAAAGTAATAAACCAAGTCAACAATGACCTTTTTAGTAATGAGTATATGTTTGGTTATTTATGTTGAAGACATCATAAATAAATGGAGATATTTGGTCTCCACATTGCTCATGTCTTGTATCATTCTTTTCATAAAGTTTGCCAAATGTAGTGCAAAAGTCTCATCTAACACTTGAAAGACAATACAAGGAGATTGATGCTCCATTACTAAAACAAAAATGATATTAAAGGCAAAATTCATGAAATAATGTTATTTTTATAATTATAAACTAAATTGATAGACATTTTAATTTTTATTAAATAATATAAATAAGATACATCATTATGTGTGTTTTTTTTTTTTTTTATATAGAAATTTTGTTTGTATTGTCTTTATAATTGTAGACACCCCATTTTTGACCGTCCTCAAGACTTGGACGTCACCATTGGAACACTTGGTGATTACCCTTGTTTGTGTTCGTTTGGAGTTCCCGGAGGTCTCAGCTACGCGCCCTGCCTCAGGATCTCCGAACTTGACTGTTTTGTGTCTGGTTTTGCACCAAACACTTGTGTTTTGCCTTGGAGGGGCAGGGAATGCCTTGTGAGGCATGCCCACACACCACCGGCAATGGCTAGAGGTCACCGGCTGGTTTTTGATGCCGTCGGCACTGTTTGTTGCCGGTCGGCACTAAATTTTGTCAAAATGACATTTTTGGGCAGCCGACCACTGTTTATCTGCTTTATGTAGATATTTTGTGCCAGCTGTGATAGCTGGCACCAACTCTGCTTCCCTCCATACACGTGTATGGAGGGATTTCCCTCTAAGCAAGCTTGTTGTATAAGCTTTGCAAGAGGGAGTTCTATAAAGAGGAGAGGCCTTCTCTTTGCTCTAGGTTAGAGACTTGGAAGGCAAAACCAGAGCATCCACATATAGATACACCCTATCTCTATATTTCCCTCTCTCTCCTCCTTTGTGTGTGTTTCTTGGCCTAAAAGTGTGATTTTACCTTACTTTTGCACCAATACACACACTATTACACCTTGCTCCGAGATTGGGGACTTTGAGGGTTGATTCTTGAGTTTTTGGGCTGTTTTTGATCAAAAGAAGGGGGCTGCCTTGGCTGTTCTTGAAGTGTGCTTCAAGGGTGAGCATTTCACTTTAGTTTCCCCAAACTTGCACTAGTCTTTTACCTATCTTACTTGCTGATTTAGTTTTTGTGCATAACATAAAAAAGGCTTGTATTTTCATGCTTAAGAACTTTCATTAAGGGTCCTTTGTGGTTTGAGTTCAAACTCACCCTCTTAGGCCTTATTTGGCCTTTTTGTTGCCTCTTTGGTAAGACTTTGTTTGCTTAAGTGTTTTGGTCTTCTCACCATAGAAAACCAGTGGATTTTCAGTGGTGAGGAAGGTGGTTTGAAGTCTTGCCTAGGGGAGGGACACCCCTCTCCCTTCATTGTCTTGTTTCCTTGCATTTTGGCTTAAAAGAGTAACATGCATGCTTGATCATTTTTGGCCTAATTTTAGAAGTTTTTTGGGTGTTTTGGGTCATATGTGATCTCTGTTTTTGGCCGGATTTGTACCCATTTGCATGCTTAATATACTTGCTTTACATTCCTCCATTTGGCCTAGAATTGTATCTTGTGTTTAGGCCATGATTCTTGCATGTGTTGGCTTGATTCCATGAAGATGTTGGCATTATTTTACCATGTTTAAGGTCTGTTGGCCATTCATTTCAGTCATGCTTGCCTTGTTCGGTGTCATCTCTTTGTGTTTTGGCTTGTAAGCTTTGAGCATATTGACCTCTAACATGCATAGCTTAGGCCATCTTCATGATTTACCATCATTTAGGGTCATATTTCAGCCTATAAATCATGCTTGTATGCTTGCATTTGTGACCTCTTCCATGCTCTTAGGGTGTACCCTTTTATGCCTAGAAATGAGTCTTGGTGGATGCATTTCATGGGAGCCACCTAAGCTGTCATATTAGGAGGTTTTGGAGTCCCTTTTTGCATGTTAAAATTCTGTTTTGGCTTGTCCAAGTCATGCCATGAGTGGTCATGTTGGTGGGAGTGAAGTGCCTCCTTTTTGTGCCTTAACCTTAGGACCATTGGCTTGCTTGTTGGTATGAGCATTGGTCCACCTTTTGGACACTTTTGGCCACTGTTTTGAGGTGGTTTAAGGTCTGCCCCTTTATCATTTTAAGCCACCATTGCATCTTTGTTTCATGTTTGTTGCATGGTTGCTTCATTAGGTGTTGTAGCATGATGACCCTATTGCTTAAAGTGTCCATATTTACATTGCATTTGCATCTTGTATGCCTAACATTGCATGCTTGCCATACTAGTTGCATGACACTTGGTATGCCTTGTATCTTGATATCATGTTGCATTTTGAGCCATGTTTGCATAACATGCATTGCATCACTTGGTTTGGGGTGTCAAACCAAGTGTGAGGGTTAAGGGGCGTTCATACCATAAGTGATGTAACGTGCCTTAACTCTCGGTCACCGGGGCCTTTGACTTCGACATGATAAAGCCTTGGTCTTCATTTGTGTGTTGCATGCATTTTTTTCATCAAATGGCAAGCTCGATCTCTCGGGCTATCATGCACCATTGATGGCTCGAGTATCGAGGGCCGTGTTCCCCTGAGTTCAACACATGATGGGAAACATGACTATGCTCACATGTGCCTGAAATCCCATGCCATATGCTGTCTGTTCTCTGTTGCTGTCAAAACTGTCTCCTGCAGGAAGTTTCTGCCGACCGGCATAATTCAGTGCCGACCGGCCATTGGTGAAGGGCCGATAAGTCCAGAAGAAGCCGGTGGAAATTATGCACTGCCGGCGGTAATTTCCCCTAGCCGGTGGTACTCTGCAGTATTCGATGAACCTGTCCCAACACTTTGGAATTTTTCAGAAAGATAGGGCAGTGTAAACAGAGACAGCCTCGGTATGGTACGGACTTTCCGGGCAAGGCGGGTTCGAGCATGCATCATTCGCGCATCTCGAGGCGGAGGCTGTGGCCATCTCTCTCTCCTTCATTTTGCATTCTTTCTATTAATCAAGTAGAAATTCTGTAATAATTAATTTATTTGTCATCCGGACTGTAATATTTATTTGTACCCTCCGAGCGAGGGCAAATCTGTAATAAGTATGTGTGAGTGGGGTGTATGTCTTCCAATCCCACGTCTTTCTTCCCTTTTATTTACCTGCTTATGATGGTAGACTAGGGCATATTTAAAATTAGCATGCCCTATGCAATGCATGCGTGCATTCATACATTTGTCCTGCATACACCGGGCTCGGTACATCATGCTAACTGTATTTGTATTTCAAATTCCAAATTGAATACGTGCATCAATTGGTTGCATTCCACATGCCATGTTTAGGTTAGCCGAGCCTACTCTAATTGCATCTTGCATGTGTTGCATTAGTCAACTTGACATAAACTAGGACACGCATGTTTGCTAACTAGTTTATTGTTTTGGCACGGAGTACGATGTAAGTATTTATGCTTCAACATATCGCATGCGTGTGAGTGTTGCCATGACAGTATGTTTGCCATGCGGCTAGATGCTTATGTGATAAACTGTTTGAATGCCTGTGGGTGAAGGTTGGGTTGCCTGAGTTAGAATAGCTCATTGAAATCCGTATCTTAGCCTACTTGCGAGTAGCAAAATTCCAAAACATTTTTTTTAAGACAAACGGATATGCAATGCTTTTTCCCAAATTAGGCTATCTAGTCTATACTTGTTTGCTGCGCGCATAACATAGTAATTCTAGGCTAATAAAATGGAATAAGAACACATAAAGTTTTCAAAAATGGATGTCACGGTTAGTAGAGGCCGATCTTCGAATCGGGCGAGAGGGGGTGCTCATAACTGACCTTCCCCGATCGTACCCAAGCTCCCGAGCCGAGACAACTCCGGTGATGACGGACATGTGGCCTTCGGCACCGAGTCAGGGTTTCCTAAATCCCCCCATAAAAAATATTTAGGTGGCGACTCTGTATCTGGCAAAGCAGTCCATGTTTGGCACTTCTTTCCTAAAATCTGTTTTCTCAAAACGATTTGCCAGATTTGGACTCTTTGGTTCAGATTAAGAACCGTGACACGAATCGAGTCCGAACTGTAGCGGGGTCCCTTGAGGGCGTGCTACAGTTTCTGGCGACTCCGCTGGGGATTTAGAGAGCTTGACTCGAACTCGTGATATCCTGTTTTGATCTCATTTATGTGTCTCTTTGCATTGCATGTGCATTGGTGCGCCTAGGAACACAGTGTTTGCCATCTGCCATTCCTGAACGGTTTGCCGGAGGCTTGTCTTGTCAAGGCATGACCATAAGGCTGACCGGTTATGGGCTCTGACAGTATGGGAACACAAACCCCGGTTTTACCGGGGCACCCTCTTCGACCATTCGACCTAGTACATATTCGGATCCATAGTGACCATTCCAAGTTAGGACAGGCTGCTTACCCGATGTTAGGTTATTTGAAAATTGCTGCGTGCATAGTGAAACCCTAGCTCCTGACAAAATAGGACAGGGAAACCCTACCCCAACATAGGGGTGTTTTGGCTCTCTTTACTTGCTATGTGCTTTTAGAGTGTTTCTCTACAGGAACGTGCATATCAGTTTGCAAGATTGAGTATTAGGCCTGAGGGTATCAGTATCAGTTTATGAGAATCAGTTATCCGCGGGTATCAGGTTCAGTTTTGGGAACAGAGATTTTGGGGAACAGTGATCAGTATCGAGGAACAGTGTGTCCAGTTTACCAACTGTGTACTATGGATACCCAACTATGTATTGTATGTGTTTATTTTATGCCGTTGTGCTATCCGATTATTAGTTTATTTACTGCTTTATTTATCTTTTTGCTAGGTAGTTTAGCATCATTGCTTTCAACCCGGTAGATATTACCCAAGCACTCTGGATTAGAGGTCGTCGGCTCCATCGATCTGAGGATCTGGTAGACGGACAACCAGTGTACCACTCTCTACCCCCGGTTACTAAACGGAGGGCAACTAGACGGAGGGCATCGGTTCAACAGTCAGTACAGAGGGCTTTATCTACCCTACCTGTGTACAGTAGGGATCAGGATCCTATTTCACCCGCAGAAATGGAACATATACCGACAATTCAGTCAGAACAGAGCAGCATGGCTAATTTAGAAGAGATGGTACACCAACTCCAAGAAAGCATGAAAATGATGCAGCAGGATGCTGTCCGACAGGTAGAATTCGCCAAACAACAAGCCACAGTTATGAGTGAGCAAGCGGAGTTAATTGTGAGATTGCAGCAGCAAACTGGGGCGTCAGCTTCACAGCAAGTCCCTCCCCCACTAAGGGTTCCGATACTCGAAGAGACGCCAAACGCCCAGAATGTCCAAGAAGATACAGACATCCCAACGGGGCCGGCTCCACCCCCGATTCTACCTCAACAATCCAAGGCACCCACTCCTATCAATCAATCGGATTCCCCCTTCGAGTCCGAGGTAGACCCCGTGGCATTAAAAATGCACAAGCTTGAAAAGCTGTTCAAGAAATCTCAAGGTGTGAAGTCCATTCTGGACATTGGAGACGGATACACTGACGCAGCCGTGACGTTGCCAGATCGGTTTAAGATGCCACAAATTGATCGTTTTGACGGATCTGAGGATCCCATGGTACACCTGCGACTATTTTCAAACGTCCTAAGGCCAATGGGCCTCACTAGACTGCAGAAGCTGTCTTTATTTGGCCGGTCCCTGTCGGGTGTAGCGGCCGCATGGTATGCCAAATTGGAGGATGACGTCAAGAGAAGTTGGGACGAGATGGCTGAGGCCTTCATCCTGCAGTACACGTATAACACACAAATCGAGATCACGACCCGGGATCTCGAGACAACGAGGCAAGAAACCAAGGAGAGCTTCTCAGAATTCGTAACCAGATGGCGGGCTAAGGCTTCGATGATGACCTTAAGACCCACGGACAAAGACCAGATTCGGATGATTGTGCGCAATCTTCAGCCGAAGCTAATGCAAAAGATGATTGTAATCCCCTTCCCTACCTTTGCTGATCTGCATGAAATGGGGGTGTAGATCGAGGATGCCTTAAAACAAGGCTTGATTGATAATGACCGGGAGCAACCCTGCAGAAATTTCAATCGTAATACTAATGCAGGCCCGAGTGGCGCTACAACTACCAGGACTTCCGAAGTGAGTATGGTCACCACCAACCCTTCCCCGAGAACTATGGCAGCCACACCATTCTCCGGTGTGTCCGGAAGCAACCCACAAACAGCCAAATACCCTCCAAAAAATACCAGAACCTTCGCTCCGCTTTATATGCCCCTGTCCAAAGCTTTGGGGGTTTTGATTAGAAAAGGGCATCTGAAGCCCCTAGAGCCACGACCCTTACCGGAAAGACTTCTCGCTGCCCACAATCCAGCCAAGTATTGTGCGTTCCACCAGCAGCACGGTCACGACACCGACCTGTGCTTTCGATTGCGTCATGAGATTCAAGATCTCATTGATAATGGGGTGATTTTACCTCCTGAGAAACCCAATGTTACTACAAATCCTCTCCCCACACATAACCAAGCTCCACCACCCAAAAGAATCAATTTCATCCACACTGGGGTCGCGTCCTACGATCCTAGTATCTATATCACACCCTCCTACCTGCCTAAGTCAGAGGTTTTCCTTCCTGATTGCACCGATTTGTGCATGATGGACGTCTCCGTAACCCAACCCAAGCCAGTGGTGGTGACCATCGAGAGCAGGAGAGAGAAGACTCCAAAGGAGAAGGGGGTTATTGAGCCAGAGTCTGCGGAGTCTGCGAGTGATGTTGGGAACGCTTATAGTCTGAGTGACTACATTTCACCGATGGGCCAGAATAGACCAGATGTGGAATTTCCAGCAGGAGGAAAGCTGTGTGCAATCCAAGGGGACAGTTTAGGACAGGGAACGCATGATTTGACAGCTGTGGAAGAGGATCTTGCCAAGTTCCAGTTTTACGATAACCAAGATCAAGAAGACTCAGCCATCAACTGGTTCGATTATGAGGAATCGGCAGAGGCCACGGGATGGTTGGACGATCAGCCAGATGTGGTAGGGGAGTTTCAGTCAGAACAAGGCCCGGTAGGGGCAGGAATGTCAATAACGGCCGGGAGGGTCGAAGAACAGAATACATCGTCGGAGAGCGCCGGTGTCGAGAGTTTCGCTCGGGAATGGAGCATTTTGAGTGCAGGGATCATTGAACAATCTACTGCATTGACACAGTCAGAACAGGAAAGATTCGAAGATTCTGAGAGGATCAGGAAGGCAAAAGCCCCCGTGGAGGTTGAGACTGCCACAAGTACAGAAATGGAGAATGCTGCGAGCATAGGAGTAAAAGGTACTGCAAGTATCGGAACAGTCATGCCAGAACCGGACAGGTGCCTGTCAGCTGCAGATGGCATGTGGTGGGAAGACGATGATCTATGTCTTGCCCACACAGATGAGGATTGGGGAGGTAACCAACCAGATGATACCTGGTATATCGGCGAAGTCGATCACATGACTAGGAGTGGACGGTACTTCAAGCCTCCACATCTAGATCAACCGGAGGCGTCTGGAAAAGATAAAGAGGCAGAAAAGCAAAAGGAAAAGCAACTCGAAGATGAGGCCGTATTGAGACAATTGAAGAAGATACAAGCAGACATCTCCATCTGGGGGCTGCTTATGGCTTCTCGAGTACATAGACAAGCTGTCCTTACAGCCATGGACAAAGCCAAGCTTTCTATAGACACCACGCCCGAACAGTTGGTGGGCCTAGTCTTTTCGGGAGGAAGTTCCCTGGCATTGAGCTTTTCTGACAAGGAACTGCCACCTGAGGGTGCGAACCATAACAAGCCACTCTACATCTCTGTGGAGTGCAGAGATAAATGGATACCCGTGGTGCTTGTTGACACGGGGTCCGCCATCAACGTCTGCCCGGCAAGGACAGCCTATGCGATCGGTTTGAAAGTCGCGGATTTTGTGCCAACGGCCCAGGTGATTCGGGCGTATGACAACACAAGCCGAGAAGTAATGGGAACCGTTAAGATTCAAACAAAGGTTGGGCCGGGACAGCATGGGATAGATTTCCATGTCTTGGAGGTTCCTGTAACTTTCAACCTGCTTTTAGGGCGGCCATGGCTGTATCAGGCAAGGGCAGTCTCCTCCACCCTACATCAAGTGGTGAAATACCCCTATGGGAAGGGAGTAGCCATCGTCTTCGGGAATTCATCGATTCATCCGCCGCCAGAAGTATCCACGCCTGTTCTAGAAATTGAACACGGTATGGAAGATGTGTTCATATCGGGTTTTACCTTGGCTGAGGCTCGGGTTGTTCAGGACATTATGGCTGCTAATGAAGGGGTATATGTCAGTGCTCAGGCAGTCTATCTCATGAACAAGCTCCAACATATCCCCGGGATAGAATTGGGCAAGAGCGGCCGGAAAGGCGTCGCAGCATTGGCCGAAGTGCCGCACAACCCTCATACCTTTGGATTGGGTTATCTACCCACCAAAGAGGACTGGATAAGGAAAGGAAAGGAAATGGCCGGAAGAGCCAGAGCAAAGAAGGCTGGGAAGCCTTTCGAGTTGATGCATAGGCCCATTCAGGGTACCCTAAACGGACGCTTCGTCCGGGAGGGGGAGGACTTTCCGTTTTGTGGCTTCCCAGAACCATGGCTAAACGCGGAGAAGAAGCGCGTGCCGGGTTTTGAGATTTTCTTCGACCTGCAGCTACCTGAGGACGCTGAAAATGAAATGGGGGTAGCACTGGCATGTCTGCTTTCAGATCCTCCAGTCGAACAGAAGTGCTTGGGGGATAGCTCCTCGGTATGTGTGATCGGGAACGAAAAGGCTGCGAGCCTACCAACAACTATTTTGGATGCATCCATCGCACCCTCTCTCATCTGGCAATATGAAGAAGGATTTTTGTCCAGCAGCACCGGGTCAGGTAGTGAGCCGGAATCTGATTCCACCGAGTCCTGCGAGTCGGAATCAGGTTCCAGCTCGACTGAGTCTGAGTTCGGTATTCTTGGAGGTGATAACCCGGATGCCACAGTCCTGTCTAGGTCATCATTTTCTTTCTCTTTTGAGTCTGTTGTAACAGAAGAATCAGACGGCTTGGAAGTATTTAATGAGAACGATGTGAATGTGGTTTCTGAGTATTTTTCTGTGCCTTTGATTTATTGCTTAAATCAGGATTTTCAAAATTTTGATGAAAACGACGAGGAAGAAATTCCTCCGGTTTTGCAACGGTTAATTGATCAAGAGCAGGAAAGATTTGTTAAACCCTTAATGGATGAAATCACTACCGTGAATGTTGGTACTGAGAAGGACCCGCAGCTGGTCCAGATCGGGTCCACGTTGTCTTCGGAGGAACGCGAGTGCTTAGTCGATTTATTAAAAGATTTCAAAGATGTTTTCGCGTGGTCCTACGAAGACATGCCTGGAATCGATCCTGAGATTGTACAGCGCCGGATCCCTCTTGATCCCGAGGCCCGACCTGTCAAGCAGAAGCTCAGAAGGATCCGCCCGGATTGGGCCATTAAGATCAAGGAAGAGGTCACCAAGCAAATCGATACAGGCTTCCTGCTGGTATCCAAATACCCGACTTGGTTGGCCAACATTGTTCCGGTGCGGAAGAAGGATGGCAGAATTCGGGTATGTGTAGACTTCAGAGATTTGAACAGGGCCAGTCCGAAGGACGACTTTCCCTTGCCGCACATTGATGAATTGGTAGATTTCACGGCAGGACACGCCTTGCTTTCGTTTATGGATGGCTTCTCAGGCTATAATCAGATAGTAATGGCACCCGAAGACCGGGAGAAGACTGCATTCACTACCCCGTGGGGTACATATTGCTACAGAGTGATGCCATTTGGGTTGAAGAACGCTGGAGCTACTTATCAACGGGCAGCAACCACGATATTGCATGATATGATCCATAAAGAGGTCGAGGTGTACGTGGACGACATGATTGTCAAGTTCAAAGAAAGAGAGGGCCACTACACCACCTTACAAAAGTTCTTTCAAAGGATCAGAGAGTTTCGGCTGCGGTTGAATCCCCAGAAGTGTACATTCGGTGTTACAGCAGGGAAAATGCTAGGGTTTCTGATTACACAAAGAGGCATCGAGGTCGACCCTTCCAAGATGGCCCTCTCTTTCTTTGAACAAGGTGGAAAGGGCCATCTACTATCTGAGCTAAGGTGGAAGGGCCATCTACTATCGATGGGCCACTAGGGTCTCGTAATCAAGGCCATCTTGGAAATGCCACCACCAAGGACTGAAAAGGAGGTGCGAGGCTTTCTGGGTAAAGTGCAATTCATAAGACGGTTTATCTCAAAATTAACCTTGACTTGTGAACCACTTTTTGGTCTCTTGAAGAAAGGAAAGAAATTCCAATGGGACGGCCGATGTCAAGCAGCTTTTGAACAAATCAAAGAATATTTACAGAACCCGCCCATGTTGTCACCACCAGAGCCGGGGAGACCGTTGATATTGTACCTTTCAGTAACTGAGACTACCATGGGCTGCATGCTCGCACAAGAGTCAGAGGACAAGGTGGAAAGGGCCATCTACTATCTGAGCAAGAAGATGCTGGATTACGAGACCCGCTACACTCCGCTGGAGAAGGCTTGCTTGGCCTTGGTATGGGCTACCAGGAAGCTGCGGCACTACCTGTTAGCTCACTCTGTAATGTTGGTTTCACGCTTGGATGTTCTTATCCTTGTTGGGTATGCCTTGAGAATAATTTAGAACATTCTTTTGCCATGGCAACTCTTTCATAGAAATGAATTTGCTATTTCCTAAAAGTCCCATTTCACAAGATTTGAGGATTTCAAAGACAATAGATATAGAAGAGGTGGAGGACCTTGTGCCCTTTCTTGGTTTATCACAATGTTTATATTTGTTGAGGACTTGCATATCAGCTTTCCTCTTTTTCTTCTTCACTACTTTCTACGTTGTTGGTTTTTGTGTTTGAGTCTTTGAGTCTTCTTCACTGTCCACTATTGCGAGTATAAGAGGGAGGATGAAATGTCTTTTGCTTATGAGACCAAACCCTTGAAAACATCACACTTTTGTAAGTTTGCTTCTATAACAAAAGTAAGTTTGCTTCTAGTAAACCATATTTGCTCCTAAGGAACATTGTACAACTTCATCCACAGTGGAACAAGCATTTAAGCTTCGGTTGTTTACTATAATTCATAACCTTTGATGATAGCTTGGTTGTTTCTTCTACTTACGATGGTTGTGTTTGGTGAATTTTCTCGTTCTTTTTTTACCTTTCCTTGTTTACGTTGTACTTGTATAGTCCAAATAGTTAGTTGTTTCACCCTAACTTTTGAATACAATCCTTAAACCATGTGTTTCCAAATTTTAATCTATGTTGCAAATAAGTGAAAACTAAAACTTTTGTCGAAAAAGATGTACAAGAGTTGGATGATGATAAAAGATACGCAATTCCATTGTTGAGTATTTTGTTTATTTGTTATCCATTCCTACGTTAATCTTTGCTTGATTTGTAGGGTTCAAAAGATGGACAAGAGTTGGATGATGATAAAAGATAGGTTGAAAAGTAAAGAGTACCAACAAGGTGTTAAGTCATTTATTGACTTTGCTATGAAGGATTTAGGCCCACATGATGACATTCGTTGTCCGTGTGTCGATTGCTTGAATGGCACAAAACATAGTCAACAAGTTGTATGGTTGCACTTGATTCGAAGAGGAATCGCATGTTCTTATAGAACTTGGGTGCACCATGGGGAACATGTTCCATCGTGTCATGATCAGCCTAGTGTGTCAAATGATGATGGTGAAAGATATGGAGCTGCAATTTTTGACATTGACGATAATTTGGGTGAGTTGCCTACTATGTTGGAAAAGATTTACATGAGTGGCCTCATGGATAATCATATCGACGAAGAACCTAATAGCTTGGAGAGAGAAAATTTAGTGAAGTTCATTAGGTTGTTTGATGATGCTCGACGCAAAGTGTACCCGGAGTGTGAAAAGTTTTCCGTGTTGTCCTTCGTTATTAAGATGCTTCATATTAAGGTGTACAATAAATAGAGCAACAAATCTTTTGATATGGTTATGCAAGTTTTCAAAGACATTCTCCCAAAGTGTGATGAAACTGTTCCATGGACCCTTTATGAAGCGAAAAAGTTCTTATGTGAATTGGGTTTAGGATACGAGGCCATTCATGCATGCAAGAATGACTGTATTTTGTTTTGGAAGGACAATGCAAAATTGGAGAATTTCCCTACATGTAAGGAGTCTAGATACAAGTTCAACAATGAGAGTGGTAAAAAGATTTCTCACAAAATATTGAGGTACTTTTCTTTGACACTGAGGTTGAAAAGATTGTACATGTCGAAAAAAACCGCCGCAAATATGAGATGGCACAAAGAGAAGCGTGTGAATGATGGAATGTTAGGGCATCCATCCAATGGTCAGGCATGGAAGGACTTTGATATGCAGCATCCTACATTTTCTGTGGAATTGCATGTAAGGTTAGGGCTTGCCACGGATGGTTTCAATCCATTTGGAAATATGAGCACATTTTACCCCGTGGAAGTGTATGAAAGAGCCATTTATGATGATGCCAATGCTTATTCCCGGTCCATCCGCCCTTGGAAGAGATATCGATGTTTACTTGCAACCATTAGTAGAGGAGTTAATGAATTTGTGGGAGCATGATGTGCAAACATATGATACCTCAAACAGTCAAATATTTAAAATGCATGTAGCAGTCATGTGGACCATCAATGATATCCCCGCATATGGTACCATGTCTAGTTGGACTACAAAAGGTTACTTGGCTTGCCCTAATTGTAACATGGATGCATCATTTCAACGCCTACGAAGTAAGATAGGGTATATGGGTGCCCGCCACCACTTGCCCAAGAACCATACTTGGCGAAGAAATAAGCTCTTCAATGGTCAAAATGAGCATCAATCCAAACCTGTGGAGTTATTGGAAGAACAAATACTGCAGCAAATTGATTCGGGGACATACAAGTCATATGGCAAGCATCCAAACAACCGAAAAAGACAACGGAATGAAAATCCACCTTCTAGTTGGACAAAAAGAAGTATTATGTTCGACCTACCCTATTGGAAAACGCTGAAGCTTTGACACAACCTTGATGTCATGCACATAAAGAAGAATATATATGACAATCTGGTTGGGACACTACTGAGCATTGATGGCAAGAACAAGGACACGGATAAAGCACGCTTGGATTTAGAAGACATACGGATATGAAAGGAGTTACACTTGAAGAGGTGTTCCAATGGCTCATTTGAGAAGCTTCGGCATCATACACATTGTCCTGGGTAGAGCGACAAGGTTTTTTTGATTTCTTGAAATCGATTAAGTACCCTGATGGCTATGCAAAAAATATATCCAATTGTGTCACCGCTCATGGTGGAAAATTAGCTGGCCTCAAAACTCATGATTGTCATGTCCTTCTATAACGACTACTTCCAATTGGGATGCGTGGATACCTTTCCAAGGAGATTGGGACCACACTTTTTAAGTTGGGAAATTTTTTCAAACAGTTGTGCTCAAAGACATTGAGGGTGACTGATTTGGAGAAAATGGAGGAACAAATCGTACTTATACTTTGTAAGCTTGAGAAGATTTTTCCTCCTGCATTTTTTTGATGCCATGGTCCACTTGGCAATTCATTTGCTTCACGAGGCTATGCTTGGAGGGCCTGTGCAATATCAATGGATGTATCCCATTAAGAGATAATACCACGAGTTTCCGAACATCCCTATTTACATATAGTAGATCATGTAAACATTAACATTCAAATCATATTTCCATGTAGGATGCTCGGACTTCTGAAATGATTTGTTTGTAATAAAGCTCGGCCAAAAGGTTCCATTGCGGAGGCTTACATTTCAAAAAAGTGTACGACGTTTTGTTCAATGTATTTAGACGGCGTTGAAATGATGTTTAATTGGGAAGAAAGAAACTATGACGGGGGTGACAATGGCCCGGGATTGGCGGTTTTCACTCAAAATGTTCGTCCGTTTGGTCTACTAACAAGGGAAACTGATGTGTCTGTAGCCGACTGTGAAAGGGCTCATTGGTTTGTCTTACACAACAGCTTAGAAGTGGAAGAATATCTAGAGTACGACTCGAACCTGTGGCGTACTATATGTGACCTATATGCTTTTTTTTAGTAATCATTCTTCAAATTACATATGAATTATATTGTCCTACGTAGGGAACACAAGATGTTGTTGCAACAACAACATGGAAGTGCATGCAACATTGCCAAGATACAATGCAAAGAATTTCCTAAATGGTTCAAAGATCGCATATGCTAAAATTCCGTATAGTGTAGTTTACACATGAAGTTAAGTTATGTAAAAAATAACATGACAATTTTTTTTTATGTAGATGAACCGATTGCGGCACAAAAAGTCACCCGAAGCAACCGATACGATGTCGTCACTGGAAAATGGTTCTAACAGCTTAGTGAACACATACTCGGGATGCATTTGTAATGGCGTCCAATTCCATGCTCGCGACCATGACAACCGTCATAAAACTCAAAGTAGTGGATTGGTAGTGGAAGGGGACCATGAAGGCCAATTCATAAAGTTCTACGGCTACATTTGCAAAGTTTGGGAAATGACATATTTGTTTAGGCACCATGTTGTTTTATTCCAATGTGAATGGTATAACACTGGTAGTAACAGAACTTTGCATGTCGAACCACATTTCACTACTATTGATGTAAGAAGTCTATGGATAAAGATGACCCGTTTGTGTTACCAAGTCAAGTGCAACAAGTTTTCTATGTGCATGATACGAAGTTAGGTGCCAATTGGAGAGTAGTAGAAAAGTTTCAACATTGAAGAATTTGGGAAGTGCCCGAGGTGGATGTGACACAACCTGATGATGTGTTCCAACAAGATGAAAGCACTGATGTTGTACCAACTAAGCCTATGGATAACGATGTGGTTTTGCATCGAGATGATATTGACGCTGAAATTATTCCAATGGAAGTTTTTCAATTTGATAATCGTGTACAACCCAAGGTTGGTATGGATGATGACTTCATCTATGATGATAAAGATGAACCGACAATGAAGAAGAAGATGAGCTTGATAGTGATTTTGATACAGATATGGACATAGAGTGTTGATGTATGTGTTCTAAATTCGGATGTGTGATAGAGTCTTAATGTATGAGTTCTACATTTGGATGTGTGTTCTTGGTAGTTGTTGTTTTTGTCTTTTTGTCCTTTTGTTGATGTAATGGGGAAAAGGATGAAGGAGATTGTTGTTCTTTATGTGTTATGTAATTAGATGCGAGTTTAGTCCTTTTGTTTGTGTTGTTATTCATGTCATCATGCTGAGCTGTATTGTAAAATTTTTCACAATGTTGAACCTCTTAAATGGATGAACATCCTCATTTGACATTTATGCTTAACATTGATTTATGTACAACACTTTTATTTGAAAATTGTTATCAATTATTTTCCTATTGTTGTCTTGTTGTAATTTTGTGAATAGTTTAGCTTTTGTAAACAATCCATATTGATCATAATATCAATGATGCATGTGATGTTTTTACTTAATATATCATGTTTGCAACTATTTTGCAGCTACCAGCGTGGTTCCTGGGACGAAGACAGGGCGGCGTAAGAAAACAGCAACTGACCCCATAGCATCACCCTCAAGAACATCTGCACATGTTATTGTCACCCCCACTGACTTTATTCGATGAGACACAACTGTCGGATGACACACAAACATTTGTGGAAGAGACACAGGCGCATGGCGTAGGTAAGACCATTGTACTTTTTTGTTGCATCTTCATGGTTGGCTGACTAAGGACTACACCGTTTATTCTTCTTCTTGGTAGTTTTGTAGGTGTGTTTCTGCCCCTAAAGATCAATTTATTGAACTTAAGCAAATGATTTTTCTTTACCTAGAAAGAAAATTTCTTGAATGTATAAAAAAATTATAATCCCCAAGAAAATTTGCTGATAAAATTTCAAATTTAAAATTAATTATTGTCGATTATAAGTTTAGGTTACAATTTGAAGGCCTCACACTTGTTTCCCCTTCTTGACTAGGGAAAAGTATGTCAACTCATGTACACAGTCCAACACTCGGTCAACTTGTGACAACGAACGGAATGTCATCCGAACCTGTAGGTTGGGAGTTAGAGCCGAATACGCCTTAAACTTACTTGAAAAAGGGCGTTCAAGGGTAAAAATTCAAAATAGCGTGGCTCTCACGAACAGTTTCCCCATGACAAATACGACTTGTGACACCTGACGGAATGTAATCCGGATGCGTAGGTTAGGAGTTAGAGCCGAATACGCCTTAAACTTACTCGAAAAAGGGCGTTCCAGGGGTAAAAATTCAAAACATCCCTGAACCACCGTGTGGCTCTCACGGAGAGCTTCCCCTTGACAAATAGGACTTTCGACAACAGACGGAATATCATTCGGATCCGTAGGTTGGGAGTTAGAGTCGAATACGCCTAAAACTTACTCAAAAAAAGGCGTTCCGGGGGCAAAAATTCAAAACAGCCCCTGAACCACCATGTGGCTCTCACAGATAGCTTCCCCATGACAAATAGGAGTTGTGACAACTGACGGAATGTCATTCGGACTCGTAGGTTGGGAGTTAGAGCCGAATACGCTTTAAACTTACTCGAAAAAGGTCGTTGTAGGAGCGAAAATTCAAAAAAGCCCCTGAACCACCATGTGGCTCTCACAGACAACTTCTCCACAACAAATAGGATTAGTGACAACTGACGGAATATAATTTAGACCCGTAGGTTGGGAGTTAGAACCAAATACACCCTAAACTTAGTCGAAAAAGGGCTTTCTGAGGGCGAAAATTCATAACAGCCCCTGAACCACCGTGTGGCTCTCACGAACAGCTTCCCTATGACAAATACGACTTATGACAACTGACAGAATGTAATCCGGACGCGTAGGTTGGGAGTTAGAGCCGAATATGCCTTAAACTTACTCAAAAAAGGGCATTCCAAGGGTGAAAAATTCAAAACAGCCCTCGAACCACCGTGTGGCTCTCACGGACAGCTTCCCCTTGACAAATAGGACTTGTGACAATATACGGAATGTCATTCGAACCCCGTAGGTTGGGAGTTAGAGCCGAATACACCTAAAACTTACTCAAAAAAAGGCGTTCCGAGGAGCAAAAATTCAAAACAGCCCCTGAACCACCGTGTGGCTCTCACGGACAGCTTTCCCATGAAAAATATGAGTTATGACAACTGACGGAATGTCATTCGGACCCATTGGTTGGGAGTTAGAGCCGAATACACCTTAAACTTACTCAAAAAAGGTCGTTGCGGGGGCGAAAATTCAAAAAATCCCCTGAACCACCATGTGGCTCTCACGGATAGCTTCTCCATAACAAATAGGACAAGTGACAACTGGCGGAATGTAATTCGGACAAGTAGGTTGGGAGTTAGAGCCAAATACACCCTAAGCTTAGTCAAAAAAGGGCTTTTCAGGGGCGAAAATTCATAACAGCCCTCGAACCACTGTGCGGCTCTCACGCACAGCTCCCCCATGACAAATACGACTTGTGACAACTGATGGAATGTAATCCGAACGTGTAGGTTGGGAGTTAGAGCTGAATACACCTTAAAATTACTTGAAAAAGGGCGTTTCGGGGGCGAAAATTCAAAACAACCCCAAACCACCGTGTGGCTCTCACGGATAGCTTTCCCATGACAAACAAGACTTGTGACAAATGATGGAATGTAATCCGGACCCATAGGTTGGGAGCTAGAGCCGAATACACCTCAAACTTACTAGAAAAAGGGCGTTTCGGGGGCAAAAATTTAAAACAGCTCTCGAACCACTGTGTGGATCTCACGAACAGCTTCCTTATAACAAATAAGACTTGTAACAACTGACAGAATGTAATCCGGACCCATAAGTTGGGAGTTAGAGCCAAATTCGCCTTAAACTTACTCGAAAAAGGGCGTTTTGGGGGCAAAAATTCAAAACAGCCCCCGAACCACCGTATGGCTCTCATAGACAGCTTCCCTACGAAAAATAGGACTAGTGACAAATGACGGAATGTCATCCAGACCCATAGGTTGGGAGTTAGAGCCGAATGTGTCTTAAACATACTCGAAAAAGAGCTTTCCGGGGGCGAAAATTCAAAACAGCCCCCAAACCACCATGTACCTCTCACGGACAGCTTCCCCATGACAATTACGACCTGTGACAACTGACAGAATGTAATTCAAACCCGTAGGTTGGGAGTTAGAGCCGAATACGCCCTAAACTTAGTCGAAAATGGGCATTTCGGGGGCAAAAATTCAAAACAGGCTTCGAACCACCGTGTGGCTCTCACGGACAACTTCCCCATGACAATTACGACCAGTGACAACTAACAGAATGTAATTCGGACCCCGTAGGTTGGGAGGTAGAACCGAATACACCCTAAACTTAGTCGAAAAAGGGTGTTTCGGGGGCGAAAATTCATAACAGCCCCCGAACCACCGTATGGCTCTCACGAACAGCTTCCCCATGACGATTACGACTTGTGATAGCTGACATAATGTAATTCGGACCCGTCGGTTGGGAGTTAGAGCCAAATACGCCCTAAACTTAGTCGAAAAAGTGCTTTCTGGGGGCAAAAATTCATAACAGCCCCCGAACCACAGTGTAGCTCTCACAAAAAGCTTCCCCATGACACATAGGACTTATGACAACTGACAAAATGTAATCCGGACCCATAGGTTGGGAGTTAGAGCCAAATATGCCTTAAACTTACTTGAAAAATGACGTTTCGGGGGAGAAAATTCAAAACAAGCCTCGAACCTCCATGTGGCTCTCACAGACAGCTTCCCCATGACAATTACGACTAGTGACAACTGACGGAATGTAATTCAGACCCATAGGTTGGGAGTTAGAGCTGAATACGCCCTAAACTTACTCGAAAAAGAGCTTTTCGGGGGCAAAAATTCATGACAGCCCCCGAACCACCGTGTGGCTCTTATGGACTATTCCCCTTGACAAATAGGACTTGTGACAACTAACAAAATGTCATTCGGACCCATAGGTTGGGAGTTAGAGCCGAATACGCCTTAAACTTATTTGAAAAAGGGCGTTTCGGGAGTGAAAATTCAAAACAGCCTCGAAACCACCATGTGGCTCTCATGGACAGCTTTCCCATAACAAATAGGATTTGTGACGACTGATGGAATGTAATCTGAACCCGTAGGTTGGGAGTTAGAGCCGAAAACGCCTTAAACTTACTCGGAAAAGGACGTTTTGGGGGCAAAAATTCAAAACAGCCCCCGAACCACCGTGTGGCTCTCACAGACAGCTTCCCTATGACAAATAGGACTTGTGACAACTGACGGAATGTAATCCGGACCCGTAGATTGGGAGTTAGAGCCGAATACGCCTTAAATTTACTTGAAAAATGGCGTTTTGGGGGTGAAAATTCAAAATAGCCCCCGAACCACCGTGTGGCTCTAACGGATAGCTTCCCCATGACAAATAGGATTTGTGACGATTGACGGAAGGTAATCTGGACCCGTAGGTTGGGAGTTAGAGCCGAATACGCCTTAAACTTACTCGAAAAAGAGCGTTTTGAGGGCAAAAATTCAAAAAAGCCCCCCAACCACCTTGTAGCTCTCACGAACAACTTCCCCATGATAATTACGACCTGTGACAACTGACAGAATGTAATTAGGACCCATAGGCTTGGAGTTTGAGCAAAAAAATGCCTTACACTTAGTCGAAAAACTCGTAACACTTAGTTTAAAGAGCAACAACTTTATGAAAATAACATCTAATATTCTAATAATTGCCTTTATATATTTATAGGATGAAGCAACTATATATTAGATTGTTTGTGCAGTTGGTTGGAATAAATATTACATGATACATATATATATATATATATATATATATGCTTTTATTTCCAAGAAGACATTTATCAATTGTTCTACCTTAAATGCATGTTAGAACATGTTCCCTACGGCTGACTGAATTAATATTTTGTAACCAATTCTAATTATTATTATTATTATTATTATTATTATTATTATTATTATTATTATTATTATTATTATTATTATTATTATTATTATTATTATTATTATATTTTTTTTGTAGATGGCTTTGTTGCGTAGACTTGTGGATAATCCATTTTGGTGTATGGAGAAGAAATTTCACTTTTGTGTAGTACTAATATAATGCTTTTGCCGTCCTCAGCTTTTGTGTAGTTCACTATTACTGATACATAAAACTTTTGGCAATCAACAGATAATGACTGGCGTGATACATAGATCACCTTCTGTCGTGGTATATCTATGACCATTTGTCGGCGTACATATATGACCTTTTATTATGGTCTATAGAAAAACTTTTGTCGTGGTACAGATTACAATGATAATTTGTACCAAGCCAAATGATAATTTCGCTTGATAGTAAATGAATTTTTTTGTATACGGAGGGTTTTGGTTTTTGTATGATTCTATATTTTGTATGGAATTATTATTTTAGTTTGGACAATAGTTGGATTGTATGGACTTTGATATTTAAAGTTATTTATTTTTTGTATATGGATGCAAATTGTGGAATGATTGATAGTATATGTATCATTTTGTTTACATACGTATTACAGGTTGCATGGAATATAGACATGTTGTGGAGAAATTATAATTTTACGATAAAATATAATATCATGTTTTTGGCGACTAAACAATTAGTAGCCAAAAAGAAATTGGGAAAATAGTTTGGGCGGCTAAAAGTTTTGTACCAAAAAAAAAAAAAAAATAGACATTTGGTGACTAAAAGTTTTGTAGCAAAAAAAAAAAAAAAAAACATTTGGTGACTAAAATTTTTGTAGCCAAAAGAAAAGCAAAGATTTGGCGACTAAAAGTTTTGTAGCTAAAAGAAAATCAAACATTTGGCAACTAAAATATTTTGTTGCTAAAAACAAAAGTTAAAGAATAAAAACACTTTTGCCGACTAAAAATTTAGTAGCCAAAAATGTGAGACTTTAGGCGACCAAATATTTAGTAGCCAAAATAAGAACTCTTTGCCGACTAAAATTTTAGTAGCCAAATATGTGGGACTTTAGGCGACCAAATATTTATTAGCCAAAACAAGAACTCTTTGCCGACTAAAATTTTAGTAGCTAAAAATGTGGGACTTTAAGCGACTAAAAGTTTGGTCGCCAAAAATGTACTAATTTAATTTTATGTCCAACCTTTTGGCGACTAAAAATTTAGTCAGAAATTGAATACATTTGGCGACTAAAATAATTTTAGTCACTAATTACCTTTACCGACAATTCTTCCACGACTACTTCTGCGACCAAATAATTTAGTCGCTGAAACCCTTCGGCGACTAAAAATTAACTTTTGGCGACTAAAAATTTAGTCGCCAAAAGTGAAAATTCTTGTAGTGATTGTAATAAAGACGGTAAAAAAATTAAAATTACGTAATTGTTTGGGTTGGTGAAAACTCAAAATCAAATGCATATTGAAATTTTTATATTTTATTTTAAATTGCGACGGTGGGTTTTGTGCAATTGGTATTTGTAATCTTTGCTATTGTGTGGATTTGGTGTAGATTCATAGTTTCCAGAAGCCCATTCCTTGTACAATGTTTTTATTTAAGTTAGTTTCGATGCGAAATTGCATTAACAAACAAAATATCCATACAAAGTTTCTATTGAGAATAATACTTATGGCACATTCAAAATTTGACATGCAACAATAGACTGTCATTTCTTTAGAAATAATAGTGAGTTTTTACCTAAGATGAAATTTCGATGTGAAAAACTCAACTAGCATTTGTTCTAATTGAATTGAACTCAGCCTAGCCTAGTGAGTTTTTACCCATTTTTTTGGGACTCAATAGACATTGCTTTTAAAGACAAAATTCTTGACTACATTAGTGATAAAGGCTCCGTCTTTTTTTAAGTAAAATGTTTTCCTCAAAAATATTTTACGAATTTTCCACTGTTTTCTTAACAAAAGTAAGTAAAAATTTACAAGAATTCTCATCATGATTATCAAAATCCTGATCCATATAGTAGAATTTTACGATTTTGTGATTCCAATTGGGCCAAACGATTTGGATCACATTAGAATCTTAAAGTGATTACAATTCTAGTCATAAAATTGAGTGGAATCGTATTACAATCCCGATTCTACTAAAATCCCAATCCTACTAATTTTTTTTCTTATTATTTATTTCTTACATATATATACTAGCATTATACCCATGCTATGCATGACATTAAATAAATAATTAAAATTTCATCTTAAAAATTAAAGTAATAATCGATTAAAAGATGGAGGTTGTAAAAGGCAATGGGAAAAGAATTTGTTCCTTAAGATTTGGATGTGTTGTTGATCGATCTTGGAGGTTGTGAGAAATCTCCATCTAAGCTTTGAGGTATTATTTTGATAAGGAAAAGGTTTATAATTACAAATCATCCAATATTCAGAATGTTACTTAAGGATGTGTTAGCAAAAATCTGGTTTGAGTCAAATCGACAGAGAAGATTCAACAGGGAAACCAATTTTCACAAACAACAAAACTGTATGAGAGGGTTCAAGAATGTGGTCTAAAAATTCGAAGATCTTCGAAGAAAACTCAAATTCTCTAGAAATGATGAGAGACTTAGATTCTTTAACAGTCACACCTAGGAACACAATAGCAAAGAGATGATGAAGATAAGAGATTGGGGGAAGAAGGTCGCAAAGTAGTTAGAGAGAGAATAATGGCAAGGCTCTCCTATGGATCTCCCACTTTCACTCTCAAGGTAGATAATAGAGAGAGGAAATTAGTTCTTTCCCAAGAGTTGTCTCTCCAAAATCCATCCCTTATAAAGCTATGGGTGGGTGCTATTTATAGGCACCTCATGATATAGAATAGAGCCCATATGCAAGTCACATAGGGAATATTCCCTCTAACTACCTTGTCCGAGGAGGTGACCTCTCCGAGGATGAGGAAAACCCCGAAGAGGAGATCAACCTCTCGGCGAACCCTTCTTCTTAGCCACACCTAACCAATGATCCCCAATCATCCCAAGGGGTCAGGGGTAGTCCCAGAGGACGCCCTGCTGCAAAAGGGTCAGGGGTAGTTCAAGAGAACGCGATGCCGCAAATATTGTTGAATCTCAAGGACCCCCTAGATCATGCCACCTCAACCCGGGTATAGGCTAGTTTAACCAAAGAGTGAATTTTTCTCCACTCACCGTCTTCGGGATTGGTCCTTTGTTTGGACTCCATCATGTCCATGGTTCTGGTGTGTAGATCCCGGAAAGCTCTGAGCCTACAAGTGCTCTAGGACTCATTAACGGAGCAACTTCTAGATTGTGTTTGAATCCATTCGAAGCCAAGTGCTTTGGATCTCAAGATTCGTGGATCCGAATCCTTTTAAGTTCGAGCTCAAATAGGTCTCTAGGTTTGTGGTTCCAAACCCTGTCAAGACTAAGCCAATACCTCGAAGAATGGATCTCCTCCTGAGGGTTTCATCTCTTCTGAAAACAATGGTTAACCTCCTCCGATGCCCATATGATCTGAGCATCCTGGGATGGGCTTGTTAGACTCTCTTTAGAGATATATGCTTGATGGGTCTTCCTCGGCCCAATTTGTTGGCTTTCTTATGGGCCCGCTTAGTAGAATTCACTTGGGCCCATTTGGCAACAATTTCTCCAAGCTCACCAATTTTTGGGCTTTCTGATTAGGCTTCGATTGGGCCTAATTAATTAGTGGGCTCTAGTTAACCCCTCTTACAAAAACAATCAGGCAATGCGGTTGGTGTTCGATACCTTGACAAATTCAAGGACTTCTTTGGAGGTTGTAATATAAAGAAACAAACTAAAAATTGATATAGTATGGCTGAAATTGTTACTTGTTACAAAGATTTGAACAAGAACAAAAACAAAAATACAAAAGAACCAGAAAAAAGTTTACTGATTGCAAGAACCAAAAAACGATTACAGAACCATTAAATTAAAACTATTCCTAAAGGGAATAAACTACTCCTATGCTATAAGCTATCTATTCCTAATTGAACTCATGTAGAGTTGTGTTGATGATTGATCCCTTCTACTTAAATTTCTTTGCTTATTTATACTCAAAACCCACGGTTGGTTTCTTTTGGCAAGTAAATGATTAATAGTTTCTTCCTCTAGCCACGTTCTTGTCCTTTGCCACAATATGAAAACTATCCTTATATATCAGCCACATGGGAAGTTATCCTATCCCGAACACGATGCAATATGCATGACATGCATGAAATGCGACTAAGATACAATCCTAACATACACAATGTCATGAAAATGAGGTGCCTCGAAATGCGTGCACATGGGCACGCAAACCGAGGCAATGGCATGCGCAATGCAATATGACTAAAATGGCATATAGAATGCAACATGGACTTATACTAACATGAGAGAGCCTCAGCCACACTCACATAAGAGGCCGATGGATGAAAATGAAGTGCCTCGAAATGCGTGCACACGGGCACGCAAACCGAGGCAATGGCATACGCAATGCAAATGACATGAAAATATGATATGGGCTTATACCAACATGAGAGAGCCTCAGCCACACTCACATAGGATGCCGATGGATGAAAATGAAGTGTCTCGAAATGCGTGCACACGGGCACGCAAACCGAGGCAATAGCATACGCAATGCAAATGACATGAAAATATGATATGGGCTTATACCAACATGAGAGAGCCTCAGCCACACTCACATAGGATGCCAATGGATGAAAATGAAGTGCCTCGAAATGCATGCACACGGGCACGCAAACCGAGGCAATGGCATACGCAATGCAATATGGCTAAAATGGCATATAGAATGCAACATGGACTTACACTAACATGAGAGAGCCTCAGCCACACTCACATAAGAGGCCGATGGATGAAAATGAAGTGCCTCGAAATGCGTGCACACGGGCACGCAAATCGAGGCAATGGCATACGCAATGCAATATGGCTAAAATGGCATAGAGAATGCAACATGGACTTATACTAACATGAGAGAGCCTCAGCCGCACTCACATAAGAGGCCGATGGATGAAAATGAAGTGCCTCGAAATGCGTGCACACGGGCACGCAAACCGAGGCAATGGCATACGCAATGCAATATGGCTAAAATGGCATATAGAATGCAACATGGACTTACACTAACATGAGAGAGCCTCAGCCACACTCACATAAGAGGCTGATGGATGAAAATGAAGTGCCTCGAAATGCGTGCACACGGGCACGCAAACCGAGGCAATGGCATACGCAATGCAATATGGCTAAAATGGCATATAGAATGCAACATGGACTTACACTAACATGAGAGAGCCTCAGCCACACTCACATAAGAGGCCGATGGATGAAAATGAAGTGCCTCGAAATGCGTGCACACGGGCACGCAAATCGAGGCAATGGCATATGCAATGCAATAATGGGCTTACACCAACATGAGAGAGCCTCTGCCACACTCACATAGGAGGCCATCAGACGAAAACACGACAACTCGAAATGCGTGCACGCGTGCACGCAAACCGAGGACCGACCCTCAGGCACCGAAATGCCACTCTAATGAGACATGGCGAAAACATGGAAAATGATATGCAAACATGCAATTTTCAGTAGCAAAATGAGGGGTAAAACAGCCCCGAAACGAGGCGAAATGACACCCGACGTATGGAATTCCTCCCGAAACATGGATTTTGGCACCCGAAATGGCCTATAGCTATACCAAACATGCACAATTTGGACATGCAATGAAAAGACAGAAGCAAGGCAGCCTCAAAATAAGCATTTTTACAGTTCAAAGCATGGCCAAACAGAAAACATAAATAGGGCAAAACTAGTATGCAAAAATGGCCCTAAATATGAGGTTATGAAGCAACTCACAGCTTCTGACCACAAACAGGTTAGGGCTCTTCAACAACATTGAAGAGGGGCCCAAAATAAACCACTTTACAGAACTGTAAAAACCCTAAAAACAAACATAGATATGGATAAGCTCTTATGCAAGGAAAAGGCCCAAAGGTGGCCAAAGAGGCAAGTGGTATATGCAAAGCCCAAACTGAAAAATTCCCTTCTACAACATTGAAGAGGGACCAAAAAATGCACATTTACAGTTTATGGCAGCCCCGAAATCAGTATACAAACATGCTAGAAATGCAATGCAAAATGAGGCTCAAAAAGTGGCTATAACATGAGGTATACAAAGCATTCACCAAACGAGAAAAGACCCTTAATAAAACATGTTAAGAAGGTCAAAATAAGGCCACTTTCAGTTCTGATCATGGTCCAAAAATAGAAAAATGATAGGTTAGTGAAGCATGCAAGAATATTGACATACAAGGAGATATTGAAGCAAGTGCATGATGGGGGGGCTCAAAGAGGATTGAGCCCTTCAACAAACATGTAGAATAGCTCAAAATAGGCCTAGTTTCAGTTAGGGTTGGAGCCTAAAACAGTAAGCAAGATGGCTAGAGGAATGGTGCAAAAAATGAGCTACAAAAGGGGGAAAGTCTACTTACCCTTGAAGACCAACACTTTTGTTGCTTCTTGGA
The DNA here is from genome assembly GCF_055761805.1 of Camellia sinensis. Classification (NCBI taxonomy): domain Eukaryota; kingdom Viridiplantae; phylum Streptophyta; class Magnoliopsida; order Ericales; family Theaceae; genus Camellia; species Camellia sinensis. The sequence continues at coordinate 22,292,639 of NC_138970.1, read as the reverse complement.
CCAGATTTGATGACTCTAAGCTGCTGGAATCCCTTCCTTTGCTGCTGGAATGGAGTGGTGATGGTAGAGCTTGGAGATGATGAAGAAAATGGAGCCAAAACTTGAAGGAAATGGAGTGATATGTATGTATATCCTCAAGCCAATTCTTGTAACCCTCTCTCTTGAGTTGGGAGGCCAGCAATATATGCAAGAGAGGGAGAGAAGAGTCTAGGAAAAAGTGGAGGGAAATGAGCCTTCTTTTCCCTCCAAAAGGGTCCCCCGGATATAGATATTTTTGGGGGAAAACCAAGGCACAGCTGGAATGTACTCAACCTGAAGAAGCAGGCCGGCCTGGCATTTTGGCTGCAGGTGGCCGGCCGGCCACTTCCCCTAGCCGGCCGGCTAGGTCAAAGGGAAAAAAGTGGCCGGCCACCCCCTAGGATGAAGCCCCAGAAGTTAGCTTTTCCAATGGCGCAAACCTTGCATTAAAATTCCTCCTGTAGAAAAAGTTATGCCCTTTTCCGTGAAGCCGCGCAGATTCGGTCCAACCAGACTTCAACCAACCACATCTCCCCCCCCCGGACTTGGACTTTGGCGATTCTTGAGTGCAAAATGAAGCCCCGGAAGTAAGCTTTCCAATGGTGGTGGCCTCATATCTTAATTCCTCTTGTACAAAGAGTTACGCCCGTTTCGGTGAAGCCGCGCAAATTTTTCTCCTTCCCAGATTCATGCTGAACCACTTTTGACCAAAAAGAAGTTGGCTTTTCAAAAAAATTGCTGGCCTCCCACCCTCCTACAAGCTTTCTAACAGTGAAAATAAGGTCTCCACCAAAAATGAGCCCAAACCGATGCAAAATGAAGGTTCGGGGGCCAAAACGCGCAGCCCGAGGCCCCGAAAACTGGCTGTTAGGCACCGGGAGTGGTGTTCGACCACGAAGTGGGTCTCTCAGACCTCAGTGTCCCTCAAAAGGGAGTAATTAAGATGCATGACAAAATTTAGAGCAAACGGAGATGGTTAAGCGGTCCCGAACCGAGGCACACGGCCAACGGTTCCGAAAAACTGGAAACCGGGCTCCGAAATGGGCAAAATGGCCTACAGCCACAAAACGTAGCCTACGGCCACAGAGAGATGGTCTACAAGACCTCTCCCTACCCTCAGGAAAAGAAACAGAGAAAATTGGGTCTGGTTCGCAAACCGAGGCAAGGCAAAGAAGAGGGTTCGGAAGTCCGGAGGCAGGGCTCACGGCCGCGACTCTGAGACTTCTGAACGAGCGCGATATGCAACATCACCAAGCGCTCAATCGGTGACGTCTGAGTCTTAAGGTCGGTCAAAAATGGGGTGTCTACAACGATCAACACACTTTTTACAAAGGCCGGAGGATAGGGAGACACTCTAACTAGATCAAACCCTAGAGAGAAGGGAGATCCTAAAGAGAGGAGCTCTCAAAAGTGTTTTGGAAAAGTAAGAGAGAGAGAGGAAGTGTAGAAAAATGATTCAAAAATGCCCAGCTGCCCTCTGTTATACGACATTCCCGCTCGAGCGGAAAACACAACGCTCGAGCGTCAAGAACAAAAAACTAGGTCCGCTCGTGCGCCAAGACACAAGAATAAAGTACATCCGCTCGAGCGCGAAAACCAGTCCGCTCGAGCGTAGATTTCCCCATCCCAGAACCTATACCAAAAAGTACTACCCGCTCGAGCTCCAAAGTACCCGCTCGAGCGCGACTGCTCAAGCGTAAAGAAAGCCGCTCGAGCGTGAAAAACATGCTTGCAGAAGTTTCGCAGAGCACCAAAATACTGGGAGTGTGCAATCTCCGCTCGAGCGCAATAAGACCCGCTCGAGCGGACCTCCTAAAAACTGGGCAACAAGGAATTGAAACCAAAGTCTAACTAACCTGTAACAACTCTACCCAATACATCCTAAAACTCAATCAAGCGGAATTAAAGGATGACAACAGGGTATACAACCACCAACATCACAGAACCAAAGTCCGAAAAATAACAGATATGAAAAGGAAAAACCGGGATCGCTATATTGATGATGAGTACAGGGATAAACCGGGGTTGGGGAAACCCAATCCCCGTAGGGGGCGGGGCTGGGGGGGTTGATGGATTCCCCGCCGGGGATCGAGGCCGGGGACGGGGAACATGGTAGTTTCGGGGATCGGGGACGGGGACGGGGACGAGGACGGGGAGGGTGATCCCCGGCCCCGCCCCGACCCGTTGCCATTCCTAACTACAGGGGATATTACAAAAAAGAAACAGAACCTGAAGCCATAATGGTGTAGGTAGATTGCTTGTTTTGGAATTTAATGGAAAAGATGAACCAAGTTTTGCGGAAATTAGTGGATCTTGAAGAAAATGATGATCACTTCCTCATCAGTGATGCCGGGGACCTTCTAAACTCATATTTTGTGTGGAAGAATATTTGATAGAGTGTAGTAATAGATAGATTCCTTATCTATTGGCATATGTGCATATGAACTTGCTAAGAAAATTAATACCAAAAATAAGACAAGTAAAGAAAAACATACAAATAAATTATAAACTAAACCATATACCTACTTGATTAAAGAATATTTGGATCAAGAGAAAAATGAGGCAAGAGTTTGATATTAATATTTTCTTTTTCTTTTTTGTGAAGAAACAAAAAAGGAACAAGCTCACACATGTTTTTTGTGTGCAAATAAGTTCTGTGTAAATTTTTTCAAAAAAAGTTCTCTATAAGATAAGAATTTTTCTTTAAGACTGTATTTGGTTCATGAATTTAAGTAGAAATTTAGAAACAAAAAAGAAAATGTGTGTTAAATGTAATTATATTTCATTCAAATTTCACTTACTCTTTTTTTCTCTTTCAAATTTCTATTTAAATTCATGAACCAAACATAAAGTTGATTATATCATGTTTTTTGAGTTCGGAGTCTGTTCTCCTATGCAATGCTTTCAAGCCACAAGTTAAGTAGTGACTCAAGCAATACCATTTTTTCAATCTAGAATTTTCTTTTTTTAATTTAGAAATATTTACTCTCTAATGAGTTACATTTTTATCAATTTCCTCATAACATACAATTCATGGTTACGAATTAGCTAAACAAAGATAGTAACAGAGACTAGATAATAAATTGCATATTTAAAATATGCAATTTAAAAAATAAAAAATAATCATATTTAAAAGAACATCAACAATAAGTCATATTTAAAAAAAAAAAAAAAAACAACTCACATCAAATAATAATGGCATTGTTGCAATTACACATAAAGCACACTTACATATTCAAACACAAATTATTACGTGGCTAATAATAAAGTTAATTTAGTTGTACCACAAAACAAAAAGCACAATCAACCTAGCAATACACAAAAAGACAACCTAGCAATACCACATAATAGCAAACAAATTATTCAAGTCGGGACTATAGTTTTTTTTTTTTTTTTTTTTTTGGGTTATGTTTTTTGTTTTGGTTTTTTTTTTTTTTTTTTTTTTTTTTTTTTTTTTTTTTCAAGTTTGAACAAAAGTTAAAATGAAATCATAACAACTAAACTGTTTTTCATAAATAAGAACACCTTGTAAAGTTGTAGCCGGTTTCTGCATAAATAGGGTTGTTATCTACTTCTCTGGCTTCTTGATCTTCATAGAAATTGAGTAGATCCTCCCACCTACTAGTTATCAAGAACAACATACCTAGCAAAACATTTGCGATCAAATTTTGAAAACAAATACATGCTAATTAAAAACAACTACTTTCAATGTGCTTTATACAAACCCAACAATAGATAAATGTAATCATAACAACTAAACAGTTTGTTCATATATAAGAACAACTTGTAGCCTTGGTTTTTTCATACATAGGGCCAAAATCTCTTTCTCCAACTTCTTTATTAAGAAAAGCATACCTAGGAAATCAGCAGCAATCAAATTTTGAAAATGAAAGACATTAAAGACTAGTTAAAACCTATTACATTCAATATGCTTGTGTGTGTTGGGTGAACATGTCTTAGGCTTGGCAATATTTATTATCAAGTTAATAATGGAGGTCAAACATATATGCAATATAGATGCTCGACAATATATATTACATCTTTTGTTACATTTCAAAGGAGGTTAGTGTAATTTTTCCTAATAAATTTTTGTTTTGAAATTTTGAAAAAGTAATTGGGCAAAATATTTATACCAGGAATGGGCTTGTTGGCAATTTTTCCATTTGGATTGCACAGAGCTCTCATTGGGCTTCTCAACAATTCTCCAATTATTTTTAGAAGTAATGCCACAATGATTATGTCTTTATATCTCAATTGGTTTATTATGAGATGTGTCATCATTGTATTGGTAATAAAGATTCATTCAACCTATGTAATTATGACAAATGAGATACTAAACCCTATATGGCATAAAGACATGGTCATTATAGTATTACTCTATGAAGCATGGACACCTCTCCAAGGGCTCCGTACCAGTGTCAGACACGTGCCGGACATGGACACGCATCGGACACGCAGTGGACACGTGTCCGACATGCAACATAGAGTGTTTTATTTTATTTTTGCAGCCGAACACGTTCCGACACTTGCGAGACACGTTCGGGGGTCAATTTCAGAATTTATAAAACATCTTTGGGTTCGATTTGTAAAAAAAGAAAAATAAAACCATATCTGCCCTAAATCGAGTTAGGAACAACAGAGAAAGAGAGAAAGAAGAGAACAAAAGAGAGAGAGAGAGAAGACGAAGAGAACAAAAGAGAAAGAGAGACCTAGGGCTTGTTTGGTTTGTTTTTGAGAGAGTTGTTTTTGAAAAAAATTTGAGAGAGTTGTTTTAGAAATTTTTTTGGTTTGTTTGGTTGTATATTTTGAGAGACAAATTTTTTTTGAGAGTTTGGGATGATTTGATATTTTGGGAGAATCGAGTAGATGTGTGTGAGAGAAAAAATGATTGATTGATGTGTAAGAGAGAGAAAGTGATTTTGAAATTTTTTTTGAGAAAAATCTCAAACCAAACAAATTTTTAGAAATTTTTTTCTAAAACTCATTTCCTAAACTCAAACCAAACATACCCCTGGTCAATTTTCGGTGGTCGCTTGTCGCTCCTCATCACTCATCGTCCATTGCTCGTTGCTCGTCATCTAAGGCACACCTGCTTCGATCTTCTTCGTTCTTCTTCTGCTTCAATCTTCTTCGTTCTTCTTCTACTTCAATTTTCTTCTTCTTCTTTTTCTCTAATCTTCTCCCTATCTCTGTCTCTGTCTCTCTATCTCTATCTCTCAGTCACCCTCTCTCTGTCTCATTTTATTTTTTCTTTTATTTTATTCTTTCGTTTATATGCTGAGTGTAGTCTATCTCTCTCTCTCTATCTTCTTTTTTTTTCCTAATTTTATTTTATATTTTTTTTCTCTCTGTGCCTCTATCATTTGAGTATATAATTTATTTTTATTTTTTTTGGATTAGTTTTGTTAATTTTAATAATGTGTGTTTATTAATTTTATTATAGGAACAAAATTTTCATGCATTTTGTAACAAATGATGGTTGGTAGCTTCAAATGACATGTTATATATTGATGGAATGCAATTTTATGTTATTTGTGAATGATATATATGATGTTAAATCAATTAAATGTTTTTTTTTATAATTTTAATAGTGTTATTTTCTATTTTTTTATTGACTTTTAATGATTTTTAAAATAATTTTATGACATATAATAAATAAAATTAATTAGGGATTTTTATTGATAAGTCCAATTTAGAAATGTTTTAACCCAAGAAGTCCATGAAGGAATTTTTTAACCCATTTAGTCCCATGTATATATAGTTTTATTCCATAAAGTCCATTTTCTTGATTTACACTATTTTCTTGGACACTTATGCCCTTATATTTAATTTTGATACCCTTATAAATATTTTTTCAACGATTAGCAATTTAATGATGTGAACATTCTTATTTTAAAATTCACATTTGTAGGAATGTAAATTGGCCCGTAGGCGGCCCGAAACCCGTCCACGAGTCAGGGCGGGCCCGGCCCGTTGACAATGTGAATATTCACATTGACATGTTAAAATTCACATTAATAGCAGTGTAAAATTGGCCCTCGTCCCGTGGCGGCGAGAAACGCGCCCGCGGCCCATGGGCGGCCGGGGGCGGGCCCGGTCCGGCCCGTTGACAATGTGAATATTCACATTGACATGTTAACATTCACATTGATAAGAGTATAAAATTGGGCTGCGACCCATGGGCGGCCAAAAGCCAGCCCCGCAGCCCGGGGCGGCCGGCCCGTTGACAATGTGAATATTTACATTGACATGTTAACATTCACATTGATAGGAGTGTAAAATTAGCCCGCGCCTCGTAACTGCCCGAAACCCGCCCACGGCCCGTGGACGGGCCCGGCCCGGCCTGTTGACAATGTGAATGTTCACATTGATAAGAGTATAAAACTAGACAACAGCCTAGGGCGGGCCTGACTCGGCCCGACCCGGTCCGTCCCGTTGACAATGTGAATATTCACATTGACATGTTAACATTCACATTAATAGGAGTGTAAAATTAGCCCCCGTCCCGTGGCGGCGCGAAACCCGCCCGCGGCCCATGGATGGCCCGGGACGGGCCCAGTCCGGCCCGTTGACAATGTGAATATTCACATTGACATGTTAACATTCACATTGATAAGAGTATAAAATTGGCCCGCGGCCCATGGACGGCCAAAAGCACGCCCGCTGCCCGGGACGGGCCCGGCCCGGCCCGTTGACAATGTGAATATTCACATTGACATGTTAACATTCACATTGATAAGAGTGTAAAATTGGCCCGCAGCCCGTGGGCGGCCCGAAACCTGACCGCAGCCCGAGGCAAGCATGGGCCGACCCGTGACAATGTGAATATTCACATTGACATGTTAACATGCACATTGATGGGAGTGTAAAATTAGCCCGCGCCCCGTGGCTGCCCGAAACCCATCCACGGCCCGTGGGCGGGCCCGGCCCGGCCTGTTGACAATGTGAATATTCACATTGACATGTTAACATTCACATTGATAAGAGTGTATAATTGGCCTGTGACCCGTGGGCAGCCCGAAGCCTGACCTCGGGCCAGGGCGGGCCTGGCTCGTTGGCAATGTGAATATTCACATTGACATGTTAACATTCACATTGATAGGAGTGTAAAATTGGCTCGCAGCCCGTGGGCGGCCCGAAGCCCGATCGCAGCCCAAGGCAGGCTTGGCCCGACCCGTGACAATGTGAATATTCATATTGACATGTTAACATTAACATTGATAGGAGTGTAAAACTTGTCCGCTGCCCGAAGCTCGCCCGCGGCCTAGGGTAGGCCCGGACCCAAACCCGGGCCACCCCGAGCCGCCCATGGGACGGGAGTCAATTTTACACTCTTATCAATGTGAATGTTAACATGTCAATGTGAATATTCACATTGTCAACAGGCCGGGCCGGGCCCACCTCGGGCCATCCACGGGCCGTGGACGTGTTTCGGGCAGCCATGGGGCACGGGCAAATGTTACACTCTTATCAATGTGAATGTTAACATGTCAATGTGAATATTCACGTTGTCAACGGGCCGGGCCCGCGTCGGCCCGGGGCCGGGCTTCGCGTTGCCCACGGGTCACGGGCTAATTTTACACTCTTATCAATGTTAATGTTAATATGTCAATGTGAATATTCACATTGTCAACGAGCCGAGCCGGGCCCATCCTGGGCAACGGGCAGGCTTCGGGCCGCCCACAGGCCACGGGTCAATTTTACACTCCTATCAATGTGAATGTTAATATGTCAATGTGAATATTCACATTGTCAACGGGCCAAACCGGGCTCGCACCGGGCCACCCATGGGACGCGAGTCAATTTTACACTTTTATCAATGTGAATGTTAATATGTCAATGTGAATATTAACATTGTCAACAGGCCGAGTCGGGCCCGCCCCGCACCGCCCACGGGCCGTGGGCTAGTTTCGGGCAGCCACGGGGCACGAGCTAATGTTACACTCCTATTAATGTGAATGTTAACATGTCAATGTGAATATTCACATTGACAACGGGACGGACCGGGCCGGGCCGAGTCAGGCCCGCCCTAGGCTGCTGTCTAGTTTTATACTCTTATCAATGTTAATGTTAGGGCAAATTACAAACACCCCCCTCGAGGTTTGGTGAAAATACAAATTCCCCCCTGAGGTTTGAGAAATTACAAATTGCCCCCTGAGAGTCAAATTTTCATAACAAATTAGAAAAAATTAGGGGGGAATCTGTATGAAAATAAAAACCTCAGGGGGCAATTTGTTATGAAAATATAAACCTCAGGGGGTGGGATGTAATTTCTCAAACGTCAGGGGGGAATCTGTATTTTTACAAAACCTCGAGGGAGGTGTTTGTAATTTGCCCTTAATGTTAACATGTCAATGTGAACATTCACATTGTCAACAGGCCGGGCCAGGCCCGTCCACGGGCCGTGGGCGGGTTTCGGGCAGTTACGAGGCGCGGGCTAATTTTACACTCCTATCAATGTGAATGTTAACATGTCAATGTGAATATTCACATTGTCAACGGGCCGGTCGGGCCCTCCCCGGGCTGCGGGGCGGGATTTTGGCCGCCCATGGGCTGCGGCCCAATTTTATACTCTTATCAATGTGAATGTTAATATGTCAATGTGAATATTCACATTGTCAACGGGCCGGACCGGGCCCGCCCCGGGCCACCCATGGGCCGCGGGCGGGTTTTGCGCCGCCACGGGACGAGGGCCAATTTTACACTCCTTTTAATGTGAATTTTAACATGTCAATGTAAATATTCACATTGTCAACAGGCCGGGCCGGGCCCGCCCACGGGCCGTGGGCGGGTTTCGGGCAGTTACGAGGCGTGGGCTAATTTTACACTCCTATTAATGTGAATGTTAACATGTCAATGTGAATATTCACATTGGCATGTTAACATTAACATTGATAGGAGTGTAAAATTTGCCCGCTGCCCGAAACTCGCTCGCCGTCCGGGGTAGGCCCGGACCCAAACCCGGGCCTCCCCGGGCCGCCCATGGGACGCGAGTCAATTTTACACTCTTATCAATGTGAATGTTAACATGTCAATGTGAATATTCACATTGTCAACAGGCCGGGCCGGGCCCGCCTCGAGCCACCCACGGGCCGTGGGCGTGTTTCGGACAGCCACGGGGCACGGGCTAATGTTACACCCTTATCAATGTGAATGTTAACATCTCAATGTGAATATTCACGTTGTCAACGGGCCGGGCCCGCCCAGCCCCGGGCCGTGCTTCGGGCTGCCCACGGGTCACGGGCAAATTTTACACTCTTATTAATGTTAATGTTAATATGTCAATGTGAATATTCACATTGTCAACGAGCCGGGCCGGGCCGGGCCCGCCCTTGGCAGCAGGCGGGCTTCGGGCCGCCCACGGGCCACGGGCCAATTTTACACTCCTATCAATGTGAATGTTAATATGTCAATGTGAATATTCACATTGTCAACGGGCTAGACCAGGCTCGCCCCGGGCCGCCCACAGGCTTCGAGCTGCCCATGGGACGCGAATCAATTTTATACTCTTATCAATGTGAATGTTAACATGTCAATGTGAATATTCACATTGTCAACAGGCCGGGCCGGGCCCGCGCCCGGGCCGCCCACGGGCTGTGGGCTAGTTTCGGGCAGCCACGGGGCACGGGCTAATTTTATACTCTTATCAATGTGAATGTTAACATGCCAATGCGAATATTCACATTATCAACGGGTCGGGCCGGGCCCGCCTAGGGCAGCCCACGAGTTGCGAGCGGGTTTCGGGCCGGCCACAGGCCGCGGGCTAATTTTACACTCCTATCAATATGAATGTTAACATGTCAATGTGAATATTCACATTGTCAACGGGCCAGGCTAGGCCGGGCCTGCCCCGACCCGGGCCGGGGCTTCGGGTTGCCCACGGGTCACGGGCCAATTTTACACTCTTGTCAATGTTAATGTTAACGTTAATATGTCAATGTGAATATTCACATTGTGAACTGGCCGGCCCGGGCCCGCCCCGGGCGACGGACTGGTTTCGGGCCGCCCATAGGCCGCAGGCCAATTTTACACTCCTATTAATGTGAATGTTAACTTGTCAATGTAAATATTCATATTATCAACGGGCCGGGCCGGGCTTGGCCTATTTTTTTGGCCTGTGGGCCGGCCCGGCCCGACTCGAATTTTTTCGGTCACCCACGAGGATCGACATGGGCCGGGCCCCTACACATTGACGATATGAACATTTACATTGACAGTGTGAACATTCACATTAAGGGTATTTCGGTAATTATGTCACCCATAGGACTTATTGAAACATAAGAAAATAATGTGAACTAAGTGAAACATAAGTAGATGAAAAGGGTATTGTGGTCTTCTTATCTCAAATTGGACTTAATGGAATAGTTAAAAAGAATATGGGTTGGATGGAATAAAGCTATTAGAAAGTGGGTTTATAAAAAAAGCTTCCTTATAAATATTATGATAGTTCAGGTCTTATTTAATATTTTTTGAGCTAATAAGTCATATTCAATAAAACTGGGAATATTATCAGTTTTTTCTAATTTTTAAAATTAAGAACATTATTATTTTTGTATAGTAATGTTCTAGATAATTGTTTTACTAACTGATAAAAAAAAAAAACCAAATCATGATATTAAACGTTTTTTCCCTTCTGCTTATTAATTTGATTCAACTATTCAATAAAATCTAGAACATTATCAGTTTTTAAACTGAGAACATGATCAATTTTTTAATTTTTAATTTTTTTAGTTTTGTACATCAATGCTCCATCATCATGCTTTTTTATAGACACAAAATTTTCAGTTTTACACAAAAAAAAAATTCAAATTTTTATTTTTTTCAATAAAAACATTTAGTTTTATTTTTATTTTTTACACATAATTTTTTTTTTTCAATTTGAAAGTTAATATTTTAAAGTTTTGAAAATTAAAATAAATATCAACTATTAAAAATTTAATAAGACTTGAAGATTCAAAATTTTTTAATTAAAACTTAAAAAAATATAAATTCATAAATTAAAATTTATGTATAAATGCCCCTTTATTTTACGAAAATGTTTGAGTGCTCGAAATGTGTGGCTCGAATCTGGCTCGAAATCGATTTTTTTTTTTTCATTCTTTTTCTTCCTTCTTCTGTTACAGAGGAGGCGAGAAACAGAGGCAAGAGTCGTCGCAGGCAGCTCGTCGTCGTCGCTGGCAGCAGCTCGTCGTCGCAAGCAGCTCGTCGTCGTCGCTGGCAGCAGCTCGTCATCACAGGCAGCTCGTCGCTGGCAGCAGCTCCTTGTCACAGGCAGCTCATCGTCGTAGGCAGCAGGTCGTCGTCGCAGGTCCATCCCTCGCCTCCGCCGATCGCATCCGCCCCCTCCTCCTCCATTTTTGAGGCCCCCTCCAGTCCTTCCTCCCCCTCCTCCCCCTCCCCTCCCCTCCCCTTCCCCCTCCTCTTCTTCGTCTTCTTCCTTCTGCTGAAAAAAAAAAAATACAAAAATGACGCCGTTTAAAATTCGAGCCAACTTCGAGCCTGAGTAATTCGAGCTCTGTAGTGGGTTCGTTTATTTTATTAGAGTTGGATCCGACAATGGGATTTTACCAACTATGATATAGTCGTGCTTGCTTTGGGACAAAAAAATGACAAAATTTTCATTGATTGCGTGTGGTTTGGAAATCATATTTAAAAAATGTGACCAATCAATTTCTTTTTGAAAATTATAAAAAAAAAAATCAATTTCTTTTTTATCAGTAAGATTGAAATGTTTCTACATTATTTTTATATAACGAACAAATTATCAATCAATTAAAATTACTTCCTTTATGCTCTTTTTGTTTTTTATTAAAATATATCTTAAGTACAATGAAATAAAAGAGTAAATTATATTTTGTACCTCTGTACTTTGTATAAAATCATATTTTGATCTCTACACATGAAATTATAACAGTTAATTCCTTACATTTTTGGTCAAACCGTACTTTAATCATTTCATATAAAATCGTAACAGTCAACCCTTTGTAATTTTCATCAAATCTCACTTTAATCCTTACAAAAGTGTCAATGACCTTCTTGTGCCACTTCATTGTTTAAATCTTTAACAGAATCTTGCCATGTGAAATGAGGGTAAGAGAAAAATTATCTATATTTTTCACAAATACACACTTTGTTTTATGTGATAAATACGTAAGAGTTATATAATACAATGTATGTATGTTCGTATGGTGAAAATTGAAACGAAGAGAGGTAAGAAAATAGAACTTTCGAAATTAAAAAGGCAACAAAGAAATCGAAGAGAAAAAAAAAGGGAATAGACAGAAGATTGTGTTACTATAGAAAATAGAATTTCGTGATTCCAATTTATACAAAATTTTAATTCATCTTTTGAATTGTTCACAATTTATTTTAACTTAATGCAATTATAATTTAATTTAAATTTTGGAACAAAGTATATTTGTAGAAGATGAGGATGATTCTCCTCTCTTGCCATCATTTTGTAATCACATGAATGGATTCTATCAAAGATTTAAACAATGGAGTACAAAAAGGAAAACACAACACTTTGTAGGGATTAAAGTAAGATTTGATCAAAAATATAAAGAGTTGACTGTCACAATTTTATGTGTAGAGATCAAATTGGGATTTGATAAGAAGTATAAGGGGTTAATTATCATAATTTTATGTATAGGAATTAAAGTGAGATTTGATATAAAGTACATGAGTGCAAAGTGTAATTTATTCGAAATAAGATGAATAGTCACTTACAACACAAATTACAATTATCTACGAAAGTACAACTTAATTTTATTTTAAAATAAAAATGCCAATAGTAAAAATATAATAAGAATATTTATTTATGTTTCTTTCGACAATAATAAAAATGAAGTATCAATGGCAATATTATGGAATTTTAAAAAATTATTCAAAAAGTTATCAAAGTGTAACTCGTATTTATTTTTACATTGTACTAATTATTCTAAACTATTTTTTAAAAACCATTAATGCTTTTTTCATAAAAGTTGTGTGAAATATTTTTTGGTAAACCAAGTTGAACAGAGAGCAAAATAAAATTTGTGCGATGTTTTTGGTGGTGAATTTATTTTTGTCACTAAAAATATTTACAGATCAAAATAATAATTTTGGAGACCAAAATAATTGATCGTTAAAAAAATTATATCTTGGAGTGAGTACATTAAGGAATTGAAATGAAGATATAGAGAAGAAAAGCTTTCAAGCAATGGATTCATTATCACTTATAGAATTGAGTATTTGCAAATGATTTACATAAGAAAATCTTTATTTTAAAATTTAAAATTGCTAATATTTTAGAGCAGGAAGTTTGAAATTTTAAAAATACTTCCCAAATTTGACACTTATAATAATATAGCATAATAAGCGAAATTATTAATTTATAACACATTCAAGTATATAAACTCAACTCTTTTGTAGGTCTAAACTTTAGAATTTCTAATATTTGTCTTCTTTAATATTTTAAAGTTTCCCATGAAAAGAATATTTTAAAGTTTCATTATTATAAGCCAATTTCATAAAACTTATCAATTTGTATAATTTTTTCTATTTGAGTTGGTCAACATGAACCCATCATGTGAATGGTCCGCGTTGCTTTCAATGCCTGGGTCATTATTAAACTAAGTCGGTCCTGATTTAAAAATTTTAGAGTATTAAGTGATATAATTATCTACGTAATATTCGTAATTAATAATGTAATAAGAACTTTATGAGGTAAAATAATGTTGATTAACAGTTGTCAAATAAATGAAAAATTAAAGGTAATCAATTCTTCTTCTTCTTCTTCTGCTTCATTTTTTTTTTTTTTTTTGAAATCACTACATAATAATATATCCACAGCTATTTAATAATTTTTCAAGTAGCCTATATTTGTGCAAATTAAAGTTATTGAATAGTCCAACACTAAAGACAAGTGATTTGTATAAATCTTGATATATGATTTGTATAATATGATATATGATTTCAATATTGGACTATGATAATTAGTGATTACTATATTAGATTTGGGTCCGACAATAGGGATATTTACCAGATAACTACGACAAAGCTCATTAATTGAGTGTGGTTTGGTCTGCCAACTCATATTTATAAAATAAGACTGATCAAATTTCTTTGTCAAAATAATTTTCTTTTATTATAAAAAATATCCACTTTCATTTTTATCAATAAGATTAAAATGTTTCCACTTCATTTTTGTATAACCAACAAATTATCAATCAATTAAAATTCTGCCTTTATGCTCTTTTTATTACAATGCATCAGTTATAATGAAATGAAATGACTAGTGACTTACAACACAAATTACAATTACATATGAAAGTACAACTTAATTTTATTTTAAAATAAAAACTTTAATAGTAAAAATATAATAAAAATATTTGTTCATTTTTTGTGACAATAACAAAAATGAAGTATTATAAAATTATTCAAAAAGTTATCTAAAAATAAAGTGTATGACTCATATTCGTTTTGGTGTGACTTACATTTATCTTATTATATCACACATTTTGTTTTTGATTAATTTCGACTATTTTTTTAAAACGTTTATTTTTTTTCATAAAATTTGTGTGAAATATTTTTTGCTAAACCAAGTTGAACAGAGAAGCACATAAAAGAATTGAAATGAAAATGAAAAGAGTAAAAGCTTTTTAAGCAATGGATCCATTATTATAGAGTGGAGTTCTATTTGCACATGACAGTCGTTATTTTAAATTCAGAAATAATTTTTTCAAAATAACAAAATTTATAATAATCCAAAAAGTACAAATCATTCAACAGTGCTCTGGTTGTAATATAAAAAGGTTAAACACATTTTATCTACCATCCTTTTTTAAAAAAAAAAAAATTATAATGAATGAAGAAGTATAATTAAAATTTAATAAATATATTGTGAGATGTATATACAAAATGAATTTAATTTACACACTAATGCTCTTAATTAAAATTCGGAATAAAATCTCTTCTATGGGATGATTTTTGCTGACCCCAACCCATGTGAATAGACCGCTTTGCAATCTGCACATTGATCAATTGTTAAACTCGATGACGTGTGAGTGACCCATTACATTAATTAATCTTATAAATATGTTTTATTATGCAATCCTTTTCATTTGTTAATCTATATTTAATGTATATCTTGTTCAATAATTCAAAGTTTTATTGTTGTATATTATTTAGTAATTTTTTTAAATATTAATTTATATAATATTTTCAATTACATTTTGTCGATACCAATCAACGTGAGTGACCCATTTTGTTTGGGAGATTCTATTTGTATCTAAAAAATTATTAAGTACGCTAAATTTTTCAATATATTTTATTAAATTATTTAGATTATAATTTATTCTTAATACACTTTATGTTTTTTTCTCGAATTACCCTTCAATATACACTCAGATAATAAACAAATCAAAAATTTTAAATTACACCACTTCAAAAATTCTTTTCCAAAATCCTTTCGATGCTTGTTTCAATTGATAATTTTCAATTATCTGGGGGAGGTAATTTATTCCATTTTCATTTGCGTTCTGACGTGTAGCCCTTGGTGTTTCAACTTATTTTGGTATTAGGGATTTCTGGAGCTTAAGAGGAAAAAATGTAATATAGAAAAGGACTTCCAAGGAATATGCAAAATAAAAAAGTGAAACAGAGGCAAAAAAAAAAAAAAAATGATCAAATAGTAAATGATACTCAGAGTCTCAAGTTTTTATCACCATGTAGTTGCATTCCTCAAACTGTCTTTGGCTTTTAAAAGTTATTTTGATTGGAAAACCACTCAATTGATCTTAGATGGTGCATTTTTGGTGGAATGAATTGGAATTTTGGAGTGGGGAGAAGGCCAAAAAAAAAAAAAAAAATTAAACTTAAAGAAAAAGATTAAGAGAGTTGAATATGAAAAATATGGGTGTATTGTAAGAAAAAAATAATATTTTATTTTAAAAGTTGATATGTATTGTTCTTATTAATAAATTTACATTAAAATATAACTAGAATTAAAATTTTAAAATTTTAATTAAACTAATGAATTATTATTTAGCTGCAAATAGAATTATTATTTTATTTTCATGACATGGGCCATTCGTAAACTCCATTATGAGGTGTGAGTGACCCACTTTGTTTTGGGTGAAAATTTATTAAATAGTGTTTTCAGCATATTGTGAAAATTCATATGGAGATTTTTAAATTAAGATTTGAATTTGAAAAATGTTAGAACTTATTCTTATGAATCCTAAATTTAGCTCGAATGTGTTTGTATGATGGAAATTAAATTGATGAAATATAGGATCCACATAAAAAATGAATTTAAGTCATTGATTTTTATTTTTTTTCTACGTAAATTCTGATTTGATAAGGATGGGTTTATAGTATTATTGTTTTGATTTAGACGGCAAGACTAAATATAGACATTTTCATCAATCAAAGGGTGGTTGAGGTAATTTGAGACTTAAAACGATAATAATAAAGGACAAGTTTTTCATTTTTTTTTATTTCGGTCTCTTTTTCAAAATTGCAAAATAATTAAAAATAATATTAAAAAAATATCTCCACAATAACTCCTTATTTTTTTCTACATCAATCACTTCCCATAAAAGATTCGCCCCTTGGATCACTCTGTTTGGTTTGAAAATTTAAAAATATTTTCTTTGAATTTGTAAATTTTTAGTATTTTTTTAATATTTTAGTTTTAATTTTTTAATTTTAGATCCTCTTAATCTTGCTATACTTAAAAAGTACAAATTTTATGAAAAAAATCTTTTAAAAAATCACTAAATAAAAAATAATAAAAAAACTCAAGTACAATTTCACATTTTTATCTTGATAGCCGCGCAAAATAAATAATTAAAGCATTCATCTTGATACAATTTCCAATTACTGTGAACTAGTCTATCACCCGTGCTATGCACGGGATAATTATAAATAGTTATATTTGTTTTAGATTTCTTTTAATATATAAATTATGTTTTTTAAGATTTTTTATAAAAAATAATTTAACAATCTAAGGTTTAAGGAATTTTTTTTATATTTATTCTTAATGCATTAAAGTGTTATTATAAGGGTAAAGCTTGGGGGTTATGAGAAATTAATAGATGCTAAGATTTTTTTTTTTAAATCAAAAAATAAAGAAATTTAGATTAGGATATTGGAACTCACACAAAACTTGTGGGTTAGAGATAAATATAAATAAATAGATAGATATAGATATAGATATTTATATTTATATTTGTTTTAAATTTTTTTTACTATACAAATTATTTTTTTGGAAAATGTATAGTAATTATAAGAGAAGTCAAAAAGTCTTGTGTGTTGAGGGAAGTTAATAAATGCTGAGGTTAATTTTTTTTTTAAAAACAAAAAATTAGAAAATTAGGATTAGTATATTAGAGCTCCCACAGGCCTTAGGGGTTAGAAACTCCCTTTTACTTAATATATAGTATAGATTTGTAACCATATATTAGCTGGCTGAAACTTGGATGGTGCTTTTAAAATTGATAATTGCATTAACCCAAAAGCAAATATCTTTTCGACATGTGTTACCAATTTTTTTGTCTGAGAGTTTTTCACAACCAATTTTAAATCAAAATATGCCAAAATAACATTAAAAAAAATAATAAAATAAATAAAAGGCAGGGTGCAATTTCCACTACATGGACAAAAAAATGACAAAATAAATAAACAAATAAGATAGAGTTGTTAAAAGAGCAAACAAGTAAAATAGTAATATCAACCCAGAATTTTATACATGCCATTGCCATTTTTCAATCAATCAACCCACATTAAAATTAAAAGCAACTACTTTAGAGTCTCCTTTATAATTTATTCAAGAAAATTGACAATCACTTGTGACATTGGTGCAATTGCACACAAAGCACAAATTTCAAATTCACCCATAAATTATTACATTGCTAATTATAAATTCACCCATAAATTATTACATTGCTAATTATAAAGTAAGTCCAATTGTACCCACCCCTAAGGTTTTGCTAGCATCATCAACCCAACAAACAAGAACACACACTAAGAGCTAATAGCTTATTCAAATTTAGATCATAGTCCGATAAAACTCAATCATAACAATTAAATAGTTTCCATAGATATATGAGACCACCCTGTAACCTTGGTTGGTTTCCCCAACTTCTTGATCTTCATAGAATTTGAAAAAATCATGTCTTGAAAATCACCTGTGAGACAAAAAGTCAAATCTAAATAGTTTACAGAGAAACTAGAGGAGGAAAATATTAAAAAAGGATTAAACACATGTTCTCATATACTTTGTTTCTTTCTTCTTTACTTTCTTTTCTTTCAAACAGAAAATATAGATGCCTCAACAACATATGTCGTTTCTTAGTTGGTTTAGTTAACAAATCCAGAGATACCAAAAAAAGGTTGACATCAAAAGTAGAAATTTATTAGGAAAATCAGAAATGATAAAAAAGCTAAAAGAAGAACAAAGTACAAACATATAATTTCATCTATTTGTTTGTTTGTATTAGGTTATACTTTTAATTTAACATAAATTCATTTCAAAATTTATTTCATTTCATTAAAAAGAAGGCTATATACAATTACTATCCATTTTAATTTCGTATACTTATGCTCTATTTGTTTTTGCAAAAAATAAAAATAAAAAAATTCTGAGATTTTTCAAAAAATATGTTTTGCATAAAACATTGTCCTATATATTTGGTTAGGACTCTAAAAATGATGATATACTAATAGTCGTGGTAGTGATGGTGTGGATCAGGGCTGGCCCTAAGGGCAGACAAGAGAGGCCTGCACCTTGGGCCTCCAAATTTGGGCTAAAAATAGGGGCCCCCAAATATAATTTTGTGTTTTAAAGATATATATATGTATATATATAAAAAGGCCCAAATACTATCACCTCAATTGAACATGGGGCTAAAAAAAAAAAAAACAAGACTAGATTTTTGTTTTTTTTAAGTATTTGTAATGATTACTTTTTATCTTAATATATGAAAGCAAATTTTTATTTATAATTTTAATGATTATATGTGCAAGTAATTTTTTTGTAACTACAAACAAATAAAAAGTTGTAATTTATCATTTTATCTATGAAATTTTTTTTTAATGTAAGGGGGCCCAATTTCCGAAATTCACCTTGGACCCCCTAAATGTGACACTTTGTACTTTTGGGTTTAGAATTGAGGTTAGGTGTAATTGAAAGTTGTTAAGGTTTTGTGGATATATATGGGTGCTCTCATGTTTTATTTTTGGACTAGGAGTTGTTAAGAATTGGTGAGTATATGGTTGTTGCTATTTTTGTTAGAACGATGCAATTTCGGGAACGAAATTTCTTAAGGTGGGAAGATTGTAATGACTCGGATTATGATTCACATTGGATTGATATAAAGTGGTGTCCGTTACCTTAAAACTTGTATGGTTGTCGTACTCTTGATATTGATGGGTTGGCAAGTGAACTTTAAATATTATAATTGAAGACCCTTGGGTGATGTTTGGAACCTTGATTGAAGCCTTAACAAGGTATTTAGGTAAGATTAGATAAAAAGCTCCAAGTTTGAGTTTGAGTTTTTGACCAACTTTCACTCTTTTTCCCTTTTCTCCTTCTACACTTTGAATTTGGATGTGAGCTTGGAACCATTGAAAAGCTTGTTTCTGGGGTTTCAATTTGGACACAAGAACGACCTAAAACGGAGTCCGAACGAGAGAGTTACACCTGTTTGAATTTTGAGTTTCTGTGCTGGAAGTATACTTGCTCGAGCGAAGAGTGTGTTTTTCAGAAAACCTGAGAGCTTTTTTTCCATGCTCGCGCCAAGCTTCCTTCACTCAAGCGACCAGGTCGCTAACAGACATTATAAAGTGACTTTTTGGCCCAAAAATTGTATTTTTTCTCCTTCTCTTCTCCTTCTATCTTCCAAACCCGAAAACCTAACTTCCCAAACTCTTGATTTCTCTACATTTTACCAAAGATTCACCTCAAATCTTCCAAGAAGGTTGAAGAACAAGCAAGGATCAAGACTTTTATCCATTAATTTGTGATTCCATTGAAGTTTGAAGATAGGTCTTCACCCATAGCTTCCAATTTTGAGGTAGGGGTCCTAGTTTTTCTTCAATACTTGCATTAATAGATAGATTTGTGGTATTTTGACTATATAAATGCAAAATCTACATTTTTTAGCATATAGTGCTAAATCATGAATTTTTGGGGTTTAGAGTTTGAAATGTTGGGGTTCAATTGTTGGGTTAAGATTGTGGATTATGAATCTTTGGTGTATAATCAATGGGAAAATTGGAATAAAAAGTAATAGTGTGAGAAGTTTTGATTTTCTTAAAAGTATTGATCTTTCTTGAAAACCCTAGGTTGATTCACGATGATAATTAATGATGTTCCCCAAATTGAAAGTAGAATCATGAAATTGAGGTATTAAATTGTATATATGCAAGTTTAATTGAATTTTGAAAGTGTTTGAAAATTATGTTAAAAATTAGCGATTGAACCTTCATTATGAACATTGTAAATCATGCTACAATATGAAATGACTTTGGGGAAAAAGATGTGTTAATGATATAGATGATATAAACTTGGTTATGGAATGTTGAAAGGGGATTCAAGAAGTTATCTTGTATTATGTTGAAATTGCAAATAGTGTTGTTGAATTAAGTTGTGTTGGCTTATGTTGAATTAAGTGTGTTTAATAATGTTGGATTGAATAATGTTGAACTATGATGAATTGTGTTTGAATTATGTTAAATTGTGTTGAGATGAGTTGTGTTGAGTTTGGGTTGAGTTGTGTTGGGTTTTGATGAGTTATGTTGAGTCGAGTTGTGATGAGTTGTGTTGAGTTGAGTTATGTTGGGTTGTGTCGAGTTGGGTTGAGTTGGGTTGGGTGGTGTTGTGTTAGTACCTGCGCGGGGAGTTGAAAAAGATTTTTGGGGCCCACGTCCTGCCGTATAGTAGCCGGCAAATGTGGGGGTGGTTTGAATTAAAGGTGTCCAATTGCCCAGAAAATGATTTTTTTGGGTGTCCACACAGTCCCGCCGTATAGTAGCCGGCGAAAGTGGAAAAATGATTTTTGGGTGTCCACACAGTCCTGCCGTATGGTAGCTGGCAAAAATAAAAAAATGAATGGTTTTTGAAAATGTTTTGGGTGCCCACATCTTGCCGTATAGTAGCCGACAAATGTGGGGGATGGTTTTAAAAAGTTGAAAATGGGTTTTTGGAGAAATATGATTTTTGAAAGAAAATAGTTTTTGAGAAAATGGTTTTTTGGAGTTCACTTCCCGCCGTATAGTAGCCGGCGAAAGGTGGAAAGTGTTATGAATTGGATGCCCGCTATCCCGCCGTAGTAAGTCGGCAAAAGTGGATTATGTTGAGAAGTGTGTTGAGTTGATGATGTTATTTGTGACTTGTGTTGAATTTGTAAAATTACATATTGATGTGTAACTTGGTTTAAAGAAGAAATGTGCATAGGCATTATTTGTAAAGAATGGAAACGAAAAATGGATATGAGGATTATAGACTATGATGGTAAACTTAATGAAGTAGTTGTGTTAATAAAAGTAAATTGTGAGCGTTGTTCTGTAATTAAATAAAGGATTGAATTGAAAGGGGTTTATTAATATTGCGTTATCTTGATATGAAACTTTGCAGGTGTAATTAACAGTGTAAATTGAGTATAGGAGAATTGTTGGTGAATCAAAAAGGAACCTGAACTTGAAGTTATGGGGATTTAAATTAAAAATAAAGAGTAGAAAAGAAGAATGAAAGGAAAAGAAGAGTATTAGAAATAGAAAATTAAATAAGAAATATATTGGGAATTGATTAATAACTTTTAAATGATGTTGTTTCTTAAATATATTTGTTTCACAAGGATCTATGGTTCTCTAAAGTTAAGGGATGATTTTTGATGGCTGAAGGTTTTTCTTAAAAGTGTTCAAATAGTTTTTGAGAAAAGGTACTCTACTTATGATATTTTGAAATTATAAAACGTCACTCTACTATATGGTATCACCCTGCATGCATGATCATTTCTATCTGTGTGTTAGTTATTAATTGAGAACTATGAGATTCCTACTGAGCATTAGTGCTCAACCCGTTGTCGTTTTATCTTTTTTTACAGGAAGAAAGTTTAGATTATTTGATCGAAGATTTATGGATTTCTTGAGTCCCTTTGTATAATTTCATAGTAAATGTAAAGGAAATGGATTTTGTATTTGTATTTGTTTATTTGTAGCACGGTAGGAGATTGACGTGTATTGCTGTCATTGTAATATTCATTGAGAGAGAGAAAACATGTAATATTGTATTTCTATTACTCAATTGTAATAGATATTTGTATATATCTATAAAAAAAAATGGACATAAATTACAGGCTTTGGTAATGTTTCCGAGTAATTAAAAATTGAGACGTGACAAGTTGGTATCAGAGCTAACCGGGTTTGAATACCTGGAGCTCGTGGGAAGTGGTTTTTACCACAATGGGTTGGCTTCGCTTGGTGAGGATATTTGCATATAGAATGAGGAGGTGTAGGACATTATGTGTTGCATTGTGTGATTATGGGTTGAGCTTCATGGATAGTCCTTGTGGCCGGCTAACTTGCTTTGATATCTCATTGGAAAACGCATCTAATCAACGTGGTTTCTAATGGGAGTTCCTTGGAAGTTTCGGGACAAGTGGTTGTCCTTGTAGACTTGACTCGATTATGTGGTTTGTCACTTAAAATTTGTTTATGTGTTATGTGATTATATGTTAGGTTGGTTTCGTGTTGAGGTAGGAAGAGTGAGTATCTTAGGAAAGGGTTAGGGTTCGGTTATTGGTGTATGATGTTGTTATTGAGATAATGAGAGCTATAGGATGGTTATTAATCTACAATGAGGGAGACATAGGTATTGGTAGAAATGTATATCAACTTATGAGCCTTAAATTGAATGGGAGTGTTTGTGGAATGTGGAATGTGTGACTTGTATGGTTTACGAGGAGTGTAGTTGAGATGAGGTGAGATCTTAGAATGGTATGAGGTCAATTCAAAGTTACATGGAATGTTGTGAGGGATTTGGTATGGGGTGAGAATTGTGTTTCGTGATGATGATGGTAGCAGTGGTAAAGTGTTTCCGTAGGCTAGTAGTTATGTATGAGAGGGTTTGTGGTATTTAAAAATTGAGTGACATGATTAAGGTTTGTATAGAGTTCATGAGTATGAAAGACACTTAATCTTTAAACGCTAGAAGTAGTTCTTGAGAAGGAGTGTGGGTTGTAATTACTGTAATCGGCATTGTGCGATTGATGACTTCTTTTGTGTGGCTCAAAATGAGTGTTACTATATCGGCACAAGAATGATGAGACTATTGGGAATGATGCCAATACAACGGGTATTTGAAAAGTCTAGTGAGATTCTAGAAACGAGTAGAACGGTGTAAGAAGCTTTATCTCGGGGTAGACGGTGTGAGGTACCTTGTAAGCGTTAGTAATGGTATGGTTGGCTGATTAGTGACTTCCGAGTTTAGGAGCAAAGTGTTATGAAATTCTTGGCATTGTTTGTATGAGAATAATAGGTGATGATGATTATGGTTATGAATTGTGAGATATGAAATGATGTGTGTGTCGATAATTGAACCATGAGAGTGGAAAATGGATGATTTGGGCTAAGTTGCGTAGAGAAAACAGATACTTGTAGTCGCCCTCTTAAGTGAGACTTAAGGATTGGCTTGGGTTAGTCTGTTTTGATTTGACTTGCAACCAATGGTTTTAAAAAATGCTACTTGAGGTTAATTGATGCTTAATTATCATGGGAGTTGTCTTGTTTTGGATAAATAGGGATATGAAGGATAGTGTCTCAAGGGGTACTTGAGGGCATGGAGTCTTACTTGTACATATATGTACGTGTGTTGTTCATGTGAATTTGTGAAACCGCTCTAGTAGAGTTAAAAATGTTTGAATGGAAATTGTTGTAAGTGCACTTGTGCTAATGTGTATATATCTTGAATGTTGATATAAGTGTTGACATTTGTAATGAATATACCGGTTCATTTCTGTTTGTTGTTGTTACAAATGTGTATGGAAGTTATGTTGTGATGTCACCGGATGGGTGGCGGAGGTTGTTTGGTGATGGTTGGAATTCACCGGGAAAATGTTGAGATCGATGTGGGAAAACGAAAATCTATTTTCCTTGTGCGTGGCCTAGGAAGGCACGGTTGAAATAAATGTTAAGGGCTTAATCTGAATATGATAATGAATGATTTTCATTGTTCTACTTTTAAGTGTTAAATGGAATAAAGAATTGACAATGCCGTTAATTGAAATGCAATTGAGAGTTGTAATATTGGATCGTACAATGCAATGTGTTATCTGTTTTGCTTGTGTTGCCTTAGTGTTAGTTTAAGGGTGATTTCTTTTCCTTGAAATTGAGTTTTGGGCGTTCAATAGACGTTGTACGCTTTGTTATTAATTGGGAAGTTGTTATGGACTTTGGGATTATAAATGGTTAGGGTTGCTCCTTACCCGTTGAATTCTGATGTGTGTGTTGGTCGAAAAGTATTTGTGATCCTTTCCTCGTGATTCTTGTTGTTTGGGTAACTTTGCGACATTGAGGTATCAATTAGAAAATTAAGAATCTATCCCAAGTGTGGATCTAGTTTTGAACATTACAGGGGGTGTTTTCGTTCATGCTTGAGTTTCCTTTTTGTTTGGTTTCCTTCATTTCGAGGATGAAATTTCTTAAGGAAGGGAGATTGTGACACTTTGTAATTTTGGGTTTAGAATTGAGGTTAGGTGTAATTGAAAGTTGTTAAGGTTTTGTGGATATATATGGGTGCTCTCATGTTTTATTTTTAGACTAGGAGTTGTTAAGAATTGGTGAGTATATGGTTGTTGCTATTTTTGTTAGAACGGATGCAATTTCGGGGACGAAATTTGTTAAGGTGGGAAGATTGTAATGACTTGGATTTTGATTCACATTGGATTGATATAAAGTGGTGTCCGTTACCTTAAAACTTGTATGGTTGTTGGACTCTTGATATTGATGGGTTGGCAAGTGAACTTTAAATATTATAATTGAAGACCCTTGGGTAATGTTTGGAACCTTGATTGAAGCCTTAACAAGGTATTTAGGTAAGATTAGATAAAAAGCTCCAAGTTTGAGTTTGAGTTTTTGACCAACCTTCACTCTTTTGCCCTTTTCTCCTTCCACACTTTGAATTTGGATGTGATCTTAGAACCATTGGAAAGCTTGTTTCCGGGGTTTCAATTTGGACACAAGAACGACCTAAAACGGAGTCCGAACGAGAGAGTTACACCTGTTTGAATTTTGAGTTTCTGTGCTGGAAGCATGCTCGCTCGAGTGAGCTTTTCTTCGCTCAAGCGAAGAATGCGTTTCTCAGAAAACTTGAGAGCTTCTTTTCCACGCTCGTGCCAAGCTTCCTTCGCTCGAGCGACCAAGTCGCTAACAGACATTATAAAGTGACTTTTTGGCCCAAAAATTGTATTTTTTTTCCCTCTCTTCTCCTTCCATCTTCCAAACCCGAAAACCTAACTTCCTAAACTCTTGAGTTCTCTACTTTTTACCAAAGATTCACCCCAAATCTTCCAAGAAGGTTGAAGAACAAGCAAGGATCAAGACTTTTACTCATTAATTTGTGATTCCATTGAAGTTTGAAGATGGGTCTTCACCCATAGCTTCCAATCTTGAGGTAGAGGTCCTAGTTCTTCTTCAATACTTGCATTAATAGATAGATTTGTGGTTGAAAAATCTAGAAATCCCCTAGATGTTGATTTGTGATTATGTATCAATTTTAAGCAGTAAACAACAATCTCAATCAAACAATCAAGACAAATTGACACGACGATTTTACGTAAAAAAACCACA
The DNA here is from genome assembly GCF_055761805.1 of Camellia sinensis. Classification (NCBI taxonomy): domain Eukaryota; kingdom Viridiplantae; phylum Streptophyta; class Magnoliopsida; order Ericales; family Theaceae; genus Camellia; species Camellia sinensis. The sequence continues at coordinate 22,266,788 of NC_138970.1, read as the reverse complement.
ATTGGACATCTCCAATTGTGATAAAAAATCACGGGCAACAGCCACAAAACAATCCACTAAGAAGATATAAAGGAATTACACAGGTATACTCTCAATTACCTAGCGAATCCACGCCCGAATTGAACCAACCCCTATGTACTTGTTCCAACCCCGTCTTCACCTCGGAATTGTCTTGACGATGAGCCACTCCAGAATCTACCAAAGTTTCAGGCTCGAATTCTTCAAAATCCACCGAAGAACAACTCTCTCTCTTTTGTGTAGAACAAGCAAATAATCCACTGATGTATTCTCTTTAAACCATGAGTTGAATACTCAATCAAAACATCAAAGGAAACTAGCCAACTATCCCTAGATATAAACCTTAATATCCAAAAAGAAGATCTGAAGAAGTAATCCTAAAATCTGACAGAAACCCGTTCTTATAGAAATCTGGGACTACGAAGCTCGCTCGAGCGAAGATCTTCGCTCGAGCGAGGAACCAAAAACGTGTGTTTTCCATAAGTGGCTTCGCTCGAGCCACGAAACCTTCGCTCGAGCGACCAAACATCTCTTTCAGGTCTTTATACAGACTCAGTCCTTCGCTCGAGCGAGGACTCCTTCACTCGAGCGAGCAAGGGCGGACATGCAACTTCGAATGCAATTTTGCATTTTGCTTCGGGGGCGCTGCCCCTCGATCCTGCCAAGGGGCGCTACACCCTCGACCCCCGCGAGCTGACCGAGCAACTCGATCCCCGTCATAATCAGCGAAGTGGCAATCTTGAAAGTATTAACATCACAAACTTTTCTGCAAAGCACAATTCGGGTTGGATTCACATCTAAAAAACTCATAGCCTCACTGAAATAAAAGGGCAAAAACAAGTACAACTGAAAGGAGTTTTGTCAAACGGGATTGCCAAGAATAAAAACCTAATAGTGGTATTTTGACTATATAAATGCAAAATCTACATTTTTGAGCATATAGTGCTAAATCATGAAATTTTGGGGTTTAGAGTTTGAAATGTTGGGGTTCAATTGTTGGGTTAAGAATGTAGATTATGAATATTTGGTGTATAATCAATAGGAAAATTGGAAAAAAAAGTAGTAGTGTGAGAAGCTTTGATTTTCTTGAAAGTATTGATCTTTCTTGAAAACCCTAGGTTGATTCACGATGATAATTAATGATTTTGCCCAAATTGAAAGTAGAATCATGAAATTGAGGTGTTAAATTGTATATATACAAGTTTAATTGAATTTTGGAAGTGTTTGAAAATTATGTTAAAAATTAGCGATTGAACCTTTATTATGAACATTGTAAATCATGCTACAATATGAAATGACTTTGGGGAAAAAGATGTGTTAATGATATAGATGATATAAACTTGGTTATGGAATGTTGACAGGGGATTCAAGAAGTTATCTTGTATTATGTTGAAATTGCAAATAGTGTTGTTGAATTAAGTTGTGTTGGCTTATGTTGAATTAAGTGTGTTAAATAATGTTGGATTGAATAGTGTTGAACTATGATGAATTGTGTTTGAATTATGTTGAATTGTGTTGAGATAAGTTGTGTTGAGTTTGGGTTGAGTTGTGTTGGGTTTTGATGAGTTATGTTGAGTCGAGTTGTGATAAGTTGTGTTGAGTTGAGTTATGTTGGGTTGTGTCGAGTTGGGTTGGGTTGAGTTGTGTTGGGTGGTATTGTGTTGGTACCCACGCGGGGAGTTGAAAAAGGTTTTTGGAGGCCCACGTCCTACCGTATAGTACCCGGCAAATATGGGGGTGGTTTGAATTAAAGATGTCCAATTGCCCTGTCTAGGCTTATCACTGGACGAATGTAGGAAAATGATTTTTTTGGGTGTCCACACAGTCCCGCCGTATAGTAGCCAGCGAAAGTGGAAAAATGATTTTTAGGTGTCTACACAGTCCTGCCGTATGGTAGCCGGCAAAAGTGAAAAAATGAATGGTTTTTGAAAAATTTTTGGGTGCCCACATCCCACCGTATAGTAGCCGGCAAATGTGGGGGATGGTTTTAAAAAGTTGAAAAATGGTTTTTGAAGAAATATGGTTTTTGAAAGAAAATAGTTTTTGAGAAAATGGTTTTTGGGAGTTCACTTCCTGTCGTATAGTAGCCGACGAAAGGTGGAAAGTGTTAGGAATTGGGTGCCCGCTATTGTCACGACCCCATTCCGCCCCTAGTAGAATGGTGCCATGATGGCTAGTAATTCGTGAATACTGAAGGCCAGTTTTCAAAATCCACACACAATTGGAGTATACATATGGGGCTTACAAATGCGGAAGCAATAAATTTCAAGCTAAGCAGTCCATTAGAGCAATGCATAAGTTTAAATGAAATGGCATACAACTTTACAAAATTTTACAACTTGAATACAAATACAACGGAGTACAAAATACATATTACATCTTGTTCAAAAGGCTTCTCAAGCCGACATGTGTAAGCTACAAGTTCTATAAGCCGAGAAGCATAATTTTCAAGACTGCCGACGTGAATACAAGTTAGGCCGACATAACAAAATCCCAAAACAAGTTCGCGAATCATACTTAGGCGTCACCACCGTCCTGCTCATCACCTACATATATGTTAGGTTTTATTTCTTGGCAATCCCGTTTGACAAAACTCCTTTGAGTTGTAATTTTATTCGCATTTTTATTTCAGTGAGGCTATGAGTGTTTAGATGCGAATCCAACCCGAATTGTGCCATTCAGAGAAGTTTGTGATGATAAAGCATTCAAGATTGCCACTTCGCTGATTATGACGGGGATCGGGGCAGCGCCACGGCGGGGTCGAGAGGCAGCGCCCCCGAAGCAAAATGCAAAAATGCATTCAAAGTTGCCATTCGATCATGTTTTTTTTTTTTCCAGATTTTCCAGTTTTGGCCTGTCCGCTCGAGCGGGACATCGGGCGCTCGAGCGTGGATTGGAAGCTCTCAGCATCTCTGCAGTCGCCTGTAAAAATACTGGAATGTGTGATTTTACGCTCGAGCGGATGCTCCTACGCTCGAGCGCATCTCAGTTTATTCGCACGCAGTTTTTGGTTAGTCCGCTCGAGCGGGCTGTGTTGAGCTCGAGCGGAGATCGCGAGACAGATTCTATAAATTCGCGTGATGGGTCAGTTTTTAGAAGAACTTCTCCAGATCTTCTTTTTGGTTTCTAGGGTTTATATCTGGGGATACTTTGGGAGTTTTTCTTTGATGTTTTTATTGAGTTTTCAACTCATGATCTAAAGAGAGTACATCAAAGGTTTGTTTGCTGTACACAAGAGAGAGAGTTATTCTTCAGTTGTGGATTCTGAAGAATTCGAGCCTGAAGCTCTGGTGGAATCCGGAGTGGCTCATCAGAAAGACAATTCCGTGGTGAAGATGGGGTTGGAAGAGGCACATAAAGGTTGGTTCAATTAGGCGTTGTGGATTCGCTAGGTAATTGAGAGTATACCTGTGTAATTCCTTTTATTCTTCTTAGTGGATTGTCTTGTGGCTGTTGCCCGTGGTTTTTTATCACAGTTGGAGGTGTCCAACTGTGGTTTTTTCCACGTTAAATCGTTGTGTCTCTTTGTCTTGATTGTTTGATTGGGATTGTTATATTCTGCCTAAAATTGATACATAATCACAAATCAACATCTAGGGGATTTCTAGATTTTTCAATTGGTATCAGAGCAGGTCGTTCTTTTTTTTTTAAAAAAAAAATAATAATTTTTTTAGAACGAGATCTTGTTTGATTTGTGATAATGGATACAATTCGTGAAGGAAATTCTATGGTTCGACCACCCCTACTTGACGGATCCAATTATTCTTTTTGGAAAGCTCGGATGAGATCTTTTTTAAAATCTATTGATGAAAAAGTTTGGCAATCCGTCATGAATGGGTGGACTGAACCAACAATTACTGTTGATGGAGTTACAATCCCCAAACCAATTGATCAGTGGGACACAACTGATTACCAAAATAGTAGCTGGAATAGTAAAGCTATCAATTCTCTCTTTTGCGCTGTCACACCTGAAGAATTTAGTCGTATTTGTAATTGTGAAGTCGCAAAAGAGGCTTGGGATATCTTACAAACTATTCATGAGGGCACTCCTTCTGTTAAACGCTCAAAACTTCAAAGGCTCACATCTAGTTTCGAAAACCTTTCAATGAAAGATAGTGAGACCTTTGATGAATTTTATGCGAAGTTGAGTGACATTGTAAATTCCAGCTTCAATTTAGGTGAAAAAATTCCAGAATCCAAAATTGTGGGAAAAATTTTGAGATCCTTGCCCGATCGGTTCCAACCAAAAGTTACAGCTATTGAGGAGGCTCAAGATGTTGACAACCTCAAGCTGGATCAGTTGGTTGGAAATCTCCAAACTTATGAGGCACACAGGAATTTCAAAACGAAACAAAAAGATATTGCTTTTAGTAGTGCTCATAAAGTTAGAGAGGATTCTGATGAGGATTGTGATATAGATTCCAAGATTATGGCTGCTTTTGTTAAACAATTTAAAAAATCTTTTTTGAAAAAGAATCCTAATCTTTTGGAATCTACTCATTCTCATAAATCTAAAGGCAAAGATAAACTCAAAATTAATTCTATAGCCAAGAAGGAGAAAGGAAAGATACAAGGAAACTCTGAAAGACTCCAATGCTATGAATGCCAAGGATTTGGCCATTTTGCTCAAGAATGCCCCACTCGTTTGAAGAAGAAGAAAGCCCTTGCCATCACTTGGGATGATGAATCTGAATCTGATGAAGATGAAAGTGACAATGAAGGTCAAGGCGAAGAGGGTCATAAACAATTTCTTGCTTTCATGGCGGCTTCTGAAGCTGAAGGACAAACAGATTCTCCAAAGAGGTCAATTGAGAATATCACTGATGATGAATCCTCGGAGAGTGATCATGAAGAGCTTGAGGAAGCTTATGAAAAGTTGTACAAGGAGTCTCTTAACTTATTCAAGTTGAATGACAAACTCACAAAGAAACTCAAAGCATGTGAAAGTGAGAATGTCAAACTTAAGGAAAAGATTTCCGAGGCCAGGATTAATGCCGTCAAGGCAGCTGATGATCGACAAGTTCTTTGTGGAAAATTGTTGACTTGTGAGACAGAGAGGAATGAGTTGCTGCAAACCCATGCCATGTATGAAGAAAAGATTGAATCTCTCGAGATGTCACAAGTTGCTTTGGAAGAACTAATGATCAAGAAAGAGGAAGAGCTCAAGTGTGCTATGGCTACCATTGGTCTTTGGAACAAAGGATCAAAGACTTTGGAGGATATCATTGGATCTCAACAAAAGAGTTGTGACAAGAGCGGCATTGGCTTTTGTGGTAAGAAAGAGCAAAAACAGATTGCTTCCACATCTCATGATACTAGAACTCAAGGAAAGGGGGGACAAAAGATTCAACAAGAGAAAAGACTTCTCAAACTCCCTAGAGTTGGTAAGGTAAAAGAAAAGAAGGTACACCCTGTTTTTATTTGTCATCATTGTGGTATGCATGGTCATATTCGCCCTTATTGTTATAAGTTGCATGGGAGAGTGCCTCAGAAGGGTAGAAATTCGACTTACATGTCTAGGTGGAATATCAAGATTCATGCGGGTGTTCACTACACCACGACACTTACCAAGACCACTGGACCTAATTTTGTTAAGACCAAAAAGATTTGGGTGAGAAAAGTTGACTTGTGTTAATTTGTTTGGTCGTTTTAGTTTATAGTTTTTTGTGTGTTTCTCTTTGGGTCTTTTAATGTGTGCTTGTTTGTTTTTTGTCTTGCTTTGGTTAAGAAAAAAATTGAAGAAAAAAAAAAAAAAAAAAAAAAAAAAAAGAAAAATTCCAAAAAGATTTTCTTAGTATGGTTTTGCAAGCTTGAAATTTTTGAGTGGTCCTTGGTACATATTGGAATTGATGAGAAAATCCATCACATGTTAATATGTGTGTGCTTTCTGTGGTCTTTACTCATTTTGGAGTGTGTGTTTTTTGATTAGTATGTCTCATTCTGTACACACTCTTGGATTAGCAAATTTTGGAGTCTTCCGCCATAGTGATTATTTTTTCTATGGACTTCTGTCATTGATCTTTTGTGTTTCTAGAGGAATTGACCTATACTAGCATATCATGGGTGATGTTGAGTCTCTTAACCACCTACCATCTTTTTGCACCTCCATGGCTTTCCCCTTAATTCTTTGCAATCTAGCCATGAGGAAAAGGCTACCTCAGAGTCACCAACCAGGCCATCCTTATTATATCCATGCTTCTCTGGTTCGGTTTCCATACTCTTGAGCGTGTCAGCCACCAATGATTGTGCAAAAGAAAAAGTAAAAGAAAAAGAAAAAGAAAAAAAAAAAAGAGAAGAAGACAAAATATGCAAAAGAAAGGAAAAAAAAAAATGTGCTAAGAAAGGAATAAAAAAAAAAAAAAAAAAAAAAAAAAAAAAGGAAAAAGATTCATTGATTGAGGGGGAGCCTCCGCCTTTACTCACCAAATACCCCTTGATTCCTAGTGGTTTGACTTTCCTTTGTCGTGCTTGAGATTCTCTTGTTGGAGGTCCGGCTTTCATATCACTACTAGGATTGAATCTAGTATTTGTCGAACTCCAAGTTTCACACACACACTTCTATCATGGGATCTATGCTTTTCACATGATGCATCACTTTCTTTCATGAGGAATTTTTTACAGACTGTACACATTGTGTTTTCTTGTAATGGTGCTTCTTGGATAATCTTATGTGTTTTAAGGTACTAATCTGAAATTCCTTACTTGCTCCACCATATTATTTTTATCATTTTCTTCTTGTTCACTGTTTTCAGTGTTTGTGGTTGCTTTTAGTGAGGGGGAGTTTGGTTCATCTTGATTTGGGTTGGTAAGGGAGTTTGGTTTCTCATTGCAAGAGTTGTTCAGCATGAACACTTTGTTATGTCTGATAAGGGAGATTGGCTATATGTTTTGCATGTTGCTATGCACTATTTGCCCTTCTTGTATGTTCATGGTATTTACATCGTCATATCATTGCTTGTGTGGTTTATGATCTTGCTTTTGTTGTTTGAGAGTTGTTTTTCATGAGTCTTAGTTTTCATCTATTCATGTTTTCCATCTCATGTTTCAAGATAATCGTGTCATATGTCTCTTGCTCTTTCATATACTCTTGTGGGACTAATAGTTGTTTTGGAGATTGTGGCACTAATAACTGTTTTGCAGATCATGACCTTGAGATAGAAGTTGGTTGTTGTTGGCTGTAATGGGTTGGGGTGTTTAGGATTTTATTTGTTAGGTGTGTTTTGTCACGGCATTGCCAAAGGGGGAGATTGTTAGGTTTTATTTCTTGGCAATCCCGTTTGACAAAACTCCTTTGATTTGTAATTTTATTCGCATTTTTATTTCAGTGAGGCTATGAGTGTTTAGATGCGAATCCAACCCGAATTGTGCCATTCAGAGAAGTTTGTGATGATAAAGCATTCAAGATTGCCACTTCGCTGATTATGACGGGGATCGGGGCAGCGCCACGGCGGGGTCGAGGGGCAGCGCCCCCGAAGCAAAATGCAAAAATGCATTCAAAGTTGCCATTCGATCATGTTTTTTTTTTTTTCCAGATTTTCCAGTTTTGGCCTGTCCGCTCGAGCGGGACATCGGGCGCTCGAGCGTGGATTGGAAGCTCTCAGCATCTCTGCAGTCGCCTGTAAAAATACTGGAATGTGTGATTTTACGCTCGAGCGGATGCTCCTACGCTCGAGCGCATCTCAGTTTATTCGCACGCAGTTTTTGGTTAGTCCGCTCGAGCGGGCTGTGTTGAGCTCGAGCGGAGATCGCGAGACAGATTCTATAAATTCGCGTGATGGGTCAGTTTTTAGAAGAACTTCTCCAGATCTTCTTTTTGGTTTCTAGGGTTTATATCTGGGGATACTTTGGGAGTTTTTCTTTGATGTTTTTATTGAGTTTTCAACTCATGATCTAAAGAGAGTACATCAAAGGTTTGTTTGCTGTACACAAGAGAGAGAGTTATTCTTCAGTTGTGGATTCTGAAGAATTCGAGCCTAAAGCTCTGGTGGAATCCGGAGTGGCTCATCAGAAAGACAATTCCGTGGTGAAGATGGGGTTGGAAGAGGCACATAAAGGTTGGTTCAATTAGGCGTTGTGGATTCGCTAGGTAATTGAGAGTATACCTGTGTAATTCCTTTTATTCTTCTTAGTGGATTGTCTTGTGGCTGTTGCCCGTGGTTTTTTATCACAGTTGGAGGTGTCCAACTGTGGTTTTTTCCACGTTAAATCGTTGTGTCTCTTTGTCTTGATTGTTTGATTGGGATTGTTATATTCTGCCTAAAATTGATACATAATCACAAATCAACATCTAGGGGATTTCTAGATTTTTCAATATATATAGAGAGGGTGAGCTTGTATACTCAGTGAATGGTATAAATAATAAAACGGTTTGCATGACTGGTATTCAAGATCTTTATCAAACAATACATAACATAATTAGTGCAAGTCAAAGGATGAACCAAGTCCATCGAGCAAATCTGTCAAGTTTCAAAGGGTGCTTATTAGCATCATTATAATACAAGTGATGACATATCGGCAAACAAACCCACGCGGTAAACCGTCAGTGGCAAACAAGGCAAGACAAGGGAGATATCTCAATTCAATGGTGCCGTTGCATTATAGTCCCCTGACACCAAGGACTTGTGCTACTAATGCTTACAGTCCCCTAGCACGTACGGACTTCCAAACTTTGTGCTACTAATGCTTATAGTCCCCTAGCACGTACGGACTTCCAAACTTTGGGCTACTAATGCTTATAGTCCCCTAGCATGTACGAACTTCCAAACTTTGTGCTACTAATGCTTATAGTCCCCTAGCACGTACGAACTTCCAAACTTTGTGCTACTAATGCTTATAGTCCCCTAGCACGTACCGACTTCCAAGAGTGTCATCAAAACAAGGTAGTACATGTTTTCCAACTAGGAATAACCATTCATGCTGACAAATACTTTTCAAAATGAAGAAAAACAAGACTTTTATCAAAGTATTATAACATAGCTTTATTAAAAATACCACTCACTTAGTTCTTCAAACGTCGGGGTCAAGGCAAGTCCAAGTCCTACAAACACATGGCAAAGTCTGTTGGATGCACTTTCAAATAGATTTCACATGCATGCAGATGATCTCGGCATTCCTCAAGACTAAGTCAAATCAAAACAAACACGGTTCTTTATTTCAAAAAACATGCTAGGCAATTACCCGGTCAAGGCCGAGGTCCCACACCTCCTTGCCGAGGTGTGGCCTCGATGGCCACATTCAAAGAAATGAAGTCGGGAAAAATCTGGGTTTCCCTCTCTTGAAGAACATGAACATGAGGAAGATGAATGCAAAGATCATAATTTGCTATTACGAAATCTGAGATTTCATGCTATGAGTTCAAAAACATGGACCTGGGTACCCATATTCAAGGATCTTGTGAGGACAAACACAAAAACATGAATCTTAATGAAACCTTTCGGATCAAACAAGACTTTCTCTTCAAGAACACATGAACACTATTTTCTCTTTCTAAAACCAACTTTAAATCGATGCATGACGTGCAGGACAGGCTCGATCGTGCAATGCAGCTAGATGATCAATAAGAGCAACAAGAGTGAATCAAGAATCTAACCTCAATACGCGAATCTAACAGTCTGATCTCAAGGAATCAAGCTCGAAGGCCTCCACTCTCACTCTAAGACTTCTTCTTCTTCTAGAGCTTCTCTCTCCTCACAAACAAAGACATATAGCAAAATGATACATTCTAGGTCTGCTGGCTGACTTAACCCTCTACAGGGGCACGTGGCAGCGGCTGGTTGGTGCTACTCAAAAAGGTGGCTGAGTGATAAGACCGGACTATGACAAAGTGTGCTCAACAAGCAAGATGGCATGGGCACTCTAGCGGGTAATGATCTCGGCTAAAAGCAAGACATCGGCAAGTAAGGGAATAATGACCTCGGCTAGGAAGGACAACACTTGACTAAGCTGTGCCACACCTTGGCCTAGATGTGCCACACCCCGGTCTAGGTCATACCACTCGAGGACAAGATCACTTAGGTGCAACGGTAACATCTCGGCCTAGATAATACACACCTCGGCCTTGGTGATGAACACCTCGGCCTAGATAATGACATCTCGGCCAATATGTGAGGGCGAAGGTGGAGGTCAAACAAAGTGGTTCCAAGATGGTTCTAGACTGAAGATGACCTCGGCTAAACTCACACCAAGCAAGGTAGAAAACATGCTGTAACACTTAAACGAACAAGGACAAGACTTGAAATGCAAGCTTACAAGACAGAATCACATGAATGCATATGAGTATGGTTAGGACATCGTGAGGGTTATTACATCCTACCCCCCTTAAAGAAGTTTGGTCCCCAAACTTAAGTTACCTTGATTTGAGAATAACTCCGGGTATCGGACTTTCATTTCTTCTTCCATTTCCCATGTAGCATCCCTGTTGTAATGCTCTTTCCATTCAATCTTCACCATCGGTATTGCCTTATTTCTCAATTGCCTCACTTGTCTATCGATAATGCACATCGGTTCCTCTTCATAGCTTAGGCCTTCATCAACCACAACCCCAAAATGGTTAATCATGTGCAGTGGATCCCGTATATACTTCCTCAACATCGAGATATGAAACACATTATGGACTTGACTTAACTTCGGTGGTAAAGCAAGTCTGTAGGCAACTGGGTTAACTTTCTCAAGAATTTCAAACGGTCCAATGTAATGGGGTGCTAATTTACCCTTCCTCCCAAATCTTGAAACCCCTTTCATCGGCGAGATTTTCAGGAACACATGATCCCCTACTTCAAACTCTAACTCCTTTCTTCTCTGGTCGGCGTAACACTTTTGTCGGCTTTGAGCGGTTCTAATTCTCTGTTGGGTAAGCTTGATCTTCTCGGTTGCCTTTTGAACTAAATCGGGGCCGATCAAAGCTTTATCTCCCACTTCGGTCCAACATATCGGCGATCTGCAATTTCTTCCATACAAGGCTTCATACGGCGCCATGCCAATGCTAGATTGGTAACTGTTGTTGTAAGTGAATTCTACTAATGACAAATGCACTTCCCAGCTTCCCTTGAAGTCCATTACACATAGTCTAAGTATATCTTCAAGTATTTGAATTGTTCTCTTTGTTTGGCCATCGGTCTGGGGATGAAAAGCTGTACTAAACCTCAATTCGGTCCCCAAAGCCCTTTGTAAACTCTGCCAAAATCTAGAAACAAACTTTGGATCTCGGTCTGACACGATGGACATCGGCATACCATGAAGTCTAACGATCTCATTCATATACAACACAGCAAGTCGATCAGCATTGAACAAGGTCCTAACCAGCAAAAAATGTGCCAACTTAGTTAACCTGTCGATTATAACCCAAATCGAATCCATTCCTTTCTGTGTCTTCGGTAAACCAATCACAAAGTCCATGGAGATGTCTTCCCATTTCCACTCAGGAATCGGCAAAGGTTGGAGAAGTCCTACCGGCCTCTGATGTTCCGCTTTCACTTGTTGACAATTCAAACACTGAGACACGAACTCGGCTATCTCTCTTTTCATATTCGGCCACCAAAAGGTCTGTTTTACATCTTGATACATCTTGGTGTTCCCTGGATAAACTGCAAATCTGGATCCATGAGAGTCCTGTAAAATCTTTCTTTTCAATTCTAGGACGTCGGCCACGCACAATCTTCCTTCAAACTTAAGCACTCCATTCTCAAGGGTGTAACCTGACCTCGGCCTGGTGGTGATTTCGTCGGCTATCTTCTTCAGGAATTTGTCCTCCCTTTGCCTTACTTTTACCTCCCCAATAATAGTCGGCTCTGCTAAAATCATGGCTAGGCATGCCAAACTACCCACTGACTTCCTACTCAATGCGTCGGCTACCGAGTTTGCTTTATCCGGGTGATACTGAATCCGCATGTCGTAATCCTTCAATAATTCAAGCCATCATCTCTGCCTCAAATTTAGTTCCTTTTGAGTGAACAAGTATTTCAAGCTCTTGTGATCTGTAAAAACTTGGCAAGAGGCTCCATACAAGTAGTGACGCCAAATCTTCAAGGTAAACACCACGGCTGCTAGCTCTAGATCATGGGTTGGATAATTCTTTTCATGAAGTTTCAACTAACGAGATGCATACGCTATAACTCTGCCCCCTTGCATTAATACACAACCCAAACCCTTATGTGAAGCATCACTGAAAATCTGAAATTCCTCATTACTTGATGGGAGTACAAGAACTGGTGCTGTGACTAACCTCGTCTTCAACTCTTGGAAGGCTGATTCTCTATCGTCGGTCCATTCATATGCTGCTCCCTTCTTAGTTAGTTGTGTCAATGGTACTGCAATCCTTGAGAAGTCCTTCACAAACTTCCTGTAATAACCTGCCAAGCCTAGAAAACTACGAACCTCGGACACGTTGGTTGGCGTCGGCCAATTCACAATGGCTTCAATCTTACTCGGATCAACTGATATACCCTCTTCATTAATCACATGCCCTAAAAATGAAATGCTGGAAAGCCAGAACTCGCACTTACTCAACTTGGTGTACAGTTTCTTGTCTCTCAAGATTTGCAGGGCAAGCCTCAGATGATTCTCGTGCTCAACGGTACTCTTGGAATAGATCAATATGTCGTCAATAAAAATAACTACGAACTCATCTAGATACGGCTTAAAGACTCTGTTCATCAAGTCCATGAACGCTGCAGGAGCATTGTTCACTCCAAAAGGCATTACCAAAAATTCATAGTGGCCATACCTTGTCCGAAAAGTAGTCTTCTCAATGTCCTCGGCTTTAACTTTCAACTGGTGGTAGCCCGACCTAAGGTCAATCTTGGAAAAGACTCGTGCTCCTTGTAGTTGATGAAGCAAATCATCAATCCTAGGTAATGGGTACTTGTTCTTAATGGTTACCTTATTGAGTTCTCTGTAATCAATACAAAGGCGAAGCGTGCCATCCTTCTTCTTAACAAATAGAATGGGTGCTCCCTATGGTGAAGTGCTCGGCCTAATGAATCCCTTATCCAACAATTCTTGTAATTGCAGTTTTAGTTCTCTAAGTTCAGCTGGGGCCATCCTATAGGGTGTTTTGGAGATAGGTTGCGTTCCCGACACGAGGTCCACAGTAAACTCTATTTCTCTATCGACTAAGTGGCCAGGCAACTCATTTGGAAAGACGTCGGAGAATTCCTTAACAACTGGTATGTCGGCTAACTCAACACTTCCATTCAAATCACTTAGTATACTGCACAGATAACCCTGACACCCCTTTTGGATCAATTTATAGGCTTTCATGGATGAGATTAAGTAAGGTAGGGGTACTTCTCCCTTACCCTGGAAAAAGACCTCGGCTTGGTTTGGAGTTTTCAATGTAACGCTCTTAGTAACACAATTAATAGATACATGATTTGCTACTAACCAATCCATTCCCAATATGACATCGAAGTGAGTCATGTTTAGTGGCATCAAATCAACTAATAACTCTACATCCTCAATCACCACAACACACGCCCTATATATGGATGCAACAATTATAGTTCCCTCAGATGGAGTAGACACAGATAGCACATAATCAAGAGGTTCTAACGGTTTGTTCAACTTCTCGGCAAATTTAACAGATGCAAATGAATGTATAGAGCCCGAATCGATCAAGACGTATGTAACTTGAGAGCAAATTGAGAGTGTACCTGACACTACCGTTTCAGCATTCTGGGTGTCTCCTGGCATTAGAGCAAAAACTCTGCCCTGTCTCGTCTGTGTCCTTCCGACGTTGCTTCCGTGTGCAGAGCCCGAGGTGTTCCCATTTTTCTTACCATCATCAGTTCTTGCCTTCGGACAGTTTTTCACGCGGTGGCCTATCTCGCCACATTCGAAACAGGCTCCTGTCGCCCAACGACAAACCCCGAGATGCAGCTTTCCACAACTCGCACACACCGACTTAGCATTACCATCCCGATTTGAGTGGCTGGAACTGCCCACATTCGCCTTCTTCTTGGCATTAAACGGCATCCGACGACCTTCATAGTTCTGTCTCTTCCTCTGACTCTCTCCTAAACTTTGATATCAGCTTAAGTTAGCTTCAGCTAAAATGGCCTTGTCTAACACCTCGGTGTAAGTTGGCATATTGAGCATGTTGACCCGGTCCTGGATTGGTCCACGTAGTCCACTTTCAAACTTCCTGGCTTTCCTATACTCATCACTGACCATATGAGGCACGTATCTCGCCCATTCGATGAAGGCACGGTCGTACTCTGCCACTGTTCTGTTGCCTTGTGTCAGAGTCTGGAACTCTGTGGTCTTGCGATCTCGAACGCTAAGGGGAAAATACTTGTTGTAAAACAGTTCCAAAAATTTGGCCCAAGTCAGACCAGGGTTAGCTTCCCGAATCATCATCCACCACCTTTGAGCGTCGTCGTCCAATGTGAATGCTGCCAGTGTCACCTTCTGAGCGTCGGTGCTGGGAAAGATCTTGAACAGCTTCTCCATTTCCAAAACCCACGCCTTGGCCCTCATCAGCTCTATATCCCCTGAGAATCTCGGCGGTTTTATCTTCTTAAACTCCCTAATCAAGGCGATCGTGTCGTCCCTATACAAGGCTGGCTACGGAGGCACTTGAGGCACTGGAGGAGGTGGAGGCGGAACTGCATGTCGGCCATTCGTCTGTTCGGCCTGGGTAGATGTAACACTAGCATTCTATTGCCTCATTTGTCTCAACTCACGGGTTAAACCTTCAACCAGTCTTTCTAGTCTGTCCAGTCTATCCTCTGATTGATCTCGGCCAACTGGTGGTCTACCTCTCCTCATGATGCTATGAGTAGGCAACATGCAACCTTAAAACAAACTGAACCAAGAATCACGTATGCAAATAACAATTGGTCATGCCGAGATGATGCACACCTTGACCACATAGTAAGTAATATGATGCAATCCCAACATCTTTCTAAGGGGGAAATCTTATGCTCTTTAGGACTCAAAGTGTGTGAATAACGTATACCAAGGAACTTGTGCTCTGATACCAATCTGTCACGACCCCATTCCGCCCCTAGTAGAATGGTGCCATGATGGCCAATAATTCGTGATTACCGACGGCCAGTTTTCAAAATCCACACACAATCAGAGTATACATATGGGGCTTACAAATGCGGAAGCAATAAATTTCAAGCTAAGCAATCCATCAGAGCAGTGCATAAGTTTAAATGAAATGGCATACAACTTTACAAAATTTTACAACTTGAATACAAATACAATGGAGTACAAAATACATATTACATCTTGATCAAAAGGCTTCTCAAGCCGACATGTGTAAGCTACAAGTTCTATAAGCCGAGAAGCATAATTTTCAAGACTGCCGACGTGAATACAAGTTAGGCCGACAAAACAAAATCCCAAAGCAAGTTCGCGAATCACACCTAGGCGTCACCGCCTTCCTGCTCATCACCTACATATATATAGAGAGGGTGAGCTTGTATACTCAGTGAATGGTATAAATAATAAAGGGGTTTGCATGACTGGTATTCAAGATCTTTATCAAACAATACATAACATAATTAGTGCAAGTCAAAGGATGAACCAAGTCCATCGAGCAAATCTGTCGAGTTTCAAAGGGTGCTTATTAGTATCATTATAATACAAGTGATGGCATATCGGCAAACAAACCCACGCGGTAAACCGTCAGTGGCAAACAAGGCAAGACAAGGGAGATATCTCAATTCAATGGTGCCGTTGCATTATAGTCCCCTGACACCAAGGACTTGTGCTACTAATGCTTAGAGTCCCCCAGCACGTACGGACTTCCAAACTTTGTGCTACTAATGCTTATAGTCCCCTAGCATGTACGGACTTCCAAACCTTGTGCTACTAATGCTTATAGTCCCCTAGCACGTATGGACTTCCAAACTTTGTGCTACTAATGCTTATAGTCCCCTAGCAAGTACGGACTTCCAAACTTTGTGCTACTAATGCTTATAGTCCCCTAGCATGTACGGACTTCCAAACTTTGTGCTACTAATGCTTATAGTCCCCTAGCACGTACCGACTTCCAAGAGTGTCATCAAAACAAGGTAGTACATGTTTTCCAACTAGGAATAACTATTCATGCTGACAAATACTTTTCAAAACAAAGAAAAATAAGACTTTTATCAAAGCATTATAACATAGCTTTATTAAAAATACCACTCACTTAGTTCTTCAAACGTCTGGGTCAAGGCAAGTCCAAGTCCTACAAACACATGGTAAAGTCTGTTGGATGCACTTTCAAACAGGTTTCACATGCATGCAGATGATCTCGACATTCCTCAAGACTAAGTCAAATCAAAACAAACACGGTTCTTTATTTCGGAAACATGCTGGGCAATTACCAGGTCAAGGCCGATGTCCCACACCTCCTTGCCGAGGTGTGGCCTCGATGGCCACATTCAAAGAAATGAAGTCGGGAAAAATCTGGGTTTCCCTCTCTTGAAGAACATGATGAACATGAAGAACATGAACATGAGGAAGATGAATGCAAAGATCATAATTTGCTATTACAAAATCTGAGATTTCATGCTATGAGTTCGAAAACATGGACCTGGGTACCCATAGTCAAGGATCTTGTGAGGACAAACACAAAAACATAAATCTTAATGAAACCTTTCGGATCAAACAAGACTTTCTCTTCAAGAACACATGAACACTATTTTCTCTTTCTAAAACCAACTTTAAATCGATGCATGACGTGCAGGACAGGTTCAATCGTGCAATGCAGCTAGATGATCAACAAGAGCAACAAGAGTGAATCAAGAATCTAACCTCAATACACGAATCTAACGGTCTGATCTCAAGGAATCAAGCTCGAAGGCCTACACTCTCACTCTAAGACTTCTTCTTCTTCTAGAGCTTCTCTCTCCTCACAAACAAAGACATATAGCAAAATGATACATTCTAGGTCTGCTGGCTGACTTAACCCTCTACAGGGGCACGTGGCAGCGACTGGTTGGTGCTACTCAAAAAAGTGGCTAAGTGATAAGACCGGACTATGACAAAGTGTGCTCAACAAGCAAGATGGCATGGGCACTCTGGCGGGTAATGATCTCGGCTAAAAGCAAGACATCGGCAAGTAAGGGAATAATGACATCGGCTAGGAAGGACAACACTTGACTAAGCTGTGTCACACCTTGGCCTAGATGTGCCACACCCCGGTCTAGGTCATACCACTCCAGGACAAGATCACTTAGGTGCAACGGTAACATCTCGGCCTAGATAATACACATCTCGGCCTTGGTGATGAACACCTCGGCCTAGATAATTACATCTCGGCCAATATGTGAGGGCGAAGGTGGAGGTCAAACAAAGTGGTTCCAAGATGGTTCTAAACTGAAGATGACCTCGGCTAAACTCACACCAAGCAAGGTAGAAAACATACTGTAACACTTAAACGAACATGGACAAGACTTGAAATGCAAGCTTACAAGACAGAATCACATGAATGCATATGAGTATGGTTAGGACATCGTGAGGGTTATTACATCTATCTCGCCATAGTATGTCGGCAAAAGGTGGATTGTGTTGAGCTATGTGTTGAGTTGATGATGGTATTTGTGACTTGTGTTGAATTTGTGAAATTACATATTGATGTGTAACTTGGTTTAAAGAGGAAATGTGCATAGGCATTATTTGTAAAGAATGAAAACGAAAAATGGATATGAGGATTATAGGCTATGATGGTAAACTTAATAAAGTAGTTGTGTTAATAAAAATAAATTGTGAGCGTTATTCTGTAATTAAATAAAGGATTAAATTGAAAGGGGTTTATTAATATTGCGTTATCTTGAAGTAAAACTTTGCGGGTGTAATTAACGGTGTGAATTGAGTATAGGAGAATTGTTGGTGAGTCAAAAAGGAACCTGAACTTGAAGTTATGGGGATTTAAATTAAAAATAAAGAGTAGAAAAGAAGAATGAAAGGAAAAGAGGAGTATTTTTTTTTTTTAGATGGTCAAAAGTTAAGAGAAAGAAAACAAGAAAGCGCAACATCAAAGAGACGCCTCCCTTTTCCTAACAAGGGAGCGTAAAGACAGTGGAATATTCTCCATTCAAATGGAAAAGTCCTCCATAGCAAACGCCATCCGAGCCAGACAATGAGCCACCAAATTCCTTTCCCGCTTCACATGCTGGACAGCCCAGGAATGGAAGCTGGGCAGCAAAGATTTAGCTTGGTCCACAAAGTGCCCAAATGTAGCCAAGGACTTCGAGACGGAGTGAAAGGCCATAACGATAGTGAGCGAGTCACCTTTGAAAATGATGGTGTAACCCCAAATCCAATGCAAACTGAATAGCTGCAAGCGCTGCAAAGGCTTCCATGCAATCCACATCCATCGCAGATGCCCGCTTAGCAGACATGGCAGCAATAACCGCACCCTGATGGTCCCGAACCACAATGCCAACACCAATAACTCCGTCGATTGCAGAGCATGCCCCATCAAAATTAGCTTTGACAAACCCGTCCGCTAGAGGAAACCAGCGAGTTGGCATGTTAGCATACGGTGATACCCGAACACGAGTCTGGATAGCGCAAACTTCCTAATAATAATCAGTTACAAATCGAGCAATTTCCCTCTCAGATTGGGCCGTGTTCTGGAACACCACTTGGTTGCGATTTGTCCAAATACACCAGCACAGAACCCAAAACAACTCCGTAATTGCGCAGTCAACAGAGGAAAGAAGCTCTAAAATCTAATCAAATAATGGGCCACCCCTTTGCCGATGAGCAACCTTGGCAATGCAACTACATGCCCACACTTTTTTTGCAAAAGGACAATCAAAAAAGCAATGATGAATGGATTCAGGAACGTGAAGACAGAGACTACAATCAGCATTAGTTAGGATTTTCCGTGCTTGAAGCTTAGCACGCACTGGCAAGATTTCCCGGCACAGTTTCCAGCCGAACACTTTAATCTTAGTAAGAATCCGCATATTCCAGAAAGTCTTCCAAAAACCAACTCGGTCAGTGTAACCCGTCGATGACGAAGCATGCTCAGCTTTGCTGCGAAGACCCATTTCAAGATGGTAAGCCGATCTAACCGTAAAATGGCCCTGTTTAGTATTAGAAATAGAAAATTAAATAAGAAATATCTTGGGAATTGGTTAATAACTTTTAAATGATGTTGTTTCTTAAATATGTTTGTTTTACAAGGATCTATGGTTTTCTAAAGTTAAGGAATGATTTTTGATGGTTGAAGATTTTTCTTAAAAGTGTTCAAATAGTTTTTGAGAAAAGGTACTCTACTTATGATATTTTGAAATTATAAAGCGTCACTCTACTATATGGTATCACCCTGCATGCATGATCATTTCTATCTGTGTGTTAGTTATTGATTGAGAACTATGAGATTCCTACTGGGCGTCAGTGCTCACCCCGTTGTTGTTTTATCTTTTTTTATAGAAAGAAAGTTTGGATTACTTGATTGACGATTTATGGAGTTCTTGAGTCCCTTTATATAATTTCATAGTAGATGTAAAGGAAATGGATTTTTTATTTGTATTTATTTATTTGTAGCACAGTAGGAGATTGACATGTATTGTTGTCATTGTATTATTCATTAATAGAGAGAGAACATGTAATATTGTATTTCTATTACTCAAGTGTAATAGATATTTGTATATATCTATAAAATAATAATAAAAAATGGACCTAAATTACAGGCTTTGGTAATGTTTTCGAGTAATTAAAAATTGGGGTGTGACACTAAATCTCAGGACCGACCCTGGTCTGGATTGTGATGTTGGCAGTATGGGTGGTGACAGTGTTAGTGGTAGTGACAGTGAGTGGTTGGTAGTAGAGAGGTGATAGCTGTAACAGCAGTGACAAACTAGGTGGGTTGAATTATAATAGAGATTTTGATACCATGTTGAAAACAAGAAGAGAAAATCCTTGAGTACATCAATATTAGTTAGATAATTATTTGTGGTAGTTGAATCAAAATAGAGTTGAACAAGAAAAACTTGCACTAAATTTTAAAATCATAATAATAAACCATTGTATTCCATTAAAGATCAGTTTACTTTGGATGTACCCCGCCAATGGAATGAACTCTTTATACGGTAACATGAAAATTATACTATGTGAAAATAAAAATTGATGAATCACAAAACATTTTGTCTAATATACTTTTCATTTATTAGTGAGTCATCTAATTAGAATTTTCATTCGTCAAAAGAAAAGTGATAGATTTGTCAGAGGGCTCCCATATAAGGAGAGCGAATTGAAAGCTTAGCTTTGTAGAGAAGAACAATATTTCGTACCACCCCTCCTGTAAGGACCAGAGCTTGCTAGCATCACTAACCAAGGGGGAGAGAACTAATGAAAAAATTGCCCAAGTAGTTCAATAAACAAAGAAAATTGTTCTATCCTATCGAATAAGGAATTAACTTAGACTACCTACATGCTAGTCAATGAAAACAACTTCTAGACTTTGTGACCTTGCAACCACATTCGCTGCGTCGGAAACACAGGCTTCTAGTGGGGTAGTGCCCATTCTATGCCTGCCCATGCTAATCTACTAAAATAGGGAATTTTGGGTTTCAGATTTATCATTGGTTCAAAATAAATTTAAATCAATATAGCAGAATTTAGAAATTGACTAATTAGGCGTGTTAAACTTTGGATAAAATAGGAAAGGCAAGTCTATACAATTTGGAGATGATCATTAACTAATACTATTATAATAGTAAATTTTTGAAATCATAAGGGGCGATTGCCCTCTTGCCCCTTCTAGTCTCTAGATTCATGCTTGGTGGTGATTATTGATTAGTTTATTGCCATGACACTAAAGTACTAGAGATGAGGCCAACAATAGGGATTAAAATATTAGAGATGCTGCAGCGTTTGATCTGTGTGTTGTAATTTGTAATTATTATTCTTCGCAATGCTCATCTCGTGTAATTCTTCACAAAAGAATCATATAATGTTTTTTTTCTAATATATATTATGGTTTGAAATTTTCAATTAAGAGATAAAAAATAGTAAAATATTCCTTAGGATAAATTACACTTTGCACCCTTACACTTTGTACCAAGTCTCACTTTGACCCCTACTAATAAAATCATAACAGTCAACCCCCTACACTTCTAATCAAATCCCAATTTCGTCTCTACACATAAAATTGTGACAGTCAATCCCCTGTACTTGTGGTCAAATCTCACTTTGATCTTTATAAAAGTGTCAATGTCTCATTTCTATTACTCAGTTGTTTAAATTTTGGGTAAATTACGCAAATGGTCTATATAGTTTACCCCTTTTTTTCATTTTGGTCCCCGTTTTTTCAATTTGACCAATTGTGCCCCTTAATTTTACAGATTGTGTTATATTAGTCCAATAAATAACTGCAGTTAAGTTTAATGGACAAAAAAAGTGATGACTGGTGTCGTTGAGCGTCGCTTCACTCTTTGTCTATATTGGGTTCGTTGCGTTTGGAAGTTTTCATCAAATTCTCGTCCCTGTTAAATTCTAGGTTTGACTGTCTTTTGTTTCAGAGGGTGTAGGGTCGAGTCTGGAGTGTTTGGCATCGAAACAAAAAATTTTTGGGCTGGGGGACCAGGGCCGCACGTGCAGGGCCTTGGGCCACATGTGCAGGGCCTTGGGCCGCATGTGCGAGGAAGTGAGGAATTTCCAGCCTTGCACACTGCATTATATGCAGATGCGGGTGAAGTGCAGATTGGAGGGCCGCACATGCGAGGATCAATGCCGCACGTGCGGGAAGCAGGCTCCACTCTTCCCGCACGTGCGGGGGTAAGTGTCGAACGTCCAGGACGGAGCTGAGTTCGAAAACTCTGTTTTTCCTCATTCTTTTGTGTTGTGTGTATCACTTTTGCGACATTTCTCTCTCACTCAAAATATTATTTTGCTCCTCCTTCTCTCTAAAAACTCTCACCAAACACCAAAAACCTTTGATTTCTTGCAATCCCTTGAGTTTTGGTCCAACATTCTTCACAAATCTTGGAGAGCAAAGCAAGAACTTCACTTTGTACAGTGGAGATCAAATTTCTTCAACTTTTGATTCTAGGGTTTCATCAAATCTCTTCACCAAGCTTGAGGTAGGGGCTTCTTTGAGTTATATATATATATATATATATATATGTTTTGCAAGGTTGATGTTGATTTAAGGGTTTTCTTGAAGTTATTATGTTGGTTTTGATCTTTGGCTCAAGAGTGTAGAGATTTTCAAAAGAGGGTTTCAATATCTCAAATCTTTTTAGTTAAATCCTCGAGGGTTCCACTCTCATTGTGTGAGAGATGATGTTTGATGGGTGTGTGTTCTTTTAAAAGGTGAGGAGAATACCTCATCTTAGTCAAAGACCCAAATTTACGGAATTTTTTTTTTTTTGGAAATGGGTTGGGGTTCAATGAAATTAACCAAATTGTTATTAAGCCGCAAAAGAAATAATGCATTGCATGGAATATGTGAAACATGGGGATGAAAATTTATAGTTAAACTTGTAGACAAAGTTATGAGATGGCATTTGTTGATTAAATACGAAATGTGAAAGTATTTAATTGTGATGAAATTAGATGGAAGTATGGATATCATGTGTGATAATATTGAAAGGGGAATGGAAAGTTTAATTACGATGAATTATCGTTGAGAGAGTTGACGATGGAGAAACGTTATGTAGTGATGATGACTATTGCATGGCATATTCATTTAATTGATTATTTCAACATTATTACTGAGTTTTAGCATATATTGTATTTTCATTGCTATCATTACATTAATGCAAGTTGTGAATTGAGATTTGAACATATTTTTGTCGAGAAAGAAATGTTATGAAATAAAACTATGGAAATGTTTTTGGGGTAAATACATTGGTAAGTCTGGGTAGGAGGTGTAGATGGAAATGATTAAGTTAGCCTGAGTGTCTGGGGTGAAAGATCGAAAACACACACGGAGGAGGTAGCACTTCCCTTTCGGTTAGCAACCGGTAAAGTGGGGTTTTTGGTAGTGCTAGTTAAGCCTACTTGCAGACACCAACCTAGGGACTACCTGAGTCGTATTTACTGCCCCATTGAATAAAATTGTAAATTTCAAAATTGTTGTGATTTCAAGCTATTGTTGAACATGGTGACTTTTAAAAAGGCATGAAAATGAAATCTTCTTTTAATTGGCATTGCATGACATTTGCAATTAATATTGGAAATCTTGCATAACTGCATATACTTTGTTAAGGATTCTCTACTGGGCTTTATGCTCACCCCTATAGGATTTTGGTGCAGGAAAAGACGTGGTGATCCCACCGAGTTGAGGGCATGGACATATTTTGTGGAGAGTAAATGACACTATTTTTGTTGTGATTTATTTTGCTAGCCAATGGCTATTCATGTAAGGGTCCGAGAGACCATTTTTATGTAACCGGGCTTAAGCCTTGGAACATGTAAGCCTTCAAGGGCATTTTATTTATTTTTGAGATTTGATGTTCTACATGCTATAAATTCATGTATTTCTATATCATTGAATGTATAATTCGCATGTGGGACTGTTGTAGAAACCTTATTGATTAATTATGTAAAGGGTTGAGTTTTGCTATAGTTCCTTGATGGATGTTGGTTGATGTACCAAATTTGTGTCAGGTTATTTTGGGGCGTTACAACTTGGTATCAGAGCTACTGGGTTTGAATACTTGGGGCTTACGGGGAGTGGTTGTTTTGTCATAGTGGGTTCATTTCGCATGATTAAGAGACGTTTTGTTTTTCGTGATTATGTGATAACATTCTTATGTGACTATATGGGTATGAGATTGGACTTTTGGGATGTTATTTGTGCCTATTAAATTCCTTGAGGTCTTATTAGAAGGGTGTTTGATCAATACTCATTATACTAAGAATTCTTGGTTTTCGTGGGATGAATCTCATCACAAAAAAATAATCTGTATGTAGATACGTGACTAAGTGCTTATGTGGAGTAAGTTGAATTGTTTGTATGGTAGAAATTGTATATAATTGTTATATTCAAACGAGTGAGAGGATTTGCGAGCACATTTGGAATTATGTGCTAAACTGTTATCTTGTTCCTTAATTAGGATGTCAGGAAATGGTCAAATTCGTGGTGGTAGAGGTGGAAGGCATGGTAGGGCTCGCCGGTGTGTGCATGAGGTACCGGTCTATGAGGTTCCGGTACATGAGGAATGGTGGGGCCAAGCTAATGTGGCCCAACAAGTGGGGCAAGTAGAAATTCTGGGGCAAGCGGGTCAAGCTGCAATGGGGGCCCTAGCCCAAGAAATGATGAGGGCCTCGAGGGATTCGATGAACTTATTGCAAGCAGAGAACCAAGTCTGGGAGAAGCCGTGGAGACAAGGGCGAGCTTCCTTACTAGGGAATTTTTGTGGGGCAAACCGGATAAGTTCCACGTTGGCCCCGAGCCTAAGAAGGCGGATGAGTTGCTCGAGCAAACAGTGAAGACTTTTGAGATGCTTCACATCGAGGATAGCGAGTTAAGAGCGAGTTAAGAGTGACTCTTGGGAGTTACTATCTCAAGGGGGATGCGGGCCAATGGTAGAAATACGCCAATGGCCGAATAGAACTGACATAGGAAGCATTTGTAATGGCTTTACAAGACAAGTACCTATCTCCCACTGCTAGGGAGAGGTTGAGACAAGAATTCCAAGACCTTAAACAACTCAATATGTCCATGGCCGAGTTTGAAGCGGCTTTCTCTAGTTTGTCTCGGTTTGTACCAGAGTTGGTAGCAACGGAAGAGTGTCGTTGCATTGAGTTTGAGAAGAAACTAAGAACTAATATCTTGTTCAAGGTTATCAGGAACATGATCCGGAATTATGACCGATTTGTGGAGGCAGCGGCACATGTGGAGATTACCGTAGAGGCCGATGAGGAGAGAATTCGAAGCTCAAGGTCGAGGGGTCAAGGGTCACAAAGGAACTATAGGCCCAACAAGAAGAGCAGGAACACATTCTCATCCTAGTCCCAACCGCAGCAGTCAAGATCCACCTTTTCCTTGCCTAGTGTGAGCCCGGGGAAGAGTGCACTGAGTGGTTTTTCTTGTTTCAAATGTGGCCAACTGGGTCACAAGGCCATTGCATGTCCGCAAAAGGGAGGAGGACAGCAAATGTTACTACCACCGCCACCTAACCAATCTCAGAGTCAGTCTCAGAGTAGGGGGCATGGGCCAACTTACTATCAGTGTGATCAGTCAAGGCACATGAAGAGAGCTTGCCTGTAATTGGGAGGCGCATCTAGCGCATCAGGGTCGAGGCAGACTCAGAACCACTAGCAAGCTCACTCAGTTCAGACTTTGTGAGTTAATCAGGGAGCCGCTTTGGCTCAGTCAATGCGGCATGCCTATGCTCCGAGAGATGAGCAGGTGGATCAGAGGCCACAAGGGCGTGTGTATGCTGTTACTGTGCCAGAGCAGTTGTTGAGATCCTCAGTTGTGAGAGGTATTTTTGTTGTGTGTAATTCTTTGGCTAATGTGTTGATAGATATGGGTGCGTCTCATTCATTCATATCTGCTGCATTTGCGTCTGGATTGGGATTAGAGGGGGCACAATTAACATATCCACTTAGAGTAGAGTCACCAGTTAGGGGTATAGTTGATTTAGATCGGGGGTGTCACGGGTGTCGCGGTTGTGAGATAGAGGTTGCTGGGCGTCGACTTCCTTTTGTTTTTATGTTGGTAGACATATCGGGTTTCGATGTCATTCTAGGCATGGATTGATTGTCTTCGTACCGAGTGGTGATTGATTATTTTCGTCAGAGGGTCACAGTGTGCACCTCAAGTGGTGATTGTTTTTACTTTCTGGGAAATAGGGTTGATAGCGTCTTATTGCCAGTATTTGACCCTCGTAGTAGAAACAAGTTTAGTGGCCTTCTTGCTTCTCTTGGATAGTGAGAGTGACGGGACTAGTGTTGAGTTGCCAAGGGTAGTTTGTGAATATCCGGACGTATTTCCCGAGGATCTTACTAGTTTGCCACCCCATCAGGAGATCAAGTTCACCATTGACTTAGCGCCTAGAACGACACCAAATTCCATGGCACCGTATAAATTTGCACTCGCGGAGTTGCATGAGTTGAAGATTCAACTCCAAGAGCTTTTAGACAAGTGTAAGGGTGTAATTTTGGCCCATGGCCCGCGGGCGGCCCGAAGCCCCCCTACGACCCGAGGTGGGCCTGGCCCATTATGGCCCATTTAGGTTCGAGCCCAAGCCCAGCCCGATACCTTGGTCCAGGGCTTGGGCCATCGTTTTGATGCCCGGCCCGGCCCATGGACCCGGACCGCTTGGCTCTGCCCGTGGCCCGCTCAAGGCCGGCCCAAAAGCCCAGCCTGAGGCCTGGCCCACCTGATGCCCAGTGTTATTTTTAAAGAAAAATAATAAAATTTTGGTGAAAAAAATAAAAAAAAATTGTTTAGGCTCGCCCAAGCCCGCCCAAGCTCGAGCCTAGGCCCAAGCCCAAGGGCCTGGCCCACTGGCTCGCCCAAAGCCCGAATATCCTTGGGCCTGGGCCTAGTTTTTTGGCCCGTGGGCCGGGCCAGGCCGGCTTGAGCCCGAATGGGTCGGGCTGGGTCGGGCCGGGCCAAAATTACACCCCTAGACAAGGGTTTCATTCGCCATAGTACATCGCCTTGGGGAGTGTCGGCTCTATTTGCGATGAAGAAGGATAACTCATTGCGGTTGTATATTGATTACCATAAGTTGAATTGGGGTTACCATCAAGAACAAGTATCCTTTACCCAGAATAAATGACTTGTTTGACCAACTTAGAGGGTCTTGTTGCTTTTCGAAGATAGATTTGAGGTCAGGGTACCGTCAATTAAGAGTTCAGGAGGAGGACATCCAAAAAACGACATTTCCTACGCATTATGGCCACTATGAATTCATTGTAATGCCTTTGGGTTGACTAATGCACCGGCTTCCTTTATGGATTTGATGAACCGAATTTTTAAAGAATATTTGGATCATTTTGTGGTTGTCTTTGTGGACGATATCTTAATTTATTCAACCTCTAAGGAAGAACACAAAGCTCACTTGTGGGTAGTGCTTGATTTGCTTAGGGAGCATTAGTTGTATGCCAAATTTGAGAAATGCGAGTTTCGGCTCACCGAGGTGAAGTTTTTGGGTCATGTGGTGTCAAGAGAGGGGGTAACTGTAGATTCTTCGAAGATAGATGCCGTACAGGATTGGGGACAACCCAAAAATGTTTTTGAGATCCGAAGTTTCTTGGAATTGGCGGGATACTATCAGCATTTTGTAAAAGACTTTTCTAGACTAGCCGCACCTTTGACTAGATTGACTAGAAAGGACGTCAAATTTGTATGGAATGAGGCTTGTGAAAAGTCTTTCCAAGAGGTTAAGACTAGACTGACTATTGCACCGGTGTTGATAATTCCAGAAAGAGGTTTGGGTTACACCGTTTATTATGATACATCTCGGGATGGGCTTGGTTGTGTCTTGATGCAAGGGAGAAAGGTTGTAGCTTATGGTTTACGACAATTGAAGACTCATGAGAAGAATTAGCTCACCCACGACTTGGAGTTAGCAGCAGTAGTGTTTGCCTTGAAAATTTGGAGGCATTGGTTGTATGGCGAGAAATTTGAGGTTTTCTCTGATCACAAGAGTCTAAAGTATTTTTTTTCCCAAAAAGAGTTGAATTTACGCTAACAGAGGTGAATGAAATTTTTGGAGGATTATGACTTTGAGTTACACTATCATCCGGGGAAAGCCAATATAGTGGCCGACGCCTTAAGTCAAAAATTCGTGAGTAGTTTGGTGAGTGTGGCCATTCGGAAATGAGTTATGTTGGGTGACATCGGCAAGTTTGAATTGCACTTGGGTGAGTCCGAAGAGGGTGCAACTTTGTTTACTTTGAGTGCCCAACCTACCTTGATTAGTAAAGTTATAGAGGCACAACAAGGAGACTGTGAAGTAGAGTCAATTAGTGATAGAATCTCCAACGGGAAGGAAGATAAGAGTTTGAACATCCACTCGAATTAGAGTGTACGATTCCTTGACCATTTGGTTGTACCAGAACCTTGTAGAGAGGAAGTGCTTCGGGAGTTCCATCACTCACGCCTTGCGGTACATCCGGGAGGCACCAAAATGTATTATGATCTTAGCCGTCAGTTTTGGTGGAGGGGTATGAAGTGGGATGTCGCGTCCTTTGTGTCGAAGTGCCTTACTTGTCAACAAGTGAAGGCCGAACACCAAAGTCAACAAGTGAAGGCCGAACACCAAAGACCAACGGGTTTGTTACAACCCTTACCAATAGCCGAGTGGAAATGGGAGCACATTACCATAGATTTAGTAGTTGGGCTTCCTAGAACACATCGGGGCAATGATGCCATTTGGCTGATTGTTGATAGGTTGACTAAGTCTATGCATTTCATTCTGATGCGTACCAGCAACTTAGTTGAGCACTTGGCAGAGTTGTACATTAGAGAGATTGTTTGACTTCACGGAGTTCTTGTAACCATCGTATCAAATAGTGACCCTCGTTTTACTGCCCAATTGTGGCAAAGCCTTCAAAAGGCATTGGGAACTAAGTTAACCTTTAGCACCGCTTACTACCCTCAAATCGATGGGCAGTCAGAGCGTACCATTCAAATTTTGGAAGACAGGCCTAAAGCTTGTGTCCTTAATTTCAAGGGGTCTTGGGAGAGGCACTTACCATTGATTGAGTTTGCCCATAACAATAGTTACCAAGCTAGCATCGAAATGGCACTGTTTGAGGCCTTGTATGGCCAACCTTGTAGATCACCAGTTTGTTGGGCCAAGGTAGGGGATGCACCGTTGTTGGGTCTAGAAATTGTTAGAGAGACAACCGAGAAAGTTGCTCTCATTCAGAAAAGGTTAGCTATGGCCTACAGCCAACAGAAAAGTTATGCCGATAAGAGGAGACGACCTTTGTCTTTCGAAGTTGGTGATCATATATTCCTTAAAATCTCACCTAGACGGGGTTTGATGAGATTTGGTAAAAGTGGTAAGTTGTCTCTGAGGTTCATTGTGCCTTTTGAGATATTGGAGAGAATTGAGGAAGTGGTGTATCGGTTGGCTTTACCGCCACAACTTTCGAGGGTTCACAATGTGTTTCATGTGTCTATGCTTTAGGAAGTATGAACTCGACCCTTCTCATGTGCTAGATTGCATTGATTTGGAGGTGGACGAGGATGCCTCTTACGAAGAGCGACCGGTTCAAATACTAGATACCCGAGAGCAAGTACTACGGGGTAAAACTATACTGTTGGTGAAGGTGTTGTGGAGACATAATGGGGTTGAAGAAGAGGTAGAAGCCCACTCCAAGTATTCAGATTTGTTTATAAATGTGTAAACGGTTCTAAATTGTAATATTCCTTAGTATTGAAGGAAACACATTTAGAGTATTAACCATGTGTTGTTATAAGTATTGTTGTTTTAGGTATGAGATTGATATGTGTGGCCATTATTGTTGATTGAAATATTTCATGCTTATATGATATTATGAACCGTTGTTGTTAGCCTTGAGACTACAAGCTTGGAAACTATGATGAGAATGACGAATTTTGATCGAAAATAGATATGATGATTTGAGACAACTTCTGGCATGGTTTTGACCACTTGTCGTCTTTATCTTGTTTGGGTAGTTTATTCTAATTTCGGGGGTGAAATTTCCTATGGTGGAGAGGTTGTGATGACCGGTTTCGTTGAGCGTCGCTTCACTCTTTGTCTATATTGGGTTCATTGCGTTCGGAAGTTTTCATCAAATTCTTGTCCCTGTTAAATTCCGGGTCTAAGTGTCATTTGTTTCGAAGGGTGCAGGGTCGAGTCTGGAGTGTCTGGCATCGAAACAGAAAATTTCTGGGCTGGAGGACCAGGGCTGCACGTGCGGGGCCTTAGTCCACACGTGTGGAATAGGGCCACACGTGCAAGGGATGTAACGCCCCGAAATAAACCCAACATGAATAAATCATCAACCACGTACAATCATTAATTTCAACCATACTCTATTATCGATATCAAAACCTCCATGGTTATTACAAGGGTTCCACATGCAAATATACATTCACAAGGTAAAGAAATACAGGAATTTATAGCATGTGAGGCATCCAATCTCAAAACAATAAAATGCCCTTACGGGCTTATATATTCCAAGACAATAGCCTGGTTACACAAAATGGTCTCTCGGACCCAAACACGTTTCGCCCTTGGCTTTACAAAATTTACAACAAAACAATAGAGCTATATACTCTTCACAAAATATCCACGCCCTCAGTTCGGCGGGATCACCACATCTTTACCTACACCAAATCCCCATAGGGGTGAGCATAAAGCCCAGTTGAGAATTCTAACAAAGTATATACATTTATGCAATTCTCAATGAAAATGCAAATGTCAATGCCATACCATGCTCTTTTAAGAAAATATCATTTCATGCTCTTTGAAGATTTCAATTTTTCAAATAAAATCTTGCAATCTCAACACATTTCAAACTTCCAATTTTAATTAACAGAGGGGCGGTAAATACGACACTGGTAATCCCTAGGCTAGTGTCTGCAAGTAGACTCTGCGAGTACTACCAAACTGTCATTTTTACCGGTATTAACCGGAAGGCTCGACACCTATCCGTGCGATTTTCTGATCTTTCACCATGGACACTTAGGCCAACTTATCAAATTCATCTACACCCCCTAACCGGACTTACCACCGTATTTACCCCATACACGTTTCCATAATTCATATCACAACGTTATTTTCTTTCATGAAATAAATATCTTCAATCATAATTTATAATGCGAAAATAATGATTGAATGAATATGCAATGCAATGATTTTCCATAACTCATAACATTTCCCCATTTCCAAAGTCTCTACAATAACATCAACATTTTCATTTTCCATTACCTCTCTGCAATGCTCTTTCCCCAAGATAACCACATGTTATCTACACTTAGCCACAATTTCACCTTTTACAATTCTTAGCAACATAGTCTCACCAAGACTACATGTAATGTTTTTCAAACATTAATTCTCACAATTCATAATGCACAACAATTATCATTTCACAATTAAATATTTTTCATGCATCTAACAACAACTTAAAAGTAAATCCTCCATTTACTTATATCAAGGAGATTACCACGCCTCTTATCAAGACGTGAATTCCACACTCACTCATCTATTTTAGCACAAGAAAATAAGTTTATTCCATGGATTAACCATGTTTTCAAAAAGCCCTAACTTTCTAGGTTTTCACAAAAACCCAACATTGTTCATCTTCTTTTTTTTTATAAAAATCTAATCATACACTTCAATTCTCAACTCATGTTGTCTAAAATGTCAAGAAAATCTCTAACATAAATCCCTTGAGCCACCAAACCCATTTTCAAAATTTTCAAGGAGAGTTACAAAATCAACTAAAAACTAACATAAACATATGTAGCTCAAAGGAAAACCCTCTAGGATTTATAAAAGAGTTGAGGTACAACCCACATTTAAAACTCTCTATATTTTTTTGAAACACAAAACTGAAGTCAACAAGGAGCTAGAAGAAAACTCTTAAAACCATCATCAAAATAGCAAAACTTGTATATATAATTCAAGAATGTCCCTACCTCAAGCTTAGAAGAGAAGATGAGCAAAAAGGTTGAAACCCCAAAGATGTCAAAACCAACTTCTACTTGGGTCAAGACGAAGCTCTTGACAAGATTTATACTTAATCTCAAAGGAGCAAGGCAATGAGAAGCTTCCAAATGAGTAGATCTAAAGATCTTTGAGCAAAAAGTGATTTTGGAAAGGATTGAAGAGTCTCACGGCTTGGAGAAAGAAAAAGAGAAGAAAAGGTAAAGAAGAGGTTAAGTGAGGGACCTATTTATAGTGCTAGGTTAAAATAAAATGGAGTCTCAAAGTCAACCCAAAAGACCAAGTTAAAATCCCCAAAAAGTAGGCCCAAAACGGACTGAAATCTAGAAAAAAAAAGTCTGCAGGGGTCGACTCTTTCAACACAGGGGTCGACCCTACGAAGAAACTTATGTTTGATAGCATGCAAGAGGGTCGACCCTCTCCCAGACTGGTGTCTACCCTATTTTCCAACAACCAACACACAGACATAAGAGGGTCGACCCTCTCTGGTCTAATGTCTACCTTATTTTCCAACAACACTTCCAGAAACTTCACCAATAGGTAAGGGTCGACCCTTAGGAAGGCTGGTGTCGACCCTAGCATAGATTTTCTAAGTCTCTAAGGAACTTTTGACAAGAATAAGTACGAACAACCAAACCCAACAAGTTTAAATCGGATTACACTCCTCCAACACCATCCCATAAAGACACCAAGGATTTTCAAAATAAAAATAAAGGATTCAAATACACTTCCTCAAAGCTTTGAAGGACACAAGTGCTACAAGGGATGAGGCTGCACGTGCAGGGAAGTGGGGAATTTCTAGCCTTGCACACTGCATTACATGCAGGTGCGGGGTGAGGTGTGGATTGGAGGGCCGTATGTGCGGGGATCAGTGTCGCACGTGCAGGAAGCAGGCTCCGCACGTGCGGGGGTAAGTGTCGCACGTGCGGGACGGGGCTGAGTCCGAAAATTCTATTTTTCCTCCTTTTTTTGTGTTGTGTATTTCACTTTTGGGACATTTCTCTCTCACTCTAAATACCACTTTGCTCCTCTTCTCTAAAAACTCTCACCAAACACCAAAAACCTTTGATTTTTTGCAATCCCTTGAGTTTTGGTCCAACATTCTTCACAAATCTTGGAAAGCAAAGCAAGAACTTCACTTTGTACGGTGGAGATCAAATTTCTTCAACTTTTGATTCTACGGTTTCATCAAATCTCTTTACCAAGCTTGAGGTAGGGACTTCTTTGAGTTATATATATATATATATATATATGTTTTGCAAGGTTGATGTTGATTTAAGGGTTTTCTTGAAGTTATTATGTTGGTTTTGATCTTTGGCTCAAGAGTGTAGAGATTTTCAAAAGAGGGTTTCAATATCTCAAATCTTTTTAGTTAAATCCTCGAGGGTTCCACTCTCATTGTGTGAGAGATGATGTTTGATGGGTGTGTGTTCTTTTAAAAGGTGAGGAGAATACCTCATCTTAGTCAAAGACCCAAATTTACGGAATTTTTTTTTTTTGGAAATGGGTTGGGGTTCAATGAAATTAACCAAATTGTTATTAAGCCGCAAAAGAAATAATGCATTGCATGGAATATGTGAAACATGGGGATGAAAATTTATAGTTAAACTTGTAGACAAAGTTATGAGATGGCATTTGTCGATTAAATACAAAATGCGGAAGTATTTAATTGAGATGAAATTAGATAAAAGTATGGATATCATGTGTGATAATATTGAAAGGGGAATGGAAGGTTTAATTATGATGAATTATTGTTGAGAGAGTTGACGATGGAGAAACGTTATGCAGTGATGATGACTATTGCATGGCATATTCATTTAATTGATTATTTCAACATTATTACTGAGTTTTAGCATAATTGTATTGGCATTGCTATCATTACATTAATGCAAGTTGTGAATTGAGATTTGAACATATTTTCGTTGAGAAAGAAATGTTATGAAATGAAACTATGGAAATATTTTTGAGGTAAATACGTTGGTAAGTCTGGGTAGGAGGTGTAGACGAAAATGATTAAGTTGGCCTAAGTGTCCGGAGTGAAAGACCAAAAACACACACAGAGGAGGTACCACTTCCCTTTCGGTTAGCAACCGGTAAAGTAGGGTTTTTGGTTGTGCTAGTTAAGCCTACTTGCAAACACCAACCTAGGGACTACCTGAGTCGTATTTACCGCTCCATTGAATAAAATTGTAAATTCCAAAAGTGTTGAGATTTCAAGCTATTGTTGAACATGGTGACTTTTAAAAAGGCATGAAAATGAAATATTCTTTTAATTGGCATTGCATGGCATTTGCAATTAACATTGGAAATCTTGCATAACTGCATATACTTTGTTAAGGATTCTCTACTAGGCTTTATGCTCATCCCTATGGGATTTTGGTGCAGAAAAAGATGTGATGATCCTACCGAGTTGAGGGCATGGACATATTTTGTGGAGAGTAAATGACTCTATTTTTGTTACGATTTATTTTGCTAGCCAAGGGCTATTCATGTATGGGTCCGAGAGATCATTTTTGTATAACTAGGCTTAAGACTTGGAACATGTAAACCCTCAAGGGCATTTTATTTATTTTTGGGATTTGATGTTCTACATCCTATAGATTCATGTATTTCTATATCATTGAATGTATAATTCGCATATGGGACTTTTGTACAAACCTTTTTGATTAATTATCTAAATGTTGGAGTTTTGTTATAGTTCCTTGATGGATGTTGGTTGATGTACCAAATTTGTGTCGGGTTATTTTGGGGCGTTATAGAAAATCAAATAATGTTTCAATTTGGTCACTGTAGTTTATAGGATGTATTAATTTGGTGTCTGTAGTTTATAGAAAAGTCAAAACAACATGGACCAAATTGACACGTCCTGTAAACTAAAGGGACCAAATTGAAATAGAGAAAAGTTAGGGATAATGAAATTTTTTTCATGAAAATGATCATGAAAGATTTATGATCCTTGGATTACCTTAATTAGTGTGTGGTGCTTTATTCTAAGTGTAATTCAAGAGTCACAAAGCTTTCATGATTATTTTCATGAAAGATTTTTCATGATACCTAGCATTGCTGATTGAAATATCATTTGATTTTCTATCCATCAAACTTAATTGCCGTTATTTATTGGACTAATATGACACAATCCGTAAAATTAATAGGCAAAATTGAGTAAATTGAAACAACGTGGACTAAAATAAAAAAAGGTAAAATACAGGGACTACTGTTGTAATTTGCCCTTAAATTTTCAAACATAATCTAATCATGTAAAAATAATGTGATTATGACATGAGGATAATACAGGAAAATCATTTATATTTTCCGCCAATACACACTTTATCCCTAAATTTATATCAAAATATGACTTATTAGGTTAAAACAAAATGCAGATTGTGAACAATTACAAAGATGAATTAGGATTTTTCATAAATTGAAATCATGAAACTCTATTTTTCACAATAACACAATCATCTGCCTTTCATCTTTCTTTCTCTTTGATTTCTTTGTCATATTATTTATTTATTTATTAGTATTATTATTTCAAAAGCTCTACTTTCTTGCCATTTCGTCTCAATGTTACCATACAAACATATATATTGTATTATATAACTCTCATGTGCTTATCACATAAAACAAAGCGTACTTGTAGACGTCCTCGAACGCCCCGGGAGGACGAGTCTCCCTGTTCTGTTCATTTGGGATTGCTACATGTTCGGAATCTCAAATTGTCACGGTTCTTAATCTGAACCAAAGAGCCCAAATCCGGCAAATTGTTTTGAGAAACAGATTTTTGAAAGAAGTGCCAAACATGGACTGCTTTGCCAGATACAGAGTCACCACCTAAATATTTTTTATGGGGGAATTTAGGAAACCCTGACTCGGTGCCAAAGGCCACGTGTCCGTCATCACCAAAGTTGCCTCGGCTCGGGAGCTTGGGTACGATTGGGGAAGGTCAGCTATGAGCACCCCCTCTCGCCCGATTCGAAGATCGGCCTCTACTAACCATGATATCCAATTTTGAGAACGTTATGTGTTCTTATTCCATTTATTAGCCTAGAATTACTATGTTATGCGCGCAGCAAACAAGTATAGACCAAATCGCCTAAATTGGAACAAAACATTGCATATCCGTTTGTTTAAAAAACGCTTTGGAATTTGCTACTCACAAGTAGGCTAAAATACGGATTTCAACGAGTTATCCCAACTCAAACAATCCAACCTTCACCCACGGGCATTCAAGCAGTTTATATCACATAAGCATCTAGCCTCATAGTAATCATGCTATTGTGGCAACACTCACACGCATGCGGTATGCTAAAGCATAAAGGCTTACCTAGTACTCCGAGCCAAAACAAAAGCTAGTTAGTAATCAATGCATGATCCTAGCTCATGTTAAGATGGCTAATGCAACACATACAAGATGCAACTACAATAGGCTCGGCTATTCTAAGATGGCATGTGATGATGCTACAACTAACATGTATTCAACTTTGAAATTGAAATACAAATGCAGTTAGTATGATGCGCCGAGCCCGGTGCATATAAGACGAATGTATTGATGCACGCATGCTATCATACTGTATGCTAATTGAAACATGCCCTAGGCTAACCATCATAAGCGGGTAAATAAAAGGGAAGAAAGACGTGGGGTTGAAAGACATACACACACTCACGCACACTTATTATATAATTGCCCTCACTCGGAGGGTCCGAATAAATATTACAGTCCGAATAAATAATATTAAGTAAATTATTACAGAATTTCTTTTTAATTAACAAATTAAATGCAGGAAGAAGGTGGCCGCAGCCCCGCCTCGGGATGCGTGAATGATGCATGCTTGACTTGTCTTGCCAGAAAATCTGTACCATGCCACTGTTGCCTCTGTTTACACTGTCTTGCCCCCTCTGAGGATTACATAAATTTTCAGAACTGCTTTGAATCACTCCCTGAGTGCTCTGGAGTGTCACCGGCCAGAACAAAATGCCACCGGCCGTGGAAATGGGTTTATCGACCAAATATCATGCTCTCGGCCAAACATTTTTTTGCCGGTCGGCACACAAAACTGTCGGCCGGCCAATTCTTCCTGCTGAAACCTGCAGTTGACAGCAGCAGAGACCAAGCAGTGTATGGCATGGAATTTTTAAATAAATGTATGCATGGTCACACCCCCTGTCATGCAATGGACTCACAGGAGCATAGCCCTTGACCCTAGGGCCACCAATCACGTATTTCAATGCATGATGGCCGAAGAGTCAAGTATGTATTTCAATGTCAAATGCAATAGACACAAAACATACAAGGGACTCAACCTCAATCATGGTTGATCAAGAGGCGAGGCAATGCACAACGATGCACATGCGACCTAAGCATGCAAGCAAACATACAAACATGCAATGCAACTATATAGCACACACAATGCTAACAACATAACATGCACAAAGCATTGAAACATGGCATACACAATGCAGGATGGACTTACACTAACATGAATGGACCTCAGTCACACTCACCTCAGTAGCCATTAGGTGAAAACAAGACTCTCGAAATGTGTGCACGCATGCACACAAACCGAGGACCGAACCTAAGGCATAACATGTAACTCTAACAAGACATGGCAAGCGATGCAAGATGGCATGCAAACTCACAAATTTCAGCACTGAAATATGATGCTAAACAGCCCCAAAACATAAAAAAAATGGCATCCGATGCATGAGATGAAACCCGAAACTCGAAACTAGGCACATGGAATGACTTATAGCTATACAAAGCATGCATTATTTGATCATGAAGCATGAAGACAGAGCCAAGGCAGTCCCAAAACATGAACATTTCCAATTCAAAGCATGGCCAAAAGATACTAGCATGGTGGACAAAAATAGCATGCAATCTTCACTAGCAAACATGGTTTACATGGCAAGTATATGAAGCAAATGTAATCTCACCAAACCAGAAAAAATCAGTAAATAAATCATGTGAAAATAGGCCCAAATAACCACTGAAATGAAGCCAACACATGCAAAATGATGAGCTCCTTTAGAGGGGCCATGCAAGGAGTTATTAAGCACATGCAAGGTAGACATTTAGCATGGCATAAACAACTATAAAAATCAAATATGATAGTCCTAAAACTCACCAAATTGTCCCTGGAAAGTGACTTCGAAGCACGCAAGGTAGGGTCTCTTTGGAAGGCCAAAAAGGCCACCAAACAAGTCAAGGTGAGAGAGGGTCACCCCCCTCTGATTTGGAAGTTCAAAACAGTGTCTTAGCTACTAAAAATCCACTGAATTTCAGTGGCTAGAAGGCCAAACAAAGCATGCAACAAGGGCTTAGGTTTAGGGCTCAAAGTAAGGGATAATCAAGCATACAATGAAGCATATGACCTCAAACAAGAAAATTCCCTTAATAAAACATGAAGATAATGTAAAAAGGAGAGTTTTTTCAGTTTATAACAAATCTCAAAAGTGAACACAAATAGGGCTAATCTATTATGCAAAAATGGCCCTAAAAGAGAGATTAGAGACAAGGGACAGCAGCTGGCCCCAAACAGTGAAGAGCCCTTCAAAAAAGTTGAAGAGGGGATCAAAATAAGGCACTTCACAGTTTTTCCCGAAGCCTAGAAATGCTTACAAACAGGGCTAACATATCATGCAAGAAATAGCCCTAAAAGAGAGATAAAGGGAAAGGGTAGCAGGTGGCTTCAAACAGAGAAAAACCCTTGATCAAACATGAAGATGAACTCAAAATATGACTATTTATAGTTCAAGTTGGAGCCCAAAAATGTAAGCAAAAGGAGCTAAAATATAGAGCAAAATAGTGCAAAAAAAGGGGAACATAGGAGCTTACCCTTGTAGAACAACAACACAGCAGCTTTTGGTCCAAGGAAATGAGCTTCTAGCCTCTGGAAATCAGCCTCAAGTTGCTGGAATGGAGTATGGAGGTTGTAGGCTATGAGTGGTAGTGTAAAGGGGGGGGGGGAGAACCTTAAGGTTTGAAGGGTTTGGAAGAGAGAGATAGGGAGAGAGTTGAGAATTTTAGAGAGAGAGGAAAATATTTTTCTTCTTTCAAGTTGTATCTCTCTTCTCCTTTTTTTTTTGCTTTTCTTCCAAGTGAGAGAGCTTGATTGATATATCTATATCAATCTGCAGCCCCCTCAGAACCCCCACGTCCAGGCATGGGCTGGGGTATGGCCTAGAATGACAACTGCCAGCTGTCTACAGAAATATCTGTTGAAAACCACACATGGCCGGCCGGCTATCAAAGTGGTCGACCGGCAGTCAAATTGCCCGGCCGGCCATCACATTTGGCCGATTGAAAATCAAGCTGGCCGGTGGGCAGGAGACTTGGTCGACAGGCTACCCCCTTCCCTCAGGAACACATCCACAAACTCTTGGTGCAAAACCAGACACAAAGCAGTCGAGCCGAGAGATTCTGAGGCAAGACGCGCAGCCGAGGCCTTCGGGAACTCGAGACGAACACAAACATGGATGATCACCGAGTGTTCAAGCGGTGACGTCCAAGTCTTGAGGACGGTCAAAAATGGGGTGTCTACAGTTGCCCCTCTTTGACAGAACTCGAAAGTCATAACAATGACGGGAGTGAATGTCAAAGCCCAGAGACGATCCATTTTTGACAAGGCCGAAGACCTAGACAAACATGCAAGACAAACAAGATATGTGCCCGAAGGCAGGGTCAAAATGCAAGACAATGCACAAAGCCGAACATAACTTATGATCATGCAAAGAAAGCTGTAACGAAGCATAACATGCGACAGTTTTAAGCTAGCATACACCAAACTACACGACAATGCAGAAAGGATGTAAGAGAATTATGTAATTCTCGATACGTCTCACTCGGAGAATACAATACCTGCGCGGTTCGTCTGGTCGCACTAGCTTCAAATGAACCGTACATACAATATCGTGCCTGAAAAGAAAGCAAACTTAACAGGTACAATATTGTTAGCAACATGCATAATAATGCAATCGAAAGTGCATGACAACGCAAGTTGAGTGGAACGCATAACAATGTTGTGAAGGCCCAAACACATGTAAGTAAAGAACACGTGACAACATGCACAATATGTATGAAGAAACTTGAACACATGTAAGTAAAGCATGCGGTCTACGCAAGCAATGTGTATAAGAAGGAACTTGAAATTGAACACATGTAAGTAAAGCATAACGCAACAGCGCATGCAATGTGTATAAAAGGAACTTGAACACATGTAAGTAAAGCATA
This sequence comes from Camellia sinensis, assembly GCF_055761805.1. Classification (NCBI taxonomy): domain Eukaryota; kingdom Viridiplantae; phylum Streptophyta; class Magnoliopsida; order Ericales; family Theaceae; genus Camellia; species Camellia sinensis. The sequence continues at coordinate 22,226,981 of NC_138970.1, read as the reverse complement.
ACGCGACAACGCATGCAATGTGTATAAAAACTTGAAATTGAACAAATGTAAGTAAAGCATGCGGTCTGCACAAGCAATGTGTATAAAAAGGAACTTGAACACATGTAAGTAAAGCATGCGGTCTACGCAAGCAATGTGTATAAAAAGGAACTTGAACACATGTAAGTAAAGCATGCGGTCTACGCAAGCAATGTGTATAGAAACTTGAAATATGGTGAGGACCAGTTATTCACGATGTGGAAATGCCAAGCACTGTAACATGGTATAATTGAAGTGATTTATGGAATTCACAAGATACGAAAAGGATACGGGAAAGGACGTTCCTTGCGCGTACCGAGCATCGCTCATAGAAGACACGGCTTGAGGTCAACTCGAAGGCCTGCTAATGTTCCGAAAGTGTACTTTCTTGCACTGTCTCGAGTAATGAAGGCGCCAAACCACATAGTTGACCCGAACAAGGGCGTAGGAGGTGCATTGACCACAAGGGGAGGTTACCAGTATCAATTCCGATACTTCGCTGCCCTGCTCTTCTTTCGCTTTACTTTCCTTTTTACTAGTAGTTTAAACACATTGCACTGCCTTATGTAGGTTTTACCTTTTCAAAAATGTGTATTTTGCAAAACACATGAGGGAAATAAAAAAACCATTTTGTTCAAAATGATGTTACATTTGTGCTTTCTATGCATCGCATCGCATGGTGTCACATAACAATGTGAATGAAATTGGACTTGGTTTGAAAATTGAGCACTCGCATTGTAATAATCAGGTAGTGAGCTGACTTACAACTCAATAAGCAAAACAAGGAAACTCGATAAGCTAGCCAAGTGCGAGTACAACTCGACAAGCAACAAAGACTTGAAAAGAGTGAAATACAACTCGATAAGCAAATTTACAACAACTCGATAAGCAAATGGGCGTGACGCCGCAAAATCCATCATCGGAGGGTCTTGGAAGTGGTGGCATTCTCCAAATTCTCAGCATGTTTCAACATATAAACAGCTCGGGGAGCAAACAGGAAGACCACCGGCCACGGGAGAAAGCCACCGGCCTCAAGAAACGGCCATCGGCCAGAATCTTTGATCGATCAGCCAAAAGTGGTGGTCCGTCGGCACTATATTTGGCCGGCCGGCCATGAATGAAAGAATCACTAGAATGTTGACACCTGTCCTCCACTCAATCTTATCCCCTACAAAAGGCCTTAGCTTCGTAGTTCTACTCAATTCAACACTGATTTGCTTGAAATGGAGGGACTTCTTGCCCAGAATCTCTCGTCCTGGATTAACAACTTGGATGGCTCGGAAAAGCTGAATTTCCAGGGTTTCGGCATAAATGTACTATTCACTCTGAGTCGCACTCCGCTACACTTTCCGTTTCTTCATGCCGCAGCGAGGTTTTGGAACCCGGTGACTCATGTTTTTAGCTTTAGCGGACAAGAGGTATGCCCTACCTTCGAAGATTTTCAAGCTTTAATGGAATCCGAGCGTGACGAGGAGATCTTACCCCAGCTTAACTTTGGTCATGTTCAGACCTTAGGGCGAATGTGTGGATTCACTATGTATGACGCTCGATCTCTGATTTGTGACGGAATGCTAGATCTTCCGAGTTTGATTCATCAGTTTTTGGATACCGGTGACCGCGGCGACCATCATTGGCAAGGCTTCCGGCGACATGCCCTTTGTTTGTGCATGCTATCTCATTTTATATTTTCCTCAGGCTCCGGGGGATCTAGCGTCCAATTGATCGAGGTTGCCCTAGGCTTGAAGGAGGGCAAGAGCTGCATTGCCATGACTCTGGCAAAGACGTTGATGGGCTTAAACGCCTTTTATCATCGAGAGACGACCAGATTTGCGGGGAGTCCACTACTGCTGTAGGTAATGTTTCCCACCCAATCTTACATATATATTGCTCACATCACTTGACCCTCAAGCTCGGTTTTTCTCACAAAATCCCTTTTCTCACTTTTCTCTCATCGTACTTCTCTCTATTCTTTATTCTCTCATTTTTCATCCCTTCCCAGGTGTGGTTGATGGATAAGTTACAGGTTGTGGACTCTTGCCCAGCAAACTCAGCTCGCGGCTACTTCTTCAGGCGACGTCTGGTTGACGCCCTTGATGAGGGTTGGTGGTTCGACTGGATGTGCAATTTATCTACTGACGTCATTGCTTGGCAGTGCCCTTGGCTCAATCTACTGGCAATGGGCTACAGCATGTCCCGACAGACTGGGATTCAGTTGATTGGCTTGACTCACTGTGTGTTCTACTTCCCATTCCGGTTCCGATGCCAGTTCGGCCATGATCAGACCTGCCCGGCAGAGGGGATAGAGTATCCTGCTGCCTTTCCGTTTCGAGGTGCGCAGCATGTTCGGCAGGCCACAGTGTGGAAAACAAGAGAACTCCTGGCCCCCGCTCCTACTTTCAGTTGCACTTTGTCTGATGAGTGCATAGATTGGCTTAATGAGGAGGCACAGATCGGGCCCAGCTTGGCGCCGGGGGCTTCGACCAGCTCTGGGAGGGGGCACAGGAACACCTGACTTGGCTATGCCCCGGATTTATTATTTTATTAGTACTTTCAAGTTTTCCTTATGAATGTAATAAACAGCAACTTCAATTTGTATGCAAGAGCGGGAGGACTCTGTACTGAAATCAATGAACTTTGAAGGTTATGGTACTAAAAATTTCCCGTTTTGGTCTAGAGATGGTCTTAGTTGTAAAAAGATTAATTTGAACAAAGTCAACTTTTATCAAAACTTTTCAAAACTATTTTCGATATGGATCAGAACTGGACATGTTCGAGATTTGTCACTGAGATGCACAAACCCCGAATCCCAGCAACTGGAAAGTTGCCCCTAGTCTGAATACTACCGCAGCACTGCATGGCAACGGAAAGTTGCGCCTAGTCTGAAAAACACTGTACCGGAGATCATAACCGGACTCTTGAATGCTGGATAGATGAAGATGACCGAGATGATCAAATGGACAAAGCTGATCAGGGAAAAGTTTATGACTGAACTTCAGGATGAAGTTGCCTACGTATCCCAAAGATGGGAATCAAGCATTACGTAGTTTAGGCTTAGGTTCACTCAAGTATTTTCACTCTCCTTTTACGCTCTAATTTTTGCCAAGGCCGCCCTTTGTGGGTTTTCAACCTTGCGAGCTCAGTTTTTATATTTTCCAATTTTCTATGCTCTAACTTTTGCCTAGGTCGCCCTTTCGGGTTTTCGGCCTAGTGAGCCTCTCAAGGGTAATATTTCTTTAACTTGTCCATATTGATCGGTTGTGAGAACTCCAAGCCATCTAGATCCATCAGAACCACAGCTCCACCTGACCAGATAGGCTTAATGATGTAGGGACCAGTCCAATTGGGTCTGAACTTGCCCCTTGGGTCGTGGATGGGAGCTCGGTTCTCCTTGAGCACCAAATCTCCTTCCTTTAGATTCTTGGACTTGACTTTCTTGTTGAAAGCCCGGGCAATTCTGTGCTGATAACCTTGAACATGGTACAGTGCTTTCAGTCTTCTCACATCAAAGAGCATGAGTTCCTCAAACCTGCTCTGCTGCCAATCTGCTTCAGCTATTTAACACTCAGCCAATACTCGCAATGACGGAACCTCAATCTCGATAGGTAGAACGGCCTCCATCCCATAAACCAATGAATACGGAGTCGCTCCGGTAGATGTTCTAATTGAAGTCCTGTAGCCCCACAGAGCAAATGGCAGCTTATCTGGCCAATCCCGGTAGGTTTTCACCATCTTCTGCAGTATGTGTTTGACATTTTTGTTGGCGGCCTCGACCGTTCCGTTGGTTTGCGGCCGGTATGTGGATGACTTGTGAAAAGCCACATTGTATTTCTCCAACAACTCAATCACTTCCTTCTTGAAGTGGGAACCGTTATCCGAAATAATCTCGTTTGGGACCCCGTAGCGGCAGATGATGTTGTTTCTGATAAACTTTGCAACGTGCGACGCCTTCAACACGGCATATGATTGGGCCTCGACCCACTTTGTAAAGTAATCTATCGCGACCAGGATGAACTCATGCCCATTTGACCCCTTCGGAGTGACAGCCCTGATCACATCAATTCCCCAAACTGAAAATGGCTATGGTGAAGTCATGTTGTACAGCTTCGACGGCGGGATATTCATGCAATTTCCGTGGATCTGACACCTGTGGCATCACCGAACAAAACCGATACAATCCTCCTCCATGGTGGACCAGTAGTAACCCTGTTTGAGGATCTTCCGTGCTAGCATTACTCCGTTCATATGCGCACCGCATTCTCTTCCATGGATGGCCTCCATCAGGCGCTTTGATTCCTCGGCTTTAACACACAGCTTATGCATTCCCAAATGACCTCTCTTATACAGCTTACCCCCACAGATGATGAACTGAACGGCCATTCTTCTTATTGCCCTTTTATCCTTGGCATTTACCCATGGCGGGTATGCTTCCTTCTCCAAGAAATTCCAAATGTCGTAATACCAGGGGTTTTCGTCCTGAACCTCATCTATGGCGGCAATTGACTTGTAGGCTGGCGCAAATTTCTGGTCAATGATGACGGGACGCATCCGGACTCCGAACGGGATGTCTATCATAGAAGATAGAGTTGCTAAAGAATCTGCGAACCTGTTGTTCTCTCTTAGCAGATGAGCGAAATTTAACTTCTCAAACCGAGGAATTAACAAGTCCAAGGTCCGGTGATACATCATCATCTTTTCTTCTTTAACTTTCCAGTCTCCTTTTACTTGAGACACAACAAGGTTCGAGTCCCCGATGACGTCCAACCATCTTGCCCCTAGTTCCACGGCTGCTTCTAGACTAACAATGTATGCCTCATATTCTGCTTCGTTGTTCGAGACTTTGAACCGGAGTTTGAAGGCTAGAGGAATACGGGAGTTGTCGGGCACTATCAACAACACTCTTATCCCATACCCGTACTGGTTGGACGCCCCGTCAAAATACATCATCCAAAACTCGTCGTCGATATGCAAAATAGCCTCGTCTGGGAACGATTACTCAACTGCTTCACCCTCTTCCACCGGATGGTCGGCTAAGAACTCTGCCACTGCTCTTCTCTTGACTGACTTGCATGTCACATATTTCAAATCGAATTCGGAAAGCAACAGCAACCAACGAGCTAGCCTACCCGTAAGTGCCGGTTTCTCGAAAAGATATTTGATGGGATCGAGTCGTGAAACCAACATTACAGAGTGAGCTAACAGGTAGTGCCGCAGTTTCCTGGTAGCCCATACCAAAGCTAAGCAAGCCTTCTCCAACAGTGTGTAGCGAGTCTCATACTCTAGCATCTTCTTGCTCAGATAATAGATGGCTCTCTCCACCTTGTCCTCTAATTCTTTCGCGAGCATGCAGCCCATTGTAGTCTCAATCACTGAAAGGTATAATATCAATGGTCTCCCCGGCTCTGGTGGTGATAACACATGCGGGTTTTGTAAGTATTCCTTGATCTGTTCAAAAGCAGCTTGGCATCGGCCGTCCCATTGGAATTTCTTTCCTTTCTTCAGGAGACCAAAAAGTGGTTCACAAGTCAAGGTTAATTTTGAGATAAACCATCTTATGAATTATACTTTATCCAGAAAGCCTCGCACCTCTTTTTCAGTCCTTGGTGGTGACATTTCTAGGATGGCCTTGATTTTGGAAGGGTTGACTTCGATACCTCTCTGTGTAATAAGAAACCCCAGCATTTTCCCTGCTGTGACACCGAACGTACACTTCTGAGGATTTAGCCACAACCGGAATTCTCTGATCCTTTGAAAGAACTTTTGCAAGGTGGTGTAGTGGCCCTCCCTTTCTTTGGACTTGACAATCATGTCATCCACGTACACCTCAACCTCTTTGTGGATCATGTCATGCAATATTGTGGTCGCGGCCCATTGATATATAGCTCCAGCATTCTTCAACCCAAACGGCATCACTCTGTAGCAGTATGTCCCTCACGGGGTGGTGAAAATAGTCTTTTCCCGATCTTCAGGTGCCATCACTATCTAATTGTAACCCGAGAAGCCATCCATAAACGAAAGCAGAGCATGCCCTGCCGTGAAATCCACCAACTCATCAATATGTGGCAAGGGGAAGTCGTCCTTTGGACTAGCTCTGTTCAAATCCCTGAAATTCACGCATACTCGGATTCTGCCATCTTTCTTTGGCACTGGAACAATGTTGGCCAACCAAGTCGGGTATTCGGATACCAGCAGGAAGCCTGCATCGATTTGCTTGGTGACCTCTTCCTTAATCTTGATGGCCCAGTCCGGACGAATCCTTCTGAGTTTCTATTTGACAGGTCGGGCCTCAGGGTCAAGAGGGATCCGGTTCTGTACAATCTCAAGATCGATTCCAGGCATGTCTTCGTAGGACCATGCGAAAACATCTTTGAAATCTTTTAATAAAGCGACTAAGCGCTCGCGTTCCTCCGAAGACAACGTGGACCCGATCTGGACCAGCCGCGGGTTTCTCAGTACCAATATTCACAGTAACGATTTCATCAACTAAAGGTTTAACAAATCTTTCCTACTCTTGATCAATTAATCGTTGCAAAATCGAAGGAATTTCTTCCTCGTCGTTGTCGTCAAAATTTTGAAAGTCCTGATTTATGCAATATATCAAAGGCACAGAAAAGTACTCGGAAACCATATCCACATTATTCTCATTAAGTACTTCCAAACCGTCTGATTCTTCTGTTACAACAGACTCAAAGGAGAAAGAAAAAGACAACCTGGACAGGACTGTGGCATCCGGGTTATCACCCCCAGGAATACCGGACTCAGACTCAGTTGAGCTGGAACTTGATTCCGACTCACAAGACTCGGTGGAATTAGATTCCGGCTCACTACCTGACCCGGTGCTGCTAGACAAAATCCCTCTTCATATTGCCAAACGAGAGAGGGTGCGATGGATGCATCCAAAATAGTTGCTGGTAGGCCCGCAGCCGTTCCATTCCCGATCATGCATACTGAGAAGTTATCCCCCAAGCACTTCTGTTCGATCGGAGGATCTGAAAGTAGACATGCCAGCGCTACACCCATTTCATTTTCAGCGTCCTCAGACTGCACTTCCTTACTCTGCTCAGCCTCAGCTAATGGGTCTGTCTGCTCTTCGGCAACATCGTCTCCAGATAATTGTAGGTCAAAGAAAATCTCGAACCCCGGTACGCACTTCCTCTCCACGTTCAGCCACGGCTCCGGAAAATCACAGAATGGAAAATCCTTCCCCTCCCGGACGAAACGTCCGTTTAGGGTACCCTGGATAGGCCGGTGCATCAACTCAAAAGGCTTCCCCATCTGTTTCGCTTTGGCTCTTCCAGCCATTTCCTTTCCTTTCCTTAGCCAATCCTCCTTGGTGGGCAGATAACCCAAGCCAAATGTATGAGGGTTATGTGGCACTTCGGCCATTGCTGCGACGCCCTTCCGGTCGCTTTTTCCCAATCCCATCCCGGGGATATGTTGAAGCTTGTTCATGAGGTATACCGCTTAAGCACTGACATGTACCCCCTCGTTAGCAGCCATGATGTTTTGTACAACCCGAGCCTCAGCAAGGGTGAAACCTGACATAAACACGTCCTCCATGCCATGCTCAATTTCCAAAACTGGCGTAGATACTTCCGGCGGTGGATGGATCGATGAATTCCCAAAAACAATGGCTACTCCCTTTCCATAGGGGTATTTCACCATTTGATGCAAGGTAGAAGAAACTGCCTTGACTTGATGCAGCCACGGCCGCCCCAAGAGTAGATTGAAAGTGGCAGGAACCTCTAGGATGTGAAAGTTGATTTCATGCTGCCCTGGCCCAACCTTGGTCTGGATCTTCACTGTTCCCATGACTTCTCGGCTCGTATTGTCATATGCCCGAATCACCTGGGCTGTTGGTACGAAGTCCACAGTTTTCAAGCCAATTGCATAGGCAGTCCTCGCCGGACATACATTGATGGCAGACCCTATGTCGACAAGCACCACGGGTATCCATTTATTTTTGCACTCCACGGAGATGTAGAGTGGCTTGTTATGGTTCGCACCCTCAGGTGGCAGTTTTTTCATCAGAAAAGGTCAATATCATGGTAGCTCCTCTTGGAAAAACTAGGCCCACCAGCTGTTCGGACGTGGTGTCTATAGAAAGCTTGGCCTTGTCCATGGCTGATAAGACAGCTTGTCGATATACTCGCGATGCCATAAGCAGTCCCCAGATGGAGATGTCTGCTTGTATCTTCTTTAACTGCTTCAGTACAGTCTCTTCTTCGACTTGTTTCACTTTCTGTCTCTCAGCTTCCTTATCTTTCCAAGATGCCTCCGGCTGGTCTAGGTGCGGGGGCTTGAAATACCGTCCGCTTCTCGTCATATGATCGACTTCTCCAAGGTACCAGGTATCATCGGGTTGGTTGTTCCCCCAATCTTCATCCGTATGGGCAAGACATAAATCCTCATCTTCCCATCACATTCCATCAGCAGCCGACAGACACCTGTCTAGCTCTGGTATGACTGTTCTCGTACTCGCGGTACCTTCCATCCTTATGCTCGCAGCATTCTCTGTTCCCGTGCACATAGCAGTTTCAGTCCCCACATGGGCCTTTGCCTTTTTGATTCTCGCGGGATCTTCAAATCTTTCTTGTTCCGACCGTATCAACACAGCTAGCTGCTCAATCATTCCTGCATTCAGAATGCTCCAATCCCGAGCAAAATTCTTAACACCGGCGCTCCCCGGCGATGTATTCTGTTCTCTGACTCTCTCGACCATCACCGACATTCGTGCCCCTGCCGGACTCTGTCCTGGTTAGAACTCTTCCACCACATCCGGTTGATCATCTAACCACCCAGTAGCCTCTGCTGATTCCTCATAGTCAAACTGCTGCGCCCCCTGGATCTTGGTCACTACAAAACTGGAGATTGGCAAGGTCTTCTTCCACAGCCCTTAAATCATCTGTTCCCCGTCCCAAACTATCCCCTTGGATCACACACAGTTCTCCCCCTGTTGGCAATTCCATATCTAGCCCATCCTGGCCTATTAATGAAATGTAGTCACCCGGACTATATGTCTTCTCAACATGACTCCCAGATTCTGCAGACTCTGACTCAACAACCTTCTTCTCCTTTGGGATCTCCTCTCTCTTGTTCTCGATAGTCACCACCGTTGGCTTAGGTCAGGTCATGGAGATGTCCATCATGCACAAGTCAGTGCATTCGGGAAGGAGTACCTCCGGTTTAGGCAGGTGGAAAGGAGTGATATAGATGCTAGGATCGTAAGGCACGACCCCAGTTTGGATGAAGTTGATCCTTTTAGGCAGTGGAGCTTGGTTATGTGTGGGGAGAGGGTTTGTTGTAACATTGGGTTTCTCGGGAGGCAGAATCACCCCGTTATCGATGAGATCTTGAATCTCATGACGTAATAGGAAGCACAGATCGGTGTCATGACCGTGCTGTTGGTAAAATGCGCAATATTTGGCCGGGTTATGGGTAGGGGGAAGTCTTTCTGGTAAGGGTCGCGGTTCTAGGGGCTTCAAATGCCCTTTTCTGATTAAAACCCCCAGAGCTTTGGATAAGGGCATATACAGTGGAGCGAAGGTTCTTGTGTTCTTGGGTGGGTATTTGGCTGTTTGGGTATGGCTTCCGGACGCGCCGGAGAATGGCACAGCTGCCATGGTTCTTTGAGGGGAGTTGGTGGTGACCATGCTCACTTCGGAGGCTCTTGTAGTTGTAGTTTCGCTCGGGCCTGCATTAGTGTTGCGGTTGAAAGTTCTTCGGGGTTGTTCCCGGTCATTATCAATTAAGCCTTACTTTAAGGCATCCTCAATCTGCACCCCCATTTCATGTAGATCAGAAAAGGTAGGAAAGGGGAGTACAATCATCTTTTGCATTAACTTCGGCTGAAGATTGTGCACAATCATCCGAATCTGGTCTTTGTTTGTAGGCCTTAGGGTCATCATCGAAGCCTTGGCCCTCCATCTAGTCACGAATTCTGAGAAACTTTTTTTAGGCTCTTGCCTCGTTGTCTCAAGATCACGGGTTGTAATCTCGATTTGTGTATTGTATGAGTATTGCGTAATGAAGGCCTCGGCCATCTCATCCCAGTTTCTCTTGACATCATCTTCTAATTTGGCATACCATATGGCCGCCACACCTGACAGGGTTCGGCCGAATAGAGACAGCTTCTGAAGTCTGCTGAGGCCCATTGGCCTTAAGATGTCTGAAAACAATCTCAAGTGCACCATGGGGTCTCCGGACCCATCAAATCGATCAATGTGCGGCATTTTGAATCTGTCAGGCAGCGTCACAGCTGCGTCGGTATATCCATCTTCGATGTTAGGGATGGTCTTGACTCCCTGGGATCTCTTGAACAGCTTTTCGAGCTTGCTCAACTTCAATGCTGTGGGATCTGTCTCGAACTCAAAGGGAGAGTCCGGCAGGTTTGTAGGTGTTTTGGATAACTGGGGTTGGATTTGGGGTAGGATCGGGGGTAGAGGTGGTCCTGTGGGAATGTCCGTATCATTCTGAACATTAGCTGTCTCCCCGGGGGTGGGAATTCCTGGTAGGGGAGGAACTTACTGCGAAGCAGATACTCCGGTTTGCTGCTGTAACCTTATGATTAACTCTGCTTGTTCATTCATAACCGCGGCCTGCTACTTGGCGAACTCTGCCTGTCGGACAGCATCTTGTTGCATCATTTTCATACTCTCTTGGAGTTGGCACACCATCTTCTCTAAATTGGCCATACTGTTCTGCTCTGACTGAATTATCGGTATATGTTCCCTTTCTATGGGAGAAGCAAAATCCTGATCCCTACTGTACACAGGTGGGGTAGACAAAGCCCTCTGTACTGACTGCTGAACTGATACCCTCTGCCTAGTTGTCCTCCGTCTAGTAACCGGGGGTAGAGAGTGGTACACTGGTTGTCCGTTTACCAGATCCTCAGATCGATGGAGTCGACGACCTCTAATCCAGAGTGCTTGGGGAATATCTACTGGGTCAGAAGCAATTGTGCTCGACTACCCTAGTAAAAAGATAAATAAAGCATATAAATAAACAGACAATTGGACAGCGTAACAACGTAAAATAAACACAACACACAGTTGGGTATCACAACAAATTGCCAACAAGCTGAATGTATTGTTCCTTAATCACTGATCACTGTTTCCAAATCGTTGCCCCAAAGTCTGAATCTGATACCCATAGATGACTAATTCCCAAAAACACTGATGCCCACAGGCCTGACACTCAGACTTGCAAACTGATATGTGCGTTCCCTGCATAGATACACTCCAAAAGCACGTAGCAAGTAAAAGAGAGCCAAAACACCCCTAAGTTGGGGTAGGGTTTCCCTGTCCTATTTTTGTCAGGAGCTAGGGTTTCACTATGCACGCAGCAGTTTTCAAACAACCTAACATCGGGTAAGCAACATGTCCTAGTTTGAAATAGTCACTATGGATTTCGATATGCACTAGGTCGAATGGTCGAAAAGGGTGCCCCGGTAAAACCAGGGTTTGTGTTCCCATACTGTCAGAGCCCACAACCGGTCAGCCTTACGGCATGCTTTGACAAAGTCAAGCCTCCGGCAAACCGTTCAGGAATGGCAGATGGCAAACACGGTTTCCTAGGCGCACCAATGCACATGCAATGCAAAGAGACACATAAATGAAATCAAAATAGGATATCACGAGTTCGAGTCAAGTTCTCTAAATCCCAAGCAGAGTTGCCAGAAACTGTAGACGTCCTCGAACGCCCCGGGAGGACGAGTCCCCTCGTTCTGTTCATTTGGGCTTACTACATGTTCGGACTCTCAAATTGTCACGGTTCTTAATCTGAACCAAAGAGCCCAAATCCGGCAAATCGTTTTGAGAAACAGATTTTTGAAAGAAGTGCCAAACATGAACTGCTTTGCCAGATACAGAGTCGCCACCTAAATATTTTTTATGGGGGAATTTACGAAACCCTAACTCGGTGCCAAAGGCCACGTGTCCGTCATCACCAAAGTTGCCTCGGCTCGGGAGCTTGGGTACGATTGGGGAAGGTCAACTATGAGCACCCCCTCTCGCCCGATTCGAAGATCGGCCTCTACTAACCATGATATCCAGTTTTGAGAACGTTATGTGTTCTTATTCCATTTATTAGCCTAGAATTACTATGTTATGCGCGCAGCAAACAAGTATAGACCAAATCGCCTAAATTGGAACAAAACATTGCATATTCGTTTGTTTGGAAAATGCTTTGGAATTTGCTACTCACAAGTAGGCTAAAATACGGATTTCAACGAGTTATCCTAACTCAAACAATCCAACCTTCACCCAAAGGCATTCAAGCAGTTTATATCACATAAGCATCTAGCCTCATGGTAATCATGCTATTGTGGCAACACTCACACGCATGCGGTATGCTAAAGCATAAATGCTTACCTAGTACTCTGAGCCAAAACAAAAGCTAGTTAGTAATCAATGCATGATCCTAGCTCATGTTAAGATGGCTAATGCAACACATACAAGATGCAACTACAATAGGCTCGGCTATTCTAAGATGGCATGTGATGATGCTACAACTAACATGTATTCAACTTTGAAATTAAAATACAAATGCAGTTAGTATGATGCGCCGAGCCCGGTGCATGTAAGACGAATGTATTGATGCACGCATGCTATCATACTGTATGCTAATTGAAACATGCCCTAGGCTAACCATCATAAGCGGGTAAATAAAAGGGAAGAAAGACATGGGGTTGGAAGACATACACACACTCACGCACACTTATTACATAATTGCCCTCACTCGGAGGGTCCGAATAAATATTACAGTCCGAATAAATAATATTAAGTTAATTATTACATAATTTATTTTTAATTAACAAATTAAATGCAGGAAGAATGTGGCCACAGCCCCGCCTCGGGATGCGTGAATGATGCATGCTTGACTTGTCTTGCCCGAAAATTCGTACCGTGCCACTGTTGCCTCTGTTTACACTGCCTTGCCCCCTCTGAGGGTCACATAAATTTTCAGAACTGCTTTGAATCACTCCCTGAGTGCTCTGGAGTGTCACCGGCCAAAAAAAAATGCCACCGGCCGTGGAAATGGATTTATCGGCCAAATATCATGCTCTCGGCCAAACGTTTTTTTGCCGGTCAGCACACAAAACTGCCGGCCAGCCAATTCTTCCTGCTGAAACCTGCAGTTGACAGCAGCAAAGGGCAAGCAGTGTATGGCATGGAATTTTTAACCAAATGTATGCATGGCCACACCCCCTATCATGCAATGGGCTCACAGGAGCATGGCCCTTGACCCTAGGGCCACCAATCACGCATTTCAATGCATGATGGCCGAAGAGTCAAGTATGTATTTTAATGTCAAATGCAATATACACAAAACATACAAGGGACTCAACCTCAATCATGGTTGATCAAGAGGCGAGGCAATGCACAACGATGCACATGCGACCTAAGCATGCAAGCAAACATACAAACATGCAATGCAACTATATAGCACACACAATGCTAATAACATAACATGCACAATGCATTGAAACATGGCATACACAATGCAGGATGGACTTACACTAACATGAATGGACCTCAGCCACACTCACCACAGTAGCCATTAGGTGAAAATGAGACTCTCGAAATACGTGCACGCATGCACGCAAACCGATGACCAAACCTAAGGCATAACATGTAACTCTAACAAGACATGGCAAGCGATGCAAGATGGCATGCAAACTCACAAATTCCAGCACTAAAATATGATGCTAAACAGCCCCAAAACATAAAAAAAAAAAAATGGCACCCGATGCATGAGATGAAACCCGAAACTCGAAACTAGGCACATGGAATGACTTATAGCTATACAAAGCATGCATTATTTGATCATGAAGCATGAAGACAGAGCCAAGGCAGTCCCAAAACATGAACATTTCCAGTTCAAAGCATGGCCAAAAGATGCTAGCATGGTGGACAAAAATAGCATGCAATCTTGACTAGCAAACATGGTTTACATGGCAAGTATATGAAGCAAATTTAATCTCACCAAACCAGCAAAAATCAGTAAATAAATCATGTGAAAATAGGCCCAAATAACCACTGAAATAAAGCCAACACATGCAAAATGATGAGCTCCTTTAGAGGGCCATGCAAGGAGTTATTAAGCACATGCAAGGTAGACATTTAGCATGGCATAAAAAACTATAAAAATCAAATATGGTAGTCCTAAAACTCACCAAATTGACCCTAGAAAGTTTCTTCGAAGCACGCAAGGTAGGGTCTCTTTGGAAGGCCGAAAAGGCCACCAAACAAGTCAAGGTGAGAGGGGGTCACCCCCCTCTGATTTGGAAGTTCAAAACAGTGTCTTAGCCACTGAAAATCCACTGGATTTCAGTGGCTAGAAGGCCAAACAAAGCATCCAACAAGGGCTTTGGTGTAGGGCTCAAAGTAAGGGACAATCAAGCATACAAGGAAGCATATGACCTCAAATAAGAAAATTCCCTTAATCAAACATGAAGATGATGTCAAAAGGAGACTTTTTCCAGATTATAAAAAATCTCAAAAGTGAACACAAATAGGGCTAATCTATTATGCAAAAATGGCCCTAAAAGAGAGATTAGAGACAAGGGACAGCAGCTGGCCCCAAACAGTGAAGAGCCCTTCAACAAAGTTGAAGAGCGGCTCAAAATAAGGCACTTCACAGTTTGGCCAGAAGGCCAGAAATGCTTACAAATAGGGCTAACATATCAAGCAAGAAATAGCCCTAAAAGAGAGATAAAGGGAAAGAGGTAGCAGGTGGCTTCAAATAGAGAAAAACCCTTGATCAAACATGAAGATGAACTCAAAATATGACTATTTATAGTTCGGGTTAGAGCCCAAAAATGTAAGCAAAATGAGCTAAAATATAGAGCAAAATAGTACAAAAAAATGGGAACATAGGAGCTTACCCTTGTAGAACAACAACACAACAGCTTTTGGTCCAAGGAAATGAGCTTCTAGCCTCGGGAAATCAGCCTCAAGTTGCTGGAATGGAGTATGGAGGTTGTAGGCTATGAGTGGTAGTGTAAAGGGGGGGGGGAGAACCTTACGGTTTGAAGGGTTTGGAAGAGAGAGATAGGGAGAGAGTTGAGAATTTTAGAGAGAGAGGAAAATGTTTTTCGTCTTTCAAGTTGTATCTCTCTTCTCCTTTTTTTTTTGCTTTTCTTCCAAGTGAGAGAGCTATATCAATCTGCAGCCCCCTCAGAACCCCCATGTCCAGGCATGGGCTGGGGTATGGCCTAGAATGACAGCTGCCAGCTGTCTACAGAAATATCTGTTGAAAACCACACTTGGCCGGCCGGCTATCAAAGTGGTCGGCCGGCAGTCAAATTGGCCGGCCGGCCATCACATTTGGCCGATTGAAAATCAAGGTGGCCGGTGGGCAGGAGACTTGGTCGACAGGCTAGGAACACATCCACAAGCTCTTGGTGCAAAACCAGACACAAAGCAGTCGAGCCAAGAGATTCTGAGGCAAGGCGCGCAGCCGTGGCCTCCGGGAACTTGAGACAAACACAAACATGGATGATCACCGAGTGTTCAAGCGGTGACGTCCAAGTCTTGAGGACGGTCAAAAATGAGGTGTCTACAGTACTGATGAGAAATATGGATGATTTTCCCCTCTTGCCCTCATTTCGTAAACAATTTTTATCACATAACTAGATTTTGTTAAAAATTTAAAAATGGAGTAATAGAAAAGAGACATTGACACTTATGTAGAGACTAAAATGAGATTCAAGTAATAGTGCAAATGTGTTGACTATCACGATTTCATATGTAAGGACTAAAGTGAAATTTGACCAAAAGTATAGGGGGTTGACTGTCATGATTTTATATGTAGAGACTAAAGTGAGATTTGGTACAAACTGTAATTTACCTTATCTGTAAATTGAAAATGAAGGTCAACTGCAAAAATTAGGTACTTATTTTAAAATTGAAGATTATAAATATCAAATTGAGGACTCCAAATTAATATAATAGAAATTTCTTTATTTTAAAACTGAGGTTGAACTATAAAAATAAGGTATCTAATTTCAAATTTATGTCTTCAATTTTTTAATCAAGTATACAAAAATGAAAAAAAAAATATTTATTTATTTCAACAGTTAAAATAAACAAATAAAAAAATAAAAAGCAACCATTACAAAACAATGAAATTTATATATTTTAAAACCAAACAATAATTGATGACTAAAACTACCACCGACACCAATCTCTACCATTAGAACACAAGATTCACCACCAATTACCCTAATAAGCATCACCATCATTACAATAAAAGAAAAACATCCTTTGAAATAACTACAATTTATGCACAGTAATTAGAATTACTTTGCTTAAAAACCAGTTTATTAATATTATATTTGTCATATTCAATAAAAGGAGAAGAAAAAAAAGAATGAAATTCTGGTGTTGAATGAAAAGGCACTTGCAATGCCCAGGTACCACTACTAACATCATCACACAAAAGAATTTTCCTCTCTTCTTTAAAAAAAATATACTAGCATATGTACAGATGATGTTGTGAATGACCAAAACATGATGGTTTGACTTCGTGGGCTCTGAGTCATGTGCCTAGAAAGCACCTACCTAGAGAACCCATTCAATCATTGAGGGAAAATAAAATAAAGAGAATGACTTCTCTTCATTATGTGAGCGGATTGGATTGTAAAGTACTATTAGACTTAAAAAGATTTATTGTAGATTTAGTTTTGATTATTTGAATGGCTCAATGCGTAAGATCTTATTGAGTATTATATTCTTATAAAAATTTTGTTGATCGAATATCGATAGTTATGTGATCAAATTAAATTTTTATAAGTCGTTTATTTTTCACCGTCTATTTTTTTCATACAAAATTGATTTGATCACATAACTATCAATATGCGATCAACGTGATTTTTTACAGACATATAGTCCTCAATGAGTTCTACACATTATACTGTTCAGATTATCAAAACGGGAACCGTAATAAGCCACCATAAAATTAACAATACCCTCCAATCGTTGGATAGAAGGAAAGCCATTCCCAAAAATAAATTGTGTTCTTCCATTTTCCAAGACATTCATCAACCACTCTGCCAATCCACAATATTGTTCATTGTGTTTATTTCCACCACCAATATAAGCACAACTTTTTCATTTTTTTTTCTTTCTCTAATTTTGGCTAAAAAAAACAAAACAAAAAAAACAGCAAGGTGGTGGTACTAGTTCTCCGCTTTTAATGGGGTGTGCTTGTGTGTTGCTCCATTCAACTACCAAAAATAATCACTGCCGGCTCATTTCACATTCCAATAATGCCACAAACCCTAAAAAAAAAAAACACAATTTCCACAACTCCCACGAAATTGTGATTGATCCAAAAAGGAAAAAAGAAAAAATGATGTTATTGTTCCAAATCATTTTGGAGGAAATGGGGGTCTCCAACTTTAGAGGTCCCAAGTATTTTTGTTCATATTATATTCTACTTTAATTAAACATAGTAAATGCAACCTCACTGTATATATAATCTATATCTTACTATTCATATATTATATCACATCTAAATACTATATGACAAATGCTTAAGACTCTTAAAAAGATCTCAAAATTTGACTTAGATTAAGTGTTATTTTTATTTATTTATTATACATTCAATTATGTATGACTCAATTTTATTGCCATATTGTTATGAGTAAATTTAGGAATTTAAATTTTGAATTTTTAACATTACACATGTTACATGTCATCCTCAACATCTTATATCTAACTCGATTAAAGGAAACTAAGAGTATAAATTGATGCTATAAAATAAGTTTTCATTGTATGCGGATGGGAATAAACTTGTGGTTAGGTCAACTGACTCTATCCATTCAGTTATTTAAAAAAATGAGCAATCAAATTCTTAATTACTTGTGATTAGATCTGTTGATTCTATCCATCGAGTTATTTAAAAAGGTGACCAATCAAATTTTTAATTGATTGTGGTTAGGTCTGTTTACTCTATCTATCGAGTTATTTAAAAAAATGACGAATCGAATTTTTGATTGTTTGTGATTAAATCTGCCAACTTTAATTATTTAAAAAAAGTGATCAATCAAATTTTTGATTGCTTGTGATGGGTCCGTCAACTCTATCCATCGAGCTATTTAAACAGGTGACCAATCAAATTTTTAATTGCTTGTGGTTAGGTCTGACTTATTTAAAAAGGGAACCAATACAATAGTCTGGAAAAATAATCAATTTGAAAACCAATCTTCTTGGCAGTTTTGTGGTCCGTATGGAAAGTTAGGAATGATTTTATTTTCAATAACAGGACTTTAGGGGAAAAAAACGCTCATTGATCTAATTAAAGCTAGGCTGGGATTCTGGACAAAAAGCATATTGCGATCTAAAACATTACCTCGCTGCTGATTTTTAATGGATATTGAAGCCATTAGATCGTTGAAGCCTGATTAATCGAAGTTAATTATGCGCTGCTTTTGAAGGTTCTGATTCCTTGGCCTTTTTCCCGAAGCTCTTTGACCCTCTTTTGATGGCATGTTGCTACTGTTCTTTTACATCTAATATTGATGTACTCGTAGAATTTTCGTCAATATATTTCTCTTTTCTCAAGAAAAAACAAAAAACACACAATAATGAAAAGTATATCAGCTATGTGTGCTAATAAATCAGCGTACGTCAAGATTTGAAAGAGCACTAAAATGCTTGGTGGTTCGAATTTGTGTGGCCCGAATGGCTCGAATGTGTCAAAACGACGTCATTTTACACTCGAAACGACGTCGTTTTGAGTGATTCGAGCCATAATTTTTTGGGCCACCTAACATTGTTGTTTATCTAAATCCAGATTATGTATAGACAAACACATATGTGGAGAAAAAAAATCTACAAATTTACTTGAGAATATTGACAATCACTCGTGATGACATTGTAGCAATTGCACAAGTACAATTTCTATATTCACACATAATTTATTACATGGCTCATAGTAAAGGCAGACCAGTTGTATATTCAAGACAGAAGGCTATGCTAGGACCACCGACCCAGCCAACGAGAAAACACACTACATGTATAAAATAAATCAAGTCAACGAGAAGACACAGTACTTACATAAATTGAGCAATACCACTACAGCCCATAGGACAAACTATAGGAGCTATCAGCTTATTCTAGTTTGGACAATAGATAAAACATAATCATAATAATTAAATATTTTTCCATAGATAATACATATAAGGACACCCTATAACCTTGCTTTCTGCATAAATTGGACCGCCATCTATCTCTTCAACTTCTTTATCAAGAAAAACATATCTAGCAAATCACCTGAAATCAAATTTTGGAATTGATGACATTAAAGACTAGTTAAGCTCAAATGCTACTCCAATAGATCGACACCACTGTACATCAAGTAGTTCAAGATTTTGCATGCCCTTAACGCCTGTGAACTTTTATCCCTCTTAGTTTAGTTTGAAGTTCCCCAGGCTAAATCTCCATCAGATTCTCCATTTGAGAGATGTACAAATTTTCAATGGTAGTCGATTTAACCTATGAGTCCATTCATGAGGTTGCAAACATAATTAAGCACAACAAACTTTATTCTATTAAGCATCATCCATTAATTTAATTTGATTTTCAAATTAATACACTTCATATTTGAATAACTAAACATAAAATAGTTCTTACAAATCTATTGCAATATATTTTTAGATCCTTGAGCTAAAAACCCAACCCATTTTACTAGATTCTTGAATTTACCAAATATAAATACACATTAAGTTTCTTTTTGGTATACTGGACGGTGATCAAGGTGATAGGAGTCAAATCAATCACTAAATAATGAGATATAAGAATTCTCATCATGATTATCAAAATCTTGATTTAGATAGTAGAATTTTACGATTCTCTTATTTCAATTGGAGCAAATGATTTGGATCACACTAAAATCTTAAAGTAACTACAATCCTAGTTATAAAATTGAGTAGAATTATACTACAATCCCGATTATAGCGATCCCAGGTTTTCCCCTTTATGTACAATGTTCTAGACTTAAGTTCCGTGGTGTTGGTTGTCGTGTATATCTTTTTTCCGTCCTTCAATACTTTGTATTTGAGTTATAGGATGTTTTGGGCAGGATTGTTACAAGTTGGTTGTGTTTGGGAGCAAATGGTTGCTGTCCAGAATTTTGGTCCTTCGCTCGAGCGAGCCTTTTGTCGCTCGAGCGAGCTCTTTGTTTTAGATCCTTCGCTCGAGCCAGGGTTTCTTCGCTCGAGCGAGAGTTGAGTTTTGTGTCTGGTGGCTCGAGCCAGGGTTTCTTCGCTCGAGCATGCTTCTAGGTTGCAGACTTGAAGCTTTGAATTGTTGGCTCGAGCGAGACTTTCTTCGCTCAAGCGAGGGTTCTTTGTGTCTGGTCGCTCAAGCGACCAATCCTTCGCTCGAGCTAGCCTGTGTTATATCAGTAGATAGCAGCGGGTAAACACTTCACTTTTTCATCTCTTTTGATTTCAAAACCCTAGATTCAGCTCTCTCTCTCTCTCTCTCTCTCTCTCTCTCTACACTTAACTTCTCTCTAGGGTTTCATCTATTTTTAGTGTGTTTCTATCCTAAGTTCTTTGTAAGAAAGATAGAGGGTCGCGAGGGCTTTGTTTTAATCTGAACAATAGTGGATTTGGAGCACTTTGGTTTTTCCTCATCTACTCCTTTGAGCTTTTATTTTCGAGGTAGGGATACCCTACTCCATCTTATGAGTTTTGTCTTTAATTTTAGTCATTTTGATTAGTTGGTGATATTGGGTAATTTTGGAAAAAGTTAGGGTTTGAATTGTAAATTATAAAGGGGGTTTTCAAAATGTTAAATCACATGTGTATATGAGACCTTGGAAAATGGAATTATTGTTGTTATATTTATGAAAATGAACCTTAGGGTTGATATTGTAAATTAGGAAAAAAATGTCCTAGTTATGTGATAAATTAATTTGAATAATTAATTTGTGGGAATATGAAATTAAGTTGGAAATTATGAAATTGGGGAATTATGAAGTTGAATGGTGGAGTTGGATAGTTTAATCACTCACCTATGAAATTGTTGATATTATATCTGTTTGATGCATTTATTTTCTATTTAGAAATAACTGCTTTGGGCTATCAGTGGAGGATAGTCTTGATTGTTGTAGATACTGTATGTTGATTAGGGAAAACTGAAACTAATCACATTGGTTATGTCATTGAATATGACGGTTGGAATAATACATCAAGTATGTGTATTGATTGATCCTTGTAAGGTTGATGTACCATACAAATGCTCCCCCGGTTAGAGAATTTGGGAATAATCTCAGTTTCATATAGTCATGATTAGTAAATTCACCGCATTGAGCAGCAAACCTAGCAATATGCTCTACTGTTGATTGGTTTCCACTCCCATAGAAAAGGGTAAAATCTGGTATCCTGAACCCCCTTGGGTATTCATGTACCCTATCTATCCATTCTGGGTATGGTTTCTGTATACAGGAGTCTGGACCCCCCGAGCCATCGGTCCACACATCTCCCTAACAATATCAGTAATTTGGTCCCTAGGGACCATATTTTGTGCCTGCTGAACCACTACTGGAGGGACAAACACAGGATTTGGTGGACAAACTTGTGGTTATGGTCCTCTTGGTCTATAAAGTGGTACATTTGGGACTGGTTTTCCCTGTGGTACAGGTTGCTGTTCGGGGCGTGGGTAACCCCTTTGAGCCTGACCTGCGAAGGGACCTGCGAAAGGTGCTGGAACAGGTGTTGTGTCTCTGCCATTTACAGGAAAACCCTCCAACCCCCCGGGTATAAATTCGAATAAAGGATTAGTGTACCCCCTTGTGCCAGTGTAGACACCCCATTTTTGACCGACCTTAAGACTCAGACGTCACCAGTTGAGCACTCGGTGATATTGCATATTGTGCTCGTTCAGAAGTTTTAGAGTCTCGGCTGCGAGCCTTGCCTCCGGACTTCCGGACTCTTTTGTATTTTGTCTCGGTTTGCGAACCAGGCTCCGTTTTCTCTGTTTTCTCTTCCCAAAGGGAGGGAGAGGTCTCGTAGATCATCTCTCAGTGGCCGTAGGCTACGTTTCGTGGTCGTAGGCCGTTTTGCCCGTTTGGAGTCCAGTTTCTGATTTTTCGGAGCCGTTGGCCGTGTGCCTCGGTTCGGGACCTCTTAACCACCTCCGTTTGCTCCAATTTTTGGCATGCATCCTATTTACTCCCTTTTGAGGGACACTGCGGTCTGAGAGACCAACTTCGTGGTCGGACACTACTTCCGGTGCCTAACAGCCCACTTTCGGGGCCCCGAACTGCGTGTTTTGGCTCCCGAACCTTCATTCTGCATTTTTTGGCTCCGACCCGAACTTGAGATAGTCATATTTTGAGGTCCTTTTCATGTTTTATTAAGGACCTTTTGCTGTTTGAGATCTCCTCCTATCACTTGCTTCTTTTAGGCCTATTTTTGCATGGTATTTTAGGCTTACTTGTGAGCTGTTTCGGACTTGGTTATAAACTACAAAGTGTCTTTTTTTGAGCCCCTCTTCAACTTTGTTGAAGGCCTCTCGGCCATTTGGGTCCAGCAGCTACCACTTGCTTTTATATCCCACTTTTTGGCCTTTTTGGGGGGAAATTTGAATTTCAATTCCCCCCCCCCCATTTTTCCCCCTCTTTTTCACCTCTTTTGCTTATAAAACCAGCAGCTCCAAGTTGTGTTTTAGGGTTAGAAAATTTTGGTTTTGAGCTCTCACATTAAATCTCTCTCTCTCTCTCTTCCAAGCTCCAAAACCCTTTGTTCTTGGACCATTTTTACACTACAACCCCTAGCCTATCACCTCCATTACTCATTTCAGTACCTTGGAGGACATTTGAAGAGGTTGAAAGCTCAGATTTTCGGACTAAAAGCTGCTGGAAAGTTGTTCTTCAAGGGTGAGTCCCTATTTCCCTTAAACTTGCACTTTTTTGCATGATTGTTTAGCTTTACTTGAAAGTATTTTTGGACTTCGATCCAAACTGAAAGAGATTATATTTTGAGGTCATCTTCATGTTTGATTCAGAACTTTTTGCTGTTTGAAGTCTTCTTCTCCCCCTTTGTTCTTTACCTCTCTTTTAGGGCCTATTCTTGCATGATATGTTAGCCCTGTTTTTAAGCATTTTTAGGCTCCGAGCCAAACTGTAAAGTGGCTTATTTTGAGCCCTTCTTAAACATTGTTGAAGGGCTCATCACTGTTTGAGGATTCCATTTTCCACTTGCCTTTATATCCCTCTTTTGGCCTCATATTTGCATGTTTTGTTAGCCCTTTGTGCTTATATTTGTGGGCTCAGGTCCAAACTGTAAATAGCCTTATTTTGACCCCCTCTTCATGTTTGATCAAGGGTCTTTTGCTTTTTGAGGTTCCCTTCTTGCTCTTTGTGTTTAAACCTCTTTTTAGGCCTTATTTTGTATAGTATTTTGAGCATGCTTGTGTACTGTTTTTGACTCAGCCACCAACTGTAGAATACCATATTTTGGGCCCCTCTTCAACATTGTAGGAGGGCCCTTCTCTGTTTAGGGACAGCAGCTGCCACTTGCTTCATTATCTCTCTTTCGGGGCCATTTTTGCATGCTAGCTTAGCCCCATTTGTGTTCACTATTTGGCCTTACTTAAAACTATAAATATGCTTGTTTTGGGACTTCCTTGAATCTTTCTTCATGCTTCATGATCAAATAATGCATGTTTTGTATAGCTATAGGCCAATGCTTAGGCCTAGTTTTGCATTTCGGTTTCATTTCATGCATCGGGTGCCATGTTTCCATGATTCGGGACTGTTTTGGGTCATATTTTAGCGCTGAAATTTTCATGCTTGTATGCCATATTCCATGCCTTGCCATGTCTTGTTAGAGTGGCATTTTGTGCCTTAGGATCGGTTCTCGGTTTGTGTGCATGTGTGTATGCATTTCGAGTGTCTCATTTTCACCTCATGGCCTCTTATGCGAGTGTGGCTGAGGTCCACTCATGTTGGTGTAAGCCCATACTGCATTGTGTATGCCATTTTATTTCATAACATTGCGTATGCTAGGTTGTATGTTAGCACATTGTGTATGCCATGTTACCTCGTGCATCGTATATGCCATTTCATAGCATTGTATATGTTAGGCTGTATCTTAGTTGCATTTCATGCATATCATGCATTTTGCATCGTGTTTGGGATAGGGGTTAGCCTGAGCACGGGAAACGAGGGACGTTTCGTACTCCGAGTGATGGAACATGTCTCAATTCCCAGTCGCCGACACTCCGGATTATCCATGATGGAGTCTAGGTTTTGTTTTGTTTTTACGTGCATTCATTTCATATTGAGTTGTGCAATTCGACCCCTCGGCCATCATGCGTCGAGATGCGTGATTGGTGGCACGAGGATCGAGACATGCATACATATGTGAAAATACATTGCTATGCCTCTTTCCTGCTCTCTGTTGCAGCAAATCAAGAATTAGCAACCTTCCGGAGCTTGGCGCGCTTTCCAAGAATAATTGCAAAACAGAGGCTAATTGGGGCATCCCAGTGGATTTCCGCACAAGGCAGCCCAAACATACATCATTCATCAGAGTCAAGGCAGTCTCTGGCTTGCATGCCAGTTTATAGCTTTCCTAGATTAATTTGTAAATTAATTAGGTTTTTTGTATTTATTCGGGACTGTATTATTTATTCGTTTGGGACTGTATATTATTCGGACCCTCTACGCGAGGGCAATATTGTAATAAGTGTGCGTGTGTGTGATGTATGTCTTCTAACCCCACGTCTTTCTCCCTTTTATTTACCCGCTTATGATGGTTAGATTAGGGCATGTTTCAATTAGCATACAGTATGATAGCATGTTTGCATTCATTTCATCTGTCTTGCATGCACCGGGCTCGGCGCATCATACTAACTGCATTGTATTTTCAATTCCAAGTTGAATACATGTTAGCTGTAGCATTTCATATGCCATGTTTAGAGTAGCTGAGCCTGCTATAGTTGCATTTTTGCATGTGTTGCATTAGGCATTTTTGTATAATTAGGATCATGCATAGATTTCTAATTAGCTTCTGTTTTGGCTTGGAGTACTCGGTAAGTTTTATGCTTTAGCATCCTTGCATGCGTGTGAGTTACTGCCATGAATAGCATGCTTACCATGAGGCTAATTGCTTATGTGATATAACTGCCTGAATGCCTGTGGGTGAAGGTTGGGTTATTTGAATTGGAACAATTCATCAAATGTGTGTTTTAAAGCCCACTAGATAGAGGCAAAATCATGTTTTTCTAAGCCCACCCGAGGGTGGCAAATCCATGTCTTAGCCTACTTACGAGTAGCACCATCAAACCATTTTCAAACAAACAAACATGAAATGTTTTGTTCCAATTCAGGTGATCCAGTCTATACTTGTATGCTGTGAGCATCACATAGTAAATCTAGGCTAATAACCGGAATAAGAACACATAATGTTTTCAAAAATAGATATCATAGTTAGCAGAGGCCGATCTTTGATCGGGCGAGCGGGGGTGCTCACGAAGTGACCTTCCCCAATCGTACCCAAGTTCCCGAGCCGAGGCAACTTTGGTGATGACGGACACGTGGCCTTAGGCAAATGAGTCAGGGTTTCCTAAATTTCCCAAAAAATAAAACATTTAGGTGGCGACTCTGTATCTGGCAAAGCAGTCCATGTTTGGCACTTCTTTCAAAAAATCTGTTTTCTCAAAAAAATTTGCCGGATTTGGACTCTTTGGTTCAGATTACGAACCGTGACAATTTGAGAGTCCTGAGCTGTAGTGAGCCCAATATCGAATGGAACGGGGGACTCATCTCCCTCCCCGGGGGCGTTCAGGGACGTCTACAGTTTCTGGCGACTCTGCTGGGGATTTAGAGAACTTGACTCGAACTCATGATATCTGTTTTTTACTACACTTATGTGTTTCTTTGCATTGCATGTGCATTGGTGCGCCTAGGACACCGTGTTTGCCATCTGCTATTCCTGAACGGTTTGCCAGAGGCTTGTCTTGTCAAGGCATGACCATAAGGCTGACCGGTTGTGGGCTCTGCCAGTATGGGAACACAAACCCCGGTTTTACCGGGGCACCCTTTTTGACCATTCGACCTAGTGCATATTCGGATCCATAGTGACCATTCCAAACTAGGACAGGTTACTTACCCGATTTAGGTTGTTTGAAACCGCTGCGTGCGTAGTGAAACCCTAGCTCCTGACAAAATAGGACAGGGAAACCCTACCCCAACATAGGGGTGTTTTGGCTCTCACTTGCTTGCTATGTGCTTTTAGGGTGTGTCCCTACAGGAATGCATGTAACAGTTTACAAGATTGGGCATCAGGCCTGCGGACATCAGTATCTGGGAATCAGTTTTACCTGAAGGTATCAGTTCACCGGCAGAATTTTGGGCAGAATTCAGTAGAGAACACACTCATTCAACTATGCTCATATCTGTTCGGGTGAAATTAGGCTGAGATGCTGCATGTTTTCCCTTTTGCTAGGTAGTCCTGGAACCATAGCTTCAGAAGACTCCGATATTCCCCGAGGTTCGTCAGACTTGTGCTGATAGACTTTGTTCGGTCAGAGATTCAGTTCAAGGACAAATCAGTGTTCCTCCGCCAGAGGCAGGGTAAAAGGAGCCAGTTAGGCACAGATCACCGGTTCAGCAGTTACCAGATCAGTGGCCCTTATCCACCCCACCAGTGAATAGCCAGGCTGAGGCCTCAGTTTTTTATCAGTTTTTAGTCACCCCACCAGTCAGTTAGATGGATCAGCAGAACACATCAGGGATGGAAGCAATGATGCGCCAGATACAAGAAAGTATGAAACTCATGCAGCAAGATGCTGTCCGCCAAGCTGAATTCGCCAAACAGCAGGCTGCGATCATGGCCCAATAGGCAGACTTAATTGCCCGGCTGCAGCAGCAAACAGGAGCATCTGCTCCACCCCCGCCAGGAATTCCAACTCTCGGGGAGACAGCTAATGTCCAGGAAGATACGGACATTCCGACAGGGCCACCTCCGCCCCCGATCCTACCCCAGCTATCTAAAGCACCGATCAACCTGCTGGATTCTCCCTTTGAGTTCGAGGTAGACCATACAGCGTTGAAGTTGAGCAAGCTTGAAAAGTTGTTCAAAAAATCCCAAGGGGTAAAGTCCATCCCGGACATTGAGGACGGGTACACCGACGCAGCCGTGACACTGCCGAATAGGTTCAAGATGCCTCGCATCGACCGTTTTGATGGGTCAGGGGATCCCATGGTCCACCTGAGTTTGTTTTCAGATGTTCTGCTCCCGGTGGGCTTGACAAGATTACAGAAGCTTTCCGTTTTTGGCAGGACCCTGTCAGGTATCACTGCCATCTGGTACGCCAAATTGGAGGATTCAGTGAAACGAAGCTGGGATGAAATGGCCGAGGCCTTTGTCGCACAGTACTCGTACAGTACCCAGAGCGAGATTACAACGAGGCAGGAGCCCAAAGAGACTTTCTCAGATTTCGTAACTCGGTGGAGGGCGAAGGCATCGATGATGACCCTGAGGCCTACTGACAAGGACCAGATCAGGATGATTGTGCGCAATCTCCAGCCAAAACTGATGCAAAAGATGATTGTACTCCCCTTCCCTACCTTTTCTGATCTGCATGAGATGGGGGTACAAATTGAGGACGCTATGAAGCAGGGCCTTCTTGACCAGGAGAAAGAGCAACCCAGGAGGGCATTTTCCCGCAGTTCAAATGCGACCACCAGTGGTGATACAGCTGCAAGATCTTCTGATGTGGGCATGGTTACCACCACCGTATCAAAAACAGCTACCCCATTCACCGGTGCGTCCGGAAGTAGCTCACAAGGAACCAAATACCCACCTCGAGTCAAGAGGGTTTTTACCCCACATCATATGCCTTTGTCAAAGGCTCTAGAGGTCTTAATCCGGAAAGGGCATCAGAAACCGTTGGAACAATGGCCCCTACCCGATCCTATCCCTGTAAAACATGATCAGACTAAGTACTGCGCCTACCATCAACAAACCGGTCATGACACCGACAGTTGCTTTCGTCTGCGCCATGATGTACAAGATCTGTTTGACAACGGGGTCATTGCCGCACCAAGTCCTACAAAGTCTATCGGCACTTGATCAGTGAATTTGTGGGGGGATAATATGATCTGATCAGAGGTTGAACCAGCTGCGGGTGGCACTCGATTTACCCCAAATGTGGGAAGGACAGGCACTGTTTTGAGCATTTGTGAATGCTAGTTTCTGACTTGGGTATTGGGTCAGTCTTGTTGTTTTTGAGTCTGTCTTTTTGTTTTGAGTCAGTCTCTTTTGTTTTGGGTTTGTCTTGTTGTATCGAGTCAGCCCTGTTGTGTAGGAGTCGGGTGATTCCAGGGGGTGTTACCTCAGGCATCACCATTTTGTTTTGTGTTTGTCTTTTCGTTTTGTTTTGAGTCTATTTCTGTCAGGGAGCCAGTTGTGCCAACAGATTTTGAATGAAACAGCAGTGATTTTCACGCTCTCGCATTTGCTTCTGCCTTGTGCCAGTTGTACCAGAAATTCCAAATGAGATAGCAGTATTTGATTAGAAGCTGTGTCTTTTCTGTGCTTTGAATTCATTGCATCGACCTAAGTTTTTCAAAACTTTTCGAACACTGCGGTGAAAACGAAGAGGAAGGAATTCCTCGGGTTTTGCAAAACTTTGATCATTCGAGAGAAAGAAATGCGTGCTAAGCCCTTAATGAATGAAATCATGCTTGTTAGTGTGAGTACTGGGAAGGATCCTGGCTTGATCCAGATTGGTTCTACACTATCTTCAGCGCGAGCGACTGGTCGCTTTCTTAAAAGATTTCAAAAAAATGTTTTGCGCGGTCCTGCGAAGACCTGTGTAGAATCACTCTTGAGATTGTGCAGCTTAGGATCGCTCTCAGCCTCGAGACTCGACCCCTCTACTTTCAAAACCTTGAACTCGAATTCAGAACGTTCGACGGTCAACTACAATGTGGGGCCTGTGTGGCCAGATTCAAAGTAGCCTTCGAACAAGGGGCAAGAAAGTCAGATCAAAAAGATCAGATGCGATCAAAGGAAACTTGCAAAGCTCAATCAAAAGCACCCCTCGAACTAGGGGCAAAGGAATTTCAAATGTGCTCGAAGAGTCAAAGATGAAGAACGGCAAGAATGCCAAATCCCAGAAGGAAGGAAGGAAGAAGACACTGCTGAAGAACAACTGAGTTCCTATCCACAACACTAGAAGCAAATTCAGCCCCCATTGGATGGACTCCAACATCACCAGCAAACAGCAGCCATTCTCCTGGATTCAGATGACTTCAGGATCCCAAAACCATTTGACATGGACGAAGCTATACTTTTACCCTTGAGAGGCCCGCTGGGCCGAAAACCCGAAAAGGCGGCCCAGGCAAAAGTTAGAGCAAGAAAAGAAGAAAAAGAACAAAAAAACAAAAAAGAAAGATGCAAAGAAAAGAACAAAAAAAAAAAGAAAATCAAAAGAAATGAAAAGAAAAGAAAAGAAAAGAACACAAAAATTGAAAAGAAAAGAAAAACAAAGCTCGCAAGGTCGAAAACCCGCAACGGGCGCCTTGGCAAAAGTTAGAGCATAAAAATGAGAGGTTAAATACCCGAGTGTACCTTAACCCCGAACTACGTAAGGCTTGATTCCCATGTTTGGGATACGTAGGCAACTTCATTCTGAAGTCCAGCCATAAACACTTCCAAATCGACTGTGTCCATGCGATAGTTCTGGTCATCTTTGTCTTCTCTGTATCTGAGAGTCTGGTTGTGTTCGTCGCTCTGAGGACTGACTACAATGCGCTGCGGTGCTATCCAAACAAGGGGTAACTTTCCGTTGCCATTCAAAACGCCGCAGTGTCATTTCAAACAAGGGGCAACTTTCCATTGCCATGTAGTGTCCTTCAGACAAAGGGCAATTTTCCATTGCTATGGATCCGAGGTTGTGCATCTCAAGAGTAGGTTTCGTGCTCGTTGAGCAGTGGTCGTTTGCAAAAATAGTTTTTGAGAATTTTTACTGAGGTTGACTAATCTTCTCGAAAAGTACTCCATTTTTCAAAACTGGACCATTTCTTGGACCCAAAAAGGAAAACTCTCAGTGCTCATAGCCTAACTTGCATGATTTTAAATCAGAAAATCGAACAAGTGTGTTAATCTAACTCTCATGTTGGTCAAAATTGTTTTAGTGGAAAACCAAAACAAAAAATGGTCAAAATAATGAACTAGGGGCACAGTTGAGTCAGGCTTCCTGTCTTTTCCCTGTTGTCAATGCATTTGCCAGAAAGGGTACTCTACTTTCCAAAAAGGGCACAACTGAAGTCAACAACAAAGGGTTGAAAGCTCTCTCATCCTCCAAGCAACGAGGTATCAAGACAAGTGCGAAGCACGAACTAGAATGGGGCAAGATATTCCACTCCATCATCTGGACAGATCTTATCACGTCCAAACTCCCCAGCAAAGTATCATCAACTGATATTAGCTGCAGATTTGCTACACACCCAGTTGTAGCGCCACCTTTCCGTGGGAGGAATTCACTAGCTGTGAGCGAAAGAAAGAGAATCTAGCAGAATGCTAGGGGCACGAGCCCACAATTTGATGTTTATCCATCAACCACCCAGGGGAGGGATGAAAAATGAGAGATTGAAGAACAGAGAGATGTGCGATGAGAGGAAAAGTGAGAAGAGGGCTTTTTCAAAAAAACAGAGCTTGAGGGCCGAGTGATGTGAGAACCACAAATGAGAAAGGGTGGGAAACAATACCCGGTGAAACAGGCTCCCTATGCACGTCTATGTGTCGTGTCTTTAGTTTTGTTTGTCTTGATTCTTGCTTTGAGTGTGTCGTGTCTTTAGTTTTGTTTGTCTCGATTCTTGTTTTGAGTCGTTCCGAGCGTGTCTCGATATGTTTAGGTTGTTTACCTTTTGTTTTTCATTGTTGAGTCTTTTTCCGCTGTGTTCAGTCGTGGGCTCAATACCTGGTCGAGAACTCATTTTCTCAATTTCAAAAAATGATTTGTTGTGTGCTTAGAGTGTTGTGCCATTCTCCACATTTGTGCAAAAAAGGGAATTTGTTCTTTCGAAAACTACAGGGTTCAACCCAGGTCATGTGAGAACAGTAAAATCAGGATCTATATGAAGCTATATAGGTTCCGGATTGCAAAGCAAAAGAAAAGAGGGAAAACCTAAGCATTTGAGTGTGTCTCACCTTCAGCAAATCCCGTGATTGTACTCCGGATGCACCTCTTCAGGCCTTGCCAATGCTCCGAAGTATGAGTGCGCCTCTACCTCAAGCTCAAGATCAAGTCTGCTTCAAGCCAGAATAGGCAATCAGAAGTGCTCTCCCTGAGTACCATTCCCTGCCAGAGGCATCTTGGCTGTGTTCACAATGAGTTCCTAGGAGACCAACTGCGACGGTGGAAACTAGAGTTCGAATGGCTGATGCCTAAAACGTAAAGGTTCGGGATTTCCGGGACTAAAGTCTGGTTTAAATACCCAGAGGCGCGTCCTCGGCTTGAAATCTGTATGGAAGCCCCATAGGTTGAGATAGCGTGTATGCACCTCAATTCTGGATACTGAACCAACCTAGTCTGTCACCCCGTTGGAGAATAGGGAAAGTTGTGAATATGATCAGGAAGAAAGGCAACGTCCAAAGTGTTCTACATGAAGAACCCTTGTCAGTATTTCAGAGCCTTTTTATTGTAAGTTGAAGGTAAGTGTTCGAAGAGCATAGGGGAAGATCCCCATCGGAGTAGAGCAGTTCACTGCCACTCACCTCATGAGGTGCTTTCTAAAACGCTGTTTTGTCCATTTATTGCTTTCCTTAAGCATCATGCATTGTATTGCATTGTACCTATCAAGTTTCTTTCTCATTCATGCACGATATTGTATGTACGGTTCATTCAAAGAAGTTCCGTTTAAGATCATTCATTTAGTGTATCAATCACACTTCACACTTCACTTCATTTCTTTAGTATATCAATCACACCTTATTCACCCTTAGTGTATCACTCACACTTCATTCGTTTAGTATATCAATCATACTCTGTTCACATTGTGCATCTATCACACTTTGTGTTCATTTAGTATATCAATCATACTCTGTTCACATAGTGCATCTATCACACTTTGTGTTCGCTTTTAGTATATCCATCATGCTTGTTCACTAAGTGCATCTATCACACTTTGTGTTCACTTTTAGTGTATCAATCACACTTTGTTCACATAGTGCATTTATCACACTTTGTGTTCGCTTTTAGTGTATCAATCACACTCTGTTCACATAGTGCATCTATCACACTTTGTGTTCGCTTTTAGTATATCCATCATACTTGTTCACTAAGTGCATCTATCACACTTTGTGTTCACATTTAGTGTATCAATCACACTCTGTTCACTAAGTGCATCTATCACACTTTGTGTTCTCTTTTAGTGTATCAATCACACTCTGTTCACATAGTGCATCTATCACACTTTATGTTCACTTTTAGTGTATCAATCACACTCTGTTCACATAGTGCATCTATCACACTTTGTGTTCACTTTTAGTGTATCAATCACACTCTGTTCACTAAGTGCATCTATCACACTTTGTGTTCTCTTTTAGTGTATCAATCACACTCTGTTCACATAGTGCATCTATCACACTTTGTGTTCACTTTTAGTGTATCAATCACACTCTGTTCACATAGTGCATCTATGACACTTTGTGTTCGCTTTTAGTGTATCAATCACACTCTGTTCACATAGTGCATCTATCACACTTTGTGTTCGCTTTTAGTATATCCATCATACTTGTTCACTAAGTGCATCTATCACACTTTGTGTTCACATTTAGTGTATCAATCACACTCTGTTCACTAAGTGCATCTATCACACTTTGTGTTCTCTTTTAGTGTATCAATCACACTCTGTTCACATAGTGCATCTATCACACTTTGTGTTCACTTTTAGTATATCCATCATACCTGTTCACATAGTGCATCTATCACACTTTGTGTTCACTTTTAGTGTATCAATCACTCTGTTCACATAGTGCATCTATCACACTTTGTGTTCACTTTTAGTGTATCAATCACACTCTGTTCACTAAGTGCATCTATCACACTTTGTGTTCTCTTTTAGTGTATCAATCACACTCTGTTCACATAGTGCATCTATCACACTTTGTGTTCGCTTTTAGTGTATCAATCACACTCTGTTCACATAGTGCATCTATCACACTTTGTGTTCGCTTTTAGTATATCCATTATACTTGTTCACTAAGTGCATCTATCACACTTTGTGTTCACTTTTAGTGTATCAATCACACTCTGTTCACATAGTGCATCTATCACACTTTGTGTTCGCTTTTAGTGTATCAATCACACTCTGTTCACATAGTGCATCTATCATACTTTGTGTTCGCTTTTAGTATATCCATCATACTTGTTCACCAAGTGCATCTATCACACTTTGTGTTCCCTTTTAGTATATCCATCATACTTGTTCACTAAGTGCATCTATCACACTTCGTGTTCACATTTAGTATATCAATCATACTTTGTTCACTAAGTGCATCTGTCACACTTTGTGTTCACCTTTAGTGTATCTATCACACTTTGCTCACTTCACCCTTTGTATATCAATTACAGTTTGCTCAAATAGTATATCTATCACACACTCGCTTTGCCCACTTTATGCATCAATCACACACGCTCACACTATGCCTACTTTGTGTATCAATCACACGTGTTCGCTCTGTGTATCAACCACACACTCTCGTTTTGTGTATCCATCATATTTGTTCACTTAGTGCATCTATCACACTTTGTGCTCACCTTTTTGTGTATCAATCACACACTCTCGCTTTGTGTATCTATCATACTTGTTCACTTAGTGCATCTATCACACTTTGTGCTCACCCTTTTGTGTATCAATCACATGTTCGCTCTGTGTATCTATCACACATGCACACTGTATTCGCAGTGAGAATTCCATAATTTTCTTACATCCTTTCTGCACGAGGTGTAGTTTGGCTCGAGTTTACTTGCTTGCCTAGCATTCGCTTAAAATGTTGCATTTATTTCGTATAATTGCTTCATTACAGCTCTCTTTGCATGATCATGAGTGATGACCGGCTTCGCGTAGTGTATAAGTCCAATCTTCAAACCGACTTCGCGTAGCGTATAAGTCCAATCTTCAAACCGGCTTCGCGTAGCGTATAAGTCCAATTTTCAAACCGGCTTCGCGTAGCGTATAAGTCCAATTATCAAACCGGCTTCGCGTAGCGTATAAGTCCAATTTTCAAACCGACTTCGCGTAGCGTATAAGTTCAATTATCAAAATATTCCTGCATATCATTTTGCATCTTGCCCCCTACCTGCGGGCATGCCTGCGGGCACATCTTTGTTATCTTGCCTGTTTGTCTAAGTCTTCGGCCTTGTCAAAAATGGGTCGTCTCTGGGCTTTGGCATTCACTCTCATCACGTGTGACTTTCAAGTTCTGTCAAAGAAGGGCAACTGTAGACACCCCATTTTTGACCGACCTTAAGACTCAGACGTCACCAGTTGAGCGCTCGGTGATATTGCATATTGTGCTCGTTCAGAAGTTTTAGAGTCTCGGCTGCGAGCCTTGCCTCCGGACTTCCGGACTCTTTTGTGCTTTGCCTCGGTTTGCGAACCAGGCTCCGTTTTCTCTGTTTTCTCTTCCCAAAGGGAGGGAGAGGTCTCGTAGATCATCTCTCAGTGGCCGTAGGCTACGTTTCATGGTCGTAGGCCGTTTTGCCCGTTTGGAGTCCGGTTTCCAATTTTTCGGAGCCGTTGGCCGTGTGCCTCGGTTCGGGACCGCTTAACCACCTCCGTTTGCTCCAATTTTTGGCATGCATCTTATTTACTCCCTTTTGAGGGACACTGCGATCCGAGAGACCAACTTCGTGGTCGGACACCACTTCCGGTGCCTAACAGCCCACTTTCGGAGCCCCGAACTGCGTGTTTTGGCTCCCGAACCTTCATTCTGCATTTTTGAGCTCCGACCCGAACTTGAGATAGTCATATTTTGAGGTCCTTTTCATGTTTGATTGAGGACCTTTTGCTGTTTGAGATCTCCTCCTATCACTTGCTTCTTTAACGCTCTTTTAGGCCTATTTTTGCACGGTATTTTAGGCTTACTTGTGAGCTGTTTTGGACTTGGTCATAAACTACAAAGTGTCTTGTTTTGAGCCCCTCTTCAACTTTGTTGAAGGCCTCTCGGCCATTTGGGTCCAGAAGCTACCACTTGCCTTTATATCCCACTTTTTGGCCTTTTTGAGGGGAAATTTGAATTTCAATTTCCCCCCCATTTTTCCCCCTCTTTTTCACCTCTTTTGCTTATAAAACCAGCAGCTCCCAGCTGTATTTTAGGGTTAGAAAATTTTGGTTTTGAGCTCTCACGTTAAATCTCTCTCTCTCTCTCTTCCAAGCTCCAAAACCCTTTGTTCTTGGTCCATTTTTACACTACAACCCCTAGCCTATCACCTCCATTACTCATTTCAGTACCTTGGAGGATATTTGAAGAGGTTGAAAGCTCAGATTTTTAAACTAAAAGCTGCTGGAAAGTTGTTCTTCAAGGGTGAGTCCCTATTTCCCTTAAACTTGCACTTTTTTGCATGATTGTTTAGCTTTACTTGCAAGTATTTTTGGACTTCGATCCAAACTGAAAAAGATTATATTTTGAGGTCATCTTCATGTTTGAATAAGAACTTTTTACTGTTTGAAGTCTTCTTCTCCCCCTTTGTTCTTTACCTCTCTTTTAGGGCCTATTCTTGAGGTCATCTTCATGTTTGATTAAGCATTTTTGGGCTCCGAGACAAACTGTAAAGTGGCTTATTTTGAGCCCTTCTTCAACATTGTTGAAGGGCTCATCACTGTTTGAGGATTCCATTTTCCACTAGCCTTTATATCCCTCTTTTGGCCTCATATTTGCATGTTTTGTTAGCCCTTTGTGCTTATATTTTTGGGCTCAGGTCCTAACTGTAAATAGCCTTATTTTGACCACCTCTTCATGTTTGATCAATGGTCTTTTGCTTTTTGAGGTTCCCTTCTTACTCTTTGTGTTTAAACCTCTTTTTAGGCCTTATTTTGTATAGTATTTTGATCATGCTTGTGTACTGTTTTTGACTCGGCCACCAACTGTAGAATACCATATTTTGGGCCCCTCTTCAACATTGTAGGAGGGCCCTTCTCTGTTTAGGGACAGAAGCTGCCACTTGCTTCATTATCTCTCTTTCGGGGCCATTTTTGCATGCTAGCTTAGCCTCATTTGTGTTCACTATTTGGCCTTGCTTAAAACTGTAAATATGCTTGTTTTGGGACTGCCTTGAATCTTTATTCATGCTTCATGATCAAATAATGCATGTTTTGTATAGCTATAGGCCAATGCTTAGGCCTAGTTTTGCATTTCGGTTTCATTTCATGCATCGGGTGCCATGTTTCCATGATTCGGGACTGTTTTGGGTCATATTTTAGCGCTGAAATTTGCATGCTTGTATGCCATATTCCATGCCTTGCCATGTCTTGTTAGAGTGGCATTTTGTGCCTTAGGATCGGTTCTCGGTTTGCGTACATGTGTGTATGCATTTCGAGTGTCTCATTTTCACCTCATGGCTTCTTATACGAGTGTGGCTGAGGTCCACTCATGTTGGTGTAAGCCCATACTGCATTGTGTATGTCATTTTATTTCATAGCATTGCGTATGCTAGGTTGTATGTTAGCGCATTGTGTATGCCATGTTACCTCGTGCATCGTGTATGCCATTTCATAGCATTGTGTATGTTAGGTTGTATCTTAGTTTCATTTCATGCATATCATGCATTTTGCATCGTGTTTGGGATAGGGGTTAGCCCGAGCACGGGAAACGAGGGACGTTTCGTACTCCGAGTGACTCCGAGTGACGGAACATGTCTCAATTCCCAATCGCCGACACTTCGGATTATCCATGATGGAGTCTAGGTTTTGTTTTGTTTTTACGTGCATTCATTTCATATTGAGTTGTGCAATTCGACCCCTCGGCCATCATGCGTCGAGATGCGTGATTGGTGGCACGAGGATCGAGACATGCATACATATGTGAAAATACATTGCTATGCCTCTTTCCTGCTCTCTGTTGCAGCAAATCAAGAATTAGCAACCTTCCGGAGCTTGGCGCGCTTTCCAAGAATAATTGCAAAACAGAGGCTAATTGGGGCATCCCAGTGGATTTCCGCGCAAGGCAGCCCAAACATACATCATTCATCAGAGTCAAGGCAGTCCCTGGCTTGCATGTCAGTTTATAGCTTTCCTAGATTAATTTGTAAATTAATTAGGATTTTTGTATTTATTCGGGACTGTATTATTTATTCGTTTGGGACTGTATATTATTCGGACCCTCTGCGCGAGGGTAATATTGTAATAAGTGTGCGTGTGTGTGATGTATGTCTTCCAACCCCACGTCTTTCTCCCTTTTATTTATCCGCTTATGATGGTTAGATTAGGGCATGTTTCAATTAGCATACAGTATGATAGCATGTTTGCATTTATTTCATCTGTCTTGCATGCACCGGGCTCGGCGCATCATACTAACTGCATTGTATTTTCAATTCCAAGTTGAATACATGTTAGCTGTAGCATTTCATATGCCATGTTTAGAATAGCCGAGCCTACTATAGTTGCATTTTTGCATGTGTTGCGTTAGGCATTTCTGTATAATTAGGATCATGCATGGATTTCTAATTAGCTTCTGTTTTGGCTTAGAGTACTCGGTAAGTTTTATGTTTTAGCATCCTTGCATGCGTGTGAGTTACTGTCATGAATAACATGCTTACCATGAGGCTAATTGCTTATGTGATATAACTGCCTGAATGCCTGTGGGTGAAGGTTGGGTTATTTGAATTGGAACAATTCATCAAATGTGTGTTTTAAAGCCCACTAGATAGTGGCAAAATCATGTTTTTCTAAGCCCACCCGAGGGTGGCAAATCCATGTCTTAGCCTACTTACGAGTAGCACCATCAAACCATTTTCAAACAAACAAACATGAAATGTTTTGTTCCAATTCAGGCGATCCAGTCTATACTTGTACGCTGTGAGCATCACATAGTAAATCTAGGCTAATAACCGGAATAAGAACACATAATGTTTTCAAAAATAGATATCATGGTTAGTAGAGGCCGATCTTTGATCGGGCGAACGGGGGTGCTCACGAAGTGACCTTCCCCAATCGTACCCAAGTTCCCGAGCCGAGGCAACTTTGGTGATGACGGACACGTGGCCTTAGGCAAACGAGTCAGGGTTTCCTAAATTTCCCAAAAAATAAAACATTTAGGTGGCGACTCTGTATCTGAAAAAGCAGTCCATGTTTGGCACTTCTTTCAAAAAATCTGTTTTCTCAAAACAATTTGCCGGATTTGGACTCTTTGGTTCAGATTACGAACCGTGACAATTTGAGAGTCCTGAGCTGTAGTGAGCCCAATATCGAACGGAACGGGGGACTCATCTCCCTCCCCGAGGGCGTTCGGGGACGTCTACAGCCAGGTATGGCTTCGAACATGAGATTTGTAACCATTCTTATACCAGTTTCTTGTACTTGACCAGATCCACCAACTTGTGTGGCTTCATTGTTGAGTACTGAGGCATTTTGGCCTGCTATAGGCCTCGAAATGGGTTCATTCCAAGACTGAGATGATGGTCTTTCATAGTTCTGATTACTAGTTTGACCATTAGCATGTCCATTAACTTGCATAGGCTGTTTATCTCTAGCCAATCTTTGCTGAGGGACATTTAAAACTTCCTTAGTTGGTTGGTTGGTGGTTATTCATTCGATCCAAAAGGGATGTTGCCCACCTTTCCATTGTGTTCATTAGTTGCTGTCCCATGGCATCTACTAGGCCATCCCATGGATTTATTGGATGAGTAGATGGAACAGTGGATGGTCCAATTCCTTGGTTTCGTCCAATATTATGAACATATGGTTCTTGTACAGAAGTACTGGTCTGTTCGACCATACGTTCTGATAACATAGGAGTTTCCACAGGATGTGTTATCATATTATCCTCTGGATTAGGTATTTCTACCTCTCCTTCTACGCCTTCTTCTAAGCGTTCATTTTCTCCTTGTCATCTTCTTCTAGCCATTTCAATTAGTCCCACTGGGCGTGCCAAAAATATATGTTGGCTTTTTGGCTTTTCGAAGGGTATTTTTGTAAATGCGAGCGTGCCAGCAAGGATCAATCAGTCCTTGCAGAAATTATAATTGCCAACCAATTATCAGACGATTGTGTTTTAGTTCTTTCAGCCTCAATGAAGAGGACTTTTACTGGTGGCTTGACTTAGGTGAAATTAAGAGAAATAACAGTTAATATGAAGAACAATCGAAGTATTTCATTAAAATGAAAACTTACAATGGTCCAAACTCAGCCTCGTAGAGGTTTACAGCAACAATCTACTTGAATCTACTCCAAACTACTCCTATGAAGGAAGAGCAGTGCAGGTATTTAAAGTGCAGAAATGTAAAGAACAGGTATTTAAAGTGCAGGAAATGTAAAAACTGGAAATGTAAAAAACTGGAAAAGAAAATATGTAAAGTAAGACTGGTTTGTATGATCTGAGTCTGGGGGCTTTTTCTGGGGGCTTCCCTGCTATTTATACTTGTCAATGATGACCTTCGAGCTGCACTTCAAACCGTTGAACTGCTCCTCCATGATCGCTGATCATGCTTGTCACGACCCAAACCCGGCCCTATGGGTTTAGTACCGTAACCGGCCAGTAATCCGAGATTACCGAAGGCCTGCTTAACAGTAATACAGTAAAACAGAGTACAGGGCCTGGCGGAAGCCAATACAGTAAATAAACAATGTCCAATGAGCCGTGACAGTCTGTATGCCAAAAAGATTTTTCATGCATTCATACATAAACAGTACAGAAAGCATTCCGTCTGTACAACACAGTACGGTCTATACAAAATTTACAATCACACAGTACAGGGACCTAATCCCTGATAACAGTACGGTAACAGTCAGTCTATACAGAACAGTCAGACAGTATGGAGACAGGCGGGGGAAAAACAAACAAAACACCCCCAAGCCATAGCATGGCAACTCGGAACCTCGCAGTGAGGCACAAAGGCTGGCTTGACAAAACTGGAGTTACCCTGACGCTCCTAGCTGCGGTCTGGTGCCTGTACACCTACATATATATATGAGCAGTGAGCTAAAGCCCAGTGAATAACATAAAGCGTAAAGGGGTTTAGAATGAATGTCCTTACAGTAATGAAAACAGTTCATTTCAATCAGTAATTCAGTTGCTCAGTACAGTAAACAGTCATATGTGGTACATCCATTAGCATAACAGTAACTGTAGGTCTTAAAAGACCGAACAGTAATGATGGCCATCAGTCAGTAAACAGTAGTGGTTCCACGAGGGAACCGACAGAGATCTCTGTAACAGTAACAGTAACAGTATACAGTAGGTGCTAAGGATGCCACAGTACAGTTCAGAAATAAAGGACATACATTCATTCAGTTAACAGTAATCAGTTCAGAAAACAGTACAGTTCAGTTGTTCAGAAAATAATCATTTGTGAACATATCTTTACACAATCGTTACTCACAGAGTTCTGGGCTACAGTATGCTAGAGCGTGTCTCCCCAGTTGCCAACCCTACACAGTTCACAGGTTGAACACACACTAAGCTACACAGTTGGGCAATATCATAACTTAATCCCTAATTTGCCTTGGTGTGTTCTACAACGATATCCTCATCTAAATGCCTTAAACTAGGCCTAAGAATGCCTAGGATGGGATGAGGATGCAAAAATGCACATTTAAAAGCATTTTCAGGATTTTCAGAAAAACAGAGTCCCGCTCGAGCTCAGGTTTCCCCGCTCGAGCGTACAGGCAAACAAAGGTACACGCTCGAGCGCAAACTTTCCCGCTCG
The DNA here is from genome assembly GCF_055761805.1 of Camellia sinensis. Classification (NCBI taxonomy): domain Eukaryota; kingdom Viridiplantae; phylum Streptophyta; class Magnoliopsida; order Ericales; family Theaceae; genus Camellia; species Camellia sinensis. The sequence goes on along the minus strand of NC_138970.1, from coordinate 22,186,068 downwards.
AGCGTACTGTAAAAGTACTGGATGGGTGAAATCTCCGCTCGATGCCCGCTCGAGCGTGAGACCTGACTCCGCTCGAGCGCCCAATCCTCCGCTCGAGCGGACTGCAGAACAGTGCAGAGATGCTGGATGCTCGAATTCTACGCTCGAGCGGTACTTCATCCGCTCGAGCGGAAGTGCAAAATCTGGAAAACCCAGATTGCACCTCCAAGCTCAAAACCAAGTTGTTAACAACTCAAAACCGATCCTCTTGGGCTCATTTTCTGGAAAACTCTTATAAACACATGGAATAACATGATTCAAGCTCAATTTTGAGAAATCAAAGCCCAAGGGTGTTTAATTCAAACCAATTTCAAATCATTTTCAAGAACAATCTTCAAACATGACATGCATGATCTTAAATCATTTTCAAAGCTTCGATGCTGTTTCAAAAGAGCTCAAACCTTCAAAAATAAGATGAACTCATGGAGTATGACCAAAAGATGGACATGCATGTGATGAAACATGGAATACAACCTCCATACTCATCAATACTAACATGCATGCAAAGATTGAGCTTCAAATCAACAACAATGAGCCAAAATATGACTTAGTTCTACAATGAAGCATGAATCATGCAAGAATCAACTCAAAACATGAACAAGAAGACAATGGAGCTACCTTAAGTCTTGTAGTTCAAGAAGGGAGCTCAACCATGCAATCTCTTCAACAATTTCTTCAATTTCCAAACAATTCACAAGCAAAATTGAGATGAAATCAACTCCTCAAGTCTCTCTCTCTCTAAGGTCGGCTAGACAAGAAGAAATGGCTGATGAAATGTTCTACAAGTGTGTACATAAGGCTCAAGTGTGTGTATTTGAGTGGACCACTAAGGGTGGCAATTCGGTAATTAAGTCCAACTCTTTAATTAGCTTATTTAATCTAATTTAATCATACCTAATCAATTTTCAGATAATTGTACTATAAAATCACATAAATTGTGAGGGTCACGGAACATCAGTCGATTTCTAATTCGGCCGCCGATAAGGCCTTCAATTAGCAGATTAAACATACAAACAGGAACAGATAATCAAACAATCAAACAGATAGAATGCAATTTAACTAACATATACTCAATCAATTCGGTTTCCAATTTTCAGTCAGTCAGTTCAGTACTTTTGATCAGTTCAATTATCAGTCAGTTATCAGTCATTATCAGTTCCGTTTAACAGTAATCGGTGATTATCGGTAATCAATCAGTCCCTAATCAGTAAACAGTATGAGGGTTGTTACAGTCTCCCCTCCTTATAAAGAGTTTAGTCCTCTAAACTCGAGTTACCTTCATTCTGGAAGAAAACAGGATTCAGTGGAAACAGTTCAGGATATCGTTTGGCCATGTCATCTTCCCTTTCCCAAGTGGCATACACGCCACCGTGGTTTTGCCAATCAATTTTCACCAGCGGGATCTCTTTGTTCCTCAGTTTCTTGATCTGTCTGTTAACAATCTGTATAGGCCGTTCCTCGTAAGTGTAGTCATCACTCAACACTACGTGGGTAGGCTCTATTACATAGAACGGATCCCGAAGGTAGTCTCTCAACATAGAGATGTGGAAGACGTTTTGCATGTGCTCCATTTCGGGAGGAAGCGCAACTTGATACGCCACCGGATTGATTTTCTCAATGATCTCATACGGTCCGACGTATCTTGGTGCTAACTTGCCTTTGACTCCAAAACGAGTCTGGCCTTTCATTGGTGTCACTTTCACAAACACGTGATCACCCACTTCATACTCTCTGTCCCGTCTTCTGACATCTGCATAACTTTTCTGTCTACTCTGTGCAGTTTTCAGTCTTTGCTGTATCAGTTTCACTTTTTCAGTTGTTTCATACACAATCTCGGGCCCAAGCAAAGGCCCATCTCCAACTTCTGCCCAGCAAATTGGAGATCTACATTTTCTGCCATACAATGCCTCAAAAGGCGCCATACCAATACTCGAATGGTAGCTGTTGTTGTAGGCGAATTCAGCTAATGGCAGATGACTTTCCCAGTCTCCCTGAAAATCAAGGACGCACATTCTCAGTAAATCCTCCAGAGTTTGGATGGTCCTTTCTGATTGGCCATCTGTCTGAGGATGATAGGCACTACTCAGTCTCAGTTCAGTACCCAGTGCAGTCTGTAGGCTTTGCCAAAACCTCGATGTAAACTTCGAATCCCTGTCAGAAACAATAGACACAGGCACTCCATGCAGTCTTACAATTTCATCAATATAGATAACAGCCAATTTGTCCGCATTATAGATTGTCTTGACAGGTAAGAAGTGAGCAGATTTGGTTAGTCTATCAACAATAACCCAAATTGAATCCATACCTTTTCTGGAGCGAGGTAATCCAACGATAAAATCCATCGTGATATGCTCCCATTTCCACTCTGGTATGGGTAGGGGTTGCAATAGTCCGGCAGGTCGTTGATGTTCAGCTTTGACCTGTTGGCAATGAAGACATTTGGATACAAAATCAGCAATTTCTTTCTTCATTCCCGGCCACCAGAAATTCTGTTTCAGATCTTGGTACATTTTCGTATTCCCCGGATGGATAGACAATTTCGAATTGTGGCCTTCTTGCAGAACTCTTCTTTTCAGTTCAGTATCATTTGGTACACACAGTCTTTCTCGAAATTTCAGTACATTATTCTCAAATTTGAATCCCGGTCTCTGTTTAGATTCTCTTTCTTCGATGATCTTTTTCAAGAAGTCATCCAGTTGCTGTTTCTCTTTAACCTCTTCAATCAGTGCCGGTTGAGCAGAAATAGCAGCTAAGGTTCCACCTTGTCCTCTCAAAACAATTTCAATCTCAGATTTTTCAAGGTCACAAAGCAACTCTTTCTGTCCGGTGAGCAAACAAGCTAAGTTTCCAATCGACTTCCGGCTCAATGCATCGGCAACGGTATTGGCTTTTCCCGGATGGTACAATATCTGTAGGTCATAGTCTTTAATCAGTTCCAGCCATCTCCGCTGTCTCATATTCAGTTCTTTCTGTGTGAAGAAATACTTTAAACTCTTGTGGTCGGTGTATACTTCACATGTCACCCCGTACAGATAGTGACGCCAGATTTTCAGTGCAAATACTACTGCAGCAAGTTCCAGATCATGGGTTGGGTAGTTCTTTTCATGCGGTCTCAGTTGTCGGGAAGCATAAGCAATAACTCTCCCATTCTGCATTAAAACACACCCCAGACCCTTATGAGAAGCATCACTAAATACAGTATAACCATCCGTACCTGAGGGTAAGGTAAGAACTGGTGCAGTCACTAATCGAGTTTTCAATTCCTGGAACGCAGATTCTCTTTGGTCAGTCCAGTCAAATGATGTCCCCTTTTGTGTTAACTGTGTCAGTGGTAGGGCAATTTTGGAGAAATCTTTGACAAATCTTCTGTAATATCCAGCCAATCCCAAAAAGCTTCGGACTTCAGTCACATTTGTTGGTCTAGGCCAGTTCACTACAGCTTCAATTTTCTGTGGATCAACAGAAATTCCATCTTTGCTAACAACATGCCCCAAAAACATAACATGGTCAAGCCAAAATTCACATTTAGACAGTTTAGCATACAGTTTCTGTTCTCTTAAGGTTTGCAGGGCAAGTCTCAGATGATGTTCATGTTGTTCTACACTTTTGGAGTAAATCAGTATGTCATCGATAAATACAACGATAAAGTCATCAAGGTATGGTTTAAAAATTCTGTTCATAAGGTCCATAAAGGCAGCTGGTGCGTTCGTGACTCCAAAAGGCATAACTAGAAATTCATAATGTCCATACCTTGTTCTAAAAGCAGTTTTATCAATGTCTTCCGGTTTAACCTTCAGTTGATGATACCCCGATCTGAGATCAATCTTAGAAAACACTTGTGCACCCTGTAACTGATCAAATAAATCATCAATGCGTGGCAATGGGTATTTGTTCTTTACAGTTACCTTATTCAGTTCACGGTAGTCGATGCACAGTCTCAGTGAGCCATCTTTCTTCTTGACAAACAAAACAGGAACACCCCATGGCGAAGTGCTAGGTCTGATAAACTTTTTGTCTAACAGTTCTTGCAGTTGCACTTTCAACTCCTTCAGTTCAGTTGGAGCCATTCGGTAAGGAGCTTTCGAAGCTGGCTGTGTTCCCGGAATCACATCAACGGTAAATTCAATTTCCCTGTCAATCAAATCCCCTGGCAGATCATCTGGAAATACATCTGGGAATTCCCTGACTATAGGAATACAATTCACATCAGTTTTATCACTATTATCAGTAGACGCAGTCAGTACAGAACACAGATATCCTTTACATCCCTTTCTAATTAGTTTAACAGCCTTCACAGATGAAATCAAATACGGAGGAGGTACTACTCCATTCCCATTAAACACAAATTCAGGCAAACCAGGTGGACGGAAAACAACTTGCTTGGTCACACAGTCAATGGTGGCATGATATTTTTGTAACCAATCCATCCCCAATATTACGTCAAAATGATCAATGTTCAATGGCAGTAAATCAATAAACAGATGCATATCCCCAACAATGATTTCACATGCAGGGTACATATAAGCACATGTCATGGACCCTCCTACGGGTGATGATACGGCTAGCAGATAGTTCATAGGTTCTAAGGGTCTATTCAATTTCCGTGAGAAAGCATGCGATACATAAGAATGTGTAGACCCCGAATCAATCAGTACATATGCATTTTGAGTACAGATAGAGAGAATACCTGACACAACGGTCTCGGTATTCTGCACATCTCCCGGTACTAGTGCGAACACTCGGCCTTGCCTCACAGGCTCTTTCCCGGCAGCTTTAGGGTTAGGCTTTGGTGCTACAGTTGATGCTGCTGCGCTTGGTGCAGCTTTACTACTGGCTTGTGGAGCAGAGGGGCAGTCTTTAACCATGTGGCCCACCTTGCCACACCTGTAGCAGGCTCCAGATATTCTGTAGCAAACCCCTTTGTGCTTCTTGCCACACTCAGAACAGGGTGGTATGAAACCACTCCCTTGGCTGGGGCTAGTTGCCGACCCCGTATTCTGTTTCTTGTTGGCTGGGTTGTGCTTGCCTTTCTTGAATTTGAAACCCTGCCTTTTACCATGCCATTCAGTTGTTGGTGTTTCAGATTGCTTCACCGCTGCAATGTTCGACTCGGCCATCAATGCCCGGTCGAGAACACCCACAAAAGTCGGTAGTTTCAAAACATTTATTCGATCAAGTATTGCCACATTAAGGCCACCTTCAAATTTCCTGGCCTTCTTATATTCAGTATCCACCATATGCGGTGCATAACGGGCAAGTTCAGTAAATTTCGTTTCATATTCTGCAACGGACATTGTGCCCTGCTTCAGCTGTTCAAATTCGGTCACTTTCCTATCCCTAACACACTGAGGGAAATACTTTTCAAAGAAGGACTCCTTGAACTGAGCCCAAGTCATAACGGCATTTGTATCGCGAATCAACATCCACCACCTTCTAGCTTCTTCTTGAAGGGTGAAGGTAGCTAACAATACCTTGTTCGCTTCCGAGCACGGAAACACTTCAAATAATTTCTCTGTTTCCAGAACCCAAGCTTCAGCTTTTAACGGTTCAAGGCCTCCCTGAAAGGATGGCGGTTTCATTTTGCTGAACTTCTGGGTCAAAGCAATTATGTCCCCATCATTCACATTCGCATTAAGTTCCGGCTGTACCGGAGGAGGAGGAGGCTGTTGGTTCTGTTGCTCAAGTCTAGCAGTTATCAGTTCTATCATTCTTTCCATTCTTTCCATTCTTGCCTCGGTAGACGAGGATTCAGGTTCGTTTGCATTGTCCATTTCACTATGAGCAGTTATAATAGTTTTAAACATAAGCAGTCATTTGTTTAACAGTTCACCACATTAGCATGTATTCAGTCATAACATAACCACACACTTATCATGTTCATGAGATGCCCTAATGACTTTTCTAGGACACCCTATAGCTCATTTGGACACGTGTGTGCGGTATAACTCGTGGTTAAGTATCGCTCTGATACCACTCTGTCACGACCCAAACCCGGCCCTATGGGTTTAGTACCGTAACCGGCCAGTAATCCGAGATTACCGAAGGCCTGCTTAACAGTAATACAGTAAAACAGAGTACAGGGCCTGGCGGAAGCCAATACAGTAAATAAACAATGTCCAATGAGCCGTGACAGTCTGTATGCCAAAAAGGCTTTTCATGCATTCATACATAAACAGTACAGAAAGCATTCCGTCTGTACAACACAGTACGGTCTATACAAAATTTACAATCACACAGTACAGGGACCTAATCCCTGATAACAGTACGGTAACAGTCAGTCTATACAGAACAGTCAGACAGTATGGAGACAGGCGGGGGAAAAACAAACAAAACACCCCCAAGCCATAGCATGGCAACTCGGAACCTCGCAGTGAGGCACAAAGGCTGGCTTGACAAAACTGGAGTTACCCTGACGCTCCTAGCTGCGGTCTGGTGCCTGTACACCTACATATATATATGAGCAGTGAGCTAAAGCCCAGTGAATAACATAAAGCGTAAAGGGGTTTAGAATGAATGTCCTTACAGTAATGAAAAAGTTCATTTCAATCAGTAATTCAGTTGCTCAGTACAGTAAACAGTCATATGTGGTACATCCATTAGCATAACAGTAACTGTAGGTCTTAAAAGACCGAACAGTAATGATGGCCATCAGTCAGTAAACAGTAGTGGTTCCACGAGGGAACCGACAGAGATCTCTGTAACAGTAACAGTAACAGTATACAGTAGGTGCTAAGGATGCCACAGTACAGTTCAGAAATAAAGGACATACATTCATTCAGTTAACAGTAATCAGTTCAGAAAACAGTACAGTTCAGTTGTTCAGAAAATAATCATTTGTGAACATATCTTTACACAATCGTTACTCACAGAGTTCTGGGCTACAGTATGCTAGAGCGTGTCTCCCCAGTTGCCAACCCTACACAGTTCACAGGTTGAACACACACTAAGCTACACAGTTGGGCAATATCATAACTTAATCCCTAATTTGCCTTGGTGTGTTCTACAACGATATCCTCATCTAAATGCCTTAAACTAGGCCTAAGAATGCCTAGGATGGGATGAGGATGCAAAAATGCACATTTAAAAGCATTTTCAGGATTTTCAGAAAAACAGAGTCCCGCTCGAGCTCAGGTTTCCCCGCTCGAGCGTACAGGCAAACAAAGGTACACGCTCGAGCGCAAACTTTCCCGCTCGAGCGTACTGTAAAAGTACTGGATGGGTGAAATCTCCGCTCGATGCCCGCTCGAGCGTGAGACCTGACTCCGCTCGAGCGCCCAATCCTCCGCTCGAGCGGACTGCAGAACAGTGCAGAGATGCTGGATGCTCGAATTCTACGCTCGAGCGGTACTTCATCCGCTCGAGCGGAAGTGCAAAATCTGGAAAACCCAGATTGCACCTCCAAGCTCAAAACCAAGTTGTTAACAACTCAAAACCGATCCTCTTGGGCTCATTTTCTGGAAAACTCTTATAAACACATGGAATAACATGATTCAAGCTCAATTTTGAGAAATCAAAGCCCAAGGGTGTTTAATTCAAACCAATTTCAAATCATTTTCAAGAACAATCTTCAAACATGACATGCATGATCTTAAATCATTTTCAAAGCTTCGATGCCGTTTCAAAAGAGCTCAAACCTTCAAAAATAAGATGAACTCATGGAGTATGACCAAAAGATGGACATGCATGTGATGAAACATGGACTACAACCTCCATACTCATCAATACTAACATGCATGCAAAGATTGAGCTTCAAATCAACAACAATGAGCCAAAATATGACTTAGTTCTACAATGAAGCATGAATCATGCAAGAATCAACTCAAAACATGAACAAGAAGACAATGGAGCTACCTTAAGTCTTGTAGTTCAAGAAGGGAGCTCAACCATGCAATCTCTTCAACAATTTCTTCAATTTCCAAACAATTCACAAGCAAAATTGAGATGAAATCAACTCCTCAAGTCTCTCTCTCTCTAAGGTCGGCTAGACAAGAAGAAATGGCTGATGAAATGTTCTACAAGTGTGTACATAAGGCTCAAGTGTGTGTATTTGAGTGGACCACTAAGGGTGGCAATTCGGTAATTAAGTCCAACTCTTTAATTAGCTTATTTAATCTAATTTAATCATACCTAATCAATTTTCAGATAATTGTACTATAAAATCACATAAATTGTGAGGGTCACGGAACATCAGTCGATTTCTAATTCGGCCGCCGATAAGGCCTTCAATTAGCAGATTAAACATACAAACAGGAACAGATAATCAAACAATCAAACAGATAGAATGCAATTTAACTAACATATACTCAATCAATTCGGTTTCCAATTTTCAGTCAGTCAGTTCAGTACTTTTGATCAGTTCAATTATCAGTCAGTTATCAGTCATTATCAGTTCCGTTTAACAGTAATCGGTGATTATCGGTAATCAATCAGTCCCTAATCAGTAAACAGTATGAGGGTTGTTACAATGCTGCCTTATAAGTAGTTCCACTACGCCATCACTTGCAGTTGAGCTTCCCTCCTGTATTTAAATTTGAATATGAATAACCGTTGAAGCCACGTCACCTTGTATCTCTTTACTGATCTAGTGTTACTCAGATCACGTGAGAACCAATATTCACCGCCACGTGTACGATCAGGATCGAAGACTTGAATCATCTTCCCATAATACCCTTATTCTGCCACGTGTCGAATTGTAACTGGCTTTTACAAAATATGTAGCCAACACATATATTATGACATTGTTATAATTTATTGTAATTGTTATGATATTTGGAAAAAATTATGATTCTTTCATGTAACTTGTTGGATGACCGGTTTAACAAGTAACTTTTTATGATGTGACACAATATAGATCACACAATAGTTGCGTATCATATGTCGTTTCAGAAGGTGCAAGTAATACTATTGTATACACCCTCAAAAGTGTAAACTATATGCAAGGTAGGACATTTGTGGGGTTGATTACTACAAATGTCATAACTTATTATTTCTCAATCATAACTAAAAAAAATATCAAAAAAATTAAAAAAAAAAAAAAAAATCATAACTAAACACATTTTGAGTCATAGCCAAAACAATGTCATAATCAATGTGACAATGTGTATAACCAAGTCATAACAAGCATCACACTAATAAGTTATAACTAACACCACTAAAATTTATTTATATATTCAAGATATGAAGAATCATTACAATAACAAAAAAAAATTAAAAATATAGTCTAATTTGCTTATGATATAACAAATCTAGATTACAACAAAAGAAAAAAATATTAAACTTATAATACAAAATAAAATTTAAACAATTACAGAAAAGAATTAATTAAATAGTATTTTATTGTATTTTTAAATGGGTTTGGCTTCTCTCTAGTTTGTGAATGAACTGAAGAGTGTTGTTGGGCTCGTGGGAGCCTACCACGGGTCTCGTTTGATAATCCGAATCGTTGAATGTGTAGATCTTGTAGAGTACTATACGCTTTTAAAAAATCACATTGATTGGATATCGATAGTTATGTGATCAAATCAGTTTTATATATAAAAAATTGACGGCGAAAAAATAAACAGTTGTCAGAAATCTAATCCGATGAGATAGCTATCGATATCTGATCAACGTAATTTTTTACAGACATATAGTACTCAACTAGTTCTACATATTGAACTGTTCAGATTATCGAAATAGGACCCGTGGTGCGTTCCCACGAACCCAACAACACCCTCCAATCCAATCACGGACGGGAAGGAAGCCAGACCCTTTTTAAATATAGAACTAATAAGCATTCATAATTTACTATAACCTTTCAGTTTAGATTGTGAACTTAGATTAGTTGAATTAAATTCTTTTTTTTCAGTTTCCAAAAATAGTTAGGGTTAGGTGAGAATTTTTTATATAACTTAAACCTTACACGAAATAACAAGTTAGACTAATATGATTTTTTTTTCCCATTGAAGTTATGTATTTTTTTGTTACATATTTTAGATTCATTCCGTTAATATATATAATTATATGTTATAATTTTTTTCATTTACGATATGAATTGTTTGTTACATATTTTAGAGTCATTCTATTAAAAAATATATATAATAATTATAGGGAAATTTATTAAAAAATAATTTTTCAAATGTTTGTATTCCAATTAGCCCACAAGATATTCTTTTATTCTAATAAGTTCTATTATTTAGACATTTGATCTACGAAATCCTAATTCTCATATTTAAAATATTTTATGGACATTTTTACTTTTACAAATATTTTTTGAACGGTTAGTAATTTGGTGATGTAAACATTCATATTTTACAATATAAATATTCACATTGACATGTTAACATTCGCTTTGATGGTGTGAACATTCACATCACGAAATATTCATATTGTAAATGTAAATATTATTAGGGGTGTTTTGATAACTATGTCACTCATAGGACTTATTGGAACATAAGAAAATAATGTGGGCTAAATAGAACATAAGTAGGTGAAAAGAGATTTATGAAAAAGTGTCCCATAATTATATGTTATATTTTTTTTAAATAAGGAAATATAATTGAGCTGAAATCAAATATTTTATGAATAATTTTATTTAGTAGAGATTCATTTCATAAAATTTAACTTGTAAAAAAAAATTTAACTTCTCCACACACTTGGTACTTTTAACTAAGAGCGAAAGTTTTAATATGAAACATTAAATAGACACAAACCATAAATGACATGATACAATAAAATACAAAAAATAAATAGATTAAATTAGTATTGAAGTAATTATGACATAAATTTAAAATAAAACCACATGATATTTAATTGTGATCCCTAAATTTTATCAAAATTTGGAGGCTGAAGCAACTATTGACTGACCCTAAAGCGAGGTAATTAAAATTATAAGAACTAAAATGACAAAAAGACTAAAATATAAAAACTACAAATATAATTTGCACTAAATCTTTTCTTATATAATTGCATTGACTATATATAGTGATTAACTAAAAACTTGCCTAGATGCTAACTTAATTGTAGCCTACATAACCCAGTTTACACTTCATTTATTGGGAAATTTTAACATACACTCCCTTTAAAAAGGTGTATCATATATATCTATAGTTATGTCATTTTCGATTTTAATCAATTTTTTTCTTAAGATATGACATTATTTTAATTATGTCTCATGTTGGGTTTAGTTATGACATTTTTTTTTTAATTATGACTCCTAAAATATGAAATTATATCTTTTTTTTTTTGTTATAAGATGCATACGATGTACACCCTTTAAAGAGTGTGCTCTATAATGTTTCCCCCATATTATTTTGGCAAGTTGGCAAAAAGTCAAAAAGTTACTCAAAAAGTTAAAAAGTTATCACTATTCACCAAAAGTCAAAAATTACGACTGCACAACTCCCAATCATAATTTTTCTCTACACACTAATTTATATAATTTTTTAATACACATTTTTCCATAAAAAGTCAAAAAATTAACCCAAACATCTATATTTTTTCCTCAATTTTTTAATCTAAAAAGACAAAAAGTATACTTATTTAGGATATCTCAAATTTAATATCTCAAGTTATTATTAGAACAAAATAAATTATAACCCATTTTACATAAAATTTATAATGTTTAATTGAATCGCTATTTATTCATTTATGATCTGGACAAAATGAATGAACGATTAAGGCCTCGTTTAGGAACAGACTAATTTAGTAACTTTTTGGTTATTTAGCTAAAAAGGTAGCTAAAAAAAACTTGTATGTTTGGGATGACTTTTTGACTAATTACGAAAAGATGTGCAAAAAGTAGAAAAAAATAGAATCTTTAACTTTTTTGTATGAGTTATTGACTTTTTGATTAATTTAGTAACTTTTTGACTTTTTGACCAAAAAAATAAGTTCCCAAACGGGACCTAAGTCAGTTTACCAAAGTTAAAAAGATATTTTGAGTAAATATTTTAAAATTGAAACTACTCAAATATATCACTTTTAAATTGCTCGGCAGACAATTTGACTTAATAATTATGTAGCACTTTACATGGTATAAAATTTGAAACTCAATTTAATTCTTTTTATGATAATTGATTTATTTCTTCCTCCTCATTATGGAGTTGTTGAGCTTGGTGGGTTGACAAAAAACAGAATGATGAAGGTTGCGTTTGGTAGAGTTTTGTAAATATGATTTGAAAGCATGAGTTATATTTTGAGTTTGTGAGTTGTGGAATTATGATTTGAGTGTAGAAAATTTGTTTGGTTATAGTTTTTGAATAGAATGTTGAATTGAGTGTGAAATTGAGTTTTGAAAGTTTGATTTGCCATGTGAAGTAAGAAAATTTGTTTGGTTATGAGTTTTGGAAAGAGTTTTCAAAACTTAATTCAAATTGTTATAACTCATAACAAAACACACTACTTTCACACTATTAAAAATTCTGATCAACACTCATAACCAAACTCTTTTTTAAATTCAATTAAAAAATTTTATTATTAACAGAAAATAACATTAATCAATTTTTTAATTGAAAATATTACAAAGGAAATATTTTTTTTTTTCAAAATAAATATTCAAAAAATTTAAATCATAAATATTTAAATAATCTAAAAATTTAATAAGTACAAAATTAAAATAAATATTCAAAAAATTTAAATAATTTAAAATGTTAATATTTTAAATTTAAAAACAACTCTACACTCAAATCGTAACCAAACACATAAAATAAAACTCAATTAAAAAATTATTTTTAAAACTCATAACCAACACATAACTCGAAACTCCATACTACTTTCACAATTCTACACTCAAATTATAACCAAATATATAACAACAAAATTAAAATATTTAAAAATAATTTTATAAAATAGAGTTTGAATTTATTTTTATAAAATATTTTAAATTTTAAAAAATTAAAATCATAATATTTTGAAATTAAAATATTTAAAAATATTTAAATATTTAAAAAATTAAAATATTGATTTGAATTAAGTTTTGAAAAGAGTTTTGAATTACGTGTTTGATTATGAGTTTTGAAAAATAATGATTATGTTTTAAATTGAGTTTTAAAAAATGAGTGTAGAATTATGATTTGAAAGCTCAAAACAAATAACACACAAAAATTAATAGATAGAATTATAATTCGAAACTCTTACCAAACGGAGCCGAATTTTCTCTACTTTTTGCTCCATGTGAGTGGGCTCCACCTCAATGATTTATTACAATATATAAATATTAAAAAAATAATATAAAAGTCTATTTTTTTAAATTTAATAATTTATTAATAAAATAATTAATTGATAATTAAAAAATAATTAAGAGAAAATTTATTTAAATATTTTAAGAAAATGCCACGTTACTAAATCTACAAAGTGAATTTATTTTTTTGACCTGAATAACAATACTTATAAATATTTTAGGAATAAACATTTTTACCGTCAAAAGTGAAAATATTATTACTAAAAATATTAAGGTCCCAATTTCAACCAAATATTTTTACCTTCGAAAGTGAAAATATATTATTACAAAAAAAAAAATATTGGGCTGCAAATTCAATCGGTAGGAAAAGGTGGTCCGAGAAAGTAAAAAAGTGGCGGCTAGTGATGAAATTTTAAAATATCACTAGCACTACTAGAAATATGATTATTTGCGTCTAATTTTTTGCGACTGACTGTTTAACCGTCGCAAAAAAAAAAAAAATTGTCTTAAAATCTCATTTTACTTGAACACCCCCCCCCCCAAAACAAAAAACGTGAAACGTAAAACGTGACCTATGTCCAATTTTTTCCTAATTTCCCAAATCTGAACTCTCTTTCTTCTCTCTCTCTCTCTCTCTCAAAATCTGTCTTGCTCGACTCTTTCTTTTGAATCTCCACGCTCTCTCTCACTCGAATCTCACTGTCTCTCTCGCTCGACAGTGAAGATTTGAAGATTTGATTTCAAAATTTGAAGATTTGAAGATGCTGTTGATGAAGATTTGAAGCCAAATATTTGAAGATTTGAAGATTTGAAGATGCTGTTGAAGAAGATTTCGATTGATTCATAATCGAGATTCATAATCGGTAAGCCTAAACACTTCTCTTTGTCTTCTCTGTAACGTTTGACACATCTTCATCGATTCATCGTCATCGCTCGAATCTTACTCTCTGTAATGACACATCTTCATCGCTCGAAATTGTTTTGTTTAGGTAGCCACTAAAAGACAGATTTAATTTAACCAAGTTAACATGAATCAAATAAATTTATAACGCTGTGCTAGACCAGGTTTGCAGGCAACAAATGAGTGTAAGTAAACCATATATTCACAAAAGAGAGCAAGGTTTTCAAGGAAATCATGAATGTGGAAATGTATAAACCAGAAATGGAGAGAGTTGGTTGACTTATAACTAATAACTTGTCTATAACAGAAAGGAGAGACAATAATGGTTGAAATTATATTTACAAACTTCTTATGCAAAAGAGGGAAAATGATATGAATGGAACTATACTATGCAGAAACGAAATTGATAGAAGGTAGTCGTTGTTAGTTCAAGGGTTTTCCAAGGAAAGGAAAAAAATTAGTCAAAGCCTCAAAATTAATGTCAAGAAAACATATCAAAGAAAATAAGGAATTTCAGGGCATCACAAAGTTGAAGCAATAGCTGTTCAAACTGAAAAACACAGGCCATGTGGCCTAATCAAGCCAAACTGCTAGCCTTCCTGAGAATTTGTGAAATCAATTAGGAGGGAAAATTTGAGTTTTATCACTAGCAAAACTAAGAAAAACAATCGAAATCCAATTCACTTCTCTTTAGCATAATTCCAAAGACATTGAGAGAAGTGCAAACACTGCAGAAGTCTAAGACTTTATGCGTTGTTCACTTCAAGATACTCTCACAAACAAATTTTAAAAAAGCATGTCCAAATTCTTTTGAAGAAGAGTTTTTTTTAATCCCCATGCAACCCTTGAATAGTTCACCTATATGATTCGACCAAAGCTTCTAGAGAAACATAGATAATTGCAATTCACTACCTACTCATCCACACAGCCAATAGCATAACTAGTTCCATTGTTATTAACTTGCATGTGGTCTATTACACTTCAGAAGCTTTGGAATCCCATCAGCTTTCCACTGATTAGTTTGGAAAAAGCAAAAGAAAACTCGTTTGTTTTTCATGTGTTTTACATCTTTGAATCATCTATAATTCAATTTTTGTAAACTAACATATTGATGTATTGTGGTCAATAAGATACCCAGGAAAAAGCAAATTCAAAACAATCATAAAAATGTGAAAGTTGGCCGGGTTCAAAGCTATGCTACATGGACTTAGGTGCGAATATCGGGTGTGGGTGCATGTTCAAGCGTTATATCTTCCTAAACCTAAATTTTAAGATATATACATCCAAAAGTTGGGATGGGTACGGAGACACGTCTTAAACACTCAAATATTATATAATATTTTTAGATAAGATGTGAATTATTTAAAAATGTACTTCAAATTAAATAGGATTTAGGTAAAATTATGAAATTTATCTCTTTTATTCGTGTGAGAAGTAAGAAATATTTCTTTACTTGCAAATACAATCATCTGGAGGAGTTGACAAATCCAAACAACACATTCAACACCTTAAAAAGATCCTTGATCAGTTGCATTTTTGTCTGCTAAAAACAGATTACACTTACTGCTTGTTTTCAGAATTCCTATTGATAGCAGAATTATGGGCATTTAACAGAGTTTTAGTTGTTACTTTGAAGAAATGCCATGAAGTAAATATATAAGGATATTTAAGCTTGAAAAATGAGACTTCCTTCAAGAAATACCATGTACAGTCTACTATAGAGCTTATATATTTGCTACCAATATGTTGAATTTTATTTTATTATATATATATCTCTCTTACAATGTAGTTGTGAAGTTGTAGTATGGAGCATTTAGACACTGAACCAAATGTGGTGGCTGATTTTACCATCTTACATTTTTTAGCCTGGTAGTAAGTAGTCATCACCAATGGAAAACTGTGTGAAATCTTGCTATTGGTCTTAAAAAAAACAAGGATTACAAAAAAGATATGCCTGATTCTCACTATCTATTTAGGTTTGGGGTTCGAGCTTATGGAGAAGCGTTGATTGCCCAGCTGTTCTAACCTAACCTACTGATCCGCTAACATCACTAAGGAAAACCCAAATCCCAAATCAATAAATGGATTTGAGAACTGAACAAACAAACAACCTATAAACAACCTCCAAATTTCATTCCTATTAATATACTTGATTTTCATTCCTATAAATATACTTGAGTGTATTAGTCTAGGCTGATATTTATAACTATGGTCTGAATACTCTTTTGCAATTCATATTAAGGTAAAGCAGTCGAAATAGAGAATCTCCTTAAAGTAGAAAACATTACATTCTCTTGCAGGCCAATCATGCATATCACATTTCCTATTGGTGCAATGTCAATGTTATTGTGATACTTTTTGAACTATAATATGCAATTGTTATTGTGATACTTTGCAAACTCATTCTTTTTATGGATGTGTACAAAAACAGTTAAAGAAATAGAAAGATGGACAAGAATTGGATTGATTTGCCAAATCGGATGTCAATTGAATACGTGAATGGGATTGATAATTTCTTGAGATTTGCATACAAAAATAGAGATGAAAGTTTATCGATTAGTTGTCCATGTCGATTTTGTAGTAATCAATACAATTTTTCACGAGAGGTTGTAAGGGAGCATCTTATTTCCAATGGGTTCGTAAAAAAGTACAAAAATTGGATTCATCATGGGGAATCCTATGTCCAATTACATGGTAACCAAGAAAACCAAACATTAATGGCGGATTCAGTGACTAGAGATGATGTGGTTGGGATGGTACAAGAGGCCCTGGGAATTCCACATATGGGTGTTGAGAATGATGAACCAACTGCAAGTGATCCAGACCAAGCAGGGGCAAGTGATCCTGCCCAAGCAGGGGCAAGTGATCCAAGCCATGTAGAGGAAGATGATCCGGTTCAGATAGGGGCAAATGACGAAACTTTGAAATATTTTAAACTTTTGGAAGATGCACAAACTGATCTGTACCCGGGGTGTCACAAATTTACTTCATTATCATTCATTGTTCGAATTTTGCATATGAAGGTGCTCAATCAATGGACTGACAAGTCCGTTGACATGTTACTTGAACTTTTGAATGAGGCTTTTCCTACGGGCACAAAACTTCCAAGCTCATATTATCAAGCTCAGAAGGTTACTACAGATTTGGGTTTCACATATGAGACTTTTGATGCTTGCCCCAATAGTTGTATGTTGTTCAGAAAAGAGGATACAAAGCTTGATAAATGTGTTATATGCAGTAGTTCTAGATGGAAACAAAATGGTGGTGTTGGAAATGATGAAAGGGAATCTGGTAAACGGGTAGCAGCAAAACAGATGAGGTATTTCCCTTTGAAGCCACGGTTGCAGAGATTGTTTATGTCATCGAAAACGGCAAAGCTCATGAGATGGCATGCGGAAGAACGAGTTGATGATGGTGTGTTAAGGCATCCTGCTGACTCCCTCGCATGGAAGGACTTTGATCGGCGAAACACTTGTTTTGCTAGTAATAGTCGTAATGTACGTCTTGGGTTAGCAACAGATGGATTCAACCCATTTAGATCAATGAATATAGTTCATAGCACTTGGCCAATTGTGTTGATTCCGTATAATTTACCACCATGGATGTGCATGAAACAACCAAATCTGATTTTGTCTGTGCTGATTGATGGGCCAAAAGGACCTGGCGATAAGATCGATGTGTATTTGCAACCATTGATTGAAGAGTTGAAGGAATTATGGGATGAAGGTGAACAAACATTTGATGCATCAACCAATGAAATGTTTCAATTGCATGCAGCTTTGTTATGGACAATCAGTGACTTTCCTGCCTATGCCAACTTATCAGGATGGAGTACGAAAGGTGAATATGCTTGTCCTTGCTGCAATGTGAAAACTCAATCATATTGGTTGAAGCATGGTAGGAAGTATTCATACATGAGTCATCGTCGTTTCTTACCAGTTAATCATAAATTTCGAAAGGATAAAGTATCATTTGATGGTAGTCGAGAATGGAGACTAAAACCTCAAATTTTATCTGGATCTGAGACGTTGCATCAGTTGGAATCAGAAGGTGTCCTTAGTCAGTACAAGAGGAATGACCTGAAGGAAATGTTCAGGAGACAAGAAGAGAGGGAAAATAACGGAAGAAAAGGCCATAATTGGAAGAAAAAAAGTATATTCTATGAATTGTCGTATTGGGAGCACAACTTAATAAGACACAATCTCGATGTGATGCACATAGAGAAAAATGTCTGCGATAATATATCGTGGACAATACTAGGAGTTGGAGGAAAATCCAAAGATAATGTGAATGCTCGACGTGATTTACAAGAAATGAATATCAGAAAACCATTGCACTTGCAGTCAAGAGGGTTCAATAAAGTTTATGTACCTCCTGCACAATTCACAATGATCAATGATGAGAAAGATATGTTTCTCAAAGTACTCAAGGAAGTAAAAGTACCAGACGGTTATGCATCCAATATCTCGCGACATGTGCGCTTACAAGATAGAAGTATTTGGGGTCTTAAGAGCCATGATAGTCATATTTTGATGCAACAACTTATTCCTTTAGCTATACGGAGGTCCTTGCCTAAGAATGTGATTGAACCATTGATTGAGTTGAGCACTTTTTTTAGACAATTGTGCTCCAAAGTGAATCGTACAAGTGATTTGGAATATATTCAGGATCGTATAGCAATAACTCTTTGTCATCTTGAAAAAACTTTTCCACCATCTTTCTTTGACATAATGGAACACTTGCCTATACATCTTGCTGATGAAGCTTTGATCGCTGGAGCAATACAGTTTCGATGGATGTACCCGATTGAAAGGTTTCTTCTTACATTGAAACAATATGTGCGTAATCGAGCTCATCCAGAGGGCTCAATAGCTAAGGGGTATTTGATGGAAGAATGCATGAACTTTTGTTCTCGCTATCTCCTTGATGTGGAAACCAAATCTAATCGACCGAGGAGAAACAATGAAGGTGATAACAACATGGGTCGAGCTGTAGGCGAAAGTACAACATTTTATCTTAATGATAATGAATTACAACAGTGTCACCGATATGTGTTGTTCAACACAAGTTCAGTTGCACCGTTCATAAGGTAATTTATCACTTTCCTAGTATTGTAAAATTCTAAAGTGAAATCTATATGATATTTACTATTCTCTTCCAATTTACACAGCAAACACCTTGAAGTCATTAAGAGCAAAATGCCACGTGCAAGCGATCATCAAATTCAATCTGAGCATTTCGAAACATTCTACACTTGGTTTAAGGACCATGTATGTATTTAGACATTTACATATCTCAGTTGGAATGTGATGCATGTTGATATAAAGGAGAATATTTGGCAAGAGGTGAAGGTATATAGTTTTCCCTTTTGCTAATTACGGTTAGGGTTTATGCTTAGATTTTTGAATTTTTCCAAGTTATTAGTTATTTGATTTATGATTTCTTGTTAATTGTGTTTAGTTATTAATTATTAGCTTGCTTGTGCATTTGTGTATGCTCTATAATTATGAGGATGAAATTGGCTTTCAATTTGTGCTTTGTAGGACAACTTGGTATACTGTCCAGATGAATTCAAGGAGGTTTGCATGCGACTTTGTAGGACATCGTGGAAAGATCATAAAAGCAAGACAAAGTCCAAGTATTGGGTTCCATTCAAGAATGATCCGGACATTGCTTCTAGAGTACCTAGTAACATAGTGCCAACCCAGTGGAGGAAACTTGTACAATATTGGGCGAGTAAAGAAGTGCAGGTATATGTATTATTTATAAAATTTTAATTAATGTTTTAATGATAAATAACTAATGTTTGATATTCTAACCAATGTTATAGGCGATTGCTAAGAAGAATTCTTCTAATCGGGGATTTCGTGGGCCTCCACATACGACCGGAAGGACATCTTTCTCAGATATTCGTTTCAATGTATTGATCTTGTGGTTGCACCTAAGGCATCATCTGTGACTACAATTGCTGCTGTAGCTGCAGCCGCAGACGCACCTAGTGCACTTGGTGTGACACTTGTGGCTGCAGTTGTGGCTGCACCTAGTGCTGCATTTTTTACTTATTATGTTGTGAAGACTTGAGCTCCTAACTTGCAAAAAAATGCAGATGACACATAAAGGAGAGCGAATAGATAAGATGAGTCTCTGGAAGAGGGAACACAACCTGAATGATCCTGATGTGGTAGCAATTGTGGTATGTCTATGGTTTACATGTTTTTACACATATTTTGCTTTTTACTAAACATTGTCCTTATGTTTTCAAAATGTAGGAGGAATATAATGCGCATCTTTGGAAAGTTCCTAAGGAGCAACATACGATTGAGTATTGCGATGGGATTTACCATAAAATCCTTGGGAAGGATGGACATGGGTATTGCAAGACCTATGGGAGAGGAGTGCCCTGGAGTGCGGTGTATGCGCGAGGAAGCGGCCCATCCCAATCATTAGCAGCCCCTTCATTTATTGATGAGATCACACAGCGTGTGACACAAGACGTTGAGTCTAGGTTCACTACGATGATCAAGAACCTAACGGCACGTGTTTTGTTCTTAGAGTCACAGGGTATGGCTGGGAGTATGAGCTTGAGAGAGGTGCAATACTTACAAATTGACGAATTTTACGTTTTATCAATTTGCATATATACATATGGAAATTATTAACACATTATACTAACATATTGTAGGTGTCAGATGCATCTAGTGGGCAGCAAGCTTCAAAAGAAAATGAATAGGTATGCCACTCTACTATATTTCTGCATGTATTTATGATATGTGCATGCAGGTGTATGTATAAACCACATGTATGTATGCATGCGTATGTGAAAATTTATGGGCAGTACAGAAAGTGGGAAGGGTGATATTAAGGGATGAAACTACTCCTGATCTAGTAGATACTTTAAACATGCTAGCCTCACTTCCATAAGCTTCTGTAATGTTATTTCAACTTGGGTTGAATGAAATTCAAGTCAAATGAGGATCACTCTCGTGTTTTTTTGTTTTTTGTGTTAAGATGGGTCGATCAATTCGCCATCAAAAATTAATTAATTAGCATAACAAAAAAATAATTGTAAACTTGGATTTCAAATAACTCGTCTGAAGATTCCACCTCTTATCAATGATTTCAAATAAGTCGTTTGAAGTTGTCGATATTTATCATTAAATTGAAGAAATTTTTTATAAGTTATAATTTATGTTGTAAAACTATTTCTAATCCTAATAAATACTAACAACATTATCTATGGAATCACCTTTTATCCCTCTGCTGTTAAGTGTGTTTGCCCCTGCTTCTGTTTGTTGCTCTGCTGCATCTGTGTTGTATTATGCTTTTATGGTGTTTATGTTGTTACCTGGTACATCTGTAATCTGGTAATCTGTGTTGGGGCTGCTTGTGTGTGGTGAATATTATCACTTTGGTGTCTTTTACCTTGGTGCTTGCTCTGGTGCTGATTGTTCTGCTACAACACTGCTGTCTTCATAGCTATGTTGTACTGTATCTATTTGTGCAAGCTCTGCTATTGCGTATTTCTGTATCTGCAGCAGTTTAAGGTCTGCAGTTGAGGGCTACTAACTAGTTGGTACCTTGGTCTGCCACCATTTGCTGTGACTTGTTCTGTCATTGGCTGGTTGATGTTTTGGTGTTTTGGGTGGCTTTTGGAGTCTGCTGGTGTGCTGGTTTGCTGGCTTGGGTATTACCTGCTCCAGTGCTGGCTATGTATCTATCTGTCTCAGTGGTAGTATGCTGGTTTCTGTCCTGTCTGTGTTTCTATGTATCTATCTTGCTTTGCTGGTTTGCGTAACATCTTCTGGCCTGCCACCATTGGCTGGGAGCAAACTCTGCTTCACTTTGTGCCTCTATGCTGTGTATCTACTAGATCTGCTGTCTAGTTTTTGTGTATTTGTTGGTCCCTTACCTATTTAACCCTAATTTTATTATATTAAGGGATGAATGGCTTATGTTATATTAAGGGATGAAACTACTCCTGATCCACAATCAATTATTTTTTGGGGAGGAGAGGGGTAATTTATAGCTGGAACAAGGAACCAGATTTGTTTCTCTTATTGTGTATTGGTGTTGGGATCTCTAATACTTTTGTTTGCTTACTTAGATTAGATGTGAAATGCTCATCCATTTTGCAGGGTTACTATGTTTTCAGCCAGAAGTTGAAGCATGTTGTTCGCCTTCCATTTGCCACCACTGCATATGGTATGTATTTTAGTTCTTCATTATTGTTCCCACAGGTTTCATTTTCTCAACTATGATGGCGGTAAGAGATCTTTTTTTAATGCTATATAGTTGAAAATATGGCACAATCAATTGTTGTAGGAAATTATATTCATGTTATTAGGTATCAAATTCTGTACTCCATATTACTTGTTTGATCTTTACAATTTTGAAGATCTATTTGATGATGATAAAATACTGCAACAGACTTGCATACTTTGCTTTAGGAAATATGGGAAAAATTGCTTTAGTGGATTATGAAGGTTGTACTTTGATGATGAAATGGAATTATACTCTGATCGATAAATGGTTTAAAATTTTCGTTGGCGTAGCATACAATTTAGGGATCTCTTTGCACCAAAATCATTTGTTGCTCATTTATTTGTGTTAGCACGTGGTATTCTTAAAAAATTTATTGATAAGTAGTTAGTGTAAAAAAAATTATGAGACCCAATTTTATTAACTGTATGACTTATCAAATGGTGGGCCTTATATTATATTTGGTGCTGGTGTGATGAGATTAGGATGTTATTGTAATCACTAGGCATCTTCCAATAGCTGCCTTTTGTAGACCCTAGTGCTTCCCAGCTGCTTTCTCTAGATCTTGATAACTGGAGTTTTGGGCTCCTTTTTGATGTCTTGCCTAGAAAAATTACTAGGATTCTTCCCCTATAAAAACCATGTACTTTACCCCTAAGGTTTTTTTTTATGCATTTCAACATTTCGAAAGTGATTTTTTACGTTACGGGCATTTTATGTACTACTTCAAATATATATGTACCTGATGGAAGAATTTTGTGCACGGGTAATTTTAACTAATTTAATTATTCAGATTGCATCTTTGCAGGTGGTTGCAGGTATGACCGGTAAAAAACAAGGGTAGTATGGATATTAGAAGTAAGCAATGATTTGTCTTATCCTGCCTCCATTCCCCTTCCCCTCTTACTCTGATTAGAGATTGGAATAAGATTTTTTTATCATGTGAGAACAAAGAATTATTGTTGCTACTGGTTATTCACCTTTATTTTTGCTTGTGGATTTTAATGCTGTTAACACATGTGGTTTCTTATGCTATCAATCGGAATTGGATGAGCTCCATAAGAAGCTTAGTTCTGCATGTTTGGTTGTCTTTACTTGATTGCATTTTTATGTCTTCTCACAATGATGTTCCCAGTCCTTTAAAGGCCTCGTGTTAGATCTTAAACCTTTAGTTCATCATTTGGGCTTTGAAATGCTTGTGCTTCATTGACATGCCTTTTATAAGTTCTATTAGTAGTATTGTATACTGGAAGTGTTTTGACAGATATTACCCCAACTGGAATATGATGAAAAAAAGTTTCACATATTAAAAGTAATTGTTTAATTGTGACATTTTTTGTTTTTATTTTGTTCAAGCTTTAATATTTGACGAAAATAGGAAGAATATCTAGAGGTTAGCTGTGGGTTTGATTTGTCTAATTTGTTTGATAAACAGCTGGATAGGTAAAAGGGCTTTAATGTTTCACAATTTGTTTATTTATTTATTTTTATTTTTATTTTTAATTTTTTGCGACGGTAACAAGATGGTCGCCAAAGATCATGTTAGTATTTTTCTTTGTTTTTTGCGACGGCAAAATAGGGGTCGCCATAAGTAGTTTAGGTGGTCGCAAATAATTTGCGACCGTTGCTTTGCCGTCGCAAAAAGTATTTGCCACCCCCATATTCGCGACCCCCATTTGCCGTCGCATGGGCCATCGCAAAAAGTCTTTTGCGACTGTTTTTTTATTATTTGCGACGGTTTATGGCGGTCGCAAAAAGTATTTTTTTTAGTAGTGTAGTTAATGTATTTTTAGAAATAAAATAATTTGGTGTTGGGTTTATTTTTTGACAAAAAATTGTTCCAAAAAGGTAACAATTTATTATTAAATGTTTAATTTTATCACTAAAAATATAATAATAATAAATTTTTTGTATGAAACTAAAATATTTTGTTTCTAAATTTTTTTCTCTAAAATTTGTTGTAGTGATCGAAACCATTCATTTGTTGTAGTTGTGATGCAAACCACATTGTTCATCTGTTGTAGGGATCCGAATCATTCATTTTGTATAATCCTCCTAAAAGATCATTCATACCAAAAATTTAGTTATTTAGATCTCATTTGTCTAAAAAAAATTGCTCGACTACATTTGAAAGTTATACTATTTGTTAATTATTTTTTATACAAATGTAATCAGACTCAGTGGCACTTAGTGTCCGATCAAGCTAATTTTTTGTTTTTTAAAATAGAATTTTCCATACAAAACAACATGGCCTTTTATGATCCTCTCACTTCAATGCAAAGCCCACCATTGTGGTTCAAGATTGTAAAAATACAATTATCACATCATTTTGTATGAATTTTATGCATAGTAATTCTGGTGTTAAATTTTATTTATTTTTATTTTTATTTGGTATGAATAAAGATATATATATACAAATATGTATGTAAACACACAGGTTTTGTTTGGTTTGTGTTTCCCAAAAATTTTTAGGAAAAATTCTCTACAAATAAGTTTTCAAAAGTAATCAAACCAAACAAATTTTTCCAAAAAAAATTTCCAAAACTTGTTTGGTTTACAAGTTTTCCAAACAAATCTCTCTCTCATACACATCAAATCAATCACTTTTTCCAAAACTCTTTCTCAAAATAATTTTCCAAAGGGTCCTGCTACGTTTCATGAAAATTGTCATGAAAACTGTCATGAAAACCATCTGCACCATTGGATCATGAGACACATACCTGATCTAACGGTGCAGATGGTTTTCATGACAGTTTTCATGAAAATTCTTCATGAAACCTAGCATTTCCCTTTTCAAAAACATCTTTTGAAAAAAGCCAAACCAAACAACTTTTCGTACTTTTTATCTCTAAAACTCATCTCCAAAACTCAAACCAAATATACCCACAATTTGTATTGAATATGGCATAAAAGTGACACAGACGATTTTATTACCCAATTATGAAAAAATTTAAAACTCAAATAGAGATGTAATAGTAAATAAAATGACAAGTGGTTCACAAATTAGCAATTAATTAAGCTCTTAAATAAGAAAAGCATACCTTGTCGTCGAAGAAGGGTTGAATGATGGGATCACAATTACTCTCTGAATCTGAAGCAGGACAGAGACGCTTCAGTGTTGGCAAATACGTCAATGACAAGGAACTCAGTTGTGGCAGCTCAATTGCATTCATAGCTTTGCAGATAGCAGTCAAACTTGGCAGCAATTCAAGACCCAATTTCTTTAGTTTAGGAAACTCGATTTTATCTGTTACTATTGTTGCTATTTCATGCTCTACTTCTTCACTCGAAACAATTTCTTCCATCACATCGCATCTACGTATCCGAAGGTCCTGCAGTTGCACTAGATTTCTAGCTATGGAAAGTGAGAACATACTTTCCAGTTTATCACAACAGGTCACATTTACAGTCGTCAGGTTGCCGAGCCATACAAGTTGGGTGGGACCCTTCCACAAATTTGTCAGTTCACGCAGGTGATCTAGTGTCAACACTTTCAATGCACTGAAAGCCTTGTTCGGTAGTCGGCATTCATGACTAGTAATCCCTTTGCTGTATTGATGAGGTATTCCAAATCATACAACTCAGCTAGTGACAAATTCGTTAAGCATTCAAAACCATCTTCGCGGACCAAATCACAGAGAATTTTCAAACCTTTTACACTTGAGTTTAAAGTCAGAGTTTCAGTGCTCTTCCACCGAAAATTAAGCCTCATTTCAATAATTGTTAAAGTTGATGTATAGAGAAATAGAGAGAATGAATTATGTATTGATTTTATTGAATGTTATGTTTTATGTACATGGTTGGTCTCCTTTATATAGGAGATGTGGGTGGAGAGTAGGTGTAGTGGAGTAGGTGGAGTGGAGTAGGTGTAGTGGAGTAGTTTTAACAGCCCCCCTCAAACTCAAGGAGGATAGACACAAATCAACTTGAGTTTGGAAAGAGTAACAAAATAAGAAAATAAACTAATACATAAAATAAAAGAGAATAGGAGACACTGTATGGTCCTGTTGGACCGTTGGTGAAGACACTGTGCGGGCATGTCAGATCGTTGTAGAGGACACTGTATGGTTGTGCCAGACCGTTGTAGCAGATAATGTCTGGACAGTTTACGAGGTCATGCCGGACCGTTGTAAAAGCTAACCGGAATCAATGTCGGGACAGTTTATGGGGTCATGCCGGACCGATGTAGAAGCTAACCGGAATCAATGTCGGGACAGTTTATGGGGTCATGCCGGACCGATGTAGAAGATACTGTATGATTGTGGATATAGGCTGCCCAAAAAATATACATGTAGATATATATCGAGCCCTCAAAATTCGCGTCCTCAAAAGGCGCGCCCACTGCATCAAAAATCGTGCCCGACAGAAATCATCAAGCGGCGAGCCATCAAAAGTTGTGCTGGACACGCGGCGAGGCACGTGATCGACAGAGTGTCGTGTCGTTCGCGTCATCATTGTCTATATAAACCAAGGCGGAGGCTGTGTAAACCAAACCAGTCTGAAACCTCTGAACATTTTCATTCTGAAATACTCTGTAACCAACCCTTTCTGACATTACCAGTCGGAAATCGCTGTGTCTCTGAAACACTCAGCAACCCAAAACATGGCATCTTCTTCCCGTTCAGCTACCCAGAACATGGCCTCTTCTTCCCGTGGTCTGCTCACCCTCTTTCCCGACCTCAACAAGTCCACAAGAGAGATAACTGGTGCGGTGGCCCTTGAACCTCAACCAAGCGCCCCTGGTTTTGCTCCGTTGACCTTTCCTATGCGGTCTGTGGAGCAAATAATGGCAGCACAATCGAATATTGAGGCCAATCAGTATACATTGAAGTCATGTGTGGAGACCATGACTACAGTCACAAACTTGTCGCACCGGCTTCAGAGTAGGACAAATGAGGTGCAGCAGTTAAACGCCCAACTGGCTCTGCTCCAGCGCATGTATAAGGATGCGCGGGCAGAGATATGTGTGCTAAAAGCGGAAAACAAGGAGCTGAAGCGGAAGGCCACCGTTATGTTCCGATTTGGAGGTCCGCCATATGCTGCGGTGGAGGAGCAAGGGGGAGTGAACGGGCTCGGCGGCGTGAGAAACACGGAGGCAGCACCGTCAAGGGCCGCCCAGGACATAGGCAAGAAGAAGAGACCGGCGGCAGAATAGAGAAGGGAGAAGGAAAAAATCCCGCCTGTGGGTGTGTTTTTTTTTTATTTTTTTGTTTGTGTGTAAAATTGTGATCGGGGTTGATCCCTGAGATGAAGAAAATATGGTTTGTTGTGCAAATTTGTAAATTGTTTTGGATTTTTTTTTTTTTTGGTAACGGAAAAAGAAAGATAAAAGAAAATAAAGAAAGCGGAGATGTGAGGGAGTCGGTGAGTGGGGTGCAAAAGGAAAGATTGGTTTTAAAAATAAAAGGGGGCATGGTAGGTGTGGTATGGGAAAGAAGTTGTTTTGGTGGGAGAGATGAGTATGTTTTTTTAAAAAAAAAAAAAAAAAAAAAACAAAGTAAGAAAAGAAAAAGTGTTACGAAAAACCAAGCAGATCGAAAACCTTCAAGCAGTGGTCAATTGAGGAGAGATTATATTTGGAAATTTATGCGAGCGAGGAATTGGGGAAAGTAAATTTTGAGACACAATGAAGAGAAATCGAGATCGAGATCGACAGCGAGACAAGGGAGAGAGTTCATCAATGGGGGCGGAGAAGGGGAAGATATGGCAAGACCACTCCTGATGATGGGAGTGCTCACCTTTTGTGTGATACTGTTCACTACAACCCCTCTGAGCTATCTGGGTGGGTACAGAGCATGCTCTCTGAGCTCAACAACGCTTCATCACTCGTTGCCGCTTTTGATGTCGGTCACAACCACTCGGTCGTTGTTGACGATTCTCTGTTGCTTCCAGGTGATTCTTCGACTATTACAGGTACAGGTACAGGTACTACTACTACTAGTACTCGGACTCCCACCACCATTGATTTTGCTACTCCACAGTTACAACAACAGTCTCGGATTTTACGAAGACAATGCCGAGTACGACTTGAGTGCGATTCCTGGTGGTGCCCTCTGTAAACACAAGGAAAATTCGAGGAGGGAAAATGGAAATAATAAACGCATCAAAACTGTTTCCATTAGATCTGATGATCATCAGTCCGAGATTGGTGCTGGTGCGAGGCTGGAATAATGGCGGCGGAACTCCACCGGAGTGAGAGCGAAAAACTTGGTGACGTCGTGCACGGCGGAGGGATCGAGAAGCTGATGGGTCTTGGAGCAGCGTGGGTCAGGAGCTCATTGGCATAGGAGGGGTTGTGGTGGCGGAAGACAACAGAAGCGGCTGCCATAGCGGCGGTGGTCTCGCCGGCGAGGTCCGACCCGGGGTTGTTCGGGTCGATCTTGTAAACTTGCCTTGAAGTGGTCATGTCCTCTGGCCTTTGAAGGTAACCAGATCTCTGAGCATTGTAAGTAACAACAGAGGGTATATTAACCGAACCTAAAAGAGTACACAGAGATGTTCTGACAAGAAAAAATGATAGCGGAATAGGTTGAGGTCCGGCGGGCGGCCAAGGCAAGGCTACCGCCCGCCAGTAAGGCAAAGAACAAGAGCTTAACCTATAGCTCTGATACCATGTTAAAGTTGATGTATAGAGAAATAGAGAGAATGAATTATGTATTGATTTTATTGAATGTTATGTTTTATGTACATGGTTGGTCTCCTTTATATAGGAGATGTGGGTGGAGAGTAGGTGTAGTGGAGTAGGTGGAGTAGGTGGAGTGGAGTAGGTGTTGTGGAGTAGGTGGAGTAGTTTTAACAATAATGTCGCTCATGTTTTCAACTCCAAGGTTCAACTGATTTGATAACGAAGAACAACCGAAAAGGATGTAATAGTGAAAGCGACTGCAACACTTATATCGAACTTTTTTAACTTCTCAACCACCAAACCTCTCGGCCAGAAAGACATGTTTATTAGATCAATATCCAAAGCCACCAAATTGTACAAGGACGCCAGCTCATCGATAGTTGCTTTAGCACTTTCTTTTCTTTCTTCATCTCCACACCAACTTTGAAAACTATACCCAACATACAGCTCTTCTAGCTTTGATAAGCTTGACAAAACCCCTGGGTAAATCCTTTCCACTACACATCCCAACAAATCAAGTACCTTCAAGTGAGCAAGGTGACCTATTATTTCTTTTGGCAATTCATTGATATAAGAGTCTGCGAAGCTCAAAATTTCCAGGTTCTCTAATGCTCCGATAACAGAGATACTATCATCAATAAGTCGGCAACGAAAAAGTGACAAGGTTCGGAGGTTGGTCAAGCATCGAAGTGATGTCGTCAATGAGCCGTACATATCGGATAAAGCTAGCACTTTAAGTTCTTTCATTCCTTGGTAAAAACTATCTTGGGTCTCTTGTACTTTGATTTCCTCCATTCCTTTGTTGAGATCATGTAATGAGATTGGTGGTAATCCAGCATTGCAATCTAGCTTTAAAAGATGGAGATTTGGAAATTCTAAATTACCAGGAAGCCCATGCATACCATCAACTTTTAATGAAATTACAACGTTTTTTTCGAGTCAGTCTTTCTCAGGCCATTCTTTCAATACTTCATCACATCTCACGACAATCGAATGTTTCTTCCTAGATGCAATTGATATAGCCACGTCACGTACGACATCATGCATTTTGATCCACTCTGCATCTTCACTTTCCATCAATAGATAGCATTTTTTTAAGTCAACAACTAAGGAATGTACTCTATTTCTTGTTTGGTGCACACTATCAATGCGCTCAAACAACTCTATCCCAATCGCATATCTAACGAGATCCTCAGTTGAAATATCAAAATCTTCCGGAAATAAAGAGCAGAGCAGAAAGCATTTCTTGGCTTCATCCCTATCAAGGGAATCATAACTCAACTCCAGAGATATAAACATCTTTTCATCCACTCCACTGATATTTTTGACCACAGACTTTCGGAATTGTTCAAGAGCAGAATCCCATGAATACTTGTTTTTGCATCTGAGTGCCCTTTCAACTATAACAATAGCAATCAGCAAGCCTCCACATTCCTTCGCAACTGCCATCTGCATCAACTGTAAATTAGTTGGGTGACTTGTACCTTCGTCAGAAATTCCAGCCATCTCCTTCAAGAGATTCCATGCTTCTTCTTCATGTAAGACACCAACTTTAAAATTCTTCTGTGTGTCCATGCCGTTGCATACATCTTCATTTCTTGAAGTCATCACAATTTTGCAACCCTTGTGATTATCTCCAAATGGAATTCCTATGTCATTCAATTCCAGTCTCTTCCAAACATCATCCAATATTACAAGGATTCTTCCTGCCTTCAATATTCTTGATCCTAGTTCCCCTGCTTTGGCAAATAAATTATTTCCCCCAGATAATTCAAAACCCAATATTTTGGCCATCTCACCTTGAATATTAATCAAATCTGGGTTTTGGGACACTACTACCATCACGATTTTATCAAACATCTTCTTTTCTTCCGCTTTCTTGGCAACTTCTTTCACCATAGTTGTTTTACCAACCCCTCCCATCCCACATATCCCAATTACATAGATACTATCATCTATCAGTGCCTCTATAATTCCATTCATAGTCAATCTTCTAGATTCAAACCCCTTAAAACCTCTAGTGAATGCAAATGTTGTCCCCACAGTAGGTGCAACTGCAGGATAGGACACTCTAGAGAAATCTCCTTCTCCAAGTAGCTTTTCCACACTTTCAGTTTTCTCTGTAACTTTTCTGCTCAAGGAGTAGCGTGACTTCAAATTTGGACACCACCCATTCAGACACCCTATGTTTGCGTTCTCTTCATCCTCGAGAAATTTCGTAGCCTCTTCGATGAGTTTATTGACCAATGTCAACCACCGCTCAACATCTGGTGCAATAGTTTCTCTCTTTGTCTCTGCTTCTTTAACTGATTTTTGTACTCTAAATCTTTTATCTTCCAGCTTTTGGACCTGCTCCTCCAGATTCTTAATGTCTCTGTCATAGAAAATCAAATAACCAAACTGGCGGCCAACTGTGGCAGCCAGATATTCTCCAATCTTCTTTACTATGTGAAGAACAAAGTTCTCCACCATTTCTCTCACGTTTTTCTTCTGAGGATAGTTTAATGTAAAAGACTAGAACACAACAAAAAGGGATTTCTACTACAATCAAAATGGAATACAAAATATATATATATATATATATATATTGACAAGTAGGGTTGAATATAGAGAATCATATTGTAATATAATGGGACTAGAAAGGGGAGCTTTTGTAACAGAAATAGAAACCAAGAAAGGGAGCTTTGTAAAATGAAAATAGAACACACAGCAGAATATTATTCTGATATTGAGTTCTAAGACCATCTCCAAAGGTGGACTTTTTTTTTCACTAAATCTGAGTAAAAAATGACTCATTTCATCAAATTTGATATCATTACCTCCAACAGTGTGCATCAAATCCTGTATCAAATCCCGTGGGTCAACCGGTTGGTCAACCGGTTGGTCGACCGGTAAGCATAAATATTTTTTTTAAAACGCTATGTTTCTGAAATTATTTGAATTGATGAAAACCCACAAATTATATCAATTGATGAAAACCCACCAATTGTTTGGTTGCTGTCAATATCTTTGGCGTGAAAACCCACCAATTGAAATTGCCTTTCATTTTCATTGATTCATCCACCAGTTGCAGCTTTTATTCTCATAGATGCATCAATTGAAACAGTTTGGTGGTGGGTTGACCGGTTGGTTGACCAGCCGGTCAACCGGTAAGGCAAAAATAAATTTTTTTTTTTTTTTTGCCTGTTTGAACTTTTTTTGACCGGTTTGAACTTATCTATTTCAAAGGAATTCGGTCGACCGGTTGGTCAACCGGCCGGGCAACCGGTTGGTCGACCGGATCCTCCCTCCAACGGTCACCAACAGTATTTTGGTGAAATCAGTATCTTGTCGTCGATTTGACGAATTATTTGATGAAATCTCAATCTGATATTGATTTGGTGCAACCGTTAAAACTGTGAACAGTGATTTTTTTCATTAAAATTTAAATTTGATATCAATTCTGATGAACTGTTAAAGATGGCCTAACAGAATTACACTGGAGGAGATAACAAAGCTCTCAAAAATAAAAAATAAAAATAAGAGATTCAGGTTCCCAACACATTTAATAATTTAATAATTTATTCGAATACAACCCCCCCCCCCCCTCTAGAAGAGGAAGGTGCATTTATGCCGTGAAGGAACCCAACACAACGACCCATGTGAGGTGAGTGGCTGACGTTGCTTTGTTTGTAAGGCTTAATTTGGGTAGATTAAATAAGTGTATTTTTTTATTTTTTTATGAAATATGAGTTGAGTTTGGGTTGGATTTGAAGTGATATATTAGAGAGATAATGTGACTTAAATAAGATGATATGACTTAAATAGGATAGTGACTTTTTGACTTTTTATCATTTTTCAATCATACCAAACTTGATCTAAATAGGCCATAGTTCAATTATTAAATGAGAAATAACATATCAGTTAAAAAGATGAATATATATATATATATATATATATTTATATTATTATATCAGGTTAAAAATTAGATTTAATTTTTAATTCTACTGATGTAATAATTAATTAAAATATTTAAAATAAAATATTTTTTTATATTTTTTAATTATCAATTAATCATATTCTTCACACATCATCAAAAATTAGTCTAAAAAATATATTTATATATCATTTTTTTTTAAAAAAATTACAGATTAGTGGTAAAAAAAAAGTATATTTCCATAAAATTAAAATTAAATTAACGGGTCAAGATTTTTGGAATCCAATCCAAACATCTTAAGTCGTGAGATTAAGATGACATTTTGTGTAAGGTGTAAAACCCAATCCAAACATCAAGTTGTGAGTTTAAAGATGACATTTTGTGTAAGCTGTAAATCAACCTGATGTATCCATTATACAAATTTCAATACCATTCACTTGTTTGCTTAACTATTCGAACTTTTAAATTGAAAATTATTTGTTTTAAATTAAGCTTTGACATTTCTAACAAAATAAATCTTATTTTTTTAATTTTATCAATTAAATCATAATCTTTTGATTTGTCTTTAATCTAAGCTATTGTCTATTTCTGTTAAGTAAAATTAATGAAAAAAATATTTCAATTATTAAACTCAACAAAAAAGGGTATTCTAGACATTTTATCTAAACTTACATGAAATTTAATGGCTATAATATATATATATATATATATATATTTGTTGATTTTACTTGCCGAAAATAGATGAACAATTTATATTGAAAACAAATTAAAAAATTAAAGTTTAAATTGATAAAATTAAAAATTTATAATTTATTTTATTACAAAAGTCAAACCTTAGGATTTTTTATTTTTTATTTTTGTAGTTTTTCTATTTAATTTTTACTTTTTAAAGCTAAAAAAAATTAGTTTAAAAAATTAAAAAATAAAAAGTAGTTGTGTGTATTTGTGCTTCGATGGACCCAACCCAGCAACCTGACGTGATGTAGGTGGCCCACTTTGCTTTTGACCCAGCCCATGGCTCAAAAATTAAATTTCCATAACGATGGGTGGGTGGAGAAGTAGGAAAATGTATCGTAACTCAAATTTTGTAGCTTAAAAGTGGCTTAAATGGCCAAAACGACGTCGTTTTGACCATTTTTATGTTGTTCTATACTCAAAACGACGTCGTTTTGGCCATTTGAGCCACTTTTGAGCCACAAAATTTGAGCTACGTAGTATTGTCGGGAGAAGTATTTGATTTGGAAAATTCTAAATATATATAAAATTTATACAAAAAATTTAATAAGAATGAAGTAATAATATATTATTGTAAATAAATATATCTTCAATGGTGTTTTGTTTTAAAGTGAAATGTCCACAATGGGCCACATCATTATGTATGAATTTTTTGTTTGTATAACATTACTCTTTGATTTTGAAATTTTTAAAAATAATTTTTGAATTTTTAATTTATATTCACTAAATACTAAAAAGTACTATATATATATATATACAGTACATATTCATATTTATTGATTTTTTAAAAAATTTATTCACAAATCAAAATATTAGGATTTAGATTGATAAAATTAAAAACTCATGATTTATTTATTGGGCAAATTACATGTACCCCTCGAGGTTTGGCTAAATTACAAATATCCCCTGAGGTTTGAGAAATTACAAATTTTCCCCTGAATGCTATATTTACATAACAAATTAGGGGGTAATTTGTTATGAAATTTAAACTTCAGGGGACAAATTGTTATGAAAATACAAACCTTAAGGGACGGAATGTAATTTCTGAAACCTCAGGGGGGTATTTATAATTTAGCCAAACCTCAAGGGAGGTATATATAATTTACCCTTATTTATTTTATTCACAAATTAAAATATTATAATTTAAATTGACAAAATTAAAAATTAAAAATTTATTTTATTATCAGGGTCAACCCTTAATATTTTTTTTTCGTAATTTTTCCATTTACTTTTTTAAATCTAAAAAATAAAAAACAAAACAAAACAAAGCAAAATAAAAAGTAGTTGTCATTTTCGTACAATTTGTGTTTCTATAGACCCAACCCAACAACCCATATTATGTGGGTGGCCCACTTTGCTTTTGACCTAGCCCATGGCCCAATTATTAAACTTCCATAAATGATGGGTCGGTGAAGAAATTATGTATTTGATTTTGAAATTTTTAAAAACAAATTTTAATTTTTAATTTACATTCACTAAATACTAAAAAGTACGACAACAAAAATAAAATAAAATGCAGTACATATTCATATTAATTGAATTTTAAAAAAAAAATTCACAAATATTTTA
This sequence comes from Camellia sinensis, assembly GCF_055761805.1. Lineage (NCBI taxonomy): Eukaryota > Viridiplantae > Streptophyta > Magnoliopsida > Ericales > Theaceae > Camellia > Camellia sinensis. The sequence continues at coordinate 22,150,865 of NC_138970.1, read as the reverse complement.
CTTTTTTAAGTGTTTTAATGTACTTTATTAGACAATTTATTTCCCAATGTGTAATATGTTAAGTCTTGTGCTTTCCCATCAAAAAAATTTTTTAAAAAGAGTTAAGATTTTTTCAACAAAAATGAGTTTTTTAGCCGATAAATAGTTGTGAGAAAAATCATAAAAGTTATATATTTATTTTCAAATATCATGTGAGTAAATTGTACATAGATATAGATCCACCATTTAGCTTTCAATATTTATTCATAATTTGGATTATTCTGGTGTAATATTTTTGAGTTGTTTATATTTTTTTATTGTAAGAGATTATATAAGATTGTTTGGTATAAATTTTGCTTATAATTTATTATTTAAAATTTAGATTTTATTTTTTTAATTTAATTATAATTAAATTAACGGGTCAAGTTTTTTGAAACCCAATCCAAACATCTTAAGTCGTGAGATTAAGATGACATTTTGTGGGGTATCCTATCTACACTAAAAAACAAAGAAAACATGAAGCAGGTCCAACTTCGCAAGGGTAAGGCTTTTGGATGGTATTCTTGGAATCGTAGATCATATCACAAGTTTTATTTTGATAATTTGAACAATTTAATATGTAGAATTTGTTAAGTAATTTATCTCTTAAAAATATTATATTGATCAAATATTGATAAATACTTGATCAAAATACATTTTTGTCAATAATTTATTTTTAAAATCATATTTTATTATTGACAAAAATATGATGACCTTGTTTAGTTTAACTCTCAAAATATAATTTTTGAAAATTTTTTTTGGTTGGAAATTTTTTTTAAAAAAAATTCAAAATTACTTTCTCTCTTCTACACCTCAATTAATCACTTTTTCTCTCTCTCCTCTCTCATTCTCAATCGCTTTTTCTCTCTCACACACATCTACCAAACTATGATAAAATATCAAATCATCCCAAATTCCAATACTCCAAAACTATTTCCAAACAACAATGATTCATCCCACTAAAAACATCACCACTAATAGCACTAATGCATTAAAAAAATAAAAAAAATAAAAAAAAATTACAACTCCAAGACCAAAACATCACATCATTCATGGCGGGACCCACTGCCACCTAATTAGTGGGAGCACTAATTAGTGCTCCCAAGCATTTTTCATTTCCAAAATATACAACCACACAAATTAAAAAAAAATTCTAAATTCTTTCTCCAAGATTTTTTTTGAAAATCTATCTCTCAAAACCAAACCAAACACACCTGATATAATCGAGAGATTATCGATATCCGATCAATATGATTTTTTGCAAAAATAAATTACTCGACAAGCTCTACACATTGGACGGTTTATATTATTGAAATGAAACTTGTGATGGGCACCACAGGTCCAACATCACTGTCCAGACCACTTGAGAGAAGCACCGCCTATTTCTCAATATATTCTATTAAATTATTTAAGATTATAATTTACTCTCAATATACCTTATATATTTTTTAAAATTATCCTTTAAAGGTACACCTGAATAAAGCCATTACTATTTATTTATTTATTTTTGAGAATTGAAAAACTTACATTAGATGAGAAAAGGGCGACGAAAGAAGAAGCAAAGCAAGGCATTCGGGGGTGAGACTAGTTAACATTTTTGTGCGAAACACAGCTTTCACATAACTATTTGTTTGTGAGGTTTGATTGTTGTTTGAGTTGAATAGTAGTAGCCACTAGAACTGTGGACAAAAACAGAGAATCCTTGAAAATCGAAGAGGAGAGAGAGAGAGAGAGAGAGAGAAGGGAAATTAGAAGACGAGTCTTCTTCAACTTATCACTATTTACTGTACATAATTTGATAGTCATAGTTCTTTATTGTTTTAATTGAAATTTTCGCAAGAAAAAAAAAAAGAAATAGAAAAAAAAGTTGTGTATTCTATATAAAATTCTATGATGTGCTGCTCATTGATACTTTGATGGTAGTCTTAAGGTTAAGCAATTGATAAAGAATATATCCAAATTAATTATGTTTATTGATATTAATTATTTTCTTTGTGTGAATCTATTCCATGATAGTTTAGATTAAGATAAAATGACAGAAAATAATAGATTTATAATGGTTTCTTAATGATTATGTTCACAGTTTTGTGTCTTTTCGTGATTATATTCACACTTCTGTATATTTTTTGATGATTAGGATTATAATTGAAAAATACAGAAATCAAGAATTGTATTTTGATATTTATATAAATACTTACTTTCTCTTTGATAGATTGCTTCAAAGAATACTTTTAATTATTATTTTCATTAATTATTTGATTTTGTTCAAACTTTCTTTTATTTGCAAATAACAACACAATAAAAAATAATGATATTAATGATAATGGTGAGTATTGGTCAAGTGGATTAGAGTTTTGGACTGAGAAAGAAGAAAAGAAAATAATTGAAACTTAAGACAGAAGATGAAGATATGTGACTATGAAAAAAAAAACATGTAAATGATTTGGGTATACTATAAGAAAAAAAATTTATTTTAAAATTAAATATGTATTGTCTTTATTAGTAAATTTATATTAAATTAAAAAATTTTAAAAATTTAATTAAACGTACTGAATTATTGTATGAGTCCAAATAAAATCACCGCATTTTGTGTAAGGTGTTAATTAACTTCATACATCCATTATACAAAATTTCAAATACCATTCACTTGTCTGCTTAACTATTCAAAATTTTAATTTGGGAAATTACAATAAAAAGATTTCAAGATTTAACCTTTGTAACAAAATAAATTTTAATATTTTAATTTTATTATTCTAATCATAATTTTTTGAAGAGATGGCAAAATTACTTAACCCGGTTATATTTGTACCAATCCGATTTTAATAAAAAGAATTAGGAGAGCATTGATAAAGTAGGGTAAAGTATATGGATATTGTCAATGTTAGGGTAAAATACAAAATCGTATCATTAAAATAGTTGAGTTTAAAGTTAATAATTTGTATGCAAAATCCGATAAAACCTGACCTGTTGCTATCTATATTTGTCTTCAATCTAAACCATTACATATTTTTGTTAAGTAAAATTTGAAAAATCTAGAAACCCTAGATGTTGATTTGTGATTATGTACCAATTTTAAGCAGAATATAAAATCCCAATCAAAGAATCAAAGACAAATCGACACAACGATTTTACGTGAAAAAACCACAATTGGACACCTCCAACTATGATTAAAAACCACGAGTAACAGCCACAAAACAATTCACTAAGAATATTTAAAGGAATTACACAGGTATACTCTCAATTACCTAGCGAATTCACGCATAATTGAACCAACCTCTATGTGTCTCTTCCAAACCCTGTCTTCACCTCGGAATTGTTTTTACGATGAGCCACTCCAGAATCCACCGAAGCTTCAGGCTCGAATTCTTCAGAATCCACCGAAAAACAACTCTCTCTCTCTCTCTCTCTCTCTCTCTTGTGTATAACAAACAAAACCTTTGATGCACTCTCTAAACCATGAGTTGAATACTCAATAAAACATCAAAGAAAATTAACAAAATATCCCCATATATAAACCTTAAGAACCAAAAAGAAGATCTAGAGGAATTAATTTAGTTTTGGGAGAAAACCAACTATTTATAGAAAACAAAAGTAATCCAAGTTTTGGAAGAAAACCAACTTCTTAAAGAAATCCAAAAGTAATCCTAGTTTTGGAAGAAAACCCACTTCTTACAGAAATCCTTGTTAAACGGGATTGCCAAGAATTAAACCTAACAATCTCCCCCTTTGGCAATGCCGTGACAAAACACACCTAACAAATAAAATCCTAATCACCCCAACCCATTACATCAAATAAAAACAATCTCAAGGTCATGATCTGCAAAACAATTATTAATGCCACAATCTCCAAAACAACTATTAGTCCCACAAGAGTATATGAAAAAAACAATAAACATATGAGATGGAAAAAATGAATAAATGCGACTTGGAGATTTTAAGAACATGTAGCATGAAAACCTGAAAACTAAGACACATGCACCCAACACATGAATGGGTGAAATCACACTACACATGTGCATGAAAACAAGAACAACCTCCCCCTTTTTTGTCACGAATTGACAATGGAAATTTAATCAACTAAAGCAAGATCATAAACCACACAAACAATGATATGATGATGTAAATATCAGGAGCATGCATGAAGGAAATAATGAACAAACAGTGCATAACAACATGCAAAACAACTATAGCCAATCTCCCTTACCAAACAAATCAAAGTGATCATGCTAACAAACTTTTGTAAGGATAAACCAAACTCTCCCTCACTAAAAAAAATGAACAAGAAGAAAAACGACAAAAATAATATGGTAGAGCAACTAAGGAATTTCAGATTAGTACCTTAAAACACACAAGACTATCCAAGAAGCACAATTACTTGAAAACACAATGTGCACAGTCTATAGAAAATTCCTCACAAAAGAAAGTGATGCATTATGTGAAAAGCATAGATCCCATGATAAAAGTATGTGTGTGACTCTTGGAGTTTGACAAACGCTAGATTCAGATCCTAGTAGTGATATGAAAGCTGGACCTCCGATAAGAGAATCTAAGCACAACTAAGGAAAGTCAAACCACTAAGAATCAAGGATTTTTGGTGAGTAAAAGCGGAGGCTCCCCCTCAATCAATGAATCTTTTATTTTTTTTATTTTTTTTCACATCTTTTTCTTTTCTTTCTTTTGCACATTTTTTTTTCTTTTTCTTTCTTGTGCACATTTTTTTTTTCTTTTCTTTTGCACACTCATTGGCGGCTGACACGCTCAAGAGTATGGAAACCGAACAAGAAGCATGGATATAATAAGGATAGCCTGGTTGGTGAGTCTGAGGTAGCCTTTTTCTCATGGCTGGACTACAAAGAATAGAGGGGAAAGCCATGGAGATGCAAAAAAATGGAAGATGGTTAAGAAACTCAACATCACCCATTATATGCTAGTATAGGTCAATTCCTTTAGAAAAGCAAAAGATACAATGCCAGAAGCCCATAGAGAAAAATGATCACTAAGGCGGAAGACTCCGATATTTGCTAATCCAAGAGTATGTACAAAATGAGACATACTAATCAAAAAACACACACTCCAAAATGAGTAATGACCACAGAAAGCACACACATATTAACATGTAATGGATATTCTTATCAATTCCAATATGCACCTGTAGACACCCCATTTTTGACCGACCTTAAGACTCAGACGTCACTGATGGAGCGCTCGGTGATGTTGCATAATGTGCTTGTTCAGAAGTTTCAGAGTCGCGGCCGTGAGCCCTGCCTCCGGACTTCCGAACCCTCTTCTGTGCCTTGTCTTGGTTTGCGAACCAGACTCGGTTTTCTCTGTTTCTTTTCCTAAGGGAAGGGAGAGGTCCCGTAGACCGTCTCTCAATGTCCGTAGGCTACATTTGGTGGCCGTAGGCCATTTTGCCCATTTCGGAGTCTGGTTCCCGGTTTTCGGGACCGTCAAGCCGTGTGCCTCGGTTCGGGACCGCTTAACCATCTCCTATTGCTTTGATTTTTGGCATACATCTTATTTCATCCCTTTTGAGGGACACTGGGGGCTAAGAAACCCACTTCGAGGTCGAATGCCACTTTCGGTGCTTAACAGCCCATTTTCGGGATCCCGAACTGCGTGTTTTGGCTCCCGAACATTCGTTTTGCAACGGTTTTCGTTCATTTTTGGCAGGTACCTCTGTTTTATCACAGGGAAGGTCACTGAAGGGTGGGAGGCCATCAATTGTTGCAGCAACCAGTTATCTCTCCTCCGGAGCCTCCCGGCGCCCGTTTTTCAAACTTCCGGGCTAATGTTGAACACCTTGGAGTTAGTGTTGCCAACTTTCAACCACATATCTGTGATCTACACACATGAGAAGCCCCTAAAAGTTCATGTCCGGCCATTAAGGTTACCTGACCCTTTTGACCCCTTTCTTCCGGGCTAATGTTGAACCCCTTGGACCTTTTTTCTTGAACTTTCAACCACATATCTGTGATGTACACACCTGGGAGGCCCCTAAAAGTTCATGGCCGGCCAGTAATTCAACTTGACCCTTTTGACCCCCTCTTTCCGAGCCAATGTTGAACCCCTTGGACCCACTTTCTTGGAATTTCAACCACATGGTTGTGTTGTACACACATAGGGGTACCTCTCCAGTAGCTGGCCGGCCAGAAAATCACATTGACCCTTTTGACCCCTAGCCGGCCAGCTAGGGGGTGTGGCCGGCCGGCCGGCCACCTCCAACAAAAGTGAGAGGCCGGCCGTGTTCCTCCCACTGTGCACTTTACAGCTGTGGGGCAATATCCCCCAGATATTTTCTGTATCCGGGGGATATTTTGTGGGGGAGTTTTACCCTCCTTTTCCCCCACCTTTACACCCCTTCTTTGGCCTATATAGCAAGAAAACCTTGTTCTTTATGGAGGTTAGAAAAACTCTCCTTCAAGCTTCCATAGCCAACTCCATCTTCTTCCTTCTCAATTCTTGAAAAAAACCTAAGCCCCTAACCATCATTCCTTCTACACCACCAAGCTCTACCACCACCATCTCATTTTCAGCAACAATGAAGGACTCTTGAAGGCTAAAGAAGCTGCAAATCCATCCAAGAAGCAACAAAAGTTCGATTCTTCAAGGGTGAGTAATACTTTTACCCTTTTGAACCTTTCTCTTGATCTATTTCTAAGCCCCACTTCTTTTTGGTTTCAAGCTCCGGCCCTAACTGAAAAGGGCCATATTTTGAGCTCATCTTCACTTCTCATTAAGGGCTCAACCCTGTTTGAGCCCTCCATGATACACTTGCTTCATTGATCCTCTTATGTGTCATGATTTTGCATGCTATTTTTGGCCCATGAGCAATCTGTTTTTGAGCATGTTATAAACTGGTATGAGGCTTATTTTGAGCCCCTCTTCAACATTGGAGAAGGGCTCAACATTGTTTGGTGTCTCCATGTGTCACTTGTAGTTATATCCCTTATTTGGCCCCATTTTTGCATAAATTGGCAACCCTCTTTGCTTCTGTTTTTGGACCTTGGTCCGAACTGAAAGTGATCTTATTTTGGCCTATAATTCATGTTTCATTCACACTTTTTTTCTGTTTGGTGAATATTTTGTATACTTCATGTTATAGCCATTGTTGAGCCTTATTTTGCATCACATTTCTATCATGTTTGTATACTGATTTGAGATCTGCCATATACTGTAAATATTCATATTTTTGGTCCCTCTTCAGTGTTGTAGAAGGAAACTTTTCAGTTTGGGTTTTGCTTATACCACTTGCTTCATTACCCCTCTTTTGGCCCCTTTTCTTGCATGCTATTTTTCCCTTACCTATGCTTGCTGTTTGGCCATGTTTATAACTGTGAAAGTGCATCTTTTGGGACTGTCTAGCTTCTGTCTTTGCATTGCATGTCCATATTGTGTATGTTTGGCATAGCTATAGGCCATTTCGGGCGCCTAATGTTGCATTTCGGGACATTCCCTTGCATTTCATGTCATTTCGCTTCATTTCGGGGCTGTTTTCCCCTTGTTTTGTTGCTGAAATTCCATTAGCATGCTTGCATATCATTTTTACCATGTTGCATTACATTTTGTCATCGCCTCGGTTTGCGTGCCCGTGTGCACGCATTTCGAGGCACTTCATTTTTATCCGTCGGCATCTTATGTGAGTGCGGCTGAGGCTCTCTCATGCTAGTATAAGTCCATATTGCATTCTGTATGTCATTTGCATTGCGTATGCATCGCCTCGGTTTGCGTGCCCGTGTGCACGCATTTCGAGGCACCTCATTTTCTGCCGTCGGCCTCTTATGTGAGTGCGGCTGAGGCTCTCTCATGCTAGTATAAGTCCATGTTGCATTCTATATGCCATTTCCATGCCATTGCATTGCACATATCATCGCCTCAGTTTGCGTGCCCGAGTGCACGTATTTCGAGACACATATCATCGCCTCGGTTTGCGTGCCCACGTGCACGTATTTCGAGACACATATCATCGCCTCGGTTTGCGTGCCCGCATGCACATATTTCGAGACACATATCATCGCCTCGGTTTGCGTGCCCGCGTGCACGTATTTCGAGACACATATCATCGCCTCGGTTTGCGTGCCCGCGTGCACGTATTTCAAGACACGTATCATCGCCTCGGTTTGTGTGTCTGTGTGCACGCATTTCGTGGCATCTCATTTTCATTGCATTCATGTATTTTCTCGGTTTGCGTGCCCGTGTGCACGCATTTCGAGGCATTTCTTTCCATAGCATTGTGTATGTTAGGATTGTATCTTAGTTCCATTTCATGCATACCATGCATATTGCATCGTGTCCGGAATAGGAGTTAGCCTGGGCACGGGAAACGAGGTACATTTCGTACTCCGAGTGATGGAATGTGTCTTAATTCCCCAGTCACCGACACTCCGGATTACCCATGATGGAGTTAGGTTTTAGCTGTAGTTTCATGTGCATTCATCCTATATTGAGTTGTGCATTTCGACTCCTCGGCCATCATGCCTCGGTATGCGTGATTGGTGGCACGAGGATCGAGACATGCATATATTTGTGCAAATACATTGCTATGCCCCTTTCCTGCTCTCTGTTGCAGCAAAACCAGGAATCAGCAACCTTTTGGGGCTTGGCACGCATTTCAAGACAGGTGTAAACAGAGGCTAATTGGGGCATTCCGGTGGATTTCCGCGCAAGCCGACCCGGACATGCATCATCCATCAGAAGCAAGGCAGTCCCTGGCTTGCATGCCAGTTTTTACTGCTTTCTTAATTAATTCATTAATAAATTAGGATTTTGTAATATTTTGGACTGTAATATTCTTTTATTCGGGACTGTAATATTTCGACTGTATATTTATTTGGACCCTCCGAGTGAGGGCACAACCGTAATAAGTGTGCGTGAGTGTGATGTATGTCTTCCAACCCCACGTCTTTCTCCCTTTTATTTATCTGCTTTTGATGGTTAGATTAGGGCATATTTCAATTAGCATACAGTATGACAGCATGTTTGCATTCATTCATCTGTATTACATGCACCGGGCTCGGCGCATCATACTAACTGCATTGTACCTTCAATTTCAAAGTTGAATACATGATAGTTGTAGCATTTCATATGCCATCTTAGAATAGCCGAGCCTGTTATAATCGCATTTTGCATGTGTTGCATTAGGCATTTCCGTATAGTTAGGATCATGCATGATTTCTAATGAAGTTTCTATTTTGGCTTGGAGTACTCGGTAAGCTTTATGCTTTAGCATCCTTGCATGCGTGTGAGTGAATGCCATGATAGCATGCTTACCATGAGGCTATATGCTTATGTGATATAACTGCCTGAATGCCTGTGGGTGAAGGTTGGGTTATCTGAATTGGAATAAATCATCAAATGTTTCAAGCCTACCTGCGGGTAGCAAACCATTTTCAAAAACAAGCATGAAATGTTTTGTTCCAATTCAGACGACTCGGTCTATATTTGTATGCTGCGAGCATCACATAGTAACCTAGGCTAATAACCGGAATAAGAACTCACAATGTTTTCAAAAATAGATATCATGGTTAGTAGAGGCCGGTCTATGACCGGGCGAGCGGGGGTGCTCACGAAGTGACCTTCCCTAATCGTACCCAAGTTCCCGAGCCGAGGTAACTTTGGTGATGATGGACACGTGGCCTTTTGGCACCGAGTCAGGGTTTCCTAAATTTCCCAAAATAAAAATATTTAGGTGGCGACTCTGTATCTGGCAAAGTAGTCCATGTTTGGCACTACTTTTTCAAAAATCTGTTTCTCAAAACGATTTGCCGGATTTGGACTCTTTGGTTCAGATTTAGAACCGTGACTACACAAAAAGTCGAGTCCGAGCTGTAGCGAGGTCCCCCGCGGGCTTGTTACAGTTTCTGGCGACTCTGCTGGGGATTTAGAGAACTTGACTCGAACTCGTGATATCTTTTTTGACTACACTTGTGTGTTTCTTTGCATTGCATTTGCATTGGTGCGCCTAGGACACCGTGTTTACCATCTGCTATTCCTGAACGGTTTGCCGGAGGCTTGTCTTGTCAAGGCATGACCATAAGGCTGACCGGTTGTGGGCTCTGCCAGTATGGGAACACAAACCCCGGTTTTACCGGGGCACCCTCTTTGACCATTCGACCTAGTGCATATTCGGATCCATAGTGACCATTCCAAATTAGGACAGGTTGCTTACCCGTTTATAGGTTGTTTGAAACCGCTGTGTGCGTAATGAAACCCTAGCTCCTGACACAATAGGACAGGAAAACCCTACCCCAACATAGGGGTGTTTTGGCTCTCACTTATCTGTTATGTGCTTTAGAGTGCGTCTCTACAGGAATGCATGTATCAGTATATGAGTTTGGGTATCAAGCCTGCGGGCTTCAGTTCAGTATTGTTAGTATCAGGCCTGCGGGCATCAGATCAGTATATGAGTATAAGTATCAGGCCTGCGGGCATCAGTTCAGTACATGAGTTTCAGCATCAGGCCTGCGGGCATCAGTTCAGTATTATGGGTATCAGGCCTGCGGGCATCAGCCAGTATTTGAGAATCAGCTATCTGCGGGTATCAGATTCTGTTTTAGAGGACAGTGATACGGGGATAATAATCAGTGTTTGAGGACAGTATATTATTCAGCTTATTGACTGTGTGTTGATTATGCCCGACTGTGTGTCATGCATTTTATTTTAAGCTGTTGTGCTGTCCGTTTATCTGTTTATTTATTTCCTTTTCGCTTTATTTATCTTTTGCTAGGTCAGTTTTAGCACGATTGCTTCCAACCCAACAGGCATTCCCCAAGCACCTTGGACACGAGGTCGTCGACTCCACCGATCTGAGGATCTAATCGACGGACAGCCAGTGTTCCGTTCTCTACCCCCTGTTACCCGAAGGAAGCCGAAAAAGCGCAGTGTGTCAGAACAGAGGTTGTCAAGACAGTGGGTTACCCCGTCAGAGGACAACAGAGGTGAAGTCCGGATCAGTGCTATAAGAGTAGACATACCAGTCAGACAGATGGATCAACCGAATACATCAGGGATGGAGGCTCTAATGCGCCAGATGCAGGAGAGCATGAGACAGATGCATGATGATGCCACCCGTCAAACGGAGTTTTCCAAACAGCAGGCCGCGATCATGGCCCAACAGGCCGAACTAATCGCCAGACTGCAACAACAGAATACAGCGTCTGCTTCACAGCAAATTCCTCCTCCGGCAGGGGCTCCGTTACCTGAGCAGGCACCTACTGTTCAGAACGCCCCACCAAATGCCCAGAATACTCTGCCGCATGTCCAAAATGTACAAGAGGACACGAATCTTCCAACGGGGCCAGCTCCGCCCCCGCTTCCACCACAACTGTCCAAGGTCCATACATCCAATCACCCGGACTCTCCATTCGAGGTCGAGGTCGATCATACAGCTCTGAAATTGAGCAAACTGGAGAAGCTCTTTAAGAAGTCCCAAGGGGTCAAGGCTATGCTGGACATCGGAGATGGATATACCGAGGAGGCCATAACACTCCCCGATAGGTTCAAAATGCCACAAATCGACCGTTTTGACGGGACCGGCGACCCCATGGTCCATATCCGACTGTTTGCGGATGTCTTGCGGCCAATGGGCCTTACACGACCACAGAAGCTCTCACTATTCGGCTGAACCCTGTCGGGTGTGGCCTCCCACTGGTACGCAAGATTACAAGATGAAGTGAAAAAGAATTGGGATGAAATGGCTGAGGCCTTTGTCACACAATATTCATACAACACTCAGATCGAGATCACAACCCGCGATCTTGAAACGACAAGGCAAGAGCCTAAGGAATCTTTCTCGGACTTTGTGATCCGATGGAGGGCAAAGGCGTCAACAATGACTTTAAGGCCCACGGACAAAGATCAAATCCGGATGATTGTGCGCAATCTCCACCCAAAACTGATGCTGAGAATGATTGTGGTCCCCTTCCCTACTTTCGCAGATTTACATGATATGGGGGTGCAAATCGAAGACGCAATGAAACAAGGTCTGTTTGACCACGACAGAGAACAACCGAGGAGGACGTTTAACCGTAACAACAATGCGGGCCCGAGTGGCGCTGCAAATACGAGAGCCTCGGAAGTTGGTATGGTCACCACCACTCCCCCTCCCCCTCCAAGGCCCATGATCGCCACACCATTTTCCGGCGCGTCCGGAAGCAACACACAAGCCAACAGCCGATTCCAACCACGAGGCCAAAGAACCTTTACCCCACTATATATGCCTCTGACCAAAGTTCTGGGAATACTGATCAGAAAGAATCATTTAAAACCCCTAGAACCAAAGCCATTACCGAATCCACTCCCCCCCCTCATATGACCCGTCAAAATACTGTGCATACCACCAACAACACGGTCATGACACCGACCGTTGTTACAGATTGCGTCATGAGATCCAAGATCTTATTGACAAACAGGTGATCGCACCTCCGGATCAACCCAATGTTACAACCAACCCTCTCCCATCACATAACCAAGCTCCTCCTCCCAAAAGAATTAACTTTATCCAGACTGGGGTCGCATCTTACGATCCTAGCATCTACATTACGCCCACCCACCTACCCAAGCCAGAGGTGCTCCTTCCCGATTGCACTGATTTCTTGTGCATGGTGGACATCTCCAAAACCCAAACAGAACCGGTGGTGGTGACCGTCGAAGACAGGGCAAGGCAGATTTTGGGAGAGACTGAGATTGCTGAATCAGGGACTGGGCAGAATTTCACTGGGGGAGCCTATGATCCAAGCAAGCACATCCTATCAACGAGCCGAATTGGGCTAGGCGTAGAATTGCCAGAGACATGAGAGCTATGCATGATCCGGGGGGATGGATCTGGGCTATGGGCAGATAATCTGACAACCGTCGAGGAGGACTTTGCCAACCTGCAATTTCTCGACGACCAGGAACTGGGGGATGCGTCGATTAACTGGTATGATTATGAGGGATCAGAGGAGACCACGGGATGGCTCGAAGATCAACCGGATGCAGTGGGGGAAGCCCAATCAGAACAGAGCCCGGCAGGGGCGGAAATATCAGTTGTGGCCGGAACGGCCGAAAGTCAAGTTGTATCACCGGAGAGCGCCGGTGTTAAGAATTCCGCTCAGGACATAGGCATTACGGATATGGGAACTGTTGAACAAACAGCTGTACTGACGCAGCTAGAACCAGAAAAGTTTGAGGAGGCTAAGAGAATCAGAAAAGCTAAAAGCCCTGAGGGGACCGAAAGTGTTGTGTGCACGAAGACAGACAATGCTGCGAGCATATGGACAGAGAGCACTGAAAGTGCGAGTGGACCGGAGCCAGACAGGTGTCTGTTGGCTGCCAGTGGAATGTGGTGGGAAGATGACGACTTGTGTCTTGCCCACACGGATGAAGACTGGGGAAGTGGCCAGCCGGATGATACTTGGTATATTGATGAAGTGGACCATATGACAAGAAGTGGGCGGTACTTCAAGCCCCCACACCTGGACCAACCCGAGGCATCCGGGAAAGATAGAGAAGCGGAGAGACAGAAGGAGAAGCAGATTGAAGATGAGGCTGTGCTGAAACAATTAAAGAAAATACAAGCAGACATCTCCATCTGGGGACTGCTAATGGCATCACGAGTACACAGAGAAGCTGTCCTATCTGCTATGGACAAGTCCAAACTCTCCATAGACACCACGCCTGAACAGCTGGTTGGGCTGGTTTTTCCGGGAGGAGGTTCCCCGGCATTAACCTTTTCGGACAAGGAGCTACCGCCTGAGGGCACAAACCATAACAAACCTCTCTATATTTATGTGGAATGTAGAGATAAGTGGATACCGGTGGTGCTTGTTGATACCGGGTCTGCGATTAATGTCTGCCCGACCAGAACGGCATATGCAATCGGGTTGAAACCCGTGGACTTCGTCCCAACTACCCAAGTGATCAGAGCATATGACAATACCAGCAGAGAATTGATGGGGACTGTTAAAATTCAAACCAAGGTTGGTCCAGGACAACACAGTATCGAATTTCATATCTTGGACGTTCCTGCAACCTTTAACCTACTTTTGGGGCGACCGTGGTTGCACCAGGTCAAAGCAGTCTCTTCCACTCTACATCAGATGCTAAAGTACCCCCACGGGAAAGGGGTAGCGATCGTTTTCGGGAATTCATCCATCCATCCGCCACCGGAGGTGTCTACACCCGTCTTGGAAATCGAGCACGGCACGGAGGATGTGTTTTTGTCGGGGTTCACTTTGGCCGAGGCTCAAGTGGTGTAGAATGTCATGGCTGCGAATGAGGGCATGTATGTTAGTGCACAATCCATATACCTCATGAACAAGCTAAAGCATACCCCTGGGATGGGATTAGGGAGAAGTGGCCGGAAAGGCGTCTCAGTGTTGGCCGAAGTGCCACACAACCCTCATGCCTTTGGACTGGGTTATCTGCCCACCAAGGAGGATTGGGTAAGGAAAGGAAAAGAAATGGCCAGAAGGGCCAGGGCGAAGAAGGCCGGGAAGCCATTTGATTTAATGCACAGGCCCATCTGGGGTACCCTAAACGGACGCTTCGTCCGGGAGGGGGAAGATTTTCCATTCTGCGGCTTCCCGGAGCCATGGCAAAATGCGGAGGGGAAGCGCGTGCCTGGTTTTGAAATCTTCTTCGACATACAATTATCTGGGGATGACGTTGCCGAAGCGCAGACAGACCCACCAACTGAGGTTGAGCAATGTGAAACAGTGGATCCTGAGAGCATAGAGCTTGAAATGGGGGTAGCACTGGCGAGTCTACTATCAGATCCTCCGATCGGCCAAGAGTGCTTGGGGGATAACTCTTCGGTTTCTGTGATTGGAGATGAAATAGCTGCGGGCTTTCCAGCGCCGATCTTGGATGCATCTATCGCACCTTCTCTCATCTGGCAATATGAAGAAGGCTTTTTATCTAGCAGTTCCGGGTCAGGTAGTGAGCCGAAATCTGATTCTACCGAATCTTGTGCGTCAGAATCAGATTCCAGCTCGACTGAGTCTGGGTCCGGTATTCCTAGGAGTGAAAACCCGGATACCACAGTCCTGTCTAGGTCGTCTTTTTCATTTTCTTTTGAGTCTGTTATAACAGAGGAATCTGACGGCTTGGAAGTATTTAATGAGAATGATGTGGATGTGGTTTCCGAGTATTTTTCTGTGCCTTTGATTTATTGCTTAAATCAGGATTTTCAAAATTTTGATGAAAACAGCGAGGAAGAAATTCCCCCAGTTTTGCAACGATTAATTGATCAAAAGCAGGAAAGATTTGTTAAACCTTTAATGGATGAAATCACTACTGTGAATGTTGGTACTGAGAAGGACCCGCGGCTGGTCCAGATCGGGTCCACGTTGTCTTCAGAGGAGCGCGAGCGCTTAGTCGCTTTATTAAAAGATTTCAAAGATGTTTTCGCGTGGTCCTATGAAGACATGCCTGGAATCGATCCTGAGATTGTACAGCACCGGATCCCTCTTGATCCCGAGGCCCGCCCTGTCAAACAGAAACTCAGAAGGATTCGCCCGGACTGGGCCCTCAAAATTAAGGAAGAGGTCACCAAGCAAATTGACGCAGGGTTCCTGCTGGTATCTGAATATCCAACTTGGTTGGCCAACATAGTTCCGGTACCAAAGAAGGATGACAGAATTCGGGTCTGTGTAGACTTCAGAGATTTGAACAAGGCCAGTCCGAAAGACGACTTTCCCTTGCCACACATTGATGAATTGGTGGACTTCACGGAAGGACACGCCTTGCTTTCGTTTATGGATGGTTTCTCAGGCTATAATCAGATAGTGATGGCACCCGAAGACCGGGAGAAGACTGCGTTCACTACCCCGTGGGGTACATATTGTTATAGAGTGATGCCATTCGGGTTGAAAAATGCTGGAGCTACGTATCAACGGGCAGCGACTACAATATTGCATGATATGATCCATAAAGAGGTCGAGGTGTACGTGGACGACATGATTGTCAAGTCCAAAGATAGAGAGGGCCACTACACCGCCTTACAAAAATTCTTTCAAAGGATCAAAGAGTTTCGGCTGCGACTGAATCCCCAGAAATGCACGTTTGGTGTTACAGCAGGGAAGATGCTAGGGTTTCTGATCACACAAAGGGGCATCGAGGTCGACCCTTCCAAAATCAAGGCCATCTTAGAAATGCCACCACCAAGGACTGAAAAGGAGGTGCGAGGCTTTCTGGGTAAAGTGCAATTCATAAGACGGTTTATTTCTAAATTAACCTTGACTTGTGAACCACTGTTTGGCCTCTTGAAGAAAGGAAAGAAATTCCAATGGGACGGCCGATGTCAAGCAGCTTTTGAGCAGATCAAAGAGTATCTACAGAACCCACCCGTGTTGTCACCGCCAGAGCCGGGGAGACCGTTGATACTGTATCTTTCAGTAACTGAGACTACCATGGGCTGCATGCTTGCGCAGGAGTCAGAAGACAAATTGGAAAGAGCCATCTACTATTTGAGCAAAAAGATGCTGGATTACGAGACCCGCTATACACCGCTGGAGAAGGCTTGTTTGGCCTTGGTATGGGCAACCAGGAAGCTGCGGCACTACCTGTTAGCCCACTCAGTAATGTTGGTTTCGCGTTTGGATCCCATCAAATATCTCTTCGAGAAACCAGCACTTACGGGTAGGCTAGCTCGTTGGCTGCTGTTGCTCTCCGAATTTGATTTGAAGTATGTAACGCGCAAGTCAGTAAAAGGCAGAGCGGTAGCGGAGTTCCTTGCCGACCACCCGGTTGAGGGGGATGAAGCGGTTGAGTATCTATTCCCAGATGACGCTATTCTACACGTCGAAGATGAAACCTGGACAATGTACTTTGACGGAGCGTCAAACCAGTATGGGTATGGGATAGGGGTGTTGCTGATAGCGCCTGACGGCTCCGGTTCAAGGTTTCCAACAATGAAGCAGAGTATGAAGCATGTATTGCTGGCCTGGAAGCAGCCCTGGAACTAGGGGCAAGACGAGTGGACGTCATTGGGGACTCGAACCTCGTTGTGTCTCAAGCAAAAGGAGATTGGAAAGTCAAGGGGGAAAGGATGATAATCTACCACCAAACCTTGGATTTGTTAATTCCTCGGTTTGAGAAGCTAAAATTCACCCACCTCGTAAGAGAGAACAACAGGTTTGCAGATTCATTAGCAACTCTATCTTCTATGATAGACATCCCGTCCGGAGTCCGGATGCGTCCAGTCATTATTGATCAGAAGTTCGTGCCGGCATACGAGTCGATTTCCGCCATAGATGAGGTTCAAGACGACAACCCCTGGTATTACGACATCTGGAACTTCTTGGAAAGGGAGACATATCCACTAGGGGCAAATGCCAAAGATAAGAGGGCCGTCAGAAGAATGGCTGCTCAGTTTATCATCTGCGGGGGTAAGCTGTACAAAAGGGGTCATCTGGGAATGCATAAGCTCTGTGTAGAAGCTGAAGAGTCGAAACGCCTGATGGAAACCATCCATGGGGGGGAGTGCGGTGCACACATGAATGGAGTAATGCTGGCCAGAAAGATCCTCAGACAGGGCTACTACTGGTCAACCATGGAGGAGGATTGTATTAGCTTTGTTAGGCGATGCCACAAGTGTCAAATCCATGTAAATCGCATGAACATCCCGCCGTCAAAACTGTACAACATGACTTCTCCGTGGCCTTTTTCAGTCTGGGGAATTGATGTGATCGGAGCTGTTACCCCGAAGGGGTCAAACGGGCATGAGTTTATCCTGGTAGCGATAGATTATTTCACAAAGTGGGTCGAGGCCCAATCTTACGCGGTGTTGAAGGCGTCGCATGTCGCAAAGTTCATCAGGAACAACATCATCTGTCGCTACGGGGTGCCAAACGAAATAATTTCAGATAATGGTTCCCACTTCAAGAAAGAAGTGATAGACTTGTTGGAGAAATACAATGTGGCTTTTCATAAGTCATCTACATACCGGCCGCAGACCAACGGAGCGGTTGAGGCCGCCAACAAGAATGTCAAGCATATACTACAGAAGATGGTGGAAACCTATCGAGATTGGCCAGACAAGCTGCCATTTGCTCTGTGGGGCTACAGGACTTCAATCAGAACTTCTACTGGAGCAACTCCATATTCATTAGTCTATGGAATGGAGGCTGTTCTACCCATTGAGATTGAGGTTCCGTCTTTACGAGTGTTGGCTGAATGCCAGATAGCCGAGGCAGATTGGCAGCAAAGCAGATTCGAAGAACTCATGCTCTTTGATGAAAGAAGACTGAAAGCACTGTACCACATCCAAGGCTATCAACGAAGAATTGCCCGGGCTTTCAACAAGAAGGTTAAGTCCAGGAATCTGAAAGAAGGAGATTTGGTGCTCAAAGACAACCGAGCTCCCATCCACGACCCAAGGGGCAAGTTCAAACCTAATTGGACTGGTCCTTACATCATCAAAGCTATCTGGTCAGGTGGAGTTGTGGTTCTGATGGATCTAGATGGCTTGGAGTTCTCACAACCGATCAATATGGACAAGTTGAAGAAATACTATCCTTGAGAGGCTCGCTAGGCCGAAAACCCGAAAGGGCGACCTAGGCAAAAGTCAGAGCACAAAAAAATTAAAAAATATAAAAACTGAGCTCGCAAGATTGAAAACCCGCAAAGGGCGGCCTTGGCAAAAGTTAGAGCGCAAAAGGAGAGTGAAAATACTCGAGTGAACCTTAGCCTGAACTACGTAAGGCTTGATTCCCATCTTTGGGATACGTAGGCAACTTCGTCTTGAAGTTCAGCCATAAACTTTTCCCCGATCAACTCTGTCCACTTTGATCATCTCAGCCACCTTTATCCATCAGCATTTATCGTCATCTCCGGTACAGTGCTGTTCAAACTAGGGGCAACTTTCCGTTGCCGCGACGGTGCAAAGTTACTCAGACTAGGGGCAACTTTCCGTTGCTGTGGAGTGCCGCATTGTTCTTCAGACTAGGGGCAACTTTCCAGTTGCAGGGATCTGGGGTTGTACATTTCAGTGACAGATTTTCGGCGTGTCCAATTCTGATCCACATCGAAAATAATTTTGAAAAGTTTTAATAAAAGTTGACTTTGTTCAAATCAATCTTTTTGCGACTAGGACCATTTTTGGACCAAAACGGAAAATTTTCAGTACCACAACTTTCAATTTCATTGATTTCAAAATAGAGTTCTCCTGCTCTTGCATTACAATCGAGGTTGCTTTGTAGTACATTCATAAAGAAAACTTGAAAATGCTAAATAAGCAATAAATTTGGAGCATAGTTGAATCAAGTATCTCTGCGTCCCCTCCCAGAGCTGGACGGAGCATCTGATGCCAAGCTAGGCCCAACCTGTGCCTCCTCATTGAGCCAATCCAAGCACTCATCGGACAAAGTGCAACTGAAAGTTGAAGCAGGGGCCAGGAGCTCTCTAGTCCTCCATGCCGTGGCATATCGGGCGAGCTGTGCGCCCCGGATCGGGAAAGCGGCTGGGTACTCAATCCCCTCCGGTGGACAGGTCTGATCATGACCAAACTGACGCAGGAACCGGAACGGAAAATAGAATACGCAGTGGGTCAGACCAACCAATTGGATCCCAATCATGCGAGATATACTATAGCTCATTGCCGGGAGGTTGAGCCAAGGACAACGCCAAGCAATGCCGTCTACGGACAAATTGCACATCCAATCGAACCACCACCTTTCGTCAAGAGCATTGACTAGGCGCTGCCGAAAGAAGTAGCCTCGAGCTGAATAAGCCGGGCAAGAGTCCACAACCTGCAACTTGTCCATTAACCATACCTAGGGGAGGGATGGAAAATGAGAGAATAAAGAACAGAGAGATGTACGATGAGAGAAAAGTAAGACAAGGGTTTTGTGAGAAAAACCGAGCCTGAGGGTCGAGTGATGTGAGCAAATATATATGTGAGGTCGGGTGGGAAACATTACCTGCAGTAGCAGTGGACTCCCGGCAAACCTAGTCGCCTCCCGGCGATAGACAAAATCTAAGCCCATCAGTGTCTCGGCCAAGGTCATAGCAATACAGCTCTTTCCTTCTCTCAAACCTTGGGCGACTTCAATCAGGCGAATGCTAGCCCCGCCGAAGCCCGAGGAAAGCAGAAAGTGAGACAACAAACATAAGCAGAGGGCGTGTTCCCGGAAACCCTGCCAATAATGGTTGCTACGGTCACCAGCGTCGGAAAAACGATGGACCAAGCCGAGAATGTCCAGTTCCCCACTACAGATCAGAGATCGAGCATCATGCGCCGTGAGCCCACACATCCGCCCTAAAGCCTGAGCGTGGCCAAAACGGAGCTGCGGCAAGATTACTTCAGAGCATTCAGATTCCATCAAAACCTGAAAATCTTCGAAAGTGGGGCACATCTCTTGGCCGCCAAAGCTAAAAACGTGCGTCACTGGATTCCAGAACCTTGCCGCGGCATGGAGAAAAGGAAGATGTAGCGGAGTACGGCTCAGCGTGAATAGTGCATTCAAGCCGAAACCCCAGAAATTCAATTTTTTCGAGCCATCTAGAGAAGAGATCCAAGATGTGATATTTTCTGCAAGAAACGCTTCCATCTTTGTCTAAAACTAAGATGAAATGAATGTTCCCGAAGTTGAGGCTTTTATAGAAGGAAAAACACTATTCACGGGGACACGTGTCAAAAATCTGGTGGCTGCAGGACTGAATGGCCGGCCAGCCACTTTTTCTAGCTGGCCAGCCATTTACTTTTTCAGAAATGGCCGGCCAGCTGTCTCTCTCCACCAAAAATGGCCGGCCGGCTCCCAGGGATGGCTGGCAATGCTGCAGTATATCTCCTTGGCCCTGTTTTATTCTTCGGGGGAGAGTTCCAAGCATTTCCATGAAACGGGAAAGTCAGAAGCCTTCATCTCCCTCCGTTTCGGATGTGTTCCGGTGCCCAGATCGTCAGAAGTACACTTTGTTGTTGTTGAGTTTTGATTATCGAGTTGTTGTTTTGCTTATCGAGTTGTTTGTCGAGCGGACGTGTTTTGTGTTTTTGAGTCATTGCTCTCTGTTTAAGCAATTTTTGTTAAAATCTTGTTTATTTGCGTTGTTGCATTTTGTTTATCGAGTTGTAAACTTGCTAAAGATTCTGTTGTATCTTAGTAGGTTGAGTTGCTTAGTTTGTTGCGTCGGTTCACTACCTGACTTGGTGATTACACAATGCGCATTTCCATTCAATTCCATTTTTGTGCGAAATAAATTGATGCGATACGATGCTAAAATTTTAAAGTACAAACACCTTTTCAAAAGCTATTTCATTTCATCATGCTTTACAACAAACAAAGGTACAAGTTTTACAGAAAATGAAACTGCCTAACAATGTGCAAAGTGCTACAAACTACTAGCAAAAAGAAAAATAAAGCAGGAAATAATAACATCAAAGTCCTCGGGAGCGGGAACGAGAAGCAAGCCTCGTCCTCTTTTGCGAGACAATCTCCACAGCATCATCGTCATCATCTGAGTCAGCGCCGTCATCCTTAGGATCCCCCTCAGCCTCCTCCTCCTCCTCCCCGGTGAACGTCTCGGACTGACGATCTGTGGCCTCCTCCTCCTCCTCCTCATCAGGCTCCACCTCCACAACGTGAGCCCTGCGTCTGCGGACAGGCCCTCCTCGAGCTCCTCGAAAAGGCCTAGACGGCCCAGCTCCTCGGGATGACCCCGCCCCCTGAAAAGGCCCAGATGGCCCAGCTCCCCAATGAGGCCCAGGTGGCCTAGTCTGCGGCTGACCGGACCATGAAGGCATCTAAAAACAAAGAGTTCAATTCAAATACATCAGTCCAAATATATACATCAGATGCGGATGCAAGCAGATGCAGATGCAAACAAAGGCTACGTGAAATGGGTGCATGTAAATACAGTGTACAAGTGGGGTGTGTGTCAGATGTGCTCTACACAAGTGGTCTGTCGATGCAGTAGAAATCAGCATGTCATCAGAAGTATGATAAATGCCAGAAAACTGAAGGGTACCTGGATGCCCGCGACAGACAACTGTGCCTCCCTCCGCAGGACCATGCCCTCGAGTGTGGCCACCAGTCCAACCACCTCCTCCATGTATCCTCGCGATGGCTGCAAAAATGAGCTCATAATCATCAGTGGACAGAAGAGTATCTAAACATCTGAATGATGAATGAAAAGAAGTTGAGCATACCGGCGGTGAGTCCGGATCAATGGCGTATCGATCACTGGGCATCGGAGGCTCTAGTGGAATCGGAGTCGGAAAGCTAGCCCCATACTGCCACACCATCAACTCAGTAGGCATATCTGGCCATCCAGGATGAGGATGAACCGACGGAACCGGAGGAACCGGTCTACTCCCACCTCTAGATGTACCAGCCCTGCTAGTAGAAGGGGCGTCTGCAGCCCGAGCCCGAGCCTGGTCCGAGGATGACATACCGGCAGGCCTCATCATCGGAATACGAGCTTCCGTCAATGGAGGCATCAAGTATATGTGACGGTAAGTAGCGAGGTCCCCCGCGGGCTTGTTACAGTTTCTGGCGACTCCGCTGGGTGTTCACTATCTACCTGGGCTGCGTGTTCAGAAAATTTGAAATTTGGGCTGCGTGTTCAACTTTCAGTTAAATTGTGGGCTGCGTGTTCACTATCTACCTGGGCTGCGTGTTCAGAAAATTTGAAATTTGGGCTGCGTGTTCAACTTTCAGTTAAATTGTGGGCTGCGTGTTCACTATCTACCTGGGCTGCGTGTTCAGAAAATTTGAAATTTAGGCTGCGTGTTCAACTTTCAGTTAAATTGTGGGCTGCGTGTTCACTATCTACCTGGACTGCGTGTTCAGAAAATTTGAAATTTGGGCTGCGTGTTCAACTTTCAGTTTTATTGTGGGCTGCGTGTTCACTATCTACCTGGACTGCGTGTTCAGAAAATTTGAAATTTGGGCTGCGTGTTCAACTTTCAGTTTTATTGTGGGCTGCGTGTTCAGAAAATTTGAAATTTGGGCTGCGTGTTCAACTTTCAGTTAAATTGTGGGCTGCGTGTTCACTATCTACCTGGGCTGCGTGTTCAGAAAATTTGAAATTTGGGCTGCGTGTTCAACTTTCAGTTAAATTGTGGGCTGCGTGTTCACTATCTACCTGGGCTGCGTGTTCAGAAAATTTGAAATTTGGGCTGCGTGTTCAACTTTCAGTTAAATTGTGGGCTGCGTGTTCACTATCTACCTGGACTGCGTGTTCAGAAAATTTGAAATTTGGGCTGCGTGTTCAACTTTCAGTTAAATTGTGGGCTGCGTGTTCAGAAAATTTGAAGTTTGGGCTGCGTGTTCAACTTTCAGTTTTATTGTGGGCTGCGTGTTCACTATCTACCTGGGCTGCGTGTTCAGAAAATTTGAAATTTGGGCTGCGTGTTCAACTTTCAGTTTTATTGTGGGCTGCGTGTTCACTATCTACCTGGGCTGCGTGTTCAGAAAATTTGAAATTTGGGCTGCGTGTTCAACTTTCAGTTAAATTGTGGGCTGCGTGTTCAGAAAATTTGAAATTTGGGCTGCGTGTTCAACTTTCAGTTAAATTGTGGGCTGTGTGTTCGACAAATCAGTGATTGAGCCGTGTGTTCTAATGTGGGCTGTGTGTTCGCAATTAATTGGTGAGCCAAGTGTTCAGAAATTCAAGTGTTGAAATTACATGTTCAAGATGTAAGCAAAGTACTATGTCATAAGCTAAACTGCATGTTCAAGCATGGCAAAAGTACGAAATGTAAAATACAGAAGATGAGGTAAATACCTCTCGGGCCTCGTGAGAGAGATGCTGCTCCGGCTCTCTGAGAAGCAGATCCACGGATGCTCGCTCGTCAAAACTGGTAAAATGACGGAAGACAGCGCGCGAAAGGACGTGTGCTGGCGGACGGTACCTCCCGGGAATGAAAGGCCGGGTCCTCGGAGGTAGAGTCATGGGATCGAAATCATCGCCGGCACCTGGAAAACCTCCACCATGGGAAGAAGTACCCGCCATTTTCAAGAATCTGCAAAAGGGGAGCAAAAATGAGCAAAATGGGCCAAAATCGAAAAAAGTCAACAAAAAGTCAACTCTCGGGAAATAAAAAGTCAACAAAAGTCAACTCCTGGGAAAATATTCTAAATATTGAGACAAATTTACCTCAAGTGGTGAAAATGCAAAAAGAAGCTCCGAAGCCGGAATTTAATCGCTCCAAAGTGCTTAAAACTGAGTGTTTTTGCGAAAACAATTTGCGCGGGGCGTTGGAAAACGCGCGTGAAACTCAGATCTGGAGAGGAAAGTGTTGTAGGAGGCAAGAAATGAAGGAGGCTCGGCTGCCTTTTATAAGCCTCAGGCCTTGGTTGAAGAAGCATGCAAAAAGGAGGGAAAAAGACCAAAATATCCCCGGAAAAAGGCCATGGCCGGCCGGCCCCTTTTTCTAGCTGGCCAGCCATCTGCTTTTTGCAGAAATGGCCGGCCAGCCATCTACTTTATTGGAAAACAGTTGGACACCCCCCCTTGGGAAGATGAACGGCCGGCCATGCTCCCCACATGCTCACCTAGCTCTCTGCAAATTTTGAGGAAGATCGGAGTTCCCGGGACCTGAAAAAGTTCAAGAAAAGTACACTTCCGGTCGCGAAATAGCTCCGTCGGGACTTCGGCTTCAAGTTTTGACATGTGGCTCATCATCATTCATCGAAATCAAAGTATATCCTTTTTGAATGAGTTGTAACCTTTCAAGGAAGCGGATCGGAGGCCGTGGTCGAGTCGTCTTCGCCGAAACGCGCATTTCCGTACTCGTTGTTTCATGACAAACGAGCGCCCTGATTCCTGCTCGTGTTACATTATCTTACATTTTCATGAACATACCTGCATTAACATGCACGTTTCTTGATGTTAATCATATTTCTGTGTTTAAGCATGCGTTGTCACGCATGTTCTACTTTTGCATTGCGATACGTTCACTCACCGGCACTGCGTGTGTCGAACCTTCGAAATTACATTAAATATATGTTGTTAGCATGCTGTGCTTGTTGCAATTTCTCTCTTTTGCAGGCACGATATTGTATGTACGGTTCAATTGAAGCTGGTGCGACCAGACGAATCGCGCAGGTATCGTATCTTCTCCGTGTGAGACGTGGCGGGGATTGAATAATCCTTCGCATTCTTAACTGCATGAAATGTAGTTGCTGCTTTGCATTCTTGCTTAAAACTGTTGCATCTATTTGCGAATATTTGCTTCATTACAGCATGCTGCATCTGCACGATCATTAGGTTACCTTCGGCTTCTTGCATATCATTTGCATTTTGCCCCCCTGCCTGCGGGCATGCCTGCGGGCGCATCTCTG
The DNA here is from genome assembly GCF_055761805.1 of Camellia sinensis. Classification (NCBI taxonomy): domain Eukaryota; kingdom Viridiplantae; phylum Streptophyta; class Magnoliopsida; order Ericales; family Theaceae; genus Camellia; species Camellia sinensis. Next base: position 22,125,582 of record NC_138970.1, on the reverse strand, counting down.
TTTATCCAGTATGTTTGTCTAAGTCTTCGGCCTTGTCAAAAATGGGTCGTCTCTGGGCTTTGACATTCACTCCCGTCACTTCTGACTTCCGAGTTCTGTCAAAAGGGGCAACTGTAGACACCCCATTTTTGACCGACCTTAAGACTCAGACGTCACTGATGGAGCGCTCGGTGATGTTGCATAATGTGCTTGTTCAGAAGTTTCAGAGTCGCGGCCGTGAGCCCTGCCTCCGGACTTCCGAACCCTCTTCTGTGCCTTGTCTCGGTTTGCGAACCAGACTCAGTTTTCTCTGTTTCTTTTCCTAAGGGAAGGGAGAGGTCCCGTAGACCGTCTCTCAATGTCCGTAGGCTACATTTGGTGGCCGTAGGCCATTTTGCCCATTTCGGAGTCCGGTTCCCGGTTTTCGGGACCGTCAAGCCGTGTGCCTCGGTTCGGGACCGCTTAACCATCTCCTATTGCTTTGATTTTTGGCATACATCTTATTTCATCCCTTTTGAGGGACACTGGGGGCTAAGAAACCCACTTCGAGGTCGAATGCCACTTTCGGTGCTTAACAGCCCATTTTTGGGATCCCGAACTGCGTGTTTTGGCTCCCGAACATTCGTTTTGCAACGGTTTTCGTTCATTTTTGGCAGGTACCTCTGTTTTATCACAGGGAAGGTCACTAAAGGGTGGGAGGCCATCAATTGTTGCAGCAACCAGTTATCTCTCCTCCGGAGCCTCCCGGCGCCCGTTTTTCAAACTTCCGGGCTAATGTTGAACACCTTGGAGTTAGTGTTGCCAACTTTCAACCACATATCTGTGATCTACACACATGAGAGGCCCCTAAAAGTTCATGGCCGGCCATTAAGGTTACTTGACCCTTTTGACCCCTTTCTTCCGGGCTAATGTTGAACCCCTTGGACCTTTTTTCTTGAACTTTCAACCACATATCTGTGATGTACACACCTGGGAGGCCCCTAAAAGTTCATGGCCGGCCAGTAATTCAACTTGACCCTTTTGACCCCCTCTTTCCGAGCCAATGTTGAACCCCTTGGACCCACTTTCTTGGAATTTCAACCACATGGTTGTGTTGTACACACATAGGGGTACCTCTCCAGTAGCTGGCCGGCCAGAAAATCACATTGACCCTTTTGACCCCTAGCCGGCCGGCTAGGGGGTGTGGCCGGCCGGCCACCTCCAACAAAAGTGAGAGGCCGGCCGTGTTCCTCCCACTGTGCACTTTACAGCTGTGGGGCAATATCCCCCAGATATTTTCTGTATCCGGGGGATATTTTGTGGGGGAGTTTTACCCTCCTTTTCCCCCACCTTTACACCCCTTCTTTGGCCTATATAGCAAGCAAACCTTGTTCTTTATGGAGGTTAGAAAAACTCTCCTTCAAGCTTCCATAGCCAACTCCATCTTCTTCCTTCTCAATTCTTGAAAAAAACCTAAGCCCCTAACCATCATTCCTTCTACACCACCAAGCTCTACCACCACCATCTCATTTTCAGCAACAAGGAAGGACTCTTGAAGGCTAAAGAAGCTGCAAATCCATCCAAGAAGCAACAAAAGTTCGATTCTTCAAGGGTGAGCAATACTTTTACCCTTTTGAACCTTTCTCTTGATCTATTTCTAAGCCCCACTTCTTTTTGGTTTCAAGCTCCGGCCCTAACTGAAAAGGGCCATATTTTGAGCTCATCTTCACTTCTCATTAAGGGCTCAACCCTGTTTGAGCCCTCCATGATACACTTGCTTCATTGATCCTCTTATGTGTCATGATTTTGCATGCTATTTTTGGCCCATGAGAAATCTGTTTTTGAGCATTTTATAAACTGGTATGAGGCTTATTTTGAGCCCCTCTTCAACATTGGAGAAGGGCTCAACATTGTTTGGTGTCTCCATGTGTCACTTGTAGTTATATCCCTTATTTGGCCCCATTTTTGCATAAATTGGCAACCCTCTTTTCTTCTGTTTTTGGACCTTGGTCCGAACTGAAAGTGGTCTTATTTTGGCCTATACGTCATGTTTCATTCACACGTTTTTTCTTTTTGGTGAATATTTTGTATACTTCATGTTATAGCCATTGTTGAGCCTTATTTTGCATCACATTTCTATCATGTTTGTATACTGATTTGAGATCTGCCATATACTGTAAATATTCATATTTTTGGTCCCTCTTCAGTGTTGTAGAAGGAAATTTTTCAGTTTGGGTTTTGCTTATACCACTTGCTTCATTACCCCTCTTTTGGCCCCTTTTCTTGCATGCTATTTTTCCCTTACCTATGCTTGCTGTTTGGCCATGTTTATAACTGTGAAAGTGTATCTTTTGGGACTGTCTAGCTTCTGTCTTTGCATTGTATGTCCATATTGTTTATGTTTGGCATAGCTATAGGCCATTTCGGGTGCCTAATGTTGCATTTCGGGACATTTCCTTGCATTTCATGTCATTTCGCTTCATTTCGGGGCTGTTTTCCCCTTGTTTTGTTGCTGAAATTCCATTAGCATGCTTGCATATCATTTTTGCCATGTTGCATTACATTTTGTCATCGCCTCGGTTTGCGTGCCCGTGTGCACGCATTTCGAGGCACTTCATTTTTATCCGTCGGCATCTTATGTGAGTGCGGCTGAGGCTCTCTCATGCTAGTATAAGTCCATATTGCATTCTGTATGTCATTTGCATTGCGTATGTATCGTCTCGGTTTGCGTGCCCGTGTGCATGCATTTCGAGGCACCTCATTTTCTGCCATCAGCCTCTTATGTGAGTGCGGCTGAGGCTCTCTCATGCTAGTATAAGTCCATGTTGCATTCTATATGCCATTTCCATGCCATTGCATTGCACATATCATCGCCTCGGTTTGCGTGCCCGCGTGCACGTATTTCGAGACACATATCATCGCCTCGGTTTGCGTATCCGCGTGCACGTATTTCGAGACACATATCATCACCTCAGTTTGCGTGCCCGCGTGCACGTATTTCGAGACACATATCATCGCCTCGGTTTGCGTGCCCGCGTGTACGTATTTCGAGACACATATCATCGCCTCGATTTGCGTGTCTGTGTGCATACATTTCGAGGCATCTCATTTTCATTGCATTCATGTATTTTCTCGGTTTGCGTGCCTGTGTGCACGCATTTCGAGGCATTTCTTTTCATAGCATTGTGTATGTTAGGATTGTATCTTAGTTGCATTTCATGCATACCATGCATATTGCATCGTGTCCGGAATAGGAGTTAGCCCGGGCACGGGAAACGAGGTACATTTCGTACTCCGAGTGATGGAATGTGTCTCAATTCCCCAGTCACCGACACTCCGGATTACCCATGATGGAGTTAGGTTTTAGCTGTAGTTTCATGTGCATTCATCCTATATTGAGTTGTGCATTTCGACTCCTCGGCCATCATGCCTCGGCATGCGTGATTGGTGGCACGAGGATCGAGACATGCATATATTTGTGCAAATATATTGCTATGCCCCTTTCCTGCTCTCTGTTGCAGCAAAACCAGGAATCAGCAACCTTTTGGGGCTTGGCACGCATTTCAAGACAGGTGTAAACAGAGGCTAATTGGGGCATTCCGGTGGATTTCCGCGCAAGCCGACCCGGACATGCATCATCCATCAGAAGCAAGGCAGTCCCTGGCTTGCATGCCAGTTTTTACTGCTTTCTTAATTAATTCATTAATTAATTAGGATTTTGTAATATTTTGGACTGTAATATTCTTTTATTCGGGACTGTAATATTTGGACTGTTTATTTATTTGGACCCTCCGAGTGAGGGCACAACCGTAATAAGTGTGCGTGAGTGTGATGTATGTCTTCCAACCCCACGTCTTTCTCCCTTTTATTTATCCGCTTTTGATGGTTAGATTAGGGCATATTTCAATTAGCATACAGTATGACAGCATGTTTGCATTCATTCATCTGTATTACATGCACCGGGCTCGGCGCATCATACTAACTGCATTGTACCTTCAATTTCAAAGTTGAATACATGATAGTTGTAGCATTTCATATGCCATCTTAGAATAGCCGAGCCTGTTATAATCGCATTTTGCATGTGTTGCATTAGGCATTTCCGTATAGTTAGGATCATGCATGATTTCTAATGAAGTTTCTATTTTGGCTTGGAGTACTCGGTAAGCTTTATACTTTAGCATCCTTGCATGCGTGTGAGTAAATGCCATGATAGCATACTTACCATGAGGCTATATGCTTATGTGATATAACTGCCTGAATGCCTGTGGGTGAAGGTTGGATTATCTGAATTGGAATAAATCATCAAATGTTTCAAGCCTACCTGCGGGTAGCAAACCATTTTCAAAAACAAGCATGAAATGTTTTGTTCCAATTCAGACGACTCGGTCTATATTTGTATGCTGCGAGCATCACATAGTAACCTAGGCTAATAACCGGAATAAGAACTCACAATGTTTTCAAAAATAGATATCATGGTTAGTAGAGGCCGGTCTATGACCGGGCGAGCGGGGGTGCTCACGAAGTGACCTTCCCTAATCGTACCCAAGTTCCCGAGCCGAGGTAACTTTGGTGATGACGGACACGTGGCCTTTTGGCACCGAGTCAGGGTTTCCTAAATTTCCCAAAATAAAAATATTTAGGTGGCGACTCTGTATCTGGCAAAGCAGTCCATGTTTGGCACTACTTTTTCAAAAATCTGTTTCTCAAAACGATTTGCCGGATTTGGACTCTTTGGTTCAGATTTAGAACCGTGACTACACAAAAAGTCGAGTCCGAGCTGTAGCGAGGTCCCCCGCGGGCTTGTTACAGCACCAAGGACATCTAAAAAAAAAAAATTCAATTTTGCAAAACCATACTAAGAAAATCTTTTTGGATTTTTTTTTTTTCATTTTTTTTTCTTAACCAAAGCAAGACAAAAAAACGAACATGCACACATTTTTTTTTTTTTTTAGAAAACAAAACATGTCAGAAAATGAACAAGCACACATTTTTTTCTCATTAAAAAAAACACACAGAAACCCAAAAACTAAAACAAATAAACAAATTAACACAAGTCAAGTTTTCTCACCCAAACCGCTTTAGTATAAACAAAGTTATGAGAATTGCGGCTTTTGGGTGGCGTCTTGACGTTGTGATTCCCTTGCCCTTTAATGAGAACCCATCTTGACATGGTTTTCAACTTCCTATTCCTAGGTCTAGGTAAACACAACCTCTGTTCATGTTTGGTCTCAAGCAAATCAAAATAGCAAGGTTTATTATGACCCTTAACCTCCTTATGACCAATGAAGTGTCTCCTACCCCTTGAGATATTAGAATTTCTTCCATCTCTATGAGACATTCTCCCATGCAATTCATAACAATAAGGGCGAATATGGCCATGCATACCACAATGATGACAAATAAAAACAGAGTGTACCTTCTTTTCTTTAGCCTTACCAACTCTGGGAAGTTTGAGAAGTCTATACTCATGTTGAATTTTTTGTTCTCCCTTTCCTTGAGTTCTTGTATCACAAGATGTGGAAGCCTTCTATTTTTGCTCTTTCTTACCACCAAAGCCAATGCCACTCTTATCAGAACAAATTTGTTGAGACCCAATGATATTGTCCAAAGTCTTTGATCCTCTGTTCCAAAGACCAATGGTAGCCATAGCACACTTGAGTTCTTCCTCTTTCTTGATCATTAGTTCTTCCAAAGCAACTTGAGACATCTAGAGAGTTTCAATCTTTTCTTCATATGTTGCATAAATTTGCTGTAGATCATTCCTCTCTGTCTCACAAGTCAAGAGTTTTGCACAAAGAGCTTGTCAATCATTAGAAATCTTAAGGGCATCATTCCTAGCCTCGAAAATCTTTTTTTTTAACTTGACATTCTCACTTTTACATGTTTTGAATTTCTTTGTGAGTTTGTCATTCAATTCGAATAAGTTAAGAGACTCCTTATACAACTTTTGATATGCTTGCTGAAGTTCTTCATCTTCACTGCCCGAGGATTCGTCAAGTAGGGGTGGTCGAACAATAGAATTTCCCTCACAAATTGAATCCATTATCACAAATCAAACAAGATCTCGTTCTAAAAAAAATTTTTTGAAAAAAAATAGAACGACCTGCTCTGATACCAATTGAAAAATCTAGAAACCCTAGATGTTGATTTGTGATTAGGTACCAATTTTAAGCAGAATATAAAATCCCAATCAAGCAAACAAAGACAAATCGACACAACAATTTTATGTGAAAAAACCACAATTGGACACCTCCAACTGTGATTAAAAAATCACGGGCAACAGCTACAAAACAATCCACTAAGAAGATTTAAAGGAATTACACAGGTATACTCTCAATTACCTAGCGAATCCACGCATAATTGAACCAACATCTATGTGCCTCTTCCAACCCCGCCTTTACCTCGAAATTGTCTTTACGATGAGCCACTCCAGAATCCACCGAACCTTCAGGCTCGAATTCTTCAGAATCCACCGAAGAACAACTCTCTCTCTCTTGTGTATAACAAACAAAACCTTTGATGTACTCTCTAAACCATGAGTTGAATACTCAATAAAACATCAAAGAAAATTAACAAAATATCCCCAGATATAAACCTTAAGAACCAAAAAGAAGATCTGGAGGAATTAATTTAGTTTTGAGAGAAAACCAACTATTTATAGAAAACAAAAGTAATCCTAATTTTGGAAGAAAACCAACTTCTTAAAGAAATCCAAAAGTAGTCCTGGTTTTGAAAGAAAACCCACTTTTTACAGAAATCCTTGTTAAACGGGATTGCCAAGAATTAAACCTAACAATTGATTAAAAATATATATATTTTAATCATTAAACTCAACGAAAAATGATATTTTAGACATCTTATGTAAATATACATTGAATTTAATGGCTAAAATACTTTTTTCCCGTTGATTTTACTTGTCAAATATAGACGAATGATTTACATTGAAAATAAATCAAAAACTTATAATTTAAATTGACAAAATTAAAAACTTATGATTTATTTTATTATAAAATTCAAACCTTAAGTTTTTTTTTTCTATTTAATTTTTACTTTTTTTAAAGGGAGATTTACCAATAAATCCTAAATGTTGATCTTATGATCCAATTGGTCCTATTTTTTTTTCTAACGATCCGTTTAGTCCTGTTGTTTTTTGAAGGACGTGAATGCCCTCAGTTGACAGATTAACATATGCGGTATAGTTGTATATGAGGGGATCAGGCTTGGGTGCGTGTGGCACACGTTTGTGAATTTGAGAGGGTGGCATTGTATGTGTGTCACGTGACACATAATTGGGGTGTCACACAAGGGTCAAGCGTGCTAAGGGAATTTGTACTACACTTGTGTGTTTGCTAGTTGCCACATGGCACAGAGGCACACAGCCCAATGCCCACATCTATGCAATGTCAATACAAAAAAGAAATAAAGCCCAAACCCCCACATACCCAACCCCACACCAAAACATTGTTTATCACTTTATGTGGTCCCAACCTTCATTGGTCCATTCACACAACTTATTTGACCAAGTATTTTCATACACACAACCACCCAACCCACATCATACACCACCCCATTCCCACTTCATACACAACCAAATCTGCAACGTTTCCAAACACAGAAGTGGTCCCGCAAAACACGTCTCACTCAATCAAAGGACACAATTGTCTACACAGTCAAACCAAACATGGAAAATAGAACCACAAAGGAACAAATCTCCTCACCAGCAGGACTTAACGAAACAAAAGAATAAAAGTGAGACTGATTGGTACAACAGCTTGTAAGATAGGATTTATTAGTAAATATTCATTTTTTAAAGCTAAAAAAATTAGTTTAAAAAATAAAAAATAATAAGTAGTTGTCATTTTCGTACAATTTGTATGTATCTACTGATCGGACAAAGGAAGGTGCATTTGTGTTTTGACGAACCCAACCCAGTAACCCATGTGATGTAGGTGGCCCACTTTGCTTTTGCTTTTGCTTTTGCTTTCGCTTTCGTTTTCGACTAGGGGTGTAAAAATGGCCCATGACCTGTGGGCGGCCTGAAGCCCGCCCATGGCCCGAGATGGGCCCGGCCAGTTTAGGCCCGCTTAGGCCTAGGCCTGAGCCCAGTCCGAGCCTCTAGGCTAGGGCCTGGGCCATCGTTTTGAAGCCTAATCTGTCCTGTGGGCCTGGCCCGTGGCCCAACCCATCGGCCCGCTTAAGGTCCACTTAGGGCCCGACCCAAAGCTTGGCCCACTTGAGGCCCAATGTATTTTTTAATGAAAAATAATAAAATTTTGGTATAAAAAGTTTTTTTTAAAAAAAATGGTTAGGCCCGCCCAAGTTTGAGTCCAGGCCCAAGCCCATTGGGCTGGCCCAAGGCTCGGCCCATCGGTCCGCCCAAGGCCCGAATACTCCTGGGCCAAGCCCAGGCTTAATTTTTTTGGCCCGTGGGCTGGTTCGGCCCAAATTTTGATAGGAGTCCGCAAGGTTCGACATGGGCTTGAATCGGCCCGACCTGGGCCAGATTTACACCCCTACTTTCGACCTAGCCAATGGCTCAATTATTAAACTTCCATAATGATGTGTGGGTAGAGAAGTATTTGATTTTGGAATTTTTAAAAATAATTTTTGAATTTTTAATTTATATTCACTAAATACTAAAAAGTATACATATATATAAATACAGCACATATTCATAATAATTTTAAAAAAAAATTATTTACAAATCAAAATATTAAGGTTTAAATTAACGAAATTAAAGACTCATAATTTATTTTATTAGTAAGGTCAACACTTGAGATTTTTTGTGTAATTTTTTCATTTAATTTTTACTTTTGTAAAGCTAAAAAATAAAAATAAATAAAAGTAAAATAAAAAGTAGCTGTCATTTTCGTGCATTTTTTTTTATTATTTATTTATTTATTTTTTTAACTTAGACAATAGGACCACTAACTACGCACACCGAGCAATTGCAGACCAGATGAGAGCCATGGCCCTATTTAAACATTACTCACACACCCAAAGGCTATCCATCGTGAGATTGCCCCAGGCCCAACCGGACAAAGGAAGGTGTTGTGCATTTGTCCTTCGATAGACCCAACCTAACAACCCATGTGATGTGTGTGGCCCATTTTGCTTTTGACCCAGCCCATGGCTCAATCATTGAACTTCCATAATGATGGGTGGGTGAAGAAATTATCTATTTGATTTTGAAATTTCAAAAACAATTTTTGAATTTTTAATTTATATTCACTAAATATTAAAAAGTATAAAAAAAAATATAAAAATGCGATATATATTTGAAATTATTGAATTTTTAAAAAATTTATTCATAAATATTTTACTTTTTAAGTACATCTAAGGGAAATTTATTAGAAAATCTTTTTTCAAGTGTTTGTATCCCAATTAGTCTATAAGATATTCTTGTATTCCAATAAGTCCTATTATTTGAACATTTCATCTACCAAATCATAATTCTCATATTTAGCCTCCGTTTGGAAAGTGGGTTGACTTTTTGACCTTTTTAACTTGGGCCAAAAAGCTTAGTTTGGGAAAGGCTTTTTGACTTTTTAAATTTTTTGATTTTTTTTTTTTTGTGAGAGAAAAGTGTAATGATTATGGGTTGAATGTGATGTTTTATTTGTTGTGGCTAAAATAGCCTATTTTGTCTTTTGTGGCTAAAATAGCCAAAAAAGCTCTTGCTAAAATAGCCAAAAAAGTATTTTATGGACATTTCTACCCTTACAAATATTTTTTAAACGGTTAGTAATTTGGTGATGTGAACATTTATATTTTACAATGTGAATATTCACATTGATGTGTGAATGTTCATATTAACAGTGTGAACATTAATATTGACATGTTAACATTCACATTGATAGTGTGAACATTCACATTGACGGTGTGAATATTCACATCACGGAACATTCATATTGTAAATGTGAATATTATTAAGGGTATTTTGGTAACTATATCACTCATAGGACTTATTGGAATATAAAAAATAATATAGACTAAATGGAACATAAGTAGGTGAAAAGGAATTTATGAAAATGTGACCCTATATCTAAATTAGATATACCCAAAAAATTTAAAAAATAACTAAAATAATAAATAAAAAAAACTAAAAATAAAAAATACAAAATGACAATTCAAAATCAAACAAATAATTTGCTCATGAGATAATTTGATGGGCATCTTTAAAAATGGTGAACTAATAAAACTCGCTTTGTAAAACCTTGCCGGCCGTTATATGCCTACTAAAATGACCGCCACATGCAGAAGAATGAGAAAATGTAAGAATGTTATGCACCTCAGTCTCTGGTACACACCGTCGGATCACTATTTAGCAGATATATGAAATAGAACAAAAACAATAATACTTACTGTTTAGCAGATATATGAAGACACAAAAGGGACAATTTGCAAAATCAAATTAGAATACAAATTATTTTTTTTTAATTTTTAATTTTTTTTGGACAAGCAAGGTTGAATATGGACAACGAATTTTTTTACTAAAACAGAAACAGAAAAGAGAAAGAGAGATTGGTAAAATGGAAACAGAACACAGAATATTGTTCTAGTAATTGCTCAACACAGAGTAATAATAGAGTCGCAGAGGAGGAGATTACAAAGCTTTCTGGGTAAGCAAAATTATAATAAAACTTAAGAGAGAGAAAACAAAATCATAGTTGAAAATTGTAAATAGAAGTGGAAATGAAGAAAGAAAAACCTTTGAAATATTACTCTCTGGCTCTTGTAGATGAAAAATGCACAAAATAGCAACGTGTCGGCAATGAAGAAAGCGGAACATTTAGGTGCCGTTTGGTAATGATAATACAGTTTGTTCCAGTGAACGGGTCAGACTGATCCAAGCTCCTTAGGCCCACGTCCGAATGATCGAGCCCACTGAGTAAGCTGCAAACAAGTTCAACGGGGAACGAGGTAGTCCCCCAGTGAACCCTCCGACGAGCAAGTTAGAAAGGGAAGTAGAGTGTAGAGAGAGAGATTGGAGATAAAAAAGCTTAACCTATTTCTTGTCTTCAACGTTTGCTTATATCCTCTGGTAATCATTTCGCTGTCCCTTCCGGCCTGCCATCTTGGCCGAAAGTCTATGCTGTAGCTTACCTTGTTCAGGGTAAGGGGATGTTGTTCCGACGGAGAAGTATTGTCGTAATAAATGCTGTAATGGGCTGCATTAATGGTGATATACTGTGGCAATAACTTTGCAAATCATTGTCTGCTGATGTGGCTTGTCCTTTACCTGCCATATATTTGAATGTCATTGGCTCCTTGTGCCATGTTGGATTCCAGCTGTTCTGGACTTCACCAGCTGGGTTATGTGTTAGGCTCCAAGTGATGAGCTTGGGTTGTTCATAGTGGGCTATGGCCTTTATGGGCTTAACCACGTCAGTAGTCCTCTATTCCCGAGTGTAGCTTTAGTCCAACGAAAGGAATACTAACGAAGGGAATGAGGGTTTTAGGGATTGGCAAGATGGGGGTCGACCGGCAGAGGTGACCAAGTGGGTGAACCGACCGTGAGGTGGACCGACCGTGAAAGGTGGCCGAGTGGAAGGGCCGACCATGAGGTGGACCGACCGCGAAGGGTGGCAGAGTGGGAGGACTGACCACGAGAAGGGCCGACCATGAGGTGGACCGACCACGAAGGGTGGCGAAGTGGGAGGATCGACCACGGGGAGGGCTGACCACGAGGAGGGCCGAGTGGAAGGGCTGACCATGAGGTGGACCGATCGCGACGGGTAAGGTGGAGGGGCACGGGGCTCAAGAGGTAGCGTGTCACGTGGTGATTTGAAGTGGAAAAGATAGGGTAAGGGGAGGAGACAGTGAATCGTGGTCGTACACGTGGCAACATCTTGTGGGGGGAGATTAGGCATTGGATCAGAAATGAAACGATAGGTCATTATGGATGTTGAAAAGACAGTTTTGGCAGATGATTTGAAAAGTTTTCAAACTGGCGAAAATTAATTATGACCCTTGGAATACGGGCAAGCCTTGGGCTTTTGGCATTATTCGATTTACCTACTTCTTTGTAAAAAATCAAAACATTCCAAGTGTTAATTCCTTTGTTGCTCACGATACACCTCTACAACACTTTTTCAATTTCCTTGCACCTGCATCCGAAGTGATTCGCAGACATGCCATAGAAATGGCCCAAGAAAAAGCAACGATTGCCAAGGTAGATCCACTGGATGATGATGATGCAGTGGAGTTAGCGGAGCAGTATAGGATGGAGAGGCAAATGGAGAGGATGGGGGAGCCGGTGGTACGGTCTCATGCTTCCACCATAATAGCAGCGCCGAAGCCAATCAGCCAGACGGAACCAGATCATTGGCACACGAAGGTTGACAAATCCATGATTACTACGGCGGAATTGGAGGCTATCCGTGAAAAATACCAGGTTCCTGCTGAAATAGAGTTATTTTTGCCGACGTCAACGAAAAAGCCTTTTGACGCCAGGTCGGGAGAGTTTGCCCTTTACGAGGAAGCATTGAAGGGAGGACTGAGGTTGCCACTGCCGCAAGTGGTGGTAGATGTCCTGAACCGTCTGGAGGTGGCACCGGGCCAACTAATGCCCAACGCGTGGAAGATTGTACTGGCCTGTGCAAGTGCATGGCCATTGGCGAAGGAAGGGGCGACCATGACAGTGGACGAATTCTTCGCATGTTACAAAGCGTCAGGGTAGCAGGAGACTTGGGTCACCCTACAGGCAACGGCATGGAAGGGCTTGGTGGCGGGGCTGCCATCGTCGATCAAGGGGTGGAGACCACGATGGTTCTATGTGTCCGCCAATAGAGGGGCCGGGGTGCGCACGATGTGGAAAGTGCCCACCAAATCTGTAGAGCCAAAATTAGGGACAGCAGCAGAGGAGAGAATAAAGAAGGTGAAGGCCTGGAGGGAGAAGGAAGGAGTCAGGTGGGACGAACTCGTTCAACCTTCAGCCCTGTTTGCAGTGGGGTTGGGTCCTCAACCGATCGGTGGAGATCTGGACTGGGCGGAGTTGGAGGCGAGGAGAAAGGCTCAAGAGGCGGAAGATCAGACCATCTTTGCCAAAGCCCAAAAATTCAAAGAGTCTCAAGCAGACCAACCGCCAATGCCGATCGCGAGGGAAATGATCCGACCTCGCCCCAAACCCGTGGGGGAAAATGACTTAGGTGAATTTGTGCTACGACCGCCCCTAGTAGATCCGTTGAAGAAGAGGGCTTTGAAGGAGATGGAGGTGGAGGGCATAGGGAAGAAGAAGAGGAGAGTGAGGAGGAGTGAAGAAGAGCCTGCTTTGAAGAGAAGGGGGGAAATGATGGGCGAACAGATGGCCAAAGAGGCAGAGAAGGGGACAGTGGAGGAGACCCCAGGAAGGGTGGCTGCCCCATAAGTAGTGGAGGTCGCCCCAGCAATGGAGGTTGTGGAGGTTGCTCCAGCAGTGGTGGAGATCGCCTCGGAGGTCGCGAGGGTCGCCCCCGAAGTGCAAGCAGAAGATGGAGCAACTGGCGCTAAGCCAAGGAGAGGAGAATAGCCCCAAGGCGGTCTTGTGCCCTAAAGGGGGTCAGTATGACGACTACGATCTACCACGCTCGCGTAGTGGCTAGGCGGCTGGAGGGAGAAGAAGGCCCAGCCAGGGCATGGGCAAATCGCCTTGTGGCAATTGTGGAAGAGGCTGTCGTGCGCTAAGTGGCTAGATTCAATGAAGCGGAGCTGCTGATGGGGTTATGCTCTGCTCAAATAGAGGTAACAACCTTAGCAGGGGCTCTGCTAAGAAAGGCGGCCGCTGCAAAGATGAAGGCGGACGAGGCCAAGGCTCAACTTGCAAGTTTGAAGAAGGAGAGTACAAGTTGGGAGAGTGCCCGTATTGAGCTGCAAGCGGTCAAGTTGGAGCTGGAGAACGAACGTCGCCAGGTGGTGTCGCTTGAGTTCCAACTGGCTGGCGAGCAGAAGAAGCTGGATGAGGCCCAAAAAGCCTGCGCGATCGCGATCGAACGACATGAAGAGGCGATGATCAGCAATGAAGAGCTGGTTAAACAGAAGGATGAGGCTGACGTGAAGATTCATGGTCTGTAGAAAGAGCTGGAGGGCGAGCGTGTGAAGGCAATGGAGGACAGGGAGAGCCTTCAGAAGGAATTGAAGGCAAAGAGAGCCAAGGCAACTGCTGAAAGGGCGACCCTGAAGGAGGAGTTGGAGGAAGAGAGGGCTAAGGCGGCCTCTGAAAGGGCGACCCTGGAGAAGGAGCTGGAGGAGGAGAGAGCTAAGGCAGCCTCCGAAAGGGCGACCCTACAGAAGGATCTGGACGAAGAGAGGGCCAAGGTAGCCTCTGAAAGAGCGGCATACCCCGATCTATATGTTGCAGCAGTGGATCAGTTCAAGGGGTCTGCTGAATTTCAGATGGCGGTGGATATTGCAGTCGCCAGCAGCTTGGTGAGGGAGGAGTCTGGGGGACGGGCCCATCTAGGACGACCGTTGGGGGCAGGACTGAGGCAGAAGTCATTGAGAGCTTCCAGCGGTCAGACTTTTATAAACACGAAATGGCTGAGTTCTGGGACAGTGGTTAGAAGATGTTCAAGCGTAACGCAGAGGAGCTGTTCCCAGACTTAGACCTGAGTAGTGTGAAGATTGACGACGATGATGTGGCCCAGACCCCCCTGGATGAGGGTATTGAAGAAGAAGACCCCGTGTCCAGTGAAGATGAGTAATTTGAAGAAGAAGAAGACCTTGTACTGAGAGTTGTTTTGGTGTGTTTGTTTGTTTTTTTTTTATTGCTATAATGAACTTATGTACAAGTCTGTGAATAAATAAAACTTCAGTTGTGTTTTCATTATATTGTTGTTGCTTGTGCATCTGAAATGGATGAGAGTGATCACCTGTGTGCATGGCTTGTGTATAAATCATTGTGTAGTGCAAAGTGGAGTGAAACTTGTAATGAAAACCAAATTTAAGAACTCCTCATTATAAAGTGGAATTGAATCTGTAACAAAAACTCAATGCGGAGTAAAGTTAAGAAGTCCTCAATGCAGAGTGGATTTGAACTTGTAATAAAAACTCAATGCAGAGTAAAGTTAAGAACTCCTCAATGCAGATTTGAACTTGTAATGAAAATTCAATGCAGAGTAAAGTTAAGAACTCCTCAAGAGAAAAACTTAATGTAGAGTAAAGTTAAGAACTCCTCAATGCAGAGTGGGTTTTAAAATGTGATAAAATTATGAGTTTGTGTTTGCCACACTACTGAAGTGGATGAGAGAGGTTTATTGGAGTTAGGCTTGACTCGTAAGAAAAGAGGTTGACTTGTAAAAGTTGGTGGAAAAGAAAATAATCTGACTAGTAAAGGAAACATATAAGAACGTCGTTGGAGTTTGGCTAAGTAAAAAGTGATGTAAAAACTAGGATCTTGAATTGTGACTAAGTGTGTTTACTAATGCCATAAGCATGAAGTTTGGATGGATGGCCTTGACCAAGCCGAGTGCTTCATGCTCCGTATGGTTGAGGCTTTTTGTCGCTCGTCTGGATGAGGCTCTTTGTCGCTCGTCTGGATGAGGCTCTTGGTGCTCAGTCTGGCTGAGGTTGTTGTTGTTCAGTCTGGCTGAGGCTTGGTCTGGTCGAGTTCTTCATGCTCAGTCTGGCTGAGGCTTTTTGTAATAACCCTGACCCGTAATTAGCTACTAATCAGTAATTAGGGATGTTAATTAAGTGAATAAGATTGATGTCGGGATTAATATGTAATTTGCATCATAATTGGTCGTCTATCTGTTGACCGTTAAATTATCTGTTTATGTTTAATGGTTTAAACTGTAAATTGAAAGCCTTATCGGCATCCAAACCCGTAATTGTTTACACCAATATGTTAATTGGAATTTTTAGAACCTTATGGCTAATTTTATTAAAAAATGATTTGGTATGGTTAAATTAGATTAAATGAAACTAAATTACAAGAGTTGGCTTATTTACCGTTTTGCCACTTAGTGCCCCATTCCATACAAAACATATTGAGCCTTTGCATTCAACAAAACATTTTTCTTCAGCCTTCTTGAGAGCTTTGGCCGGCTAGAGAGAGAGAGAGGAGAGAAAAACTTGGTCTTCATCTTGGATTTTGCTTGCATTTAGAAGATTGAAGGAGTTTTGCTTAATTGAGCTTCCATATCTCTAATTCAAGACTTAAGGTAGAGCCTTTAGCTTCTCATTCATGTATTTAAGTATTGTGATGCATGGTTCATAACATATTGAGGGTTAAAGTTAAGATTTAAGTTGGAAGTGTTGAATTGAGTTACACTCCATGCATGCATGCATGAAATCCCATGTTTTGAGATTAATTTTCAAAGGTTTCCTTCATGCATGTGTTGATTTCATCCTCATCTTGGGAATATAATGAACTTCATGGTGATTAGTAGCATTTTATCATAATTTCACATGCATGTGTACATTTACATAGAAGGTTGCCATTGAGTTTGGTTTTGAGCATCTAACTTGTTTTGGGAGTTATTTGGTGCATACATGTTTGAATCATCATGTTTTAAAGCTTAAATTCATGTTTTGAAAATGATTTCCCTCATGCATAGGGCCTTTGAGCTCAATTTTCCAATTTCATGAGTTTGAAGAAAATAGCTTGAAGATTTTGCATGCATGTTTTACTTTTTGCATTTCAAGTTGAAGATTGTGAACTTTTGACAAACCTTGGGCCATGATTTTATAAATTGATCTTTAAACTTTCATATTCTACAAGTTTTCTGGGTTATCTCAAATTTTGGGGCCCAAGAGAGGTGTTTTGGTTGGTTAAATTCGAGTTTTGAGCTTGGTGATGCAATCTGAAAATTCCAGAAAATTGCATCCACGCTCAAGCGAAGGAGTTCTCGCTCGAGCGACCACTCTGCAAGTGTGCACTCCGCTCGAGCGGGCTCGAGCGACCAAAAGTCCGCTCGAGCGTGAATTGCAAGCTCCTAGAAGTTTTCATGTTTTTGCAGATCGCTCGAGTGAGGAAATGTGCGCTCGAGCGACTATCCATATTTTTGTATGTACGCTCGAGCGAGTAAGTCTACGCTCGAGCGGAGTTCTATTTCTGCATGTCCGCTCGAGCGAGGACCTAATTTTTAGAAATTTTGCCTAAGTGTTCCAAGGCATGTTTTGACATCCTCATTGCATCTTAGGCATTCCTAAGCCTTAATTAAGCTATGATAATGAGATTATGGGTTAGAAACACACTAAAGAAAGAATGTACTAAGATATAGAATGGCAAGTGTGTGTGTGACTTGAGCATTGTAATAAGAATGAACCACATTAAGAGATTGCAAGTGTGTGTGTAATCTATGTGTTAAGTAAGAACAAGAATCAGTGTAATAAGAAAGTAAGTTGTGTTGGCCTTGAGAATGTGAAATGATAAGATGCGCTTGTATTATGTGCCTTTGTGATTGTAGGTCAACGTTCGAGAATTGATTGACCACCTACGGAACCACTGTGAGTAACGTTATCGTAAAGATACGTTTATATGAAATTATGTTCCAAATGTGATATATCAAGCTATGATTTCTAAAATGCTATATGTTTTTGTGAACGAAGATCCATGTTTGAAATCTATTATGGCATCCATAGATAGTTCCAAGTCATGGGGGACGGCATGAAAATGCGGGTCCATGACAGTTACGAGATCTCGTTAGCCACTTCATTGTGGTGATATGTGTTTAATCGGTGTCCGGGACCGGTTACTCTAGTCGGAAGACGTTATGTGATATGTTCTATAGGATATGCCATTATTATGTTCTGATATGAGATGACTATGATTATGCTATGATCTGTTCTGTACTTATGAAATGTTCGGAATTCGTTCACTAACCCCTTTACCTTAATGTTATTCACTGGGCTTTAGCTCACTGTTTGTATATATATGTATATAGGTGAGCATTCTGGAGTTGGGCTTTCGAGCCCAAAGGCTTTCGCCTGGAGTTGTGTTTCTGTTGTCAGCCAACCACTGTGCCTCACGAGGAGGTTCCCGAAGTGTCTTAGGTTCAAGCTTTGATTAGTTCTGTATATGCATGAGACCGAATTTGTTTATGTTGGCCGTACTTAAGAATTTGTAATGTGTGCGGTATAATATATGGTTGACTACTGGTTATGTATATAAAGTTTTTAATTACTCTGTCTCATATAAGTCAACGCAGCTCATTGGACATATATATTTATGTACTATTGCTTCCGCAGCCCCTTATTATATGTTAATTTGTTCAGAGGCCTTCGGTAATCCAAGGATTACTGGCCGGTTGCGATGCTAAACCTACAGGGGTGGGTTTGGGTCGTGACACTTTTGGTGCTCAGTCTGGCTGAGGCGTTTTGTGCTCAGTTTGGCTGAGGCTTTTGGTGCTCAGTCTGCCTAAGGCTTTTGTTGCTCAGTCTGGCTGAGACTTTTGGTGCTCAGTCTGGTTGAGGTTTTTGTTGCTCAGTCTGGCTGAGGCTTTAAGTGCTCAATCGGGCTGAGGCTTTTGGTGCTCAGTCTAGCTGAGGCTTTTTGTGCTCGTCTGGGCGAGACTTTTTGGTGAGTGCTTAGTCTGGCTAAGGCTTTAGGCGGTCGGTCTGGCTGAGGCTTCTGGTGCTCAGTCTGGCTGAGGCTTTGAGTGCTCAGTCTGGCTGAGGTTTTTTGGTGAGTGCTCAGTCTAGTTGAGGCTTTTAATAAGTGCTGCAAATAAAAATGTTATTGAGACAACACAGAGATAGTTGAGATATGCAAAATGTAGCCCCGTTGATCAGAAATTTACATTGTGCGAGGGGAGAACAAGAATGTTCAAGAGTGTAATTATGCCGAAAAGAAAATACAATAATTGAGCAATACAAAAGTGGAAACTTATTGAAAGTAGCGCTTCAAGTGTTCAGCATTCCATGGGTGGGGGAGGTCTCGACCTTCCATGTCCTGAAGTCGATAAGTGGCCGGACGAGGTCTAGCTTTAACAATGTAAGGTCCTTCCCATTTGGCTACCAATTTGCCCTCAGTGGGATTTTTAGTGGCGAGAGTGGCTTCGCGCAAAACAAAGTCCCCCACAGCGAATTCCCTTGGTCGGACTTTGCGGTTGTAATGTGTTCTCATTTTCTATTGGTATGAGGTCCATCTGACCACAGTGGTTTCTCTAAGTTCTTCGATTAGGTCTAGGTCTGCCCGGCGAAGCTCTTCAGTCAGTTCTGGATTTGGGTGTAAAACCCTGGGAGTAGGCAGACCGACTTCCACTGGGATGACCGCCTCAGCGCCGTATGTTAGTTAAAAGGGGGTCTCCCCGGTGGGAGTCCGAGTGGTAGTACAGTAGGCCCAGGGTACGTTTGGCAATTCCTCAGCCCAAAGTCCCTTAACAGCTTCTAGCTTAGTCTTGATGATCTTCAGAAGAGAACGGTTGGTAACCTCGACTTGGCCATTGGCTTGGGGATGACCTGGGGAGGAGAAGCATGGTTGAATCTGGAGATCTGCACAGAACTGCCTGTATTTGGCGTTGTCAAATTGTTTGCCGTTGTTGGTGACGATGGCCTGAGGGATGCCAAACCTGCAAACGATCGACTACCAGATGAATTTGGTTATGTTCCTGTAACAACCCTCATATTGTTTACTGATTAGGGACTGATTGATTACCGATAATCACCGATTACTGCTAAACGGAACTGATAATGACTGATAACTGACTGATAATTGAACTGATTAAAGTACTGAACTAACTGACTGAAATTGGAAACCGAATTGATTGAGTATATGTTAGTTAAATTGCATTCTATCTATTTGCCTGTATGATTATCTGTTCATGCTTATATGTTTAAACTGCTAATTGAAGGCCTTATCGGCGATCGAATTAGAAACCGATTGATGTTCCATGACCCTCATAATTAATGTGATTTTAAGGTATATTTATCTGAAAACTGATTAGGTATGATTAAATTAGATTAAATTAAGCTAATTAAAGAGTTTGCCATATTTACCATTTTGCCACATGAGTGGCCCACTCAATACGCACACTTGAGCCTTATGTACACACTTGAAGAACATTTTGCTCAGCCATTTTTTTCTTGTGCTTAACCGACCAAGAGAGGGAGAGGGAGAGAAATTGAGTTCTACCTTGAAAATTGCTTGGAAATTGAAGTGTATTTGCATATTTGAGCTCCCTCACTCTTAATTCTACAAGACTAAGGTAGGACATCCATCTTCTTGTTGTTGTCTTAGAATCCATTCTTGCACAATTCATGCTTTAATTGTAGAGTTAGGCCATGTTTTGGTGCATACATGTTGAATTGAAGCTCATCCCATGCTTGCATGTGTTCTTGGTTGAGTGTTGAGTTGTTTTCATGGCAAAAATGTTACATGCATGCTCATATTGTTGTTATAGACCATGTTTTCATCTGGTTTTGAAAAGAAATGAGCTCATTTGAGCAAGCTTTGGAGCTTCAATTTGGTTTAAAACTCATTCATGCATGTTTGAATGTTGTTCTTGAAAATGGGTTTGAATGTGGTTTTAATTGACTCACCTTTGGGGCTTGAATTCATAAATTGAGCTTTGAAACTTGTTATACATTGAATTTAGTTATGTTTTCCAGAATTTGGGCCCAAGAGGTCGAGTTTGGAGTGGTTGAATGCTTGGTTCGAGCTTGGGAGGCAAATCTGGAAATTCCAGATTTGGCTTCCTCGCTCGAGCGAAGGGTTCCCCGCTCGAACGAGCACCTTGTCCAGGGCTCCGCTCGAGCGACCATCGAGCGACCATCGCGCGTAAAATCTCTGCATCCAGTACTTTTACTATTTTGCAGACCGCTCGAGCGGAGGATTCCTCGCTCGAGCGAAGCCTTTGATTTTGGACTTACGCTCGAGCGGAGAAAGTCTCGCTCGAGCGAAGCCCCTATTTTCAGCAAAGTTTGCGAAATGTTTTCTAAGTGTATTTTTGCATCCTCATCCCATCCTAGGCATTCTTAGGCCTAGTTTAAGACATTTAGATGAGGATATCGTTGTAGAACACACCAAGGCAAATTAGGGACTAAGTTATGATATTTCCCAACTGTGTAGCTTAGTGTGTGTTCAATCTGTTAACTGTGTAGGGTTGGCGACTGGGGGACACGCTCTAGCATACTGTAGCCCAGAACTCTGTGAGTAACGATTGTGTAAAGATATGTTCACAAATGATTATTTTCTGAACAACTGAACTGTACTGTTTTCTGAACTGTTTTCTGAACTGATTACTGTTAACTGAATGAATGTATGTCCTTTATTTCTAAACTGTACTGTGGCATCCTTAGTACCTACTGTTTACTGTTACTGTTACTGTTACAGAGATCTCTGTCGGTTCCCTTGTGGAACCACTACTGTTTACTGACTGATGGCCATCATTATTGTTCGGTCTTTCAAGACCTACTGTTACTGTTATGCTAATGGATGTACCACATATGACTGTTTACTGTACTGAACGACTGAAATACTGATTGAATTGAACTGTTTTCATTACTGTAAGGACATTCATTCTAAACCCCTTTACGCTTTATGTTATTCACTGGGCTTTAGCTCACTGCTCATATATATATATATGTAGGTGTACAGGCACCAGACCGCAGCTAGAGGCGTCAGGGTTACTCCAGTTTTGTCAAGCCAGCCTTTGTGCCTCACTGCGAGGTTCCGAGTTGCCATGCTATGGCTTGGGGGTGTTTTGTTTGTTTTTCCCCCTTCTGTACTGTTTTACTGTTTTGTATAGACCGTACTGTTTTGTACAGACGGAATGTTTTCTGTACTGTTCTGTAGGGTTGAGTCCCTAGTTGAATGGATGTGAATATTGTACATACTGTTCTGTACTGTTTATGTGTGAATGTATGAAAAGCCTTTTTGCATACAGACTGTCACAGCTCAATGGACACTATTTATTTACTGTATTGGCTTCCGCCAGGCCCTGTACTCTGTTTTACTGCATTACTGTTCAGCAGGCCTTCGGTAATCTCGGATTACTGGCCGGTTACGGTGCCAAACCCATAGGGCCGGGTTTGGGTCGTGACAGAGTGGTATCAGAGCGATACTTACCACGAGTTATACCGCACACACGTGTCCAAATGAGCTATAGGGTGTCCTAGAAAAGTTATTAGGGCATCTCATGAGCATGATAGGTGTGTGGTTATGTTATGACTGAATACATGCTAATGTGTTAAACTGTTAAACAAATGACTGCTCATGTTTAAAACTGTTATAACTGCTTATAGTGAAATGGACAATACAAATGAACCTGAATCCTCGTCTACCGAGGCACGAATGGAAAGAATGGAAAGAATGATAGAACTGATAACTGCTAGACTGGAACAACAACAGAACCAACCGCCTCCACCTCCTCCTCCTCCGGTACAGCCGGAACCTAATGTGAATGTGGATGATGGGGATATTATTGCTCTCACCCATAAATTCAGCAAGATGAAACCGCCATCCTTTCAGGGAGGCCTCGAACCGTTAAAGGCTGAAGCTTGGGTGCTTGAAACAGAAAAATTGTTTGAAGTGTTTCCGTGCTCGGAAGCGAATAAGGTATTGTTAGCTACCTTCACCCTACAAGAAGAAGCTAGAAGGTGGTGGATGTTGATCCGCGATACAAATATTGTTATGACTTGGGCTCAGTTCAAGGAGTCCTTCTTTGAAAAGTACTTCCCACAGTGTGTCAGGGATAGGAAAGTAACTGAGTTTGAACAACTGAAGCAGGGCACAATGTCCGTTGCAGAATATGAAACAAAATTCACTGAACTTGCCCGTTATGCACCGCATATGGTGGATACTGAATATAAGAAGG
This sequence comes from Camellia sinensis, assembly GCF_055761805.1. Taxonomy (NCBI): domain Eukaryota; kingdom Viridiplantae; phylum Streptophyta; class Magnoliopsida; order Ericales; family Theaceae; genus Camellia; species Camellia sinensis. The sequence continues at coordinate 22,102,885 of NC_138970.1, read as the reverse complement.
CCAGAAAATTTGAAGGCGGCCTAAATGTGGCAATACTTGACCGGATAAATGTTTTGAAATTACCGACTTTTGTGGGTGTTCTCGATCGGGCATTGATGGCCGAGTCGAACATTGCAGCAGTGAAACAATCTGAAACACCAACAACTGAATGGCATGGAAAAAGGCAGGGTTTCAAATTCAAGAAAGGCAAGCACAACCCAGCCAATAAGAAACAGAATACGGGGACGACAACTAGCCCCAGTCAAGGGAGTGGATTCATACCACCCTGTCCTGAGTGTGGCAAGAAGCACAAGGGAGTCTGTTACAGAATATCTGGAGCCTGTTACAGGTGTGGCAAGGTGGGCCACATGGTTAAAGACTGCCCCTCTGCTCCACAAGCCAGTGGTAAAGCTGCACCAAGCGCAGCAGCATCAAACGCTCCACCAAAACCAAATCCTAAAGCTACCGGGAAAGAGCCTATGAGGCAAGGCCGAGTGTTCGCACTAGTACCGGGAGATGTGCAGAATACCGAGACCGTTGTGTCAGGTATTTTCTCTATCTGTACTCAAAATGCATATGTACTGATTGATTCAGGGTCTACACATTCTTATGTATCGCATGTTTTCTCACGGAAATTGAATAGACCCTTAGAACCCATGAACTATCTGCTAGCCGTATCATCACCCATAGGGGGATCTATGACATGTGCTTATATGTACCCCTCATGTGAAATTATTGTTGGGGATATGCATCTGTTTATTGATTTACTGCCATTGAACATTGATCATTTTGATGTAATATTGGGGATGGATTGGTTACAAAAATATCATGCCACTATTGATTGTGTGACCAAGCAAGTTGTTTTTCGTCCACCTGGTCTGCCTGAATTTGTGTTTAATGGGAGTGGAGTAGTACCTCCTCCATATTTGATTTCGTCAGTGAAAGCTGTTAAATTAATTAGAAAGGGGTGTAAAGGATATCTGTGTTCTGTACTGACTGCGTCTACTGATGATAGTGTTAAAACTGATGTGAATTGTATTCCTATAGTCAGAGAATTTCCAGATGTTTTTCCAGATAATCTTCCAGGAGATTTGACTGACAGGGAGATTGAATTTACCGTTGATGTGATTCCCGGAACACAACCAGTTTCTAAAGCTCCTTACCGAATGGCTCCAACTGAACTGAAAGAACTGAAAGTGCAACTGCAAGAATTGTTAGACAAAAAGTTCATCAGACCTAGCACTTCGCCATGGGGTGCTCCTGTTTTGTTTGTCAAGAAGAAAGATGGCTCACTGAGACTGTGCATTGACTACCGTGAACTGAACAAGGTAACTGTGAAGAATAAATACCCATTACCGCGCATTGATGACTTATTTGATCAGTTACAGGGTGCACAAGTGTTTTCCAAGATTGATCTCAGATCAGGATACCATCAACTGAAGGTTAAACCGGAAGACATTGATAAAACTGCTTTTAGAACAAGGTATGGACATTATGAATTTTTAGTTATGCCATTCGGAGTCACGAATGCCCCTGCTGCTTTTATGGACCTCATGAACAGAATTTTTAAACCATACCTTGATGACTTTATTGTTGTATTTATCGATGACATATTGATTTACTCCAAGAGTATAGAACAGCATGAACAACATCTGAGACTTGCCCTACAAACCTTAAGAGAACAGAAACTGTATGCTAAACTGTCTAAATGTGAATTTTGGCTTGACCATGTTATGTTTCTGGGGCATGTTGTTAGCAAAAATGGAATTTCTGTTGATCCGCAGAAAATTGAAGCTGTAGTGGACTGGCCTAGACCGACAAATGTGACTGAAGTCCGAAGCTTTTTGGGACTGGCTGGATATTACAGAAGATTTGTCAAAGATTTCTCCAGAATTACCCTACCATTGACACAGTTAACACAAAAGGGGACATCATTTGACTGGACTGACCAAAGGGAATCTGCCTTCCAGGAGTTGAAAACTCGATTAGTGACTGCACCAGTTCTTACCCTACCTTCAGGTACGGATGGTTATACTGTATTTAGTGATGCTTCTCATAAGGGTTTGGGATGTGTTTTAATGCAGAATGGGAGAGTTATTGCTTATGCTTCCCGACAGTTGAGACCACATGAAAAGAACTACCCGACCCACGACCTGGAACTTGCTGCAGTGGTGTTTGCACTGAAAATTTGGCGTCACTATCTGTATGGGGTGACATGTGAAGTATACACCGACCACAAGAGCTTAAAGTATTTCTTCACACAGAAAGAACTGAATATGAGACAGCGGAGATGGCTGGAACTGATTAAAGATTATGACCTACAGATACTGTACCATCCGGGAAAAGCCAATACCGTTGCCGATGCATTGAGCCGGAAATCGATTGGAAACTTAGCCTGTTTGCTTACAGGACAGAAAGAGTTGCTTTGTGACCTTGAAAAATCTAAAATCGAAATTGTTTTACGAGAACAAGGTGGAATCTTAGCTGCTATTTCTGCTCAACCGGCGTTGATTGAGGAGATTAAAGAGAAACAGCAACTGGATGACTTCTTGAAGAAGATCATCGAAGAAAGAGAATCTAAGCCGAGACCGGGATTCAAATTTGAGAACAATGTACTGAAATTTCAAGAAAGACTGTGTGTACCAAATGATACGGAACTGAAAAGAAGAGTTCTGCAAGAAGGCCACAATTCGAAATTGTCTATCCATCCGGGGAATACGAAAATGTACCAAGATCTGAAACAGAATTTCTGGTGGCCGGGAATGAAGAAGGAAATTGCTGATTTTGTATCCAAATGTCTTCATTGCCAACAGGTCAAAGCTGAACATCAACAACCTGCCGGACTATTGCAACCCCTACCCATACCAGAGTGGAAATGGGAGCATATCACGATGGATTTTATCGTTGGATTACCTCGCTCCAGAAAAGGTATGGATTCAATTTGGGTTATTGTTGATAGACTAACCAAATCTGCTCACTTCTTACCTGTCAAGACAATTTATAATGCGGACAAATTGGCTGTTATCTATATTGATGAAATTGTAAGACTGCATGGAGTGCCTGTGTCTATTGTTTCTGACAGGGATTCGAAATTTACATCGAGGTTTTGGCAAACCCTACAGACTGCATTGGGTACTGAACTGAGACTGAGTAGTGCCTATCATCCTCAGACAGATGGCCAATCAGAAAGGACCATCCAAACTCTGGAGGATTTACTGAGAATGTGTGTCCTTGATTTTCAGGGAGACTGGGAAAGTCATCTGCCATTAGTTGAATTCGCCTACAACAACAGCTACCATTCGAGTATTGGAATGGCGCCTTTTGAGGCATTGTATGGCAGAAAATGTAGATCTCCAATCTGCTGGGCAGAAGTTGGAGATGGGCCTTTGCTTGGGCCCGAGATTGTGTATGAAACAACTGAAAAGGTGAAACTGATACAGCAAAGACTGAAAACTGTACAGAGTAGACAGAAAAGTTATGCAGATGTCAGAAGACGGGACAGAGAGTATGAAGTGGGTGATCACGTTTTTGTGAAAGTGACACCAATGAAAGGCCAGACTCGTTTTGGAGTCAAAGGCAAGTTAGCACCGAGATACGTCGGACCATATGAGATCATTGAGAAAATCAATCCGGTGGCGTATCAAGTTGCACTTCCTCCTGAATTGAGCATATGCATAACGTCTTCCACATTTCTATGTTAAGAGATTACCTCCGGGATCCCTTCCATGTGATTGAGCCTACTCGGATAGTGTTGAGTGATGACTACACTTACGAGGAACGGCCCATACAGATTGTAAACTGACGAATCAAGAAACTGAGGAACAAGGAGATCCCGTTAGTGAAAGTTGACTGGCAAAACCATGGTGGCGTGTATGCCACTTGGGAAAGGGAAGATGACATGGCCAAAAGATATCCTGAACTGTTTCCACTGAATCCTGTTTTCTTCCAGAATGAAGGTAACTCGAGTTTAGAGGACTAAACTCTTTATAAGGAGGGGAGACTGTAACAACCCTCATATTGTTTACTGATTAGGGACTGATTGATTACCGATAATCACCGATTACTGCTAAACGGAACTGATAATGACTGATAACTGACTGATAATTGAACTGATTAAAGTACTGAACTAACTGACTGAAATTGGAAACCGAATTGATTGAGTATATGTTAGTTAAATTGCATTCTATCTATTTGCCTGTATGATTATCTGTTCATGCTTATATGTTTAAACTGCTAATTGAAGGCCTTATCGGCGATCGAATTAGAAACCGATTGATGTTCCATGACCCTCATAATTAATGTGATTTTAAGGTATATTTATCTGAAAACTGATTAGGTATGATTAAATTAGATTAAATTAAGCTAATTAAAGAGTTTGCCATATTTACCATTTTGCCACATGAGTGGCCCACTCAATACGCACACTTGAGCCTTATGTACACACTTGAAGAACATTTTGCTCAGCCATTTTTTTCTTGTGCTTAACCGACCAAGAGAGGGAGAGGGAGAGAAATTGAGTTCTACCTTGAAAATTGCTTGGAAATTGAAGTGTATTTGCATATTTGAGCTCCCTCACTCTTAATTCTACAAGACTAAGGTAGGACATCCATCTTCTTGTTGTTGTCATAGAATCCATTCTTGCACAATTCATGCTTTAATTGTAGAGTTAGGCCATGTTTTGGTGCATACATGTTGAATTGAAGCTCATCCCATGCTTGCATGTGTTCTTGGTTGAGTGTTGAGTTGTTTTCATGGCAAAAATGTTACATGCATGCTCATATTGTTGTTATAGACCATGTTTTCATCTGGTTTTGAAAAGAAATGAGCTCATTTGAGCAAGCTTTGGAGCTTCAATTTGGTTTAAAACTCATTCATGCATGTTTGAATGTTGTTCTTGAAAATGGGTTTGAATGTGGTTTTAATTGACTCACCTTTGGGGCTTGAATTCATAAATTGAGCTTTGAAACTTGTTATACATTGAATTTAGTTATGTTTTCCAGAATTTGGGCCCAAGAGGTCGAGTTTGGAGTGGTTGAATGCTTGGTTCGAGCTTGGGAGGAAAATCTGGAAATTCCAGATTTGGCTTCCTCGCTCGAGCGAAGGGTTCCCCGCTCGAGCGAGCACCTTGTCCAGGGCTCCGCTCGAGCGACCATCGAGCGACCATCGCGCGTAAAATCTCTGCAACCAGTACTTTTACTGTTTTGCAGACCGCTCGAGCGAAGGATTCCTCGCTCGAGCGAAGCCTTTGATTTTGGACTTACGCTCGAGCGGAGAAAGTCTCGCTCGAGCGAAGCCCCTATTTTCAGCAAAGTTTGCGAAATGTTTTCTAAGTGTATTTTTGCATCCTCATCCCATCCTAGGCATTCTTAGGCCTAGTTTAAGACATTTAGATGAGGATATCGTTGTAGAACACACCAAGGCAAATTAGGGACTAAGTTATGATATTTCCCAACTGTGTAGCTTAGTGTGTGTTCAATCTGTTAACTGTGTAGGGTTGGCGACTGGGGGACACGCTCTAGCATACTGTAGCCCAGAACTCTGTGAGTAACGATTGTGTAAAGATATGTTCACAAATGATTATTTTCTGAACAACTGAACTGTACTGTTTTCTGAACTGTTTTCTGAACTGATTACTGTTAACTGAATGAATGTATGTCCTTTATTTCTAAACTGTACTGTGGCATCCTTAGTACCTACTGTTTACTGTTACTGTTACTGTTACTGTTACAGAGATCTCTGTCGGTTCCCTTGTGGAACCACTACTGTTTACTGACTGATGGCCATCATTACTGTTCGGTCTTTCAAGACCTACTGTTACTGTTATGCTAATGGATGTACCACATATGACTGTTTACTGTACTGAACGACTGAAATACTGATTGAATTGAACTGTTTTCATTACTGTAAGGACATTCATTCTAAACCCCTTTACGCTTTATGTTATTCACTGGGCTTTAGCTCACTGCTCATAAATATATATATGTAGGTGTACAGGCACCAGACCGCAGCTAGAGGCGTCAGGGTTACTCCAGTTTTGTCAAGCCAGCCTTTGTGCCTCACTGCGAGGTTCCGAGTTGCCATGCTATGGCTTGGGGGTGTTTTGTTTGTTTTTCCCCCTTCTGTACTGTTTTACTGTTTTGTATAGACCGTACTGTTTTGTACAGACGGAATGTTTTCTGTACTGTTCTGTAGGGTTGAGTCCCTAGTTGAATGGATGTGAATATTGTACATACTGTTCTGTACTGTTTATGTGTGAATGTATGAAAAGCCTTTTTGCATACAGACTGTCACAGCTCAATGGACACTATTTATTTACTGTATTGGCTTCCGCCAGGCCCTGTACTCTGTTTTACTGCATTACTGTTCAGCAGGCCTTCGGTAATCTCGGATTACTGGCCGGTTACGGTGCTAAACCCATAGGGCCGGGTTTGGGTCGTGACAGTTCCGCTCGGTAATGGTGGCAAAGGGTTCTGCCTCGACCCACTTGGTGAAGTAATCAACGGTGACAATCGCGAACTTGGTCTGGCCTCGACCGGTGGGAAGTGGACCGACTAAGTGAATCCTCTATTTGGCAAACAGATAAGGGTTGCAAAGTGTGATCAACTCCATAGGAGGAGCATGGGGGATATTGGCAAAACGTTGACACTTATCATATTTGAGCACGAAATTGGTCGCATCTTGACTGAGAGTTGGCTAGAAATAACCACTACGGAGTATTTTGTGGGCCAAGGACCTGCCGCCCGAATGATTACCACAAATGCCCTCGTGGATTTCCTGCATCACATAGGTTGCTTGAGCCGAATTGAGGCATCGCAGATATGGTCGTGAAAAACCACGCTTGTACAAGACGCCACTGATAAGAATGTAATTGGATGACCGGGCCCTGACTTTGGCGGCCTGCTGTTGGTCATCTGGAAGTTCTCTCGTTGTCAAAAATAGGAAGATGTCGGACGCCCAAGGGATGGGCTCGTTTTGGAGGAACTGCACTTCTTGCTGGGCGGGGGAAATGGCTAGGTGGGATAGGTATTCGAGGCGGACACCATGGCTGAGGTCGGATTGGTTTGCAGAAGCCAACTGAGCCATCTCATCTGCTTTAGAGTTTTCTGCCCTAGAGATGTGCTTGATGTGGAAGGTATTAAAGAGGCAAATAAGAGGGAGTGCAATATCCCTGTAAGTCCGCATTGTGTCCTATTTGGCATCAAATTTCCCCGTGATCTGTCTAACAATGAACTGGGAGTCGCTGAAAACCCGGATATGGATGACGCCAATGTCCCTTGCTAGGTGGAGGCCTGCTATCAATGCCTCATATTCAGCCTCGTTGTTGCTGGCATCAAACAAGAAACGGAGAGCACATTTGAAGTAACCACCCTCAGGGGCGGTGAGGATGAGACCAGCCCCGCTACCCTCCTTGCGAGATGATCCGTCGACGTTGAGAGTCCAAGAATGAGGGTCTTCTGGCTCGGTAGGGGTTGGTAGGGGAGGAGTGGTCGTGGTTGTGGTAGGATTAGTGAATTCTAGGATGAAATCGGCGACAGTCTGCCCCTTAATTGCTGTTCGAGGTCGGTAGGAGATATCAAACTGGATGAGTTCCACTGACCACTGCATGAGTCTGCTAGAAAGTTCTGGTTGCTGCATAACCTTCTTCAAAGGTTAGTCGGTGAGGACCACTATGGAATGGGCTTGGAAGTAAGGCCGGAGTCGTCTGGAGGCAATAACCAAGGCCAAAGACAATTTTTCTAACAACGGGTAATTCTGCTCCACTCCCCTGAGAGCCCGACTGATATAGTAGACCGGCCGTTGGACAGGGCCGTCTTCCTTGATAAGAGCTACACTTACTGCCGTGTTTGACACGGCTAGATAGAGGAAGAGGGGCTTGCCTGTGATTGCCTGTAAAATGAGGGGGGGTTGGCCATGCACTGTTTCAACTGCTGAAAGGCCTCTTCGAATTCGGTTGTCCATTCAAAAGTTTGTCGAAGAACTTTGAAGAAGGGAAGACACTTATCTGTTGCGCGGGAGATAAAGTGGTTGAGGGCGGCAACTCGGCTAGTAAGTCTTTGAACCTCCTTAACCGTCTTCGGTGACTGCATCTCAATCAAGGCCTTGATTTTTTCAAGGTTAGCTTCAATGCCCCGTTGACTGACCATGAAACCCAAGAACTTCCCTGATCCTACTCCGAAGGCGCACTTCTCTGGGTTGAGCTTCATTTGGTACTTGCGTAAGGTGGCGAAGGTCTCTCGCAGGTCAGTCAGATGATCAGTGGAGAGTTTGATCTTGACTAGTATGTCGTCGACATATACTTCCATATTCCGACCTATCTGATGATGGAAAATGGCATTGACCAACCGTTGGTAGGTGGCCCCAGCATTCTTCAGTCCGAACGACATCACACGGTAGTGATAGGTACCTCGGTCGGTAATGAAGGAGGTGTGTTCCCGATCAGACGGGTGCATCAGGATTTGATTGTACCCAGAGAAAGCATCCATTAAGCTGAGCATTTGATGACCGGCCGTGGCGTCGACCAGCAGATCTATGCGGGGAAGAGGATAACTATCTTTGGGGTAAGCTCAGTTGAGGTCAGAGTAGTCGACATAGAGTCACCATTTGCCATTGTTCCTACGGACTAGGACCACGTTTGACAACCACCTAGGGTAGTCCACGTTTTTGATGAATTGAGCTTCAAGGAGTTTGTCGACCTCTGCGGCAATAAGAGTATTATGCTCCGGATGAAAGATGCGCTGCTTCTGGCTGTAAGGCCGAAAATGGGGCTCAATGCTGAGGCGGTAAGTTATGAAGGAGGGGTCAATACCCGACATGTCTGAATGAGTCCAGGCAAATACATCATTGTGCTCGGTAAAGAGGACGGTAAGATCGGCCTTTGCTTGAGGGGATAGTTGGCTACCGATCTTGGCAGTTTTCATGGGGTTGGTGGGGTCGATGGGAACCTCAACGAGCTCCTTCACAGGTTCTCCTTTGACCAGCTCGTCCTCATCTCGGACGTCAAGTCCTTCAATGATCATGGCCTCCTTCAGCTTGACTTCTTTGAGTGAGGTGACATAACACTCCATGGCTATGGTCTGCTCTCCCCTTACTGTCCCAACGCCCAAGGCGGTGGGGAACTTTATGGCGAGGTGGTAGGTTGATGTGATAGCTTGGAAAGCATTGAGGGCAGTGCGACCAAGGATGATGTTGTAGGCAGAGGGACAGTCGACAACAAGGAAGGTGAGCAACTTTGTGGTCTGCTGTGGGTACTCGCCGATGGTGATGTGGAGATCGATGGAGCCGATGGAGGTCACCCGATCGCCAGTGAAACCGACCAAAGGGGTTTGGAGGGGAGACAGACTTTCCTCCCCAATCTTGAGCTGGCAGAAACAGTTGAGGAATATGATATCTGAAGAACTCCCGTTGTCGATGAGAACTCGTCTGACCTTGTAGTTGGAGAGGAGGGCCGAAATGATGAGAGGGTCATCATAAGGGTAACAGATGCCTGTATAGTCGGCGTCCGTGAAGGTGATGGGCTCTGTCCACTACTTGGGCTGTTTTGAGGGTCGGTCTACCGTGGCAACTGTTTTGTCTGAGCCCTGCCTTATCTTTCTAAGTTCTACCTTCTGAGCCGAGCGGGATGGTCTCCCATAAGCAAGGCCACCTAAAATAACTTGGATTTCTCCAACTGGTGGAGGGGGGTTACCTAGCGGCTGAGGTTGTTGCGGAGGACGATCATGGCCTTGGTTAAGTTGGGCTGGCTGTCGGGGTGGGGTGCGCCGGCGATTGTTTTTGAGGGGCTCGGTTCTTTGCCTCTGCTGAGGGCAGGTGTCTGTGAACCGGCTGAGACATCCCTGTCGTATTAGGATCTCGACCTGATCCTTGAGGTCAATGTAGTCATCAGTGTTATGGCCATGGTCCTGGTGAAAACGACAATATTTTGACTGGTCTTTTCGACTGGAAGGGGCTCGTGAAGGTAGAGGTCATTTGAGGGGGTAGTCTCGTTGGATCTGGCTGAGGACTTGTTCCATGGGGGAACTAAGGGGTGTGTACCGCTCAAACTGACCGGGCGTTCGGGCTGCTGCCGACCGGTCAGCTTGGAGGGGTCGGTCAGTATAGGGGGTGTTTGGCTATTATACTGGGTGTTTCTGGGCTCTGAGTCTTTTCTCTTGTCTCTGGGGGTCGGGTTTTTGTTTATTGGATCCTGCCGAGCGGCTAGTAAATCTTCAGCATTCATGTACTTTTGGGCTTTGGAGAGTAAGACTGCCATGGAGGTCGGGGGGTTTTTGGAGAGAGAGAAGAGGAAATTGGACGACTGCAGTCCGGCCATGAAAGCTGTGAGGATGACCTTGTCATCGTTTTCTGCTACTTGCAGGGTTTCAGTGTTGAAGTGAGTAACGAAACTGCACAGCGACTCCCCCTCGGTCTGGCGGATGTTGAGGAGTTGAGTTGTCGGGCGGCGTTGGCGCTAGGCTTCAATAAAATGGCTAAGAAAGGAGTCACTGAGGTGCTGGAAAATGGAGACGGAGTCTGCTGGTAACTGGCTGAACCACAGCCGAGCCGACCCCTTTAGTGTCACGGGGAAAGCTCAACGCATGATCTCGTCAGGGAAGGCGTAGAGGATTATGAGGGTGCGGTAGGTCTCCAGATGGTCGACTGGGTCCGTCGTACCGTCAAAAGAGTCGATGGTGGGCATTTTGAACTTGGCGAGCAGAGGTTTGTCCCGGATGGAGGCAACAAATGGTGGGTTTGCTGTGGTGGAGGGTTTATGCTGGATGTTCTGCATAACCCCTTGGAGTTGGAGTTTCATGGCTCGGAGTTCAGCGTCCCAGAGGGGAATGTTGTCACCACCGGAGGGGAACGGCGGCTGGACGTTGCTGGCTTCCCCTTCAGGGGCTGGTGCCACGACCGATGGGTGTGGGGGTGGAGGTGGTGGATTTATATATGGGGGAGGAGGTTGCAGACCCTCCAAGTTTGATAGATAGGGTTGCGAGACAGTATGGCTCTGAGCTCATTCTTGGTTGGGTGGAATATCTGGAAGTGGTAGAGGAAGCAACATGGGAAGGTTTCTTTGGAGTAAAGCATTTATCAGGGCCTGGTTTTGCTCGACCATGCGGTTAATGCTGTTGGTAAGCTCAATAAAATACTGTGGTGGGTTGTTTGGATTGAGAGGGTCGGTTTGATGGTCGGCAGCATTATGGTGAGAAGCCATAGATCTAGTCGTGACCATACACTTTGATGGGTAGAAGGAGAAGGTTGTTGGGACAAGGTCTCTAGCGACAATGAGCACAACTGGCGCACAGATAAAAGTTGTTTCCCACAGATGGCGCCAACTGATAATACAGTTTGTTCCAGTGAACAGGTCAGACTATTCCAAGCTCCTCAGGCCCACGTCTGAATGATCGAGCCCATTGAGTAACCTGCAAACAAGTTCAACGGGGAACGGGGTAGTCCTCCAGTGAACCCTCCAACGAGCAAGTTAGAAAGGGAAGTAGAGTGTAAAGAGAGAGATTGGAGATAGAAAAGCTTAACCTATTTCTTATCTTCAACGTTTGCTTATATCCTTTGGTAATCATTTCGCTGTCCCTTCCGGCCTGCCATCTTGGCCGAAAGTCTATGTTGTAGCTTACCTTGTTCAGGGTAAGGGGGTGCTGTTCCGACGAAGAAGTATTGTCATAATAAATGCTGTGATGGGCTACATTAATGGTGATATGTAGTGGCAATAACTTTGCAGATCTTTGTCTGCTGATGTGGCTTGTCCTTTACCTGCCATATGTTTGAATGTCATTGGCTCCTTGTGCCATGTTGGATTCCAACTGTTCTGGACTTCACCAGCTGGGTTATGTATTGGGCACCAAGTGATGGGCTTGGGTTGTTCATAGTGGGCTATGGCCTTTATGGGCTTAACCACGTCAGGTAACACTGGTGTGTTTGGTAACGTTTACGTTTTCAGTTTATATTTACAAAATTTTTATAAACTGGTTTTTGTTTATTTTTAAAAAAACATAAACTACAAACGCGTTTGGTAATTGACAAAATGTTTAAAAAATTTTAAAAATATAAACAAGAGTGAGAAATAGCAAGTGGTGGCAAGTGGCGGTGGAAGACGGTAGTGGAAAGTGGTGACGGTGGGTGGTGGGTAGCTGGTGGTGGTGGGTGGTGGTGGGTGGGTGGGTGACGGTGGCGGGTGGTGGGTGGTAGCGAGTGGGTGGTGGTGGTGGTGGCGGTGGCGGGTGGTGGTGGTGGTGGCGGTGGCGGGTGGTGGTGGCAAGTGGGCGGTGGATGGCGGGTGGTGGCGGGTAGGTGATGGGTGGTGGTGGTGGTGGTGGGTGGGTGGGTAACAGTGGCGAGTGGTGGGTGGTAGCGAGTGGGTGGTGGTGGTGGTGGTGGTAGGTGGTGGGTGGTGGTGGCAGGTGGGTGGCGGATGGCGGGTGGTGGTAAGTGGTGGCGGATGGGTGGTGAGTGGTGAGTGGTGATGGTGGGTGGGTGGGTAACGGTGGCGGGTGGTGGGTGGTAGCGAGTGGGTGGTGGTGGTGGTAGTGGTGGTGGCGGGTGGTGGTGGCAGGTGGCTGGCGGATGGCGGGTGGTGGTGGTGGTGGGTGGGTAGGTGACGGTGGCGGGTGGTAGGTGGTAGCGAGTGGGTGGTGGTGACAGGTGGGTGGCGGGTGGGTGGTGGGTAATAGTGGTGGTGGTGGGTGGGTGACAGGTGGCTGGTGGTGATGGGTGGCTGGTGGTGGCAGGTGGTGGATGGTGGTGGCAGTTGGGTGGTGAGTAGTGGTGGGAAGTAGGTGGCGGGCGGTGGATGATAGTGGCGGGTGGTGGGTGGTGGCGAGTGGTGGTGGTGGTGGTGGTGGTGGTGGTGGCGGCGAGGGGTGGGTGGTAGTGGCGAGTGGGTGGTGGCAGGTGGTGGTGGTGGCAGGTGGGTGGTGAGTGGTGGTGGAGAGTGGGTGGTGGTGGGTGGTGGTGGCGGAAGACGGCGGTGGAAAATGGTGGCGGATGGTGGCTAGTGTTGGGTGGTAAAAAAAAAAATTTGAAAACTCAAAATGGAAATACATTTTTTGTATTTTCGTTTTTTGGGCAAATTTATAAACTGAGACCACTGATTTATAAATCAAAAATTTTACCAAACAAGTTTTTATTTGAGTTTTTAAAATTTTTGTAAATATAAAGTGAAAACTGAAAACGTAAGTGTTACCAAACGGACGTTTTCAGTTTTCTGTTTATATTTACAAAAATTTAAAAAACTCCAATAAAAACTTGTTTGATAAAATTTTTGATTTATAAATCAATGGTAAATGTGTTTCTGTTTTGAGTTTTTAGTTTTTTTTTTTTACCACCCAACACTAGCCACCACCTTCCACCATTTTCCACCACCGTCTTCCGCCACCACCACTCACCACCCCACCCCCCACCACCCGCCACCGCCACCACCACCATCCACTCGCCACCCACCACCGTCACCCACCATCACCACCCACCACCTACCCGCCACCACCCACCACCACCTGCCATCCGCCTGCCGCCACAACCACCCATCACCACCCATTCGCTACCACTCACCAGCTGTCGCCCCACCACCACCCACCCGCTACCACCCACCACCCGCCACTGTCACCCACCACCACCCACCCGCCACCACCCGCCATCTGCCATCTGCCACCCACCTGCCACTACCACGCACCACCCACTCGCTACCACCCACCACCCACCACCCGCCACCGTCACCCACCCACCCACCCACCACCACCACCACCACCACTTTCTACTACCGTCTTCCGCCGCCACTTATCACTACTTGTCATTTCTCACTCTTTTTTATATTTTTAATTTTTTAAAAATATTTTATTAATTACCAAATACGTTTGTAGTTTATATTTTTCTAAAAATAAATAAAAATTAATTTATAAAATTTTTATAAATATAAACTAAAAACGTAAATGTTACCAAAAAAGACGGTTAGGAATTGAAAAAGAGCATATCCCCCAAAACAGACTATAAGATCGAAAAAGACAAGTGATGCTCAGTGCTCTTCATCAAAAGACAATTGTGTTCTTTGTTTGTGTGGGGTACGAATCTGCCAAGTGGAAAGAGGGATGGGTACACCAATTGTGTACCTTGTTGGAATATGGGAGGAGGTCATGTGAATGGTCAAAACTGACCTTTTACCTAATTTTGTTGACTGTTCTAAAATAATTTATTTATGTATTGACTCTAGAATAAATTTTATCTTTTAATGAATGTAATTGTCACAACAATGTTATCAATTTAGGGAAATTCTACATACCCTTTGCATGGGATGTATATTTTCTTTGTTATGTCTTTTTTTTTAGTTATTATTAATTTTTTTTTAATTATAATAATATTTTAATTATAATTATTGAAATCTTTAATTATGTCGCATGTAGTGTTTTGTTATAATTTTTTTATATTTTTTTAATTATAACTTAAAAAATATAAGATGTGGTGATTTTTTTCTTTAGTTATTTTTCCTTCTCATTTTTTATTGACTTAAGTATAATAATAATTTTTTTTTTATTTTTTATATATATAGATTTATGAGACCATGTGGTATGGGCACCTTTAGTGGAGATGCTATGAAAGATTTTAGTATCATATGTTAGAAGAGAGAGAGATGTCAGTTAGGGGAAGAAACCCAAATGCAATAGAGGTGTTAACTAGTGTGTCAAAATTGTTGCTGTTTGTATAGTCACGAACTAATAATAATCCTTGTGGGCTTCAGATCCCCTGTGCTACTATTCTGAATCCCTAATTGTGGTCAGGATATTAACCAATTTAGGAATTAATTATTTTAATTTATTTTTTAAAATAAAAATACATACAGAAAATAGAGAAAGCAATATAATATTTATAGTAACTTTTTTATTTTTAAACTACAAATCTAATTTTCCAAATGAAGCCTAAGGCCTCGTTTGGGAACAAGCTTGCTATTTGGCTAAAATATGACCTAAAAAAAACTAGTATGTTTGGAATGACTTTTTGAATTTTTATAAAAAGATGTGCAAAAATTAGAGAGACAAGAGAATATTTAACTTTTTGGTATGAATTGTTGGCTTTTTAATTTTTTTTAGTAACTTTTTGACTCTTTGACTAAAAAAATTACTTGCCAAACGAGGCCTAAGAATAGGATTTTTTGGAAAGTTGGTTTTAGGGTTTAAAAAGTCAAAAAAGGTAAAGTCACCAAAAAAAAATTAGCGTAATTTATTTATTTTGTGGGACAATCTAAAAAGAGTTGCATTATACAAAATATCTTTCACATACACAGAAAATATTTACATCCCACATAAAAAATAACTTTGCACTCCATAAAAATAATTTATTTATTCAATATCAAATTGATTTGAGATTTTCCCTTCAAAAAGTCTAACACCAAGGACAAGCTGGGTTATAAAAATAATGACATGTTGTGACAGTGGTGATCAGAGACGGAAATTTTGATGTAGAAGAGAGCATATATACATATATAAACTACTATAATAATTTCTATCAATATAAAAAATAAAAGATAACATATATATATAAGTATGTTTTCTAGTATTCATATTGAGTTATAAAACATAGTTGTAAAATAATTTATTTATTAAAGTGAGATATCTTGAGTTATGCTAAACGATTATTCATTTTTTTTTAATGGCATCTATGATAAGATTGAATTAAAAATGCAAATTATGTGTTTCTCAATAAATTTTATCAAATCACTTGTTTAACCTTCCTCCATCATCTTCTCTTATTGCAACTTAAAACTTATAGTTGAAATTAGATATGAGAAACTTTTTTTTTTGTTTGTTTTTGTTTGTTAAATTGTCCAAAACGTTTAATTTCATACTTGGATACTCATGTTCTATAGATATAATGAAGTGGCCACTTAAAACCTTAGAAGGAATGACCACTTAAAAGTTTTAAGAAAAAATAAGAGGGGCGAGTCTATACAATTTAAAGATGGGCATTAACTAATACAACTATAATAATAGATTTTTGAAATTATAATGGGGCGATCGACCC
The DNA here is from genome assembly GCF_055761805.1 of Camellia sinensis. NCBI lineage: Eukaryota > Viridiplantae > Streptophyta > Magnoliopsida > Ericales > Theaceae > Camellia > Camellia sinensis. Next base: position 22,086,907 of record NC_138970.1, on the reverse strand, counting down.
TTGCCCCTTCTAGTCTCTAGATCCATCCTTGGTGATGATTATTGATTAGTTTATTTCCATGACACTAAAATATTAGAGATGAGGCCAACGACAGGGATTAAAATATTAGAGACGTTGTAGCATTTGATCTTCATGTTGTAACTTGTAATTATTATTCTTCGCAATGCTCATCTCGTGTAATTCTTCACAAAAGAATCATATAATTTAAATTGTTTGTTTTTAATATATATTATGGTTTGAAATTCTCAATTAAGAGATAAAAAATTGTAAAATATCCCTTAATTGAAAATGAAGGTCAACTGCAAAAATTAGGTACCTATTTTAAAATGGGTAAGTTACACTGACACCCCTGAGGTTTGATCCAATTACATCTTACCTCCTAACGTTTTGGAAATTACATTTCCACCCCTGTGATTAATATTCTCATTTCACAAACCACCTGCTTATATAAAAGGCAACAACTTCTAATAGAAAAATAGAGGAAATTACATTGAAAAAAAAAAACCAAAGCAAAGCAAGAGAAGAGAGTGTATGAATTCAATGTCTTCATTCTGTCTAAATAATCACAATGACAGGGGGTTAGTGTAATTTCCTAAACATCAAGGTGATATGTATTAAATTCAAATGTCACGCCCCACTTTTTATTATTCGGATTTCCATTACCAAAACCATTATTAAAGATTCCATTTCAGAGATAGCATACAGAAGCTCATTATAATTAAAATCAATTATATAAGGGAGAGTTCTCTCAGGCGGATATAAAGCGAATGCAACATGCACATAACTAAATAAAATGCCCAAAGGCTTACATCATTTAAATCAAAAGGAAGGGTTTAACCCTTTACATCAATGACATTCTGCCTACACATGAAGAGGCCCTGTGGCCAACAAATAAGAAAGATCCGAAATCTTGTAGCACTTCCTGATAATCACCTGAAAAAGATTTAACAACGTGGGATGAACATAAAGTCCAGTTGGGGTCTCAACATGATCCTCAACGATAACGACTTACAAATAGCTATGATCATGAATGCTAATCTCATACCATATACATAATGTGACGTTTTATAACCAAAGTATACGTGCATACATACTTTTCTCAAAAATCATTCTGTTATTTAACAACACCAAGTTCCACTTTTACTACCCACTTCCCATATGAGCAACTCCTACCCATTACCTTATTTTCCATTTATAACAGAATAACGCACAATACCTGCTTTAATTACTTTTTCTTGTAATCCTAATTCACCAATTCCAATTTCCCTCTCACCATATATAAACCAATGTATAATCCAAGTCCGACTCCACACATGCATCACATTTTTAATCTTAAGTTTCAAGTTAAAAAGATAATATCAATCATTCATTATTGGTAGGAAACTTCGTCAACCTCTTTCAACACGTCCAAAAATACATAAAATATCTACTCAACACATGAGACAATTTAATCTTACAGTATCATAAATCACCATAATCCATGACACATACAGTCAACTGAAACAACAATAACAAACAATCCCTGCTCCACATGTCCAAAACATGATAAGCCAATGATACATCTCTCCATCATGCACTGCCACTTCACCAGACACCAGCTGGAAGGAAATGGTACCTCTGCCACTTTACCAGGCGCTAGCTGGAAGGAAATGGTACCTCTGATTATCAGCGCAACACACACAGCCACTTTACCAAGCGTTAGCTGGAAGGAAATGGTACCCCCGATTATCAACGCAACCCACATCACCAATCATCACACAATCAACAAGCGTAATGCATATACATAGACCATTCAACACAACAATGTTATCCTCCACCGATGACCAAGGACAAAACCTCTAAGCAAAATGTATTCAACTTACACATTCACAACAATAACTCCCCATGGGACTTTAGGTCCAATTACACATCAATGAAATTAAATATTCAAGATTCAATCCCAAGTCCAATTCCAAAACTCCCACTATGTTAACATTTCATTCTTCCATTTCAACATCAATTGTCTTTTCCTTCTACATTAATCTCTTCCACCCTTTGCCTCACTTCATTTATTTCACTTCACAATAATACGACCGATTCAATTCCCTTCATTTCAAGTAAGGGATCTCTATCATGGCGGTAAACTATAATTTACATCATTTCTATTTAATGGTGGCGCAATTCATTAACATCCTAATCTCATGATTTATTTTCATTCGCTTCAATATACATACATTATCAATTTACTACAATCCACGTTGAATAACACATTATTAAATCAAAGTTAGAATTTATGAGACATCAACTAATCTCTAATAACTCAACAATTCATCATGTTTAAATATAATCAATCCAACAGAAGTTAATGTTCAACTCAAAAAAAACCAATTTATTCTTAATTTAATTTCCAAATCCACATTTCTTAATTTCATAACACAATCCATTCACAATTTCAACCCCTTTTTATCTACTAGTCCTTTCTACAAAAATTAGGGCTTTCCCTTTTTAATCAATCAATATATATATTAAATCACCCCAAACTTGACTCAACATCACCCATCTTATGAAATCCAATCCCTACTCCCACATCTTACACCCTCTATCATGATTTTCAACAAAGATCCATAACAATACGATTTTGATGCAATAGAAAATGCCACGTGACTATTTATAACGGAAGTATTGAGAAGAAACCATGGAGATCCCTACCTCAAGAGAGAAGAGGAGAAAGAGCCCAAAAACAGACCTCGCTGGAATACGATCTCCACCGGTCAAGAGGAAGCCCCCAACACGCTCATTATTTTGGTATAAGGGACCTATGCCAAAATCTCTATAGATTTCTTGGGATCAAAGAAGATGCAAATGTTTAAGGGTTTGGGTAGAGAAAGATGAGAGAAAAAGGGAGGATATATTATAGAGAGAGATATATTCTGAAATGGGAAGAAAAATGAGCAAAATGCAAAAATATAGCTGTTTTGCACGAAAAATGGAGCAGAAACGCGCTCAGCCGCACATGCGGCGCACCTCCCCGCACGTGTGGCTCTCACCCCCGCACGTGCGGTCCTTCCCCGTACCTCTTTCGCGAACCTGCCTTTTAGACAGTGTGCACCCAGCTCGAACCCCCCTCATTCCCGCACTTGCGGCTTGATCTCCTGCACGTACGGCCCTTCCCGCAAGTGTGGCCCAAGGCCCCGCACGTGCGGCTCTGGCCTTCCAGCCCGAAAAAACTTCAACTTCGCTCCTGACACCCCGGAGCCGATCTCGCACCTTTTGAAACGAGCAAACACTCAAAATTGAAACAACTACAATCAAAAAAGAAATAAGAAAGAAATTTCCAACGAAAACTTACCCGACATCCTAACAATGATAATTCTAACGTGTCACCCAAAAGACAACCTAAAAGGGGGGTGAATTAGGTTTTTACAATTAAAATGAATAATACCTTAATAAAATTATGACTAGCACAATAGATAAATATAATTAATGAAATAAAAATAATTAAAACAAGTGTCTTAACAACTATGTCAGTTAATGATTTTAGCACAATAAAAATGTGAAATATAGCTATGGCAATTTAAAATAAAATAAAGAGATAAGGGAGAGAGAGCAAACAAATTTATAGTGGTTCGGCTTCAACTCGGCCTACGTCCACTCCTCAAGTTTCACTTGAGATTTTCCACTATCTTCTAGCTTCACAGGGGTGCTAGCAACCTCTTTACAGATGGAACAATCCTCCATGGATTTTACACAGACTTCACAAGTCCAAACCCTTGCAAATCTTAGGTGATTCACAATCACTCTCAAGATTTCAAGAATACAGTGTTTGCAACACTTTTACAAGATGAACTAGTATTTTTGCTTTCAAAGAAAGCTTACAATAAATATCTCTCAAAGATAAAATGAAGCTTTGATTTTTCTGTAAATCTCACACAGGAAAGATGAGCTTAATGCTATAAGGCTCAGTGTATAATTTCTGAGAATAGATGTGAGTGATTATTGATCAAAGAATATTTTCAGGTTTTTTGTAACTTGTTTATATTAGAGGCTTTGGTATATATAATGAAAATTATAGCCGTTGTAGTCATTTGAATTTATAGTCGTTTATAGCCGTTGTACTTCCATCATTACCAATTTGAATATGTTCCACTCCATCATTACAAATTTGAATATCTTCCATTTTAACCTTTTGAACCTTTTGGCCTTTTGAACCTTTATGGCCGTTTGTAGCCGTTGTACTTCCATCATTACTAATTTGAATATCTTTCACTTGAACCTTTTGAACCTTTTGGCCTGCTGCTGTGCTAGGCTGTTTGAACCTTTGTTTTGGACTGTTTGAACTCCTGATTTAATCAAATATTAAATACATTCTAACAACATTTAGGATAAAGGTTTTATGTGAGAAATAATGGGACAAAATAAATTTTGATTCTATTTTTCTATTTCAAATAAATAATCAAAGTAAATTTTGATTCTATTTTTCTCTTTCAAATAAATCATCAAAATAAATTTTGATTAAAATATAATTAAATAAATCATCAAAATAAATTTTGGATTCTATTTTTCTCTTTCAAATAAATCATCAAAATAAATTTTGATTATATTTTTCTCTTTCAAATAAATCATTAAAATAAATTTTGATTCAATTTTTCTCTTCCAAATAAATTAAAATATAATTAAATAAATCATCAAAATAAATAAGTCTAACATAACGTGATTTCAAAAGAGTAAGACAAAATACACACCGGTCATCACATCAAATCTCAAAGGGTGTAAGTATAATTTACCCTTTCAAAATTGAGGATTATAACTATTAAATTTAGTACTCCAAAATAATATAATAGAAATTTCTTTATTCTAAAATTGAGGTTGAACTTTTAAAATTAGGGTATCTAATTTAAAATTTATGTCTTCAATTTTTTAATCAAGTGTGCAAAATTGAAAAAAAAAAGGATTAAAATATATTTATTCCAAGATTTATGAAAAACAAAAATAAATAAAAATAAAAAGCCACTCACTACAAGAAATTTGAGTTTTAGCGACGTTTTTAAAATGCCGCTAAAAGCCTGAAAATGCCGTAAAAGCTTACTGCGACGTTTAATATTTTTGTCCCTGATACGGCTGCCGCAATAACTTTCCAATGTTTGAAAAACTCGCTAAAAATATTAGATGGCGTTTTTTAAAACGCCGCAAAATCTTTGACGTCCGTCCCTTCTTTCACAAACTAACGTGTGACGTCACGATGACGTTATTTAGTGGCGTTTTTGAAAAAACACCAGCTTTTTTTTTTTCTCTATGTTGTTGCTGCTGCTGCTACAAGAATATGAACGTCATTTATTTCAAAAAACGCCACTTTTTGTTTTTGTTTTTTGTTTTTTTTTTGTTTTTTTTTGTTTTTTTTTTGTGTGTGCTATTGCCACTGCAAGAATATGAAATAAAATACCAAAGTTGGCAATCTCTGTGACTATATATAGTTGTTGTAAAATAAATGTTATTGTGCACTACAAGGTTCATACTACAACTTTGGAAATAGAGTATAAACCAAAGAATTTAACTAATTGCACATTTCATGAGATTTTTACTACACAAAATATATCACATTGATCTTCCAAAGTATATCACATAATAGAGATATTAAAAAGCCTTTCTTGAATGACAAACTACAACTGTAATTATCTACAAAAGACAACTTATTACACAAAACCGATATGAGTCCTTGTGATGTTGAAGAGAACTTGATACCAAAGATTGCTTCAAAAGAGACTTGCTTAAAGGAACTGATTGAAGCTCTCAACAAAGCCAAGGAAAGCGCAAAGTTGAAAACTGAGAAAGAAGCAAAAAACAAGAAGTTATCATCAAAAGCAGCCAAAAAATACAGTCATATATGGATGCAGATGATTGGAAGGCTATGGAAGGAAAAATAAAAGAAACAATGATGGTAGATGGTAGGATTGTATGTTTTTCTTGTTCCCTACCTCTGAAAATAAGAAAGTATAAATGTTGTTTAACTAATGTAATGATGTAGCTCATAAGTTAACTCGTTTATTAGGATGCATAATATCTACATGAGGGTTTTGAATAACTTTAAAAAATGCAAGTAATGTCACCTAGTGATAGCTACTGCTACATAATGAACTTAATTTAAGGAAAGATCATTCACAATGGATTTGGGTAAAACTTTGAAAAGGGAAAAGAAAAGGAAAGGACAATGTGAATTAAACATAACCTCTCTTTTTTTCTTTTTCTTTTTTCTATTTCCCTTTCTTTTTGCAAATTTTTGAAAATCCTATCCAAATCCATGATCCAAAAACAACACAAGGTTTTCCCTCTTACCTCCTACACCATTCATAGGTATTTTGACCAAAATATTTGTATCTTTTTATGAAATAATAGATTCAGACAAGCCTTCCAATAATAAAGCTCATGAGACCTCACTGACATCTAAAATGACACAAGCAGAGGATTCTTGGTCCACCAAGGCAATTGAAGACACTGAGTACTAGAATTTGAGATCCATGATATATTATTTCCAAAACACTAAACGCAATTTTAAAAAAAAATTAAAATTAAAAAGAAAAACATCAAATGCTATGACAACATAGTACTACAATAATTGCAGCAGTCAAATCTTTGAGTAAATTAATACTACATCGTAGAGTGCCTAATCTTTTTTTTATCTCCAAAATGTGTATATATATATATAGTTCATCCAAAGCAATATATAGGCAAACCAAACTAATAAACTAGGATTTTATTCAGAGTATTTGTGACGACACCATTTGCCGTCTCAAAAAAGCAGAGCATTTGTGACGGCACAATTTGCCGTTTCAAAAAATGAGAGTGTTTGCGACGGCAGAGCATTTTTGAGACGGCAAATGGTGCCGTCGCAAATACTCTGTTTTTTTGAGACGGCATTTTCTGCCGTCGCAAAAAGTGACTTTCGTGTTTTTTTTTTTTATTTTTAGTGAATATTTTTAAAATTTTAAATATTTTTTTTAGATGCACCTTACTTAGATGTATCTAAAAAATAAAAAATTATGAAAAAATATTTTTAAAAATTAATAAATACATAAAAATACAAAAAAAAATGTATTGAATTGTTGTATTTTTGGTATTTAGTGAATTTTTAAAAGATTTTTTTTATAGTTTTTTAATTTTTTAGGTGTATTTATGTTAGGTGTGTCTAAAAATTAAAAAAAAAATACTTAAAATATTAAAAAAATTCAGTAAAAACAATATAACACGGAAAACAAGAAAGTATAATTTTCTCAAAAGAGTTTTTGGAAAACTCTAACCTAGCATAGTGATTGTGGTTTTGAGATAACTTCATATATACACAGTCACAAAATGGTTTCAATAAATTCAACAGTATTTTTCTGTCGCAAAAAAAATTAAAAAAAATAATGTCGTCTTACTCTTTTGATATAACATTTCTCTTTTCATTCATTTTTTCATCTTCTTGACTCTTTGTCTCTATCTCTCTCTCTCTCTCTCTTCTCTTTATCTCTTTCATTCATCACTCTTCTTTCTCTGTCTGTTTTTCTCTCTCATTTTCTCTCTGTGTCTCTCGCCTATCTCTCTTCTGTCTATCTCTCTCATCTGTTTTTTCTCTGTCTCTCTCGCTCATCTCTCTTCTCTCTATCTCTCTCATTTCTTTTCTCTCTCTCTCTTATCTTTCTATCTCTCTCTATCTCTCTCGCCAATTTCTCTTCTCTCTCTGTCTCTCTCTTTTTCTGTGTCTCTCTCTCGCTCATCTCTTTTCGCTCTATTTTCTCTCTTTTTGTCTATCTCTCGCTCATCTCTTGTTTCTCTCTCTTTTTCTATCTCTCCCTCTATATCTCTCTCTCTTTTTCTCTCTATCTTTTTTCTGTCTATCTCTCTCTTACTCATCACATTTCTCTCTCTCTCTCTGTCTACTTGTGTATTTGTCTATTTCTCCATCACTATGTTCGCCTTGCTCACTCTCTTACTCCCATCTTCTCTATTTATCGAGCTCCTTCTCGATTTATCGATCCACTATAAGAAAATACACTTTTAGCAACCACTTTGTCTCTCTCTCTCTCTCGCTTATTACTCTATCTCTGTCTCTCTTCTTTATTTGTCTCTCACAAAATTAAAATATTTTTAAAATATTTAAATATTTAAATATTTAAAATATTTAAAAAATTGATTTAAATTAAGTTTTGAAAAGAGTTTTGAATTATGTATTTGGTTATGAGTTTCGAAAAGTAATGATTATATTTTGAATTGTGTTTTGAAAAATGGATGTAGAATTATGATTTGAAAGCTCAAAACAAATACCATACTTAAATCAATGGATGGAACTATGACCACTACCATTACCACTCTCTCTGTCTCTTTTTTTTTTCTATGTCTCTCTCGTTAATCTCTTTTCACTTTCTTTCTCTCTTTTTTTGTTTATCTCTTGCTCATCTCTTGTTTCTCTCTTTTTCTGTTATCTTTTTCTCTCTCCGTCTCTCTCTCTCACTCATCACTCTTCTCTCTCTCTCTCTCTCTGTTTGTCTGTCTGTCTCTCTCTCTCTCTCCCCCACTGTGTTCGCCTTGCTCACTCTCTTCCTCACCTCTTCTTTATTTATTGAGCTCCCTTTCGATTTATCGATCCACTACAAGAAAATGCACTTTTAGCGACCACTTTGTCTCTTTCTCGCTCATCACTCTGTCTCTTTCTCTATCTCTCTATCTCTTTTCTCTATTCGTCTCTCACCCATCTCTCTTTCTCTCACCACCCATCTTCTCTACTACATTTACCACTACTGCAAATGCCATTCAACTACCACCGCTCTTCTCTTTCTCTCTTTCACTCATCACTCTTCTTTTTCTGTCTGTTTGTCTATCTGTCTGTTTGTCTGTCTGTCTGTGTGTCTTTCATTCATCTTTCTTCTCTCTATCTCTCTCATTTGTCTTCTCTCTCTGTCTCTCTCGCTCATCCCTCTTCTCTTTATCTCTCTCATCTCTTTTCTCTCTCTCTGTCTCTCTCGTTCATCTCTCTTTTTCTCTCTCTGTCTCTCTCGCTCATCTCTCTTCTCTCTATCTCTCTATTTTTCTATTCTCTCTCTTGTTTATCTTTTTTCACTCTCTTTCTCTCTCTTTTTGCATCGCACATCTCTTATTTCTCTCTCTTTTTTCTGTCTCTCTCTATCTCTTTCTCTCTCTCTCTCCGTCTCTCTCTCTCACTTATCACTCTTAATAAAAAATATTTTTTATTAAAATATTATCCTTACTTCTACCAAATAAAAAATAATAATAATAATTTTTTATTCATTAAAATAAAAATGAAATAAATAAATTCTCAACTTTAGTAACGAAAAGAAAATGAAAATTATTATTTATTTATTTTTATTATTTAAATATTCATTTATGATGAAAATTATTTATTTTATTTTATTTTTCTCAATCCCGCCCGCTCGGTTCCCCCCCATTTTTTCCATTCCCGCGCCCCCCAAAATCCCCAATCTCTTAGAACAAAATCCCTAATTTCTACCAAATATATATATATATATATATCTCTTTCTCTCTCTCTCTCTCTCTCTCTCTCTCTCGCGACTGTGAGCATGGGCGACGACAGCGTCGAGCCACGGGCACCAGTGAATGAAGGAAGCCAGACACAAAGCCTGGTAAATTTTTGATTCGGCCTGGACCGGCCAATGCCCAGCTGCTAAATTAGGGTAAAGTTTAGCCATCTCTTCTCTTTTTCTCTGGTTCTATGTTTCTCTTCGTCTCAAGTTTTGGCGGCAAAAAGGTGAGAGACGAAGCTACGAGCGAAACTCTCTCCCAGTCAGTGAGCATTAGAGGCGTTATGATTTACAGTTTTGGTTGCTCTTCGATTATTGACTTGAAAGTTGTAAATTCTCAGAGATTTTGTTTCTTATTTGAACTGGATGCGTGATCATTTGGAGTTTGAATGATCGTTTATGCTTTTGTTTTTTGTTTGTTTTTCTTACACGTTTGGGGTTAATTTAGTAATGGTAGTTGCTACACAATTGAATTGTATTGATTTATATATAATAAACTCATGTGTTTTGGGGCGATAAATGTAGAATTTTTTTTTTTTTATTCAATGGAAACATCGGAGCAATGATTGACTAGTTTTCTTGATTCATTCCATGTGATGAAGAAACCAAATCTCATAGTTAAGGATAAAAAAAAACTAATCATGACAGATTGTTCCTTAATTTGTTTTCCATGTGATGTAGACTTGGTTTGCTTCGAAATCATCTCGTAACATCCACAAAACCTCTCTCAAAGGTTAGACAAGATTTTGTTGTACCTCCAGTCCTTTTACATTATGATTTTGCTCTTCAAATATTGTTATTGTTTTCTTTTTGCTTTTAATTACTACCCTCCTGTTGTTCCTGATTTATTCCTTTTATGTAATCTGTATTGGGTGACTTAGATAATAGCAAGAATAGATCTGAACGCAATGTTGTCAAAGGTGCTCGGGCTGCTCGAATTCAGCGCAACAAGATGGTAATTTTTGTCTTAATTCTCTACCCTTCTACATAATATATATTACTTTGTTCAAATGAAAACATCGTTCGTTTCTCTCAAATAGAAAATATGAATGATAGACTGAGAGTTAGTGATGATACATATTTCATTTTTGTTTCTTTTGTCTTCTGATAGAAGACATGTAAGTTACTGCAATCGGAAGAGATCAATTACATTTGATCTATAGCAGTTGCTACGAGATCCTATTGTCAAAGTGATATTGATGTTACTTTTAAATTCTTGGACTGATTCTTAATCAGGATTTGTGGTGAAATCCAGGTACAATCACAGGAGTCAACAGGAATGCTTCATTACTTATCTGGTGGAGCATGGGATCCACATGATGTGAATTCCGTTGCATCAACATGTGAATCATCAATACAATTTTGGGATCTACGGACAATGAAGTAAATTTTTTTTTTTTTTACCCTTTTAAAAATAGTTTATAGATGACATGAGTTTGCATAATCTTTGTGAGCCTCTGAAAAAAAGGTTAAGATGGTGCTGTCAGCTTCTTTAACAAGCTGATTTAGCTTTTGCATGTGTGACAAATGACAATGTAGCGTAGCACACACTGGAAATTTATGAATTAATAAACTTTGATATAATTGTTTGGATGATAATGATTGAGAGAAATCAGACAATGCAAAACATTTTAAAATATTGATATCCCGATGCCCCTTACATTCTCACCATGCCACAAAGGAATGAGATTCTATCGTTTTATTTATAAATGACTATCCTTCAAAATCTCTAGATTTTTTTTGGAATAATTTTCTTTGATTATCCAATTGTGTTAAATTAACATGCATAACAATATTGTTAAATTAACATGCATAACAATATTGTTGCCAATACTACAGGTAACTGCTGAGGATGAATCTGGGATACATATATGGGATCTTAGAATGCTGAAGGTTCCTATCCTTGAGCTCCCTGGACATGCACACTGGTATATTGTACACTGAATGCTGTCTGCCAACTCTCATGTATATGTTTCATGCTTATGTGCTATGATTAATGTACTTATGGGTGTTGTTTATGTGTCATTCACATTCATCAAAGTTTTGTGTCTTTAGTTGGTATATTATTCATATGAACCTATGTCATCTAGAACATGGATCATTTCTACATGAGAAGCAGGAATGGGAATGTGGTACGATAGGGTGATAGGGTGGGCTTGTATAGATTACATTAGACTATTGGAACTTAAGGTGGTTCTGAATGCAGAAAGTAACTGCCTTTCAACAATTAGACATCCAATAAAATAGTGTATTCTTATTCAAGTTAATCATGTAGAAACACATTTCTAAGAGCATTATGGCTATGCTTCCACATTCTTTCCAAAACCACACTCTCTCTTGGTTTTTGTTTAATATACTTCTTAAGGATAATTTCTAAGGAAAAAAATATGAAAAAATTAGGGGCCACTTTGGAAAGCTATTTCCACCATTTGGAGCGGAAACTTTTTCAAAATGTAAATTGCTAGGTCACTAGCATATAAACAATATCTGCGTTTCATATTCTAGCTGCAGCTGATCAAATTGCCTTTTATATTCTAGGTGTCCTTGAAGTGTTTTTTGGCATGGAGACCCACAATTTTGCAGTGCAATGGCCGGACAGGGGGTGACAGTCAAGCAAGGAGGGTTTGTGTGTCATAATGCCTTCACAATGACTTGAATACTCAGCATGTAAAATATGGGTCCCAAAGTAAATGGCTCATCCTATCTAGACCTCAATTTTATTTATGAAAGTGAGAATTTAAATGCAATTTGTTTTATTATTTTAGTAATGAAATTTGGTTTATGTTATTTTGAATTATGAACAAAATCATGTATTTAAACATTATATATGTATTATGGAACATTATGTAGCAGGATAATTTTGTTGATGTGTAATTATATGAATGGAAAAATATTTTACTATGAAGAAATTGTTATTTTTATATTATTATGGAGAAATTTTAATATTTTTAATATTTTTATCGTAGGATGTTTTTTTCTTTTTTGCGACGGCATTACACTGTCACAAAAAATAGAAAATTTTAATATTTTTGTTAATTTTGTTACAGGTTTTACTTTTTGCGACGGCATTATACTGTCGCAAAAAATAGAAATTTTATTATTTAAAATAGAAATTTTATTATTTTTTAATACTTTTTGAGACGGCATTACACTGTCGCAAAAAATAGAAATTTTCATATTTTTAATACTTTTTGCGACGGCACCCCACCATCGCAAAAGCAATGTTTTTGCCGTTGCAAAAAAAGACTATTATTGACGGTATTTTTTGCCGTCTCAAATAACATTTTTAGCGACGGTAAAATAATGTCGTCACAAAAAAGTCAAGAAATTTCAAACATTATTAGCGACTGCACAGTGCCGGCGCAAAAAGGCAAAAATGCCGTCACAAAACATTAGTGCCGTCGCAAAAACTCTTTTGCAACCCCTGTATTTGCGACCCCCTCTTGCCGTCGCAAAAAGTATTAGCGACGGCATTAGGAGTATTAGCGACGATATTTTACCGTCACAAAAAGTCAATTTTTTTGTAGTGTAGGAACAGTTCTAACCTTGAATTCAGTAGACTCCAGCGGCCTTCTTTCATTGAGTTTGTCATATCTTCTTCTTCTTCTTTTCTTTCTTTGATATGTGGACCTGCATTTGATAAGAACAAACAACATGAATAAAATGTCATTGGATTGCGCTCCAAGCTCTTTTATTTGCGTCTGCAATTGTTAATTAGTTAATTAGCCACCAATAAAATTTATATTAACAGAACTGATAAGAGAATCATGAAAACAATCTCAAGCTGCAGCCACTAGTAAAAAAAGTCATCAAAACAAAAAAATTAAAAAGTATAATGAAATATATCAAATAAAATTATTTTTCATTGATAATCATGCTGCAAAGTACATTCGTTTTCATACCATATCTCTTTTTTTTTCTTTTTTTTTTTCTTTTTTTTCACTACTGATCCAATAGAAACATCTTCATTTTGACCCCTTAATTCTTTGAAAGGGATGGTTTTATAGAGTTTAACAAACCCTCAAATCTCAATTTTCCCATCAGACACTTTTCTAACAGGGGCTACATTTGAGTGCAGCTATTCAATCCTAAAGTTAGTTCAAGTGTGTTTTGGATCCACCATACACACTATATGCTTGTTTCCATAAAATATTTCAAGTTTTCAACAGCCCATTATGTGTGTGCAAGCGAGAGAATGTGGGGTCCACACTCATTCTCTCTATGGGTGTGTGTTTAAAAGTATAAATGGATGTCTACTTTTTCTGATTCAAATATGGGCATCCAAACCTGGCTGCATTGCAGTGATTTTGAAATTATATAACTCCTATTTAGATAATATAACGAAGGCAAACAAGCAATGCAAAAGATTGGAACTACACTAGAAACTCAAGTGTAAGGAAATGACCTTACCAATTGAATCTCTTCTCAAAGCTATTAAATGAGCACAACTGCGAAAAAAACATTCAGTCATGGTTATTTCTACTGAAGTGAAGATTGGAGAAAATAGCTACATAAATTCAATACAGAGATTTTAATCAATATGACATTCTCTATCTTGAGAGGAATTTGTATCTGTAAACAAAGGAAAACAGATTCTATACATATCAGGCTAAAGAGTAATAAAAACTCTAAAGAAGCAGCTCTCATGTTTATACAATGTTTTGGATAATTACTTTCTCAACGACTAAATCTCAATACGACACATCATTCCAGCTTTTGTTTGAAAAGCAATTAAGATGGACAGAAGTCAAAGAAACAGTCCGCTCTTTCAGTGGAACGACCACAATAAGCCGAGAGAGAGAGAGAGAGAGAGAGAGAGAGAGAGAGAGAGAGACGCTAGAACAATGACCAAAGAAATCATACAGGAAAAAAAATAAGAATTGACTTTTCTTTTCTTTTTTTTTATCGGCAAAAAAAAGAACTTTATTGATGGAATAAACAAGTACAAGGTACAAGACAAATTACATTAATAAAGAAAAAGGAAGTGCAAAAGCATCACAATGAGCTAAATGATCCCAACTAGGTTGGCACCACAAAGCTCATCCTATCATTACTTTGGTCTTTTCTCTTTTCGTTGGTCTCTCACCAACTTGGGGGTGCTAGCAAAGAGAATTGACTATTTACACTACCTGTTTAGAGCCTTCCCAAGATCTGCACAAAGAGATCAAATATATGACCCCTTTGAGCATGTCACCCACAAAATCAAATTTTGCCTATGATAAATAAGACAAACTTACAAAAACAACAAGATTATTGCTACATGATAGTATGTAGCATATCAACTTCATCAGTCAATGTCCATTGTCAGTTCATATAGACACTTTTTCTAATATGCATAAACCATACACAAATTATATCTCTGTTTCCCACTAATGAGGGAAAGGTTCTCAAAAGTTCCTGAATATAAATTTATGTTCACTTTCAAATTGCATTTGATCTAATTTTCAAAGGGTAATCACCAATGTGAAATTATTTGAGCACAACCACCATATAAAAAACCCACAATTAGTACATGACAACATTAATGTGATAAATAGGTTATACAAAAGCAACAAGCTGAGCTTCAGACTGTTAGCTTTTGATAAAACTCTTTCTATAATGAACTATTATTTTGTATTGAATTTTTCTTACTTATGTAGACACCCCATTTTTGACCGTCCTCAAGACTTGGACGTCACCGCTTGAGCACTCGGTGATTATCCATGTTTGTGTTCGTCTTGAGTTCCCGGAGGTCTCAGCAGCGCGCCTTGCCTCAGGATCTCCTGACTCGACTGGTCGGTGTTTGGTTTTGCACCAAACACTTGTGTTTTGCCTTGGAAGGGCAGGGGATGCCTTTTAAGGTCTCCCACACTCCACCGGCCATGGCTTGAGGCCACCGGCTGTGTTTTGTGCCCATCGGCCATATATTTGGCCGACCAGCACTACAGATGGCCAGCCGGCCATCTATTTTTGCCAAGTTGCACTTTTTGCCAGCTGACTACTGTGCATCTGCTTTTGTAGATATTTTTTATGCCACTGGCATGCATTTTACCTTGTAAGCTTTACGAGATTGACTCCTCTATAAGAGGAGGTCTTCTCTCCCTCTTTCAGAGGTTAGACAAGTTAGACAACATTTTCAGAGGGTTTTGAGTTTTAGGGTTAGGGCTTATACATCCTCTATCTCTGTATCTCTCTCTCTCTTGTATCTTGTGTGTGTTTTACCTTAGTTTTGCACACGAACACCCACCAACACACCTTCCCTTGGAGCTGAGGCCCTTGAGGCTTGTTTTTGGAGTTTTGGAGCTGGTTTGAGTTTGAAGAATCAGCTGGTCCACCATTTGTGAAGAGGGTCTACAAGGGTAAGAAACTACCCCCTTTATTCCCCATTTTTGCATAGCTCATTTACCTGCCTTACACCTGTTTTCGAGCTTAGTGTATAACATATAAAAGTTATGTTTTTACTTGCTTTAAATAGTTGTTTAAGGTTGCTTCAAGCTTTGAGGTGGTTTGGCCCCTCTTAAGACTTGTTTAGCCTCCATTTTGTGCCATTTTGTGTGAGCTCTGAGACCATTGTGTTTGGGCCTCCTCACCACTGAAATCTTGAGGGATTTCAGTGGTGAGGATGGTGCCTTAAGGTCCCAAGAAGGAGAGGGCTACCCCCTCTCCTTGTTGTCCTTAAAAAGGGCCCTTTTTTTTGCCTCTTGAGGGAGCACCATGTTTAAGTGTATGCTAACCATGCTTTGGCTGTTTTTCATGCTTATTATGTCATAATATAGCATTGTTGTATGTTGGTTTTGGCACACCTTGCATGCTTTGCATACATGCCTTGTAATGCCTTGTTTTAGCCTTAACATGTCTTATGCTTTGAGCCCTCATTCAAGCATGTTTAGGCCTAGCTTTGTGAAGCTTTTATACTTGTTTTGGCATGTCAGAGGTCTGGCCTTGGTTGTTTTTGTCGACTATGGCATGCATTGCATAGCCACCTTGTATTTTGGCTTGTTAGCCTTAGGTGTATGAGTGTGTAGCATGCTTTACTTGCATCATTTTCAGTGGTTTGGAACCACTTGCCATGCTATTTCAGTCCACTTAGCATGCTTGTATGCTTGCATTTCATGGCATCTTTGATGCTTTAGAAGCTTGTGTTGTATGCTCCATATTTAACCTCTTTGGTGTGCTTGCATGTTTAAGCCTCTTAGATGCCATCTAAGTAGTCTTTTGGCTTTGTCTTAGCATGCTAGAACTTTGTTTTTAGTCATCTAATTCATGCCATGTGTGGTTGCATTGAGGGTAGTTCAATACCCCATTTGGTGAGCCTTGTATTTTGGCTTTGGTTGCATGTCTAGCTTATCTTGTTTGCTTGGCTTGACACCTTTATAAACATGATTTTCAGAGCTTTCTATGCATGCCATATATCCATGGTACCCCTTTTTAAGTGTGCTTAAAAGATGCTTCCTATATGTCTAAGTGTTGGTCCAACTTACATGCATGCTTGTATGTGTGTTTGGTCCCATTTCCTTAGCTTTTGGCCACTGTTTTAGGTTGGTTTAGAGCTGCCTAACTTAGTTTAAGTCCACCCCTTTGCATGTTGTTGCATGCTCACCTTGTATGTTGTTGCATATTTGTGTGTCGTTGCATGAATGAATGAAGTCACAAGCTTTTTGTTTGTATGCTTGGGCATTCATATTGCATGTTTGTTGGTTTGTATTACTTCATGCCTTGCACATTTGTCATCAACATGATTGTTGTATGCCTTATATGCTTACTTGTATGCCCATGTTGCACACTTAGGCTCGCATGATTAGGATTGCATTGCATAAGCGTGCATGCTTGACCTCTTGAAGTGAGTATGATAAAGGTTGGGCTTCCTAGTGTGTCTATTTGGCTTGCATTTCATTTGAAATTGAAATTGCATGCTTGGTTTCTTGGGCCATCACGCATTGAAATGCGCGATTGGTGGTCCGAGAATCAAGAACCATGTCCCTTTGAGTCATAAACATGATAAGGGATGTGGTGGTGCACACATTTGCTTAAAATACCTTGCCATGCCAAGTATTGCCCTCTGCTGCTGTCAAACCAGTTTCTGCAGGAAGTTTTGGCCGACCGGCCACATACAGTGCCGACCGGCCATCCATTGGTGGCCGATAGCTTCATCAGTGGCCGATGAGTATTTCTTGTGGCCGATGATCATTCCCCTTAGCCGGTGGTGTTCCACAGCATCCATAGAAGCAACCCTGAGACTGGTGCAGTCTTCAGAGGAAAAGAGCAGGGAAAACAGAGGCATCTTGTGCATGGCAGTGGACTTCCAAGCGGAGATCGAGCGCGCGTCGCATCGGACCCTCTTCCCAAGGCTGTTTATTTCATAAATTAGATTAATTAATTTGCTTAATTAATTTAGTTGTCTGTAATATTTAATTAGCTCGTAAGTTAGTTAAATTGTATTATTATTTTGGTCCCTCCGAGCGAGGGCGAATTTGTAATAAGTGTGCGTGCGTGTGTGCATGTCTTCCAAACTCCCCACTTCTTTCTCCCTTTTACTTATCTGCTTTGATGGTTAGTATTAGGACATGTTTACTTTAGCATACCTTATGCTATGCATGCGTGTATCATACATTTATCTTGCATGCACCGGGCTCGGCGCATCATGCTAACTGCATTGTATTTCAATTCTAAATTGAATACGTGTTATCTGTTGCATTTCACATGCCATGTTTAGAAAAGCCGAGCCTACTTCTAGTTGCATCTTGCATGTGTTGCATTAGCCATCTGAACATGAACTAGGATCATGCATATGATTACTAACTAGTTTCTGTTTTGGCTTGGAGTACTCTGTAAGTCCTTTTGCTTTAGCATCCTTGCATGTGTGTGAGTGTTGCCATGACAACATGATTACCATGAGGCTAGTTGCTTATGTGATATAACTGCTTGAATGCCTGTGGATGGAGGTTGAATTACCTAAATTGGAATAATGCATTAAAGCTGTGGGCTTTAAGCCCACTAGATAATGGCAAAACCATTTTTTCTAAAGCCCACTTGAGGGTGGAAAAACCTGCATTTTAGCCTACTTGCAAGTAGCAAACCATTTTCAAAACAAACATGCAATGTTTTGTTCAAATCTAGGCGATTTGGTCTATACTTGTTTGTTGTACGCATAACATAGTAATTCTGGGCTAATAACCGGAATAAGAACATATAATGTTTTCAAAACAAAATATCACGGTTAGTAGAGGCCGATCTTCGGATCAGGCGAAAGGGGGTGCTCATAGCTGACCTTCCCCAATCGTACCCAAGTTCCCGAGCCGAGGCAACTTTGGTGATGACGGACACGTGGCCTTTGGCGCCGAGTCAGGGTTTCCTAAATTCCCCCATTAAAAAATATTTAGGTGGCGACTCTGTATTTGGCAAAGCAGTCCATGTTTGGCACTTCTTTCTAAAAAATCTGTTTTCAAAACAATTTTCCGAATTTGGACTCTTTGGTTCAGATTAAGAACCGTGACAATTTGAGTCCGAACTATAGTAGACCCACAAAACGAACAGAACGGGGGTTCACCCTCCCGGGGCAATCGGGGATGTCTACAACTTATTATTCATATCTTTTGCCCATAGGCTTACATCCTTTTATATAGAGAAGGTTATATATAAGTTCAATAAATAAGATCCATAAACCTAAACAACCTTGCAATTAACTAGGTACATGAATATAATCTAGACAATGTACTTAAAAAAATATAAAATACATGAATATAAAAATACATGAATACAAAGAATGTATGAACTCAATATTTCCAATGCATGCAATGTTTCCAATGTATCTAATGTAAATATGGCATTAATTTTAACACTTCCCCTTAATGCCATATTGTGTGACACCAAACATTTCTCTAAAAAATTCAAACTTGTCCCTTGGTAGAGCTTTGGTGAAGATGTCTGCAACTTGATCTTCAGTCTTGCAATAGTTGATTTGAATCTCATCATCTTCCACAGCTTCTCTAATGAAATGATGTTTGATAGCAATGTGTTTGGTACGAGAATGGTAGACGGGATTCTTTGCCGTAGCAATAGCAGACTTGTTATCACACATGATTGGAGTAGCTTCACCTTGCTTCTCACCAAAATCATCCAAAATTCTTCTTAGCCAAATTGCTTGTGTAGTTACCAATGATGCTGAAATATATTCGGCTTTAGCAGATGATTGTGCCACAGTTTGTTGTTTCTTGGATGACTATGAAAGTACGCCCGATCCAAGAGAAAATGCATACCCATAAGTGCTTCTCATATCATCAACACATCCGACCCAATCACTATCACAAAATCCAAGTAACTTTGCATCAACAAATTTCTCATAAAAAATTCCATAATCAAGTGTACCTTGAATGTATCTCAACACTCTTTTTGCAACCGCAAAATGAATTGCCTCACCCCAAAAAGTTTTAGGTAGCCCCTTCTCATGTAGTATAGACTTGGACATCTCCTCTATGGTTCGATTCTTCCTTTCCGCCACACCATTGTGTTGTGGAGTGTACCCAACAGTCGATTGCCTTTCCATTCCAATATCTTCACAAAATTTCATAAACTCATTTGAGTTGTATTCTCCGCCTCTATCACTTCTCAATACTTTCATCAAACAACCAATTTGTCTTTCAACAAGATTTTGAAATTTCTTGACGATAGAGAAAACTTCACTCTTTTGTCTCATGAAATACACCCAAGTCATTCTAGTAAAATCATCGACAAAGATAATGAAGTACTTGTTACCTCCATGAGTTGGCGTATCCATGGGTCCGCACACATCGGTATGGACAAGCTCCAATGTTGCTTTAGCTCTCCATGCTTTCTCCTTTGGAAATGACTCCCGGTGATGCTTTCCAAGTGCACAACATTCACAAATATGTTGCACTTCATGAATGGTTGGCAACCCCAAAACCATATTCTTTTGTTGTAGATGTTTCAAGCTTTGAAAATTCAAGTGCCCAAATCTTCTATGCCAAAGCCATGAATTATCAATCACATCCATCTTCAAAGCCGCATTTTTGCTATACCAGAAAATGAGAGGAAAACTTCTATTCTTCTCCATCTTGATTTTTGCTACAACTTGGCTTTGCCCCTCTTTGTCAAAAATTTTGCAAAAATCGTCTTCAAAGTGAACAAGATATCCATGCTCAATAAGTTGTCCAACACTTAGCAAATTTTGCTCCAAGTCTGGAACTAGGAGAACATCGGAAATGAATCTTGTACACATCTTGGTTTCTATAGCAATAGTACCTTTTCCTTTTGTTTGGACTAAGGCACCATTCCCCATTTTTACTTCAGAACTGAAGGAAGCATCCATTTTCACAAAAATGCTCTCATCTCCTGTCATGTGATTGCTACATCTGTTATCTAGAAACCATATATCCTTGTTTTGATCTGATGCCTTGTGACAAGCATAGAACATGTGCCCTTCATTTTCTTGCTCCTCGAAAAAATTAGCTTGTTGAGTGCTCTTGACTTGACAATCCTTCTTGACATACCCAAATTTGTTGCAATTGTAACATTTTGGCTTTCCTCGAAACCAACAATCTTTATCAACATGATTGCTTCGGTTGCAAATTCCGCACTTTTGTTGAGTGGACTCTTCATTTTCCTTTCTTTGAAAATTAGACCTTCCTCTTCCTCTTTCATTTCTTGCTCTTTCGGTTGCATTTCTTCCTCTTTCTCTTCCTTGGGAATTAGAGGTACTAACATTAAGCTTGGATTGAAAGGCACTTTCAATTGACTTTTCAGATTGCCTACTTAACCTTTACTCAAATGTTTTAATTGAACCCATCAAATCTTCAATACTCAAATCAGTAAGATCTTTAGTTTCTTCAATGACAGCAACAATAGGATTGTATTTCTCCGACAAACTTATCAAAAATATTTCAACAACTCTTTGATTAGTAATATTATCCCCATAAATTTTCATTTGGTTTACAAGTTCCATAACCCTAGAAAAATAATCCTTCAACAATTCCATATCTTTCATCTTTAAATTTTCAAAATCTCTTTTCAATGATTGAAGTTTGATGGTTCTTACCTTCAAGTTGCCTCTATACTCTTTTTGAAGAATATCCTATGCCTCCTTCACTTTTGTTGCATTGATAATTCTTGGAAAGATTGCTTCTGAAACTCCTTGTTGAATAAAAGAGAGAGCCTTTGAATCCTTCTTCCTTTGCTCTTTTAATTGGTTCTTTTGGGGATTTGTCAAAGCTCATTCATCTTCAGGTTCCTCGAACCCATTTTCAACAAGATCCCAAAGATCCGTATAGACAAAAATAGTTCTCAGTCTCGCATACCAAAAATCAAATTTTCACCATTAAATATAGGAATAGATACATTTTGGTTGTTGGGATTCACCATGGACATCGGTTTGTTCTTGTTCGGGGCTTGTTTTCCCGTATCTGATCTCTACGCCCAGCTTGTTCTTGACCCAACCAAAGCTCTGATACCACTTCTGTTAGCTTTTGATAAAACTCTTTCTATAATGAACTATTATTTTGTATTGAATTTTTCTTACTTATTATTCATATCTTTTGCCCATAGGCTTACATCCTTTTATATAGAGAATGTTATACATAAGTTCAATGAATAAGATCCATGAACCTAAACAACCTTGCAATTAACTAGGTACATGAATATAATCTAGACAATGTACTTAATAAATATAAAATACATGAATATAAAGAATGTATGAACTCAATGTATCCAATGCATGCAATGTATCCAATGTATCTAATGTAAATATGGCATTAATTTTAACACAGACAACCTATCATCTAAACTGCACTTGATATCAAACTGGAAAATTGAAATCTGCCTTGGTGAAAGTTCAATGCTTTCTCCTCTTCTTGCTTTTTCATACATCTTCTCACCCCCAACCTATCACAAGGTGTAGAAACATATAAGCAATCATACAACCACACAATTCCATTTCAATGCCATATCATTGTCACACATAATTCTAAGGAACGTGAAGGAAAATATGAATTATATATCTTACAAGCAATAATTACAACCTAAAAATTTGTGAGAAATTTCCTATTACATTTATGTGCAATTTCTATTTCATAGACCCTATGAATAAATTGTCACGACCCAACCCTAGGGGCTTAGGGTTGAAATCGCAACTTACTAACTTATTCTATTCATAGCAAATTAAACTGCGCAAGCGGAAATAGAAAAAATTAAACAAGAAATTACTTCGTTTTACTATTTTAATAAGAGAAAATACATCTATAGGGATTTTATTATTTTATTATTCAGTGACCAACCCCGAGTAGAAGCAAAGGGAGCAAAAATATTATAAAAAAAGAAAAAGAAAAGAAAAGAAAGACAAAATAGTGGTTCAACATCAATCCACGTGCGGGTTCCATTTCGTGAAGTTATGGTTTTCCCTACATATCGTCACCTGAAAGGGTAACAACTATAAACACACAGCAGAGTGAGAAATATTATGCCAAGAGTATAGGGAATACAAAATAACTATGGATAGTTAGTTAAGCCAAAACATTTACATAACTCAATTTGGTAAATAAACCATTTAAGTGGCAAAAACTGAAATACAGAAATTATGTAAATAAATAACCATAATCACGGTACAGAACCGAACAGAATAGAGGTTACAGAAGTGACAATCAGAACAGAGGTGACAGTCAGAACAGAATATAAGCATGTTTTCTAGTATTCATATTGAGTTATAAAACATAGTTGCAAAATAATTTATTTATTAAAGTGAGAGATCTTGAGTTATGCTTAACGATTATTCATTTTTTTTTTTATGGCATCTATGATAAGATTGAATTAAAAATCCAAATTATGTGTTTCTCAATAAATTTTAACAAATCACTTGTTGAATCTTCGTCCATCATCTTCTCTTATTGCAAATTAATACTTATAGTTGATATTAGATATGAGAAACTTTTTTTTTTTTTTTTGGTTAATTGT
The DNA here is from genome assembly GCF_055761805.1 of Camellia sinensis. Lineage (NCBI taxonomy): Eukaryota > Viridiplantae > Streptophyta > Magnoliopsida > Ericales > Theaceae > Camellia > Camellia sinensis. The sequence goes on along the minus strand of NC_138970.1, from coordinate 22,063,460 downwards.
CCAAAGCGTTTAATTTCATATTTGGATACTCATGTTCTATAGATATATTGAAGTGGCCACTTAAAACCTTAGAAGGAATGACCACTTAAAGTTTTAAGAAAAAAATCAGAGGAGCGAGTCTATACAATTTAAAGATGATCATTAACTAATACAACTATAATAATAGATTTTTGAAATTATAAGGGGGCGATCGACCCTCTTGCCCTTTCTAGTCTCTAGATCCATCCTTGGTGATGATTATTGATTAGTTTATTTCCATGACACTAAAATATTAGAGATGAGGCCAACAACAGGGATTAAAATATTAGAGATGCTACAGCATTTGATCTATGTGTTGTAACTTGTAATTATTATTCTTCGCAATGCTCATCTCGTGTAATTCTTCACAAAAGAATCATATAAATTTAAATTGTTTGTTTTAAATATATATTATGGTTTGAAATTCTCAATTAAGAGATAAAAAATTGCAAAATATCCCTTAATTGAAAATGAAGGTCAACTGCAAAAATTAGGTACCTATTTTAAAATGGGTAAGTTACACTAACACCCTTGAGATTTGATCCAATTACATCCTATCCCCTGACGTTCTGGAAATTACATTTCTACTCCTGTGATTAATAATCTCATTTCACAAACCCCTTACTTATATAAAAGGCAACAACTTCTAATAGAAAAATAGAGGAAATTACATTTAAAAAAAAGTAAAGCATAGAGAGGGGGGAACAAAGGAAGTAAAGCAAAGCAAGAGAAGAGAGAGTATAAATTCAATGTTTCCATTCCGTCTAAATAATTATAACGATAGGGGGTTAGTATAATTTCCTAAACATCAAGGGTGATATGTATTAAATTCAAATCTAAGAGGGTATAAGTATAACTTACCCTTTTAAAATTGAGGATTATAACTATTAAATTGAGTACTCCAAAATAATATGAAAGAAATTTCTTTATTCTAAAATTGAGGTTGAACTTTTAAAAATAGGGTATCTAATTTTTATGTCTTCAATTTTTTAATCAAGTGTGCAAAAATGAAAAAATAAAATAAAATTTATTTATTCCAAGATTTATAAAAAACAAAAAAATAAAATAAAAGGCCACTATTATACAAAACAATGAAATTCATATATTTTAAAACCAAACAATAATTGCTGACTAAAACTGCCACCACCACCATCGCCATCGCCACCAGTCCCTACCAGCAGAACACAAGATTCTAAGCACCACCACCAATTTCCCTAATAAGCATCACCATCATTACAATAAAAGAAAAACATCCTTTGAAATAACTACAATTTATGCACAGTAATTAGAATTACTTGGTTTAAAGGCTATTTTATTAATATTATATTTGTCATATTCCATCAAAGCAGAAAAAAAAAAAAAAATGAAATTCTGGTGTTGATTGGAAAGGCACTTGCAATGCCAAGGTAACACTACCAACATCATCACACAGAAGAATTTTTTCTCTCTTCTTTAAAAAAAATATATAATTCTATCATATGTATAGATGATGTTGTGAATGACCAAACCATGATGGTTTGACTTCTAGGAATCTCAGTCATGTGCGTAGAAAGCACCTAGAGAAGCCATTCAACCATTGAGGGAAAATAAAATATATATGCTTTTCCATTTTCCAAGAAGTTCATCATCCACTCTGCCAATCCACGATATTGTTTGCTGTGTTTATTTCCACAACCAAATATGAGCACGACTTTTTGATTTTTTTTCTCCGATTTTGAAAAAAAAAAAGGAAAAAAGCAGAAGGTGTTGGTACTACTTTGCTTTTGATGGGGGTGCTTGTCTCTTGCTCCATTCTTCTTCTTTCTTTCTTTTTTCTTTTTTTTTTTTTTTCTTTTTGAACAGAGGACAATACAAAAACAATACAGCAGAACAAACCAAACAGAAGCAAGACATGCCACAAGCCCAGGAGGTGGGTTCGTAACCCAATCAAGAGGGAGGTTGTTCTGAAGATGGTGATGAGCCACCCAATGTGCCACTTTGTTGGCTGTCCGTGGTCACCACAAAAGGAGAAATCACCTAATTGTGCCATCAGTTTTATATCAGCAACCACAGCTGCACATTCCCACAGAGGGACAAATTCTGAGACACTGAGTTGAATTAAGGATTTGTTGTCGCCGGCAATCTCAACTCCTGAGAGGTTTCGGGAGTAGGCAATCTAACAAGCTAAGCGCCTTGAAGCACAGAAACTATAGAAACCTTCTGAGTTAATTCATCAAGAATTTTCCCCTGTGAATCACATAAAACAGCTGCAATGGAAGCTTGATTAGATCCCTTGAGAGGAGCCACATCACAGTTAATCTTAAATCTCCCACTAGGAGGGTGATTCCACTCAGAACTTAGGGAGCTATGGTTTAATGACTGGTGCTGCATGAGGTTAGAGCCCGCTGTAACCTGCAAAAACTCATCCCTAGCCCATTGAGCTCGCTGAATGGTGTATAAAGGATCTGCTAGTAAGGAATTAAACACAAGAATTGCGCTCCTTCCAAACAAACCAGCCAATCCAAGCAACTGAGCTAAAAAAATTGTTACAAACCTCCTTGTTGAAAGACTCTTACTACACATACCCAATGAAGAACCGATGAGATAGAATTCCAGTCCACTTTGTAATTCAGGTCACACCCAAACCAAACAGCCCTGACCCATCCACAGCCAAACAGCAAATGCTTCGTAGATTCCACTGCCTTCAGGCAAATAGGACACATATTAGATGGGCTGCATTTCCTTTGAAATAAATTCTCATTTGTTGCCAAAGCGTTCTTGCACACTCGCCACCAAAAATGGAGAATCTTATCAGGAACCTTGAGAGACCATACAAAGTTCCAAAAATCCCTTGGAAGCTGAAAAGAGGTAGAGGGAAGCTGTGCTTTTGGATTATCCTCCATCTTACCCACAATGTGATAACCCGATTTGACTGTGTAATCTCCCTTTCTCTCATAATGCCAAATCTGTGTATCCTCTTGGTGAGCCAAAGAGATGAGAATTGAACAGGTTGCTTTAACTTCATTAACCGAGACAAGACCCCTCAAATCTTCAACTTTCCCACGCCTATGAGCAGCATTAATCGTGTCCACCACCGTATTAACAAGGCAGATGGTTGGTTTTGGGGAGGAAATTTTAAAACCTGGGAGAGAAGGAATCCATATATCATTCCAAAATTTGATGGAAGCTCCATTATACACTTGCCAACAGACACCGTTGCGCAGGATTTTCCTACTTTGAGTCAAACTTTCCCAAGCCCATGAGGCACACTGACCTCGAGAGGCTTCCATGAAATTTGAATGAGGAAAGTAGATCCCCTTAAGCATTCTAGCACAAAAAGAATTAGGATACTTTACCAGTCACCACCCTTGCTTGGCTACCAAGGCTAGATTGAAATCATGCAAATTCCTAAAGCCCAACCCCCCTTCAAACTTTGCTAGAGCCAACTGAGCCCAATTCACCCAATGAATGCCCTTACTCTCCGGGTCTCCACTCCACCAGAATTTGCTTATGAGAGAATTTAGCTTTGCACAAAATTTCTTGGGGAAGATAAAACACATCATGGCGTAAGCTGGAATAGCTTGCACCATTGATTTAATTAAAGTTGCACGCCCCGCATGAGATAACAGTTTGAGTTTCCAACCCTGCAATTTGGCTGGTACTCGCTCAATAATGAAACGACAAGCCTTCTCATTTGACCTCCCCCAAAAACTTGGAAGGCCTAGATACTTTGTATCAACCAGAGTTTCTCGAAGCCTTGAGAGATTTCTAATGCTACTTCAAAGAGGGAAAGGGACATTTAACGAGAATTGAACACTAGACTTCTCAAAGTTTACCAATTGACCGTTGCCTCACAATAGGAACCCAAGATATCCAAGATCTTCAAACATTCAGACTGATTTTCTTTGAGGAATAATAAAACGTCATCCGCAAAGAGCAATTGAGAAAGAGTAGGACAGTGTCTATTGATTTTGAAACCCGAAATGTGTCCCATGTGAGGATTGTGAGTGATCAACTTGGATAGAACATCCGCAACTAGAATAAAGAGATATGAAGAGAGAGGGTCTCCTTGCCGTAACCCTCTAGATGGAGTGAAGGCAGCCCTCTTTTCACCATTGAAAAAAACAGAAAAGTTGACCGTAGTGACACACTCAGAAACCCACTGAATCCACTTCGGATCAAAACCCATTCTTTGCATAAGCTCCAATAAAAAATCCCATTCAACCCGATCGTAAGCTTTGTTGAAATCAAGTTTAATGGCCATAAACCCATCACTCCCCTTTCTCTTATGCTTTAAAAAGTGAAAAGCCTCATGTGCTACAATAGAGTTGTCTTGAATCATTCTTCCCAACACAAAAGCCAATTAATTGGGAGAGATTAGAGGTTTCAAAATTCGTTTCAACCAGCTTGCAAGGACCTTAGTGATGATCTTCAAAGTGAAATTACACGAGCTAATAGGCCTGAACTGGGATAACTTCCCAAGGTGACTCACTTTTGGGATAAGCACCAAATTTGTGTGGTTTAGTTCTTTGAGTAGATAACCGCCTAGAAAGAAACTTCAAACTGCGGTACATCCTTGAGGCCCAACCTCAGCCAAGTACTTTTGATAGAAACACCCTAGAAAACCATCGGGACTTAACTGCACCCAATTGAAACACTGCAGACTCTACTTCCCGGTCGCTAATGGGTCTCATCAGCAGTTGATTCATTGGCTTAGAAATAACTGGAGTCACAATAAATAAAACATCCTCCACATTCCTTGGCCCAACACTTTGAAACATATTTAAGAAATAGCCCGAGAGATGATTATTGATGTCCTGTTCTGTTTAGAGCCAAACTCCCGCCTCATTCTGAAGTCTCAAAATCCGATTTCGTTGACGACATTGAATCATCAAGGCATGGAAGAAGTGGGAATTCCTGTCAACATAACTCAACCATCTAATCCATGACTGTTGATGGAAATACATCTCCTCGTGGGTTAAAGCATCCTCTAAATCCACCTTCAAGTGGCATTGCAAGAGTGCATTATCCTCCAAAAAGGGATGCGATTGAAGAGATCCTAGTTGGGATTTTAGATTCAAAACTTGGAGCTGATTATTTCCAAAAGCCTCTTTACTCCACACCTTGAGTCCCTCCTTGCAAGATTTCAACTTAGAGACTAGCTGAAACATTGGAGAGCCATAGTGTTGACAATCCCATTTTGACCGAATAACATCCTCACAAGCCGGATTTGTTGTCCACATATTTTCAAATTTGAAAATTCTAGGAACCTTCTTGAGCATAACACTACAATTGAGAAGAAGGGGACAATGATCAGAGCCAAACTGAACTTCATGAAAGACTTGGGCACAGGGATACAAGGATCTCCAACCCACCGTGGCTAAAGCTCAATCCAATCTTTCACAGATATTACCTGTACCCTCCTAATTATTGGACCATGTATAAGGTGGACCCTTAAACTCTAGATCCATAAGACCACAATCAGATAGAAGCTCTTGAAAGGATTGTAGTTGACTCACACGACAATCCACACTGCCTTGTTTCTCTAACATGGCCCCAATCTCATTGAGATCTCCAATGCATAACCAAGGATAATGAGATTTAGAGGCCATCTGTTAGGACCATTTGTTGTCAAATTCCATGAATCAAAACCAAGGTTGTAATTTTTTAAATTCGCATGTTGGGTCAAACTAGGATTACTTTGGAGTTCTTTAAGAAGTTGGTTTTCTTCCAAAACCAGGATTACTTTGGAGTTCTTTAAGAAGTTGGTTTTCTTCCAAAAACAGGATTACTTTGGGTCTCTATAAATAGTTGGTTTTCTCCCAAAACTAGGTAATTCATTAATTTTTCCTCCAGATTTTTTTTTTTGTGGTTCTTAAGGTTTATATCTGGGGATATTTTGTTAGTTTTCTTTGATGTTTTATTGAGTATTCGACTCATGGTTTAAAGAGAATACATCAAAGGTTTGTTTGTTATACACAAGAGAGAGAGAGTTGTTCTTCGGTGGACTCTGAAGAATTCGAGCCTGAAGCTTCGGTGGATTCTGGAGTGGCTCATCGTAAAGACAATTCTGTGGTGAAGATGGGGTTGGAAGAGGCACATAGAGATTGGTTCAATTAGGCGTTATGGATTCGCTAGATAATTGAGAGTATACCTGTGTAATTCCTTTAAATCTTCTTAGTGGATTGTTCTTGTGGCAGTTGTCCGTGGTTTTTTAATCACAGTTGGAGGTGTCCAATTGTGGTTTTTCCACGTAAAATCGTTGTGTCTCTTTGTCTTGATTGTTTGATTGGGATTGTTATATTCTGCTTAAAATTGACACATAATCACAAATCAACATCTAGGAGGTTTCTAGATTTTTCAATTGGTATCAGAGCGGGTCGTTCTATTTTTTTTTTTTTAAAAAAAATTCTTTTAGAACGCTCTATTTAAAAAAAAAAAAAAAATTCTTTTAGAACGAGATCTTGTTTGATTTGTGATAATGGATTCAATTCGTGAGGATGAAGAGCTTGAGCAAGTTTATGAAAAGTTGTATAAGGAATCTCTTAAGTTATTGAAATTAAATAACAAACTCACAACGAAACTCAAAGCATGTGAAAGTGAGAATGTCAAACTAAAGGAGGAGATTTCTGAGGCTAGGATTGATGCCATTAAGATATCTAATGATCGACAAGTCCTTTGTGCGAAACTCTTGACTTGTGAGACAGAGAAGGATGAGCTACAACAAATCTTTGCAACATATGAAGGAAAGATTGAAAGTCTCGAGATGTCTCAAGTTGCCTTGGAGGAGCTAATCATCAAGAAAGAGGAAGAACTCAAGTGTGCTATGGCTACCATTAGTCTTTGGAACAAAGGATCAAAGACTTTGGACAATATCATTGGTTCTCAACAAATTTGTTCAGACAAGAGTGGCATTGGCTTTGGAGATAAGAGAGAGCCAAAACAGAGTGCTTCCACATCTCACGATACAAGAACTCAAGGAAAGGGAGAACAAAAAATTCAACATGAGGAAAGACTTCTCAAACTCCCTAGAGTTGGTAAGGTAAAAGGAAAGAAGGTACACCCTGTTTTTATTTGTCATCATTGTGGTATGCATGGTCATATTCGCCCTTTTTGTTATAAGTTGCATGGGGAGAGTGTCTCATAGAGATGGAAGAAATTCTAACATCTCATGGGGTATGAGACACTTCATTGGTCATAAGAAGGTTAAGGGTCATAATAAACCTTGCTATTTTGATTTACTTGAGACCAAACATGAACAGAGGCTGTGTTTTCCTAGACCTAGGAATAAAAAGTTAGAAACCATGTCAAGACGGGTTCTCATTGAAAGCAAAGGGAGCCACAACGTCAAGACACTACCCAAGAACCGCAATGCTCACAACTTTGTTCATATTAAAGCGGTTTGGGTGAGAAAGGTTGACTTGTGTTAATTTGTTTATTTGTTTTAGTTTTGGGTTTCTGTGTGTTTTTTTAATGAAAAAAAAATGTGTTCTTGTTTGTTTTTTTTTTGTCTTGCTTTGGTTAAGAAAAAATAAATAAATCTAAAAAGATTTTCTTAGTATGATTTTGCAAGCTTAAAATTTTTGAGTAGTCCTTGGTGCATATTGGAATTGATGAGAATAATCATTACATGTTAATATGTGTGTGCTTTCTATGGTCATTACTCATTTTGGAGTGTGTGTTCTTTGATTAGTATGTCTCATTCTGTACACACTCTTGGATTAGCAAATATTGGAGTCTTCCGTCTTAGTGATTATTTTTTCTCTATGGACTTCTGTCATTGATCTTTTGTCTTTCTAGAGGAATTGACCTATACTAGCATATTATAGGTGATGTTGAGTCTCTTAACCACCTTCCATCTTTTTGCATCTCCATGGCTTTCCCCTCTATTCTTTGTAGTCCAGGCATGAGGAAAAGGCTACCTCAGAGTTACCAACCAAGCCATCCTTATTATATCCATGCTTCTCTGGTTCGGTTTCCATACTCTTAAGCGTGTCAGCCACCAATGAATGTGCAAAAGAAAGAAAAAATGTGCAAAAGAAAAAAGTGCAAAAGAAAGAAAAAAATGTGCAAAAGAATGAAAAGAAAAAGATGTGAAAAAAAAATAGAGGAAAAATAAAGGATTCATTGATTGAGGGGGAGCCTCCGCCTTAACTCACTAAATACCCTTTGATTCCTAGTGGTTTGACTTTCCTTAGTTGTGCTCAGATTCTCTTGTTAGAGGTCCAGCTTTCATATCACTACTAGGATTTGAATCTAGTGTTTGTCGAACTCCAAGAGTCACGCACACACTTTTATCATGGGATCTATGCTTGTCACATATTGCATCACTTTCTTTTATGAGAAATCTTCTACAGGCTGTGCACATTGTGTTTTCAAGTAATTGTGCTTCTTGGATAATCTTGTGTGTTTTAAGGTACAACTCTGAAATTCCTTACGTGCTCCACCATATTATTTTTTGTTGTTTTTCTTCTTGTCCATTGTTTTTCAGTAAGGGGGAGTTTGGTTTATCATTACAAGTGTTTTTAAGCATGACCACTTTGATTTGTTTGGTAAGGGAGATTGTCTATCGTTGTTTTGCATATTGCTATGTTTGCTTATTATTCCTTCTTGCATGCTCCTGATATTTACATCATCATATCATACTTGTGTGGTTTATGATCTTGCTTTTGTTGTTCATGTTTTCATGCTGTGTGGTTTATGATCTTATTTTTGTTGTTCATGTTTTCCGGCTACATGTTCTTAAAATCTCCAAGTTGCATCTATTCATGTTTTTCATCTCATACTTCAAGATAATCTTGTCATATGTTTATTGCTTTTTCATATACTCTTGTGGGACTAATAGTTGTTTTCGAGATTGTGGCACTAATAGTTGTTTTGTAGATTATGACCTTGAGAAATAAGTTTGTAAAGAGATTTGGTTATAAGTGCCGGTTCCTAGTTGGTGGTGTTGTTCTTGTTTTGATTAGAAAATTGTTTTAGTGTTTGTTAGGTTTTTATTCTTGGCAACCCCGTTTGACAAAACTCCTTTCAGATGTATTTATTTTCGCACTTTTTATTTCAGTGAGGCTATGAGTTTATTAGATGCGAATCCAAACCCGAATCGAACCATGCAGAGAAGTTTGTGATGTTAATGCTTTCAAGATTGCCACTTCGCTGATTATTACAGGGGTCGAGCTGCCCGGTCAGCTCGCGGCCGAAGCAAAATGCAAAATTGCATTCAAAATTGCATGTCCGTCGTTGCTCGCTCGAGCCAAGGAATTCTCGCTCGAGCTAGGGCTTGCTCGCTCGAGCCAAGGAATGCGCGCTCGAGCCAAGGATTGCGTCCATACAAAAACCTGAAAGAGTGTATTCCTCGCTCGAGCCAAGGATCCGTCGCTCGAGCCAAGGCACTAGTAGAAATCATGAAAAATACACTGCTCGCTCGAGCCAGAAAAGCTTCGCTCGAGCGAATCTCAGAATCCGGATTTCTCAAGAAGTTTGTTTTCTTCCAAATCTAGGATTACTTTTAGTTCTCTATAAATACTTGGTTTTCTCCCAAAACTAGGTTATTGATTGAAGTCCTCCAGATCTTCTTTTTGGTTCTTAAAGTTTATATCTGGGGATATTTTGTTTGTTTTCTTTGATGTTTTTATTGAGTCTTCAACTCATGATTTAAAGAGAGTACATCAAAGGTTTGTTTGATATATACAAAAGAGAGTGTTGTTCTTCAGTTGTGTATTCTGAAGAATTCGAGCCTGAAGCTTTGGTGGAATCCGGAGTGGCTCATCAGAAAGACAATTCCGTGGTGAAGATGGGGTTGGAAGAGGCACATAGAGGTTGGTTCAATTAGGCGTTGTGGATTCGCTAGGTAATTGAGAGTATACCTGTGTAATTCCTTTAAATCTTCTTAGTGGATTGTTCTTGTGGCTGTTGCCCGTGGTTTTTTTATCACAGTTGGAGGTGTCCAATTGTGATTTTTTCCACGTTAAATCGTTGTGTCTCTTTGTCTTGATTGTTTGATTGGGATTGTTATATTCTGCTTAAAATTGATACATAATCACAAATCAACATCTAGGGGATTTCTAGATTTTTCAGTGTTTTTGTTAGGAAAACTGTTTTAGCATGGTTTTGTCCGAGATTTGACAAAGGGGGAGATTGTTAGGATCATTTGTTGTCAAATTTCATGGATCAAAACCAAGGTTGTAATTTTTTAAATTCACATGTTGGGTCAAACTAGGATTACTTTGGAGTTCTTTAAGAAGTTGGTTTTCTTCCAAAACCAGGATTACTTTGGAGTTCTTTAAGAAGTTGGTTTTCTCCCAAAACTAGGTAATTCATTAATTTTTCCTCGAGATTTTTTTTTGTGGTTCTTAAGGTTTATATCTAGGGATATTTTGTTAGTTTTCTTTGATGTTTTATTGAGTATTCAACTCATGGTTTAAAGAGAGTACATCAAAGGTCTGTTTGTTATACACAAGAGAGAGAGAGTTGTTCTTCGGTGGACTCTGAAGAATTCGAGCCTGAAGCTTCGGTGGATTCTGGAGTGGCTCATCGTAAAGACAATTCTGTGGTGAATATGGGGTTGGAAGAGGCACATAGAGGTTGGTTCAATTAGGCGTTGTGGATTCGCTAGATAATTGAAAGTATACCTGTGTAATTCTTTTAAATCTTCTTAGTGGATTGTTCTTGTAGCAGTTGCCCGTGGTTTTTTAATCACAGTTGGAGGTGTCCAATTGTGGTTTTTTCACGTAAAATCGTTGTGTCTCTTTATCTTGATTGTTTGATTGTGATTGTTATATTCTGCTTAAAATTGACACATAATCACAAATCAACATTTAGGAGGTTTCTAGATTTTTCACCATCTTTTTAAAGAAAGACCAGAAAGCCTTACGAAGAACTCACTGAGGAGGGGCATAGACAAAAGAAGCAGCCCAACTAGTAGACTTATCTGGAGGAGTAATGATACCCCTAATCCAATTCTTAGATTTATACCTAATATCAATTTGCACATCATCTGTACACCAAAGCGCCAGGCCTCTTGATAGGCCAACTAGTTCTACATAACTCAAATTTGTAAAATGCAAACTCCTTTTGATTCTCTCCAATCTACCCGCTTAATTTTTTGTCTCCATGAAGAAGACCACCATAGGCCGATGGGTTGACACCAACCCTCGGAGGATCCGGACTGTCAAGGGTCGGCCCAGCCCCTGACAGTTCTAGTTGAGAATCAGCAAAGGGGCTGTGGCTGCTTGGGACCAGCCATCACAGCCCTATCAACATCAGCATATGATAACTCCATAGGAAATGTGCTTCGGACCTATGAACAACAATTATCAAGCGGATTCGTAGGGGGCAAACCTCAAAGGTTGATTCCAGCGGCGAAGATTGGCTCGCAACCACCTAGACTTCATAAAGATTTTGAAATTCATGTTGATTTTCCCTCTCCAGTTGCTTCTTCCCTCTCCCACAACGTAAAGGCCTAAATTTCACAAAAACATGACGTGGATGAAGGTTAATCAGAGCAAAAGTAGCTATAGTAGAACAAGCAGCATTGATAATTTCGCAGAAATATGACGTGGAGGAAGGTTAATCAGAGCAAAAGCAGCTCCAGCAGAACAGACAGCATTGATTGGGGCAAATGGCTTGTCCAGACACTTAGGTACCTTGCGTTTCGTGACAGGTCTGTCCTCCTCCTCCTCTTGAGCTTTATGTTTGATGAAGAGACCATGAAAAACTTGGGACATACACTCATCCATCACTATGGTTTTTAGATCCAAACGAACAGGGCTGGTAGATGGACTAAGCTCTTCAATATTCAGTGGGCTATTTGACTAATTTTCATAAGCCTTAGAATGAGAAAAGGCCTGGATGTAATCAGATGGTTCAGTTACAAAATAACGTGGCCCATTAGAAGGAGACACCCCTGCAAATTTTAGGCCAATTGAAACCTCCTGATGGGCCATCTCCTCTACCAATAGCCTATCAGATTGATCTCCTACACACCTAACCAGGCAGTTCCCCACTTCTGCATGCGACCTCACCAGGTGAAGGTTTTGGATTGTTGTGCTATACCTTGCAGACCTAGTTGTCCCTTCCCTCTCTGCTGAAACCTTCTTAGTACAAACACTAGGACGTGCATAAGCACTTGTTGTTGCCTCCACTGTCCCAGGTTCAGTACAAGCCCCATGCGTCTCAGTCGTACTTGCATCCCTAGAGTCCTCCATTTTTCCCAACAAACCCTACTTCAGTAGCCCGAAGTGGCGCAACAGAGGCCTCATACTTTTTTTCCAACTCATCCACCTTCTTCCGATAATACTCGACTAGGAAACCAGTTTTACGAGCTATCCCAATACGTAAATGTGGCCCATAACCTGACTTACTTTCTTCTTCTCTCGACATAAACTTACAAGAATTTCTATCATGGCCAAAACGCCCACAATCGAAACAAAAGTCAGATAACTTCTCGTATCTGAAAGAGATCCACGGGGCTACTTCACCCTCAACATATGTGCTTGTCCATTATAAAGAAGAAGGCCCTCATAGTGAGCTTCCACATGGATAAGACGACCAATCTTAGCCCCGATAATCTCCCCATTCCTCTTGGTTAGCTTTTCTAGAGGAAGACCATGAACTTGGTGTAAGATTATAGGATCTATATAGTAGAAATCAAAACAATATGAATATAAGTAACTACTAAAATATAAACTCAGATACATACCATTTGATTCCGTTATTGTCTTGAGTTTTGCTTCCTTGAAAGAATATGGCATTTACAATTGGAAAACCTTAGCACCAGCTCTTCCCCTCCTTCTCCTAATCTTTTTGTTGTCTTTTTAATGGGGCTAACAACCCTTTGATCTACATATATATAGATATATGTAAACCCTAATAAGGATAGGATAGGGGACTGGGCCTAAATAAAACAATTACTGGGCCCTCCCATTAAGGAACCCAAATAACTTAAAACAGGCCTTACACCTCCATATCGCATATCCACATATAAAATAATATATACACTAAGATGACCATGGCCCAAACTTTATGGATCACAATAATAATTTTGGGCTCATACCAGTCAATCTATCTGAATCACGTTCAACCCGTTTTTCACAAACCAAAAAAAATATAGTCAATGACAGTCTAATTAAGAATAAATTCTTACATTCTCCCACTTAGGCAACATTGACTACTACTTTAAGAAATATTTTATTTAAGAAAAATGACTCTCGGGTTAAACAACTTTAGTGGCCACATAAACATGATTCAGAATAAAAATATCTCAGTACAGAATTCCGTTCAATGAGAAATATTAATATCGAACTGTAGCGGTAATTATGCTATTGAACAATATAACACCTTCCACAATTACAAACACTAATATCTCACCAACATGGATTCCTATATGTGATAAAGTGTAGTGTGGAATTTCAGCATAATTGATCCAAAAATTATATAACATGCTAATTCCACATTCAGTCCTCTGTATGGTCTTGACAAGACCCTACAAGGAATTTTATTCCATTTTACACTTCCAAAAGAAGCCTTTATTCCTCTAAATCGAGGTCTTTCATGCTTTAAACCAAGCATCATACTTTATGGATCCATATATACTTCTGAACCAAAGTGTTAATCTTTATATCTCAAAATTAAAATATAACTGTAAGAGCTCATGTAAGAGGTATACATATATGACAATTACCATTTATGCGTACACACACATAACTATAAACAAAATGTGAATAAACACATTAAACTTTATTAACTGAAATATACCATAGATAATATTCATGGGTAAAAAATTTCTTTAACCAAGCACATAAAAAACTGTAAAGTACCCATATGCTCAATATATTTAGCAAACTAAAATTTGGCCTAAGCCCTATATTTAGAGGATCAACTAGTATGTATTCTATAACATGTGCTCATAAAGAATATCATCTTTAACAACTCTCTAATTCTGAAATACTTTAAAATTATGTATTTAACACCATCAGAGTTTTTGTTATTCTTCATAGAGAAAATTAAAACCATATATCATAATACATCTTTATAGGTTTGGAGATGAAATTAACAATTCCAAACTCTGAAATAAAATTCTTTAATTACATAACTCAAGTCGAACTCTAAAACATGTTTGTATAGTGAAAAATTATAAGAGATTTTATGAAACTCTTTCATGAAACAACATCTCATGCAAACATAAAAAAATGTAACCAGTAACAGACACTATATATCATTTGAGCAACTTCCAAAGTCGACATTATACAATCAATAATATTAACATAATTAATTCTTCGATAGCTAATTGTATAATCTTTAATTCTCTATAAATATCATGACACTTTATGTCTTTCAACCCAATGGTCAAGGCTTAAATTAAAATAATAATTGTCTAACAAACTAATTGCATATGCACCAAGTTTAATTCAAACTTCATAATTCATTAAACTCTCACAACACTAGCATACAAGACATTCCTCATGAACTTTTTCTCAAAATCATTTTATGAATACTGAATGTTACTTAATTAATCTCGATCATTAAGAAGAGCAACGTAAAGCTTTCAATTTTGCATATTAAATTCAGTAAAAATGTGATCTAGGTATGCTCTTTTAGATGAGACAAATAATCCTCTAAGTTATTTTTCAAGTATCTCAATGCCAAACACATAAAATACTTTATCAAGATATTTTATACTAAAAATTTATTAACAACAATATCTTCACATCAAGTATTAATTCGAAATTATTACTAATAAGTAAAATTCCATCGCTATAAAGGATCAAGAAAAATAAATTGCTCCCACTAACCTTGAGATGTATGCATAAATTAATAGTATTATCTATAAAGCCAAGTAATAATATTTGGTGAGCCTTTAAATATCATTACTCAGAAATTCGTTTAAAACCATAGATAATTTTGTTTAACTTACAAATCAAATTTATTTTGTTTGGCGAAGCAAAAGATAAAAATGTCACAATACCACTATAATAATTATAAACCTATATTTATGACATTGGTAAGAACAATACTCTTTTCAAATCACAACCTCTTGCAATAGCATTGTATTTATTTATTTATCTTTTAAAAAAAATACTCATTAGATTTCAAACTTTTAAAAAGGTATAACATGATCTCATATCTAATTAATAATTTGTACCAATTCATTTACCATATTACAAATTGCCAATATCTTCATCATACGTAACAATCATCTCTTCAATATCTTGATATTGCTCATTTAGAAAAATAATATAATCGCAAGGATCTTTTAATTGTATGAGAATGTCTAGAAGGTTGCCCATGTTATACATGTTCAACTTTTATCAATAGACTGAATAGACACTTCAGATTCTACTTGCACTCTTACTTTCTCTATGTGAGAATGAACGGACCAATTTATTATAATAGGCACAAGTATACAGGAGGATTTATATATTTAAATTGTTCACCAATCTAATAACTTCACATTTTAAAAGCTTAAAAGATTCTTATGTCAGAAGCAAGATAAAAGAACCATTGACAACTTACAAAGTAACAACAAATAGCTATAGGTCCCATTTTGATTTAAAAAATATATCATAAAATTTTTTACTTCTGTACAATCCCAAACTCAAAAGTTATTCTAACTAAATTTTATATTAGTTCGTAATTCAAAAGTGTTTTAAAAATATTTTTAACTTAGTACCATATATAAAGTATACATAAGTATACATAGCAATCAAAAATATTTTATCACAAAAACTTGTATAATTTAAACATGTTAACATACACCTCATCATTTTATTGGAGTCCAATTACGACACTCAAGTACTCAACTTTCTTTCGAAGTTACAAGCATGATATGTTTAAATTGATTCCACAATTTTATAAAAAAATTAATAAGAGGTTATGCATATTAACCAAAATTATCATGTTCACTATAATATCGATCTTCAATTAATAATTTTAAAATCTTTATCAGTGTGTTTTTCAACATAAATGAGATTAGACAAATGCATAACATCAATACTCAATTATGAAATTAATAAAATAATTTTTCCCAAACACCGTATGATAAATGAAAATCTATTTCAATTATTATTATTTTTATTTTATTTATTACCAAAATTAAAAATAATAACAATGCTTATTTTGTTGACATTAAAATTGAACTATATCTCATGGATAATATAAAAATAACATTCTTTAAAATAAGATCAGTACTAAACTATAACTTAAATAACTTGACCATAAAATAAAATTTTGATTAACACAAGCTTTTTTTTTTTTAAAGCAGATTAAAAAATAAATAAGGAGATTCCGAAGGTGGGAAGAGCGTCATAGCTCACAAAAAATTCTAAAGAATTTTTCTTACTTGAGTTAATAATATATAAAGAGATCTGCGGAATATTCTAAAAAGGAAAACATAAAATACTGAAGAGAGATAACGATTTGTAAAAGTCGAAGGTATTATATAGAGCATTGTAGAGTATAATTTAGATTTTCTTATAAGAATCACCTAGTGAATATTTTAAAACTCGACTTTCTTAAATAGTTAACATTGAATATAATTTCAATCTTTCACACTATATTGAGATCTTAATATAAATGGTTAAGAAGACACATTCTCGAGTATGTCAATGTCTAAATCAGTTAGTCTTAAAGCTAACTCAATATCTTTTAACCGATTCATAATCAAAACTTTAATGGAGTAAATTTAATTTTCATAAAAATATCTCTCTTCATTGCTTTCAATTCAATATAATATCATTCAATTATATATAGACAATAATAATCTCATAATCACAATTAATATTCTCAAATATTTAAAATATATCACTCTTAAACTGAATATATAGAAAGCATGTTCACAACTCCAACTTTCAATTATACATAGGCAATTAGTATAATCTCACAAGAATATGCTGCGAATAAATTTTAGCAATATTCTCAGATGTGCCAGAATGTATCACTATATAAACACCTTTGGGTTGAATATATAGAATACAATCAACATCTTTAAACTTTAATATAATCTTAATTAATTATACATGGGCAATAATTATAATCTCACAACAATAGGCTGCAAATACACTTTAACAATCTTGTTAGATGTTTCAGAATGTATCATCATATAAATACTTTTGGGCTAAATATAAAAGACACATTCTAACACCTATAAACAAGTCAACTAGCAAGAATGATTTATCAAGAAATTATCTCCTTTGGGTAGATAAGTTCTTTCAAAAACAATAAAATTTTCCTTACTAGCGGCTCACACTACCTCTAAAATTAATACACTCAATTAACCCCTTTTGGGTAGGTAATTGAGTGATATAATATTAGAAGAGCTTCCCAGAATCCTTATTGGTAAATCACTTTAAATCTCAATAAGTTAACCACTTCGGCAGTATCACCCATATTGATTCAAAAATCTTCCAACTGAGACTACAAAATAAATATTTGTCCACCTTTAAAACTTTATTTATTTATTAACAATAATGCAATCTATAACCCATCAAAGCATATATAATATCATATTACGAATCACTACTAAACAGTTACTCAAAAATAATAGCTCACAGCCAACCAAAATTCGCATATGAATTTACAAAAAATACACCAAAGTGATATACATGATATAGAACTCTTAAACAATCTTAATATTTATGTAAAAGTCATAAAAATGAATATGTTTCATATGTTTTGCAAATATTTGATTAGGTAAGATTTGAAATATATATATATATATATATATATATATCAATACAGATTCAATATACACATGTCTATACTTCACAATTTTCGTAAAACTACCAGATCTAAATTACTTTTTTTTTAATTTTATTTTATATAATACAATTGAAAGCAAACTATCAATACTCAAACAGTATGTACTCGTTACATTGAAAAAGTTTGCTTGAAATTACTAAAGCACAATTTTGAGATGCAAAAACATCATTTAGTAAAAGAAATATTAATTTATTCCTTATCATTATATAAAATAATTTTACTGAAATAATCTGCCATGATTTTGATTCTAGTATAAACTTGCTCTGATACCACATGTAAGATTATAGGATCTATATACTAGAAATCAAAACAATATGAATATAAGTAACTACTAAAATATAAACTCAGATACATACCATTTGATTCCGTTATTGTCTTGAGTTTTGCTTCCTTGAAAGAATATGGCATTCACAATTGGAAAACCTTAGCACCAGCTCTTCCCCTCCTTCTCCTAATCTTTTTGTTGTCTTTTCAATGGGGCTGACAACCCTTTGATCTACATATATATAGATATATGTAAATCCTAATAAGGATAGGAGAGGGGACTGGGTCTAAATAAAACAATTACTGGGCCCTCCCATTAAGGAACCCAAATAACTTAAAACAGGCCTTACACCTCCATATCACATATCCACATATAAAATAATATATACACTAAGATGACCATGGCCCAAACTTTATGGATCACAATAATAATTTTGGGCTCATACCAGTCAATCTATCTGAATCACGTTCAATCCGTTTTTCACAAACCAAACAAAATATAGTCAATGACAGCCTAATTAAGAATAAATTCTTACACTTGGACCCAAAAGGGGCACCAAGAGAAATCCATGTTGTTGACTGGGACTCCCAAGACAAGAGGGTTGAGAACAAGCAAATACCACATAATTGACCAAGGGCCCACCTGTTGGACCCACTTGAGATCTTTCTCATTTTCGAAGTTGAAAAGAAAAGTTGTCATTCCAAGAAGATATGGTACAAGAATTTCTAACCTTCCACGAACAATGAAGGATGTTCGAGACTGCTGAACAATGAAGGATGTTCGAGACCGCTTGTTTATTGAGCTGCTTGTTTGCCAGAATCATACCCACTAAGCACCGGTGTGGTATTTCTTTGGAGCCTAGTAACCCATCCTCCAACTCGATGGTACCTAAATCTGACGAAGTGCCTGAGACAGTCGCCATCTAAGAAAAGCACAACTCAAAGAAAGAATGGAAGCTCAGATGATATTCTAGAATAATGGGAGAGAGAAAAGAGAAAGAAGGGAGGCTACAACGCTAAACAGAGACTGGGATTGACCTAGAGAAATCCACCCTAGAGTATAGAGCCCCTCATCATAGAGAGAAAAAAATTTCTTTGACATTTTAATTTGTCTCTTGCTCCATTCAACTACCAAAAATAATCGCTGCCTTCTTATTTCATAGTATATTCTACTTTAATTAAACATAGAAAATGTAATCTCATTGTATATACAATCTATATCTTACTATAAATATATTATATCACATTTTATATCCCTAAATACAATATAACAAATGTTTAAGAGCATCTCCAATGGTAGTAGGCATTTTACCTATCTAAACATTACTATAAAGTATACATTTTATTTTGCCTATCAATTATTTCATGTTTTTACTCCAACCATACTCTATATTTTAGCTATTCATCCAAATACTATTAACTTTATACAATGCCACGTCATCAACAAAAATGGAGGGAAATAATCCTAATGATTAAATACATTTTGCCTAACCTTGAAGGCTAGCTACATGTAACTAGTGAATGTGAGCTGAGCCAAAATGTCTAATCATATGCCTAGTGCATTGGAATTGAAAAAAAGTGAATCACACTAGGCATTTTAACTAACAAGCATTATATGCCTAATGGGTTGGAGATGCATTTTAACCCACTAGGCATATAATGCTTGTTAGTCAAAATGCCTAGTGTGACTCACATTTTTCAACTCCAATGCACTAGACATATGATTAGGCATTTTGGCTCAGCTCACATTCACTAGCTACATGTAGCTAGCCTTCAACGCTAGGCAAAATGTATTCAATCATTAGGACCATTTCCCTCCATCTTTGTTGTTGACGTGGCATTCTATAAAATTAATAGTATTTGGATAAATAGCTAAAATAAAGAGCATGGTTGGAGTAAAAACATAAAACAATTAATAGGCAAAATAAAATATGTACTTTATAGTAATATTTAGATAGGTAAAATGCCTACTACCGTTGGAGATGCTCTAAGACTCTTAAAAGCTCTCAAAATTTGACTCATATTAGGTTTTTTTTTTTATTTATTGCCATGTCGTTATGAGTAAATTTAGGAGTTTTTTTTTTTTTTTTTTTAACTCAAGTAAATTTAGGAGTTTAAATTATGAATTCTTAACATTTCTTATATTACATGTCATCCTCAATGTCTTATATCTAATCAGATCAAAGGAGAACTAGGGTAAAAAAAAATGACCATGCAAAGGCCTTGATCTTGTCTTGTGATTAGATCTATGAATTCTATCCATCGAGTTATTTAAAAAGGTGACCAATCAAATTTTTAATTGATTGTGGTTAGGTTTGTTTACTCTATCCAACGAGTTATTTAAAAAAATGACCAATCAAATTTTTGATTGTTTGTGTTAAATCAATCGACTCTATTTATTTAAAAAAGTGATCAATCCAATTTTTGATTGCTTGTGCCTGTCAGCTCGAGATGTTTAAAAAAGTGACCAATCAAATTTTTAATTGCTTGTGGTTAGGTCTAACTTATTTAAAAAAGGGACCAATCCAATAGTCTGGAAAAATAATCAATTTGAAAGCCAATCTTCTTGGCAGTGTTGTGGTTTGTATGGAAAGCTCGGAATGATTTTATTTCAATAACAGGACTTGAGGGAGGAAAAACCCTCATTGATCTAATTAAAGCTAGGCTGGGATTCTGGACAAAAAGCACATTGGGATCTAAAACATTATCTAGTTGTTCATTTTTAACAGATATTGAAGTCATTAGCTTGTTGAAGCCTGATTAATTGAAGTTAATTTTGCTCTGCTTTTGAAGGTTCTGATTCTTGGCCTTTTTCTCGAAGCTCTTTAACCCTCTTTTGATGGGCATGTTGCTACTGTTCTTTTACATCTAATATATTGATGTACTCATAGAATTTTCATCAATATATTTCTCTTTTCTAAAGAAAAAATAAAAAAGACACAATAATGAAAAGTATATCAGCTATGAGTGCTAATAAAATAACGCACGTCAAGATTTGAAAGAGCACTCATTTATCTAAATCCAGCTTATTTATAGGCAAACCACCTATGTAGAGAAAAAAAATCTACAAATTTACTTGAGAATATTGACAATCACTCATGATGACATTGGAGCAATTTCACAAGTACAGTTTCTATATTCACACATAATTTATTACATGGCTCATAGTAAAGGCAGACCAGTTGTATATTACAAGACAGAAGGCTATACTAGGACCACCGACTCAACCCACGAGAAAACACACTACATGTATAAAATAAATCAATCCAACGAGAAGACACAGTACTTAAATTGAGCAATACCACTACAGCCTACAGGACAAACTGTAGGAGCTATCAGCTTATTCAAGTTTGGACAACAGATAAAACATAATCATAATAATTAAATAGTTTCACATAGATAATACATATGAGGACACCCTGTAACCTTACTTTCTGCATAAATTGGACCGCCATCTATTTCTTCAACTTCTTTATCAAGAAAAGCATATCTAGCAAATCACCTGAAATCAAATTTTGGAATTGATGACATTAAAGACTAGTTAAGGTCAAACGCTACTCCAATAGATTGACACCATTGTACATCAAGTAGTTCAAGATTTTGCATGCCCTTAACACCTGTGAACTTCCATCTCTCTCAGTTTAGTTTGAAGTTCCCCAAGCCAAATCTCCATCAGATTCTCCATTTGAGAGATGTACAAATTTTCAATGGTAGTCAATTTAACCTACGAGTCCATTCACGAGGTTGCAAACATAATTAAGCACAACAAACTTTATTCCATTAAACATCATCCATTAATTTAATTTGATTTTCAAATTAACATACTTCATATTTGAATAACTCAACGTAAAACAGTTCTTACAAATCTATTGCAATATATTTTTAGATCCTTGAGCTAAAAGCCCAACCCATTTTACTAGATTCTTGAATTTACCAAATATAAATACACATAAAGTTTCTTTTTGGTATACTGGATGGTGATCAAGATGATAGGGAGTTGAATCAATCACTAAGAATTCTCATCATGATTATCAAAATCTTGATTTAGATAGTAGAATTTTATGATTCTCATTTCAATTGGACCAAACAATTTGATTACACTAGAATCTTAAAGTAACTACAATCCTAGTTATAAAATCGAGTGGAATTGTACTACAATCTTGATTCTACTAAAATCCCAATTCGACTAATTTTTTTTCTTATTATTTATTTCTTATATATATATATATACACTAACATTACACCCGTGCTATGCCCGACATTAAATAAATAATTAAAATTTCATCTTAAAAATTAATGTAATAATATTAAAAGATGGAGATTGTAAAAGGCAATGGGAAAAAGAATTTGTTCCTTAAGATTTGGATGCATTGTTGACCGATCTTGGAGGTTGTGAGAAATCTCCATCTAAGCTTTGCGGTATTTTTTTCGATGAGGCAAAGGTCTATGATTACAAATCATCTAATATTCAGAATGTTGCTTAAGGATGCTAAAATGGAATATAACTACAACAATGAAGGTCCTCACTTGCATCAATGTGATGCTTTCCACAATCACTATCACCTCCTCTTTTACTTCCAACTACCACCTTAGCCTCTTCTTTTCTATCAGCGACTTCCTTTCCTATTACAACCTCTCTCCAACTTTTCTTATTGTGACACCACAATCTCTCTAGTAGGACCTATTCTCCCAATCCTACCATTGCGAAAAAAATAAAGAGCAATAAAGCACAATGTTTAAGGAAGAAAAATGAGAAGGAGGAAAGTGGTGACGTAAATGGGAGATATGGTGAGGAAGTGGTAAAAAAACAGTTGTTGGTGGCTAAGAAGAGTTAGGAAGGAGTTGGGGATGGCAGGGAGGGTGCTGGTTGGCCATTAAGACCGTAAAAAACAAAAGCCAGGGAGTTCATCTTGACAGAGTGACCCAGGATACCTAGATCCAAATAATGGAGGCTCGGAGAAAGGTTGTAGAGTGGCACCAACAGTTACGGCAGTGGAAAGAGGCAATAATGGTGGTGGGTGATAGAGGTACTGGTGAAGGGGTGGGAGTTATAAAAATTAGAATTTTAAGAGTACAGAAGTTAAAATTTTTAATTTTTTAAGTTCTAGATACTTTTTAATAATTTTAAAATGATAAAATTTTAATAAAAAAATATTTTTATTTTCTAAATAGAACCTTCCACTTAAAATAGAAATTTATTGGATTGTGCTGGTCTTCAATGTATTATTGGAGAGTCCTATCCTGGCTGGTAAGCTCACCACTGGTCTTGATGATCCGATAATTTATATAACCTATTCATTTGATTGCATTTAGTTTATTTTAAAAATACATTCATCCTTAATTTTTTCAAGACAAATTTGATCAAATAAAGAGTCACGGTCGTATCCCTCTTCGACTTCCTCAACAACCCTATCTACACTTTTGTGGGTGTGGATATTCACACCGATGTCCAGAAGTTGATTGAAGATTATGAGTTGTTTGTGGCCACCACTGTTGATCTTTGTTCGTTGGCGGCTGAGTGCGGCATGATCGAGCTTCGCAATGCGGGGTTGAAGAACTTGGTGAGAGAGGTGCTGGGAAAGGAGATTGAGAAGCCCAAGAGGATTACGATGAGTAGATGGGACAATGAGTGGCTCTACTCTGCACAAGTTCAGTATGCTTGCATTGATGCTTTTCTTTCTTTTGAGATTGAAAGGTGTTTGAATGCAGCTGGGTTTTAGATTTATTAGGAGTAATATGGGTTTGAATTTGTAATTAGGAATTTCTTGTTTTTTGGGGTTTGATGGAGATTTGGTATGGTTTTGTTTATATTGGGATCTCTGTTTGATGGATTTGGATGGTAGGTTTTGTTTACTAGTTGGTGAAGTTTATTATGATTTGCAATTTGGATATGTTTGATGATTGATTGATATGTTCTATACTTCTATCTTGTTGGGCAAATACATGATTGTTGATGCCTGAGTTGCATTGCCCTAGCATATAAATGGTTTCTTATTTATGTCTTTAATTAGGGAATATATTGTTTTGCTTAGTTACTACATTATTTGTATAGCAACACGTGCCATACAATATATATTGATGGTAGTGTGGATCCCAAATTTGGAGCGATTATTTTTACTATTTTTGCACTTGTTGCCCAATTTTTTATTTTTTATTTTATGTATATAGAGTTGAGAGCAGTGGGGGTTGTCTCTATATCATATTAGAACTGCAGGACCGTGGATGCAACTCTAGTTTTGGGGTAAATCTTGTGTTCATGTGTATGCGTGTGATTTACAATTCTTATACATTTGTTTTTCTTTGTTTTTTGTATCTCACTGATCCTAGTTAGGTGTTTGTTATGAATTCTTGACATGTGATGTGTATGAAACATTATGGTGGTCATAGTGGATGTTGTCAAAATGATAGTCATGAGAGGCATAATTGAATTGGTGGCTCAAATTTGAGGGAGTGAAGAGAGGGACTAGCAGAGGGAGAGGATGTGAAGATAGTGGTGGAGCGCGATCAGTGTTGTAAAAGGTACGCCTAGGCTCAAGGCGCAATGAGGCGCTGCACATATGGCTCATACATGGTGAGGCGAATGGCCATTCAATGAGCCGCAACAAGGCACACTAGTTGCACGCTTCATTGAAGATTCTACATTTCTTTTTCATTTTTAATATCAACTTTTGATTTTTATTTTTTTAAACATATTAGACTTATATATGCTGCCACAAAGGATTGAAACTCTTCTTGTTTTTCTTCACAAATCTGGGATCTATTTTTTTTTTCTCCTCCCTTATTTTTGGATGTTTCTTTTTTTCTTCTTCTTCTTCCACACCTTCTAGGTTCTCTCTCTCTCTCTCTCTCTCTTTTTGGTGGCTAGGCTACTTCTTTTTCACATTGTTGCTTTTATTATTATTATTTTTTTTTATCTCCTTTGCTCTAATTTTTCTTATCTTCTTCTTCTTCTCATTCGTCTTTCTAATTTGTTGCTTCTTCTAGTCTACTTCTCTTCTGAAGTTTTCCTAACTTTGCTGCTGTGTGATTATTTTTCTGATTTTTTTTTGGGGGGGAAATTTGTGTTTTGGTGAATCTTGATTATTTTGCATTTGCAAGGATATGGGCTTTTATGGCTTTGGAAATTCTTGTACAATATGCCTTATTTTTTCTTTTTTTTTTTCTTTGTCTCAGTGTTATTAATTGTGAATTCCAAAGAAGCATGGATACAGACATGTGACACGACACGAATACGATACGGACATGCCGACATGTCAATTTTCAAAAAATAGAGGACACAACACGTAGGGGACACGCTTGAATATATAATTTTATATATTTATTATATATTAAATATATGAATATAACATTCAAAGATAATAAAAAAAATATAATATGACACTAATTCGTATAAATTTATATGATTTTTATTTTATTATTGTATCTTTGTTTTGTTCAAACTGTTAATTAGTTTCACATATGTCTAATCGATAGGCACGTGTGTTTAAGCAATAGACACATGTGTCCTTCAAGTGTCCAAAGAATGTTCAGGTCTTTAAAAAAAAATTAAAAATAAGACACGTTTTAAAGAGTGTCGGACATGTGTCGGGGAAGTGTCCAAAGAGTGTTGGTATCTGACACGGACACGACACGTATACATCACCTTCTTAGAAGTGTCCATACTTCTCAGGTGATGAATTCTTTTATTTTTGCTTACGTTGAAGTTTTAATTATTAGGCTATATTAATTTTTATCTGTTTTTTTACTTAAAAGGTGCCTTGCTTCAATGAAGCGTGCACCTCGTTTTGCGCCTACTCTCCAAGAGACCTTTGGCGCCTTGGTGTGCCTTGAGCCTTTAAAAATATTGAGTGTGACATCAGTAATGGTGATTAAGTAGTGGAACTAGTGGCAGAATACTGGTGTTGTGGTGTCATAATTTTTTATGATAGGATGAGGTTTATTAATCAAATTGTCGAATATTTGAATTAGGCAATGTGTTAATAATATTACCATGTCGCTCATTGATTGATTACTAGGAATTGATGATGATATCTTTTGGAGTAAGGTTATTATCTAAAAACTTATTTGGCTAGAGAGAGTTTATTAGGAAATGGAAGTTAGAAATCCAATAGGATTCCTTGTAGTAGGCAGACCATGTGTCACGCCCCCAAACCGCCCCTAGTAGTTTGGTGCCGTGATGGCCAGTAACCCGAGGTTACCGAAGGCCGTCTTACAAAAATCACACACAATCAGAGTATAAAATATGGGGCTTACAAGTGCGGAAGCAATATATATACATATACAAAATCTAAATAGTCCATGAGAGCCGTGCATAAGTCCAGTAGAATGTCATACATCAAACAACTTTACAAGTCTTACAACTTAAATACAAGAATGAAATGAAATACAAAACACATCTTGACCAAAAGGCTTCTCAAGCCGACATATACAAGTGCAAATGAAAAAATAAGCCGAGAAGCATGATCTTCAAGACGATGCAAAACACAAATCCAAAACATGTCGGCTATGCGCCCAAAACACATCGGCAATCACGTCTAGGCCTCAATGCCTTCTTGTTCATCACCTACATATATATATAGAGAGGGTGAGCTTGGATACTCAGTGAATGATATTAGAAATAAAGGTTTGCATGATTGATATCCAAGATTTCTTTCAAAACAATACGTAGCATACTTTACAATCAAGAGGGAAATCAAGTTCATTGCCGGCCTTTCAAGTTCTTTGGATGTTATTACATCTACTTAATACAAGAGGGTGATGATATTCCCAAGACAAGAGTGCAGTTGCATTATAGTCCCCTGCAACTAAGGACTTTCAAGACAAGCTGTGCTGCGAAAGTTTATAGTCCTCTAGCACTAAGGACTGTCAAGACAAGCTGTGCTGCGAAAGTTTATAGTCCTCTAGCACTAAGGACTGTCAAGACAAGCTGTGCTGCGAAAGTTTATAGTCCTCTAGCACTAAGGACTGTCAAGACAAGCTGTGCTGCGAAAGTTTATAGTCCTCTAGCACTAAGGACTGTCAAGACATGTCATCAAAGCAAGATAGTGTTTAATATGCAAGTAGGGATAGTCATTCATGCTAAATCAAATACTTTTCAAGACAAGGCAAAACAAGATTTATCAAAACAAGTGTAACATAGCTTTATTAGAAATACCACTCACATCGTTTCTTCACACGTCGGGGTCGAGACAAGCCCAAGTCCTACAACACATGGCAAAGCCTATTGAATGCGCTTTCAGACAAGTCTCTCATGTACACAAATGTTTTCGGAAAACATGCTGGGCACCAACCAGGTCTAGGCCGAGGTTCCACACCTCCTTGCCGAGGTGTGTTCCCGAGGGCCACATGCAAGGAAAAGAGGTCGGGAAACTCTGGGTTTCCCTCTGTTGATGAACATGAAGAACATGAGTGTGAAAACATGAAAAATACGAATGTTTGATCATAATCTGCCATCACAAATCTGGGATTTTCGTGCTATGAGTTTGAAAACATGGACCTGGGTACCCGTAGTTGAAAATCATGCAAGAACAAACACAAAACTTGAGTCTAGGCGAAAAGCTTTCGGATCAAAACAAGACTTTCTTGAAGAACACATGAATGTCATTTTCTCTTTCTAGAATCGAGCTTCAAAACGATGCATGGCTTACAAATCATTTTCAATCATGCAATGCAATAACATAAACATAAAGAACATCATGAGCGGATCAAGAATCTAACCTTAGAACACGGATCTAACGGTTCGATCTCTAGGAATCAAGCTTGAAGATCTACTTCTCTCTCAAGAACTCTTCTCCCTCTTCTAGAGCTTCTCTCTCTCTACAAGGCAAGTTTATGATACCAAATGATAGTTTTCTATACCCGGTTCTGGGGTTAACCCTCTGCTGAGACACGTGGCGGCGACTGGTTGGGTTCATCCTGAAAAGGTGGCTGACAGGCCAGACAAAGCATGGTGGAAGGGTGTTCAACAAGCAAAGCGGTATGGGCTTTCTGACAGACTATGACATCGGCTAACAAAGACTTCGGCGACTAAGGTGACAATGACCTCGGCTAGGAAGGACAACACTTGACTAAGCTGTGCCACATCTTGGCCTAGATGCGCCACACCTCGGCCTAGGTCATACCACTTCCAGGACGAGATCACTTGGGTGCAAGGTAACATCTCGGCTAATGTGGTCAAGGCAAGGACTGAGGTCGACAAGGGGTTTCAAGATACTAATGCTAGACTAAGGATGACCTCGGCATTGGAATAACGTCGGCTAGCATAACTCAGGCAAGGCGTAACCTAAGTTTCACATCAAGGAAGGAATAAGACAAGCATACTACACTTAGACAAATCACAAGGCTTCAAATCAAGACATGGATCGCATTAGCTCAAGCGAAACAAATCACAACATACACATGCAAGCTAAACAAGTCATAATCATACCGATGCTCATGAACATGATGAGGACATAAAGTGTGGGTTCCTACAGTCTACCCTCCTTAAAGAAGTTTGGTCCCCAAACTTAAGTTACCTTGTCCTACGAATAACTCCGGGTAACGGATTCTTATCTCCTCTTCCTTTTCCCATGTGGCCTCCTCGCCATAATGTTTCTCCCATTCGATTTTCACCATTGATATCGACTTGTTTCTCAACTGCCTCACTTGTCTGTCGATAATTCTCATCGGCTTCTCTTCGTAGCCCAAGTCTTCATTAACTACAACCCCGGAGTAATCTATTACATGCAGTGGGTCTCGGATATATTTTCTCAGCATCGAAACATGGAACACGCTGTGGACTTGGCTCAAATCTGGCGGCAAAGCGAGTCTGTAAGCAACGGTGTTAACTTTCTCAAGAATTTCAAACGGCCCAATATATCGGGGTGCAAGTTTACCCTTCTTCCCAAATCTCGAAACTCCTGTCATCGGCGAGACCTTCAAAAATACATGATCCCCAATTTCAAATTCTAACTCCCTCCTTCTTTGGTCGGCATAACACTTCTGTCGACTCTGTGCAGTTTTAATCCTCTGCTGAATGAGTTTGATCTTTTCAGTTGTCATATGAACCAACTCGGGGCCAATTAGAGCTTTGTCTCCTACTTCAGTCCAACATATCGGCGATTTACACTCCCTTCTATACAAAGCTTCATACGGCGCCATGCCTATGCTGGCTTGATAACTGTTGTTGTACGCGAACTCTACTAATGGCAAATGCGATTCCCAACTTCCCTGGAAGTCCAACACGCACAGTCTGAGCATGTCTTCGAGTGTCTGAATCGTTCTTTCTGTCTGTCCGTCGGTCTGGGGGTGAAAGGCTGTGCTAAATCTCAACTCTGTTCCCAAGGCTCCTTGTAGACTCTGCCAAAATCTAGAAACGAACTTCGGGTCTCGGTCTGACACAATGGACATCGGCACACCATGAAGCCTAACGATCTCATTCATGTACAATTCGGCAAGTCGGTTGGCATTGAATGTAGTCTTGACCGGCAAAAAGTGAGCTGACTTAGTAAACCTGTCAACTACAACCCAAATGGAATCCATACCTCTTTGCGTCCTCGGCAAACCCACTACGAAATCCATGGAGATGTGCTCCCATTTCCACTCAGGAATTGACAAGGGTTGAAGAAGTCCTGCTGGTCTCTGGTGTTCTGCCTTCACTCGCTGACAACACAGACACTGAGATACAAACTCGGCTATCTCTCTTTTCATGTTTGGCCACCAAAAGGTCCGCTTTACGTCCCGATACATCTTGGTGCTCCCTGGATGAATGGCAAACTTGGAACTATGGGCCTCTTGCAAAATCTTCCTTTTTAACTCTGGTACGTCGGCTACACACAATCTTCCTTCGAACCTAAGCACCTGATTTTCCACTATGTAACCTGGCCTCGGCTTGGAGACGAATTCATCAATTACCCTTTTTAGGAACTTATCTTCCATCTGCCTGTTCTTCACTTCCTCAACGATGGTCGGTTCCGCTGAGACCGTTGCCAGACACGCCAAACTTCCGACTAGTTTCCTGCTTAATGCGTCGGCTACGGAGTTTGCCTTACCTGGGTGATACTGAATCTGCATGCCGTAGTCCTTCAACAGCTCGAGCCATCTTCTCTGCCTCATATTTAACTCTTTCTGGGTGAACAAGTATTTCAGACTCTTGTGGTCGGTGAAAACTTGGCAAGATGTTCCGTACAGGTAATGACGCCAGATCTTCAGAGCAAAAACCACGGCAGCTAACTCCAGGTCATGGGTAGGATAATTCTTTTCATTGGGCTTCAACTGACGAGACGCGTACGCTATGACTTTACCTTTTTGCATTAAAACGCAACCCAAACCTCTGTGTGAAGCATCGCTGTAAATCTGAAATTCTTCATTAGCTAATGGTAGTACCAGAACTGGTGCTGTAACTAACCTCGTCTTCAGCTCCTGGAAAGCTGATTCTTTTTCGTCGGTCCATTCATAAGCTGCTCCCTTCTTCGTTAGTTGTGTCAATGGCACTGTAATCCTCGAGAAATCCTTCACAAACTTTCTGTAATAACCTGCCAAACCCAGGAAACTACGAACCTCGGACACGTTGGTCGGCGTCGGCCAATTCACAACGGCTTCAATCTTACTGGGGTCAACTGATATACCGTCTTCATTAATCACATGTCCTAGAAATGAAATGCTGGAAAGCCAAAACTCGCATTTACTTAACTTGGCGTACAACTTCTTATTTCTCAAGGTCTGCAGGGCAAGTCTCAGATGATTCTCGTGCTCGCTCGCACTCCCGGAATAGATCAATATGTCGTCGATAAAAATAATGACAAACTCATCTAGGTACGGCTTAAAGACTCTGTTCATCAAGTCCATGAATGCTGCTGGGGCATTGGTTACTCCGAAGGGCATTACCAAAAATTCGTAGTGGCCATATCTTGTCCGAAAAGCGGTTTTCTCAATGTCCTCGGCTTTAACCTTCAACTGGTGGTAGCCTGACCTAAGGTCAATCTTGGAAAAGACTCGTGCTCCTCGTAGTTGATCAAGCAAATCATCGATTCTTGGCAATGGGTATTTGTTCTTAATGGTCACCTTATTAAGTTCTCTGTAGTCAATGCAAAGACGAAGGGTGCCGTCCTTTTTCTTAACAAATAGAACGGGTGCCCCCCACGGTGAAGTGCTCGGCCTGACGAATCCCTTATCCAACAATTCCTGTAATTGCGATTTCAGTTCTCTAAGTTCAGCTGGAGCCATTCTGTAGGGTGTTTTGGAGATAGGTTGTGTTCCTGGCAAGACGTCCACAGTAAACTCTACTTCTCTATCGACAAGGTGGCCAGGCAACTCATTCGGAAAGACGTCGGGGAATTCCTCAACAACGGGTATGTCGGCTAACTCAACATTTCCATTCAGATCACTTAGTATACTGCATAAATAACCCTTACATCCTTTTTGGATCAACTTGTAGGCCTTCATGGATGAGATTAAGTAAGGTGGGGGTACTACTCCTTTACCCTGGAAAATGACCTCGGCTTGACTTGGGGTCTTCAATGTGACGTTCTTAGTAACACAATTAATGGATGCATGATTCGCCACTAACCAATCCATTCCCAATATAACATCGAAGTGAGTCATGTTTAATGGCATCAAATCAACTAACAATTCTACACTCTCAATCATAGCAATACACGCCCTATAAATGGATGTAACAATCATATTTCTCCCAGATGGAGTAGACACAGATAATACATAATCAAGGGTTTCTAATTCTCTATCCAACTTCTCGGCGAATATAGTGGACACAAATGAATGCGTAGAACCCGAATCAATCAATACGTATGCATCTTGAGAACAAATTGAGAGGGTACCTGACACTACCGCCTCGGCATTCTGGGCGTCTCCTGGTACTAATGCAAAAACTCTGCCTTGCCTCGCCTGTATTCCCCCGACGTTATTCTTCTGTGCAGAGCCTGAGGCGCTTCCATTCCTCCTCCCATCATCGGTCCTTGCTTTCGGGCAGTCCTTCACGCGATGGCCTATCTCGCCGCACTCATAACAAGCTCCTGTTGCCCAACGACAAACCCCGAAATGTAGCTTTCCACAACTCGCGCACATCGGCTTAACGTTACCCTCTTGATTGGAGTTGCTGGAATTGTCCGTACTCATCTTCTTCTTGGCATTGAACGGAACTCGACGATTATCATAACTCTGTCTCTTCCTCTGACCCTCACCTGAACTCTGGTATCGGTTCAAGTTAGCTTCAGCCAGGATGGCCTTGTCCAGTACTCCGGCGTACGTCGGCATATTGAGCATATTGACCCGATCTTGTATCGGTCCACGCAACCCACTTTCGAACTTCCTCGCCTTTCGGTACTCGTCGTCAACCATATGAGGCGCATATCTCGCTAGTTCAGTAAAGGCACGATCGTATTCTGCGACCGTCTTGTTCCCTTGGATCAGATTCTGAAACTCCGTGGTCTTTCGGTCTCGGACGCTGAGGGGGAAATGTGTAACGCCCTCAAAATAAAAGCATTAAACCCATCAGATAAGACATGCATTTACATACAACCCAACGTCATTCCTTTATTCATTAGAGTTCCATATACATATGTATTACATGTTAACATCAAAACAAAATGCCCTACGGGCTTACAGCTTTCCAAGTTAACACTTGGTTACAACAAAAGGGTACTAACTCGTTTACACATTAAGCCATTGGCTTGAAGTTACATGTAATACATCAAAAGTTAAGCGACAAAAGTATGTCCGCCACTAGCCTCCCAGCTATGTCCTTGGAGGTGGCATGCTACCTGCACCTGAAAATGATATTCCCATATAGGGTGAGCCACAGCCCAGTAGAAATATACTAAACCAACCATGAACAATGACTAAAATATTAGCAATTGATAGATGGCCAACTCTGATACAATCACATAAATCACATATTTATGTCATACGACTTATGAGTCCAAGTTTCCTTTCATTTTCCCTTCTTCAACAGATATGCATGCTAGCTCTATCATCATTTCCACAGATATGTATAAAAACAATATCCCACATTCAGATAAGCCTATAAGCTATATCCACATTCTCAACAGATATGTATAACCACAATATCCACAGATAAGCATAAAAGCTGTATCCACACATCACAAAGATAAGCATATAAGCTCTATCTTCACTTCTCTAGACAAGCATATGAGCTGTGCCTACGGAGTTCATCCCCTATCTTCTCCCAACGCTATCCGGTTTAGAGGTACATCCCCTATCTTCCCCTAAACCGCGGAGTACATCCCCTATCTCCTCCTCTACACACAACGTATACAAACACAATGGTTCTATATACAATCACCCAATACATACAGTTAATGTATTCTATCAACCGTCAAGTTCCATGACTCGTTCCATTGATTAGTTTCAGTTTGTCTAATCATCATGCATTGTCTACAACAATCACGACTATCCTCCACCGATAGCCCAAAGCAGTTATTTCTAAACAGAAAATAAATGCACAATGGATATTCAATCAACATTTCATTTCCTCATTCCTCACAATTAATTATCCCAATTATTTAAACAATGTAATTAGGTCTATTCCCATAATTACCATTTCAACCCTTAGGTCCCATTTTCATTAATGATTTAACATCAATTCCATTTTTCTATGCCAAACATGCATCTAGGTTTATTATGAACAAAACCCCAACTTTTGTAAAATTGCACAAAAGCCCCAAACTTTTACCAAATTACCAAACCAACCCCAACTTCTCAAAATACTAAAATTTAAAGACAAAATCCATAGAGAGGAGTAGGATATCCCTACCTCAAATTCGGAGTCCCAAAGGAGAAGACGACAAAACCCAACGTGCTCCAAAACCCGTGATTTTCAGATTAAAATGTAGCCCTCGACGATCAACAACTTTTTTGTAAAGGCCAAAGGTGAGCAAATCACTCCTACTAGATCAAAACCTAGAGAGAAGGTAGGGTCTAGAGTGAGAGGCTCAACAATGGTGATTTTGGAAAAGTAAGAGAGAGAAGAGAAAGTGAAAAAGTGATTTGAAGAGTCACAAATTAAGGACTTTAACCCAGGTCTCCGCTCGAGCGTAAAACACCCCGCTCGAGCGGCCACTCACAGACTTCCGCTCGAGCGGCCAACCTCCCGCTCGAGCGCAGAATGCACTCGCCCAGCACTTTTGCAGAACCAGGCCTCCGCTCGAGCTTCCAACTCTACGCTCGAGCGTACAACACTGCACAGGAAAAAAAATACTGAATGGGTGTAATCTCCGCTCGAGCGCCAGAAACCCCGCTCGAGCGTACAGGCCAAAATCTGGGCAACTAGTTTTGGTTTCTAAACTCAACCAACCTGTAACAAACCCGCCCAACACATCCTATAACTCAAATACGAAGTAAAAAGGATGTAAACAAGATAATAAACAACTACTAACATCCACGGACACATGTCCGGATCACGGTATAACAAGGGTAAACCCGGGATCGCTATAACCTCCCCCCCTTAAAGAATTTCGTCCCCGAAATTAAGCACAAGTTTTTCAAAAACAGATTTTCCTTCATTTTAGACAATGTTACACTTTAACATTCAACAATTCGACCCATTACCGGTCATCCCATCCCTTTAACAAGAGACATATCACAATATGTAAACAACATATGTACTTTCAACATGCATCAACAATATGCACTATCTTTCCAATTTCAAAAATATATCAACATATATAATGTCACATTCAACTTCCATATAAGGCAAGTTCCCAAAACACACTTCCAATAAACCAAACATTCTCAATGTTTCACAACTCAAGACATATATAAAAGCTCTTAAGTTCAACAATTGTTCAAAATTTAAACACAAGATCACATATCAACAAACAAGTCCGGATATTTCTCTCGAACTTCCAACTCACGTTCCCAAGTGGCTTCCTCCACTCCGTGATGTTTCCACAAGACTTTCACCAAAGGAATGGTCTTGCCACGCAGGACCTGATCCCGCCTATCCAAGACCCGAACCGGTCTCTCCTCATACGAGGCATCCTCATCTACCTCTAAATCGGTCCAATCTAACACATGTGATGGATCTGGCTCATACTTCCGAAGCATACTCACATGAAACACGTCATGCACTCCAGACAACTGCGGCGGTAAGGCTAACCGATAAGCAACCTCGCCAATCCTCTCAAGGATCTCAAAAGGACCAATAAACCGAGGGGATAACTTCCCACTCTTTCCAAACCTCATCAGGCCTCGCCTAGGTGATATCTTCAGAAAGACATGATCACCTACCTCAAACGCCAAAGGCCTCCTCCTACGGTCAGCATAAGATTTCTGCCGACTTTGGGCTGTAACAAGCCTCCTACGGATAAGCTCAACTTTCTCCGTCGTCTCCCTAACCAACTCCGGACCCAACAAAGGTGCATCACCCATCTCGGCCCAACAAACTGGAGACCTACACGGTCGGCCATACAAGGCCTCAAACGGTGCCATACCGATGCTAGACTGAAAACTGTTGTTGTAGGCAAACTCTACCAAGGGCAAGTGCCTCTCCCACGTCCCACTGAAATCCAGGACACAACCCCGAAGCATATCCTCGAGGATCTGAATAGTACGCTCGGACTGCCCGTCAGTCTGAGGATGATAAGCCGTACTAAAGGTCAACTTAGTGCCCAAGGCACTCTGCAAACTCTGCCACAACCTAGCAGTAAAACGAGGATCTCTATCTGAGATGATCGTCACTGGGACCCCGTGCAATCTCACTACGTCCCGAACATACAAATCGGCAAGATGATCCACCGAATCTCTCACGCGCATAGGAATATAGTGCGCCGACTTAGTCAATCGGTCTACAACCACCCAAATAGCATCACTACCCCGCTGCGTCCTCGGAAGACCTACAACGAAGTCCATAGTGATATGCTCCCACTTCCACTCGGCAATAGGCAAGGGTTGCAACAAACCCGCTGGCCTCTGATGCTCGGCCTTCACTAGCTGGCAAGTAAGGCACTTCGATACGAAAACAGCCACATCTCTCTTCATACCCCGCCACCAAAACTGGCGGCCCAAATCCTGGTACATCTTAGTACCTCCCGGATGCACCGCAAGGCGCGAATGGTGAAACTCTCGGAGTACCTCCTCTCGGCAAGACTCCGGTACAAACAAACGGTCCCGGTATCTCACACTCAGGTCGGGATACACCGTCAAACCCTTCTCAACTTTCCCACTGGAGATCTTCTCTCGGAGGGATTCTACCTCAAGGTCACCTCTCTGTGCCTCTAACACTCTAATCACAAGTGTAGGTTGCGCAACAACAGAAAACAAGGCCGCAGCCTCAATAGATTCGCCCAGTAGCAAATCAAACTCGCCAAGTGCTCCCAACATCTCCCATTCCCGGATGGCTATGCAAGCTACATCACTAATGATCTTCCTACTAAGGGCATCGGCCACAACATTGGCCTTTCCCGGATGATAGTGCAACTCAAAATCATAATCCTCGATGAACTCCATCCACCTCCTCTGCCTCAAATTCAAGTCTCTCTGTGTAAACAGATACTTCAAACTCTTGTGGTCCGAGAACACCTCGAACTTCTCACCATAAAGGTAGTGCCTCCAGATTTTCAAGGCAAAGATCACAGCTGCTAACTCTAGGTCGTGTGTGGGGTAATTCTTCTCGTGTATTTTCAACTGACGTGAGCCATAAGCTACTACTTTCCCCTCTTGCATCAACACACAACCCAAACCCTCTCGCGAGGCATCACAATAAACCGCATAACCCAACCCTCTCTCCGGAATAATCAACACCGGAGCGGTGGTCAATCTAACTTTCAGCTCTTGGAACGACTTTTCACAAGTCTCACTTCACACAAACTTGACTCCCTTCCTAGTCAGTCTAGTCAACGGTGATGCTAACCTGGAGAAATCTTTCACAAACCGACGGTAATACCCAGCCAATCCCAGAAAACTGCGGATCTCAAACACACTCTTAGGATGTGCCCAATCTTGCACTGCCTCAACCTTGGATGTATCAACAGACACCCCTTCCCCGGATACCACGTGGCCTAAGAATTTAACTTCCCCCAGCCAGAACTCACACTTCCCAAACTTGGCATACAGCCTATGGGCTCTAAGTAACTCAAGCACCACTCTCAAGTGTACCTCATGCTCCTCCTCAGAAGGTGAATAGATAAGGATGTCGTCCACGAAGACGACCACAAATCGGTCTAAGAACTCCCGGAAAATCCGGTTCATCAAGTCCATAAAGACTGCCGGTGCATTGGTAAGCCCGAATGGCATCACCAAAAACTCATAATGGCCATACCGCGTACGGAATGCCGTCTTCGGAATATCCTCTTCCCTGACCCTCAACTGGTGGTAACCCGATCTCAAATCTATCTTAGAGAAACAACGGGAACCCTTCAACTGGTCAAACAAATCATCTATACGGGGCATAGGGTACTTATTCTTAACCGTAGCCCGATTCAACTTCCGGTAGTCAATACACAATCTCAAGGCCCCATCTTTCTTTTTAACAAAGAGGGCCGGTGCTCCCCACGGCGAAACACTAGGGCGAACAAAACCCTTATCTAGCAATTCCTAGAGCTGAACTTTCAACTCAACCAACTCTGCTGGAGCAAAACGGTAAGGTGCCATAGAAATCGGCGCCGTGCCGGGCACTAAATCAATAGAGAACTCTATCTCTCGGTAAGGTGGCAAACTAACAAGGTTTTCGGGAAAGACATCCGAATACTCACAAACCACCCTCGGCAACACAATCTGTGTCTCAACACACTCACTACTCTCAAAGCTAGCAAGTAGACTACTAAGCTCACTTCGCCCTCGCGAATCATACCCCGGTGGCAAAACACTACCAACCCGGTCTCCCAAGAAATGGAACCACTCCCCGCTCAAGGTACATAATGTAACCCTCTGGCGGTAGCAATCAATAACAGCCCGGTATGACGATAGCCAGTCCATACCCAAAATAACATCAAAACCCTTCATGGGCATGACAACAAACGGAAAAGGAAGCCTATAATCGGCGACCTCAATATCACATCCTCTAACACCCTGTTTCAGGATCAACTCACCACCCAAAGGCGATACCACACAAATAGGAGATGCTAACTGTGCTAACTCCAATTCCAAAACAGATGCAAATGCAGCAGATACAAAAGAATGAGATGCACCCGTGTCTATCAACACATTAGCAACCGAGTTGCAAAACAGAAAAGTACCTCTCACTACTGATGGAGCTGGTACCAAATCCTGCGCGGTAACAGCATACACGCGCCCCGTAGGCCCCTGGTCTACCTGCTCACCTCTCGGAGCAAAAGACTGCTGCACAGACTGGGATGACGAAGCTCTCGGATTGGCCCTCGAGGCCTGCACAGACTGAGTTGGCTGATAACTCTGCGTCTGCCTAGAACCAGACGCTCCCGAAGTGGCACTCAACTGCGGGCAAAACCTCTTCAGGTGCCCAGGTTGTCCACACTGATAACAAGACAAGGGCTGCCCCCTGCCCAAACTCTGACTCTGCGGTCTAGCTGAAGAAGAAGCAGCTCTCTGACCTCCACCCTTCTGCGGGCAAACAGAAACCTTGTGACCCAGCTGGCCACACTTGTAACAGGTGAATTCCCCCTGACCACCTCTCCCGGAGCCTGCACTCGGCACTGGGAAGGTCGATCTAGCAACACCACCCTGCGACTGCTGAGGGTTAGAACTCCTCTGCCTCCTACCATCACCCTGGCCATCCTGGCTCCTCTTGGAACCTCTCTGCCCCTCATCCTCCTCCTGCATCATGAGCTCCATATGAGCTGCAGCATCTACCAGGTGTCTATACTCTCGGATGTAAGACCCACCAACCCTCAACTTGAGGCCCCGCCTCAACTTTCGCTCAAACTCATAGCAACGGTGTTCCTCAGACGCCACCAGTTCAGGTGCAAACCTGGACAAACTGGTAAAAGTAGCCTCAAACTCGGCCACTGACAAGCCCTGCTGGTTAAGCCGGCTGAACTGATCCCTCAGCTTCTCCCTAGCTACTGCAGACAAAAACCTTTCCTGAAAAGCATTTATAAACGCCTCCCAAGTACCACCAACACGAGCCTTCTCATACTTCCACCATTGACCCGCATCTCCCTTCAGTTGGAAGGATGCCAAGGTCACTTTCAGTGCTCCGTCCTCGATGCCAAGCATCTCGAACGTCTTACTCATTTGCTCTAGCCACTCATCAGCCTTCAGTGGCTCTTTCGGATCTCCAATAAACTCATCCGGATTAGACCGGAAGAACTCCCTCTTCAAGAAAGAAGGCCCTGCCTCAGCGGCCTGATTCCCAGCTCTAAGAATACCCAAAACTCCTGCTATCTCTCTGGCCAAGGCACCCATAGCCTGCTGACCCACTGGCTCGGCCACATTGGCCTGACCAACCCCCTCCTGCACTGCCGGAATCTCACCCGGTAACGGTGCTTCCTGCCTCGCAGGTCTACCACGCCTAGCACCTCTTCCTCGTCCTGACATCCTAATAAAGGCAACACAGAACGTTAGCACATTCACAAATGTGCCGAAACTAAACACTCACGTCCTAATGCATGGACCACTGTAATTCACTCCACATAAGCACGTAAACACATAAGCACTTACGAATTTCATTTCCGGATAATGATAGTCCCGAGGCGTTACTAGAGTTTCGGTTAGAAACAGCATTGATCAAGTGCCTTTCCAACAAGACTCCAGAAACCCAAGGGTCCAATCAACATCCTAGAAATTAAATCCCATACCCACATAGTCACATAAGCATGTTATCAAGTAAGCACATAGCATATGGTACTACATCTAGGTCTCTGTCAAGCGAGACAAACCCATTGTGATCCTAATCACTTCCCACGTACCCAAAGTATTCGAACTCGGTACGCTCTGATACCAAGTTGTAACGCCCTCAAAATAAAAGCATTAAACCCATCAGATAAGACATGCATTTACATACAACCCAACGTCATTCCTTTATTCATTAGAGTTCCATATACATATGTATTACATGTTAACATCAAAACAAAATGCCCTACGGGCTTACAGCTTTCCAAGTTAACACTTGGTTACAACAAAAGGGTACTAACTCGTTTACACATTAAGCCATTGGCTTGAAATTACATGTAATACATCAAAAGTTAAGCGACAAAAGTATGTCCGCCACTAGCCTCCCAGCTATGTCCTTGGAGGTGGCATGCTACCTGCACCTGAAAATGATATTCCCATATAGGGTGAGCCACAGCCCAGTAGAAATATACTAAACCAACCATGAACAATGACTAAAATATTAGCAATTGATAGATGGCCAACTCTGATACAATCACATAAATCACATATTTATGTCATACGACTTATGAGTCCAAGTTTCCTTTCATTTTCCCTTCTTCAACAGATATGCATGCTAGCTCTATCATCATTTCCACAGATATGTATAAAAACAATATCCCACATTCAGATAAGCCTATAAGCTATATCCACATTCTCAACAGATATGTATAACCACAATATCCACAGATAAGCATAAAAGCTGTATCCACACATCACAAAGATAAGCATATAAGCTCTATCTTCACTTCTCTAGACAAGCATATGAGCTGTGCCTACGGAGTTCATCCCCTATCTTCTCCCAACGCTATCCGGTTTAGAGGTACATCCCCTATCTTCCCCTAAACCGCGGAGTACATCCCCTATCTCCTCCTCTACACACAACGTATACAAACACAATGGTTCTATATACAATCACCCAATACATACAGTTAATGTATTCTATCAACCGTCAAGTTCCATGACTCGTTCCATTGATTAGTTTCAGTTTGTCTAATCATCATGCATTGTCTACAACAATCACGACTATCCTCCACCGATAGCCCAAAGCAGTTATTTCTAAACAGAAAATAAATGCACAATGGATATTCAATCAACATTTCATTTCCTCATTCCTCACAATTAATTATCCCAATTATTTAAACAATGTAATTAGGTCTATTCCCATAATTACCATTTCAACCCTTAGGTCCCATTTTCATTAATGATTTAACATCAATTCCATTTTTCTATGCCAAACATGCATCTAGGTTTATTATGAACAAAACCCCAACTTTTGTAAAATTGCACAAAAGCCCCAAACTTTTACCAAATTACCAAACCAACCCCAACTTCTCAAAATACTAAAATTTAAAGACAAAATCCATAGAGAGGAGTAGGATATCCCTACCTCAAATTCGGAGTCCCAAAGGAGAAGACGACAAAACCCAACGTGCTCCAAAACCCGTGATTTTCAGATTAAAATGTAGCCCTCGACGATCAACAACTTTTTTGTAAAGGCCAAAGGTGAGCAAATCACTCCTACTAGATCAAAACCTAGAGAGAAGGTAGGGTCTAGAGTGAGAGGCTCAACAATGGTGATTTTGAAAAAGTAAGAGAGAGAAGAGAAAGTGAAAAAGTGATTTGAAGAGTCACAAATTAAGGACTTTAACCCAGGTCTCCGCTCGAGCGTAAAACACCCCGCTCGAGCGGCCACTCACAGACTTCCGCTCGAGCGGCCAACCTCCCGCTCGAGCGCAGAATGCACTCGCCCAGCACTTTTGCAGAACCAGGCCTCCGCTCGAGCTTCCAACTCTACGCTCGAGCGTACAACACTGCACAGGAAAAAAAATACTGAATGGGTGTAATCTCCGCTCGAGCGCCAGAAACCCCGCTCGAGCGTACAGGCCAAAATCTGGGCAACTAGTTTTGGTTTCTAAACTCAACCAACCTGTAACAAACCCGCCCAACACATCCTATAACTCAAATACGAAGTAAAAAGGATGTAAACAAGATAATAAACAACTACTAACATCCACGGACACATGTCCGGATCACGGTATAACAAGGGTAAACCCGGGATCGCTATAAAATGCTTGTTGTAGAACAACTCCAAAAATTTTGCCCAAGTCAAACCCGGATTGCTTTCTCGGACCATCATCCACCACCTACGAGCATCGTCGTCTAAAGTGAATGCTGCCAGAGATACCTTCTGGGCGTCTGTACTGGGGAAAACTTCAAACAACTTCTCCATCTCTAAAACCCATGCCTCGGCTTTCATTGGTTCTATGCCTCCCTGAAATCTCGGCGGTTTCATCTTCTTGAACTCTCTGATTAGAGTTATCGTGTCGTTCCCATACAAAGCTTGCTATGGAGGCACTTGTGGCACTGGAGGGGGTGGAGCTGCATATCGGCCATTCGTCTGTTCGGCATGCATAGAAGTGGTACCAGTATCCTGCGGCCTAGGTTGCCTCTGCTCACGAACCAAGCCTTCGACTAACCTTTCCAATCTCTCCAACCTGTCTTCCGATCGATCTCGGCCAACCTGGGGTCTACCTCTCCTCATGATGCTAGGGGGGGGATGCAAGATGAGACTTTAAAACAACTGAACAGATAACACATATGCAAGTAACGAGCGTCTGGGCCAAAACGATGCACACATAGTCAAGTAGCAAGCAATATGATGCAATCTTAACATTCTTCTAAGGGAAATCCTAGGCTCTCTAGGACTCAAGGTGTGTGTTTAACGTACTACAAGGATCTTGTGCTCTGATACCATTCTGTCACGCCCCCAAACCGCCCCTAGTAGTTTGGTGCCGTGATGGCCAGTAACCCGAGGTTACCAAAGGCCGTCTTACAAAAATCACACACAATCAGAGTATAAAATATGGGGCTTACAAGTGCGGAAGCAATATATATACATATACAAAATCTAAATAGTCCATGAGAGCCGTGCATAAGTCCAGTAGAATGTCATACATCAAACAACTTTACAAGTCTTACAACTTAAATACAAGAATGAAATGAAATACAAAACACATCTTGACCAAAAGGCTTCTCAAGCCGACATATACAAGTGCAAATGAAAAAATAAGCCGAGAAGCATGATCTTCAAGACGATGCAAAACACAAATCCAAAACATGTCGGCTATGCGCCCAAAACACATCGGCAATCACGTCTAGGCCTCAATGCCTTCTTGTTCATCACCTACATATATATATAGAGAGGGTGAGCTTGGATACTCAGTGAATGATATTAGAAATAAAGGTTTGCATGATTGATAGCCAAGATTTCTTTCAAAACAATACGTAGCATACTTTACAATCAAGAGGGAAATCAAGTTCATTGCCGGCCTTTCAAGTTCTTTGGATGTTATTACATCTACTTAATACAAGAGGGTGATGACATTCCCAAGACAAGAGTGCAGTTGCATTATAGTCCCCTGCAACTAAGGACTTTCAAGACAAGCTGTGCTGCGAAAGTTTATAGTCCTCTAGCACTAAGGACTGTCAAGACAAGCTGTGCTGCGAAAGTTTATAGTCCTCTAGCACTAAGGACTGTCAAGACAAGCTGTGCTGCGAAAGTTTATAGTCCTCTAGCACTAAAGACTGTCAAGACAAGCTGTGCTGCGAAAGTTTATAGTCCTCTAGCACTAAGGACTGTCAAGACAAGCTGTGCTGCGAAAGTTTATAGTCCTCTAGCACTAAGGACTGTCAAGACATGTCATCAAAGCAAGATAGTGTTTAATATGCAAGTAGGGATAGTCATTCATGCTAAATCAAATACTTTTCAAGACAAGGCAAAACAAGATTTATCAAAACAAGTGTAACATAGCTTTATTAGAAATACCACTCACATCGTTTCTTCACACGTCGGGGTCGAGACAAGCCCAAGTCCTACAACACATGGCAAAGCCTATTGAATGCGCTTTCAAACAAGTCTCTCATGTACACAAATGTTTTCGGAAAACATGCTGGGCACCAACCAGGTCTAGGCCGAGGTTCCACACCTCCTTGCCGAGGTGTGTTCCCGAGGGCCACATGCAAGGAAAAGAGGTCGGGAAACTCTGGGTTTCCCTCTGTTGATGAACATGAAGAACATGAGTGTGAAAGCATGAAAAATACGAATGTTTGATCATAATCTGCCATCACAAATCTGGGATTTTCGTGCTATGAGTTTGAAAACATGGACCTGGGTACCCGTAGTTGAAAATCATGCAAGAACAAACACAAAACTTGAGTCTAGGCGAAAAGCTTTCGGATCAAAACAAGACTTTCTTGAAGAACACATGAATGTCATTTTCTCTTTCTAGAATCGAGCTTCAAAACGATGCATGGCTTACAAATCATTTTCAATCATGCAATGCAATAACATAAACATAAAGAACATCATGAGCGGATCAAGAATCTAACCTTAGAACACGGATCTAACGGTTCGATCTCTAGGAATCAAGCTTGAAGATCTACTTCTCTCTCAAGAACTCTTCTCCCTCTTCTAGAGCTTCTCTCTCTCTACAAGGCAAGTTTATGATACCAAATGATAGTTTTCTATACCCGGTTCTGGGGTTAACCCTCTGCTGAGACACGTGGCGGCGACTGGTTGGGTTCATCCTGAAAAGGTGGCTGACAGGCTAGACAAAGCATGGTGGAAGGGTGTTCAACAAGCAAAGCGGTATGGGCTTTCTGACAGACTATGACATCGGCTAACAAAGACTTCGGCGACTAAGGT
This sequence comes from Camellia sinensis, assembly GCF_055761805.1. NCBI lineage: Eukaryota > Viridiplantae > Streptophyta > Magnoliopsida > Ericales > Theaceae > Camellia > Camellia sinensis. The sequence continues at coordinate 22,018,933 of NC_138970.1, read as the reverse complement.
GACAATGACCTCGGCTAGGAAGGACAACACTTGACTAAGCTGTGCCACATCTTGGCCTAGATGCGCCACACCTCGGCCTAGGTCATACCACTTCCAGGACGAGATCACTTGGGTGCAAGGTAACATCTCGGCTAATGTGGTCAAGGCAAGGACTGAGGTCGACAAGGGGTTTCAAGATACTAATGCTAGACTAAGGATGACCTCGGCATTGGAATAACGTCGGCTAGCATAACTCAGGCAAGGCGTAACCTAAGTTTCACATCAAGGAAGGAATAAGACAAGCATACTACACTTAGACAAATCACAAGGCTTCAAATCAAGACATGGATCGCATTAGCTCAAGCGAAACAAATCACAACATACACATGCAAGCTAAACAAGTCATAATCATACCGATGCTCATGAACATGATGAGGACATAAAGTGTGGGTTCCTACACCATGAGTGGCTTAGTAAGCCCTACTTGGATACAAAGTGTTTCATTGATGTTTTTATTTGTTTCCGAATTAAGAGTTTGTAGGAGAAGGGTTCAAGAAAGGAGTTGGAAAATTCGAAAATCTTCAAAGATCCTTGAAGAACAACTTCGAATTCTCTAGAAGAAATATGAGAGGCTTAGATTCTTCAATGGTCTCAACTCAAGAACATAAGAGTAAAGGAGATGATGGAGATAAGAGATTGGGTGAAGAAGAAGGCAAAATAGCTAGAGAGAGAATAATGGCAAGGCTCTCCCATGGATCTCCCACTTTCACTCTCAAGGTTGATAATGGAGATGGGAAATTAGTTCTTTCCCAAGAGTCATCTCTCCAAATATTCATCCCTTGTAAAGCTATGGGTGGGTGCTATTTATAGGCACCTCATGATGTAGGATGGAGCCCATGTGCAAGGCACATGGGGAATATTCTCTCTAACCACTTTGTCCGAGGAGGTGACTTCTCCGAGGATGAGGAAAACCCCGAAGAAGAGATCAACCTCTCGGCGAACCCTTCTTCTTAGCCACACCTAACCAATGATCCCCAATCATCCCAAAGGGTCAGAGGTAGTCCCAGAGGACGTCCTGCCGCAAAATATTGCCGAGTCTCATGGACCCCCCGGGGTCGTGCCACCTCGACCCGGGTATAGGCTAGTTTAACCGAAGAATGAATTTATCTCCACTCACCGTCCTCGGGATCGGGTCCTTTGTTCGAACTCCATTACGCCCATGGTTCTGGTGCGTAGATCCCGGAAAGCTCCGAGCCCGCAAGTGTTCTGGGACTCATTAACGGAGCGACTTCTAGATTGCGTTTGAATCCGTTCGAAGCCAGGTGCTTCGGATCTCTAGGTTCGTGGATCCGAACCCTTTCGAGTCCGAACTTGAGTAAGTCTCTAAGTTCGTGGATCCGAACCCTTTCGAGGCTTAGAGTGATTCAGCCCGTTTGATGGCGATAAATTCAAGCCCACCAATCTTGGACTTGCGATAAATTCGGGTCTACCAACCTTGGACTATTGGGCCTAATTAATTTAGTGAGCTCAAATTAGCTCCTCTTACAGAGTTTAAATGCAGGGAATTGGAGTAATGAGTTTATTGTGGAAGTATTGGAATATGTAGTATTGTACACCTCCTTAAACCTGCCGAAAAAGACCAAAACCACCTCCCTCACAGGACCACCATATATCCAACTACAGGGGATATTACAAAAAAGAAACAGAATCATCGTAAGGGAACCTCAAGCCACAATGGTGTAGGTTGATTGCTTGTTTTGAAATTTAATGGAAAAGACGAACAAGTTTTGAGGAAATCAGTGAATCTTGAAGAAAATGATAATCACTTCCTCATGGGTGATGCCGGGGACCTTTTAAACTCAGATTCTGTTTGGAAGAATATTGATAGAGTAGGGTACATTATAGTAATAGATAGATTCCTTATCTTTTGGTATATGTGCCTATGAACTAGCTAAGAAAATTAGTACCAAAAATAAGATAAGTAAAGAACAACATACAAATAAATTATAAACTAAACCATACACCTACTTGATTAAAGAATATTTAGATCAAGAGAAAAGTGGGGCAAGAGTTTGATATTAATATTTTCTCTTTCTTTTTCGTTCGTTGTGTGAACAAACAAAAACGAACAAGCTCACACATGTTTTTTGTGTGCAAACAGGTTCTCCATAAGATTTTTTCAAAAAAAGTTCTCTATAAGATAAGAATTTACTTAAGACTGTATTTTGGTTCATGAATTTAAGTAGAGATTTAGAAAGAAAAGAGAAAAAAAGTGTGTGAAATGTAGTTATATTTTATTCATATTTCATTTATATTTTTCTTTTCTCTTTCAAATTCCTATCTAAATTTATAAACCAAACATAACCTAAAGTTGATTACATCATGGTTTTTGAGTTCAAAGTGTGCTCTCCTATGCAATGCTTTCAAGCCATTCAATAAAGTCAAGTAGTCACTCAAGCAATACCATTTTTTCAATCTAGAATTTTCTTTTGTTAATTTAGACATATTTACACTCTATTAAGTTACATTTTTATCAATTTCCTCGTAACATACAATTTATGGTTATGAATTAGCTAAACCAAGATAGTAACAGAGACTAGATAATAAATTGCATATTTAAAATATGCAACTTAAAAAATAAAAAAATAATCACATTTAAGTACATCAACAATAGGTCATATTTAAATAAAAAAAAACAAAGAGACAACAACTCACATCAAATAATAATGGCTAATAATAAAGTCAATTCAGTTGTACCACAAAACAAAAAACACAATCAACCCAGCCATACCACATAAAGACACTCTAATACAAACCTAACAATACCACATAATAGCAAACAAATTATTCAAGTTGGGACAATAGTTTTTTTTTTTTTTTGGCTTTGTTTTTTGTTTTGTTCTGTTTTTATTTTCAAAGATCAGACAAAAGTTAAAATGAAATCATAACAGCTAAACAATTTTTCATAAATAAGAACACCTTGTAAAGTTGTAGCCGGTTTCTACATAAATAGGGCTGCTATCTACTTCTCCAACTTCTTGATCTTCATAGAAATTGAGTAGATCCTTCCACGTCCTATTTATCAAGAACAACATACATAGCAGAACATTTGCGATCAAATTTTGAAAACGAATACATGCTAATTAAAAGCAAGCACATTCAATGTGCTTTATACAAACCCAACAATAGATAAAATGTAATCGTAACAACTAAATAGTTTGTTTATACATAAGAACACCTTGTAGCCTTGGTTTATTCATATATAGGGCCAAAATCGCTTTCTCTAACTTCTTTATTAAGAAAAGCATACCTTGGAAATCAGTGGCAATAAAGATTTAGAAAATGAAACACATTAAAGACTAGTTGAAAGCTATTACATTCAATGTGCTTGTTGTCACGCCCCAAGCTCCGTGACAACGCCGCACACTCATTTAAGTGAGCATGCAAGGCTAAGAGTCCAACACATAACCAACATTGTAAAATACTCAAATTAAATCCTTAAATATCATAATGCTAAAAACCATACAAATAGATAATTCTTATCATATGAAATTGTCCACCAAGTCCACTAATAAAAGAAATAATAATAATAATCCAAGTACTTAAGTCATAGTCCTATTCTCGGCACTCCCACAAGTAAAAACCCCGCGCAGCTCTACTCCTCAGAATCTGAAAAACAAAATAAGGGTAAGCTAGACAGCCCAGTAAATAACCAACCATCACTGTTAGCTGGATCAAGTATACAAAAAAAATAGTAGATAACCAATAAATATATTTTTTTGCTACCATTCAATAAATGAACAATTATTTTGTAAGATGTTTCGTAGCTGAAAATAAACAGTGTAGCAATACATTTTAATTGAAAAGACAATGAGGTAATTCAATGAAATTTCGTTGTTCAAAATTGATGGTTCGATATTCAAATGGTTCAATGATGCAATTCACAAAACCCAAGTCTTGGTGACTACGGTCACTTAGCCCGTGACAAGGCCCAGAACCACACGTAGGCCGGTGGTAAAGCCCCAAAAGAAACTAGTTTCTGTGCCAATAAATAACCCCCATTGGCTAGGGTCCAAATCATAGTCAGACTAGAGTGATGCTCAGAATTCAAACAATACACAACTTTTAAATAAAAATATTCGATATTTTCAGAATAAACATTTGGTACAATTTTCAGAATAGTTTCACCAAATATTCGAATAATTTTCGTAATAATATTCGATGTTATTTTATACTTGACCCATATTTTATTTTAAGAGAACATAAAGGTTATAAATAAATATTTATGATTTTAAACGATTTGATACGAATGAAAATGAACCAGCAGTGATAGAGGGTTACTTACCTTCAAACAGCTAAAATAATATTTTCCAAGCTAATCTCAATTTACCAAGATCCACCTCAATCTCACAAACCTAATAAAATATTACACCGCATAAACAATTATTATGTGCATCCCTTCATCTCTTCTTGTAACAACAATAAAATAAATTGACCCAATTGCCTATTGAGAACTCCCCCAATTTAGCATCAAAACAAAGCCATCACGGTTTCGGAAATTCTCAACCCATATTATTCTATTGTTGTTTATATACACGTAACAATTTGTAATTGCTTGTAGTCAATCGTGTATCCCACAAATACACCACCATTAAACTTAACCCATCACATATCAATCTCAAAATATGAACCACCCAAATGGGATGCAAAATACACTCTAAAATTGAGCAAAATTGAGACCCCCAACATAGACTACATCAATATATCTATTTAATCATATATGCCCATAAAATCATCTATTGATATATTAACACTAAAATCATAGATAGGAATACAATAAAATAAATCTTACCTAAGTGATGAATAAAGCAAAACCACCACTCTTATGAATCCTCCCTCTTCCTTGGTTTGGGTTTCTTTTCTTTAATTTTAAACTTTTCCAAACCCTTGCTTGCTGCCTTCACCTTCAACTCTTCCAAACCCTTTCTGCAGCACAAGCCTCTCTTCTCTTTTTCTTTTCTTTTATCTTTTACCTTCTCAAACCCTAGCCGCCTATGGCACAATTCATAACCTCTGTTTTGTTTGTTTTTCCAAGACTTAAAGCCACAATAGGTGGGCTTATTAACCTAATTTCTCAAAGTTACAAAATTACCCATCTAAGTAATAGGAAATATAATGCCATCTCATAACTAATTCTTTGATATTAATAAATGACTCATATAAGTTAATTTAATTACTAATCTATCCAATAAAATAATAATATTTAAAACTTGGGTTTTACATCCTTCCCTCCTTAAAAGAAATTTCGTCCTCGAAATTTGACATACCTGATGTCTCAAAAAGTTGGGGATACTTTCGTTTCATTTCATCCTCGAGTTCCCAAGTTGCTTCTCTTTCTGAGTGATTACTCCATTGAGCCTTAACATAGTAGATGACTCGACGCCTCAAAACCTGTTCCTTCCTATCAACAATTCGTATAGGGTGTTCCTCATATGTCAAATCCTCCTTAAACTGCAACGGTGCATGATCAATCACATGACTAGGATCCGATATATGCTTCCTTAACATTGAGACATGAAAAACATTATGAACTCCAGCTAGTGAAGGTGGTAGGGCAAGTCTGTAAGCTACCTCACCAATTCGATCTAAAACCTCATATAGTCCAACAAATCTAGGACTCAGTTTACCACGAACACCAAATCTCATTACTCCTTTCATAGGAGACACCTTAAGGAACACATGGACTCCAACCCCAAACACCAAATCGCGTCTCCTATTATCTGCATAACTTTTCTATCTACTCTGTGCAGTGCGAAGTCGCTCTCTAATAAGATTGATCTTGTCCACTGTTTGTTGCACAATCTCAGGCCCTAACAACTTCCTTTTGCCCACATCATCCTAATAAATAGGTGATCTACACTTTCGTCCATATAAAGCCTCATATGGTGCCATCTGAATGCTCGCATGATAACTATTATTATAAGAGAACTCCACTAAGGCCAAATATTCATCCCAAGAACCTCCAAGATCATTAATACAGGCCCTCAACATGTCCTCAAGAGTCTGAATAGTTCTCTTAGACTGTCCATCACTTTGAGGATGAATGGTCGTGCTAAAATTCAAACTAGTACCCAAAGCTGCGTGCAAACTCCTCCAAAACATAGATATAAATCTGCTATCTCTGTCCGACACTATGGTCATCGGAATACCATGCAACCTCACAATCTCTTTGATATACAATTTTGTAAACCTCTCTAAGGAGAACCCTACCTTAAAAGCTTGAAAGTGAGCGAATTTGGTCAATCGATCAATAATAACCCAAATAGCATTGTTACCACCTTGGGTCCTAGGCAACCTTGTCACAAAATCCATAGTAATATGTTCCCACTTCCACTCGGGAATAAGAAAAGGTTGTAACTTACCTGCAGGTCTCTGATGTTCACCTTTCACTTGTTGACATACCAAACATTGAGCAACATACTGAGCAATTTCCCTGAACTGTGAGCTTCTCTAAGGATTTCTCTCTTGAGCTCTAAATCATTAGGCACACATAACCTCCTTCCAAATCTCAAGGTTCCATTTTTGTGCATACAAAATTCCATCTGTAGCCCTATTTCCATTTCAGCCTTAAGTTTTTGCAACTGAGGATCTCTTCCTTGAGCGTCTTTAATTCTATTAATCAATGTGGGTTGAACCCTAAGGTTTGCCAACTGCGCTCCATGGTTGTGCCATCTAATCTCAATATTCAACTTTCGCAAGTCCTCTAAGATATTCTTTTGGTCAGTGATCAAGGTAGCCAAATTACTTGGGGTCTTTTTACTCATGGCATCAGCCACTGCATTGGCTTTTCCTGGATGATAATTGATAGTCAAATCATAATCCTTTAATAGCTCCAACCATCTCCTTTGCCTTATATTCAATTCTTTTTGAGTGAAAATATACTTCAGACTTTTATGATCAGTGAATATCTCACATTTCTCCCCATACAGGTAGTGCCTCTAGATTTTTAATGCAAACACCACTGCAGCCAACTCCAAAGCATGCGTAGGATAATTCTGCTCATATGGCTTCAATTGCCTAGACGCATATACCACTACCTTATCATTCTGCATCAGGACACAACCCAAACCCATCTTCGATGCATTACTATAGATGGTAAAACCTTCATCTCCGGACGAAACTAGAAGTACTAGAGTAGACACCAATCGACTCCTTAGATCCTGGAAACTCTTCTCACAATCATTAGACCATTCAAATTTAACCCTTTTTTGTGTTAAACGAGTCAAAGGCATAGAAATTTGGGAAAATCTCTCAACAAACCTTCTATAATAACCTGCTAAACCCAAGAAGCTACAAATTTCAGTGACACTAGTAGGCCTATTCCACTCTACCACCGCCTCCACTTTCTTAGGGTCAACAGACACCCCATCTCTAGATATCACATGACCCAAAAATGATACACTCTCCAGCCAAAATTCACACTTCTTTAATTTAGCAAATAATTTCTTCTCCCTTAATATCTGCAACACTATTCTCAGATGTTCTTTGTGCTACTCTTTACTCTTCGAGTACACAAGAATGTCATAAATAAAAATTACCATAAACTAATCTAAGAAGGGTTGAAATATTCTGTTCATTAAATCCATAAAAGCTATAGGCGCATTGGTCAACCCAAATGACATCACTAAAAATTCATAATGCCCATTTCTAGTTCAGAAGGCTGTCTTAGGTATATCTTCCGCCTTAACCTTCAACTGGTGATAGCCAAAACGAAGGTCAATCTTAGAAAAGACTTGTGCTCCTTGCAACTGATCAAATAGGTCATTTATCCTAGGCAAAGGATGTTTATTTCGAATTATCACCTTGTTTAACTCTCGATAATCAAAGCAAAGGCGAAAACTACCATTATTCTTTTTCACAAATAAAACGGGCGCACCCCAAGGAAAAACACTAGGCCTAATAAAGTCCTTATCTAGTAACTCTTGTAATTGTTCCTTCAACTCTTTCAACTCTGCTGGGCCATTCGATACGGAGCCCTAGAGATAGGACCCGTGCCAGGTATCAATTTGATGACAAACTCAATCTCTCTATCTGGTGGCAACCCCGGTAAGTTGTCAGGAAAAACATCGGGAAATCCCTTTACAACTAGAATATCCTCTAACTTCAATCCAGTCTCATGAATATCTCTCACAGATGCAAAATAACCCTCGCAACCATTCCTCAACAATCGTCTATCTTGCAAAGCTGAGACTACCAAAGGAGGAGTGTTAAGTCCACTACCCAGAAAACAAAATCCTAGTTGATCAGGAAACTGAAATACTACCCTTTTGCCTCGACAATCAACAGAAGCATAATTGGTTTCCAACCAATCCATTCCAAGAATTATGTCAAAGTCCCGCATATCTAAAACAGTCAAGTCTACAAGTAATCTCCTGCTATCTGTACTAACCACACGAGATTTCCCAATGTCTCCTCATGTTCCATTGCAACCTATATGCATCAATAATAAAACCTCATCTTATTCTATTCTCAAGTCCCTATAACATGTAAATAAAATTAACATTATATCAAATTATAAGCGTTCCCAATACTACATCTACCCAATCTCACCACTATTTTATACCAGCCTTTAAAATTATAACCTGGCTCTGATACCATAAAATTGTCACGCCCCAAGCTCCGTGACAACGCCGCACACTCATTTAAGTGAGCATGCAAGGCTAAGAGTCCAACACATAACCAACATTGTAAAATACTCAAATTAAATCCTTAAATATCATAATGCTAAAAACCATACAAATAGATAATTCTTATCATATGAAATTGTCCACCAAGTCCACTAATAAAAGAAATAATAATAATAATCCAAGTACTTAAATCATAGTCCTATTCTCGGCACTCCCACAAGTAAAAACCCCGCGCAGCTCTACTCCTCAGAATCTGAAAAACAAAATAAGGGTAAGCTAGACAGCCCAGTAAATAACCAACCATCACTGTTAGCTGGATCAAGTATACAAAAAAAATAGTAGATAACCAATAAATATATTTTTTTGCTACCATTCAATAAATGAACAATTATTTTGTAAGATGTTTCGTAGCTGAAAATAAACAGTGTAGCAATACATTTTAATTGAAAAGACAATGAGGTAATTCAATGAAATTTCGTTGTTCAAAATTGATGGTTCGATATTCAAATGGTTCAATGATGCAATTCACAAAACCCAAGTCTTGGTGACTACGGTCACTTAGCCCGTGACAAGGCCCAGAACCACACGTAGGCCGGTGGTAAAGCCCCAAAAGAAACTAGTTTCTGTGCCAATAAATAACCCCCATTGGCTAGGGTCCAAATCATAGTCAGACTAGAGTGATGCTCAGAATTCAAACAATACACAACTTTTAAATAAAAATATTCGATATTTTCAGAATAAACATTTGGTACAATTTTCAGAATAGTTTCACCAAATATTCGAATAATTTTCGTAATAATATTCGATGTTATTTTATACTTGACCCATATTTTATTTTAAGAGAACATAAAGGTTATAAATAAATATTTATGATTTTAAACGATTTGATACGAATGAAAATGAACCAGCAGTGATAGAGGGTTACTTACCTTCAAACAGCTAAAATAATATTTTCCAAGCTAATCTCAATTTACCAAGATCCACCTCAATCTCACAAACCTAATAAAATATTACACCGCATAAACAATTATTATGTGCATCCCTTCATCTCTTCTTGTAACAACAATAAAATAAATTAACCCAATTGCCTATTGAGAACTCCCCCAATTTAGCATCAAAACAAAGCCATCACGGTTTTGGAAATTCTCAACCCATATTATTCTATTGTTGTTTATATATACGTAACAATTTGTAATTGCTTGTAGTCAATCGTGTATCCCACAAATACACCACCATTAAACTTAACCCATCACATATCAATCTCAAAATATGAACCACCCAAATGGGATGCAAAATACACTCTAAAATTGAGCAAAATTGAGACCCCCAACATAGACTACATCAATATATCTATTTAATCATATATGCCCATAAAATCATCTATTGATATATTAACACTAAAATCATAGATAGGAATACAATAAAATAAATCTTACCTAAGTGATGAATAAAGCAAAACCACCACTCTTATGAATCCTCCCTCTTCCTTGGTTTGGGTTTCTTTTCTTTAATTTTAAACTTTTCCAAACCCTTGCTTGCTGCCTTCACCTTCAACTCTTCCAAACCCTTTCTGCAACACAAGCCTCTCTTCTCTTTTTCTTTTCTTTTATCTTTTACCTTCTCAAACCCTAGCCGCCTATGGCACAATTCATAACCTCTGTTTTGTTTGTTTTCCAAGACTTAAAGCCACAATAGGTGGGCTTATTAACCTAATTTCTCAAAGTTACAAAATTACCCATCTAAGTAATAGGAAATATAATGCCATCTCATAACTAATTCTTTGATATTAATAAATGACTCATATAAGTTAATTTAATTACTAATCTATCCAATAAAATAATAATATTTAAAACTTGGGTTTTACACTTGTGTAGAGTCCAAATCCTCCACTTGCTCTCTTTACTTGACTTCCAATTTGCAATGGTGGAGATGCACCTTAAGATGATCCAATGGCAAGTAGAAGATCCTAATGCAACATGTTTTAGGCTTGGCAATATTTATTATCAGTTAATAATGGAGGTCAAACATATATGCAATATAAATGCTCGATAATATATTACATCTTTTGTCAAGGCATTGCCAAATAGAAAAATTAAATTTGGTTTCACGTAAGAGCTAAATATCTATCTATTTACACTGACTTCTCCTAAGATTTGAAGAATAAATACAACTCCCATAGTTTTTGCATAATTTCATTAACTTCTCTTTTAGTAAGGTTGAAACGTCCGGAATGAATGTAAATGGTTAGAAAACACAAAGATAAATAATGTAAAATAGATATTTCAATATAAAAGAGATAACATTAATTTTCAATCCATATGATTAATAAATTATCAATGAAAACGGGGCTAAGTGTTTTGTGAATTAAAACATTAAGAGAGTCTAATATAATTATGCTAAATTTGTAAAATTTATTGTACTTTCTTTAAATCTCAAAGGAGGTTAGTGTAATTTTTCCTAATAAATTTTCATTTTGAAATTTTGAGAATGTAATTGGGTAAAATATTTATACCAGGAATGGGCTTGTCGGTAATTTTTCCATTTGGATTGCACAGAGCTCTCATTGGGCTTCTTAATAGTTCTCCAATTATTTTTAGGAGTAATGCCACAATAATTATGTCTTTATACCTCATTTGGTTTATCATGGGATGTGTCATCATTATATTGGTAATAAAGATAAGTGATGGGATTCATTCAACCAATGTATTTATGACAAATGAGATACTAAACCCTATATGGCATAAAGACATGGTCATTGTAGTATTACTCCTAAATATAATTAGATTGATTTGATAAATACAACATCATTTTATCATCTTTATCTTCAAAAAAATAAATTTCATTTCTTTTGAAAGCAAAGATGATAAAATCATATTGTTACAGTTATCAAATAAACTTAAATTTTTATAAATGACTTACACACCGTGTTTATAAAATGAAAGGTTCAAATCCTCATAGTGGAATCTGTACAATCCAAAAGGACAACTGTTGAGAAGACCATTCGTTGTGCAATGTTTCTATTTAAGGTAGTTTGGAAAGAAAATTGCTTTAGCAAAGAATTATTCATACAAAAGTTTCTATTGAGAACAATACGTATATCACTTTCAAAATTAGATTTACAGCAATAAATTGTTATTTCTTCAGAAATGTAACCTTATGAGTAATTGAACCTAAGATGAAATTTCGGTATGAAAAAACTTAACAGCCATTTGATCTAACTGAACTAAACTCATCCCAGTGAGTTTTTACCCATTTCTTTGAGACTCAATTGGCATTGCTTTTAAAGACAAATGTTTTCTTTACTGAATTAATGATAAAGAGTTTACTCTCAATGATTTTGTGTATATATATAGATATGAAACACCATCGAATAAGACTTCATCTTCACACAATTTCAAATTAATATGTTTGTGATGTCCATAAATGTAATTAATTTTATAAATTTATGCTCCGTTTGTTTCGGTAAAATATTTTATGTGAAAAAGATTTTTTGTTTTGTTTTAAAAAATGTCATGGTTGGAAAATAATACATTGAAAATATTTTCCAATATTTAGTTAGAACTCTGAAATAATGGTTACTAGTAGTAATAGCGTGTTGTAGTGGTGGTGGTGGTAGGATGTTGGGGAAGAAAAAAGAAATAACTAGTACAAACATACTTGTTAGAGAATTATTTGTGAAATTAAATCATCATAATTTGAACAAGATAAACTTACATTAAAATAGAGAAAAATAATAAACTCTCGTATCTAATATCAGATTAGTTTATTTTGAACTTATCTAGCCAATGAAATGAATTCTGTATATAGTAACATGAAAATTGTACTATATGAAATAAAAAATTGATGAATTCTGTCTAAACTTTGGCCAACCTAACAGTCTACTAATTTATCCTTTTAGGATCCCTCAAGCAATTTTAGAAGAATTGGATAGACTGCAAAGGAAATTTCTCTCTTTAATACAATTTTTTTTCTTTATTGACCCAAAAAAAAAAGCACTATTTCTCTAATTCACACAAACGAAGTCTGTAAACCACCAAAGAACAGAAAATATAACTCTTTACTTCACACAATGAAACCGTTTAGCAGAGTGTTAACATTCTTAAAAGAAAATAAGGTGAATTGCACTGATAGTCTCTACATTCGGCCCATTGTGTCAATTTGGTTTCACTTTTAATTGGCTTAATTTTAATTTTTTATTTTTTATTTTGAGTCAGTTTGATTCAATTGATAACATACGTCATGAGGATTTTTTTTAACAGAGAATTATCACTGAGTTGGTTAAGATAAACTTACTGAGTTAATCTAGTTTAAAATTTCACCCTAAAAGCAAGAAACATGCCTTTCATGTGTGCATTTTTCATTTAAAAAAATGCTAGCAATTATAATCAATTTGACCAAATTAGGACAAAATTATAAATTCCGGATAAAAATCAAATCAATTGAAATTATAATGATTAAAATGACACAAGAACCAAAATATAAAGACTATTAGTATAATTTGTCCAAAAAAATATTATTTGAAAACCCTCAAACCAAATATATATACACTAAAAATTTAAGATATGAGCATAAACAGATAAACCCACAGTATATTTATCAGCAAGATGAAGAGGCATTTGGTGTAATCTTTTTTTTACTTTTACTTTATTATTATTAATTTTGTTTATTTTTTATTTAGTGTGTATAGCAATAATGCATACCTTTTCTACAAAGAGATTGGCGATGCGCCGCAGCAAATGGTAAATATTACTCCCCTTCCACATCATAACCTGCATGTGGCAAGTATCAAATGATTAGTAATAATCAACACCACCTCTCCTATGGAATATCATTTATTAGAGGTGGCTTAACTATTAAGTTATTTAAACGGTCACTTTTGACCCACAATAAAAAGAAGAAAAAAAAATTTATTTAAGGACTCAACTTTTCAAAAATAGATTGAGACAGTGTCAATCACCACATTATATTTTTGCTTATATAATCGCATAGATATTTAGATTTGTAATTTTTAATTAATCTCCTGCCAATTGGCAAAATATTGGCGTGTTAGATATATATATTATTATTTTACATTTATCTATCTATATTATAGATGTATCTCATTTCCTTTTCTATAGTTATCTCTTATGTATCTATCTTCTTTTCTACACTTATCTAGGTTTCTTCTCAGCCTATAAATACAGGCTTCTTGTATTTCATTATACAATTCAATATACAGTCCCTCTACTTTCATAACATGGTATCAGAGCCTAGGGTTCTCTCCTAGCATTTTTTTTCCTCACTTTTTTTTGGCAGATTGCTTCTGTCCTCTGTCAGTTTCTGTTAGTGTCTGCATATCTAGTCTATTCCTATTTCAATGTTTGGACTATACCCAGCTCTTCGTCTCATCACGATGAAGTCAACGCCATCGGAATGCACACGCGCCCTCACACACCTCCCAAAGACTAGCGGGTCAATTGACGCCGCCTCCACTCTCAGCATGCTCCCGCACGCATCGTCTCAGCCAGCTTCCCTCGGCTTCCGCATCAGCAATCCTTTCGCACTAGCGCCTCAGCCGATCCAACGTCGACTTGCCCATCGATTTCTGCCCCAAGGCCTCAGCTGATCTGCCGTCGGCTTGCCCATCAGCTTTCGCATTAGCCGAATCCCCTTGGCTTCCGATCGGCTTCTCTCAGTCATTTTTCCTGTTCCTCAGCCGCTGACGTCAGGTCTACTTCACCGCTGCCTTGTTGCTGACATCATCATAGCCACAGTGCTGACATTAGCCCTACCTGTCCCTAAGGTTTTTTAGCCTTCTGAATCTGTTGGTGACCTCTGTTTTGGCATTTATGGATCGTACAGAGAACATCCAATCTGCTTCTGTTATCTTTGATGGGTCCAATTATGTTAGTTGGGCTCAAGCTCTCTCGAGTTTCATCAAAGGCAAACGCCTTTGGCGGATCATTACTGGTGCTCTTCCCAAACCCAACTAGAAGGAGGATGAGACAAACTCTGCATTCGATAACCATCTTGACGAATGGAAAAGTAAGAATTATCAAATTATCACATGGTTCCGGGCTACCTTAGTTCCTTCCATCAACCCTCAATTTGGACGCTTTCAGGATGATGACTCCCTTGCCTCTCATGCCAAAGTAATTTGGGATTCCTTGAAGGAACGTTATCAGACCAATGGACATATTCATCAGTATCAATTGTTGCAAACTCTTCATCACATGCGCTAGGCACCCGGTCAGTCTCTCAATGACTTCTTATCTCAAATGTTGTCTATTTGGGACCAGCTCGCTCTTTCTGAACCTCCATGGGCTCATTCTGATGATGCACAATTATTTATTACTTATCAGAATCATTAGCAGCACTTTTGAGCCCGCGCGTACTTCTTTGCTCCATCGTTTGCCCTTATCCACTTTAGAGCAAGCCATTACTGAGCTTCTATTAGAGGAGACTCATTTTAGGAGTCTCAGATCTCAAGACATGGATTCTGTTCTTGCTACGCCATCTTCTCAGAGATCTTCATCTTCACAGCCAATCATATGCAGTTATTGTCGCAACCAAGGCCTACCAGCCAATCATTCTCTTGTTCACTACCAGGTTCGGGAGTGCTTGATTTGTCACAAGATTGCTCTGGGCCATCTCCAAAGCAATTGTTCTCGAGCTCCCTCCACTACTTCATCTAAGAAAGGGGCTTCTCATTCTGGGTCTCAGTCTAAATCTGTCTACGGTTCTCACTCTGCTACTGTTGCCTCTGGGGGTTCTTCTGCTCCTTCCTTCTCTATGGATGATGTTGGGTCTATTATCCACCAGGTGCTCAACAAATCTAGTACTCCTCCCTCTACTACTCTTTCAGTAACCTCAGGTAACTCTTCATGGTATTTTGATTCTGCATACTATAATCACCACTCTATTTTCTTCTTTGTCATCATCCTCTTCTGCTCCCACTATATACATTGCTGATGGTTCTTATATGCCTATTAGTCATATTAGCCAAATCTCTACTTCCACTGTGTCTCTTTCTGATGCTTACCATATTCATTCTCTTAAAATAAACCTTATCTCTGTTGGTCAGTTATGTGAACTTGGTCTAACTATTACCTTCTCTGCTAATGGTTGTTTGGTGCAGGACCCTCAGACGAGAAAAATCCTTGGGATAGGTCGTAAGCATGGACGTCTGTTCGAGCTTATCCATCTTCGTAGTCCACACAAATCATCTATTGTTGCTACTACATCTACTATGTCTTCTTTCCATCTTTGACATTGTTGCTTAGAACATGTTTCTTTTAGTCGTTTGAAAATTTTAGTTTCTAATGGTCAGTTAGGTCGTGTCCGTCTTGGAGATGTCGATTGTTTATCTTGTCAAATTACTAAACAACCTGCCTTACCTTTTAATAAAAATAATTCTATTTCTACTGCTCCTTTGGATCTTGTGCATTCAAATATTTAGGGACCTTCCCCTACACCTACCATGGGGGGGTCTAGATATTTTGTGATTTTTGTTGATGATTTTTCTCACTAAACTTGGATTTTTCTTCTCGAAAATCGCTCTAAACTTAAACAGATTTACTATGATTTCTCTGCTATGGTCCGCACTCAGTTTTCTCGTACTATTAAGCTTTTTCGTTCTGATAATGCTAGAGAGTACTTGGATTATGATTTTCTTTATTTTCTTCGAGCTCATGTTACTCTCTCTCATCGATCTTGCACAGGCACTTCCCAACAAAATGGCCGAGCCAAAAGAAAGCACCGTCATATTCTAGATACTACTCGGGCTCTTCTTCCCTCTTCTTCTTGTCTTGAAAAATTTTGAGGGGAAGCTGCCCTCACTGCCATCCACACCATCAATTGAGTCCCTACCCCTATCATAGCTAACACTTCTCCTTACAAGCACTTGTATGGTTCTCCTCCTGATTATACCATTCTTAAAGTTTTTGGTTTTTCTTGTTTTGTTCTACTTCAGCCTCATGAACACACTAAACTCGAATCTCGTTCTCGTCTTTATTGTTTTCTAGGGTATGGTATAGAACATAAAGGGTATCGTTGTTGGGATCCTATCTCCAAGCGTCTTCGTATTTTCCGTCATGTGAACTTCTAGGAACACAAAATGTTCTCCGCTCTTTCCAAGTTTCACCTCCCACAGTCCACCCACTCACTAGTCTTCACTGATATTTCTATAGATCTATTTTCTGATGACTTTAATACAAATTCTAGCACTATGCTTCCACAGCTGCCTATGCCTATCATCCATCTTGAGGATCCTGTGTCTGCTGATGGCCCTACGCCTTCTCCAGATCCGAACTGGAACCTACTTCCATTGAGGTTCCTCATCCACCTGAGCATTATTCTATACGGGTAAGGCAACCTTCTATTCTTCTCCATAATTATATTGTTGGTTTCACTGCCTTTTGCTCTCATGAACCTACTTCTTATTGAGAAGTTTCTTCTAACCCTCTTTGGCAACAAGCCATGACTGATGAACTGCAGGCTTTCGATCAAACTCATACTTATGATGTGGTTGATCTTCCTCCTGGAAAGCGTACTGTTAGTTGCAAATGGGTTTACAAGATTAAAACTCATTCTGATGGTTCCATTGAGCGTTACAAAGCTCGCCTTGTCGCCCGAGGATTTAGTCAAGAATATGGGATTGACTGTGGAAACATTTGCTCCTGTTGCCCGTCTTACTTCAGTTCGCAGCTTACTTGTCGTTGTTGCTACTTGCCACTGGAGTCTTTATCAGATGGATGCCAAGAATGCATTTCTCAATGGTGATCTCACTGAGGAAGTTTATATGAATCCCCTTCTTGGTTCTTCTGTTCCATCAAACAAGGTTTGCAAACTCCGCCGTGTTTTGTATGGCTTGAAACAAGCTCCGCGTGCCTAGTTTGCCAAGTTCAGCTCTACCATTCGTGACTTTGGTTTTTCTTCCAGTGCCCATGATTCTGCCTTGTTTGTCTGTAAGACGAAGCGAGATACTATTCTCCTTCTCCTCTATGTGAATGATATGATTATCATTGGAGATGACACAATGAGTATTTCTAGTCTCAAATAGTTTCTCCATCACCAGTTTGAGATGAAAGATTTGAGTTCACTTAGTTACTTCCTTGGCTTGGAAATTTCTCAAGATTCCTCTGGTTATTTTCTTACCCAGGCCAAGTATACTTTTGATCTCTTTGCTCATGTTAGCCTTACCGATTGCAAGACTGTCACTACTCCAGTTGATCCTCGGACTCGTCTTACACATCTTGACGGCCCCCTATTGTTTGATGCCACTTTATATCATCAGCTAGTTAGTAGTCTTGTTTATCTCACAGTTACTCGTCCAGATATTGCTTATGCTATTCACATTGTCAGTCAATTTATGACTGCTCCTCGCTCTCCACACTATGCTCCTATGGTTCGCATTTTGCACTATCGCAAAGGAACTCTGTTTCATGGTCTTCACTACTCCCCTCACTCTTCTCTATAGTTGCATGCCTTTTCTGATGCCGATTGGGCAGGGGATCCTACTGATCGTCATTCTACTACTGGGTTCTGTTTCTTCTTGGACAACTCTCTCATTTTCTGGCGTAGCAAGAAGCAAACCCTTGTTGCTTGTTCTAGTACCGAGGCTGAGTATCATACTCTTGCTGACACTACTCAGGAGCTTGTGTGGCTTCGTTGGCTTTTTTCTGACATGGGTGTTTCTCATTCTGCTGCCACCAATCTTTGTTGTGACAATCAAAGTGCTATTCAGATTTCACATAATGATGTCTTCCATGATCACACCAAGCATATTGAGATCAATTGCCACTTCATACGACAGCATGTTACTAGTGGCCATGTTCGTCTACTCTTTGTTACCTCTGCTGATCAGACTGCCAACCTCTTCACCAAAGCTCATCTTCCAAGACACTTCTCTGATCTCCTCTCCGAGCTCAAGTTGATATCTAACTTACCACCTTGAGCTTGAGAGGGGGGGGAGGGGAGAGGTGTTAGATATATATATATTATTTTATATTTATTTATCTGTATTGTAGATGTATCTCATCTCCTTTTCTATACTTATCTCTTATGTATCTCTATCTTCTTTTCTACACTTATCTAGGTTTCTTCACAACCTATAAATACAGGCTTCTTGTATTTCATTATACAATTCAATATACAGTCTCTCTACTTTCATAACATTGCCAAAACAAAAAACCAAAAAAATAAAACAAACAAAGATAACCAAGTGCATACCTTTGTGTTGTGTTTATATTATAAATTTGGATAGAGAGAAAATGGAAAAGGTAAATGGAAATAGAGAAAAAATTTAATATATATTTTCATTCACATTTCACTCTTTTTTCCTTTTCTCTTTTTAAATTCCTACCTAAAACTATGGTCCGTGTTTTAGATCTTGAATTCGGATAAAGATTCGGAAAGGAAAATGAAAAATAGAAAATCTGAGAATAATGTCAATGAAATATGGAAAGGAAAATGTAAAATGGAAAATATGAGAATAATATCCAAACAGAGCATAAGTTAATGAATTAATCTATTGCTAACCAATACTATATTAGTGGCTATCACGTTGTTAAGAAATTAGTGTGTAGACAACGCTCAAAATCTGGAGGATATACTATTATTTTCCGAAATCATACCAGTTGTTGGAGACAATAATAATATCTTAAGATGAAGAACATGCACATAGTTTATTAAGGATTGGAATTTTGGAGACAAAATGTTATATGTAATTTCATTTTTTCTTAATCTCTTTTTATCATTTCTAGACACAAAAAAAAATGGGATTCATATTCATAAACGCATATACAAGCCATTTATTTGTGTATGAAAAAATGAGATAATTAGAAATATAATTATATGTAGCATTTTCTTATTATTGTTAGGGCAAATGACACTAGTAGTCTTTATATTTTGTCTTTTATATTATTTTGATCTCTATATATTCAATTGACTCAATTTTGCCTTAATTTTAAACTTTCTGTTAGTTTAATCCAATTGATAACGGCATTTGTATTTTTGACGAAAAATGATCACTAAATTACTTGGGGCTAACTCACTGAGTTGAGTACATTTATAATTTTGACTCTAAAAGCATGGCATGTCACTGGTATGTGTATTTTTTATTAAAATACTAACAATTGTAAGCAATTGGACTAAATTGAGAAAAAATCATAAATTTAGAATTAAAATTGAGCTAATTAAAATTACAGATATAAAAATGACACAAAGATTATTGGGACTACTAACATAATTTGCCCTTAGCAAAAACAAAATGAGAGTGGTTTCTCAAGGTGCTAGCTTCAATCCTCACATGTTTTATGGTAAATGAAGCCAACAGGTCTGATTGGATGTAACTGAACGATGGATGACAACAGCTAAATTGCAGATTTGAATTCTCTCTAACACTTTTTTTCATCCAACAATTCAACAATTAATTATTATCACTAGTTATGACTTTTGGATCAACTATTTTATGATGAATAGATGAAGAAAATGTTGGAAAGAATTTTCTTTCTTAAACCACTCGCATTTTGGGAAATGTCCATATGGCAGGTATATAGGGTAGTGAAGTTGCTTTCTTGAGAGAAGCATATTTGCGTAGAAGTATAATTGGTTACCTCGATATTTGGGGCAGAAATCTACATGCAATTTGGAGATATGGATTTGGGATTCTGGAATTCCAATACACACAAGACTCGGAAGATTTTCAAGTTCAACACTGAAGTCGTTGTCATCGTCATCGTCATCATGATCATGATCATGATCATCAACATAATAATCTTCTTCCTCACTGAAGTCGTTATCTTTGTCATCGTCATCATGATCATTATCATTATCATCTTCTTCTTCTTCTCTGGTAACAATCTTTTCTACTTTCTTGCAATTTCCAATTCTTAGATAATTTAGACGCACCAGGATCTTGACCGTGGAAATTGTGAACAGATATCTCAAGTTGTCACACCTCTCCACTTCTAGGGATGTTAGATATTTGAAACAATGAGTTTGTTGGGAAACATTCTTCCATATATGCGTCAACTTGGGCAAATTCATCAATTTCAAATTTCCTAACCCAATGATCATTGTTGCATCCTCACCAGTAGTTCCAGCGCATACCGACCCTTGGAGGTCAAATATTGTTTCCAGTGAATCACACCACCATACCTTCAGCCGGTCTAGATCTTCTAGTCTTTTCATGTAATTCCACGAGATCACATTTGATAATTTCCCGCAAAATTGGACCAACATGGATCTCACTCGGACAAGCTGGTCAACTTCAAGTTGGTTGTGCCACATCTCTATTGATCCATTTATGTCTGTGATGGTAAGATTTTCAAAGGGGGAAAAATAATTGCGTCTCGAAATAAACTGCAAGTCCATTAAACTTAACTGTGTTAGTGTTAGTGACATTGTTACTTTACCCCAAACCTTCATTTTATTCAGGAGTTTTGGGGATAGTTTGGAAATAAAATGAAATTTTAAATTATGTTTTGGTATCATATCAACAATTTTCATTTGATCATATTCGGCAATTAACAGTGGCGATAAAATTGATTCAACATCAATTGATATTATTAAAAGAATAGAGGTTAATTTTTGAGTGCTAGTTTGAGGACAAATGATATTTTCTGCCCTATAAAATATTTGCATAATGTAAGATACCCAACAACGATTAAAATCTTTCTTGGTAAGTCAACATTTAAAAGATCAAATCATGAGTATCTTTTACGCTGTGTTTGGATTATGAATTTAGATAGCAACTTGAAAAGGAAACAATAAAGAAAAAATTAGTTTATACTTTAATCACATTGACCTTTTTCCTTTTCTATTTCAAAATTCCTACCTAAATCCATGATTCAAAATACAACCTTAGTATTTGAACAATAGCCAAGGAAAATGAAGGGTTTAAACTTAGGACACAACTGCATGGAATTTAATTAAAGAAAAACAGTAGCATCCAAATGGTTTGATGTTGTGTTTGGTTCATGAATTTGAGGAGAAATTTGAAAAGGAAAAGAGAAAATATAAATAAAATGTGAGTGAAATTAATATAATTATATTTACCTAAATTTCACACACATTTTTTATTTATTTATTTCCTATTTTCAAATCTATGTCCAAATTCGTGAACCAAATACAATCTTAAAATAGAATAATCAGACACAATATGGTACAAGAGCTTGTATGGAATCTGAAAATGAATTTTAGAATACAGTAGTCTATCATCAAGAAAAACTATAGTAAAGCAGTGCTTCAAGCCAAAAATTAAATAGAGAAATCGCGTTTTCTATTTAAATTTTACACATCCAACTCTCTTCCCTAACACCTGTTAGACAGTTACCATCTCACTCTACAAGTATAATAAAAAAAGAAAAATTACATAGTAGTCCCTAAATTTTGCAACTCTCACCTAATTTTTAATAAGTTGTATATATAAAAGTTCATGGGTTAATTACCACAAAAAAAAAAATCCCTAAGATTTCACGCATTTTTCACTTTAAATTCCAATATTTCAATTTTGATAAATTAAATCTTGAAATTTCATCCGTGTTTCAATTTGCACCCTCCATTTATCTTCGTCTGTGTAAGGTAACGGAGGAGGTTTAACGTGAAAAACATTGGGGTTTAATGTGAAAAATACATGAAGTCTTAGGGTTTTTTTTGTGTATTTAACCATTTTTTTAAAATTAAAATCATTAAAAACAAAAAGGTTTAATTACAAAATAAATCTCAAAGTTTCATGTATTTTTCACATTAAACTCCCTTTGTTACCTTACGCAGACAGAGACGGACGAAGGAGGCAAATCGAAATACGAATGAAACATCAGGATTTAATTTGTCAAAATTGAAACATTAGGGTTTAAAGTAAAAAATGTGTAAAACCTTAAGATTTTTTTTATAATTAACCCAAAATTTATTTATAAATCTTTTTCATTTTTTTAAATATCATGGTTAAGACTTATGTGCGTATATATATATATTCCCTAAGAAGGCTTCACTCATTAAGAGACAAGATCCAAAAAGTCATTGTCACAATAACGAGTACCAATATAAACTTATGGACTTTAGAGCGTTAAAAAAAAAAAAAATTACGGACTTTGAATGGAGAATTTGAGTAGGGATAAAGCAGTAAGATTCAAGAGACCTAAAAATCTTTAATAATATATCAAATTAGAGTAACGTTTTTATTCAGTTGGCAAAATTAATTGGAGGTGTTGTTGAGCTTCTAGGCCCATCACGAAGCCAACCTCAATGATCTAAGCCAATCATAACAAAAAACTATCAAGAAAATCAATCAGATTGTTTAGACAACTATAATTACATGATTATATCACATTTGTCATATAGAAATGGACAACAATTATAATTTTATTATATACTATTTATTATTTTGAAAATAAATGTAATATAATAATGTAATTATAGTATTCAAATTAATTTAATTTTTTATAACGATGATCTTCACAACTTGTCATAATTTTAACAAATACGGCAAACCACCTTTGATAGAAATACCATAGGACACATTTTATACATTAGCCAAAATTAACACAAATTAAGGAGTGCATGACATGAAAATGAATTTGTTTATACAATAAAAAAAAATACACAAAATAGGATTCCTTTAATATGTAAATCCCATATCTAAAAGTATAATGACTCGACCCAAAATAATTAGTTTTATTATTTGCATCAATTAAAATATGTGTATTGTTTACACATTCAAAAAATATGTGAACAAAATTGAACTAGATGGGTATTGATTGACTAATTGAGCATCTCAAACTGTTCAAATCAAGTGGGAGTTATGATCAAATCATGGTGGGGAATTAATACAATTTATCATATCATATATTATCAATATATTAGTTTAATAAAGAACACTCTGGTTAATCATTTAAATTTAAAATTAAAATTTTGGGGGCAATTGTCTGAAATTATATATTATTTTTTTTATCCATAATGATAACAACAATTTCAAATATCATATAACATTTACCCATATATCTATTTATTCACAAATCTGTCATTTTGTCCACATGTCCATCTATTTGTCCATTTATTGTTCATCAATAAACTAGAATGGAGAACTCCAAGAATTGATGTTTACAAATTTGTTTACCTAATAAATCTTTGTTAAAATATATGGAAGAGTGGTTGGGCTAGGTAGGGTAGGGGCGTACGATTATCACAAGTCCCATTTGCTAATTTAAATTGTTTTTTTTTTTTTATGAAAGTCTTTGTGTATAGATCATAAAATATAATAATAATAAACTAATCATATTAATTCAATAATTAAAACAATATGATTTTATCATCTTTGTCTTCAAAAAAATGGATTCAAAAAACTGGACGATCTTCCATTTTTTTTTTTTTTTTTGAACATAAATATGATAAAATTACAATATTATGATTATCATATCAATATGATTTTTTAATTGATAATTTATGCACAATTCTCACAAAATAAACAATTTAGATTATTGAAATATCTTAATTGTTTATTTTTTAGAGCCCTTTGCGTAAATCTTCCAAACAAAAAATTATCTCGATCTGATAATTGAAACATGTTCAATTTGTCATCTAAAAAAAATCGTTGGTCTATTTTCAAAAACAGACATTTGCCATCCATTTTTCTTTGCAGGAATTGATAATTAATTAACGGTGAATGCTATATTTTAAAGTTAATTAACGTACCTTTCCATCCAAGAGATGGAGTTGAGACGAGGCTGAAAAGTCTTCCTGTTGTTGCTCTAGCTTACGCTGAAATGCTGATGGGAGTATCTTCATTTTGGGACAGTTGATTACTTCTATTATTTCCAACAATGATCCCTCAATCATACAAGCCTCAGAGCAGAAACTATTAAGGCTTGGCAAATCACTGAGTTTGACACTATTCAGTTGAGGGAACATGATAATATTTGATATCCCTGCATCATCTGCATGTGGTTCATTTCCAATGATTGATTCCATCATACCACATTCAGTTACCTCTATTTCTTGTAGTTTTTCAAGACTTTTGGCTAGAGAGTATGAGATTAGATTTCTCAAACTATCACAATCATTTACTATTAAGGATCTTAGATTCTGAAAGCCTTGAATTCCTGGTAAATTGTCCTTCCAAACATGTGTCAACTTTCGTAGATGGCTTAGTTCCACCTTTTTTAATGAAGGGAGTGCCCAATCTGATATGCCATCTTCCCAAACAAGTCCTTCAAGGTCAAAGGCTACTCCAATAGATCGACAGTCCTTCACTTTAAGTACTTCAAGATTTTGCATGCCCTTAATTGAATTGGATGGAAAAAGAATATTTGAGAGCCCATCACAAAGTTCAACTCTCATCTTTCTTAGTTTTGCTTCAAGTTCCCCAGGCCAAATTTCCATAAGATTCTCCATGTGATAGATGGACAATTCTTCAATGGTAGCCAATTTATCCTGTGAGTTCATTCACATGGTGTTACAAACATAACTAAGCACAACAAACTTGATTCCATTAAGCATCATCCATTTAGTTTTCAAATTAATATACTTCATATTTGAATAATTAAATGTAAACAGTTCTTACAAATCTATTGCAATACATTTTTAGATCATTGACCTAAAAAACCTAACCCATTTTATTAGATTCTTGAATTTTCCAAATATAAAAATACACACAATTTATTTTTGGTATACTGAGAGTCTTAGGCCCCATTTGGGAATAGGTCATTTTAGTTGGCTATTTAACTATTTTAATCGGCTTTTTAACTATTTTAATTTGGCTAAAAAAGTTGTATTTAGAAAAATAATTGACTTTTTTTTTATAATTGATTTGATGGTTGTAAGAGGAAAAAAAAATAAAACGATTATGGTTCGGATGTGACATTTTGTCTTATTAACTATTTTAATCTATTTTATCTTTATTAACTATTTTAACCCAAATTCAACTTTCCAAATAGGGCCTTAATCTAGATTCTTAATCCATCAGAATCTTAATACACCATATATTCATAAATTTTCCAAATATAAAAATACACATTAAATTCAAGGTGATGGGGCGTCGAATCAATCAGTAGTTCAATGAGGTACAAGGATTTTTTTTCATGGTTATCAGATTCTTAATTTAGATCGTAAGATCTTACGATTTTATAATTTTAGTTGGGTCAAATAATTCGAATCACAATAAAATCTTATATTTATTAAGGGTTGTTCTAGCAAGTGCAAAAAAAATTAACTGTTTTACTTATTACGAAAAGACATGAAAAAATTAAAAAATGATATAACCTAAATATGTCAATAACTTGACTTTTTTGACAATTTCCAAAGAAGCCTAAGATCTTGCAGTGACCATAATTATAGTTATAAAATCGTATAGGAGACATTATAATTCTGATTCTATTAGCACTATGATCCTGCTTTTACTACAATCCCAATCCTACTAATTTTTTTTTCTTATTATTTATTTCTTATATCTATATGTGTATCTATAAATTTGACTATAAACTTATTTCACACGTCTCTTCTGATTTATGTTAACTTTGAAAATAGGAAAAGACGACAATACACACCTTTTGAGGGGTGCATACCATAAGTGCTATAACTATAGAAGAAATGACATAATTTCATATTGTTTGGGTCATAATTAAAAAAAAAAAAAAAAAAAAACTCATAACCAAAATCTCAAAATAATGTCATAACTAAAGAAGAAAATTTATCATAACTAACGAAGAAAATTTTTCATAACTAAGGGTGCATATGGTATAGGGTGTGTATGATAGAATTCTTCTTGAAAATCTATTATAAGGCAAATTACACCGTGGTCCCTATATTTTATCCCTTGTGCATTTTGATCCCTACACTTTCAATCGGCTCAATTTTGACCCTTAATTTTAAATTTTATTTCAATTTGGTCCAATTAATAATATCGTTAAGTGTTTTTTGAGAAACATTATTACTAAATTAATTGAGGTTAACTAATTGAGTTAAGTTTACAATTTTGCCCTAAAAAATATGGCACATGACACTTATGTGTGTGTTTTCTATAAAAATAAAAAAATAAATAAATAAAAAACTAAGAATAATAATTAATTGAAACAAAATCATAAATTCATGATCAAAATTGAACCAATTGAAAGTACAAAAATTAAAATGACACAAGGAGTAAAATACAGAGATTACTGTCGTAATTTGCCCTATATTATATTAAATTTACCATTTTTCTTTAATGATTTCAAAACTATGTAACATACATTTTTTTAATTTTAATTTGTATTAAAAGTAGAATCTTCCAAAGACACCACACTAAAAAAATTCACTGGTGTAAGGAGTAAATTGGGAAATAAAGTTTAGGGTCAAAAAATGAATTGGTAATACTTCAAGGGCACAAAGTTGATTTACCTTAAAAATTAAAAGTGTATTAACTTGTAGTTTTTTTATCAATGTTTTTCAAATCTATATGGATTAGCCTTAATTCATAATAATAATTTAAAGAACATTGTAAAAAGCTTTATCAAATTCAGATTTTATAAGTAGGGTTTTTCAATAGAAAATCCCATATTGAATTCGTACAATAATAATTCTCATATATTTTCGTTATAATCCCTGAAGTCCCATTGAACAGCTAGTTCAAGTCTCTATGTTATGAATTGTAGGTGTTAATTTTTGTTTGGCAAATCATTAGTGTCGTTAGATTAATCTTCAGAATTGTTTAGATTGATCTTTGTCATACATATTGATTGATATTTTTTGTTATACATTCATGGGAACTGCTAGGGTGTGTACATCATCAAAATGTGCACATCATGTGCACCTTACTTTTTAACCAATACATATCAAGAAGTTTAATTTGAACTATTAAATAATTTAATTAGAAAAATTGAGGACCTTCTCAACCTGTTATAATTTTCTTTATTGAAGACTCTCTCAAAAACTCATAATCAATTGTGGTCATCGAAACTCTCTTATTCTAATGGATGGTACAATCAATTAAATAACAATAATATAAATCTATACCAATCGATTGTACATTCAATTGTGATTGTTCAATCCACCTTTCATTTACAATGGCTACTAATTGATTGTACGATCAATTGTGGTCTTTCAACTCAACTTATTTTGCAATCAATTATGATTTTCCATTCACTCTTTCATGCCAATTGAATATACAATTACTTGTGCTATAAAGACAAAAGTTAGGACAGTGTCATGATATTTGTGTTATGTAATTGTACTATAACGACAAAAGTTAGGACAGTGTCATGATATTTGTGTTATATATATTATACAATTGATTAATCAATTGTGTTCGGAAGTTTAAAAGTTGGGATATTTTGTGAATATTGTTATAATTTTGGAGAAAAATTTATAATCAACGGGCTATGGTTATGATTTATTAGTAAAAGTTATGATTTGTTATGGTGAATCACAATAAAAAAAATGTTATGATAATTTGTTCGAAATAATTACATTTGTTATAAGTCATTGTCGTATTGTTATGATTGATAGTGTCTTTATTATGATACCGTTGTATATATTATGACATTGTTATAATAATTGTAATTGTTATGATATTTGGAAAAATTTATGATTCTTTCATGTAACATGTTGGATGACCAGTTTAACAAGTCACTTTTTATGATACGACACAATATGGGTCACACAATAGTTGCATATCATATGTTGTTTCAGAAGGTGCACGTCATACTATTGTATACACCCTAAAAAAGTGTAAACTATTTGCAAGGTATGATATTTGTGGGATTGATTACCACAAATGTCATAACTTAATATTTCCCAGTCATAACTAAAAAATAAAAAATTAATAAATTAATAACTAAACATATTTTGAGTCATAGCCAAAACAGTATCATAATCAACATGACAATGTATATAACCAAGTCATAACAAATATCACACTAATGAGTTATAACTAACACCACCAAAATTTATTTAATATTTCAAGATATGAAGAATCATTACAATAACAAAAAAAATTAAAAATATAGTCTTACTATTTTATGATTTAACAAATCTAGATTACAACAAAAGAAAAAAAAAAATTAAACTTATAATACAAAATAAAATTTAAACAATTACGGAAAAGTGTTAATTAAATAGTACTTTTATTGTATTTTTAAATGGGTATGGCTTCTCTCCAGTTTGTGATTGAATTGGAGGGTGCTATTGGGCCCGTGGAGGCCTACCACGAGTCCTATTTTGATAATCTGAATCATTCAATGTGTAGAACTTGTCAAGTACTATATACCTGCAAAAAATCACGTTGATCGGATATCGATAGCTACGTGATCAAATCAGTTTTGTATATAAAAAAATGGACGGTGAAAAAATAAACAGTTGACAAAAATCTGATCCGATGAGATAGCTATCGATATTCGATCAACATGATTTTTTACAGACATATAGTACTCGACGAGTTGTACATATTAAACGGTTCGGATTATCGAAACGAGACCAGTGGTGGGTCCCCACAAGCCTAACAGCACCCTCCAGTCCGATCACGGACGGGAGGGAAGCCAAACCCTCTTTAAATATAGAACTAATAAGCATTCATAATTTACTATGACCTTTCAATTTAATTGTGAACTTAGATTAGTTGAATTAAATTCTTATTTTTCAGTTTCCTAAAATAGTTAGGGCTAGGTGAGAATTTTTGATATAACTCAAACCTTACACGTAATTAACAAGTTAGACTAATATGAAATTTTTTTTTTTTCCCATTTAAGATATGTATTTTTTTGTTACATATTTTAGTTTCATTCTATTAATATATATAATTATATATTATAATTTTTTCATTTAAGATATGAATTGTTTGTTACATATTTTACAATCATTCTATTAAAAAATATATAATAATTATATGCTATATTTTTTTAAAAAAAATAAGGAAATATAATTGAGTTGAAATCAAATATTTTATGAATAATTTTATTTAGTAGAGATTAATTTCATAAAATTTAACTTATACCATACACTTGGTACTTTTAACTAAGAGTGAAAGTTTTAACATGAAACATTATAGACACAAACCAAGAATGACATGATACAATAAAATAAAAAAATAAATAGATTAAATTAGTATTGAAGTAATTATGACATAAATTTAAAATAAAACCACATGATACTTATTTCTAATTGTGAGCCCTAAATTTTATCAAAATTTGGAAGCAGAGGCAACGGTTGACCGGCCCTAAATCGAGCTAATTAAAATTATAAGAACTAAATGTCAAAACGACTAAAATACAAAAACTACAAATATAATTTTCCCTAAATCTTTTCTTATATGATTACATTGACTATATATATAGTGATTAACTAAAAAATTGCGTAGATGCTGACTTAATTGTAGCTTACATAACCCAGTTTACACTTTATTTATTGGGAAATTTTAATATACACCCCTTCAAAAGGGTGTATCATATGCACACTTAGTTGTGTCATTTTCGATTTTAATTAATTTTTTCTTAAGTTATGACATTATTTTAGTTATGTCCCATGTTGGATTTAGTTATGACAATTTTTTTTATTGTTTTTAGTTATGACTCATAAAATATAAAATTATATCATTTTTCTTTTTAATTATAAGATGCATATGGTACACAACTTTTAAAGAGTGTGCTCCATAGTTTTTCCGTATATTATTTTATAAAGTTTAATATCTCAAGTTATTATTAGAACAAAATAAATTAAAACCCAATTTACATTAAATTTATAATGTTTAATTAAATATCTATTTATTCATTTATGATCCGGACAAAATGAATGAACCATTAAGTTAGTTCACCGAAGTTAAAAAGATATTCTGAATAAATATTTTAAAATTGAAACCACTCAAATATATCATTTTTAAAACGGTCGTGCTACATACACTAATTAGTGTACTAACTAGTTTACTAACACTAGTTATGATATTATTATTGACTCCACTCATTAATTATATTACAAATACTAAAAATCTTTTAAATTATGCCACATCATCAATTAATACACTAATTAATATACTAATTGATGCATATAGTACTATTCTTTTTAAATTAATCAACAGAAAATTTGACTTTGTAATTATGTAACACTTTTCATGTGAACTTTCGAACTCAATTCCTATAGGGAGAAATTTTATACCTTTTATGATAATTGATTTATTTCTTCCTCATTATGGAGTTGTTGAGCTTGGTGGGTTGACAGGAAAAGAAATTATGAATTTTCTCAACTTTTTGCCCTATGCGGTGGGCTCCACCTCAATGATTTATTCTAATATATAAATATTAAAAAAATAGAAATCTTTGGAACCTCTTTCTTGGGTTCCGTGACCTTCAATTTGATCTTGAGTAATGCTACGCAGCTCGATTTGAGCCCCCTTGAATCCCCCTAATTTACGAAACGACGTCGTTTCGTCGTTTTCATTTTTTTTTTTTTTTTTCAATCAGAAAATCAGAAGAAGAAAGAAAGAAGAGAAGAAGAAAGAAAGAAGAAGAGAAGGCATAGGCGGAGGCGACGGCGGCCGGGCGGAGCTGCGACGATCAGCGGAGCTTCGACGATCGGCGAAGCTGCGACGATTGGCCGGAATGCAGGGGCCTCTATGTGTGTGTGTGTCTCCATTCCCTCTTCTCTCTTCTCTCCCTCTCTGTTTCCCTCTCTCCTCTCCTCTCTCTTTCTCTCTCTCTCTTGCCTTCACCTTCTTTTCCCCCTCTTTTCCCTCTGTTTCCTTCTGTTTCCATTTTCGGGGGATTTGGGGGGAGCTCATTCGAGCTCCCAAGCTTTATCCTTTGATCTTAATCCTTGGTGTGTAGAGAGTCCACTCATGTATGTATGAGCCTCACATTATGAGTGGTTGGGATGAAATTAGGAATTGTGAGGGTCAGGTATATATGGGGTCTCTATTACAATTGCAAAAAAAATAATATGCAAGTCTACATTTTAAATTTAATAATTTGTTAATAAGATAATTGGTTGATAATTAAAAAATAATGAAGAGAAAGTTAATTTAGATATTTTAATAGAATGTCACATTACTAAATATACAAAGTGAATGTAATTTTTTGACCTGAATAATAATACTCATAAATATTTTAAGAACAAACATTTTTGCTGTTAAAAGTGAAAATATTATTACAAAAAATATTAAGATTCAAATTTCAACCAAATATTTTTATCCTCAAAAGTGAAAATATATTATTACAAAAAAATATTGGGCAGCAAATTCAATCGGTAGGAAAAGATGGACCGAGAAAGTAAAAAAAATGACGGCTAGTGATAAAATTTTAAAATATCACTGGTTAATGTACTTTTAGAAATAAAATAATTTGGTGTTAAAAAGGTTTATTTTCTGACAAAAAAATTGTTCTAAAAAGGTAGCAATTTATTATTAAATGTCTAGTTTTATCGCTAAAAATACAACAATGAATTTTTTGGCAACTAAAATATTTTGTTTCTAAATTTTTTTCTCTAAAAATTGTTATAGTGATCCAAACCATTCATTTGTTGTAATAGTAATGCAAACCGCACTATTCATTTGTTGTAGGGATCCGAACCATTCATTTTGTATGACCCTCCTAAAAAATCATTCATACCAAAAAATCAAGCTAATTTTTTGTTTTTTAAAATAGAATTTTCCATACAGAGCAACATGGCCCTATATGATCCTCTCACTTCAATGCAAAGCCCACCATTATGGTTCAAGATATATAAATTTTATTTATTTTTATTTGGTAGGAATAAAGATATATAAATACAAATATGTATGTAAACACACAATTATGAAAAGTGATGCAGACGATCTTATTACCCAATTATGAAAAAATTTAAAACTCAAATAGAGATGTAATAGTAAATAAAATGAAAAGTGGTTCACAAATTAGCAATTAATTAAGCTCTTAAATAAGAAAAGCATACCTTGTCGTTGAAGAGGGGTTGAATGATGGGATCACAATTACTCTCTGAATCTGAAGCAGGACAGAGACGCTTCAGCTTTGGCATATTCGACAGTGACAAGGACCTCAGTTGTGGCAGCTCAATTGCATTCATAGCTTTGCAGATAGCAGTCAAACTTGGCAGGTCTCTGAGATGCAATTTCTTTAGTTTAGGAAACTCGATTTTATCTGTTGTTATTGCTGCTATTTCATCCTCTCCTCCTTCACTCGAAACAATTTCTTCCATCATCTCACAGAAAACTATGGAAAGGTCCTGCAGTTGCACTAGATCTCTAGCTATGGAAAGTGATAACATACTTTCCAGTTTATCACAACCTTTCACATATACAATCGTCAGGTTGCCGAGCCATACAAGTTGGGTGGGACCCTTCCACAAATTTGTCAGTTTAGGCAGGCAAGACAGTTCCAACACTTTCAATGCACTGAAAGCCTTGTTCGGTAGTAGGCATTCATGACTAGTAATTCCTTTGAAATCACTCTGTGGAACCCCATCTGCTGTATTGATGAGGTATTCCAAATCATCCAAGTATCGTAGGCTCAACTTCGTTAAGCATTCAAAACCACCTTCGCCGACCAAATCACGGAGAATTTTCAAACCTTTTACCCGGGCTAAAGTCAGAATTTCAGTGCTCTTCAACAGAAAATTAAGCCTCATTTCAATAATGGCACTCATGTTTTCAACTTCAAGCTGCAACTGATTTGATAACAAAGGATAACATAAAGGGGTGTAATAGTGAAATCCAAAACCAACGCATATATTGAACCTTTTCAACTTCTCAATGACCAAACCTCTCGGCCAGAAGGAAATGTTTATTAGATCAATATCCAAAGCCACCAAATTGGACAAGGACGCCAGCTCATCGATAATTGCTTTAGCACCTTCTTTGCTTTCTTCAACTTCACACCAACTTCGAAATATAGACCCAACATACAACTCTTCTAGCTTTGATAAGCTTGACAAAACCCCTGCGTAAATCCTTTCCACTACACATCCCAACAAATCAAGTACCTTCAAGTGAGCAAGGTGACCTATTATTTCTTTTGGCAATTCCTTGATATAAGAGCCGCCAAACCTCAAAATTTCCAGATTCTCTAATGCTCCGATAACAGAGATATCATCATCAATAAGTCGGCAATGAAAAAGTGACAAGGTTCGAAGGTTGGTCAAGCATCTAAGTGATGTCGTCAATGAGCCGTACATATCGGATAAAGCTAGCACTTTAAGTTCTTTCATTCCTTGGTAAAAACTATCTTGGGTCTCTTGTACTTTGACTTCCTTCATTCCTTTGTTGAGATCTTTTAATGAGATTGGTGGTAATCCAGCATTGCAATCTAGCTTTAGAAGATGAAGATTTGGAAATTCTAAATTACTAGGAAGCCAATGCATACCATCAACTTTTAATGAAATTACAGTGTTTTTTTGGAGTCGGTCTTTCTTGGGCCATTCTTTCAATACTTCATCACATCTCACGACAATCGAATGCTCCTTCCTAGATGCAATTGATATAGCCACGTCACGTACGACATCATGCATTTTGATACACTCTTCATTTTCACTTTCCATCAATAGATAGCATTTTTTTAAGTCATCAACTAAGGAATGTACTCTGTTTCTTGCTTGGTGCACACTATCAATGCGCTCAAACAACTCTATCCCAATCGCATATCTAACGAGATCTTCAATTGAAATATCAAAATCTTCCGGATATAAAGAACAGAGCAGAAAGCATTTCTTAACTTCATCACTATCAAGGGAATCATAACTCAACTCCAGAGATTTAAACACCTTTTCATCTACTTCAGTGATGTTTTTGACCATAGACTTTTGTAATTGTTCAAGAGCGGAATCCCATGAATGCTTGTTTTTGCATCTAAGTGCCCTCCCTACTGTAGCAATAGCAATCGGCAAGCCTCCACATTCCTTCGCAACTGCCATCTGCGTCAACAGCAAACCAGTTGGGTGACTTGTACCTTCGTCCGAAATTTCAGCCATCTCCTTGAAAAGATTCCATGCTTCTTCTTTATGTAAGACGCCAACCTCAAAATTCTCGTGTGTGCCCATGCTGTTGCATACATCTTTATTTCTTGAAGTCATCACAATTTTGCAACCCTTGTGATTATCTCCGAATGGAATTCCAATGTCATTCAATTCTAGTCTCTTCCATACATCATCCAATATTACAAGGACTCTTCCAAAGCTCAATATTTTTGATCGTATCTTCCCTGCTCCAGTTGGTAAATTGTTTCCCCCAAAATCTTGTAAATTCAATATTTTGGCTATCTGGACTTGAATAGTAATCAAGTTTGGGTTTTGGGACACTACTACCATCACTATAATATCGAACATTTTTTTTTCTTCCACTCTCTTGGCAACTTCATTCACCATAGTTGTCTTACCAACACCTCCAATCCCACATATCCCAATCACATAGATACTATCATCTGTCAGTGCCTCCATAACTCCATTCATAATCGATCTTCTAGATTCAAACCCCTTAAAACCTCCAGTGAATACAAATGTTGTCCCCACAGAAGGTACAACTGTAGGATAGGATACTCTAGAGAAAACTCCTCCTCCATGTAGCTCTTCCACACTTTGAGCTTTCTTTGTAGCTTTTCTGCTCAAGGAATAGCGTGACTTCAAATTTGGACACCACCCATTCAGACACCCTTTGTTTGCTTTCACTTCAACCTCGAGGAATTTCTTAGCCTCTTCGTTGAGGTCGTTCACTGTTTTCAACCACCGCTCGACACCTGGTGCAATAGTTTCTCTCTTTGCCTCTGCTTCTTCAACTGATTTCTGTACTCCAAATCTTTTATCTTCCAACCTTTGGACCTGCTTCTCCAGATTCTTAATGTTTCTGTCATAGAAAATCAAATAACCAAACTGGCGGCCAACTGGGGCAACCAGATATTTTCCAATCTTCATTACTACAGGAAGAACAAAGTTCACGACCATTTCTCTCACGTTTTTCTTCTGAGGATAGTGAAAACTTAAAATGTAAAAGACTAGAACACAACGAAAAGGGATTTCTACTACAATCAAAATGGAAATGAGGAAACTGAGCTTTGCAAATCAAAACAGAACAAAGAGAGAAATACTATTTTGCAGAGGATCTGAAGACAGGAAAGAAACACTTTGATGACACTTGACAAAATCAAAAGGGAAAACAAAAAAAAAATTTCCTGACAAGCAGGGTTGAATATAGAGAATTATATTGTCATTTAATGGGACTAGAAAGGAGAGCTTTTGTACTATAACAGAAATAGAAACCAAGAAGGGAGCTTTATAAAATGAAAACAGAACACACAACAGAATATTATTCTGATAATTGTTCAACAAGAGTTCTAATAGAGTTGAAGTGGAGGAGATAACAAAGCTCCCTAAAATCAAAAAGGAATACAGAATTTTTTTTTTCTTTTTTTCTGGTGAGTAACACTTGAACACAGAATAAAATTGAAGGAAGAATGTAAGATTATAGAGATTTTTTTTTTTTGGGGGGGGGGGGGGGGGGGATAAGAAGCAATGATAAAAAGATAGGAGTAATAATATATGATTAATTGAAGGAGGAAATGAAGAAAGAAAAACCTTTGAGATTTTGTTCCGTCTCTTACAGATGAAAAATGCACAGTATAATCATTCGCCGGCAGTGAAGAGTAAAGTTTTTCAGGAAGACAACAACGAAATCAAATGAAAGGAGAGTATCAAAAGCTAAACAAAGAACTCTTAACTGTTGATGCAGCACTCACCTCTTTTGAGGTTTTTCCTTTTGAGATAATACAGTTTAATAAATTAATATATAATTATATTAATTTATCTTTTAATATAATTAAAATTATCAAAATAAATACCAATGATAATTAGATACTGAAATAAATAATGGTAAATAAACATTTTAGTGTGAAAGATATTGTAATATTATTTTTTTCATTTATATGATGAAAAAGTTATTGATGAAAAATAAATTAAGTGTTATATGAATTAAAATTTTATATAAAGTCAATATAATTATATCAAAAATATAGAATTAATTATATTTTTTTTTAAATTATGACAGGTAAGTATAATTTATTTTACATACATAGAACAAAGTGCAACACATAAAGCGTATTTTGTCTTTAAAAAAAAAGAGAAATATTCATGACTGATATAATGACATGTCTTTTTAAAGTTTTTTTTTATAGTTAACTAAAAAGTTAATTTACTAGCTAAAAATTAAGCCTATAAAAAAAATTAATACTAAAATAATTAGTTTGTTTTGACATATTATAGTTTGGGCTCAGCTGTTGTATTGTTTTGATTCGCAGAGTCTATTAAGGTTTCATTCAAATGATCTGAATTGTTCTTTTTTAAATCATAATATGTAAATCATTCATAAGAAAAAACAGATCAATCCAATAATCATAATATGTTGGTTCATTACATTTGTTTTTCAAAAAATGAATGATCAAATTTTTAAATATTGTTTGTCATTTATTTTTGTCATGAACTAACGTGATTATAATTATCTAATCGATTTAATTTTTTTTCATAAATAATTGACATATTGTTTTGTTTTGTTTTTTTTTTTTTTTTTTCATAAAGTCAATCATTTTTTTTCATAATGTGACGGAGCCGCGACAAATCCCTATCGCCCAAACAACACAATCCAACTGAAGCTTATTGTTTTGTTTTGTTTTTGTTGGGGGTACCTTTTCTAATTGCCTTTATAGTGGCTAAAATGAGTTTTTTAATGGGAAATAGATATTTCAAATGAGTTAAAGTTTTTTTTTAAAAGTAAAATGAGTTTTTTAGCCAATTAATAATTGCGAGAAAAATCATAAAAATTATGGATTTATTTTCAAATGTGAGATGAGTAATTGTACATGGACTAAATTAACTTTCACAATTTATTATAATTTGGATTATTTGGTGTAATATTTTTTAATTGTTTATATATATTTATATTGTAAGAGAGTATGTTAAAGTGTTTGATAGTATAACTTTTACTTATAGTTTATTATTCAAAATTTAGTTCTTATTTTTTAAAATCTAAAAATTAATTGAATTATGAAAGAAAAAAATAAATAAAAAGTAATTGCCATTTAAAGGAAGGCGCATTTATGCTTCGATAGACCCCAACAAGAGTTGCAAACGAGTCAAACTGAGTCAAATTTTAATATGTTTAGATTTGATTATTAAGATTTTAACGAATTCGAGTCAAGTTGGCTTTGGCTTAACTCGAGCCCGAACCTATTCACAAATCTTAACGAGTCAAAGAAATTAAAAATTCATACTTAAGTATAAGACTAAAGTTACAATTGAAATTTTGCTTATACAATATATATAAATTTATTAAAAAAAAAGTCAATATGTTACCAAAATAATAATATCTACCACTACTATTATATAAATATATTATCTATAGTTAACTATTATGTACATATAAATAAATTTAGCTATTATTGATACTTATATTATTTAAATATATAAAATAATGCTCAATTAATACACATTAATATGTGTTTAGGAGAAAAAAATTTGAGTACACACCTAACTTTTGAAATAGTGCACAAAATGATTGTCTCAAAACTTAAATTCATAATCTCAAAATTATTAGGCTAAGATTTTAACATTGAACCAATAGTCACCCTTATATTTATCCTATTTGTAAATATATTTTTCTATTATTTAATACATAAATAATATATTTATTTTATTTTTTAAATAAATATTAAACAAGAAGCAGTTAACCAACCAAATTAACCAACTGAGCTTTAAATGTTTAGACTTATTTATTAAGATTTTAATAAATCCAAGCACAATATAAATTTAACCAACTGAATTCAAACAAGTCATTCTCAAATTAAAAATTCGAGCTTGTTTATGAATTATTCTATTCATTTATAACCCCAACCCAACCCAGTACAACTACCCATGTGAGGGAGGGGCCGACTCTGCTTTTGCTTTTGTTTTTGCTTTTACTTTTGCTTTTGGACCATAGCTCGAACGAGAAATAACATAAAAAACAGAAAAACGGACGACTGACCAGTGCAGTTAGATCCGTGTAACTTATCACAGATTTTATTTTGATAATATAAATTATTTAATGTATAAAATTTATTAAGTATTTTATTTATGAAAAAAAAAATTACTTTAATCAGTTATTGATAATTCCTTAATCAAATTATATTTTTGTCAATAATAAATATATTTTTAAAAATAAATTATCGACAAAAATGTGTTCTAATCGAAGGGTTGTTGATATCTGATCAACATGTAAAAATGAAATACTCAATTAGTTTTACATATTAAACTGTTCGGATTATCGAAATAGGACATATAGTAAATCCCATGAACCCATCAACATCGTCCACTCCACAAAGTAAACTAGAGAAACCTTGCCCAAAAAAAAATTACAAATAAATGATAAAAGGGTATGGTTTCTGTCCAGTCCGGGATCAGACTGGACTGTGCTGTTGGGCCCGTGGAGGCCCACTACGGGTCCCGTTTTGATAATCTGAACCGTTCAATGTGTAGAACTCGTCGAGTACTATATATATATATATAAAATCACGTTGATCGGATATCGATAGCTATATGATCAAATCAGTCTCGTATTAAAAAAATTGGACGGTGAACAAATTAATGGTTGAAAAAAAAACTGTTTTGATCACATAGCTATCGATATCCAATCAACGTGATTTTTTATAAGTATATTGTACTCGACGAGTTCTACATATTGAACGGTTCAAATTATCAAAACGGGACCTGTCGTGGGCCCCTACGAGCCCAACAGCATGGTCCAGTCCGGATCCCGGACTGGACAGAAGCCATACCCATGATAAAAAACAAGTATATTTTCATAAAATTATAATTAAATTAGGCATTGTTTGGGAAGGGCTAAAGTGGCTATTTTAGTCATAAAAGACAAAATATGCTATTTTAGTT
Source organism: Camellia sinensis (assembly GCF_055761805.1). Lineage (NCBI taxonomy): Eukaryota > Viridiplantae > Streptophyta > Magnoliopsida > Ericales > Theaceae > Camellia > Camellia sinensis. The sequence goes on along the minus strand of NC_138970.1, from coordinate 21,979,433 downwards.
ACAAAAAATTAAACATCACATCCGACTCATAATCATTACATTTTTCTCTCACAAAAAAATTCAAAAAAACTAAAAAGTCAAAAAGTCTTTCGCAAATCAAGCTTTTTAGCACCGGCTAAAATAACTAAAAAAGTTAAAAAATCAAAAAACTAACCCACTTCCCAAACCAACCCATAACGGGTCAAGATTTTTGGAAATCCAATTCAAACATCTTAAGTCGGGAGATTTGACATGGACAGGCCCACGAGGCATACAGCCCACGGCAAATCGCCCCGAACCCATCGCCTTGGACCCATAGCATAACCTGATTGGCAAAGCCCAGGACAGCTGGAGTCCACCTGGACGTGGAGGGCCAAGGGCATTCGGACACATGACAGATGAGACACAGGCCACATCAGCAGACAAAGATCTGTAGAGTTATTGCCACAACACATCACCATTAATGCAGCCCATCACAGCATTTATTACGACAACACCTCCCCGTCGGAACAGAGCCCCCTCACCCTGAACAAGGTAAGCTACGGCACAGGCTTTCGGCGGAAAGAGGGCACGTCACAAAGGACAGTGAAATGATTACCAAAGGATATAAGCAACAAGAGAAGCACAAGAAAAGGTTAAGCTTTTTATCTCTCCATCTTCTTCCCTACATTTTCCTGTTTTTCCTCTACTAATTCTCTCGCCGGAGGGTTCACTGGGGGACTGCCCCGTTCCCCTTTGGACTTGCTTGCAGGTCATTTGACAGAATCACCACCCGAAACCGGAACCTGAAGAACCTGGGCTAGCCTGACCCATCCACACGGGACGGACTGTATCATCAGTTGGCGCCGTCTGTGGGAAACTTTGTGGTTTATTCGTGCGCTAGTTGTGTTCACTATCGCCGGAGCCCTCTCTTTTCACCGTTACCTTTTCCTCTCACCCGTCCAGGTGTATGGTCACGACTAGATCCATGGCTTCTCACCATAATACCACCGATCACCAAACAGACCCTTCCCATCCAAACAACCCACCACAATACATCATCGAACTTACTAACAGCATTAACCGCATGGCCGAGCAAAACCAGGCCCTGATCAACGCCTTACTCCAAAGAAACCTAACCGCCCCACCCCCAGACATTCCACCCAACCAAGAAAGAACCCCGGGCCACACTGCTCCACCACCCCCTCCGCCCAACCCAGAAGGTTTACAACCCCCTCCTCCTCCACATATGAGCCTACCACCTCCACCTCCACCTCCACCTCCACCTCCACGACCGTCAGTCGTGGCACTCGCCCCTGAGGGGGAAGCCAGCAGTGTCCAGCCTCCACTGACCGACCATGGCGACAACATTCCCCTCTGGGACGTTGAACTCCGAGCTATGAAGCTCCAACTACAAGGGGTCATGCAGAACATTCAGCACAAGCCCTCAGTCACCGCCAACTCTCCTTTTGTTGCCTCCATCCGCGACAAACCATTGCCTGCCAAGTTCAAAATGCCCACCATTGACTCCTTTGATGGCACGACGGACCCAATCAACCATCTGGAAACCTACCGCACCCTCATGATCCTCCACGCTTTTCCTGACGAGATCATGTGCCGAGCTTTTCCAGTGACACTGAAGGGATCAGCTTGGTTGTGGTTTAGCCAGTTACCGGCGGACTCCGTCTCCACCTTTCAACACCTCAGTAACTCTTTCCTGAGCCATTTTATCGGAGCCCAGCGTCAGAGACGCCCAGCCATCCAACTCCTTAACATTCGTCAAACTGAGGGGGAGTCGCTCCGCAGCTTCGTCACCCGCTTCAACACCGAAGCCCTTCAAGTAGCTGAGAATGACGACAAGGTCATTCTCACGGCTTTCATGGCCGGCCTGCGGTCGTCGGATTTCCTTTTTTCCCTCTCCAAAAACCCTCCAACCACCATGGCAGCCCTTCTATCCAAAGCCCAGAAGTACATGAATGCTGAAGATTCTCTGGCCGCTCGACAAGAACCCACCCCTAAAAATCCGACCCCTAGAGACAAGAGGAAAGACTCTGAACCAAGGACCGCCCAGTATAATAACCAAACACCCCACTATAATGACCGACCCCCCCGTGCCGACCGGACGACTCCGACCAGACCGCCCGGTCGGTTTGAGCGATACACACCTCTCAACTCCCCTATGGAGCACGTCCTTAATCAGATCCAACGGGACTACCCCCTCAAGTGGCCCCTACCTTCCCGAAACCCTTCCACTCGAAAAGATCAGTCCAAATACTGCCGTTTCCACCAAGACCATGGTCATACCACCGACGAGTGTATTAACCTCAAAGATCAGATTGAGACCTTCATACGCCAGGGCCGCCTCAGCCGGTTCACAGATAACCGCCCTCCACAGAGACAAAGAACCGACCTCACCAGGAACAATCACCGACAAACACCACCCCGCAACCAAGGCCCACCTAACCAAGGCCACGATCGCCCACCACCACAGCCTCAGCCTCCTGGTAATCCCCCTCCACCAGTCGGAGAAATCCGAGTTATCTCAGGCGGCCTTGCTTGCGGGGGACCATCCCGCTCGGCTCAGAAGGCAGAACTCAGAAAAATAAGGCAGGGCTCAGACAAAGCGGTGGCGACGGTGGACCGACCTCCCAAACAGTCAAAACAATGGATCGAACCCATCACCTTCACCGACACCGACTGTGCAGGAGTCCGTTACCCACATGATGACCCCCTTGTCATTTCCGCCATCCTCTCCAACTACAAAGTCAGACGAGTCCTCGTAGACAACGGCAGCTCTTCAGACATTATCTTCCTCAATTGCTTCCGCCAGCTCAAGATTGGGGAAGAGAGCTTGTCTCCTCTCCAAACCCCTCTGGTCGGCTTCACCGGTGACCGCATTACCTCCATCGGCTCCATCGATCTACCTATCACCATTGGCGAGCACCCGCGGCAGACCACTAAGTTGCTCACCTTCCTTGTGGTCGACTGCCCCTCTGCTTACAACATCATCCTCGGCCGCACAGCCCTCAACGCCTTCCAAGCCATCACATCTACATATCATCTTGCCATCAAATTTCCTACCGATCTCGGTGTCGGCACTGCCAAAGGAGAGCAGACCGTGGCCAGGGAGTGTTATGTCGCCTCACTCAAGGAAGTCAAGCTAAAAGAGGCCATGATCATCGAAGGGCTTGACGTCCGAGATGAGGACGAGCTGGTTAGAGGTGAACCTGTAGAGGAACTTATTGAAGTTAACATTGATCCCACCAACCCAATCAGAACTGCCAAGATTGGCAGCCAATTACCTTCCCAAGTCAAGGCCGACCTTACTGCTCTCCTGACCGAGCACAGAGATGTATTCGCCTGGACCCATTCTGACATGCCAGGCATCGACCCCTCCTTCATAACCCATCGCCTCAGCATCGAGCCCCACTTTCGACCCCACCGCCAGAAGCAACTCATTTTCCATCCGGAGCGCAACACCCTCATAGCCGCCGAAGTTGACAAACTCCTCGAGGCCCAATTCATCAAAAATGTGGACTATCCTAGGTGGTTGTCCAACGTGGTCCTCGTCCGCAAACACAATGGCAAATGGCGGCTCTGTGTCGACTACTCTGACCTGAACCGAGCTTGTCCCAAAGACAGCCACCCCCTTCCCCGCATAGATCTGCTAGTCGACGCCACGGTCGGTCATCAAATGCTCAGCTTCATGGATGCCTTCTCTAGGTACAACCAAATCCTGATGCACACATCCGACCAGGGGCACACATCATTTATCACCGACCGAGGTACCTACCACTACTGTGTAATGCCGTTCGGATTGAAGAATGCTGGGGCCACTTATCAGCGGCTGGTTAACGCCGTTTTCCACCACCAAATAGGTCGGAATATGGAAGTCTACGTCGACGACATGCTAGTCAAAAGCAAATACTCTTCCGATCGCCTTGCTGACTTACGTGAGACCTTCGCCACCTTGCGCAAGTACCAGATGAAGCTCAATCCAGAGAAGTGCGCCTTTGGCGTAGGGTCTGGCAAATTTTTGGGCTTTATGGTCAGTCAGCGCGGCATCGAAGCTAACCCTGAGAAGATTAAGGCCTTGGTTGAGATGCAGTCGCCTAGGACGGTCAAAGAAGTTCAGAGACTCACGAGCCGAGTGGCGGCCCTCAACCGGTTCATCTCCCGAGCGACAGATAAGTGCTTGCCCTTCTTCAAAGTTCTTCGGCAGACTTTTGAATGGACAGCTGAATCCGAAGAGGCTTTCCAACAGTTAAAGCAATGCATGGCCAACCCCCCCTTCTCTCCCAAGCAATCACGGGCGAACCCCTCTTCCTCTACCTAGCGGTATCAGGAACCGCAGTCAGTGCAGCTCTCCTCAGAGAAGATGGCTCAATCCAACGGCCGGTCTATTACATCAGTCGGGCTCTCAGGGGCGCGGAGCAGAACTACCCTTTGCTGGAAAAACTGTCCCTAGCCTTAGTCATTGCCTCCAGACGACTCCGCCCATACTTCCAAGCTCACTCCATTGTGGTCCTCACCGACCAACCCCTGAAGAAGGTCATGCAGCAACCAGAACTCTCAGGTAGACTGATGTAATGGTCCGTAGAACTCAGCCAGTTCGACATCTCTTACCGCCCTCGGACAGCAATTAAGGGGCAGGCTGTAGCTGACTTCATCATGGAGTTCACCAAGCCGACCCCGACCACAACACCTCCGCCCCTACCAACTCCAACAGAGCCAGAAGATCCTCATTCTTGGACTCTTAATGTCGACGGGTCGTCCCGAAGAGAAGGAAGCGGTGCCGGCCTCATCCACACCTCTCCTGAGGGCAGCTACTTCAAATGTGCCCTCCGTTTCTTATTTGAAGCAAGCAAAAATGAAGCCGAGTACGAGGCATTAATAGCAGGACTCCACCTCGCCAAGGACATAGGGGTCAGCCACCTCCGAGTTTTCAGCGACTCCCAACTCGTCGTCGGTCAGATGACGGGGGACTTTGATGCCAAGGACGACACGATGCGAGCTTACAGAGACCTGGCACTCCCCCTTGCTCGCCTCTTCAATACCTTCCACATCAGGCATATTCCTCAGGCAGAAAAATCCAAAGCAGATGAGATGGCTCAGTTGGCTTCTACTGACCATCCTACTCTCAGCCATGATGTCCGCGTTGAATATCTACACCACCCGGCCGTTTCACCCGATCTACAAGCTATACAATACATTCAAAATGAACCTATCCCTTGGGCATCCGACATCCTCCTATTCTTGACCATAGGAGCACTCCCAAATGACCAGCAGCAGGCTTCCAAAGTCCAATCCCGAGCGTCCAATTACGTCATTGTCGACGATGTATTGTACAAACGCGGCTTCTCCCGGCCATATCTACGGTGCCTCAATCCAGCGCAAGCAACTTATGTAATGCAGGAGATCCATGAGGGGATTTGTGGTAATCACTCAAGAGGCAGGTCCCTTGCCCAGAAGATACACCGTACTAGGTACTTTTGGCCAACTCTCAATCAGGATGCGACCGACTTCGTGCTCAAATGCGATAAATGTCAACGCTTCGCCAACATCCCTCATGCTCCTCCTACAGAGTTAATCACACTCTGCAGCCCTTATCCGTTTGCCAAGTGGGGGATCGACCTGGTCGGTCCGCTTCCCACCGGTCGAGGTCAGACCAAGTTCGCAATCGTTGCCATTGATTACTTCACCAAGTGGGTCGAGGCTGAACCCCTTGCCACAATCACCGAGCGGAACACCACCAGGTTTATCTGGCAATCGATCATTTGCCGATTTGGCATCCCTCAAGCCATCATCTCTGACAATGGCAAACAATTCGATAACGCGAAGTACAGAAAATTTTGTGCAGATCTCCAGATCCAACCGTGCTTCTCCTTCCCCGGTCACCCTCAAGCAAACGGCCAAGTTAAGGTCACCAACCATTCCCTTCTGAAAATCATCAAAACCAAGCTCGAAGCTGCTAAAGGCCTTTGGGATGAGGAACTGCCAAATGTACTCTGGGCTTACCGAACCACTGCTCGCACTCCCACTGGTGAAACCCCTTTTCGCTTAACATATGGCGCTGAGGTGGTTATTCCGGTAGAAGTCGGTTTGCCCACTCCCAGGATCTTACATCCAGATCTGGCCGCAGCCGACGAACTCCACCGAACCGACTTGGACCTCGTTGAAGAGCTCAGAGAGACCGCTGTTGTCAGATTGGCTTCGTACCAGCAAAAAATGAGAACACACTACAACCGCCGAGTTCGACCACGAGAGTTCTCCGTAGGGGACCTTGTCTTACGAGAAGTGACTCTTGCCATAAAGAATTCAACCGAGGGCAAACTGGCAGCCAAATGGGAGGGGCCCTACGTTGTGAAAGCCCGACCACAACCAGGCACTTACCGACTTCAAGACATGGAAGGCCGAGACCTGCCCCATCCCTGGAATGCAGAACATTTGAAGCGTTACTACCAATAAGTCCATACTTTTGTATTGTCAACATTGTTGTATTCCCCTTTCTATACATAATGTAAATTCCGACTGATGGCCTCGGTTTTCGTAATTCAACTGTCTCTATGTGGCCCCAATAACTTTTCCACTTGCAGCACTTCAAAAGCCTCGGCCAGACCGAGCACTTCAAAAGCCCCGGCCAGACCGAGCACTTCAAAAGCCCCGGCCAGACCGAGCACTTCAAAAGCCCCGGCCAGACCGAGCACTTCAAAAGCCCCGGCCAGACCGAGCACTTCAAAAGCCCCGGCCAGACCGAGCACTTCAAAGCCTTGGCCAGACCGAGCATTTCAAAGCCTAGCAGAACCACATTTTCAACACTTAGTCACATTATGAAGTTTCTTCACAGTTCCAGGACCACGTTTTTCCTAGTTAAACTCCTCACATACTCTCACGTATTTCATTCACTAATCAGATTATTCGCCAGCTATTTAGTTACAATTTGCAACCTGCCTACTCCAATTTTTGAATTATCCTTTCAATTTTCATACAACTCCAATCGCACTCCGCAGGGAGGAACTTTTAACTTTCAGTTTACACGATATTTTTATTGACCCAATCTTTACGACCAGTTTCTATCATAACACTTCATTCATTCTGGCAACATAAGCAAAATAAATAAAAATTCAACTAGCAACATAAGCCAAATAATCTTTGTACACAAATTCATTACAAGTAAATTCTTCATACGTTCATTCATTCATTCACTCCTTTACAATGTGTTCACAAGTTCAAAAAAAACAAAAAAAAACATAGAACACGCCCAGCTTTCCTTCTTCTTGGCTATTCCTCCTCGCTAGATGCCAGATCCTCTTCTTCAATACCTTCGTCCAGGGGGGTCTGGGCCACATCATCTTCCCCTATCGTCACACTACTAAGGTCCAAGTGTAGGAACAGCTCTTCAGCTCTGCGCTTGAACATTTTCCAACCACTGTCCCAGAACTCGGCCATTTCGTGCTTATAGAAATCTGACTGCTGGAAGCTTTCAATCACCTCTGTCTCTGTCCTACCTCCAGCAGTCTTCCTTGATGGGCCCACCCCCCCCCCCCCGACTCTTGACCAGCTAGACTCCTGGGGACAGCGGCGTCCACCACCATCTAAAATTCGGAGGACCCCTTATATTGCTCCACTACTGCGACGCACAGATCAGGGTAGGCCGCCTTTTCAGACGCTGCCTTCGCCCTCTCCTCGTCCAGCTCTCTTTGTAGGGCCCCCCTTTCAGCCGCCGCCGTCGCCCTCTCCTCCTCCACCCCCTTTTTCAGACTCTCCAGCTCCGCCACCGCCTTCGCCTTCTCTATCTCCCACGCCCTCAGAAGCCTCCCCTTCTCCTCCTCTGCTCTGGCGCGCTCCTCCCCCAACTCCTTCAACAAATCTCCAATTCTGGAATCCGCTTCATCCTTTTGCCTAACCAGCTCTTCATTACTGGTCATGGCCTCTTCATGCCGCTCGACTGCCACAGCGCAGGCCCTCTCAGACTCCTCCAACTTTTTTTGTTCACCAGCCAGTTAGAACTCGAGCGACACGACCTTGCGGCGTGTGTCCTCGAGCTCCAACTTGACTGCTGGCAGATCGGCATGGGCAGTCTTCCAGTCGGCACTGTCCTTCCTCAATTTGGCCAACTGGACCCTGGCCTCCTCAGCCTTCAACTTGGCAGCCCCTGCCTTCCTAAGGAGGGCCCCTGCCAAGGTAGTTACCTCTATTTGGGCGGAGCATAACCCCCTCAGCAGGTCGGCCTCGTTATACCCTGATGCCGCGCGCAGAGCCGTCTCCTCCACAATCTTCACCAGGCGGTCTGCCCCCGCCCTGGCTGGGCCTTCTTCTCCCTCCAACCTTCCAGCTACCGCGCGCGCATGATAGATCGCCGTAACCAGACGAACCCCTCCTTCCTGGGGGTCAGTCCTCTTCTGGACCTGTTCCATTTTGCTCGGCACTGCCTCAGTCGACCCAGCCTCTACTTGCACTGATGGAGCAATCTCCACAACCTCCACCGTTGGGATGATCTCCACCACCTCTGGGGCGTCCTTGGCCACGGGGACCTCCACCTCAGTTGGGGCCGCCCTAGCCCTCTTGGCCCCAGACGCATCTGCTGCTTCCTCTGGGGCACTCCTCTTCTTCTTCTTCTTTTTTAGAGTTTCTACCGCCTTTCCAGCCTTTTCCTTTATAGGGTCTACAGACGGCGGCCGCGGCTCAAAACTGCTTAAGTCTTTTTCACCCAACGGCCTTGGGCGCGGTCGGATTCTCTCCCGCGCGATCGGTTGAGGCGGACGGTCCCTCTGCGCCTCCTTGAACTTCTCGGCCTTTGCCAGAATGGCCCGATCCTCTATCTCCTGAGCTTTTCTCCTCGCCTCCAATTCCGCCCGGCCGAGGTCTCCGCCTTCCGGCTGCGGTCCCAGGCCCGCCTCAAACAGTGCAGACGGTTGGACAAGCTCGTCCCATCTGGCCTTCTCTCTCTCTCTCTCTCTCTCCACTTCTTCACCCGCTTCACCCTCTCTTCCGCCATCGCCCCCAGTCTCGACTCCATCGACCTGGTTGGCACCTTCCAGATGGTGCGCACCCCCATCCCCCCATTAACAGTCACGTAGAACCACCGCGGCCGCCACCCCTTGATCGACGTGGGCAGTCCCGCCACCAATCCCCTCCGCATCACCGCCTGTAAGGTGACCCAAGTTTCTTGCTGCCCTGACGCCTTGTAACACGAAAAGAACTCGTCTACCGTCATGGCCTCCCCCCCCGTTCGCCTTAGGCCACGCACTCGCACAGGCCAACAGAATCTTCCAAGCATTGGGCATCAGTTGCCCCGGCGCTACCTCCAGGCGATTCAGCACGTCAACCACCACTTGAGGCAGTGGCAACCTCAGCCCCCCTTTTAGCGCCTCCTCGTACAGGGAAAACTCCCCTGGCCTCGCAGTAGACGGCCTTTCCCCTGATGTTGGCAGCAGTAACTCTACCTCCGCCAGAATCTGGTACCGCTCCCTAATCACCTCCAAACCCGCCACCGTGAGTGTGGATTTGTCCGCCTTAGTGTGCCACTGCTCTGGCTCCACCTGGCTTAGTGGCTTTGGGGCCAATATCAGGGCCGACGCCTGCGATTCTCCCAACGTCTCACCCACCCCCGCCCCCAACATCCGTGCCTCCGTCCTGTATTGCGCTGCTAACTCCTCCCCATCATCATCCCTCAACGGGTCCACCCTCACATTAACTCCTTCTTCTTGTGCCATTTCTAGGGTTTGCTTGCAACTCACTTCTGACGCAGGAACGAGGAAGTTCAGAAAATGTTACACAGGTATGTCGTATGCAGTGAAGGAATTAACACTTGGATATTTTGGGTTTTTGTACACAGGCAGTTGAAACGCATTATACCAACAACCCACGGTTTACCTCCGCATTAATTTTTGCCCGTTTCAAAACCTTTCAAATCAACCGCCAAAGCCGCCTTTTCAAAACCCCACTCGTGACCTATCGTCTCATTTCTGCTCCAACGCTTCACTTCCCCCACGATATTACCACGTGTATGGCCACGATGCACTGTCCCCTCCCCTTCCCCTGTCTTTTCCATTTCAAATCATCACATGGCCCCACCCTACCCCCTCTCTTTTCGAGCCCCGCGCCGTCCTGGCCGGCAAGCCCCACGGCCGACCCCTCTCACTCGGCCACCCTCGCGGTCGGCACGCCTCTCGGTCGACCCCTCTCACTCGGCCACCCTCGCGGTCGGCACGCCTCTCGGTCGACCCCTCTCACTCGGCCACCCTCGCGGTCGGCACGCCTCTCGGCCGACGCCTCCCGCTCGGCCACCCTCACGGTCAGCTTCTCCCGATTCAATTACCCTGGCGATCGGCACGGCTTCCTGTAAACCTCTCCACTCGGTTCGAATTTCTCTTCCTTCTTACTATTCCCTTCGTTGGACTAAAGCTGCACTCGGAAATGGGGGACTACTGACATGGACAGGCCCACGAGGCATACAGCCCACGGCAAACCGCCCCGAACTCATCGCCTTGGACCCATAGCATAACCTGATTGGCAAAGCCCAGGACAGCTGGAGTCCACCTGGACGTGGAGGGCCAAGGGCATTCGGACACATGACAGATGAGACACAGGCCACATCAGCAGACAAAGATCTGCAGAGTTATTGCCACAACACATCACCATTAATGCAGCCCATCACAGCATTTATTACGACAACACCTCCCCGTCGGAACAGAGCCCCCTCACCCTGAACAAGGTAAGCTACGGCACAGGCTTTCGGCAGAAAGGGGGCACGTCACAAAGGACAGTGAAATGATTACCAAAGGATATAAGCAACAAGAGAAGCACAAGAAAATGTTAAGCTTTTTATCTCTCCATCTTCTTCCCTACATTTTTCTGTTTTTCCTCTACTAATTCTCTCGCCGGAGGGTTCACTGGGGGACTGCCCCGTTCCCCTTTGGACTTGCTTGCAGGTCATTTGACGGAATCACCACCCGAAACCGGAACCTGAAGAACCCGGGCTAGCCTGACCCATCCACACGGGACGGACTGTATCATCAAGATTAAAGATGACATTTGGCGTAAATTAACATGATATATTCATTATACAAAATTTCAATACCATTCACTTGTTTGCTTAACTATTCAAAATTTAAATTTGGAAAATTACGAAAGGAAAAAAAAAAAAATTCAATGTTTAACCTTTATAACAAAATAAATCTTAATTTTTTAATTTCATCAATTTAATCATAATCTTTTAATTGCTTTATTTTTTGGTTCAAAAGAAAATTTATTGTCTATTTTTTAAGTAAAATTGATAAAAAAAAATATTTTAATTATTAAACTCAAAAAAAATATATTCTAAACATCTTACGTAAACCTACATTGAGTTTAGAGTAATGCTAGAAACACTTAGGTCATGTTTGATTCAAAAGACTAATAGTGAAGTATTAATAATCCTATTAAATTAGTGTAGGATTCACTATCCAATTGGATTAATATCCATTGGATTAATAATCCCACCCCTACCCCATTACTAATAATCCTACAAATTTGTTGGATTAATTATCCATTGGATTAATAATCCTAAACCAAAATGTTAAAACAAACATGAGATAATTGGGCCCACGGATTAATAATCCTAATCCCATGCTCTAATCCACCCAATCAAACATGCCCTTAGCGTACTAACACACTAACTAAAATACAAGACATATATGTGAGTTTCACTACTTAACATAATATTGTATTTAGTTTGTGTTTTAATTAATAAATTAATTAGTTTTTATAATATTACTCTTGAATTTAATAACTAAAATATTATTATTTTTTATTAATTTTACTTGTCGAAAATAAATAATAATTTAAATTAAATATAAATAAAAAAATTATGATTAAAATTAACAAAAATAAAAATTCATAATCTGTTTTATTACCAGTGTCCAATCATAGAATTTGTTTTTTATATTGTTTCCATTTAATTTTACTTTTCTAAAGCTGAAAAAAAACAAAAATAAAAAGTAGCTGTCATTTTCGTACAATTTGTATGTATCTACCCACCGGACAAAGGAAGGTGCGTTGGTGCTTCGGTTGACCCAACCCGACAACCCCATGTGATGTGGGTGGCCCACTTTGCTTTTGTTTTATGGCTCAATTATTAAAGTTAATTACATATACCTCCTTCGAGATTTAACTAAATTATAGATGTCTCTTAAAATTTTTAAAATTACAGATACTCTCCTGAGCTTTATATTTTCATAACAAATTACCTTCTGAGATTTATATTTTTATAACAATTTATCTCCTAATTTATAATGCAAATAATACCTTTAAAGAAATATCTGTAATTTCTAAAAGCTCAAGAATAAACCTCAAAGGATATATGTAATTTGCCCTTAAAGTTAGGACGTAACATAAATTGGTTTTTTTTCCCTCCTTTCCCCTCCTCTTCTTTTCCATCACAAATATTAGATCCAAATATAATCATGACAACCGAAAAAAAAAAAAAAAAAAAAAAAACACAATTGTCAGAGTGGACATAAATATGATTTTTAAAGCAGAAATAAAACGATTAATCTATATCACATATTCAAGATCTTTTAAAATTATGCTTGGTCCATAAATTTATGGAGAGAATAAAAAAAATAAAATATGAATAAAATTATTTATATTTTACGTAATTTCACTCATTTTTTTCTTTTTCTTTCTCTTTTTAAATCCATCTCCAAATCTATAAACTAAATATAAATTTTACTAACAACTAATTTATATCATATTTAGAGATTTTGAAAATATTAATCTAGTTAAATTTTACCCATCTCTTCAAAAAAAATACAAGCCAGCAAATGAACCAATTAACTACGAGAGAGGTAAAACTTGTCAAAAAAAAAAGATATCTATGGTCATACCTCTTTCTAGCAGTTGTTTCTTTGAAACCATTCTTCCATGACAGAGGACCCATAAGATGAAGGGAGATGCTACTATTTGTACTCTTAAAAGTATGTATATGGTATATCCTTCATAACAATATCACAAAAATTTATAGCATAAATCCTAGAAGTTCAATTTTTTTGCCACAAAAAGTATAACACTTTCAATTTATGGTGCACATCATAAATTTGTCACTCATAAATTTTACCACAAATTTTTTCCCAAGAAGAATGCACTTTTAGGTATATTTTGAGGGAACCAAACAATTTTGGGGCAATAAATTATACAAATAGCTTCCCAAGCAGTTGTAGAGGAGCATAAATTATACAAATAGCTTCCCAAGCAGTTGTAGAGGAGCATATGTCCCTGTTTCTCTGTTCAATTTTCTTATGGAGAGGCCTCAAGAAGATGACAATTATCAATCCACAAGAAAGTGTCTAGCTCATCACCAACGACATATTTAATTACAAGTATCAATCCATTTATTTCAAAGCTTTAAGGATGTTTTTGCATCATGGATTTTAATAGAGATTTGAAAAAAAAAAAAAAAAAAAAAACATAATATATGAATAAAATATAACTATATTTCACTTATATTTGACCCATATTTTTTTGTTTTCATTTTTAAATCTTTATCCAAATTTATGATCCAAGCACAGTCTAAAAATTTGATCCCCATGTCCCCTTTAATTTTTGGAGTACAAACAGAATCCCAAATGACTTTTTTTCCACCTTGTTTCAAATCTGTAGCCACATTTTCAATGTCTTTAACCACCTTGGTAGGTAAAATGAATAAAGAGCTGCCAGTAAAATTTGATAATTTTATCTTTCAATTGTCTGCAATCCATCTATTTTAACTTGGTTGAGAGAAGGGTAACACCTAGGAATAATACCCTCTGGAACTTGCAGAATTTGATTCAGTAGAAGTGTCTGAGAATTATACTAGACACATTTGTAAGTTTGGCCTGTTACCAATTAATAACTGAGAAGTATCTTTTATTACTTCGAAAGGATAACTGCTAGAACTCATTTTTGAAACGCTACGTTGGTCATGGTGGACAATGTCAAAAGTGATAGTCATGAGAGGCATAGTAGAACCGGTGGCTCGGATTTGAGGGAGTGAAGAGAGGGGATGTGGAAACTTGTTTATTAATCAAATTCTAAAATACTCGAATTAGGTAATGTGTGAATAATATTACCATGTAGCTCATTGATTGATTACTAGGAATTGATGATAACATATTTTTGGAGTAGGGTTATTATCTGAAAACCTGTTTGGCTAGAGAGTGTTTATTAGGAAATAGAACCCAGAAAAACCAGTAGGACTACTTGGAGTAGGCAGATCATATCATGTCTGGCTTTTCAGAACTTGGATACAAGTGCTTTTTTTGAGGTATTTATGAATTTTTCTTTCTTGTATCATAGCCAACAATGGAGTTGCATTATGAGCAAAAGCATGATTTCAGATTCAGGAATACCTTGTGATAGATTTCCAAAAAGGTTAAGGAAATTAGATCAATCAAAGTCAAAAATGAAATTTAATTGAATTTCTGCTATGGCTAGAGAGAACCAAATCATAACCCTATTTCAAACAACCCCATATATAATTAGATACTGAAATCAATAATGGTAAATAAACATTTTAGTATGAAAGATATTGTGATATTATTTTTTTATTTATATGACCAAAAAGTTATTGATGAAAAATAACTTAAGTGTTACATGAATTAAAATTTTGTACAAAGTCAATATAATTATGTCAAAACGTAAGATTAACTTTATTTTTCTTTTTCTTTTTTAAATTATGAGAGGTAAGTATAATTTATTTTACATACATAGAACGAAGCGCAAAGCGTAAAGTGTATTTTGCCTTAAAAAATAAGGGAAATATTCATGAATTATATAATGAGATGGAACTTTTTAAAGTTTTTTTTAGAGTTAACTAAAATGTTAATTTACTAGCTAAAAATTAATACTAAATAATTAGCTTGCTTTGACATATTATAGTTTGGGCTCACCTATCGTATTGTTTTGATTTGTGGAGTCTATTAGGGTTCTGTTCGGATGATCTAAATCGTTTTTTTTTTTTGTTTTTGGATCACAATATATAAATCAATCATGTAAAAAATCAGGTCAATCCAATAACCATGGTCATGTTAGTTCATTACATTTGTTTTTCAAAAAATAAATGATCAAATTTTTAAATATTATTTATTGTTTGTTTTTGTCATGACCTAATGTGATTATAATTATCGAATCAATCTGATTTTTTTTCATAAATAATTGACATGCTGTAATTTAAAAACTAAACAGCTCAAATCACGGAGCCGTGACAAATCCCCATACCCCAAACAACACAATCCAACTGAAGCCTATTGGTTTTTTTTTTTTTGGGTTACTTTCTAATTGCCTTCATAATGGCTAAAATGAGTTTTTTAATGGGAAATTGATATTTCAAATGAGTTAAGTTTTTTTTTTTTAAAAGTAAAATGAGTCTTTTAGCCAATAAATGATTGTGAGAAAAATCATAAAATTTATGTGTTTATTTTCAAATGGGAGATGAGGAAATCGTACATAAACTAAATTATAGATGCACGATTTAACTTTCACAATTTATTGTAATTGGATTATTTGGTGTAATATTTTTTAAATTGTTTATATATATTTATATTGTAAGAGACTATGTTAAACTATTATCGTTTATTATTCAAAATTTAGTTATTATTTTTTAAAATTTAAAAATTAATTGAATTACGAAAGAAAAAATAAAATAAAAAGTGCTAGCCATTTAAAGGAAGGTGCATTTATGCTTCGAACAAGAGTTGTAAATAAGCCGAGCTGAGCCGAATTTTAATATGTTTAGACTTGATTATTAAGATTTTAACGAATTCGAACCAAGTTAGCTTAGGCTTAACTCAAGCTCAAACTTATTCACGAATCTTAACGAGCCAAAGAAATTATAAATTCATACTTAAATATGCCAGTGGTGGATGGCATTTTGGTTAAGGCTTGGGGTTTAAGCTCCAAGGTCACAGATTCAATTCCCTCCACCCTGGGCCAATCTCCTGGACGAAGCACAGTTGATTAGGAGGTTGAATCTTAGGAGGTTGGATCTCAAGTTGTCTAATCAGCACTTAGTGTGGGTTCAATGCTCCCTCGCTGTACGAGTCTTGACTTAAGCGGAGCTTGTCTTGGAAGATCGGGACAAGTTCCCAGGTTATAGTCTCCTCGCTCGGAACGGCTACCAAGAGACACTGGTGATTTCTACAAGGGGTGCTACCTTGGACCCGCGGGAGGGTAGGGAGGATTTTCCTGTAACCAATAAAATAAAATAAAAAAAGTTGCAATTGAAATTTTGCTTATACAATTATATATACAATATATATAAATATATTAAAAAAAAGTCAATATATTACTAAAATAATAATATCTACCACTACTATTATATAAGTATATATTATCTATAGATACCTATTATATACATATAAATAAATTTAACTATTATTTGTATTTATATTATTTAAATATATAAAATAATACACAATTAGTACACATTAATATGTGTTTAGGAGAAAAAAAATTGAGTACACACCTAAATTTTAAAATAGTGTATAATTGTCCCAAGACTTAAATCCATAATCTCAAAGTTATTAGGTTACGATTTTTTCATTGAACCAATGACCACTCTTATTTTTATCCTATTTTTAAATATATTTTTATTTAATATATAAATAATATATTTATTCTATTATTATTTAAATAAATATAATTAATGAGCTGAGTTTTAAATATTTAAATTTATTTATTAAAATTTTAACAAACTTATGCACAATATAAATTTAACCAACTAAATTCAAACGGGCCATTCCCAAATTAAGTTCAAATTTATTTACAAATGATTCTATTCATTTATAATCCCCACCCCAACCCCAACCCCAACCACAACCACAACCAACCCCAGTACAACAACCCATGTGATGGGCGTGGCAGACTTTGCTTTTGCTTTTGTTTTTGCAATAATGATTCATTTCACTAAGAGCGCTAATTAACTATTAATGAGGTAAAAATTTAAAAAAAAAAAAAAAAAATTTAAGGCTAAAACACCGTATCAATAAGTGGGACTCACTCTCTAGAGCTACTTTATAGGTCCCAAACATTTTTCTTATAAATGAGAAATAACATGTCAGTTGAAAAGATGAAAATAAAAAAATAAATATAAAAACAGACGACTGACCATGCAGCTGGATCTGTGGATTTATTACCGATTTTATTTTGACAATATAAATTATTTAATATGTAAAATTTATTGAGTATTTCATCTATGAAAAAAATCAAGTTATAAAGATGAAAAAAATCAAGTTGTAAAGATTATAATATAAATTATTTGATCGATTATTGATAATTCCTCGATCAAATCATCTTTTTGTCAATAGAAAATATAATTTTAAAAATAAATTATCAACAAAATGTTCTTATTGAGAGACTACTGATATCTGGTCAACATGTAAAGATGAAATACTTAAGTAGTCTTACATATTAAACTATTCGAATTATCAAAATAGGACCCATAATAAACCCCATAAACCCATCAATACCGTTTAGTCCACAAAGTGAACTAAAGAGGCCTTGCCCAAGAAAAAATTACAAATTAATGATTAAAAATAGTGTATTTCCATAAAATTATAATTATATAAACAGGTCAAGATTTTTGGAAATCCAATCCAAACATCTTAAACCTCCATTTGAGAAGTTAGTTTAGAGGTTTTTTTTGATTAAAATAGTCACAAAAAATAAAATAAACTTTTTAGTTTAATAAGACAAAACATCACATCCAACCCATAATCATTACATTCTTTCTTTCACAAAAAAATTAAAAAAGTCAAAAGTCCTTTCCAAATCAGACTTTTTAGCCCCAAATTAAAATAGCAAAAAAAGTCAAAAACTCAAAAAACTAACCCACTTCCCAAACGTGCTCCCGGAGATTAACATGACATTAGGCCTAAGTTAACATGATATATCCATTATACAAAATTTCAATATCATTCACTTGTTTGCTTAACTATTCAAAATTTAAATTTGGAAAATTACTAAACGGAAAAAAAACATTCAATGTTTAACCTTTATAACAAAATAAATATTAATTTTTTAATTCTATCAATTTAATCATAATCTTTTAATTTATTTTCAATCTAAATCATTGCCTATTTTTGGAAAATAAATTTATTATCTATTTTTGTTAAGTAAAATTGATAAAAAAAAAAATAATTATTAAACTCAACGAAAAAAAATATTCTAAACATCTTGTGTAAACCTACATTGAGTTTAGAGTAATGCTAGAAGCACTTAACCTACTAACACATTAACTAAAATACAAGACATACATGTGGGTTCCACCACTTAACATGATCTGTATAATATTTGAGAGGGTAATGGGCCGTTATGGGCCACGTTGCGAAGGACTGAGTAAAAAGGCCATGAAGTTACTCCGGCCCAAGAGAGGTGTAAAGTTACTCCGGCCCAAGAGGGGTATAAAGTTACTCCGGTCCGAAAGAATCTTGAGGTTACTCCGGTCTAAAATAATCTTTTAATTTATTTTCAATCTAAATCATTGCCTATTTTTGGTTCAAAATAAATTTATTATATATTTTTGTTAAGTAAAATTGATAAAAAAAAAATTAATTATTAAACTCAACGAAAAAAAATATTCTAAACATCTTATGTAAACCTACATTGAGTTTAGAGTAATGCTAGAAGCACATAACCTACTAACACATTAACTAAAATACAAGACATACATGTGGGTTCCACCACTTAACATGATCTGTATAATATTTGAGAGGGTAATTTATACTTATAAATTGGGCCGAGCTGGGTAATGGGCCGTTATGGGCCACGTTGCGAAGGACTGAGTAAAAAGGCCATGAAGTTACTCCAGCCCAAGAGAGGTGTAAAGTTACTCCGGTCCGAAAGAATCTTGAGCTTACTCCGGTCTAAAGGAAGCTTTGAACATAGCCCGGTTGCCATACTCAAAGTTAGCCCGGTCTTGGCTTATCGAGGTTATCTCGGCCAGAACCTTGTTGTTTGATAGCTCGGTCTGATCACACCATGGTTGGCGCTAGGAGAAACCTGGGTAAGAGCAATGAATGGAAGAGCCGAACTAAAGTTAGCTCGGTCTAGTCTGCGGCTTAGCATAAGCCATGCTTACCTCGGTCGTAGTGGAATCCGACCATGGTAAAACCATCTCACTTGGTTTAAGCAGTGAGGAGGGTGTTGAAGGATAAGCATTATCTTTCAAGAGTATGAATCCTAGGAGGACTCTACATGGAGGAGTAAGAGTCCTACTTGGATTGTGCCACACGGAACCTATAAAAGCTCACAAATATCACCTATGGAGAGGTAACACACAACTTTGATACACAGAGCTTTTTGTCTACTTGTCTATTTTGCTGACTTAGGCATCGGAGGGGTTTCCGGCACACACCCGCCGGCTAGCTCACGTTTGTGTTTTCAGGGAGTAAAGCGACGACGTTTAGAGGAGCGCAAACTTGATCAACAGGATCATACGAGAAGAATTATTTCGTGCTCGTACAATTGGCGCCGTCTGTGGGAAAAAAACACAGAACAAAACCTCTTGATCAAGTTTTTCCTCTTTAGAAGCAATGGCGCACAACGAAGATTTGCCGCAGTCCGCCATCGACGGACAAACACCAGAGGGGGGTGCAAGACGCGAAGGCCTACCTTCTATCCCTCCCATGGCAGACTTAGAACCACAGAGACAAAATTCCAGAAGGGATACAAGGGGGAGGAGGCGGACTAACAGCCCCCGTCACTCTCGTTTACGAAGTCCTGACAGACAAAGGAGGAGGATTGATCCTCAAGTTCTGGAGGACCGCGTGAAGGAGCAAGATGAATTAATAAGGAAGATGGCGGCGGACATGGAGGCTTTGAAGCGCCAGATGAAGGGAAAATGAGTGGCGACAGGAGAGGGGTGCAAAAGCAAGACGCCCCCTCGCCGCTCAGAAGACCGTGGAAGGCATTCCACACCATCACAAACAGAGAGTAGAAGCCTCAGGACAGGCGATACTCAATCCAGAACCTCCAGAACTCGTTTCTCCAGGTCTGAGAGAACGAGATCATTGAGGTCTTACACAGAGTGAAGTACCTATCGACCCTCGCGCTCACACCAGACATCATTCAGGCAGACAGAGTTGCCAAGATCGTTTGATTTGCGAAACATGTTGGAAGAAAAGGCACGAAGGAAGGAGGATACTAGGGCGCGCGACCCTCGCAGGGTATCTGCCCTTCAGAGGTTGGCTCTTCGGACGCATGGAAGCGTCGAGGTCGGAATGTCATTACCACGCCCTGCCTACGAACCAACGGACAAAGCATTAGCAAGGCTGCAGATTTCGCCATTCGTTCTGGCAATTGAAAACGCTCCCCTTCCTTCAAGTTTCCTTCAACCCAAATTCACCACGTACGAGGGGAAGACGGACCCTTACATACACCTAAGCCACTTCCGCCAGGTTATGGCGGTATATCGGCGAAACGAGGCTTTGATGTGCATCCTCTTCCCATCAAGCCTTGGTGATCCAGGTTTAACTTGGTTCGAAAAACTTCCAGAAGGCAGCATAGCCTCCTCGGCACAATTGGCGGAGGCGTTCGTCACGAGGTTCAGAACGAACACCAAAACCCCAGTGGAGATTGACCAGTTACTCTCCATCGACATGGGTGAAAAGGAGACACTAAGATCCTACAATAGTCGCTACTGGGAGACATTCAACCAGATTGGGGACTGCCCCACAAATCTCGCCATTGCACAGTACAAAAGAGGTCTTCCAGTCGAAAACAGACTAAGGGACTCAATCACCATAACACCGCCCCTCACCATGGAGGCCTTGATGGAAAGAGTGCATCAGCACATCAGGGTGGAAGAGGATGGCGCCCGTGCCAAAACAAAATCTGGCACGACCGCAGTACCAGATAAAAAGACCACAGCAAAGATCAACGCGGTAGAACGTCCAAACAAAAACGGACGAGGCAGGCGGGACAACGAAGAAGACCAGGATAAAAGATGGTTGAGAATCCGTACTGCCATAACCACGGTATTCAAAAAGTCGATCTATCGGATTCTGAGTGAAATACGCGATGAGCCTTTCGTCAGATGGCCAGCTAAGCTAGGGGAAGCACAGAAAGACTATGACGAAAGATCGCGATGCACCTTTCACAAAGAAAAGGGGCACCGCACTGAAAATTGCATGCCATTGAGACAGCATCTGGAGGAGTTGGTGGCAGCCGGTCACCTGGATAAATACATTAAAGGAGGGACGCAACCAGCTCCCCAGGACCACAATAACCCCAATGGAATGCCAATTGACTCCCCACCTCAAGGTGTGATCAATGTGATACATGGGGTATTCGAACCTGAGCGTGTATGCAAGCTCAGAGGATCGATCAAGAAGGCTGAGCACTTAAGGGAGGTACTAAGTGCCCAACCTGCCAACAAAAATGGGAGAACAGAGGCCACGAACGTCATGTCTTTTTCAGACAAAGACTTGGAAAGAATATATTACCCTCACAACGATGCATTGGTCGTCACCCTCCGCATCAAGGATTATGATGTCAAACGAATTCTGATAGACCAAGGCAGCTCGTGTGAGATAATGTATTACGACACCTTCAAACAACTGAAATTGGAGGACAAAGACCTGGCACCGGCTGTATCCCCCCTGATCGGATTCAACTCAATGCCAGAATGGCCAGTCGGCAAAATTATCCTGCCAGTCAGGGCAGGAAACGTGACAAAATAAGTGGAATTTTGGGTATTGAAAGTCCCTTCCACTTACAATATAATTTTGGGAAGAACATGGCTCCATGCCATGAAATCAGTAGCATCATCCTACCATCAAGTAATGCGGTTCCCCAACGGAACTGGAGCAATTGAAGAGGTCTTTGGAGACCAGATTATGTCCAAGCAATGCTTTGTCACGGCTAATGGCAGCCGCGCTGCCAAGGGATATGTTCATTCGATGGAAGAACCTGAGAGTAATGAACGGTTCGCAGATGTCAGCAGAGCAGCTGATCAAAAAGCGGTGGAAGATTTGGTAGAGGTAAGAATAGATGAAAAGAACCCGGATAAGTTCTTTTTGCTCGGTTCATCGTTGTCCAGCACTGAGAGATTGGAGGTCTTGGAATTCTTGACCTCTAACATCGAAGTGTTCGCCTGAACACCCTACGACATGCCAGGCATTGATCCAAACTTCATCTGTCACCAACTCAATGTCCACCCATCTGCCAGACCAATCATTCAGCACACTCGCAGATCGGCACTCCACCACGCCGAGATAGTGGCGGAAGAGGTGGGAAATCTGCTAGAGGTAGGAGTTATCAGAGAGGTGCACTACCCCAGATGGATTTCCAACACAGTCGTGGTACCAAAGAAGAATGGCAAATGGCGTGTCTGCGTCGACTATAAGACAGTCAACAAAGCATGCCCAAAGGACAGCTTCCCCCTACCACGGATAGATCAACTGGTAGACCTGACGGCGAGGCACAACCGACTTAGCTTTCTGGATGCGTACAGAGGCTACCATCAGATTGCCATGTACGAACCAGACCAGGAGGTCACGTCCTTTACCACTCCAAGAGGACTGTATTGCTATAAGGTCATGCCCTTTGGCCTAAAGAACGCAAGGGCAACATTCCAGAGAATGGTCACCAAGATGTTTGAGCCATTGTTAGGTAGAACAATGGAGGCTTACATCGATGACATGGTGGTCAAGAGCAAAGATGAGAATGACCATCTAAGGGACCTAGGTAAGATGTTCCAGATTCTGAAGAAGCACAAGTTGCGCCTTAATGCATCCAAGTGTGCGTTCGGTGTGGGATCTGGCAAATTCTTGGGCTTCCTAGTGACCAACCGGGGTATTGAGGCAGACCCCTCACAGATCAAAGCTATTCAGAACCTAGAGAGGCCTAACTCAGTAAAAGAAGTGCAGCATCTCACCAGCATAGCAGCTGCACTCAACCGATTCATTAGCCAGTCGTCAGACAGACTACGACCATTTTTTCAAGCATTGAAAGCCAAGTTCGAGTGGGACGAAGAATGCGACCGAGCTCTGGAAAGCTTGAAAGAATACATGTCTTCTCCACCATTACTAGTAACCCCAATACCTGGAGAAGAACTCTTCCTATACCTGGTAGTCTCTCAGCACGCAATTAGCGCAGTATTGGTCCGCGCAGAAGGAATCCAACATCTGCCCATCTATTATGTCAGCAAGACATTGCTGGGTGCCGAAACAAGGTACTTACCACTGGAAAAACTGGCATTGGCCTTGATGATGGCCTCAAGGAAGTTATCACACTACTTTCACGCCCACATTATAGTCGTCCTCACAGCTTTCTCATTAAAAGCTTTGTTTGAGAGGGCAAACTTTTCTGGGCGAATCTTGAAATGGGCAGTTGAGTTGGGACAATTTGACATCAAGTTTCAACCCAGAACCGCGATAAAGGCCCAAGCTTTGGCAGACTTTGTCGCAGAATTCACCCCAGGAAGTCATCATATCTGCCCAGTCGACCTGACTGATACAACCAAACCAGGAATAGAAGTTGACGCCGGAGTAGCGCGACCCCTGGTGCAGGATATTCAGTCAGACCCCAAGGCAGGCCAGAATAAAGACAGCAAGGAGGAAGCAAACCAAGCTACACCGAGCCAAGACTCACCAACAAATAAAGACTTGGTACAATCAGATAGCGAGGGGCAAACAGCAAGGATGGACCTTGAAGAGAACACCAACAACATTCTTGACCCCACGACATCATCTGACCCCTCCACTTGCTGAAAGTTGTTCGTTGGTGAGATGTGAAAGCTCTTTGTGGATGGAGCATCCAACCGGTATGGTGCAGGACTTGGCATAGCCCTCATCTCACCAGACGGCCTGGTTGTGGAGCAAGCAATCAACCTTGGCTTCCCAGCATCAAACAACGAAGCGGAGTATGAAACACTTCTAGCAAGACTCAAATCAGCATTCTACATGAAGGCCACCGAATTAATGGTCTACAGTGACTCACAGCTGGTGGTAAACCAAATTTCTGGCAACTATGAAACAAAGGATGACAGGATGGCCAAGTACCAAGAATTGGTAAGAACAGAGATCAAGAAATTTGAAGTAGTAAGGATAGAACAGATTGGCAGGGAGGAAAACAGCAGAGCAGACGAACTAGCAGGCTTTGCGTCAATGGCAGATACATCCATCCCTCACCCACTACTAATTGACTACCTACCAAGGCCAAGCATTGAATACCCCGAAGTAGAAGAGGTATATTGCGCCGAATTAGGCCCCTCATGGATGGATCCCATTATACTGTTCTTAAAAGACGGCATCTTACCGGAAGACAAAAAAGAAGCCAACAAAATTCGAGCAAAGTCGTAGCGATTTTGGCTCTCCCCATCCATGGCATTATACAAAAAGTCATTCTCAGGACCTTATCTAAAGTGTGTCCACCCCAGCAAAGTAGAAGCATTCTTGTTCGAAATACACGAAGGGGTGTGCGGAAGCCACCAAGGGGGAAGATCATTAGCTTACAGAGCCATTTCACAAGGATACTGGTGGCCATACATGCAAGCTGACTCAGAGAAGTATGTGAATAAGTACGAGAAATGTCAGAAGTTCGCATATCAAATACATCAGCCGGCCAGAGAACTCCTACCATTGTCCAGCCCATGGCCCTTTGCAATGTGGGGCTTAGACATAGTAGGACCGCTTCCAACAGTGCCCGGAAACAGGAAGTTCTTTCTCGCAGCAACAGACTACTTCACAAAGTGGGTGGAAGCAGAAGCATTGACATCAATCAAAGAAAAAGATGTGAAGAAGTTCATCTGGCAGAATATCATTACTCGATTCAGCATACCTAAAGCCCTAATATCAGACAACGGCACCCAGTTTGATGGCAAAATCTTTAGAGGCTTTTGTGAAGAATACAAGATAGAATTCTATAATTCTACACCAGCATATCCTCAAGCAAATGGCCAAGCGGAAGCATCAAACAAGGTTGTCTTGGATGGACTGAAGAAAAAGTTAGAGAAGGCAAAAGGCAAGTGGGCGGAGGAACTTCCTCATATTTTATGGGTTTACCGCACCACACCTCGACGATCAACAGGAAAAACACTATTCTTCTTAGCCTACGGCATGGAAGCAGTAATTCCACTGGAAGTTGGCCTCCCCACAATTAGAAGCGAAAATTTTGATCCAGACTTAAATGGAGAAGCCATAGCATTGGAGCTCGACCTCGCCGAAGAAAGAAGAGAAAGAGCACTAGTCCACATTGCCTCATATCAACAAGAGTTATCTAGGAAATACAACAAAACAGTGCATCCAAGACAATTCAAGATCGGAGATTGGGTGCTGCGCAAAGTGATGGGAAACACCCTGGTGCCAGGAGATGGCAAGCTAGGGCCTAATTGGGAAGGTCCTTACAAAGTGGTTGGGTTAGCAGACAAAGGGGCATATCACCTAGAAGACAAGGACGGCAAAGCAATCCCTAGGCCATGGAACACCGCCAATCTCAAGTTATTTTATTTTTAGCTTTCCTCTTTCAAACATGTGTAATTTTTTCTTTCCTCAATAAAACAAGTCGATTTTTTTCAGTATAGTTATTTTCTGTAAAAGTTAGTTTTAGTAAAGTTAGGAACATTGCAAACATTTTATTCTAAGCTGACTGGAAAAACCAACTTAGAGGTTGGCTGGATTAAACCAACACCCCTCCTAAGCCCAGGATAAGGATCCAGGCTGTAGGACGTTTGGTCGGAATAACCAAACACTTTACTTTAGGTTGGCTGGAAAAACCAATCTAAAGGTTGGCTGGAAAAACCAACACCATTCCCAAGCCTAGGATAAGGATCCAGGCTGCAGGACGTTTGGTTGAAATAACCAAACACTTTACTTTAGGTTGGCTGGTAAAGGTTGGTTAGAAAAACCAACACCCTTCCTAAGCCCAGGATAAGGATCCAAGCTGTAGGACGTTTGGTCGAAATAACCAAACACTTTACTTTAGGTTGGCTGGAAAAACCAATCTACAGGTTGGCTGGATTAAACCAACACTTGGTACTCTTTAGCCGAAGTAAAGATATCGGCTAAAGAGTGGTTGGCTGGACTAAACCAACTCTTCGTACTCTTTAGCCGAAGTAAACATATCGGCTAAAGAGTGATTGGCTGGACTAAACCAACTCTTCATACTCTTTAGTTGAAGTAAGGACATCGGCTAAAGAATGGTTGGCTGGATTAAACCAACTCTTAGTACTCTTTAGCCGAAGAAAGGACATCGGCTAAAGAGTGGTTAGCTGGACTAAACCAACTCTTCGTACTCTTTAGCCGAAGAAAAGACATCGGCTAAAGAATGGTTGGCTGGATTAAACCAACTCTTAGTACTCTTTAGCCGAAGAAAGAACATCGGCTAAAGAGTGGTTGGCTGGACTAAAGCAACTCTTCATACTCTTTAGCTGAAGTAAGGACATCGGCTAAAAAGTGGTTGGCTGGATTAAACCAAATCTTCGTACTCTTTAGCCGAAGTGGGGACATCGGCTAAAGAGTGGTTGGTTGGATTAAACCTACTCTTGATACTCTTTAGCCGAAGAAAAGACATCGGCTAAAGAATGGTTGGCAGGATTAAACCAACTCTTAGTACTCTTTAGCCGTAGAAAGGACATCGGCTACAGAGTGGTTGACTGGACTAAACCAACTCTTAGTACTCTTTACCCGAAGTAATGACATCGGCTAAAAGAGTGGTTGGTTGGATTAAACCAACTCTTAGTACTCTTTAGCCGAAGTAAGGACATCGGCTAAAGAGTGGTTGGCTGGATTAAACTCTTATTACTCTTTAGCCGAAGTAAGGGTATAGGTTGAAGAATGGTTGACTGGATTAAACCACTCTTGGTACTCTTCAGCCGAAGTACGTATATCGGCTAAAGAGTGGTTGGCTAGTAAGCTCTGTCGGATTGCTCAGCTAAGTCCGGAATAAAGTATCTCGGCCGAAAAATATTGTGTTTCGTTCAAAGTTACAGTTAGAAAGCAAGCACAAACAGGAAAGCAAACCGAGATAACAGTTGGAACAAAAGAATTCATTGAAAAACTCATTACAAGTGCAAGCATACAGATCAAACCGGAATAAGTGTTGAATACAAAAGATGATTTTCATTAATTAAATTCAAAACAAGTACAAAGGAGGGGCCACAGCCCGGTTACAAAAGCAAAAAGAAAAAAGAAGATACAAAATCAGTTAAAGAGATCGTCCAGATCAGCATCCAGCTCAACTCTGAGTTCGGTCTCAGCAGGAAGTTCGGTCGTAGCCAGAACTCGGTTGGGCTCGGTTGAAACAAGCTCCTCTGCGTTCGGCTCAGCTAGAGACACGACTATAGCATCAGGTGCTGGGGGATTAGAGATCGCTGGAATTGGAGAAGTAGGCTGGCGACCGGGCTGGGAGTCGTCTTCAGAAGAAGAACCTTCATCTCCACCTTCTTCAAGAAATTGCTTCTGAAGGTCGGCAGCATACTCCGCCAGTGAGACCGGAATGAAATACTGAGGAGCATTGTAGATTTCAGTTTCGGGCCCGCAACCGAGCTGCTCTACAGCACCTCTCCAGTCGCACTTGAAGAACAAATCCTTTGCTGCTTCACATTGTTTGATATAAAGGGCTTCGCCCTCCTTGAAACCCCGGAGCTCGGCGTCTTCTGCCTTCTTCTTCAGCTCCGTTATCTCGGCGTCCTTTTTACCTTCAAGCTTGACTAGCTCACGAAGGTACTTATCCTTCATCACAGCTAGGGCCTTCTGTTTGTCTGCATCGGCCGAGGTAACTAGTCCGGTTAGACGAGCTACCTCGGCCTCTAGCTCGGCCGTTTTCTGGTAGGACTCCCTCAGTTCGATTGTTTTTGTTTCAACCTCTGCCATGGCTTGCCTTGCTGTGCTCCTGAGCTCCAACACCTTTTTATGCGCAATTTGGCCCTTTTGCACGGCCTGACAAAAAAAAAAAAACTAATGACAAAACCGAACAGAAAGTTGGTGATATTTAGAAAGACAAGAAGAACAACTTACCAGGATCATTGACTTCTTGGCCGAGCGGATGGCCATTAGCTCGGTCAAGTTCTTGTGGTGTTCCATGTCGGCTGGGAGGCACACACTCTTGGCAAGGTTGAAAGCCATCAGATGGTCTTTTTCAGCGACAACTGAATCAGTGTCCTGAATATCACGGTTCTGAAAAGTCAATTTAGGTGCCCATTTGGAAGAGCTGGCTCGGTCGGCGTGCTCCGGTTGCGAGCTCGGTGGAGGGCTTTGTGGTAGAGTGGTTTCGTCTTCATCAACTAAGCGTTGTTCGGTCTGTGTAGTACGGGCGCGCTTAGTTCGGCGTGATGAGGAGGGTTGTTGTGATGGTAGGGCCACCACGGTTTCTTGTGTTTGGTTTGGTGGTGGTACCTCGGCCCTGTTTGTCTCGGTCAAGAGAGCCTTGACTCTGTTTCTCTTGGCCATCTCTTCTTCAGCAGTCAGTGGGATTAGGTTAATTTATGGCAAGGTTGGGTCCGATTCGGGGGCGTCCTCCAACAAAAAGTCAGTTACTCTGGCTTTTCGGCGGCCACTGTATCTGTATGTCGGTTTGAAATTTAGAAGTTTGGCCCAACTTCTTTCTGGAAAACGTAGTGCGGCGTGGATAGTGTTCAAGTTGGAGTAACTGTACAAGGATTGAAGATGGGCTGAATCTGCATAAAGAAAACAAACTGTTAGTTCGGTTCAGGAGCAAGTAACCGAAATAAAGCAAAGCATGTCAAAAACCGAAGTAATTATACCAGGTTCTCCTTTATTCCAGTTTATACTTCGACCAGGGATCTGGGCTTGCTGGTCTTCAAAATTGCCAGACACCCAGAAAAAGCCATCATCATTCAAGTCTTTGTCCGGTGTGTCTTTTATTATTTTTTCTCGGCGGCGGCGTATTCTAAGATAGTAAACCCAGCCGTCTTCTTTCGACCCTATGGAGTACTGGTGGAAGATTTCGGCTAAGCCGAGGTTAATGCCAGCTCGACGGTTTAGCTCGGCTATGCCCATTATTATGCGGTATGAGTTGGTGGAAAGCTGGGTTGGGCATATTCTCGTTTGCCTAAGGAATTCACAAATTAAGGGTTGGACTGGAAATCTTAGTCCAGTTTCTATTATTGATAAAAGGGTAAAGGGTACAAAGCCCTGGTTTCCCCAAGGTATAACATCTTTTTTGGCTAAAGTTAGGTGGACATCGTCAGGGATGTTATAATCCCTTCGAAATTCGGCCATGCCACCTGGTGTTTCTACTAAAAACCTATATTTACCCATTTACTCCTAAGTTATGTATAAATTATGCTTGGTTCTAGCTCGGTCGGAAAATGTTACTGTGTAGCTCGGTTGAGCGATCAAAAGGAGTGCCTGGGCAGCCTAAGTCTGCAAAGTGAAAAAACAGAAGTGTTAAGCACAGATCTTTAGATCGTGCTACAAAGTAAAAACAAGTTAAGTCCTACTTCGGCTTTGTGAAATGTTGCAGGTCCTATCTCGGTTTCAGCAAGGTGCTTGGTAGCTCGGTTGGGGCAAGTGATTTGTTAGACCGGTTGAAATTCTAGGGGCAGCTTTCTTAGTTCGGTCTGAACTAAGAGTGCTGGTTTAGCCCCAAGATAGTTCGGTCGGAATTAAGGCCTTCAAAACACACTAAGTGCAGACTTAGTTCGGTTTGTTATCTCGGCTAAGATAAAACAAAAGATGGTTTTTTTGACTTGTTAAAACTACTGGTACAAGTGTTGGTTCGGTTGAATGGTCTGGCTAGACTTACACATAGCATAAACAGTATCCTAGTCCGGTTGCATTATGATTTTGGATCAAAAACCAGTGTTCTACACGGTATTACATGTAATCGAGTGTTCTATTGCTAAGTTTTTCCAGAAACATACAAATCAAGTAGGAAGAAAGAGTGTGTTTTGCAAAAACACACAAAACAAAATATAGTGGATTGAACAAATACGAAAACAAGAAAAATAAAACAGATTTATAATGCTTACCTGATGAAGATCGAACAGCCTAGAGGATGGAAGCACACGGCAGCAGCAAAACATGAGCTTCACAATTGCAAGGTTGAAGGACAGTGAAGGTTGGAAGAGAGAGAGAAGGAGATGAGTAGTGATTCGAAATAGCAAGGGTTTGTTTTGTGTAGATGAAAGGACGAAAAGACGGAAACTGTTCAAAAAACACGAGGTACGACGGCGGCGTGACAGCTGCCTTCAGTCAATAAGAGCATGCCACGTGTCCATGAAATAAGAAGCGTTTCAGTTGCTGTGATTGAAGAGATGTTTTGACCGGACAAGTACAACCCGGTGTGAATTTAGCTCGGCTGGAAAGGCTAAGATGGTTTTTTAGCCCGGTTGGAAAGGCTAAATGATTTTAGCTCGGTTGGGATTCTGAAATTTTTTAGCTCGGCTGGTAACAGGTAATCCCTATCATGCTATGCAGATGGAATTAAGGGGCAATTGAGAGGGTAATTTATACTTATAAATTGGGCCGAGCTGGGTAATGGGCCGTTATGGGCCACGTTGCGAAGGACTGAGTAAAAAGGCCATGAAGTTACTCCGGCCCAAGAGAGGTGTAAAGTTACTCCGGCCCAAGAGGGGTATAAAGTTACTCCGGTCCGAAAGAATCTTGAGGTTACTCCGGTCTAAAGGAAGCTTTGAACATAGTCCGGTTGCCGTACTCAAAGTTAGCCCGGTCTTGGCTTATCGAGGTTATCTCGGCCAGAACCTTGCTGTTTGATAGCTCGGTCTGATCACACCATGGTTGGCGCTAGGAGAAACCTGGGTAAGAGCAATGAATGGAAGAGCCGAACTAAAGTTAGCTCGGTCTAGTCTGCGGCTTAGCATAAGCCATGCTTACCTCGGTCGTACTGGAATCCGACCATGGTAAAACCATCTCACTTGGTTTAAGCAGTGAGGAAGGTGTTGAAGGATAAGCATTATCTTTCAGGAGTATGAATCCTAGGAGGACTCTACATGGAGGAGTAAGAGTCCTACTTGGATTGTGCCACACGGAACTTATAAAAGCTCACAAACATCACCTATGGAGAGGTAACACACAGCTTTGATACACAGAGCTTTTTGTCTGCTTGTCTATTTTGCTGATTTAGGCATCGGAGGGGTTTCCGGCACACACCCGCCGGCTAGCTCACATTTGTGTTTTCAGGGAGTAAAGCGACGACGTTTGGAGGAGCGCAAACTTGATCAACAGAATCATACGAGAAAAATTATTTCGTGCTCGTACAATATTGTATCTAGTTAGTATGTTAATTAGTAAATTAATTAGTATTTATAGCATTACTATTGAGTTTAATAGCTAAAATATTATTATTTTTTATTAATTTTACTTGTCGAAAATAGATAATAATTTAAATTAAAAATAATTCAAAAAATTATGATTAAAATTAACGAAAATAAAAATTTATAATCTATTTTATTTCCATAGTCAAACCATGGAATTTTTTTTTAAAAATATCATTGTTTCCATTTAATTTTTACTTTTCTAAAGCTGAAAGAAAAATAACAAAAATAAAAATTAGCTGTCATTTTCGTACAATTTGTATGTATTTACCCACCAGACAAAGGAAGGGGCATTCGTCCTTCGATTGACCCAACCCCACAACCCATGTGATGTGGGTGGCCCATTTTGCTTTTGCATTTGCTTCTACTTTTGACTCAGCCTTGTGGCTCAATTATTAAAGTTGGGATGTAACATAAATTGGTGTTTTTCGCCCGTCCTTGCACCTCCGCTTTCTTTCCCATCACAAATATAAGATACAAATATAATCATATGACAACCTAACAAAAAAAACACAATTCTGGGAGTAGAAATACATATGATTTTAAAAGCATAAATAAAACGATTAATTTATATCACATATTGACGTTTTTTTAAAATTATGTTTGGTTCATACATTTGAAGGGAAAAAAAAAGAAAAAAAAAAGAAGATGAAATATAAATACAATTTACTTATATTTTACATAATTTTACCTCTTTTTTTTTCTTTCTCTTTTTAAATTCATTTCTAAATCTATAAACCAAACATAAATTTTACTAACAACTAATTTATATCATATTTAAAGATTTTAAAAATATTAATCCAGTTAAATTTTTACCCATTCCATCAAAAAGATACAAGTAGAGGTGTAAAATTGGCCCGGCCTATGTCGGGCCTCGCGGGCTGTCACACACCCAAAATAATACAATAAGCCTATCTACCATGCGGAAGAACATAACAGAAATACAATACTTGCATTCATCAGAGTTCAATGTTTAACAAACAGTTAAATGCCATGTAGGTTTACATCTTTTCAAGTCATTGCTTGGTTACACAAATTGAGTCTCGCTCGTTACATCTTAAGCTCTTGGCTTTACTAATAATAAAATATACACACAACAAGACATAATTAAGAAGCTCTTGCTTCCCAAAACTCCATCCACGCTATTGCCTTAGAGGAAGCATCTCACCTGTACTTGAAAATGGTATTCCCATACAGGGTGAGCCAACAACCCAATAGAAATAATCTAACACAATTTATGAGATTTAACAAAGGTATAAATACCATGTACATAAACAATACCGATCCTGAAACATCCACAAGACTTGCATATTCATAGGCTACTAAGACCAACCTTATTCCATTTTCCTTCAATTCATTTTCAGTTCATATATGCTACTCAATTCATGAGTTAAATTCATTATCTTTCAACAACCAAAATGAGACTACAACTCAATGATTTTCCAATTATGCAAAACTCACATAAACACTTCAAACCTGTCATTTTACGGATATTTCGTCCGAAGGAATCGGCACCCATTTATATATAAAATTTTGGGTCTTTCACCCAAGACACTCCGGCCAACTTGCTTTAAATGAAGTCCATCCCCTTTCTCCTCCCAAACAAATATACATATGCAATATATTTACAAACATAATCACATATGGAGTACATCCTCTTTCTCCTCCCAATAAATATACATATACAATGCATCTATAACATAGTCATATTCAATGACACCAACAATGGATTAGCATTAAATCGCCTAATCTTCATGTAATTTCTACAACAATCATAGCTATCCTCTATCGATAGCCCAATGCAATTATTTCTAAAGAGATGTTCAATATCAAAATAAATAGTTTATTCAAAACTTCCATAAGTGAGATAATATATATCCAATATCACCATTTATAATTACAACCTTCCAATTTCACGTTTTCAATGTTAATCCCAATTATTTATACAAAATAACAATTTAATCAAAATTAGGGCAGAATCCCCTTTTCACCAAATATCAACCCAAACACCAAAATCAACCATTTTGGCACAACATGATCTTATATTCAAGCCTCATACTCGTTTACCTCTTATTTATCAAAACCCCTCTTTTCATTTCACACTCAAATTCTAGATTTGTCCAAACCACAACCAACTCTCATCATCTATACACAATAGCAAATAACTAAGCTAAAAACCATATTGGAGTGTAGAAAATCCATACCACAAGTTTTGAAGAGAATCTGAGATGAAACCCCAAAATCTACGGTGTCGAAACTCGATCTCCACCGCACACAATGAAGCCCTTGAGGTGATAACCAACTTTGATGAAAAACTTAGGCCTAAATCCCAATGGATTTGGAGAAATCAAAGAGAGAAGTTGACTTCTAGAGAGAGAGGCTCTAGACCTGGAAATTTGGAGAGTTTTAGAGAGAGAGAGAGGGGGCTGCAAAAAGTGATCTGAAATCCTAATTTACGGACTGATATAACAAGGTCACTCGAGAGTGAAATACACTTTCCCGTAAGCAATTTCGAATGCATTTTGCACTTTTGCTTTCGGCGAGCTGACCAGGCAGCTCGACCCCCGAAGTTGACCAGGTCAAAATCGAAATCGCTACAGCTCTAGCCAAAATTCAGATCAGATCGGGCCGGGCCACATGCCAAAAAATTAGGCCTAAGCCTAGGTCTAGGAGTGTTCGGGTCTTGGGCCGGCCTAGCGAGTCTAGGCCTGGTCTCTGTTTTTCATTAAAAAAAACACTGGGCAGGCGAGCGGGCTGGGGCAGGCCGAACTTCAAAATGATGGCCCAGGCACTGGCCTTGGGGCTCAGGCTGGGCTCGAGTCCGGGTCCAAACGGACCTAAACGGGTCGGGCCCAGCCCGGACCGTGGACGGATTTCGAACTGCTCACGAACCGCAGGTCATTTTTACACTCCTAGATGCAAACCAACAAATGAACCAATTAACTATGAGAGGTAAAACTTGTCACAGAAAGGAAAAGATAGGATCTACTGTCGTACCTCTTTTTAGCAATCTTTTCTTTGAAACCATTCTTCCATGACATAGGGCCCATAAGATGAAGGGAGTTGTTACTATTTGCCCTCTTAAAACTATGTATATGATATATTATATGATATATCTTCATAGCAATATCACAAAAATTTATAACATAAATCATAAAAAAAATTCAATTTTTTTGCCCAAAAAGTACAACACTTTTAGTTTATGGTGCACATCATAAATTTGCCACTCATAAATTTTATCACAAATTTTTCCCTAAGAAGAATGCACTTTTATGTATATTTGATTTGCCACTCATAAATTTTACTACAAATTTTTCCCTAAGAAGAATGCACTTTTATGTATATTTTGAGTGAGCTAAACAATTTTGGGCCAATGAATTATACAGATACCTTCTCAGGCAATTGTAGAGGAACATATGTCCTATCAGTAGATAGAATCCAAACCACTATATTAGCAATGTTAGGCATAGGCTTGAAATTAGTAGGACTGCTTGTCACAAATTCTTGAATCGCTCTATCGCTCTGTTTCTATTAGCAAATTTCTTATGGAGAGGCTTCAAGAAAATAACAATTATCAATCCACAGGAAAGTGTCCAGCTCATCACCAATGACATATTTAATTACAAGTATCAATCCATTTATTCTAAAGCTTTAAGGATGTTTACATCATCGATTTTGATAGGGATTTGAAAAGAGAAAGTAAAAATATAAGTGAAATATGAATAAAATATAATTGCATTTTACTTACATTTGACCCACATTTTTCGTTTTCGTTTTTATTTTTAAATTCATAATCCAAACATAGCCTAAAAGTTTGGTCCCCATGTCCCCTTTAATTTTTGGAGTACAAACAGAATTCCAAACAACTTTTTTCCCCACTTTGTTTCAAATCTGTAAACACATTTTCAATGTCTTTAACCACCTTAGTGGGTAAAATGAATAAAGAGCTACCAGTAAAATTTGATAATTTTATCTTTCAATTGTCCTTAATCTTTTTTTTTTTTTTTTTTGAGGAATATTGTCTGCAATCCTTGTATTTTAATCTGGTCGAGAGGAGGGTAACACCCACATATTTAATAGGAATAATACCCTCTGGAACTTGCAGAATTTGATTCAGTAATATTAGGTGGATCTCCCAGACTTGGCCCTCGTTTTTCTACTGGACCAGGCGAAATACTAACAAAGTTGCACATTCGACTGCTAATGCAGATGCACTTTTACTGTTACCTGTTAACTGGGTTGCTTTGCCTCCCTATGGGTTGAGTTGTTTGATTTACAATGATGTAATTATACCCGCATCTTAATATATTTTCCCCTTTCTGATCAAAAAAATAAAAAAAGTTTGGCCTATTACCAATTGATAACTGATAGAACTTATTTAGAGTATCTTTTATCACTTCGAAGGGATAACTGATATAACTCATTTTTGAAACACTACGTTGGCACTGCTATGAAACACAGATACGGGTACGAGTACCAGTATTGGTACGATACGGATACGTCGATACGGTAAAATCCAAAAAAAATAGGGTACGGATACGGCTTGGTATGCTTGTAAAAAAATATTTATTTTTAATTTAGAGTAATGTAAAAATTAATTAAATGGTTTAATTTATTAAGATCCAACCTATAATTAACATTTAATGTCAAAAGTAAAGGTATAAATCAAAATTAAATGTCAATATATTAAATAACATACAAACCATAGCTTAATTTTAAAATCATGCTAAGTATAAAACTAAAAATAAAAAAAAAAATCTAGTAAAATGAGTTTTATCTCTGTAGTAGAAGAAAACATTGTTTCAACTGAGATATGATATGACTTGGATATAAACTAGGTACGTCTAAGTATGTCAAAAATGAAGAAGAAAAAATTTGGGTATGTGTTTTATGCACCCAGTACGTATGCAGAAGTACCATACGAGGTACCATAAGCCGGTAAGTACCAGATACGAGTACGGCATGTTTTTTGAAATATCCATATTTTATAAGTTGGTATGAAATACCCATAATTTATAGGTTGGTAGTGATGGACGATGTCAAAAGTGATAGTTATGAGAGGCATTGTAGAACTGGTGTCTCAAATTGAGGGAGTGAAGAGAGGGGATGTGGAAACTTGTTTGTTAATCAAATTCTCGAATACTCGAATTAGGTAATGTGTGAATAATATTACCATTTTGTTGCGGATCGTGGGCACACCAGGGGACACTCACAAGCAAAAACACAAGAGTTTTAACGTGGTTCGGCAAACCGGCCTACGTCCACGGGAGCGATGTTGTTATATATCAACAAATGGAGGAGATTACACACTCTCAACTCACTGTCTCTCTATATAACACACTCACTCACACTCTCTGACAAACAGAAAATAGCTCTCACTAGCTCTCTCTGTTTTGTGCCTTTCTCTCAGCAATGTGTTTTGCCATTTGCCCTGTCTACAACTCACCATCACCATTCCATTTTATACACCTTGGAGTAGGTGGGAGTGCCATTGGGTAGCCTCCATGCTTGACTTCGGCAGCCTCCTTCTTTGACATGGTTGGTAGCCTCCTTCCTTGACCTTTGTGTGTGTTCCCATGGAAGAGAGTCACCTCCTTTACATGGGGTGAATTCAACAAATCACCCCCTCAACCCATGTGAGGTGATCCACTGCACACACTGCTGCTAATCTTGTCACGCCCAAATTCAACAAGGTCTGCATCTCTTCACTGAGATGCTTGCACCCCCTTGCCTGGAGTGCCCGGCACCCCCTCACTGGGGTGCCATGCAAAGCTTTACTTTGCAACTCTTTGAGATGGCATCTCTCCCTTCCATCCAGTCTTGGAGAGATCCCAATATGTCTCTAATTCAGGAGCAAAAGAAACTTTCTTTCCTGGGACATGCTTTGCTGTCTTGGTCTCTTTGCTCTGAGCTGTCTTTAGAATTGGCCGCAATGGCTCCGTCTTGTGCACCTCCGAACTGCCTCCATGCGTTCTTGTACACTTTGGTTGCCATGTCTGCTGGGCCCTATGTCTCTTCTGTGCATGTCTTGTACGTCTTGCCCGGTAAGTGGCAGTAGCTCCGTCTGTCACAACCTTCTCCACAAGCCTGTACAGATTCCCCTCCAGTCGTCCATGTAGCATCACCGTATCTCCATGGATGACTTTGAGATTTCCTTTGCTAGATGTGAAGCTATAACCTTTCATGTCTAGCATACTTAAGGAAATTAGATTCTTCTTCAGTCTTGGCACGTGTCGGACTCCATCCAACGTGAAAATTTTTCCATCTTCCATTCTCAGCCGTACTGTTCCCATGCCAACAATCTTACTCACAGTGTTGTTAGCCACTCGAACAATACCTCCATCCTTGGCTTGGTAGGTAGAAAAAAGTTTCTTATCCATGCATATATGATATGTGCTTCCGGAATCTAAGATCCAGTCAGGTTTCGTCATACTCGACGAAACTGTAAATGCATACTCATCCTTAGCATTTACTGCAGCAGCGACATTTGATGAGCTCGCCTGTTCCTTTTGTGCTTTGTCCTCCTTGAGCTTTGCACAGTCTTTTATGAGGTGATCCTCCTGATCACAGTAATAACACTTTCTCCTGAAGCCTGACCTTGATTGCGAACGTCCTCTTGATTTGGATCTACCCCGTCTATCATTGGACCTACCTCTGCCTTGCTCATTTTCTGAGGCAACCATGGCATTTCCTTCTGGGTGTTTGCTACTGCTACCTTCCTGTTTCTTCATCGACTCGTGAGAAATGAGCGTAGCAATCACCTCATCCAGTCCAAGAGCATCCTTCCCGTATAATAGAGTTGTCCTGAGATGCTCATATGATGCAGGTAGAGAGACCAGTAAGATCATAGCCCTATCTTCCTCCTGGGTCTTGTCTCCAATGGTGTCCAATTCCATTGTGATCCTATTGAACTCGTCCAGATGTTCTGTGAGGTTCGCACCTTCTGGCATTCTAAGTGTATATAGCTGCCTCTTTAGAGATAACCGGTTTGTCAAAGATTTTGACTTGTACCTCATCTCTAACTTTGCCCATAGCTCCGCCGGATCTACTTCACTGATGACTTCCCGGAGTGTGTTGTTCCCGAGATACAACTGAATTGTACTGTTTGCCAATTCCCTCAACTCCTCCCACTTGTCATCCTTTATGTCTTCCGGTTTGTTGGACTTTTTGAGAAGAGCTTTCACCAGACCTTCTCGTGTTAAAATGTTTTTCACCCTTTGCTGCCACAGGGTAAAGTCATTACTACCATTAAAAGGCTCAATCATGAAACTTGCGCCTTTTCCTGCCATTGTAAATTTCTTCCCTTTTTAAAGAAATTTCGATGTAAGAATCTGACCGTACGGATGGGTCCGGAATATTTCAAATAGTTGGAACGCACTATTGGGTCGCCAAAAACGGACTCCGAATGGCCTAGATCTAGCCAAAAGAGTTTGAATGCCTCCGATTCAAAAACTAACCGTACGGATGTGTCCGGAATACTCCAAATAGTTGGGACTCACTATTGGATCGCCAAAAACGGACTCCGAATGGCCTAGATCTAGCCAAAACAGTTTCAACGGTTCAGATTTGCTGAATCTGGTGCGCCTGAGAAGCACCAGATAATTCCTCCGGATTGGCAGGTCAACGGCTCGGTCAACGGCGCAGGCGGCGCGGTCAACGGCGGCTTGACGGCTGGTCAACCCGGCTTGGTCAGCGGCTCAGGCTGACTGGGCTGACACGTGTCTGACACGTGTCTGACACGTGGCTGACGTGTCGGCTGACGTGGTACGCGCGTGTATTACACGCGCCTTCCCCCACTCGTCTTCTTCCTCCGTCAGCGCGTGTGGCGCGTGGATGAGAGTGGGACCACGCGCCGGGTGCCTTAACGGCGCGTGTGGGCGCGTGTCGAGACTGTGACTCACGCGCCAACTTCTAGGAGCGCGTGAGGGCGCGTGAAGAGGCTTCTGGGCTCTGTTTTTGCTGTTCTGGACTCCTCTCCTCCTGACCTTCCTCCTGGTATGCTCAAAAGTGGATTTCGACCACTTCGAAATCTGGACACTTTCGGAAAAAACTCGATTTTTCTCCACCCGGGCTCTGATACCAATTGTTGCGGATCGTGGGCACACCAGGGGACACTCACAAGCAAAAACACAAGAGTTTTAACGTGGTTCGGCAAACCGGCCTACGTCCACGGGAGCGATGTTGTTATATATCAACAAATGGAGGAGATTACACACTCTCAACTCACTGTCTCTCTATATAACACACTCACTCACACTCTCTGACAAACAGAAAATAGCTCTCACTAGCTCTCTCTGTTTTGTGCCTTTCTCTCAGCAATGTGTTTTGCCATTTGCCCTGTCTACAACTCACCATCACCATTCCATTTTATACACCTTGGAGTAGGTGGGAGTGCCATTGGGTAGCCTCCATGCTTGACTTCGGCAGCCTCCTTCTTTGACATGGTTGGTAGCCTCCTTCCTTGACCTTTGTGTGTGTTCCCATGGAAGAGAGTCACCTCCTTTACATGGGGTGAATTCAACACATTTAGCTCATTAATTGATTACTAGGAATTGATGATAACATATTTTTGGAGTAAGGTTATTATCTGAAAACCTGTTTGGCTAGAGAGAGTTTATTAGGAAATAGAACCCAAAAAAACCAATAGGACTACTTGGTGTAGGCAGATCATATCATGGCTGGCTTTTCTCAACTTGTATACGAAGTGTTTTTTTTTTTTTTTTTTTTTTTTTTTGAGGTATTTATAGATTTTTCGTTCTTATATCATAGCCAACACTAGAGTTGCATTATGGGCCAAAGCATGATTTCAGATTCAGGAGTACTCTGTTATAGATTTCCAGAAAGGTTTGAAGGAAATTAGATTAATCAAAGTCAAAAACAGAATTTGTAATTGAATTTCTGCTATGGCTAGAGAGAACCAAATCATAACCCTATTTCAAACAACCCCATATATAATTAGATACTGAAATATTTTACATGGGAAGGGAAAAAAAGAGGGAAATATTGAATATAGGTAAAACAAAGAGGAAAAAATTGAGTTTTTCCCCAGAAATAGTCATCATCCCTGCAGGTAGATAATAGGGCATTGTATGTTTAATGTTTGCAGCCAATTATGCATATATCTATGGATTTTTTTTTAGTAATTAATACAACTATGATTTTGATAACTAACTCCCTAAATTTTTTCACCATATATAGTTCAAGGGCAGCTAAACAAAGATGGCAACATGGGATAGACAATAAATTGCAGGTTAAGATTAATCAAAGATCAATCAATCTTTATTAAGATTTGATGGAGCTTCTTTCAGTCTCCTCTATTTACTTTCATATTCTGTATACACAAGCACACACGTAGAGAAAATAATCTACAAATTTATTTAAGGATATTGACAATCACTCATGATGTCATTGTTACAATTGCACACAAAGCACACTCATCAAATTCACACAAATTATTACATGGTTTATAATAAAGTCAATCCAGTTATACCACAACAGAGAAAGCTGTGCTAGCACAATCAACCCAACCAATGAGACGGCACACTACTTATACAAACCCAACAATAGATAAAATGTAATCCCAACAACTAAACAGTTTTTCATATAGAAGAACACCTTG
Organism: Camellia sinensis; assembly: GCF_055761805.1. Taxonomy (NCBI): domain Eukaryota; kingdom Viridiplantae; phylum Streptophyta; class Magnoliopsida; order Ericales; family Theaceae; genus Camellia; species Camellia sinensis. The sequence continues at coordinate 21,938,601 of NC_138970.1, read as the reverse complement.
TAGCCTTGGTTTCTTCATAAATAGAACCAATATCTATTTCTCCAACTTCTTTATTAAGAAAAGCATAACAAATCACCTGCAATCAAATTTCGAAAACGAAAGACATTAAAGACTAGTTAGAAGCTTATTACATTCAATGTGCTTGTGTCTAATGATTGCAGCATTTTTTAGGCTTTGCAAGACACAAATATCTATTATCAAGTTAATACTGGAGGTCAAACATAATCCAACATAGATGTCTCAACTATATATATTATTACATCTTTTGTTAAGAAATTAAAAACTGGAGTTGCCAAGTGGACAAATTAAATGTGATTTCATGTAAGGGCTAGATATCTATATATTTATACTGATCTCCCCTAAGATTTGAAGAGAAAATACAAGTCCCACAATTTTTACATAATTTCACCAACCTCTATTTTAGTAAGGCTAAAAAGATTAGAACGAATGCAGATGGTGTGAAAACACAAAAATAAACACTATAAATACATATTTCAGTATAAAAAAAAAATCACAATCCCATTTTTCAATTCATATGATTGACAAATTATCAATGAAAAAGGAGCTAAGTATTTTGTGAATCAAAATATTAAAAGGAGTCTAATGTAATTATGCTAAATTTGTAAAATTTATTGTGTTGTTTCTAAATCTCAAGGGATGTCAATGTAATTTTTCCTAATAAAAAGTGATTGTGCAAAATATTTATACAAGGAATGGGCTTGTTGGCAGTTATTCCATTTGGATTCCATAGCGCGTAATTGGTTCGTTAACAGTTCTCCAATTATTTTTAGTATTATGTCAGAATAATCACGTCTTTATCTCTCATTTGGTTTACCATAGGATGTGTCATCACTATATTGATAACAGACATAAGTGAGAGGATTCATTCAACCATTGTATTTATGATAAATGAGATGGTAAAACCCTATATGGTATAAAGACATGATCATTGTAGTATTACCTCTAAAAATAATTAGATTGATATGATACCTCTAAAAATAATTAGATTGATATGATAATTATAACAACATGATTTTATCATTTTTAATTATCTTCAAAAAAAGTAAATTTCATTTCTTTTGAAAGCAAAAATGATCATATTATCAAGATTATCAAATAAATTTGAATTTTAATGGATGATCTACATAGTGATTATAAAATGAAAGATTCAAATCACTACAACAAATTAAGGTTTCAGAGAAAAAAATTTAGAAACGAAACAAGTTTTTAGAGCAGAAATATTTATATTGCCATGAATGTCATTGTCATATTTTTAATGACAAAATTGAACATATCTCTAAAACTCTTGTTTATTCTAATATATCATCATAGTGGACTTGTGGTAGACCCTCACAAATCTAACCATACTGTTTAATCCAAAAGGCCAACTATCGAGAACCCCATTCCTTATACAACGTTTTTATTTAAGTCAGTTCGGATGCAAAATTGCATTAACAAACAAAATATATACAAAGTTTCTATTAAAATAATACTTATGGCACTTTCAAAATTAGACATGCAACAATAGTTTGCCATTTCTTCAGAAATAATAGTGAGTTTTTAGCTAAGATGAAATTTCGGTATGAAAAACTCAACTAGCATTTGATCTAATTGAACTGAACTCAGCCTAGTGAGTTTTTACACATTTTTTTGGGACGCAATTGACATTGCTTTTAAAGAGAAAATTCTTGACTGCATTAGTGATAAAAGCTCCATCTGTTTTGAAGTAAAATGTTTTCCTCAAAAATATTTTACACATTTTTCATTGTTTGGTTCACAAGAAGTTAGTAAAAAAATTTTAAGAAAAATATTTTTCATCATAGTCCTCAAAATGAATTACCATTGAAAAGTCTGAGTCAATTTTTTATTTAGAAAGTTCACCTCTAGCCCTCGAACACATTGATCTTTCAAAAGGTGGGGGGGGGGGGGGGGGTTGTTCTTTACTAGCCTCTACCCAACGCACATACAATATAAAGTTTTTTTTTTTTCAAGTGTCTGTTAGAAATAAATTTGGCCGCACAACAATCACTCACACAAACTTAGAAGAGAATTGAAGAAAAATAAATTCAACTCTTATATTTCACTCATATTATTATCATTGCACTCTCCGACTCATTCTTATTCCTCATTACATATATAGATTGCATGACTACATATGTATAACCTAACATGCAACTCACACACTCACATTAAGACCCACTAACTCTATTATTCTTTTTAACCGCTAACACATTAACATACTAATGACTTTTAGCACACCATGATCAACCATTACATGCATACCATTATTCCTCCATAATTAGCATAACTAAATGTAGGAAAATATAACTCCTAATAATAAAAACAAAGTTTATTATTTTCAATAGTGTCAACCAAATACCGAAAAAGAAAAAGAATTTTTTTTGTGCAAAATCAAATTAAACGGGAAAAAAAAAATTCAGTATAAAATATTTTACATCAAAACAAACAGAGTTAGAGTTTCCTCTCGGGCTGTGTTTGGATAAGGATTTGGAAATTGAAGGAAAAATTTGTAAAATGAAACTATATTTCATTCACATTTTACCAATTTTTTCTCTTTCCATTTCCAAATCTCTATCCAAAACAATGTTTCACATACAACCCTCAATGATTTTGTTTACAATTCTTTTCCTCTTCAAATGAATGATTGTATCCTTAGTTTAACGGATCTTGGAAACATTTTCTTTGAAACAAATTGGTAGTTAATGGTGAGTACTATATAATTTTAAGTTAAATTGACACACCTTTCCATCTTAGATGGTTGAAAAGTCAACCTTTTAAACTTCGTCATGCAATCCAACGTTGTTCCTTTGTTACCCTAGCTTGCACTAAAATGCTGGAGGGAGTGTCTTCAGTTTGGGACAGTTGCTTACTTCCACGGTCTTCAATAATGATTCCTCAAACTTATAAGTCCGAGAGCAGAAGCTCTCAAGGTTTGGCAGATTTCTGAATTTGAGTTTTTTCAGTTGAGGGAACATGATTATCTTTATTATCACTTCATCATTTGCATTGGGTTCATTTGCAATAATAGCTTCCATCCCACCACATTCAGTTACCTCTATGTCTTGTAGTTTCACAAGAAGTTTAGCTAGAGTGTATGACAATAGATTTATCAAACTACCACAACCATTTACTTTTAAGGATCTTAGGTTCTGAAAACCTTGAATTCCTGGTGAATTGTCCTTCCAATCATGTGTCAACTTTGGTAGACAGCTTAGTTTCACCTTTTTTAATGAAGGTAATGCCATATCTGATATGCCTTTCCAAAGAAGTCCTTCAAGGTCAAATGCTACTCCAATAGATGGACACCACTGTACATCAAGTAGTTCAAGATTTTGCATGCCCTTAATTGAATTGGATGAGAAAAGAATATTTGAGAGCCCATCACACACTACTAAAAAAAAACACTTTTTGCGACCGCTATAAACTGTGGAAAATAATAAAAAAACAGTCGCAAAAGACTTTTTGCGACGGCCCATGCGACGGCAAATGGGAGTCGCGAATGTGGAGGTGACAAATACTTTTTACGACAGCAAAGCAACGGTCGCAAATTATTTGCGACCACCTAAACTACTTATGGCGACCGTTGTTTTACTGTCTCAAAAAACAAAGAAAAACACTAACATGATTTTTGGCGACCATCTTGTTATCGTTGCAGAAGGAAAAAAAAAAAGAAAAAAAAGTGCAGCGTTAAGCACTCTAGGAATAGCAATGACAAGAATTCAGACAGTATAGCATTGTAGTTTAATTGAACATTCTATTTGAGTCTCAAAATTTGAGCCACATGTGAAAGTTATTACAATTAAAAACTTGAGAAAAGTTCTTTTATGAAAAAAATACAATCCAGAACTGGCCAATATTCTCATCAATTTTCTTGCTCAAGTGTTTCTCCACTTTATCGATGAACTGGCCAATCTTCTCATCAATTTTCTTTTCAAGTTCCACATCACCACATTGCACCTATGCAACAAAAATTTCAGGCATTAATGATAAAAATTATATACTGCCAAAATAAAAATTATCAATTTTAATCACTCTTATGGGGTATAGTGCAATTATATTGAAAAAAGGTAACATGTCACAATCCACATTTCAAACATCAGGAGGCTATATATATTTCTTATTGCAAATTTAACAATAAGATATGCAGTGCAAAACCTGCCTCGGTTTTAATATAATTCTACAGGCACATGGCACTATCCCTACAAGATTAAAACTAAGTCAAAACCAAATCAAGTACAAGACAAACCACACTTAGCCATGTTTGAGAATGTGAAAGCAGTGGTGTTATTTTCTTTAATCTCTAAATGTCAGATCCAGACAAACCACACTTTGTCCCTAAATTTTAGTTTCTAAAACCTTAATTTTTCGTAATGTCATAAGCATGAAACTAGGAAGCATCAACACTAGAGCTCTCCAGCTCTTATTACATAGTGTCATACTAAAAACAATGATCAGGGACAAGCTTAGAATCAACATCTTTAAAGAGATTAATCAAGTAGTTTAGATATTTCTGTAGATCAGGGACATCCTTATTTCATTTCTCATACTCTATTGTAATTTTCACCACATTGGTCTCTCCGTTGGGAATGATCTGAAAGATGAGGTTATAACTCTTATAGAACTCCAAGCATTCTGTTCCCTTTTCTAAAAACAATGTAGTTACTGCTTCATAGATGTTCTATTTTAAAGCAACATGCCTCAATTAAGCACTCCGTTGAGGAAGTCTAACTTGAACTAAGCATCGATGCTACCCCATGTCTCCATCAGCACTAACTCATGACTAATTGAATGACTATAAGGATGCCTAAAAATGATTTGTCTTACTTCTTAAAAGTCATTTTCTGGTGCCATCAACATCCAATCTGGGATGCAATAATTCGAAGGGAAAACACTTTAAATTGGAGAAACTCTCACCTTGTCGATAATAGCCTCAACAAGTTCATCAGTTAGCTTCACGTCAGATTCCATCATAATTGCAGTCAACATTTGCTTCACCTGAAAGCAATTGCTGTTTTACTATTAATTCATGAATGAAATTTAAGGAATGTGCACAGTTTAGTATGATAAAAAAAGGTCACAGACCATGAAATTTCACCAAATGAAAATGCAAAAAGAAAAGGGCATCCTTAAACAAGCTGTAGAAATAAAAAGGTCTAAGGAAGGCCAGCTTTCAACTAGTTTTTTTTATATCACTTCTCTTTTCTTTCTGGCTCTCAATGAATACATACATACACATATACCTCCAGATAAAGGGCTAAATTCCGCTTTGCACTAAATTGAATGAATTCAAGGCCTTTGAAATATATATATATATTTGAAAAGTCCCAAGCCTTTCAAATATTGCCCAAATCATAGAAACATGACTGACTAAACTTTGAAGGTTTGATCTTCTGTCCTCAACCCACTAATGACAGGAAAGCAGCAGACAAACAACATGACCAGTTGACTGCCTTAGCAAAAGCATGATAACAAATGCAAACTTATTTCAATAAAAAAGATTATATTCATCTAGTCATTCACACATTTGTCAATAGCAGTAAATTTAAAGCATAAATCAAACCAAACTAAGCCTTATGTCCCAATATATTAAAAATTATAGAGCAAAGAATTGGCCATCAAATCATTCCTGTTCTTAAGGTCCCCAAGATCCTGATAAATTGAGGCAGCTATTGGTTATTATGAATGTTTTATGTATGAGAGTCAAACATTTATGCTCATATGCATGCCCATAAATATAAGCACAAAAGGGAAGAGTAATGTGACATCTTTTACAATGCATGTGTGTGTGTGTGAGAGAGAGAGAGAGATCGATCTACAAAATGCAGAACCTGATGTAGCACCAATTTGATTCAAAAGCTTGCAACTTGCAAGCCACCTTAATAATGAGTTCAAAAAGGTTCGAAAACCTCCAAACACAATTAGTGTATCAACTGTCTATGTTTCTCAGAGCATGTATTTATTTTAACATTAGTTGTGGCAACAATTGCTAAGTTTACAGTGTAAAATACTTACTTCTTCTCGCTCAATAAACCCAGTTTGCCTCAAATCGTAAAGCCTAAATGCAACTGTAGGGCATCACGAAGGTAACACCAAGAGGTTAAGTTCATGAGATTTGTTTTGATAATAAGAATAAAAAGATTGCATCTGATCCCTAAAGTCTATTTTGTCTTCTGTGGGAGCATAGGGATGGAAGACGTTGAGTGCATGGACAAATTCATCAAATTCAATGACGCCATTTTTCCTTTCATCAAATACATCAAAAACCTAGGAAATCAAAAGAAACAATAAGTATATTAACTTATCCATACTTTCAAAATAGCAGTATGAATAAATTAAGCCGTACTACACTCATGAAAGACAAAAGGATAATATATGTACAAGTTGTGTAACCCATTTAATGTAACATCAGTCTTCTACCAGCCCAAAAGGCTTAACCTAGGTACTTTAGTTTGATTGTTTCTTTATTCTTTCGCTCACTCATGAACATCCAGATCTGAAATCTACAAATCTGTTCATATGCCATATCTAGGCCATTCAATTCAACAACATCAAATGGGAGATATTAGAATTGTCTGAGCAATTTACCAATGCTAAGTGCTAACACATTATTTCCTGATCAACAGACAACTTGAAATTTCATTCTACAACATCATTTCTAATCTAATTCATAATAAGCTGAAAAATTCATTAAAAGCAGAGAAATGCATACCTATTCATTTTCTTTTGAAGCTTGTTGCCCACTAGATGCATCTGACTCCATATTCAATTCACCAAGAATATATGAGTTACAACTTCTTGTGTATGTTGTTCTGTCCATCACCAAGAATATATGGTGGGTGGGTGGGTGGGTGGGACATGCAAAATGCAAAGGCAAAGTTGCAAAAACACCTTTGTATTATATGTAATAAGAAGAGACAACAATGAACACCTTCTTGTGCATGTTGTTCTGTCCACTACCAGTATTACTTTACTTGTTCATCTTCATCTTCTTCTTCTTCTTCTTCTTCTTCTTCTTTAAAAAGCTTTCAAAGAAAAGAGCAATCATAAAGCACACCAGAGAAAAGCAGAACCTGTAAAAAAGTCCCCAGTGTTTCTTCTTCTTCAAAGAGAAAAACTGTGTCTATACAGACATTGATGAGTGCATAATCATTCATCTCTTCTCTACTTCAATTTCTCCTTTAAATAAAAAAGCAGGACATTGACCTCTCTCAAAGTAATAAAGCCCCCCAAAGCTGTTTTCAGTCCCACACCACATATATAGACAAGTTTTATAAAAAAGCAGACCATTGACCTCTCTTAAAGTTATAAAGCCCCCAAAGCTATCACAAAGAATTATGGAGATTGTGCTGATGTCTTTTGGGGAAGATTTTAAGAGGAAATTTGAACTGGAGTTCACTAACTGTCATGGTTATTTAAGAATATTCATTCATCAATTTTTGATTAATATTCATTCATAGAATCTGGTAAAACACCAGAAATAAGCTAACAAATTAGCAAAAACAAGATCAATCACCGAAATCATGTCTCTATCTATCTGTATAACTTTAAATTAGCAAAAACAAGATGAATCACCTAATAAATCAACAACACAGATTAAAGAACGATCGAAATCAACACAGAAATTCAGCAACTAGGCATGAAACAAACACGCTAGATTACCGAGAGAGACAGAGTTAGATTCAACTGCCGATCGAAATCTGGACAGTGAGATTCAAGCGAGATTCAAATCTTCATCACGTGAGAGTGAGATTCAAGCGAGATTCAAATCTTCATCACGTGAGAGTGAGATTCAAGCGAGATTCAAATTTAGTTGAGCGAGAGAGATTTAGACACTGAGATTCAAGCGAGAGAGAGTCGAGCGAGAGAGATTTTGAGAGAGGTCACCACCGTTGGAGACAAATTTGGGAAATAAAAGTGAAAGGGGGAGATAGGTTAAAAAGACGTTTGGGTTAAATGATTTTGTAATTTTTTTTAATGTAAAAGTGATTTTTTGCGACGGTTAAATAATCAGTCGCAAAAAATTAGACGCAAAAAGTCATATTTCTAGTAGTGACACCTGTGAACTTCCATCTCTCTTAGTTTAGCTTGAAGTTCCCCAGGCCAAATCTCCATCAGATTCTCCATTTGAGAGATGTACAAATATTCAATGGTAGTCAATTTAACCTACGAGTCCATTCACGAGGTTACAAACTTAGTAAGCACAACATACTTCATTCCATTAAACATCATCCATTAATTTAATTTTCAAATTAATATACTTCATATTTGAATAATTAAATGTAAAACAATTCTTACAAATCTATTGCAATACATTTTTAGATCCTCGAGCTAAAAGCCCAACCTATTTTGTTAGATTCTTGAATTCACCAAATATAAATACACATTAAGTTTCTTTTTGGTAATACTGGATGGTGATTAAGGTGGAGTCGAATCAATCACTAGATAATGAGGTACAAGAATTATCATCATGATTATCGAAATCTTGATTCAAATAGTAGAATTTTTACGATTCTGTGATTTCAATTGGGCTAAACAATTTGGATCACAATAGAATCTTAAAGTGATCACAATCCTAGTCAGAAAATCGAGTGGAATCATACTACAATCCCAATTCTATAAAATCCCAATCCCACTAATTTTTTTTTCTTATTATTTATTTCTTATATATGTGTGTGTGTGTATCTATATGTGTATGTCTATATATAAATTTGACTATAAACTCATTTCACATGTCTCCTCTAATTCATGTTAACTTTGAAGATGCATTATATCAAATTTATCATTTTTCTTTAATGATTTCAAAATTATGTGTTATACATTATCATTATCAATATTTTTTACTTTAATTTATATTGAAAGTAGAATCTTCCAAAGAGACCACACTAACAAAAATTCATTGGTGTAAGCACTAAATTGGGAAATAAAGTTTAGGGCCAAAAAAAGAATCTGGAATTGATGAAGATCATGGAAAGAAGAAAAAGAGCAAATCTGGAATTTCATATGAAGCACGTTTAGGGCATCAAGAATTAAAGATTTGAAATAATTTTGAGTCTTCATGTCATTATAGTAGGTTTTAGTAATTAAGGGTATAATGGTAATTCCAACAATTGTTGGACATGGGTTATAGGGGTCACCCATGGGTTTTATTTTGGGTCAAGTTATTAAATGGGTTATTAAATATGGGTTTTATTATGTTTAAAATAATCTTAGTGGTCAAAAGTCCAAGTTTTTAATTTTGATATTGAAATAGAATTAGAAATCATTAAAGTTTCATATCATGATTGAGGTAGAATTGGAAGTCCTAATTGGTCAAGAATATTAATAGTTGCTAAATATTTTTAGTTTCTAAATTTGAGTAATAGTCCTTATAAAATTAGAAGAGTCTTTAGCCTATAAATATATGTATAATCTCAATGATTGAGGACAAGAGCCATTATTATGAAAATTTGAGATTGTATTTGTGTGATTGGCCTATCCCTTGTGAGGGTGAAACACTTCTCTCTCTCTCCGTCTCTTCTTCTATCAAACAAGGTTACTGTTCGCAGTGCTTAGAACAGCCACCAACAGCCCCTAAACACTTGTGTTTTCATTCCCAAAACCCTACCCTACCCTTTTACAAACCCTTAAACTCCTATTTTTTCAAATAGTTTTGTAGCCACAAAATCTGGCCCTATAAGTCTATTGTTGTTGCTGCTAGTATACTTAACCCAGGCTCACTACTTGTAGGATGGTAATCCCTACTCGTCCTACGTCAGGAATACTTTTTAGGGGCACAAAGTATGATTTACCTTAAAAATTAAGCGCCTTAACTTATAGATTCTTTTATCAATATTTTTTAAATCTATATGGATTAGCCTTAATTTGTAATAATAATTTTAAGGACAAATTACACCGATAATCCCTACATTTTGTCCTTGTGTCATTTTGGTCCCTACATTTTCAATTAGCTCAATTTTGATTCTTAATTTTAGACTTTATGTCGATTTGGTCCAATTGATAATGCCTTCAGTGTTTTTGATGAAAAATTATCACTAAATTGGTTGAAATTAATTTACTGAGTTGAAAAAATTTATAATTTTGTCTTGAAAAGCATGACATACGTCACATATCATATTTTTCATTAAAAAAATGCTAACAATTGTAAGCAATTGAATTAAATTGAAACAAAATCATAAATTCAGAATAAAGATCGAGCTAATTGAAATTATAGAGACCAAAATGACATAAAGGCCCTGTTTGGTAGAGCGGTGGGAAAGTGATTATAGATTCTGACTTAACAGATTATAGATTATAGCTTTAAACATAAGCTGTTAACCTGTTTGGTGCAGCTGTAGGATTATGGATTTAATAGTGTTTGGTTAAATAAGCTGTAAAATAACTTTTTGCTGTGCAATGTCGCTTTTGCCCCTTTTATTTCCTTTTTCATTTTATTTTATTTTCTTTAGTTTATAGTTTATTTTTTCAAATTAATATTGTAACATGCATGGTGAGATTGATCATGACAATTTTGAAAAATACTGAAATATCAATTAAAATTTTCAAATTATATTCATTTTAGTTTATAAATACATGAATATTAATTTATATTTTTTTAATTTATTAAAAATTGTTACAAAATATACCAATTTATTAATATTTTTTTAATTTAATTTATTATCAATTAATGGCTTAATTAGTATCAATTAATATAAAATTTATTTCATTAATGGCTTAAAATGCTTTATTATTATTATTATTAAAAAAACACTGAAAACCTAGCTGGCAGAGACGACGGCTCTGGTTCACCGGAAAGGGATGGGGATGGGGGACGACGACGAAGGTACAGCAGCGACGTAGCGATCGCAATTGCGAAGAGAGAGAGAGAGAGAGAGAGAGAGAGAGAGAGAGAGAGATTTGCCACGAACAATACCGGAGAGACAAAGATCTACCGCGATTGCGAAGAGAGAGAGAGATCTGTCGCAAACTGCTGCGAACAACACCAGAGAGAGAGAGATTTGCCACGAACAATGCCGGAGAGACAAAGATCTGCCACGATTACGAAGAGAGAGAGAGAGAGAGAGAGAGAGATCTATCGCGATCTGCTGCGAACAACACCAGAGAGAGAGAGATCTACCGTGATCTGCCATGAGAGAGAGCTGCCACGTACGTCGTCGGAAAGACAGAGATTTGCCGCGATCGGAGAGAGAGAGAGAGAGAGATCTACCGCGATCTGCCGTGATCACGAAGAGAGAGAGAGAGATAGAGAGCTCACAAAGCCAGCTCTGTTTCATGCCGGAGAGAGAGAAAGAGAGAGAGAGAGAGAGAGAGAGAGAGAGAGCTAGTTCACGCCACCGGAGAGAGCTGGTTCACGCCACCAGAGAGAGCTGGTTCACGCCACCGGAAATCACCGCCTGAAATCGCCTCTCAAGCTTTCTGTTTCTCTGAAGAAGTGCACAGTGTTTGGTTGTAGGTTTATATCTTGGTTTTTTGGTAATAATTGAAGTTGATAAGGGGCATTTAAGTAATTTCACCTCTCCCTTCCCAGCTTGCTGCTTAAACTGAATAATTAAGCACCCCCATAGCCACTTCAACAAAAAGCTGATTTTTCACTTACAAAAAGCTATAATCTATATTAGTAAGCTACACCAAACACAATGAAACAACTTAAATTAAGCTAAAAGCTGAAATAAGCTGTAAAAAAACTCTACCAAACAAGCCCAAAGAACCAAATATAGAGACTATCAATGTAATCTACCCTAATTTGAAGAACCTTCAATATATTAAAAAGCTTTATCATGTTCAAGCTTCATAAACAGTTAGGGTGTACACAGATTAAATTGGTTCGATTTTAGAGAAAACCAGGAACCAAATCATAGGAACTAGTTCCAGAAAAATTAAAACCATAACCGAACCGTTAAATTGTGAAACAAGACTAGAACCGAACCATAGAAACCAGTTTGGTTCAGTGCGATTTTACGGTTTTAGAAATTTTACATAATAATAAATATAATACTCCCTCCGTTCCAAAATATTAGTCCCTTATTCTATTTTTCATTGTCCCAAAATATTAGTCCCTCTTCAAAAATCAAGTACAAAAATAATATAAATTTCCTATTTTGCCCATCTTTTAAATTAATAAACAATATAAAAAGTACAATTATGACATTGATATTCTCAAAAAATGTACTATCAAAAGGATAATTTTGGTAAATCAACTTTTTTCAAATGCAATAATTGTACTACCAAAAAAAGTTGAATTCCCCAAAAAGGACTATTATTTTGGGACGGAGGGAGTATATATTTTATGTTAGTAAACAAATTAATGATAATTAATTTGGTTAAGTTGGTTAGAATTTATCAATTTCACAATAAAGGGCTAGTGTTCAAATCTTATAAAATATAAAAAAAAAAATACGTCACAGTTCAGTTCACTTCAGAACCAAAATCAAAGCTAATAAAAACCAAAACAAACTGATGATTTAGACCGGATTTGATTGATTTATTGATTCCACCATTTTTTTTGTACACCTCTAATAAACAGGGGTTTTCAATAGAAAATCCCATAGGTTGAACTTGTACAATAATAAGTCCCATACATTGTCTTATAATCCTCGAAGTCCCATTGAACAATTAGTTCATGAACCATTTGAAAAGTTAATTTTAATTTGCATTGAAAGTAGAATATTCTAAAATCTTCCAAAGAGACCACACTAACATAAATTCAAGGGTAAATTACACTGGCATCTCTTATAGTTTAAAGAAAATACAGTAAATCTCATAGGTTTGACATCATTATACTAGATTATTTTAAAGTTTTAATTCAGCTAACACTTGGTCCCCATGTCATCATATTAAATTTGTTAGTCGTATGAATGAAAAAAATGATATTATCATCTCTTTTACATTAAAATGAATATTTTAATTTGTGTATCTTTATGTCTTTAAACCATCAGCATCGATTTTGGTCTCTTTAAACATTCTAAAAAAATATCATTGTAATTATGTCAAAATTAAGGGATTTTTTGTATTTTATTCAAACTTCAAAAAAGGTCGGTGTAATTTACTCAAAATTCAATGGTATAATGACTAAATTGGGAAATAAAAAAGGCCAAAAAAATGAATTGGTAATACTTTAGGGGCACAAAGTGTGATTGACCTTAAAAATTAAAATTGCGTTAACTTATAAATTCTTTAGCAAATTACATTGTTAGTCTATGTACTTTAGTTCTTGTGTCATTTTGGTCCTTACAATTTCAGTTTGATCAATTTTGACCCTGAACTCTTAATTTTGTCTCAAATTGGTCAAATTGCTTCCAATTGTTAGTATTCTTTTATGGCGAATGCGCACATGAGCAGCATGTGTCATATTTTTGAGCAAAATTGTAAGCTCGATCAATTTAGTGACTTAACATCAAACAATTCCATGAAATTTTCAGTCAAAAACTCTATCGACATTATCAATTGGACCAAATTGAAGCAAAATTTAAAATTAAGGGTCAAAATTGAGCTAATTGAATCTGTAAGAATAAAATGACACAAGCAGCAAAATGTAGGGACTATCAGTGTAATTTATCCTACATTCTTTGATCAATATATTTCAAATCTATATGGATTAGCCTTAATTTGTAATAATAATTTTAAGAACCTTCAATATATTAAACAACTTTATCAGATTCATGCTTTATAAATAGGGGTTTTCAATAGAAAATCCCATACGTTTGTACAATAATGAGCCCCATATGTTTTCTTATAATCCTGGAAGTCCCATTGAACAATTAGCTCAAGTCTCTATTTTACAGAAGGAAATGCTATGGTGTGCACTCTGTCAAAAATATGTAATTTTATCAAAAAATTTCATAACATCAATCACAAAATGCGTAATCTCATCACAAATAACATTAAAAAAAAAAAAAAAATGTCATAACCAAGCCACAAATTTTTGCAACATCAACCACAAAATTTTGGATATTTTGTTACGCTAATTTGTAACAAAATTACGCATTTTGTAGTTGCTATTACAAAATTTTGTGATAAAATTACACATTTTTATGGTAAGGTGCATATAGTATGCACACCATAGGATATCCTTTTTACGAATTGTAAGTATTAACTTTTCTTTAGAAAATCTTTAGTGTTGTTATACTAATCTTCAAAACTGTTCAGATTGATCTTTGTCATACACATTGTATTTTTCTTATAAATGGTTGTAAGTTTCTATTATATAAATTGTCTAAATAAATCTTTTTTTTATATAGTTACATTGACTATATAATGAATAAACAAAAAAATTGCATAGATGCTAACTTAACTATAGCCAATACAACCCAGTATACACTTTTATTTTATAATGTTTAATTATATCTCTATTCATGTATGATCGGTACAATATGAAAGAAGGATTAAGTTAATTTACCAGGGATATTTTCAGTGAATATTTTAAAGTTGAAACTATTCAAATATATATTTTTTAAATTGATTAATTTTTTGAACCTTATTTTAATTTTATAGTGGCATATATTCTCTAATTTGGAAGGGAAAGGTTTATCCATGGGTCACTCGCATATTATTAGGGCCACACCTCTATGATCCTTTATAACATATAAAAGTTCTAGGGAAAAACATTTTCAGCCTAAAAAATAAAAATATCATTATAAAAAATATTAGGATGCAAATTACAGTAGTCAGGAAAAGGTTGTTCAAAAAAGTAAAATAACGACTATAGTGACAAAATTTGAAACTGTCACTAATAAATGTAATTTTAGAAACAAAACAATTTGGTGCGAAAGGGTTTACTTTTTGAGTCTCTAGAAAGTGATTTCGTCTCTAAATTTTTATCTCTAAAATATTAATTTGTCGTAGTGATCGAAAGTTTAATGGTAAAATCTTGGCCTAATAACCATGAGATTATGAAACCACTTTGTGCAATATGCCAAAAGTTAGATGTGTACCTATTCTTTCCCCTCCCAAACACAAATTAATGTGTACTAATTGGACATTGTTTTTTAGTGATCGAAATGGCTCATTTTGTATGACCCTCCTAGAAGATCATTCAAGCCAAAAATCAAATTGATCAGATCTCATTTGTCTAAAAAAACTGATAGACTAATTGGAAAGTGTTACTATTTGTTAATTATTTTTTATACAAATGTGATCTAATCCAGTGACTCTTATTATTCGATCAACCTAATTTTTTGTATAAATAATCTGCTTAACGGGTCAAACAAGATGAATTATTTGGATTGTCAAGATGTATCTAAGGTGGGTTCACAGTGGGCCAAACTGCTGGAGGGATGCATTCCCTATTATTATGCTCTTAACATATATTTTTTATTTTTTTAAAAGAATTTTGCTACATTTACAAACCAAACTATCTCCTATTTTACTAATTACTCACATGTCAGTAGGGTTCCACACACGTGACTAGTTGATAAAATAATTGGTAATTTAATTTTTTTTATTTTTTATAATAAAAGTTTTTTATATAGAACAATGGGACCTTATGTGGCCCTCTCATTTCAATGCAAAACACCGATTATTACGGCTCAAAATTGTCAAAATACAATTATCACATCATTTTGTATAGATTTTATGCCTAGGAATTTGGCTGGTAAACTTTACTTTTTATTTGGTATGATTAGAAATATATAAACACAAAAATGTATGTAAAACACAATTTATATTGAATATGGCGTGAAAGTAACGCACACAATCTTATTACACAATTATGAAGAGAGAAAAAAACCTCAAATAGAGACATAATAGTAAATAAATTCAAAGCGGTTTACAAATTAGCAATTAATTAAGCTCTTAAATAAGAGAAGCATACCTTCTTGTTGAAGAGGGGTTGAATGATGGGATCACAATTACTCTCTGAATCTGAAGCAGGCAGAGACGCTTCAGCTTTGGTATTTCCCACAGTGCCAAGTAACTCAGTTGTGGCAGCTCAATTATATTCATAGCTTTGCAGATAGCAGTAAAACTTGGCAGGTTTCTAAGATGCAATTGCTTTAGTTTAGGAAACTCAATTTTATCTGTTGCTATTTCATGCTCTCCTCCTTCACTCGAAACAATAATTTCCATCATATCACAGCGTCCTATGGAAAGGTCCTGCAGTTGCACTAGATCTCTAGCTATGAAAAGTGAGAACTTACTTTCCAGTTTCTCACAATGCCACACATGTACAGACATCAGGTTGCCAAGCCATACAAGTTGGGTGGGAACCTTCCACAAATTTGTCAGTTCAGACAAGAATTCCATTACCAACACTTTCGATGCACTGAAAGCCTTGTTCGGTAGTCGGCATTCATGACTAGCTCCCTTTGAAATTACGTAGACCATGAAGATTCAGAAACTCTAACACAAGGAAAGCACTCTGTGGAACCCCATCTGCTGTATTGATGAGGTATTCCAAATCATATCGTAGGCTCAACTTCATTAAGCATTCAAACAAATCTTTGTCGACCAAATCACACAGAATTTTCAAACCTTTTGTTCTTGAGTTTACATCCAGAATTTCAGCGCCCTTCAACAGCAAATTAAGCCTTGTTTCAATAATGTCACTCACATTTTGAACTTGGAGCTCCAACAGATTTGATAACGAATAACAAGGGTCAAGGATGTAGTCAAAGTCAGTCACGCCAACTATATTAAACTTTTTTACCTTCTCAACGACCAAACCTCTCGGCCAGAAGGTAATGTTTATTAGAGCAATATCCAAAGCCACCAAATTGGACAAGGACACCAGCTCATCGATAATCGCTTTAGCACCTTCTTTGCTTTCTTCAACTTTACAGCACCGTTGAAAGGTGGTTCCAATACAGCTCTTCTAGCTTTAATAAGCTTGACAAAACCCCAGGGTAAATCCTTTCCACTATACATTCCAACAAATCAAGTACCTTCAAGTGAGCAAGGTGACCTATTATTTCCTTTGGCAATTCCTTGATATAAGAGCCAGCAAAGCTCAAATTTCCAGATTCTCTAATGCTCCGATTACAGAGATATCATCATCAATAAGTCGGCAACGAAAAAGTGACAAGGTTCGGAGGTTGATCAAGCATCCAAATGATGTCGGCAATGAGCTGAACATATAGGATAGAGCTAGCACTTTAAGTTCTTTCATTCCTTGGTAGAAACTATCTTGGGTCTCTTGTACTTTGACCTCCATTCTTTTGTTGAGATCATATGAGATTCGTGGTAATCTAGCATTGCAATCCAGCTGTAGAAGCTTGAGATTTGGAAATTCTAAACTACCAAGAAGCCCATGCATACCATCAAGTTTTAATGAAATTACAGCATAATTTTTTAGTCGAACATTCTCTGGCCAGTCTTCTAGTACTTCGTCACATCTCACCATAAACGAATGTTGCTCGGATGCAATTGATATAGCCACATCACGTATGACATCATACATTTTGACACACTCTTTTTTGAACTATCCAGCAATAGATAGCATTTTTGTAAATCATCAACTATGGAATATAATTGGGCGTTATTTTTTTTTTTTTTTATCAACTATGGAATATACCCTGTCTTTTGCTTGGCTCACATTATCAATGTGCTCAAACAACTCTATCCCAATTGCATATCTGACAAGATCTTCGATTGGAATATCAAAATCTTCTAGATATAAGGAACAAAACAAAAGGCATTTCTTAGCTTCCTCACTTTCTAAGTAATTGTAACTCAACTTCAGAGGTTTAAACACCTTTTCACCTACTCTTCAGTGATGTTTTTGACCATAGACTTTCACATTTGTTCAAGAGCAGAATCCCATGAAGGTATTTTTTTGGATCTAAGAGCCCTCCCGACTGTAACAATAGCAATCGGCAAGCCTCCACATTCCTTCACAACTGCCATTTGTGTCAACTGCAAATCAGTTGGGTGACTTGTACCGTCGTTAGAAATTCCAGCCATCTCCTTGAAAGATTCCATGCTTCTTTTTCACTTAAGACACCAAACCTTGAAATTCTTGTCTGTGTCCATGCCAATGCATACATCTTCACTTCTTGAAGTCATCACAATTTTGCAACCCTTGTAATGATCTCCACATGGAATTCCAATATCATTCAATCCTAGTCTCTTCCAAACATCATCCAATATTACAAGGATTCTTCCTGCCATCAATATTCTTGATCCTAGTTCCCCTGCTCTGGCAAATAAATTGTTTCCCCCAGATAATTCAAAACCCAATATTTTGGCTATCTCACCTTGAATATTAATCAAATCTGGGTTTTGCGACACTACTACCATCACGATTTTATGAAACATCTTCTTTTCTTCCGCTTTCTTGGCAACTTCTTTCACCATAGTTGTTTTACCAACCCCTCCCATCCCACATATCCCAATCACATAGATACTATCTTCTGTCAGTGCCTCCATAACTCCATTCATAATCAATCTTCTAGATTCAAACCCCTTAAAACCTCTAGTGAATGCAAATGTTGTCCCCACAAAAGGTGCAACTGCAGGATAGGACACTCTAGAGAAATCTCCTTCTCCACGTAGCTCTTCCACAATTTGAGTTTTCTTTGTAGCTTTTCTGCTCAAGGAGTATTGTAACTTCAAATTTGGACACCGCCCATTCAGACACCCTTCGTTTGCTTTCAATTCAACCTCGAGGAATTTCTTAGCCTCTTCGTTGAGTTTATTCACTATTTTCAACCACCGCGCGACATCTGGTGCAATAGTTTCTCTCTTTGTCTCTGCTTCTTCAACTGATTTTTGTACTCCAAATCTTTTATCTTCCAGCTTTTGGACCTGCTTCTCCAGATTCTTAATATTTCTCTCATATGAAAACAAATAACCAAACTGGCGACCGACTGGAGCAACTACATATTCTCCAATCTTCATTACCATGGGAAAAACAAGGTTCAAGATCATTTCTCACCTGTTTCTAATATGCCCCCAACCCCACCCTTCTCAAGTATTTTTTTCTGAGGATTGTGCAATGAAAAATGTAAAACAAGAACAGAACAAAGAGCTTTTGGGACAACAATCAAAATAGAAATGAGGAAAGTGAGCTTTGCAAAATGAAATAGAACAATAAGATATGAATATAGGAAAGGAACACCGAGCAAAATCAAAAAGGGATGCAAAGTTTTTTTTTTTTTTTTTTTTTTTGGGGGGGGGGGGGGGGGGGGGGGGGTTAGATAATAGTTGAACAAAGATTAGGAAATGAACACTGAGCAAAATCAAAAGGGGTACAAAGTTTTTTTTTTGGGGGCAAACAAGGTTGACTATAGAAAAGATAACTTTTTTTACCAAAACAGAAACAGAAAAGAAGAAAGAGAGATTGGTAAAATGAAAACACAACACAGAAAATATTGTTCTGGTAATTGCTCAACACAACAGAGTAATAATAGAGTTGCAGAGGAGGAGACTACAAAGCTTTCTGGGCAAGCAAAATTATAATAAAACTGAAGCGAGAGAACAAAATTATAGTTGAAAATTGTAAATAAAAGTGGAAATGAAGAAAGAAAAACCTTTGAAATATTACTCTCTGGCTCTTGTAGATGAAAAATGCACAAAATAGCAACCAGTTGGCAGGGAAGAGCAAGAACGAGATCGAATTGAATCGAAACAATTAGGGTTTGTGCAGATGACTGGTTTGACTGAAAATTTGAAGTAATTCCAAGACCAAAGACAAGTGAAGCTCTAACGTTGCTCTTGAGTATGACGATTAGGGATTATTTTATTAGAGAGGTGGGTAATTACGGTATTACCATTTTTTAGGGATTAGTTTATTATGAGTAATTACGGTAATTACGGTAAAAATTAAAAGGCCAAAAAGCTTGCTTTTTTAGTAAATTCCCAAAATACCTAGTCAACTGATTTTTTAAGTTTTTAATTTGTATTTTTTTATTTTAATAATTTTTTTTTAAAATATTGTAATTAAATATTTCATATTTTTTAGATTTATTTTAATTCTAGATAAACTTAAAAAGTAAAATATTTTTGAAATTAAAAAAAATAATAAAGATAAAATATATACTAAATTAATTTTTATATTTTGTATTCGTGAATTTTTTAAAGATTTTTTTTTTTACATTTTTATATTTTTTAAATGTGTATAAATTAAGTGAAAGTAAAAGGTAAAAAAATGATAAAAAAATTAAAAATATTCATTAAAAATAAGATGAATTGAAAATTTTTAAAAACTCTGTCTTCGTTTAGCATTGACTTTTTTAGCTGACTTTTTGTGTTGGGACTTTTTTAGCCTGATTTTTTTAGGGGTTATTTGGTTTTTGTGTTGGGCTAAATAATCACAAAAGGACAAAAAAAAAAGTCAAAAAATCACAAAAAGCCAAATATCACAAAATAAAAAATAAAAAAAAAAAAATCCTCCATTCCAAAGCTAAAAAGCTAAAAAAACCAATCAAGAATACCAAACGAGCCAAAAAGTCTCAGGCTAAAAAAATCAAAAAAGTCAACAAGCTAACTAAAAAAGTCATTGCCAAACGAAGGCTTAGCCTTGTTTGGTTTAGCTTTTTTGACTTTTGTGAGAGAAAAAATGTAAAAATTATGATTTAAATGTGTCATTTTTTCTTATTAATTTATGCAAGGGCGGACCTAGGGCTGGGCATAGGTGGCTGCAGCCCAGTCCAAAATTTAAAAAATCTGTAGAAAATTTTTTTTCCAGCCTAGCCCAACCCAACCTCCCAACCTCTCTCAGCCCAGCCCCAAATAAGGGCCAATAATGTTTTTGTTTATTTTTTAGATAGACAGCCTAACAATAGTCCAATACTTACCCAAAAAAATAAATAGGTAGCCCAATAATTTTGTATTTATTTAAAGAGGCAGCCCAAAAATATAAATAGCAGCCTCATACAGCATCTTCTTTACGCTTGTGCACCTTCTTTACGCTTCTTCACGTCCTTTTCTTCTTCACGGTGGTACAGGTACTGCTCTCTCTTGACCCCTCTTTTTTTTTTTCTTCTTCTTCATCTTAATCTTATTTTGGTTGAGAATTAATTTAATTAATCTTATTGCTCTTAATCTTATCTTACATTTATTGACTTCAAGGCCTGAATGGATTTTTTTTTTCTTAATCTTTTTTTCTTCTTAATCTTTTTTACTCTTAATCATAAGAATATTTTTTGTTCTATATTGTTCTTAGTTTTTAAACTTTGAACAATTTTTTTGGACATATATCAAAATAATGAAAGCCTAAATAAAAATTATTGAGGATATATATAAAAACCCTAATATTTAAAATTATTGTGAATATACTCTAGTTTAATATTAAATAGGGCTAATTTTTTTAAATTTTTTTTTTTTTAGGTTATAAATAATGGAACCTCCACCACTCAAAAAAGGCAAAACCCTTTTCTCATTCTACCAATCAAAATAGAAGTCTAGTAGTACAACATCCAATGTTGTTGAAACCTCATTTTCTGATGTCCAACCGCTGCCTTTCATGCCTCAAGCAAATAAACCAAGCGAATTTGATTCAACTGTTATTGAACAGGATCTTGGTTTACGCTTGCAAATTTGTGAATATCCGGTTAATCAACGAGATGAGGTTAGACGAGCTTATATGAACTTGGGGCCTTCTCAACCTAAACTTGAGTATCCTAGGTCCTCATTTGGAAAGCAGAATCGCCGATTCCAACTTATTTGGTTTAAACAATTTTCTTGGCTAGAGTATTCTCCTTCAAAGGATAAAGCATATTGTTTTCCATGCTTTTTGTTTGATCAGCCAAATAAGTCGATCATTCGTTCTGCACTTGTTGATGAGGGGTTTAACAATTGGAAGAGAGTAAATGATGGATCCAAATGTGTTCTTTTGCTTCATGTTGGACTTGCATCCTCCTCACATAGTCGTTGTGTTATTAGTCATGATAATTTAAAGAAATCTTCCCAACACATTGAAAAAGTGTTGAATGCGCAATCAAAAAAAGAAATTTTGAAGAATCGAATTCGGGTAAAGGCAACAATTGAAGCTATTCAAGTACTTGCTCTTCAAGGACTTGGTTTTAGAGGTAATGATGAAAGCTCGACTTCATTGAATCAAGGTAATCTAATTGAATTATTGAAGTTCAAGGCGAGAGGGAATGATGCACTTGAGAGCATTATATTAAAGAATGCTCCACAAAATGCCAAATACACTTCTCCAAAGATCCAAAAGGAGATTTTGCATATACTTGCTAATAGAGTTAGGAATATGATTTTTGATGAAATTGCAGGAGGTTATTTTTGTATTCTTATTGATGAATCCCAAGGCGAGTCTAAAAAAGAACAAATGGCCCTTATTTTGAGATACGTCAAGAATGATGGTTTGCTAGGGGAACGGTTCTTTGATATTGTGGGTGTCGAAAATACATATGCATTGACTCTTAAAAAAGAAATATCAAATATCCTTTCTCGATTTAATCTCCCTATTCAAAACATGCGTGATCAAGGGTATGACGGTGCTAGCAATATGCGTGGTGAATGGAATGGACTTTTAGCTTTATTTCTTAAAGATTGCCCATATGCATATTATGTACACTGCTTTGCACATCGTCTGCAATTGGCCTTAATTGCGGCAGCAAAAGATGAGCCTAATGTTTGGCAATTTTTTTCTCACTTGAGTTGTATTGTCAATCTTGTTACTTCTTCTTCAAAGCGCCTTGGTGAGTTAAAATCTTTTCATAGGAGTGAGGTTGAAAATATGTTGGCTAGTGGTGAGCGTCAATCTGGTAAAGGGGCCAATCAAATTGGTACCTTGCATCGAGCTGGAGCTACTCGTTGGAGCTTGCATTATGAATCTGTTAGAAACTTGATTGATATATATGAGGCATCTTGTGTAGTTGTTGAAAGTCTCAATAAGAGTACAAATCAACAAATTCGCGAGCAAGCTAATTAATGGTGTTTACAAAGTAATGAAGAGCTTTGAATTCATATTCATCTTGCACTTGATGGACAACATTTTGGGAATCGTGAATACACTTTGTCAAGCCTTGCAACAGAAAACTCAAGACATCTTAAATGCGATGAAATTAGTTTCCACAACAAAAGCTCTCCTTCAAAAACTTAGACAAGATGATTGGGATACTTTTCTTGCAAATGTGGTGTCATTTTGCAATCGACATAACATTGCGATGCATGATATGAGTTCTCCTTATGAAAGGGGTACAAGTTGTCATCGTCAACAAGATCACATTACAATTGAGCATCATTATCACTTTGACATATTCAACTCTACAATTGATTTTCAATTGATAGAGTTAGAACATAGATTTAATGATGGGGTAGTGGAACTTCTTTCTCTTAGCTCGGCTTTGGATCCTAGTGGCAATTTTAAATCTTTTAATGTGGATAATATTTGCAATCTTGCCAAGAAATTTTATCCCCAAGATTTCACTTCTCAGGACATCCATGCTTTGAGATGTCAATTAATGCATTATAAGCTTGATGTTGTCTGTGATCCCGAGTTTCATAAGATATCTACCCTTGCCGAATTGTGCCGAGAACTATTTGTGACAAGAAAGTTCGAGCATTACACCATGATCTACAAATTGATTCGTCTTGTGTCAACCCTACCTGTTTTTGCGGCGACTACGGAAAGAGCATTTTCGGGTATGAAGCATGTTAAAGCTGCCATTCACAATTTAATGGGGGATGAGTTTCTTGCCGATTGCTTGTCTCTCTACTTTGAATGAGACCTTACTTTGAAAATTGATCTAGATTCTGTAATCGATGAATTTGAATCTTTAAAGACTCGCCGAGCATAACTTTGTTAGATTGTTTTTAATATTAATTTAGATTATGTTATTAAATTCTCTTTTTTCTTATGTGGTTATACTTATAATATATTGTATAATTTTACCTTAATATTAGCCCACCCCATTGACAACTCCTGGGTCCGCCCTTGAATTTATGTAGCTAATTTTGTCTTTTTATACTTTTTTTAGCTAAAAATCTAAAACCAAACGAAACTTAAATAATTTGATGAGTTTTCACTGCTTGTGTGTCAATTCTATCCATTGAGATAATTAAGACATAGGCTTAATTTGGAAGTTAAAAGTCAAAAGACTTTTAATTTATTTTGGATCATATTCCATTTGGGGGAAATATTAGTCCATTTTCTTATATGTTTTTTTAAACCAAATAGCCATTTTTATTTGTAATATATATTATTGATTTAATTTAGTAATATTTGAGTTTACTTGTTTGCTCCTTATTGTGATTATGTTTTTGATTTTTTTTTAGATTGAGTTGTTTGATATTTCTGTTTTTTTAGGGATTTCATAGAGTGATTGTGGCAATTATTGATGTTACCTACTTGGTGTTATATTATTGATGTTAAATTATTTGCATTTTTCTAGGGAGGTATATGGGTTGTAACGTTCACATTTACCTACATAACATCAGTCCAGAGCCATATTGTCGTACCATTAAGCCTCCCATTAACAACCTATATCATTAGCACCAAACACCAACCACATAACATAACATCGACAAAGTCCAACAATAAACAGCCACTACCCCCCTACCACCACCAAACCCTACCAACACTTTCAGGCATACATCCTCGCACTAGCCCTCAACATTACAAAATACACACCCAATCATACAAATATTAGCTACAACACCATGCGTCTATTACATTACATACATGCACAACATCACATTTGCAATCACTGGTAACTCCCAAACCTGTGAAAATATTACAACATTAACCAATAAAATCATGTGTCTGTCACATTACAAACATGCACAATATTACATTTGTAATCAATGGTAAACCCCAAACCAACGACATGAACAAGATCACCTAAAATCCCACATGACGCACCAATTAAACAAAAACCCATTTCGAGCATTAACCTTGATGTCGTATTGTTCCACAAACAACCAAACTAACATTGAAAACACCCATAGTTGTTGTCATCGCACTAACACATGATCAACGATGCCGTCGCCGGATTAATTTTAAATCACAAACGTTACGTCCTCAATGTTCATCGCACTCCAAGATATCCCAATGCCCACAGCGCGTCGCCTCTATAAATTTGATAGAAGGGGTTTCCATGATTTTTCTAGGGTTTTTTGGGGTTTTGTAATGTTATTTGGGGAATAACGAATTATGGGTGTAACGTTTCCAAATCCAACGTTTAACTCACACAAACTGAGGATCAACACTGCAACATTATCAAGGAAATGTTGACGTTCCCATTTTTGAGCTTCCGTTTTGTTCGCAATTGAGGAAAAAAGAAAAAAATGCTATAGTATACTTTTGGACCTTTTAGTAACTACAATATCACCTAAACACTCAATATACCCCTCTAAACAGCCAACCCATACGTTACATTCGTGAACTCAAGTGTAATTAACATTGACATAGGACAAATCAGTCTACAAAATAAATTGCAGGACTAAATGATTTAAACTATCTAAACTTGAAATTTATTGGTATTTTTCCCTTTATTTTTTTTATAATTTTTTTAAAAAAAAATTAAAAAATTAATTTTTAACCAACTTCTCAAAACAACTATAATAAAAAACGAAGTGACCAGTCAAATTCTTGATTGCTTCTGATTGGGTATGTGTCTATGTCCTTATTGCTTGTGGTTTAAAAAAATAAAAAATAAAAATACCAATCAAATTCGTTTTTGAGCAACGCCACATTTATTGAATTTTGATTTATCCGAATCGTCTGAATTTATACATGTCGGTCATCCGGCCGATTATCTAGTAACAAGAGTGACAATCACGATTGACAAAGGTTGCACCAGTCGTCCAAGTACACAAATTCGAACTATTTGGACAAATTTAAATTCGGTGCATAAATCATTTTTTTTTTTTTTAGTTGAGTGAGGATATTTGGTCTACTGGCTATGCATTACTAATGGCGTGAGATTTTAGATATCCAATGAATATGAGTTTGTAATTATATTATTCTAATGAGATAAACTAATTGTGTCATTAAATTATAAAAATGATATTTTTGATAATTAAAATATTTTATTCTAAAAAGTAATTTTATTTCCAAATTTTTTATTTTAAAATTTTAATTTGTTGAAGTGAGAATGCATAATGTAGACAATTCTAATGAGATAAACTAAACATATAAAGAACAACACATTAGATTTGGGTATTATTATTTTAAGAAAATATCCTCATAAGTTTTTAAAATCTCATATGCATTATAATTTATTTTAAAGTTTTCTACCTAATATTGGTTGAAATTCAATTGTTAACATGTAGCAACTGGGACACAACAGTTGTATGACCCCAAAACTTTTTTTTTTTTAGGAAAAATCGGTCTAATGTCCCTATCCAACTTTTAGTAATGGATTGGGTCCACAATCTGTTCTTTTGTAGTCTAAGGTCCCTCACCCCATCCCCTCTCCATCCACGTTGTCCTGAGCTTGATCACCGCTAGCTCCAAATCCCCAACCCTTGACCAGTTGCTCTCCCTTCTGCACTCAGCTCCTCCGCCAGGGACACATCAATCGACTCTGCGATTTGAGCTACGTGCTCTTTGTGCTGCTCTATCAACTGTAACGTGCGATCGTATGCCTTTGCCACCTATTCTCTTACTTCGTTGTCGATGATTGCAGCGGTCTTGCCGTTGTACAACTTCGTCATCTCAAATATGTCCTCTCTTTGAGGAAATGAGAGAAGACCTACTTTATCGTTGAAACCATAGATCGCCACTTGAGCATAGGTTATCTTGGTCATCTTCTCCAAGTCGTTTTGGGCTCCTGTTGAAATCTTTCCCAACAAAACCTAATTCCAAAGCAAAATCAGATTCATGAGAATTGAAAGATCCAAAATCAGATTCACCTAGAATGCTGTTCGGATGGATCAGCAGTTGGAGGTAATAGAGTATATAAGTGACAGATCAGAGAAGAACCAAGCCGCTAAAATTTCTCTGGATTGATCCAGAGAAATGATTTCTCTGGAGAGGTAATGTTGATATAGCTAGTTATCTGTGTGTTGTGGTATGTGTGTGTGCCGTGTATGTGCGTGACTGTGTGCATTGGTTGTGTATGTGCATGGGTTGAAGCTGTGTGTGTGCGGTGTGAAGCTCAAAAAATGAAGCTGCCATGGTTGACATTTGAAGGTTGAGAGAATGCAGCTGTCCAAGGATACTTAGGTTCAGCTTGAGAAGATCAAGTAAGCTAAGTGGTCGGATTCAAATGGTGACAGAAAATAGAATTTTTTGGCTAATGTTTTTTGGCTAATGTTTGATTGGTCTTCACAGAATGTTTTTGTAAATGAAAGGAACCAACCTGGTGAATTCTCAAACCAGAGAAATTCTCAATTGTTATTTTTAATAAACCAGAGAAATTCTCAATTGATATTTCAATAACAAACCAGAGAAATTCTTAGATTTTTCCAGAATTTCTCTGGTTCTGGTAAGTTGCCATTGTTATCCCTTCTAATGTTGCTTACATATTACAATGTGGAATTTTTCCAGTTGAATTCAGTTGAACATTGTTCAACAGAGAAACACTTTCGATTGAAAAATTCAACTGGAAAAAAGCGAAGAATAGATTTGGATAAGTTGCAGAAATTTTTCCAGATATTACAAACCAGAGAAATTCTCAATTGTTATTTTTAATAAACCAGAGAAATTCTCAATTGTTATTTTTAATAAACCAGAGAAATTCTCAATTGATATTTCAATAACAAACCAGAGAAATTCTCAGATTTTTCCAGAATTTCTCTGGTTCTGGTAAGTTGCCATTGTTATCCGTTCTAATGTTGCTTACATATTACAATGTGGAATTTTTCCAGTTGAATTCAGTTGAACATTGTTCAACAGAGAAACACTTTCGATTGAAAAATTCAACTAGAAAAAAGCGAAGAACAGATTTGGGTAAGTTGCAGAAATTTTTCAAAAAATATTACAAACCAGAGAAATTCTCAATTGTTATTTTTAATAAACCAGAGAAATTCTCAATTGTTATTTTTAATAAACCAAAGAAATTCTCAATTGATATTTCAATAACAAACTAGAGAAATACTCAGATTTTTCAAGAATTTCTCTGGTTCTGGTAAGTTGCCATTGTTATCCCATTCTAATGTTGCTTACATACAATGTGGAATTTTTCCAGTTGAATTCAGTTGAACAATGTTGCTTACCTAATGAATCACAATGATTTGGATGTGAATGAGAAGAAAAGTAGAGAAACTCATCCAGAGAAATTTGGTCCAGAGAAATTTCTCTGGGCCAGAATTTCTCTGACCAATTTTCTCTACACTGAAATTTCTCTGGACCAATTTTCTCTGGACTGAAATTTCTCTAGACTGAAATTTTTCTGGATCAAGGTTGAGGGACCTTAGACATTATGAAAATATTGTTGAGGGACCTTAGTCATTATGAAAATATTTGGTGTCCTTTATGCTATAAAATCATAATACCAAGGACCTTAAAAAAAAACCCCTATTTATTTACTATAAAATAAATTGCAGCAAATCCAACTTAAAGTCGCAATTGTAAACCTAGCTTAAATTATTGATTTTAAAACACTAACTTTGGTGAATTACAAAAAACCATTTAAGTCATTGATTATAGGCTCAAACTCTTCTCATTTCAACACTTTGATAAATAAATTAAAAATGATCCAAAAAAAAGTTTAACAACGAAATCATTTAAATTTGAATATTTTTTTTTTAAATACTCGTGTGCTATGTAAATTGAGTGGTGTTAGAAAGTTGGTAAAAAGTTAATTTTTTAGTTTTTTTAGTTTATTTTGTCTTTTTATAGATAAAAAATGTGAGAGATGATGTGACTCAAAATGAGTAAAAAACTAAAAATTGGCTTTTTTGGTACTTTCCAAAAAAAAAAAATTGAATTTGAAGCATTGTTTGGAAACATATTAAATAGTTAAAAGGTAAAAAATTAATACAAAAATTCAACTCGTTTTTATTTATTTATTTATGTCTTTTTTTTTTAAAAAAAGTTAAAAAAATTAAAAATTAATTTTAAAGTTACTATTTGGTGATTGAGTCTCACGCGCTTGAGGCAACATTAGGAGCGTGTGGTGTGAAGTCTTGGTTGGAAAGAAAGAGACAAAACTGAGAGTACTATTTGTTTGGCAGCAGCTCACATGAATAAGGTTGTCGACATGTGGCTTGCCAGCCAAAACCAATCTGAAGTCCCAAACCAACTCACTTTGCCTCCGTTTAGAATTGGGTTGTCTTTTTAATTTTTTGACTTTTTAATTATTTTAGTTTGGGATTAAAAAGTTTGGTTTGAGAAGAATTTTTTAATTTTTTGCCTTTTTTGACTTTTTTTGTGAGAGATGAGTGTAATGATTATGGGTTGGATTTGATGTTTTTTTTTTGTGACTAAAATAGTCTATTTTGTTTTTTGTGGCTATTTTAGCTCCTAGCTCACCAAAACTAACTTCTCAAACTATGCCAAGCATCCTTTTGGGAAGTGGGTTAATTTTTTGGCTTTTTAATTTTTTGACTATTTTAGGGTTGGTTTGGGGTGTCCTAAAAAAGTGTACTTTTTGTCTTTTTACGAAAAGATGTGCAGAAAAGTAGAGAGGTGATGTGATGGAAAAAAGATAAAAAGATAAAAAGATGGATTATATAGGTTATGCCAAACCAGGCCTTAATTTGGGTTATTTTAATCTAGTTTGGGAAAGATTTTTTAGCTTTTTGACTTTTTTGACTTTTTTTATAAGAGAGAATTGTAATGATTATCAGTTGGATTTGATATTTTATTTTTTGTGACTAAAATAGCATTTTTTTTCTTTTTTTCTTTTTTTGGTTTTTTTTTTTTGACTATTTTAGCACCTAACCCACCCAAACCTTCTTGCCAAACACCACCTAACTCTAGTTAGATTGTTACCATACCCTGTAGTTAATTTTGTGAGGCCATCTTCAATTATTGCTCTGGTTAAGGGTTAATCATCCTTAATTTTTTTTCCCTGACAAATCTTATTCTGATTGTTTTGTTTATTTATTAAAAATTTCATTCACTCTGTTAAGATGTGAGGTTTTAAAAATAATTTTTGAAGTTTTCGTTTTTGTTATTTTTTGTTGATTTTTTTTTTTTTGGGTGTTTTTCAACTCAAATTCCATTTATAAAATTTCAATAGAGTAAACCTTGTTATTTTTCTATTTATTTTACTAGATTAACTCTCAAAATAATAAATGAAAATATCAAATTCTCTGAAATAAAAAAATTAAAAACCATTCAGTGTGTTTGGTTTGAGTTTTCTGGATTAAGTTTTTTGAAAATTGAGTTTTTTGGTTTTCGTATTCTTTTGTTTTTAGTGAATATTTTAAAATTTTAAAATTTTTTTTACTTTTTTAGATGCGCCTTAGTTAGATGTATTTAAAAAGTAAAAAAATTGTGAAAAAATATTTTAAAAAATTAATAAATACATAAAAATACAAAAAATGTACTGAATTCTTGTATTTTTTTTAAAATATTTTTGGTATTTAGTGAATTTTTAAAAGATTTTTTTTACATTTTTTTTACTTTTTAGGTGTATTTATGTTAGGTGTGTCTAAAAGGTAAAAAAATTGCTTAAAATATTAAAAAAATTCATTAAAAACAAAAAAACACGAAAAATAAGAAAATAGACTTTTCTGAAAAGTATTTTCTGAAAAATGAAAACAAGCAAGCTTATTGTGTCTCTAAAATCTTATTTTACATATTTCTATATTCAACTTATTGAGATTGCATAAGTTTAAGCAATTTGATTTTTCATAATAGATATATACTTATACAGTCAAGTAATCGATTGTTTAAATTTGTTCTGAAACTTTTTTAAATGAAAAAACTTATGGTTTACACCATCTCTATCACAAATTTGTATAACTATATCATAAAATTTTGTAACATCAATTATAAAATGTATAATTTCACCACAAAGTAGCGTAATAAAGTATCTAAAATTTTGTGGTTCGTGTAAAAAAAGTTTGTGATTTAATTATGATATTTTTTATTATGCCAATTTATAGTGATGTTACATATTTTATGATTGATGTTAATAAAGTTACATTAATTTATGGTAGGGTGCATATGGTATGCACCCCAAAAGGAGCACACCATAGAGTTTTCCTTTTAAAAATATGTTCATTTTAAATTGTTTATATAAGTCAATTTCGAACGAACTGAATGCAAGTCTTGAGTAGCTTTTTTCATTTTCAACCGTTAAAAAAGTCAATTGTTTTATTGTCTTCATATAACTATAAATATATTTAAATTATAGAACATGTTAGAACCAAATGTTAAGTTACCTTGGCAACTAGGGCCAAACTATGGGGTATTTTAGTTGTTAAAATAAAATTTTCACAATTAAAAGTATCTCACAAATTAAAGCTTCTCGACCCCAACCTAGTGCCTCTGGTTTGGGTCAGGCCACTGGGCCTACAAATACCCAAAGCCTTTGGGTTGGTTATTATGGATTGCTTTTGGAAGATGGGTGAGATCCACATTTGAGAATAAATTGTTTACATAGCTTGCATGTCTCGCAGTTTGGAAAGTGGTTTTTTTAATAGATTTTTTGTTTTTAGGCTAAAATATAAAGTAAAAAAAATCAATATGTTTGGGAATGATTTTTTTTTAAATTTTTACGTTAAAAACGTATAAAAAGTAAAATGAATGAAAATGAATCTTGACTTCTTAAATTTTTTACTTTTTGGTGACTTTTTAACTGAAATAACATCTTCCCAAACGAGACTTCATATTCTTCAAATATCCCATGATATAATTAGATTATTTTACATCCCATTTAATTAAGGATGTGATTAGGTGCATAGAATGAAGGTTAGGAAGTTCAAGTGTTTGAACATGTAGCATATTTTGATTTTATAAACTCTGTTGGGAATGTTCAAATTTTATTATATTGTTTTGTCCCATATTGATGCTCATATTATTGAGCCTTATAAACCTCCTTGTTTTAGAATGGGCTAGAGATCTACCGTGGGCCTACTTGAGGTGAAGTCTAGAAAGTCCATATATTATAGTTGCGTTGGACTTGAACTAGGCTAGGCACATGTGATGCATGTGTGTGAAGCATAAAAAAATATGTGGAATATAATTTATTTCATTTATGTTTTACTGATCAATCACATAATTTATGAAATTAATATTTGAGAGGGTAATTTATAAATAAATTGGGCCGAGATAAGAAAGAGTCTTCTTCGGAAGTTAGGTCGCACAATGGGCCGAGATAAGAGTTGGTGTAGCTCGGTCTTAAAACTAACGAGCTATGGGCCGAGGTGTTTGGGCTTCACAACTTGGACCTTATCCTTGTTAGCTCGGTCTAAATAGCCCAAACCGAGATATAGGCGAAAAAGAACCGAGCTAGGCATTGCATATGGAAGCACCGGATTGAGTATGTCGAGGAGCTAGTGTTAGCTCGGTCATACTGTTATTCTTTCGTGGTAGAGTCATCTCACTTGGCTTGCAGTGATGAGACTCCTAGGAGGACTCTGCTAAGGAGAGTAGAGTCCTACTAGGATTGTGCAAACCATCTCACTTGGTTGGTAGTGAATAAGGTTGATTCCTAGGAGGTCTCTTATACAGAGAGTTGGAATCCTACTAGGATTGTGCCAGACAGAATTTATAAAAGCTCATAGCAGGACCTATGGACAGGTATCACAATTTTGACTCTCAAATACACAGAGTTTTTGTCTATTGTCTATTTGCTGACTTAGGCATCGGAGAGGTATCCGACACACATCCGCCGGCTAGCTCACGTTTGTATTTTCAGGGAGTAAAGCGACGACGTTTGGAGGAGCGCAAACTTGATCAACAGGATTATATGAGAAGATTATTTCGTGCTCATACAATTAGCGCCGTCTGTGGGAATTTCACAAAGAACAAAACCTCTCGATCAAGTTTTCCTCTCTAGTTGAAAGCAATGGCACACAATGAGGACTTGCCGCAATCTGCCATTGATGAGCAAACCCCAGAGGGGGGTGGGAGGTGCGAAGGTTTACCTTCTATCCCATCCATGGCGGATTTAGAACCCCAGCGACAGAACTCCCGGAGGGACACGAGGGAGAGACAAGGCATTAGCCCTCGTCGCTCACAAAGTCTTGAAAGACAGAGACGAAGGTTGGATCCTCAAGTTCTGGAGGATCGCGTGAGGGAGCAAGATGAGTTAATAAGGAGGATGGCAGCAGATATGGAGACAATGAAGCGCCGGATAAAGGGAAAATAGGTGGCGACAGGAGAGGGACACAAAGGGAACACGCCCTCTCGCCACTCGGAAGGTCGTAACAGACATACCATGCCATCACAAGCAGAAAGTAAGAGCCTTAGAACAGGCGACACTCAATCGAGGACTTCCAGGACTCGTCACTCCAAGTCAGAGAGAACGAGGACTGAAAGGTCATATACAGAGGGAAGCAGCTATTACCCCTTACATACGCACCAGACGACATCTAGGCATACGGAGTTGCCTAGGCCAGCGGACTTACGAACGGTGCTCGAGGAGAAGGCCTGATGGAAGGAAGACACCAATGCTCGCGACCCTCGCAGAGTTTCAGCACTCCAGCGATTGACCCCTAGGACACATGGGAGTGTCAAGGTAGGGATGCCAATGTCATGCCTTGCTTACGAACCAGCAGATAAGGTATTAGCAAGGTTACAACGCTCGTCGTTCGTTCCGGCAATAGAGAACGCACCACTACCTTCAGGCTTCCACCAGCCCAAATTCACTACGTATGAGGAGAAGACAAACCCCTACATGCACTTAAGCCACTTTCGCCAGGTTATGGCAGTATACCGGCAAAACGAGGCCCTAATGTGTATCCTGTTCCCATCTAGCCTTGGCGACCTAGGTCTAACCTAGTTCGAAAGGCTACCAGAAGGCAGTATCGCCTCATGGGCACAATTGGCAGAGGCATTCGTGACTAGATTCAAAACGAACACCAATACACCAGTGGAGATTGATCAGCTACTCTCCATTGACATGGACGAAAAGGAGACATTAAGGTTTTACAACAGTCGATATTGGGAGACTTTCAATCAGATTGGAGATTGCCCTACAAATCTCTCCATCGCATAATACAAAAAGGGTCTACCAGTTAGAAACAAATTGAGGGACTTAATTACTATGATGCCACCCCTCACGATGGAGGCCCTAATGGAGAGAGTGCATCAATATATTCGGGTAGAGGAAGATAGCACCCGTGCTAAGGCAAAATCTGGCACAACAACAATGCCGAATAAAAAGACTACGGCAAAGGTCAACACGGTGGAACAACCAAGCAGGAATGTGCGAGGCAGGCGAGCCAACAGAGAGGACTCAGAAAAAAGAAAGTTAAGAGTCCGCACTGCCATCACCACCGTGTTCAATAAACCTATCTACCGGATTCTCAGTGAGATACGAAATGAACCTTTCGTTCGGCGGCCAGCCAAGTTGGGAGAAGCGCAAAGAGGCTATGACGAGAGGTCCCGTTGCACCTTTTATGATGAGAAGGGGCACCGAACTGAAAATTACACACCCTTGAGGCAACATCTGGAAGAGTTAGTAGCTGCTGGTCACCTGGACCAGTATATAGAAAGGGGAACCCAGCCAGCCCCCCAGGACCTCAACGGACCAAACGGGATGCCGGTCGACGGTCCACCCTAAGGCATAATCAACGTTATTCATGGAATCATCGAACCTGAGCGGCTGTGTGAACTCAAGGGGATGATAAAGAAGTCAGAGCACTTGAAAGAGGTGCTAAGTGCACAGCCTACCATCAAAAATGGCAGAACTGAAGCTACGAATGTCATATCCTTCTCAGACAAGGATCTAGCAAGGCTACATTGCCCTCACAATGACGTGCTGGTGGTGACTTTGCGTGTCAATAATTTTGACATCAAGTGGATTCTGATTGACCAAAGAAGCTCATGCGAAATAATATACTACGAGACCTTCAAACAGCTGAAATTGAAGGACAAAGACTTGGCTCTTGCGACATCTCTACTCGTCGGTTTCAACTCAATGCTAGAGTGGCCAGTGGGCAAGATAATCCTCTCAGTCAAGGCAGGAACCATGACAAAACAGGTGGAATTCCGGGTATTGAAGGTCCCTTCCACTTACAACATAATCCTAGGAAGAACATGGTTGCACGCCATGCGATCGGTAACGTCAACCTACCATTAAGAATTGTGGTTCCCCAACGAAGCCGGAGTAATTGAAGAAGTCTTGGGAGACCAAATTATGTCAAAATAGTGCTTAGTCACAGTAAATGGCAGCCGGGCTGCAAAAGGATATGTACAGATGGTGGAAGAACTAGAGAGCAACGAACTGTTTGCGGATGTCGGCAAAGCAGCTGAACAGAAGGCAGTGGAAGACTTGGTAGAGGTAAGAATAGATGAAAATAACCCAGAAAAGTTCTTTTTGCTCGGCTCGTCTTTGTCCAATACTGAGAGAATAGAGGTCATGGAATTCTTAACCTCTAACATCGAAGTGTTTGCCTGGACACCATACGACATGCCTGGCATTGACCCAAACTTCATCTATCACCAACTTAATGTCCACTCAACTGCCAGACCAATCATATAGTGCACTCGCAGGTCGACACTCCACCACGCGGAGATAGTGGCGAAGGAAATGGGAAACTTGCTAGAGACAGGAGCCATCAGAGAAGTGCACTATCCCAGGTGGATCTCCAACACTGTAGTAGTGCCAAAGAAGAACGAAAAATGGCGTGTTTGCGTGGACTACAAAATAGTCAACAAGGCCTGCCCAAAAGATAGCTTTCCCCTACCACGGATAGACCAATTAGTAGACCTGACGCCATGGCATAATCGACTTAGCTTTCTTGATGTGTATAGAGGTTACCATCAGATCACTATGTATGAACTAGACTTGGAGGTCACATCATTTACAACGCCTAGAGGATTATATTGTTACAAGGTCATGCCCTTTGGCCTAAAGAACGCAGGGGCAACATTCCAACAGATGGTCACCAAAATGTTTGAACCATTGTTAGGCAGAACAATGGAGGCCTACATAGACAACATGGTGGTCAAAAGCAAGGATGGGAAGGACCATCTCAAGGACCTAGATGAAATGTTCCAAATTCTGAAGAAGAATAAGTTGCGTCTAAATGCATTCAAGTGTGCATTCGGCGTAGGATTAGGCAAATTCCTAGGTTTCTTAGTGACCAACCGAGGTATAGAAGCAAACCCCTCGCAGATCAAAGCAATCTAGGATCTTGAGAGGCCCAACACAGTTAAAGAGGTGCAGCATCTCACTGGCTTAGCAGCCATACTCAACCGGTTCATAAGTCGGTTATCCGACAGATGTAGACCATTCTTCCAAGCTTTGAAGGCCAAATTTGAGTGAGATGAAGAATGCGACCGCGCCCTAGAGAGCTTGAAAGACTACATGACCTCTCTTCCATTGCTAGTAACCCCAATACTTGGAGAAGAGCTCTTTTTGTACTTAGCAGTTTCCTAACATGCAGTCAGTGTATGTTGGTCAAAGCAGAAGGAATCCAACACCTGCCTATCTTTTATGTTAGCAAAACCTTGCTGGGCGCACAAACCAGGTACCTACCATTGGAAAAGCTGGCCTTGGCTTTGATGATTGCCTCAAGGAAGTTGTCGTATTACTTCCACGGCCACACCATAATCGTCCTAACAGCTTTTCCCTTGAAAGCTTTGTTTGAGAGGGCAGACTTTTCTAGACGAATCTTAAAGTGGGCGGTGGAATTGGGACAGTTCGATATCAAGTTTCAACCTAAAACCGCAATAAAAGCCAAAGCTTTAATAGACTTTGTGGCTGAGTTTACACCAGGAAGCCATCACATCTGCCTAGTTGACTTGACTGATACAACCGAAATGGAGATGGAAAGTGCCACAGGAACTGCACGGCCCCCAAAACAAGATGCCTAGCCACATTCCAAGCCATACATGATTGAAGCCAAGAAGGAATGGGCAAACCGTGCTATTCCCAGCGAGGACTCATCAACAAGTAAAAACTTGGGGCAGTCAGATAGTGAAGAGCAAACCCTAACAGCAGGCATGGACTTAGAAGAAAACATCAGCAACACACATGACCTCAAGACATCATCCGACCCCTCTACTTGCTGGAAATTATTCGTCGGAGAGATATGGAAGCTCTTCATGGATGGAGCATCCAATAGGCACAGTGTAGGACTTGGCATAGTCCTTATCTCACCAGATGGCCTAATAATGGAACAAGCAGTCAACCTTGGCTTCCCAGCATCAAACAATGAGGCGGAGTATGAAGTGCTTTTAGCAGGCTTAAAATCAGCACTTTTCATAAAGGCCACCGAGCTAATGGTTTACAGTGACTCCCAGCTAGTAGTAAACTAGATTTTAAGTGACTACGAGGCGAAAGATGAGAGGATGGCTAAGTACCAAGAGTTAGTCAGAAAAGAGATCATGAAGTTCGAAGTAGTACGAATAGAGCAAATCGGCCGAGAAGAAAACAGTAGAGTAGACGAACTAGCAGGTTTGCCTTAATGGCAAATACATCTATCTCGCATCCATTATTGATCGACTTCCTACCCAGACCAAGTATTAAAGAACCCGAAGTAGCTGAGGTATGTTGTGCCGAACTAGGCATTTCATAGATGGATCCCATTATAGTATTCTTAAAAGACGACATCTTACCTGAAGAGAAGAAAGTGGCCAACAAAATAAGAGCAAAGTCACAGCGATTTTGGCTCTCTCCATCATTAGCGTTATACAAAAACTCCTTCACAGGACCTTACTTGAAATGTGTCCATCCTAGCAAGGTTCAGGCATTTTTGTTCAAAATACATGAAGGCGTATGCGGAAGCCACCAAGGAGGAAGATCATTGGCTTACAGAGCAATTTCACAAGGATATTGGTGGCTATACATGCATGCAGATTCTGAGAAGTATGTCAAGAGGTGCGAGAAATGTCAGAAGTTTGCACACCAAATACACCAACCAGCCAGAGAGCTTTATCACTAACTAGCCCATGGCCCTTCGCAATATGGGACCTGGACATAGTGGGACCACTTCCAACGGCACCCAGCAACAGAAAGTTCTTTCTCGCAGCAACAGACTACTTCACAAAGTGGGTAGAGGCTGAAGCACTCACATCAATAAAGGAGAAAGATGTAAAGAAGTTCGTCTGGAAGAATATCATAACTCGATTCAGCATACCCAAGGTTCTAATATCTGACAATGGCACTTAGTTCGATGGCAAAATCTTCAGGGGCTTTTACGAGGAATACAAGATAGAATTCTACAACTCTACACTAGCATACCCTCAAGCAAATGGCCAGGCAGAAGCTTCAGACAAAGTCGTCTTAGATGGCTTAAAGAAAAAGTTAGAAAGAACAAAAGACAAGTGGGCAGAGGAGCTTCCTCATGTTTTATGGGCTTACCGTACCACACCTCGGTGGTCAACTGGTGAAACGCCTTTTTCTTTGGCCTATGGCATGGAGGCAGTAATCCCACTAGAAGTAAGTCTCCCCACTATTAGAAGTAAAAATTTTGACCCAGATTTAAATGAAGAAGCCATAACCTTGGAACTCAACCTTGCAGAGGAGAGAAGGGAAAAAGCTCTAGTTCACATTGCCTCATACCAGCAGGAGTTGTCCAGAAAATACAACAAAACAGTGCATCCAAGGCAATTCAAAATCGGGGATTGGGTATTACGCAAAGTAATGGGCAACACTTTGGTACCCAGAGATGGCAAGTTAGGACCTAACTGGGAAGGACCATACAAAGTGGTTGGTTTAGCAGGAAAATGGGCATATCACTTGGAGGATGGAGACAACAAGGCTATTCCCAAGCCATGGAACACTGCGAATCTCAAGTTATTTTATTTTTAGTTTTTTCGTAGAATATTTGTAATTTTTTCCATTTTTTCAAATAAAACAAGTAGTTTTTTAGCATAATTCTTTTTCACTGTAAAAGTTGTTCTCAGTCGTTTCCAGCAAGGGGCAACCAGAAAGTTTGGTAGGAACAACCAAACATTGAGCTCTCTTCAGCCGAGATCAGAATCTAGGCTGAAGAAGGTTGGCAGGAATAACCAACATTGAGCTCTCTTCAGCCGAGATCAGGATCTAGGCTGAAGAAAGTTAGCAGGAATAACCAACATTTAGCTCTCTTCAGCCGAGATAAGGATTTAGGCTGAAGAGGTTGGCAGGAATAACCAACATCCGGCTCTCTTCAGCCGAGATAAGGATCTAGGCTGAAGAAGTTGGTAGGAATAACCAACATTTTAATCTCTTCAGCCGTGATAAGGATCTAGGCTGAAGAGGTTGGCAAGAATACCAACATTTAGCTTTCTTCAGCCGAGATAAGGATTTAGGTTGAAGAAGGTTGACAGGAGTAGCCAACGTTTAGTTCTTTTTCAACCGAGATAAGGATCTCGGCTGGAAAAAATTGGTAGGAATGACTAACACAGCAAACAGATGACAAAGCTCTTGAATTGAGTTGTCTGATTAGTTTGAAGACCGCAGGTACGTCGGTCAGAGATGCATCGTCAACCGTGCTTGACACCGGTGGATCCACCCGAGCTGTCTGATTAGTTTGGAGACCGCGATCATTACTATCAGTGTGGGCATTATTTGAAATAGGTGATCCTTCTTCCTTCCCCTCTTGAAGAAGCTTCTACTGGATGGCGTTGGCATAATCCGCCATATAAGTTGGGATAAAGTGAGGGGGAGGGTTTTGAAAGACCTCAATTTCTGGGCCCAGACCGAGCTTCGCCACAGCTGCCTTCCAGCCACATTTGAAAAAGATGTCTTTTGCAGCCTCGCACTGCAAAACATATGTGACCTTTGCCTCCTTGTAGCCACGGTCCTCAACATCTTCCGAGATCTTTTTTAGTTCGACTATCTCTGCATCCTTCTTCTTCTTGAGCATGGCCAGCTCGCGTAGATAGCGGTCTTTCTACTCGGTCAAAGCTTTCTGCTTGACCGCTTCCGCCGAGTTGACTAGCTCGGTGAGCCGGGTGATTTTAGATTCGATCTCAGCCATTTTTTGGGTAGCTTCGTTCAGCTCGGCTGTTTTAGTTTTGGCTTCTACCATAGCCAGCCGTGTTGTTTTGCGCAGTTCCAGCATGCACTTATGGGCAATTTGGTTCTTCCGTATGGCCTACAGAAGGGGAGAGCAATCATGACAAAAACTGAGCAAACCGTCGTATAAAATGGAGAAACAAATGGAGTAGAACACTTACCAGCACCATCGACTTAGTGGCCAAGTGGATGGCCTTGAGCTCAGTGAGATGGGTTGTGGTGTTCCATATCGGGTGGCAGGAACACACTTTTTGCAAGGTTGAAGGCAAACATGTGGTCTTTGTCTGCCACCACTGAGTCTGTGTTCGTTACGGCTCGGTTCTTATATGTTATTTTTGGTGCCCACTCTGAAGAACTAGCCAAGTCAGAACGCACGGGTTCTGGGCTTGGCGGGTTGGTTTGAGGGAGCATGATTTCATCTTCGTCAACAAGGTGTAGTGGCTCGGTTGAGGAAGTACGAGCACGCTTGCTCGGCCGGGATGACGAGGCCCGGGCTGTTGGGAGGGCCACCACTGCCTCGTTTGTTTGACCAGCTTGTGTTGTCTCGGTCTGTGCTTTGCTAGCGGGATTCGTTGTTTTGGTGATCAGTGCCCTTACAGCTCGGCGCTTGGCCATTTCTTGTTCTTCGGTTAGGGGTATGAGGTTAATTTGTGGCAAGTTTGAGTCCGGTTCTTGTGACAGTTCCAGGAGAAAGTCAGTTACCCTGACCTTCCTCCTTCCACTGTATCGATAGGTCGGTTCAAAATTGAGTAGCTCGACCCAGCTTCGATTATGGTATTGAAGTGCAACACGAAAAGCGTCTTGATTGGCGTATTGGTATTGAGATTTAAGCTGGTTCAGGTCTACAGAAAACAAAAAAGACAACGGTTAGCACGGTGAAAAGTTATAAGTAAGGACAGACAAAACAGATAACTAAGCCGAGGTATCCTTACCAGCAGTCCCCTTATTCCAATTTATATTGTAGCCCGGTATCTAGGCCTCTTGGTCTTTAAAATTGCCAGAGACCCAGAAGAAGTCATCGTCATTAACGTCCTTATCCGGGGTGTTTTTTATAGTTTTCTCTCGGCCTCTCCTTATTCTTAAATAATATACCCAACCGTCGTCATTTTGACCAAGCGAGTATTGGTGAAATAGCTCGGCCAATCCGAGGTTGAGGTTGAGCCGACGGTTTAGCTCGGCGATGCCGTTTATTATCCTATAAGAATTGGTGATGAGTTAGGTTGGGCAGAGTCTGGTCTGCCTAAGAAATTCAAAAATAAGAGGCTGAATAGGAAACCAAAGGCCGGCTTCGACAATCGATATCACGGTGAATGGAACGAAGCATGGTTTGCCCTAGGGTGTTGTTTCTAGTTCGGCTAGGGATAAGTGAACGTCGTCTGGAATTTGATAGTCCTTTCGGAACTCGACTATGGCCCCAAGAGAGTCTACTAAAAACTGGTATTTACCTATGATAAACTTAAGTTGTAAATAAATTAAGCCTAGCTCGGCGCAACTGAGGGTTTGGTTGGCTCGGTTGGGCGAAGCTGCCTAGGGGCAGGGTGCAAGGGCATGCCTGGCCAACCTAGTCAAGTCGGCAAAGTGGAAAATAAGAAGTGTTACGCACAGACAACTGGACCGGACTAAGTAAGCAGTCAATTTACAACGGAATTGTGAAAACTTAACTCGGTTACATACGGAGAACGTAGGGTTCTCAGTTCGGTCGTACAGAAGGGATAACACAAGGCTTTTAGCTTAATTGGAGGTTAGTTTGCAGGGTCATCCAAGTTTTTAGTTCGGTTATTGAGCAGGAAGGCTCTCAGTTCGGTCGTAAAGAATGGCCAATCTAAGGCCCTTAGCTCGGTTGAAGATGGGTGTACATGGCTATAATTGAGCTTTTAGTTCGGTTGTGTTTAAGCCTAAAGTTGCCTAAACATGTATTTAGCTCGGTTACAGCACGATTTTGGATTCAACTTCATGTTTTCTGAATCCAGACGGTGTGTTTTTGAGCTCGAGCCTAAGGTTTGGGGTTTATAGCATTTTCTCAGTATTCTGGTGGATATCTAGTATATATAAACACATGTATGCGGGGATTAAATATCAAAAATGAAGAAATAAGTTAAAAAAGAACAGAAGAAAGAGATATTAGTAAACTTACCAGTGTGAAGGTTCACACAGACAGTGGCCAACGAAGATGAAGGTGTGAGTATGGAGCTTCGAATGCAGAGGTTCTCAGAAGACAAATAAGAGAAGATGAACAATGGGAGTGTTTTTCAAAATGAGGGTTCTTTTGTATAGAGCACACGAAATGGGCAGGACTGTTCAAAATTTTTGAAGTACGAAGACGGCTGTGACAGATATACTTGACCAATAGGAGCCAGCCACGTGTCCAGGAGAATAGAAAGCGATTCAGATGTGCAGCGCAACTGAAAAGATGTTTTTTGACCGGACAAATCGGTAGCCCGGTAACAATTTAGCTCGGTTGAAGGTTTGAACTAATTAGCTCGGCTGGTAACA
Source organism: Camellia sinensis (assembly GCF_055761805.1). Lineage (NCBI taxonomy): Eukaryota > Viridiplantae > Streptophyta > Magnoliopsida > Ericales > Theaceae > Camellia > Camellia sinensis. Next base: position 21,896,176 of record NC_138970.1, on the reverse strand, counting down.
AGTAATTCCAAAGCATGCGATGTAGATGGGATTAAGGGGCAATTGAGAGGGTAATTTATAAATAAATTGGGTCGAGCTAAGGAAGAGTCTTCTTCGAAAGTTGGGTTGCACAATGGGCCGGATAAGAGTTGGTGTAGCTCGGTCTTAAAACTAATGAGCTATGAGCCGAGGTGTTTAGGCTTCATAACTTGGACCTTATCCTTGTTAGCTCGGTCTAAATAGCCCAAACCGAGATATAGGCGAAAAAGGACCGAGCTAGGCATCTCATATGGAAGCACCGGATTGAGTATGTCAAGGGGCTAATGTTAGCTCGGTCATACTGTTATTCTTCCGTGGTAAAGTCATCTCACTTGGCTTGCAGTGATGAGACTCCTAGGAGGACTCTGCTAAGGAGAGTAGAGTCCTACTAGGATTGTGCAAACTATCTTACTTGGTTGGTAGTGAGTAGGGTGTGTGATTCCTAGGAGGACTCTTATAAAGAGAGTTGGAATTCTACTAGGATTGTGCTAGACAGAATTTATAAAAGCTCATAGCAAGACCTATGGACAGGTATCACAATTTTGACTCTTAAATACACAAAGCTTTTGTCTATTGTCTATTTGCTAACTTAGGCATCGAAGAGGTATCCGGCACACACCCGCCGGCTAGCTCACGTTTGTGTTTTCAGGGAGTAAAGTGACGACGTTTGGAGGAGCGCAAACTTGATCAACATGATTATACAAGAAAATTATTTCGTGCTCGTACAATATTTAAATTCCTTTTAACAGTCCCCTCATGCTTCTATTCACCCAAAAAAATACATAGAATTTTTTTCTAATTCTTATTTCTTACCGTATCATACATAACTACAAGTTCAAAGGATTGTTTATGAGTGCATAAAACCATTTCTGATGTTGAATGGTGATTCTATTTGTGCCAAAGAAAGTTTTTGATATAGCGAAATTACTTTAAAAAATAACGAATTTAGTTCCACACTTCTTAGAGCTAAAAAATTAATGAGATATTTTCTCATTATATTCATCATTGATTTATTTAGGTTTATTGTAAGAATAATATTTGGGAGCTCGAAAATTATTGGCTCGAAACCCAAAACGAAGTCGTTTTGGGTTTTCTTTTTTTTTTTTTTTCCTCTCTTAGACAGACAGCAGAAAGAGCGAAGAGTAGAGGCTAGAGAGAGAGAGAGAGAAGATGGAGAAAAGATGGAGAGAAAAGATGTTGATTTGTTAACAAATCAACAAGGTAAGAGTTCCTAATTTTGTATATTCCACCGTTTGATTGATTTTCACTACTTTGAATGCCATTTGTGTCCCAATCGAGAGCTCACTGCTTTTATGTTTCTTGTTGGTTTTGTTTAATGGTGCTAGGGTTCTGAATGTACCAGCAAAAGATATATATATTTTTTAAGTTCTATTGTTGTTCTACTTCAATAATTGGTTGATTGGGTACATATATACGTGTATGTATATATTTGGGTATATATATATAGATCTATGTGTGTGATCTGGTGTTGATGTTGATCATGATGATCTGGTGTTGGTGTTGGTGTTGATGATGATGATGATGATCTGGTGTTAATGTGGATGATGATGGTGATGTATAGATCTCTTATATAGATATATAGATATGTGTGTATAGATCTGTATATACACACAGATTTGGTGTTGATGATGATGTGTTGATTCTATAATTTTTTTTTGTGATGATGATGATGATCTCTCTATCTCTCACAACTCCCTCTTCTCTCTCTTTTTTTTTTCTTCTTCTTCTTCATCTGCAGAAAAAAAAACGACGTCGTTTTGGGCAGTTCGAGCCACTCGGGCCAACACAATTTCGAGCTACCTAACAGCTCTATTATTGTAAATCCATTTGTTTTAAACACTAAATAATTTATTTTTCCAACGAAGTCCAAGCTAAGAAATGGGGCATGTGGCACACCTAGAGTTGGCCAAATAAAAACATAGGCTTATTTTTGATTTATGATGAAGGCTTTAAACTTAAAAACATAGCACTCTTCTTTGGGTTTAAAGTCTAGTCCGAAAACACACACACACACACACACACACTCTCTCTCTCTCTCTCTCTCCCTATATATGTATATACTAGTGTATGCCCGTGCCTGAAGGCACGGCGTAAATAATGTTCGGTGTAAATAATGTTGGGATTAAAATGTAGTTATAATTTCTACGTATAATGTCAATTAATTAATTAATTAATTTAATGCATCCTCAACATTTAATTAATCATGGGGAACATGAATATATTAGAAACACTACCACCACACATAAGCCAATTTTGTTTGAATAATTGTAGGTATCATTAAAATTTAGGAAAAATTAACCAAAAAAAAAAAAAAAACTTAAAATTTAATACTTGTAACAAAATAAACTATTGAGTTTTTAATTTTATAAATTTAGATATTAAATTTTTGATTTATTTTCAATCTAAACTATTTGCATGTTTTCAATCTAAACAATCTGAGATCTTTTATGTATTTTACTAAATAATAAATAATAAATAAATACCATTAACAATCCAAGCAATTTGTCGGTAGGAAGAAGTAGCCATCAGTCATTTGCGGGTCTGTCTTTCACATATTTTTTTTGCATTCTTATTGAAGAAAATAATAATATGTCTACACATTTTGCATTCCTATTGAAAAAAAATAATAATATATTAACACAATTTGAATAGCACATAAAATAAATAAAGATGTGATAGTGGCCAAGCATTTGAATGCGCAACACAATTAAGAAAACCGACCACTATCTCTTTTCTTACTCTGTTTCTTTTCAATTTCTTCACCATGTCTTCAACAGGGATGAAGAAATAGTCCATGAATTATGAGTGAAAATTTAAATTGGGTTATAGAAATAAAATAAAATGAAACAAAAATAATGACCCATGGGAGACATGCGGGTTGAAGAAAAAAAATAAAAAAGAAAATGTTGAGACCCAAACCAATGTCAACAGTCCCCACAAACCAATGTCAAGACCCTCACTTGACAACACAAAAAAGAAAAACAAATATATATCAGTTTAAGGTTTAGAAACACCAGCCCAAATACATAACGTAACTTAACACCAACCCATATAAATTGAAAGATGCATAAATAAAAAAATGAAAAAGAAACAGAACACAAAAAAAGAAAGAGAAATCCAAATACATATCAGTTTAAGGTTTAAAAACACAAATCCAACACAAACACATCAGTTTAAGGTTTAGAAAAAAAAATACAAATCCAAATCTTAGAAACACAAACCTAAATTGATGGGTCTCTTTTGCTTTGATTGAAAAGAAACATAATGATTTTCAATGCTCTGTTCCAATGCTTTGTGTCTCTTAAGCTTTGTTTCCAACTTTTTCTGTGGTTCCATTGAATGCATACCTAATCACACAAAACCAAACAGAAATCTTAGAAACACAAACACAAATCGAAACCGAAATCTTAGAAACACACCCTAATCAACAAAAATATATATAAAAAATAATAATAATAACACAAATCCAACACAATGAAACATTGAAAACCATTTGAAAAATCACTTAAGAATATCTTAAAAACCATTTGAAAACCACTTCATGAAGATGAATTATTATTTCAAACCCAAGGATTAGTTTGTATACCATACTACAAAATGAGTCAAAAAAAAAAAAAAAAAAAATCGCTCTTTCAACCCACCTAAATATTTCAATAAAGTCACTCTACTAATTTTTTAGCAACTTCACATCTCCTTTCATTCTTACCTTCGTAACACAAACACAAAGTTGCTCACCAGTTTGGAAACACAAACACCAATCCAAATCATACCCAAACACGTACCTAATCCTATTTGTTCATTAACAACAACATAATCACCAAATCCTATCCGTTCATCATCATCACACAAAAAAAAAAAAAAATCAAAAAATTAAAAATAAAACAGAGTTGTATGTGCCTCTTCCAAGTACTTCTTCGACCTCTTTGCCACACTCTTCAACCTCTTCATCATGATCATCAATTTGGATAGATCAGAGCCTTTTATATGTACTAATTTTAGCTACAAAAATTTACTTTGCATAGATCAAGTCTTATACATGTATCAAGGCAGAGAAATCGGGCTCAACATATCTTGCCATTTCATCAAGGCAGAGAAATCGGGCTCTCTCTCGATGAATCTAGTGGTCGTCTCTTACCCCACTTTTTGTCACTCGTTAAAATTATCTGATAAGTCCAACTCATTACATAGCGGTATTTCCTTATTATTGAAATTACATATCAGGTGCCATGTAAACTGAATTTACTAAATTTTTCGCTTTCCATTTATCTCATTCATAATCTCCATTTCTTTCCCCAAATATATATTCTATCAAAAAAATGGAAAATTATAGAATATTCTAGGACTACTGAATAATCATCCAAAAAGAAAAATTATAGAATAACACATCTATTTTCAAGCTTTTTTAAGGGTACAATCACCAAAATATTCCATGTTGTAATTAAAATGCGAAGAAAAAACAAACAAACAAACAAACAAATAATGGAAGAGTAAAGCTCATCAACTTGTTTCAAATAGATTGTGTCTTAGTTCATAGCACATTTCGAAAGTGTGTTCAAATTTTAGCTGTTAACCAAGCTATAATATATAGAGCCAAGATTTATTCTTTGTGACAATGATGTTTGTTCACCAACCAGGATCTGGAATTAAATCCAAGTTGAATTATACTTTCGGGTTCTTCCATATGAACATTAAGCTACCAGCCAATGACTCCGGAGGAGTCGTGACAGCCTTCTATGTAAGTTCACATTTACATATATATTCATGCTCCTTGGTATAGGTTATCACTGACAAAAAAAAAAAAAAGCCGATTCAGTGCAAGAAACTCCTGCTAAAAAGGTGTCACTGATAACATAATGTAAATCCTTTTTTTTTTCTCTTTCTTTTGGCAGTTGAAATCAGAAGATAATGAATTGGATTTTGAGTTCTTGGGCAACAAAAAAGGGAAGCCCATCAGAGTCCAGACGAATGTCTTTTTAAAAGGAAAAGGGGGTCGAGAACAGAGGATCCATGTATGGTTTGATCCAACCGTGGACTTCCATACTTACAAAATCCTATGGAACCAACATCAAATAGTGTAAGGCAACTACCTAAACGCATTCCAATTTGAAAAATAAACTTATTCCACAAACTGCTTCTGAAAGCTAGCTATTTTCAAAAAAAATAAAATCATTATATATGAAAATTGAAAATACCCTGTTTCAAGGAAACATTTTTAAGTTGTCTTTTAAATATGTCTACACAAAGATGAAATTTATTTATTCATTTATTTTGATATTTTCAAACTTTCCATTATTTTTGTTTTTGAAAACAACAAAAACATCGAAATTGAAAATGATATCACACTCCTTAAATCACAATCTGTTAGAGTTCTAACTTATTTTGTTAATCACCTTTCCCCCCAACAGTTATTTTGTTGATGAATATCCCATTCGAGTTTTCAAGAACAACAGACGCGATGGAGTTGGCTTCCCAACACAACCAATGCAACTAATGGCAACTATATGGGACGGAGATAGTTGGGCCACGAATGGTGGAAAAACTAAAATCATTTGGGCTTATGCACCATTTATAAGTCACTTCCGGGGCTTTGCCATTGACGGATGCCCCTATGACAACTCTCACAGAAAATCATGCAATTCTTCCAAGTTCTGGTGGAATAGAAAGGATTACTGGCAACTGTCTCCTGACCAAGAAAGAAGACATCAAGTCATAAAGCACAATTATATGTACTATGATTACTGCAATGACAAAACTAAACACCCAACATATCCCCCAGAATGCCCACAGTGATAACAACCCTTTATTTTCCTATTACATAATCATCTGACAATAAGTGTAGTTTAAAACTATTGAATTCACAATATAATATTATGCTTAATCACTTTCTACTTCTTCTAATTCTCAACCTTCTCTCGGACCTAATACATTTTTCAGGATGACTATTTGGGCCTGTCTTTCTAGTTCTAAATACACGAAATATTGTAGAATTGAACTGCACCATGTACAAAAATATGCATACAAACATTGATGAGCAATCATTAGAATCAATGCTTCATTTGTATATTCTTCTCATTTATAGCATAAGAATCAACCGTGTCAGAACTTCATACAGTATTTCTTGAACACAACCATTTGCCACTATCTCACCATCACAACCCTTCCATCAAATTAAGCAAAGCAGAACACTACGGTGCCGTTTGGTAACACTTACGTTTCCAGTTTTCTGTTTATATTTACAAAAATTTAAAAAACTAAAATAAAAACTTGTTTGGTAAAATTTTTGATTTATAAATCAGTGGTCTCAGTTTATAAATTTGGCCAAAAAATGAAAACATAAAAAATGTGTTTTCGTTTTGAGTTTTGAGTTTTTTTTTTTTTTTTTTCCACCCAACACTAGCCACTACCCGCCACCATTTTCCACCACCGTCTTCCGCCACCACCCCCCATCACCACCTGCCACCACCACTCACCACCCACCACCCACCTACTACCACCACCCACCACCACCCACCAGCCACCCACTCGCCACCACCACCCACCTCTCGCCGCCACCACCACCACCGCCACCCGCCACCCACCTGCCATCCATCTGTCACAACCCACCACCCGCCACCTACTTGCCACCACCACTCACCACCCACCAGCCACCACCAGCCACCAACCACCACCAGCCACTTGCCACCCACTCGCCACCACCACCAGCCACTTACCACCCACTCGCCACCACCACCCACCACCCACCACCACCACCACCACCATCACCCACCACCCACTCGCCACCCACCTGCCACCACCACCTACCACCCACTCGCTACCACCTACCACCCGCCACTGTCACCCACCACCACTACCACCACCCGTCACCTACTTGGCACCACCCACCACCACCTACCATCCGCCACCCACCTGCCGCCACCACCCACCACCCACCAACCGCCACTAACACTACCACCACCCACCCACTCGCTACCACCTACCACCCACCACCGTCACTCACTCACCCACCACCACCACCACCCACCACCTACCTCTCACCACCCACTACCACCCGCCATCCGCCGCCCACCTGTCGCCACCACCCGTCACCCGCCACCAACACTACCACCACCCACTTGCTACCACCCGCCACCGCCACCGTCACCCACCATCACCACCCACCACCCGTCATCTGCCACCCACCACCCACCCGCCACCACCAGTCATCTACCACCCACCTGCCACCACCACCCACCACTGTCACCCACTCGCTACCACCCACCACCCACCACCCGCCACCATCACCCACCCACCTACCCACCCGCCCACCACCACCCACCACCACCCACCCTCGGCCACCCACCACCCACCTGCTACCACCACCACCCGCCACCACTGCCCACAACCCGCCACCACCACCACCACCACCACCACCACCCACTCGCTACCACCCACCACCTGCCACCGTCACCCACCCACCCACCCACCATCACCATCACCACCCACCCGCCAACTACCCACCACCCACCGTCAGCACTTTTCACCACCGTCTTCTGCCGCCACTTGCCACCACTTGCAATTTCTCACTTTTTTTTTATATTTTAAATTTTTTTAAAACATTTTGTCAATTACCAAACGCGTTTGTAGTTTATGTTTTTCTAAAAATAAACAAAAAATAAACAAAAATCAGTTTATAAAATTTTTATAAATATAAACTGAAAACGTAAACGTTACCAAACACACTCGTAGGACTTCAGAGCAAAACAAAATGTTCCCAGGAAAAATTCAAAATAAGCATTATTTGCATTGGTTCTATAATAAAAAATCACCAAAATGTATGGAAAGTTACTTCATTCAAAATAGGTCCATTAAAAAATTGCACCTCTGCAATAAATACCAATAATAAAATCATGGGCCCAAAAAGAAAGAAAAAAAAAAAAAGATAAGGTCATTCAAGAAAAAACTTATGCAAATGTATTGCAACTTAGGCAATGAAAACTTTACAAAAACTTATTTTTTGAGTCAAAAGAAAGAAAATTCAACAAAAACAGTAAAATAAAATAAAATAAAAAAACGTGTTTAACATATTGTCAAGTAAGTGAAGAGGGTTTTTGAATTTATATAATAAGGGAAAACATAAAATGTAAAATTCAAATATAAAATGACTTAAACAGGAAAATTCAAATGAAATGTAAAATTAAAAAAAAATTAAAAAAAAAACCATTCTCCCGTATTCAAAAAATATAAAATAAAAAAATCTCAACCATTCAAACAAAATGTAAAATTAAAAATAAAAAAAGAACCATTCTCCCTTATTCAAAAATAAATAAATAAATAAAATCAGAGATGGGTATAGATGATTTACTCTCTTTGGGTCCATGGAAATCCACAGAGAACTTCTGCACCTTATGGTCACTCATCATCCTATTTCACAACAATCAAAAGCCAACTATAATAATAATAATATATGTGTCTTAGATTCACACACACTGTGTAATATGTGTCTTAGATTATTCTCACACACTTACATACACCTACACGAATTTGGGATTGGTGCTGTACATGAGTGCATAGTAGATCTATTAAATAATTCAGATTAATTATATATTTATAATTTATAATTTATAATAATAAGATTATGTTTATGTTTTAAAAAAATAAATAGTTAATATGATTTTGATAATTTTTTTAAAAAGTGGAGTTTGATCATGAGTCTATATTTATTCCATTAACTTGATTTTTTATGCAAATGATGTACTCAACGAATCCTATAATATAAATCATTCAATTCATGAAAATATGATCCGAACAAATCTTTAGAGTATGACACTAACACCCATCCCAAATCCACACCTAGAAACCAATATATATCTATATATAACACATTTAATTATCTAATACACACAAATTAAAGTCAGTACACCTTGTTCAAAAAAAAAAAAAAAAGTCAGTACACAAATTAGGACAAACTGTTTTAAACTAAGATCAGAAGAAAAAAATTGTCTTAAAATGGCTTATTCACACAAATTATCTTAATAAAACATCAAAAAAAAATAATAACAAATGCGAGCCAGAACCAATATTGTTTAAAACAGAATATAAATACAGACGAAGCCCATTACTTCTGTTATTTCAAAGAGTCTGAATTTATAAACTCCAAACTGTCAAAACTAAGTTAAAAAACTGACACTATGAAAATCATATTTTTAATTTAATCCAAATCTCCATACCAACTGTCAGAAATATATGAATTGATGATGATACATGTTTTCTTCTAACTGGGCTTAACAGAACTAACAAAATCATGTAAATTAATGATACAGAAAGATGGAAGAAAAAAAAAAAGCTGTTCACGATTTAAAGAAACAAAAGAAACCATAATCAACAATATGACATGGTAATCTATATAACAAAAGAAACAAAATCTGATTCAAACATAAATTCAAATAAAGAGATAATTAATTTACATGCTTGATTTTCGCGTAGTTCGAAATGCTGTGTGATTACTATATACAGCATGCAATTATTGTCTCTACAATATGCTTGTCATGTATGTTTTTATCTGTTTGAGCAACAAATTTTAAAATTATGCATGCCTGCATTTTGTATCTTCCCAAAACCATAAACTCACATCATTATTTCTGGGTCATTAGCATAGAAAGATGTTAAATTCTTTTTTCCTATTCCCTGATTGCTCTATTTGTAACTTGTGAATGCTTATCAGTGAACTCACATTATTGATGTTAAAGTTTCTGCACCATCAGCACATAAGGATGTTAAAGTTTCTTTCTCTTGATGTATAGGAATTGTCCAAATCCCAAAATTAAAGGAGCAATCATTTTTCATGATCAAGGTCCCGAATTATTTGATTATAGCATCCGCCTCAACCACACATGGGCTTTCTCTAGATTTCCTGATGTTAAAACTATCATGGACATAGATGGTCCTTACCTCAATGACCTGGAATTGGGTGTTGATACTATATCAATTATGCAGTACAGCTTCAGTGGATTTTTGACCGTATGATCTCAATTTTCCCTTTTCACTATTTGCTTCCTTCTGAAATATTAATCTTAATGGAAGAAGAAGAAGAAGAAAAACTGTTTGCTTCCGATTCTGATTTAATATTAATATTCAAAAAATATAAAATTTTGATCATTAGAGTTTAGTAAAGACTAAAGATTAATACTAAAGTTTAGAGATTAGAGATTATAAAATTGGATTAGAGTTTAGTAAAGACTAAAGATTAATTAATGTTTCAATCAAAAGATTAGAGTAAAGATTATCCAAAGATTACCCAAAGACTAAAGATTAATTAATGTTTCAATCAAAAGATTAGAGTAGAGATCATTATCAGTAAAGACTAAAAATTAGAGTAAAGATTATCCAAAGATTACCCAAAGATTGAAATATAAATACTAAAAAAAAAGCCCAGGTTTGCTCACCTAAACCGTATGTATACCGGATTATTTATTTGTTGAACACCATTGTTCCCTTTTGCAGTCCCCTTGTTCCTCTTTTGCAACGACTCCGTCATTGTTGATGAAGATTGGGAGAGAACGGGAGGAAGAGAGAAGATGAAGAGAGTAATACGGGGTTTGGGGTTCAATCGTCAGCAAGGGTTGGGCGGAATGGGCTCCGATGGAGGTAGAGAGAGAGGGGGGTTCAATCGCCACTGTTGATGAAGAGAGATGGAGGGAGGAAGAGAGAAGATGATAAGAGGGAATGGGCTCCGACAGGGAAGGTTGGGCTCTGATGGAGAGGGAGAGAGAGAGAGAGAGAGAGAGAGAGAGATGGGGGGCTGTGTGTTTTCAAAATTTGAAATCAAAAAAGAGATAAATGGGAGAGACAAATGGGAGTGAGAGAGAGAGAGGGTCTGTTGAAAATGAGAGAGACAAATGGGGTAAGATATTTTGAGCCCTTAGATTAAATCAATCTAATGGTCCAAATTTTGACACAGGTATAAGAGTCACATCCGGATTCAAAAAGCCTCTTGCCTTATTATATAGATATACTAGAAGGGTAAGCACACTATGTGTGCAATCAAAATGATCATAGTAATTCTCTCTCTCTCTCTCTCTCTCTCTCTTTATATATATATATATATATACTAGAAGGATAAGCACACTATGTGTGCAACCAAAATGATCATAGTAATTGTGAATCTCTATATATTTCTTTGTATATTTGTCTATAACTGCTCTTGTGGGTATATATGTACAAAGGTATATTAGAGAAATTTAGGAATAGGAAAAAAATGTGACATAAACACCAAGTGAAACCTTTGCTTTATGAAAGGGAATAAAAATAATCACAAGAATTACGTGGGTCCCGATATTGCCACTTGACATGGTTATGGATTATCATGTATATGACAGTTATCAAATTCTTATCAAACACTGCATTAGTGTTTTATGTTATGCAAAACTTATCAGAATATAAAATCTTATCGATATAGAAGTCCTGAACAACCGGAGATTGTTTGGGATATGACTTCTGGAACATTCAAACTACTTGATAAGTAAGTCACTAGATATTATAAATGGGCAACACCCTTATGGGTTGAGGTAGGCAATTTCTCTCTATGAATTAGTCCATTAAATATTTCGATAATATTGAAGGACTGACTTGGGTGTCGGAGGACCCCCGGCTACGGTTGGGGGTGTTTTGTCTTGAAGATAGCGATCGTGTGGTGGTGCTGACCATCTTCTTCGTTGGATTTCTTTATCATCAAATACGATATATTTTTTTATATCCGTACAATTGACACTGTCTGTGGAAATCAACTGAATTCAATGAATAAGATAACTAAGTGGTCGATATGAAGTTTGTCTTTACTAAACCATCCATTATTACGGTATGCTTTATGAAATAGTCTTTGCTCTATGTTATTGTTTGTATTAAATCAATTATTCAAATTGATGTGTTGGGACCAAAGGAAAAAACAAGGATTATAATTCTATAGTATGAATACATCCATCATCATTATGTAAGCAAACTTATCTTGCCTTGACTTGAATTGAGAACCAAGCAGTGTTGCCGTGCTATAAACCAATCACCGAAAATGGTGCGAACCACCGATTCAATAGTGTGATTAATTCTTGTGTGTGGGCACATCATGCTCAAATACATTTTGAAGATCAAGTGATGAGTTTCCGCCATCTTTACAAATAAAGCAGGATCATAATATATATATTGTTCCATTTTCTACCATGCTTATTGGGCTGGTTTTCAGCACATCTGCTACACTCTGAGATAGATGCAAATTAGCATGTTTCATATCTCATCAGTAGCTTATTCTCATGACTAGTGTTTTTAGAAGTAGAAAAAAGGAGTTGAGATTTGGCCAAATGATTAAGAGCACAATTAGTCTTGGCACTGCTCAATCATGGCGGAGTTATTATGTCAGGTTTTTATTTGAGAAGTATGGATTTTATATATTATTATTCTCGACATAGAAATATTATTATCAATTATGAATTTTATGCATTATTATTCTGATCACAGGACCTGGAAGATCAAATCATTATATTAGATTTTTATTATCTGAAAAATATGAGTTTTTGTACCGAACGTAGATGAAGACTATTATTTGGGTCAAATATGTTGAGATGGAGTCCACGCTTTATGGATCATGGGGGCAATATAAATAACAAATTTTATCTCATTGCCAAGCTGATTTGGGCAAGAGATAAGTTGGCAAGTTTGACAAACTTGAAAAATGTTTGTTGAGCGGGTTTTGCTTGGTGAAGTAGATTGGCAGGTTTGACCAATTTTGAAAATCTTTGTCGAGCAAAGTAGGTTAGTAGGTTTGACCAACTTAAAAAGTCTTTGTCAAGTGGGTTTTGCTTGGTGAAGTAGATTGGCAGGTTTGACCAATTTTAAAAATCTTTGTTGTGCAAAGTAGGTTGGAAAGTTTGTCTAACTTGAAAAATCTTTGTCGAGTTGGTTTTGCTTGGTAAAGTAGTCTGAGAGGTTTGACCAACTTTAAAATCTTTGTCGAGCTGGTTTTGCTCAGCAAAGTAGGTTGGTAGATTTGACCAACTTGGAAAATCTTTTTCGAGCGGGTTTTGCTGGACAAAGTGGGTTAGCAGGTTTGACCAACTTTGAAAATTTTTGCAGAGTAGGTTGGTGGTTTGTCCAACAGTGGGATTCCTTGCCGAGCAAGTTTTGCTTGCCAATAAGCAAGTTGGTGTTTTGGTAGTTGCTAACAAGATTAGGCATTTTTGGATAAATCCTAATGAGGTTAGGCATTCTTAGAATAAGTCATAGCAAGGCTAGGCATTTTCGGAATAAGTCTTAATGAGGTCAGGCATTATTGGAATAAGACATAGCAAGGCTAGGCATTTTCGGAATAAGTCCTAATGAGGTTAGACATTATCGGAATAAGTCCTAACAAGGTTAGGCATTTTGGAATAAGCCCTAGCACCCATGTATGGTTCTAGCTAGGCAATATTACACAGCTATTTTTATCAGAACAACAGAAAACTTCCACTCTTTCACTGGGTTCGAAGAGAATGAAATCTTGGGGGCAATTGAGAGAGAATAAAAATAACCACAAGAATTATGTGTGTCACGACCCAAACCCGCCCCTATAGGTTTAGCATCGTAACCAGCCAGTAATCCATGGATTACCAAAGGCCTTTGAACACATAAGCATATGATAAGAGGCTGCGGAAACAATAATACATAAATATAGTTGTCCAATGAGCTGTGTTGACTTATATGAAAACAGAATATTTAACACGTTTTATACATATCCGATAGTCAACCATACATTATACCCACACACATTACATAATCTTAAGTATAGCCATCATGATCAAATTCAGTTTCATGCATATACAGAACTAATCAAAACTTGAACCCAAGACACTTTGGGAACCTCCTCGTGAGGCGCAATGGTTGGCTGACAACAGAAACACAGTCCCCTACAAAAACTTTCGGGCTCGACCTCCAGAATGCTCACCTATATACATATATATACAAACAGTGAGCTAATGCCCAGTGAATAATATTAAGGTAAAGGGGTTAGTGAACGAATTCCGAACATATCATAAGTATATAACAGATCATAGCATAGTCATTCTTGTATCAGAACATAATAATGGTACATCCCATAAAACACATCACAGAACAGAACGTCTTCCGACTAGAGTAATCGGTTTTGGATACCGATTAAACACATATCACCACAATGAAGTGGCTAACGAGATCTCGTAAACTTGTATGTCATGGACCCGCATTTTCATGTCGTCTCCCATGACTTGGGACTATCTATGGATGCCATAATAGATTTCAAACATGGAATATTCGTTCACAAAAACAGATATCATTTCAGAAATCATAGCTTATCATATTTCATTTGGAACATAATTCATATGAACGTATCTTTACGATAACGTTACTCACAGTGGTTTCAGTAAGCGGTCAATCAATCCTCGGACGTTGACCTACAAACACAAAAGCACATAACCCCAACGGATCTTATCATTACACATGTACTTGGCCAACATGGCTTAACTTACATTACATTGGTTCTTATTCGTTCTTATCACATTGCTTAGAACACACACACACTTGTAATTCCTTGACTTAGCACATTCATTTCTTAGTGTGTTTCTAATTCATAACCTCATTATTATGGCTTAATTAAGGCTTAGGAATGCCTAAGATGTAATGAGGATGTCAAAACATGCATTGGAACACTTAGGCAAAATTTTTGAAAATGAGGCCTTCGCTCGAGCGGGAATGCAAACAAAGGATATCCGCTCGAGCGTGTGTTCCCCCGCTTAAGCAGGCTGTAAACTCAGGAAAAGTGCTGGTTGGTCGAGATCTACGCTCGAGTTTCAACTTCCACGCTCGAGCGGATCAACAACATGCAAAAGGGTTTGCTCGAGCGCCCAAGTGGTCGCTCGAGCGGAGAGTTCATGTTCTGAAAAAAATACTGAGAGCTCGAAATCTCCACTCGAGCGCAGGTTTCCACCGCTCGAGCGGACTGTAAAATTCTGGGTTTTTCAAAACAGAGCTTGAGCTTAAAAATGCTATTTTCATGGCTATGTTCATGCAAAGCTTGATCAAAACACTTGGAAAACTTTACCAAAACACAAATACATGGTCCTTTTCAAACCTTTAGCTCAAAACTCATGGATTTAGCAAATTTGAAGTTGTAAGCTCATGCATGAAAGATTTTCAAACTACTTTCTTGATTTCTTCAAAACATGCAAATGGTTGATAAGAATCCATGAATTTCCAAAACAGTTTGCAGTTTATGAACTCACATTCTTGCAATGACTTCGAACCTGAACTCAAAATGGTGGAATAATAGGTTAAACTCTAAAAAAATGCACATGCAAGTCATCTACAAGCTCAAAGGCCCACTTCTCTTGCTAATTTCATGAAATTGGCTCAAAGATGTGTTGAAATCATGATGCATGGAAGAATGGCTACAGAAAAGGTGCTTGAAACTCTTACCTAGAGCTTTGATTCCAGAAGTGAGAGATGAGTCTTCCTAGTTTCCTTTCTCTTCTCTAACCTTGAGCTCTCTCTTTCTCTCTAGCTACACTCTTTCTCTCTAACACAAGGGCCAAATGAGCAGACTCCTACACTCCTTTACTCAGCTGAAAATACATAACACACACCTCACTTTTGAGCTCAATACACGTGCACATACATGCACACCTCCAACTCACACCCAAGAAGTTATCCCCTACACCCAACACCACAAATGCCTCAACAC
Organism: Camellia sinensis; assembly: GCF_055761805.1. Classification (NCBI taxonomy): domain Eukaryota; kingdom Viridiplantae; phylum Streptophyta; class Magnoliopsida; order Ericales; family Theaceae; genus Camellia; species Camellia sinensis. The sequence goes on along the minus strand of NC_138970.1, from coordinate 21,880,422 downwards.
ATCATACCCTAAATCACATCTTGGATCATTAGTAGGATTAGATCAGGCATCAATTATTCATTAATTAAATCAGACATGAGTGATCTTAATTTATTCAAGTTAGCATCGAATTCACTTAATCCAAAATAGTTCCCATCAAGGTTCAATTTAGTCATATACGATTTTTACTAACTGAATCAATTTTTAATAAGGTTTACCATATGGTTCTAAAAATTCCAAGTAACACATTCATGTAATCAATTTCAGGTTCGGATGCCGATGAAGCTTTCAATTTACATATTAAAGCGGAATTCTAGACAGATATTTCTACGGGTGATAGATAGAAAGCCAACTATCATGCAAATTACACATTGATCCCATAATTTATCCTATTCACTTAATTAGCATCCTTAATTTCTGATTAGTAGCTAATTATGGGTCGGGGTTATTACAATGTGGGTCCCGACATTGCCATGGTTATGGATTATCATGTATATGACAGTTATCAAATTATTATCAAACACTGCATTAGTATTTTATGTTATGCAAAACTTATCAGAATATGAAATTTTATCGATATAGAAGTCCTGAATAACCAGAGATTGTTTGGGATAGGACTTCTAGAACATTCAAACTACTTGATAAGTAAGTCACTAGATATTATAAATGGGCAACACCCTTATAGGTTGAGGTAGACAATTTCTCTCTATGAATTAGTCTGTTAAATATTTCGATAATATTGGAGGGCTGACTTGGGCATCGGAGGACCCCGGCTATGGCTGGAGGTGTTTTGTCTTGCAAATAGCAATTGTGTAGTAGTGTTGACCATCTTCTTCGTTGGATTTCTTTATCATCAAATACCGTGTTTTTTTTTTTTTTTATGTCCGTACACTTTTATATAATAGAATAAATAGATATATACCATAAGACCAAAAAAAGTAAGAAAAGGAAAACAAGTATGGCTCCTAATTTTTTTTTATATTTTTAATTATTAATCAATAAAAAATATTTATAAATATTAGAAGAATTAAAACAAACTATACAATTATATAAATTCTACCACCACATACGTACATACATCAATACAAAAAAAAGATCATAAAGACAATATATATACTAGCAGAAAATAAATAAATACAAGAAAAAGATCATAAAGACAATATATATACTAGTAGAAAATAAATAATAAAATTTATTTACTTTTTTTTATTTTTTGTTTTTTTTGTTTTTAAAAAGACAGATTTATAGTCAAGTCCTATTTTGACAAATAATAGTAACTTACATCCTGCTCCCAAAATTTTAAACTCACAAGTTTTTATTAATTTTATATCACCAACACCAACCTATCCTTATAAATTCAAAAACACAAAATCAAAATAAAAAGCAAGCTGTCTTGTTTCTTTCTCTCTCTCTCTCTCTCTCTCTCTCTCTCTCTCTCTCTCATGAAAAACCCAAAAATACGCCCTTTATCTTGAGAATCAAACTCAAAGATCTTGATACCAATCACTTCCAAAACAAAAATGGCTTCAATCAAAGGCCTCGGTGGAACTCAGCTCTAAAGAGAAAGTTCGCGGCGACGATGTTCGAAGTCGATCGAAAAGTGATGATGTGACGGTGGGGATTAACTCCAATGGTCCATGCGCATCAGCATCAGATGTTAGCGATTCGAGTCTCCAAATGATGTCTCAGATGAATGTGAATTTGACTTTGTTCCAACCCGTAGCAAGACATGTAAAATCGACTCCAGTATAAGAGATGGTAACTTCTTCTCCGACTGCGCTATAGCGACCCTGGTCTTTTTCCATTTAATTATTGTATCCGGACTGTTCCGTAGATTTTGTCATTGTATATGGTTGTTGTTGTTATTCCTTATTTTTCTCTTTTGGAATTATAGGATGTGTTGGGCAGGTTTGTTTCAGGTTGGTTGGGTTTAGAAACCAAGAGTTGCTGTCCAGGTTTTTGGTTCTTCGCTCGAGCGAGGAGTTGTTCGCTCGAGCGAGAGGTAGTGTTTGATTTGGACCTGAAGCTGTGCATTCTTGGCTCGAGCGAGCTTTTCTTCGCTCGAGCGAGTTAGTTCATCCTTCGCTCGAGCTATAGTTCCTTCGCTCGAGCGTGTGTCTGGGTTCAGACCTGAGGGTTTGAGTTCTTCGCTCGACCGAGCTTTCTTTCGCTCGAGCGAGCATTTGAGTTGTTGGCTCGAGCAAGGCTTCCTTGGCTCGAGCGTAGTTTCTCTGTGTCTGGTCGCTCGAGCGACCAAGTCTTCGCTCGAGCGAGCCTGTCCAGTTTATATACACAGCAGCGGGATTTGATCAGTCTTTTTCATATTCTTTTGATTCAAAACCCCAGGTTCGACTTTTCTCTCTCCCTACTCACCTTCTTTCTTAGATTTGATCCACTTAGGGTGTGTTTCTACCCTAGATCCTTCATTTAAAAGATAGAGTGAGGCAAGAGCTACCATTTAATCTGAGCATTTGACGATTTGGAGCACTTTGGTGTTTTGGGCATTCATCTCTTTCTTCACCTTTTTGGGTTGTTTTCTTTGAGGTAGGGATTTCCTACTCCATTTTATAGGTTTTGCTCTAAGTTTTGGTATTTTGATGTGTTGGGTTACTTTGGTAATTTTTTGGGAAAACCCCAGTTATTGTAATAAATTAATTTAGATAATCAATTCAGGGAAAATTGGGGAATTTAGTTGAATTCATGGAATTAATGAATTTATTGATTTAATGGTGTAGTTGGTTAGTTTAATCACTCACCTATGAAAATGTTGGAATTATGTTAGTTGATACATTTATTTCCTGTTTAGAAATAACTGTTTTAGGCTATCGGTGGAGGATAGTCGTGATTGTTGTAGACATTGCATGTGGATTAGGAATAACTGAAACTAATCACATTGGTTAAGTCATTAACTTTGACTATTGCATTGATACAGAAAATACGTGTATTGATTGAGCATTGCATTTGCATACATTGTTTTGTGTGGGAGGAGATAGGGGATGTACTCCACGGTTTAGGGGAAGATAGGGGATGGACCTCTAAACCGGATTTTGTTTGGGAGGAGATAGGGGATGGACTCCATTAGCATCACTTTTATGTGTGCTTATTATATTGAAGTGTTTTTATTGATACAGCACTAAAATGTGTATCAATCTGGAAGTATGAAGTGTTGTGAATTGAGCTTGAGTCTCATTTGTTTGTTGTTATTGGAAGGATGTGAATATGGTATATGTAATTCACTGTTGTAGGTTGGCCAGGTTCTGAGCCATGTTGATAAAATTGGAGAGTAAATTGTATCTTTGACAATAGTGTCATGAGACTGTAAAATGAAGTGGTTAATTATCTTGGTTCACCATCTGTCAAATACTATTGCTTTATTCATTGCTTATATGTGGTTTAGTATATTTCTACTGGGCTGTGGCTCACCCTTTATGGGAACATCATTTTCAGGTTCAGGTGATAAGCAACCTCCCAGGACTTAGTTTGGAAGGATGCGGATTTTGAAGACTTGTCTTTAATTATTTATTTTAAATAAGGTTACATGTAAACATTCAAGCCAAGGGCTTAACTTGTAAATGGGTTAATACTTATTCTTTTGTGTCCAAGTGTTAGCTTGGAAAGATGTAAGCCCTTAGGGCATTTATTTTGATGTCCCATGTAATGACTTTTAATAAAAGTACTCTGATGAATAATTCAAAAGATTCGTTTTCTTTTAATAATGCACGTTAATGTTATGTACATTATGGGTTTAATTTGAGGGCGTTACATGCGCTCACTCTCTCTCTCTCTCTATTCGGAGATTCTCATCCGTATGAGATTCATGATAAAAAAAAAGTTGTAGTTCGAGTTCGAATCCGAGTCTACTAACTCAGTCGAGTCATAGCATGCCAATCTCGAACCAGGCTAGGAGATTTTCACATATGGAAAAGTGTAGAAGGAAGAAGGAAGAGATGGTGAGAGAGAGAGAGAGAGAGAGAGAGAGAGAGAGAGAGAGAGTGCAAAACTTCCAAGTTTTAAAATTGTAAGGTTTTTAGTTTTAAACTGATTGTTGACCGTTATACTGATAGTCGAATCAAATTAAAATGCAGAGGAGTAAAAATATTTAATTTTATGTTGTTTTTTTTTCACAATTAGTAAAATAATTACTATATTGAATATTATTATGTAAAATTGATAATATTCTTAATTTAAAATTGAAAAAAATTGATAGTTATTTATTTTACTTGATAGTCATATCAAACTAAAGGACATTAGGATAAAAAGGTCTTTATATATTAAAATAGGATTTAATAGTTTAAAAAATTTTAAACATGATATGAGTTAACATAATATTTGTAAGGGAAAATCGGTCTAAGGTCCCTATCCAACTTTTAGTAATGGATTAGGTCCACAATCCGTTCTTTTGTAGTCTAAGGTCCCTCACCCCATTCCCTCTCCATCTACGTTGTCCTGAGCTTGATCACCGCTGGCTCCAAATCCCCAACCCTTGACCAGTTGCTCTCCTTCCTGCACTCAGCTCCTCCGCCAGGGACACATCGATCGACTCTGCGATTTGAGCTACGTGCTCTTTGTGCTGCTCTATCAACTGTAACGTGCGATCGTATGCCTTTGCCACCCATTCTTTTACTTCGTTGTCGATGATTGCAGCGGTCTTGCTGCTGTACGACTTCGTCATCTCAAATGTGTCCTCTCTTTGAGGAAAGGAGAGAAGACCTACTTTATCGCTGAAACCATAGATCGCCACTTGAGCATAGGTCATCTTGGTCACCTTCTCCAAGTCGTTTTGGGCTCCTGTTGAAATCTTTCCCAACAAAACCTAATTCCAAAGCAAAATCAGATTCATGAGAATTGAAAGATCCAAAATCAAATTCACCTAGAATGCTGTTCGGATGGATCAGCAGCTGGAGGTAATAGAGTATATAAGTGACAGATCAGAGAAGAACCAAGCCGCTAAAATTTCTCTGGATTGATCCAGAGAAATTTCAAAATTTCTCTGGAGAGGTCATGTTGATATAGCTAGTTATCTGTGTGTTGTGGTGTGTGTGTGAGCCGTGTATGTGTATGACTGTGTGCATGGGTTGTGTATGTGCATGGGTTGAAGCTGTGTGTGTGCGGTGTGAAGCTCAAAAAATGAAGCTGCCGTGGTTGACATTTGAAGGTTGAAAGAATGCAGCTGTCCAAGGATACTTAGGTTCAGCTTGAGAAGATCAAGTAAGCTAAGTGGTCGGATTCGAATGGTGACAGAAAATAGGATTTTTTGGCTAATGTTTTTTGGCTAATGTTTGATTGGTCTTCACAGAATGTTTTTGTAAATGAAAGGAACCAACCTGGTGAATTCTTAAACCAGAGAAATTCTCAATTGTTATTTTTAATAAACCAGAGAAATTCTCAATTGATATTTCAATAACAAACCAGAGAAATTCTCAGATTTTTCCAGAATTTCTCTGGTTCTGGTAAGTTGCCATTGTTATCCCTTCTAATGTTGCTTACATATTACAATGTGGAATTTTCCAGTTGAATTCAGTTGAACATTGTTCAACAGAGAAACACTTTCGATTGAAAAGTTCAACTGGAAAAAAGCGAAGAATAGATTTGGGTAAGTTGCAGAAATTTTTCTAGATATTACAACCAGAGAAATTCTCAATTGTTATTTTTAATAAACCAGAGAAATTCTCAATTGATATTTCAATAACAAACCAGAGAAATTCTCAGATTTTTTCAGAATTTCTCTGGTTCTGGTAAGTTGCCATTGTTATCCCTTCTAATGTTGCTTACATATTACAATGTGGAATTTTCCAGTTGAATTCAGTTGAACATTGTTCAACAGAGAAACACTTTCGATTGAAAAGTTCAACTGGAAAAAAGCGAAGAATAGATTTGGGTAAGTTGCAGAAATTTTTCCAGATATTACAAACCAGAGAAATTCTCAATTGTTATTTTTAATAAACCAGAGAAATTCTCAATTGTTATTTTTAATAAACCAGAGAAATTCTCAATTGATATTTCAATAACAAACCAGAGAAACTCTCAGATTTTTCCAGAATTTCTCTGGTTCTGGTAAGTTGCCATTGTTATCCCTTCTAATGTTGCTTACATATTACAATGTGGAATTTTTCCAGTTGAATTCAGTTGAACATTGTTCAACAGAGAAACACTTTCGATTGAAAAATTCAATTGGAAAAAAGCGAAGAACAGATTTGGGTAAGTTGCAGAAATTTTTCAAAAAATATTACAAACCAGAGAAATTCTCAATTGTTATTTTTAATAAACCAGAGAAATTCTCAATTGTTATTTTTAATAAATCAAAGAAATTCTCAATTGATATTTCAATAACAACCTAGAGAAATACTCAAATTTTTCAAGAATTTCTCTGGTTCTGGTAAATTGCATTGTTATCCCATTCTAATGTTGCTTACATATTACAATGTGAAATTTTTCCAGTTGAATTCAGTTGAACAATGTTGCTTACCTAATGAATCACAATGATTTGGATGTGAATGAGAAGAAAAGTAGAGAAACTCATCTAGAGAAATTTGGTCCAGAGAAATTTCTCTGGGCCAGAATTTCTCTGACCAATTTTCTCTGCACTGAAATTTCTTTGGACCAAATTTCTCTGGACCAATTTTCTCTGAACTGAAATTTCTCTGGACTGAAATTTCTCTGGATCAAGGTTGAGGGACCTTAGATATTATGAAAATATTGTTGAGGGACCTTGGACATTATGAAAATATTTAGTGTCCTTTATGCTATAAAATCATAATACCAGGGATCTTAAAAAAAAAATCCCAAATAAAAATACAGTGTTAGTTTTTAAAAATAAATTAGAATAGTGGTATATTTTAATAAGTATAAAGTCATAATTTTTTCCCATAAAATTGTGAATTGCCATTTCTAAAAGTTAAATTCATTTCCTAAATTTAGATTAATTAAATTTTCTCAACTTTATTCAAGTCATTTTTATTTTGTAAATTGTAAAAGGAAATTATAACAAATGCCCCAACACAATACATCTTATTCTAAGTTATAATTTAATACTTACAAACAGATTTTAGAATTATTATTACTCTAATTTTAAGACAATTAATTTTTTAATAACTTATTTAAACTATGTTTACAACATAAAATATAAATACGACAAATAATTTACAGTAAGCCTACAATATAAAACTATAAGGAATAATACCAAAATCCAAAAATAAAAACTAAATAAATCACTTATAAATAAGTGTTTAGAAAGTGTTAAATAAGCATATTTTTTAATTTTTTTATGAAAAAATATATTAAAAAAAATAGAAAAATAATGTGTTAAAAAAAATATTTTTTTATAGTTCCCAAACAATTTCTAGATTTCTATGGTTTTTTTTTATTAGGGTAAATTACACTGACACCCCCTAAAGTTTAGGTTTATTACAGTTTTTCCTCTCTTTTTGGAAATTACATCTCCCCCCTGAGGTTTAAAGTTTCATTACAGATTCCCCCCTTAGCAATTTAATTTTTCTAAATACCAATTTTGCCCTCATTGGGTAAATTACATTGACACCCCTCACATTTTAAAAATTACAATCCGCTCCCTAAAGTTTAAAGTAGCATTACCAATTGCCCCATCGGTTAGTATTAGTTGAAAAAAAAAATTCATTGAAAAAAAATTTAATTGGAAAAAAAATTATTTGAAAAAAAAATTAATTGAAAAAAATTTTGTTAGTAAAATTTTTAAATTCTTGTTTAAAAACCAACGTAAACTCATTTTTTGAATTTACTTTTTTCCTCAAATTTACAAACTGAGACAACCATTTATAAATCAAAAAAATTATCAAACAAGTTTTTATGACAGTTTTAAAAATTTTTGTAAGTATAAATTAAAAATTGAAAACGAAAAGGTTACCAAACATGCCTCAGATAGTAAAAATGTCGTAAAATTAACAAATAATTAAATAAGTTACCAACGTAAGAAATGACTTATCAAAAGATTCTTAGGCTATGTATGGTTTGATTTTTAGAATTTTTTTTTAAAGAAATTAAAAATTAATTTGGTTAAGAAATAAAAAATAAAAAATAATTATCATTTAACGGTAAAAATAAAATTTTTGTAAGTATATACGTATGGTTGTTTCAATGTAATTTTTAAAAATTATTTCTAACCACTCGAAAGATAAAAATTATATAAAAATGGTAATTATTTTTTATTTTTTTATTTCTCAACCAAATTAATTTTTAATTTTTTTAAAAAATTTCTAAAATTCAAACCATAGATAACCTAAGAATATTTTGATAAGTCATTTATTATGTTGGTTACTTATTTAATTATTTTTTAATTTTACGTTATTTTTACCATCTGAACCCTGTTTGGTAACCATTTTGTTTTCAGTTTTCAATTTATATTTACAAAAATTTTAAAAACTGCCATAAAACTTGTTTGATAATTTTTTTGGTTTATAAATGGTTGTCTCAGTTTGTAAATTTGAGAAAAAAAAAATGTAAATTCAAAAAATAAGCTTACGTTGATTTTTATACAGAAATTTAAAAATTTTAGTAATAATTTTTTTTTTCAATTAATTTTTTTTTCAATGAATTTTTTTTTCCAACTAATACTAACCGAGGGGGCAATTGGTAATACTACCTTAAACCTTAGGGAGGAGATTGTAATTTCTAAAATGTGAGGGGTGTCAATGTAATTTATCCAATGAGGGCAAAATTGGTATTTAAAAAAATTAAATTGCTAAAGGGGGAAATCTGTAATGAAATTTTAAACCTCAGGGAGGAGATGTAATTTTCAAAATGTGAAGAGAGAAACTGTAATAAACCTAAACCTCAAGGGGTGTCAGTGTAATTTACCCTTTTTATTATTAGCAGACTAGCAGTGTTCTCTAATCATATTAGCAGTGCCTGTCACGCGTGGTATGCTTTCACTCTCTGATTTATTAGTATTTATTTTTAACTTTTTTTTTATTGTACCACTCTCAACTTATTGAAAAAGAAAAAAATCTAAAAAAGTTTATATGATAAGCTTGACAGCGACTAAGGGTGAGCAGCGGATATACTGATCCGTCAAAACCGACCGAACTGAACCAATCCGCCGCATTTTGGATTGATGCGTGATGACGAGCGGACGATTGCAGATTGATTTTTTCCAATCCGCCAATCTAGTGGACGGATGGTGGATTTGAGATTCTTTTGGCCGCAACCAAACCGCCAAACCGCAAGCACCCCTAGTAATTTATAAAATTTTATGTTTTCAGTTTGTTTAAATATTCTGTTTGTGTTTTCAATTAAAAAAGAGTTTAAATATTCTGTTAAAAAAAGTTTTCAACTTGAATATCTTTTTTGAATTGAAAAAAATAAACGTATTATTTATCTATATTTTTTGATTTTTAAATCTATCTCTAAAAATAATAAATAGAAAATATGATATATGTTGGTTGGTTTTGTTTTCAAAAACAGATATAGATATAACAATACAGAGACATACAATCTCTACTACTGCTCTGTTCATGGTTTTGGTGGTTTGAATTGATTTTATATTTTAAGAACCATAGATTGTAATACTTTATGTGGATGAGGCATGCAGTGATTGTGATATTCTAAAATTTAAAACTTTCTTGCTTTGGATGAGGCATGCAGTGATTGTAATATTTTTTTAAGTCATTGACTGTAATACTTTCTTATTCTTTTTTTGAGGAAGTGCACAAGTTGAATTATATTGAAAATTTATAAAATTTTAAACCGCCAAACCGATTCACATCCATCCGCCAAACCGCCAATCCGCTCAATCCACATCCGCCGGATTGGCGGACGGATGCGGATTGATTTTTTCCAATCCGCCAATCTGACAGACGGATGACGGATTGAAGGTTCCGTGGCCGTAACCGACCCGCGCCCACCTCTAACAGCGACACCTTGAGTACAACTTACAAGATCCAATAAAACGTCTTCAATGATTTTTCCAAATTTACTTTAATATCATTATAAACTGACCATCCTATCCTTGCCTAGATTGAGAGATTCACATGCATGGTGTTGAGTGAAATGACAAATTCAGCCATCATGTAGAAATTAATCAATTGGTTGGACCTCGCCACATCAAACTTAAGGTTTGAAATGATGTCTAACTTTGCACAATCCGACCAATTTATATTAGGGATGTCTATGGATTAAGTTTTAAGCAACAGTTACGTATGATTTTACTGTTTGGTATAAATAATTATAAGTTAAAAGTTGGTAATTAAAAATAAAAGATAAAAACATCTCTCTTCTAATTTCTAAATAACCAATTTTTTTTTTTTTTAGTTTATTTAAGCTAAATTTACAATAACTGTACCAAACAGTCTGATATATTCTCTCAAATTAATTTTTTCATAATTTAATATGCACCAAACACTCCCGAAATCCTATTTGATAAAGCAATCAAATATTTTCAATTAAGGATGTTGTTAATAAAATTTAAAATAATTATACAATTTTTATGACACTTTATTATTCAAATTATATAATTATTTTAAACTTCTAAACAATTGTCTTCAATCAAATGTATATTAGCATTAAATCTTTGAGCAAAATTATGCTATGATTAGATTTTGAATTTTTCTAGAGACAGAAAAATAAAATGATGATGGAATAAGTTTAAGTAAAAGAAGTTAGAAATTTCCTTCAATTGGTTAAGTTGGAAGAGAACAAAAAAAAAAAAAAAAAACTTTAAAAAGCATATTAGTTTTATTAAATAAATAAAAATGAGCGTCATCAAGCTATAAATTGACTTATATCTCTCAAAGTTGGCCTCTCACTTGAGCTCGCAAAATTTGGCTCAACTATGTTACAAAACAAATTTTATGGACCAACTTCACTGGAGCACTTCTTTTTTTAAAATTTTACTTATGTCCTTTCTTGCTTTAAAAATCTTGTACTCTGATAGTTCATGAACTTTTGCTTAGTTTTCACTCCAAGTTGATTTTAAAGCAAATTTTAATTATTATCATCCTCAACTTGGTCTTTTAAAATTAATTGCAATCACTACAGGGAAAGGGGGATTTGGTGGCTTTTTTTAACGACGTTTTTTTAAATGCCACTGTTATTAGTATTTAACGGCGTTTTATAAAACACCGCGTATTCTATTAAACAAAACGACACCGTTTTATAATGCAGTAACCACACGCGCCTCTTTTTTTTTTTCTTTTTTTTTTTTGAACAAGAACACGCGCCTCCGAAACCTTATTTTGAATCACAGCCTGTTCTCTCTCTCTCTCTCAACCCTTAATACATACGCACAGATCTCTCTCTCTCAACCCTTAATACATACGCACAGATCGCGCCATCGAAGATTCAGATCGATTCAGATCTAAGCTTCATCGCGAAGATTCAGATCGAAGCTCCATCGACGTGATTTCGAAGCTCCATCGCCTGCGATTTCGAAGCTCCATTGAAGCGATTTCGAAGATTCAGATCTACTTTGTTTCTGAACTGTAATCGGTACTCTCTCTCTCTCTGTCTCTGTCTCGCTCTATTTGTGGTCTTTGGGAAAAATGAAGAATTACTGTATTGGCATCAGGCACTAGTTATTTCATTACTTTTTTAAGAAGAAGAAACTATGGAGAATGAGATATTAATTCTATTTTTCTATTAGTCAATTCAATTTTGATGATATTACTCTCTGTTGGCAAATTTCCAGCTCACATTCTTTTGCATATGTTTAATGCTATATATCATATATATGAATCCCTTTTGTCTGTGATTGGAATCATCTGTCAAACGTGATCGCATCATCTGACTTCAATGATATGAGATTCAAAGCTTTGCAACAAATCAATGGTCAATTAACAAGAAATTATGTGTTTATGGAGTCTCTTCTGAGTTCATTTGTGATTAAATTGGAGTTTGGCGATGAGTATGATGCAATGGTGTTGAAACTTTTTCTAGTTTTTCATTTTTTTTATTAGATAGTTTTGTGTTTAGTTCCTCTGATTTTATTTTGTTGTCCTATTTTTTCATGATTTGATCTTTTGCTCTTGTTATTGATGCATCTATTATGGACAATCCCATTCAAGTGTCTTCAAGTCTAAAACATAAAATTTTATAATGACAAATGTTAACTAAATGCTTGTGAGATTTTTTTTATTTTTTATACCATTAGGTTACTTGGCAATATATTATTTGCTTTCATTAATGTCTAATTAATTATCTTTAAACAAGAGAATCAACTATGATTACTCCATACTATATCCATCATTGATCGATGCATGGGATTCTGAAAGCAGTCTGCTTAACTTTAATTGGTACCAAGGCTACCCCACCCCTTTGTTTATGAAAGAATTGGATCCAAAAAACCATATGAAAAAAAAAATAATCAAGCTAGTTATTGAAAAAATTTCAAAATAAATTCTCAAAACTCAACCAATCGTAACAAGGAATAAACCAAGTTCGGTTATTTGTATAAGCAAAAATAATGTTGGCTTCAACTCTCAACAAATGGTTAGGGAAGCATAAAATAAAATAAAGCCAATAAGTTGAAGCTGATGTACATCAAACAGTTCAAATACCATTATATATCTATTTCACAAAATCCATACACATATTTGTTAAAATTTTAAACAGCTACTAAATTTCACAAGTCCGACTCTAATATAATTTAATATTCAGCATTATTTAGCAAAAAACAACCCTCTCCATATATAAATTCAGAGTATTATTATTTTTACATATACTGGGTACTAGAAATTTACTGGAGAAGAGCTTCAGCTAGTTATGGTGATAAGAAATGCACCCGAGCAAGAGGATACTCCTTTCCAGCTATGAAAACACCAGTTTGTGACCACTTGATATCCTCCCAATCAAGATTCTCTTCCAACACCTGTTCAAATGAAAAAAAAAAAAAAGCGAATTCATAAAAAGGGAAATCAGTAAATTGAACAGTCTTTTGAAACAAAAACAAATTATTCTAGTCAATTCTCCTATGAAACAGTGACAAAGTGGATTATTCGATTAATTTTCCCGTTAGGCAGAAAGAACCTTGTCACTCAAAGATCTTTTACCAAGTAATCTCTATTATGTGAGGCTAAAATTGTAATATCATGTAAAATCCCTTTCTTTTCTATTTAATTTAACCAAATAGAACGAGTGAAAAACAATTTCCATTTCCTAAAGATACTTTTCATCACCCTACCTTTCCTTGCTAATATCCAGTGTACCAAAAGGAGCATTAGATTTGAAGTTAACGCTGTAGTTAGAATAGGAACCAGGGCTTGAGGCAGTTTACAAAAAGCCAAAAACTATCTACATTAAAGTTGGGGATAATAGTTGATTTCATTAGCAATCTGAAGAGATGGAGATTGCACAACACCCGACTCTAAAAAGATATGGAGATTGCAAGCTGCGATTGATGCAAAAGGTGCAATTCTATGACCATGATTACAAAACATATCGTCTTTTAAGAGGTCAAGAAGAAAAAAAACATTTCATAAATCTTAAATATTGGGTCAATTATTTCTCATAGTGACCAGCACTATGATTGTGATTGTGATTGTGATTCCTCAACTAATATGATTGTGATTGTGGTTATGATTGTGATTGTGATTGTGATTGTGAATGTGATTCCTCATTTGGTGGCTGCTCTTTGGTGTTTTTTGAATCATCATCAGAAGTATTCGAGCTTTGGTACACTTATTGGTTTGGGTAGTGGGTTTGAACTTCCCACATCCATGAGTTCCTGCCAAAATTATTCTATTATTGATGGATTTGAGAGAGCAATGTGTTTCTTGAATCTATCATAATCTATCAAGAGCATTGTAGAAACTTTTGGTTTCTTCATTAATATGCTTCATACTAGATATGCTTGATAGTACTAATTTAGATTGCACCTCCAGGATGCAATCATTAATGGTGCATGCAGCAAAAATAGCTTTACACCCGTCCAAGAATCTTCATTAGAGATACCTAGTCATCTTTGATGAAGCTCTTCTTGGATTGTCCAGTTTGGACAGTTCAGGAGAACAAGTCTGTATTGTAATTAGCAGTTCTACTGCTTATAGTCCATCTCGTAGAGATTTCGTGTAGCAACTCCTTGTGTTCTCCGAGTGCATACTAGACAAGGTGTAGCAGTACACGTAGTCTATGTCGTGTATTTGGAGAACCATGGGGAGATGCTGTCGAAATTTTGTTAGAGATGAACAGAGCGGTATGAACTGCTTTTTACAATATAGACCGTGCATTCCTGAATGGGAAAATAGGATGAACCAACATATTAGAGACCAGTTAGAGGTGAATGATGTCATGTCGCATGCATTATAAGGTACTTAATTGAGGTTAAGATTAATTAAAATGGAACCGTAATTTTGAACTTTGTTGATTTGGTAGTGACATTTGTAGTGTAAGACAGAGTCAGATGGATAAAAGTTGGATAAATCAACATAAGTTGCACCCGAAATACATACAAGGGGTTAAGGAATTTATTAAATTTGCATGCGAAAATAAGCCGTTGTTGAATGAAGTCACATGCCCATGTAAACGGTGTCGTAATGTCAAATTGGTAGAGAAAGGCCTGTTAGGGGAACATTTAATGATCAACGGGTTTCTTCCAAGTTACGCCAGTTGGATTTTTCATGGGGAGAATTTGTCATCGCCTGTGCCACACAATGTGAATGTTAGGCAAACTGATTTGAACGATGGTGATGAAACTTATGAAATACTATACGAAGGATTTGGACTTCCTCCACCAAGCTTTATTCACGAGGCAACAAGTTCTAGTATTAAACAAGGTCCAGATGAGAAAACCAAAAAATTCTTCAATTTATTGAAAGAGGCCGAAAGAGAGTTGTATCCTGAGTTTCAGAAGTTTTCAACGCTCTCATTTATTGTCCGGTTATTGCACATCAAGTGCCTTAGTGGATGGAGTGAAAAGTCTTTCACGATGTTGCTCGAGCTTTTGAAGGATTCGTTCCCAAAGGGTGAAACTTTGCCAAAGTCATTTTATGCAACTAGGAAACTTCTTAGGGACTTGGGCCTCGATTATCATAAGGTACATGCATGCCCAAGGGATTGTTCACTATATTGGAAGGAAACAGCTGGTATGGATGATTGCATAGTGTGTCATATGCCTAGATACAAACAGTTTGAGGGGGAGGAGAATGATGTTAAGAAGAAGCAACAAAGAATTCCGCATAAGATTGTTAGAAACTTTCCATTGATTCCAAGGCTTCAAAGATTGTTTATGTCATCCAAAACACCTTCTTTAATGAGATGGCATGCAGAGGGCCAAATTGATGACGGTAAAATGAGACATCCCGCTGACTCCCTAGTTTGGAAAATTTTTGATAATTTGTATCCCAAGTTTGCGAGTGAGCCTCGTAATGTCAAACTGGGTTTAGCAGCGGATGGATTCAATCCATTCAAGGCAATGAATGTCTCTTATAGCAATTGGCCAGTTATTATAATGCCATACAATTTGCCACCATGGTTGTGCATGAAGCAGCCTCATATGATGATGACATTGCTCATCGATGGTCCTTTTTCACCTGGAAATAATATTGACGTCTACTTACGCCTTGTAGTGGATGAATTGAAAGAACTGTGGGAAAACAGTGTTGACACGTATGATGCAGAAACTAATCAGATGTTTCGAATGCATGCTGTGTTATTGTGGACTAAAAATGATTTTCCTGCCTATGCAATTTTGTCTGGATGGAGCATGAAAGGCGCTTTAGCTTGTCCTTGTTGTAATACACATACTCGTTCTCGATATTTGAAGAACGGAAGGAAATTATGTTACATGGGGCATCGTCGCTGGTTGAATAGGGGTCACAAATTTCGGAAAGCTAGTGCGTCTTTTGATGGCACTCGTGAATTCGAACCATGTCCAACTTAGTTATCAGGGCCTAATGTGCTACAACAACTAGGCCCTAAGTTCAAATTGAATTCTAAGCATCAACAATCTAGCAAACGTAATAGAAAGGGGAAAGAAAAGGAGGAAAATGAGGACTCGGGTCATAATTGGAAGAAGAAGAGTATTTTCTTTGAGCTATCATATTGGGAGCATAATTTGATTCGCCATAATCTTGATGTGATGCACATTGAAAAGAACGTGTGTGATAATGTATTGTGGACGATATTAAATGTTGATGGGAAAGGGAAGGACAATTTAAATACTCGTCGAGATCTGCAAGATATAGGAATTCGGAAGGCACTACATCCTCAGAAAAGGGTTGGGAACAAGTATTATTTGCCTCCTGCATGTTTTGCCATGAACAATAGAGAGAAAAGTCTATTCTGCACACTTCTAAAGAATATCAAAGTTCCAGATGGTTACGCATCCAATATTTCTCATCGGGTTAACCTTAAACAGCGTAGTATATCTGGACTGAAAAGTCATGATAATCATATACTCATGCAACAAATACTTCCAATAGCAGTGAGAAATTTGTTACCGAAGAAAGTGGTTGAACCATTAATTGAGTTAAGCAATTTCTTCAGGCAGTTGTGTTTCAAAACCCTAGAGGTGGATAGTCTAAATTGTCTTCAGTCCCAAATCGCTCTTACACTTTGCCATCTTGAGAGAATTTTTCCTCCATCATTTTTCGATATAATGGAGCACTTACCCATTCACCTAGCAGAGGAAGCGAAGATTGCCGGTCCAGTGCAATATCGATGGATGCACTTTATAGAAAGGTGTGTAATTCTACTCCAATGTCCATTTTGTATAGATTTGATTGTTTATACTAGGAAGTCATGTATGCATCTTTTTGTTTATAGGTACCTTATGACGCTTAAATCATACATGCGTAATCGAAGTCATCCTGAAGGTTCAATTGCACAGGGATACTTGGTCGAAGAATGTATGACATTTTGCTCAAGGTACTTGCATGATGTTGAGTCGAAATTGCATCGATCGTTAAGGAATTGCGATGTTAGTGACAATCCTGAGATATTAATAGGGCAGCCTTTAGGAAAAAGAAAAAGGTTTGTTCTTGATAACACAACTAGGAATGGCAATGGGGCGGGGCGGGGCCGGGGATTGCACTCTCCGTCCCCGATCCCCGGTGGTAAAAATTTTCCCGTCCCCGGCCCCGATCCCCAACGGGGAGCTTATCACGTCCCCACCCCCGCCCCCAACGGGGATCGGGTTTCCCTGACCCCAAAAACTCCCCGGTTAAAAAAAAAAAAAAAAAAAACAATATAGATATCCAACAATAACAACAGATCCAACAACACCACCAAATCATATATGTTCTTCATCATCCTCATGATCATGATCATCATCAATAACAACAACAACAACACACCCAGATTTAAAATATATATTCAAGAGCTCAAATGTAAAAAATAAAAAATCTAAAACATTCAGAGAGAGAGAGAGAGATGTCAAGAACAAGCACCCTATTTGCGGCAGAGAAAGGGGTTCTCGATCGGTATGAACGACACATCGAGAGGAAGAGGTTCTCGATCGGCATGAACGACATGATCGACAGGAAGAGGTTCTCTATCGGCGGTCAAACTGAGGCCGAACAGAGCTGCCGTGGCCATTCTTAGGGCTATGGTTGTGGGGGTTCTGCGAGGAAGAGCCTCTGACGAGGGGGTTCTGCGAAGAGAGAGAGGAGCTTCCGAAGAGAATGAGTAAGGTTGCTGCCGACGAGGGGAGAGAAGCTGCCGACGAGGGGGTTCTGCAAAGAGAGAGAGGAGCCGCCGTGAGTGATGGTGAAGAAGAGAGAGACAGTAGATCTACATGACTGAATGAGAGAGAGAGTAGATGGAGATCAAAAAAGTATATAGATAGGGATATATAATATAGGGATGACTCATCGGGATATATAATATATATATCATTCGGGGGGACAAATGAGGCGGGGCTCAAGGCCGAGGCCGGGGCCGGGGCCGGGCCGGGACTGAAACATGTATCCCCGTCCCCAGCCAGAATATCATCGGGGATTTTTTTTTTATCACCATCTCCGGCCCGTCGGGGGTATTTTTCGGAGAATAACCGTTATATTCGGGATCGGGGGGTCGGGTCCCCATCGGGCCGGTTTTAGATTGCCATCCCTAAACACAACATGCGTACAAGCTCATCGGTATATGTTATTTAACATTGCTGCAGTTGTCCCATATCAAGAGTAAGATAGATGCAACCTTTGTCTCATTGTGAATGTATTTATACCAACTATAATTATCGTGCATTTTACAAGTAGTTTAATTGTGTAGGGAACATCGTGAATTTATTAAGCGGTCACATCGTCGTCTCAGAGATTATGATGTGGATCGTCGTCACAATGATGAGTTTCCCAAATGGTTCAATTCTCATGTAAGTGCATGTTAAGCACAAGTCTTCTATATTTTTGCAATCCATGTGCTTCTATATTTTTGAAATTGTTAATTGATGTTTAATATTAATAACTTTCTTTTAAAAATAGGATGCCGAGTTATTAGCTACTGAAAATGTAGCGTTATCAGAAGAGATTAAAATTTTGGCTTTGGGACCCAGCCAAAAGGCCACCAGATTTAATGGGTATATAATTAATGGTACTAGGTATCATACTAAGAGTTGTGAGTTGAGAAGAAAGACTCAGAATAGTGGGGTTATGGTGAAGGCAAAGACTTCTAGCTATGCAAGTGCAAAAGACATTAATTCAGTGGAAGGTGATGTAGCGTACTATGGATATGTGACAGATATTATTGAATTGTATTACTCACACGACCATAGATACATGTTATTCATGTGCAACTGGATTGATAACAATAAGGGACTCAAGCAAGATGATTTTGGTTTTACACTTGTTAATTTCAATCACTTGTTATATGCGAAGAAACAAGACAGTGATGAGTCATTCATCCTAGCATCTCAAGCACAACAAGTCTTTTATGTTAATGATTCTGTTGATGAAGATTGGAATGTTGTACTCAAGATGAAACCTAGAGACTTGTATGAGGTGTGTGGAGAACAACCAACTATTGATGAAGGACTACATCACAACAAAGTGGAAGGATTTGGTGATCAAGAGTTAGATGTAGCTTCCTTCACTTGTGAGGAGGACATGGATTGGGTTAGGCAAGGTATTGATGAAACAACTGTTGATGAAACTATTGGACCTCTTGAAGCATCGACAGAGGCACAATTTGAAAATGACGAAGAACTGATATGATATTGTAATTGGTCGCATATTCACTTTTACATTTGTGTTTTCTGTATGGATATTCATATTAATAAAATCTTTGCTTTTGTACCTTTGTACCTTTCTCTAAATGGCCATTTTTACCTTTCATGTACTCTTATTTTGTTTTGAATGCAGTAGATATTTATAGATTATCATGTCCTTACTCTTGTGTTTGTAGTTTTTTTATAGATATTATCTATGAGTTCTAGCTCCGACCATTCTTCTAGTGAAAGTGAGCGATCAAGCTCTAGTAGTTCTAGTTCAGATGAGACTCAGACCACACTCAAGATGAAAGTCATACCCGATCCACCAACATCATGGCATCCACCAGGAAGTCTTCCTACCACATCACGTAGCGGTAGTACATCACATAGCTCTGTTTCAGCTGGTATGTATCAACTTTGCTTGATATTTTCTTATGGTGTTTTTGAGTTAGATTTGTAGTCCTATCTATCATACATAATGCATGGTTATTTTTTAAAAAATTGAGTTTGGATAATTAAAAGCATAATGTGTGGTATAGAAGCAAGGATAGCAGAATTTTAACACCCCATGGTATGATTTGCACATTATGACTTCATCTTCACAAACAAATACTATTGTTTTGTAGGTCCTAGCTCAAGTCAAGCTACACAAAAGCAGACAAGGGGTCCCACATATGTGCATGGTCAATGGGGTACTAGTGAAGATGGCATTTTAAAAGTTGTTCCAAATGAGTTGAATCAAGTAGTTGAAGGACACACATCCCCTGTTTCACATTTGGGCGTTTTGGCACGAGATGGGAGTCTTGCACCACTCACTTTTACGATTTGGCATTATGTTCCAAAACAAAACAAAGATAACATATGGAGGGAGATAAAGGTATATATGGATATTTAATATGAAATAAGTTACAATTGTATTCCATATGAAATGCATATTACAAGTGTAGTTGACATTGCATATTACAAGTGTCTATAATTGTAATGCAGGCTCATACGGATGCAGATGAATCTATGAAGAGAACAATAATGGATTCATTTGGAAAGAAATGGAGAGATTGGAAAAGTCGAGTGAAAACAATGGGATACAAACCCGTCAAGAATGATGCAGAAAGATTGGCTCATCGACCAGATAGAGTACATGAGGATCAGTGGTGGGCTTTGGTCTACTATTAGGGCACTTAGAGTGCATCAGTAAAATTTTATTTATGTGAAAAAATGTTTATATATGATAATTTTTTATAACATCTTAAATAAATTTCATATTTGACAGAAATCAAGCAAGAAGAATAGAAAAATCCGGAAGAAGAAGACATTACATCATAGAGCAGGCCGAAAGCCTTTCTCAGTAGTTCGACTGGAGGTATAAATTTCAGTTGACTTGTCATCATCATCCCTATTGCTTCATTTTCCAAGCACCTGCATCAGTTATGCATATATGTACTGAAAGGAGCTGCATAACGTGTGTGTGTGTGTGTATTATGATTATAATAATAAGGAGCTGCATCATTGTGCTTGCAAATTATGATTATAATAATATGGGTATTGTAACTGTTGGTGATGGAGATACTTGGGTAACATCAAAAAGTTCCTCTAGTTTTGGGTCTTTTTTGGATGGTCATTTGGTACATTACCAAGCTTTATTAGAATCAATAGAGTGGGCTTTGCCAATTCATCTTGGACAATCAAGAACTATCTTGGAATGTCTCTTTGTGGCACCTTTGATATCTTCAATTTCTTGGAGTAAAAAATAGGAGATGAGTTGTTGTGATCGCTCGGGGTTAGGGTTAGGGTTAGAGGGTTGGCGAGTGAGTGAACGGAGCTTAATGGAAGTTGAGGAAATGGTGAGAGATGGGGAGAATCTATATGCGGTGAGGATTGAAGGTGAGAATAACAACGATATTGTCACGACCCAAACCCGCCCCTGTAGGTTTAGCATCGTAACCGGCTAGTAATCCATGGATTACCAAAGGCCTCTGAATACATTAACAAATAGTAAGGGGCTGCGGAAGCAATATATAATATAAACAGGGTCCAATGAGCTGTGATGACGTACATGGAACAGAACATTTCAAAACTTATTTATATACATAACATGCCAGTCAAAACGTACCAATATCTAAAAAGTGTACATCCAAGGTCTAACTTTACAACATATTTACAAGACCAGCATGAACACAAAATAGCCATAAGACTCGACTTCAAGCGGAACCTCCTCGGGAGGCGCAAGGGTTGGCTGACAAAAACGAAGGCATAGGCCGTCAACTCTGGGCCTGGTCACCAGCTTGCTCACCTACATACATAGTATAAATGGTGAGCTAAAGCCCAATAAATAATAACAGAATAAAGGAGTTTAATGAATGATGTCCATCACAGAGTTAGAAATCAGATTCATATACTTATTCAAAATCATTTCCATATTCAGGTTGTAACATAATCATACGTGGTACATCCAATAGCGTTTACAAATCTGATGACCCATAAAGGGACCTGATGACCCATAAAAGGGACTTGATGACTCATGTGCACAGAGACGTTCTGATGACCCATAAAGGGACGCATATCATGTAGTGCTAAGGATGCCACGGTTAACTTTCAGAATCTTGGACAATCATTCATTCGTTTCCAACATATCATAGCGTTTTAAAGAACCAATCATTTTGTATCATAGTATTCTGAAAATACATAACATTAAACACAACTTTACAAAGTTACTACTCACAGATGATTGATAGCTCTAAATAGATGGTAAGGCGGCACTCCACTTGTTTTGAGGTGCGTGACCTACATGAACACACATACAACATAGACACTTGAACATCCATTCGAATAACGCACAACTTGTTTCGTTTGTTCTTAATGTGTTTCTAACCTTTAATTCTCATTAAGGAGTCTTAAACATGGCTTAGGATTGCCTAGGATGAAATGAGGATGCAAAAGAATGCCTTAGAAACATTTTCAGAAATTTCAGAAAAACAGGGTCCCGCTCGAGCGTGGGTTTCCCCGCTCGAGCGGACATGCAACAAAGGGCTCCGCTCGAGCGTCAACTCCCCCGCTCGAGCGGACTGTAAAAATGCTGGATAGGTGAAATTCACGCTCGACGGGCGCTTGATGCCCGCTCGAGCATGAGACACATGCCGCCGCTTGAGCGTCCATTTCCCCGCTCGAGTAGACTGTAATGCAATGCAAGATGCTGGGAGCTCGAATTCCCCGCTCGAGCGCAACTTCCCCCGCTCGAGCGGGAGCCCAAAATCTGGAATTCCCAGATTTGAGTTCCAATCTCAAAACCAAGTTTTAATGCATAAATTTTGATCCTCTTGAGCTAATTTTCTGGAAAACACTTCAAAACCCATAATATTACATGTTTCAAAGATCAATTTGAGAAATCAAAGCCCAAGGGTGGTTTAATTAAATCCAATTTCAAACCAATTTTCAAGAACATGATCTCAAATGAACATGCATGAACTTAAATCAATTCAAAGCTTTAAATACAAGTTCAAATGAGTCTAATCTTCCAAAAACAAGTTGAATTCATGGTCCTTACATTAACATGAACATGCATGTGGGAATTTATGAACAACAACCTCCAAAAACGAGAGATATGCACATGCATGCATGGAATGAGCTCTAAATCAACACTTTTGAACCAATTGTAATCTCAACTCTTCAGCTTAGCATGAAACATGCAAGAATTAACTTGAATTCATCAATAAAAGGTTGAATCTCCTACCTTAAGTCTTGAATTATAGGCAAGGAAGCTTAATCTTGCAATTCACTCTCTAATTCCCTTAATCTCCAAGCCAAAATGAGATGAAATCAACTCTCTCTCTTGTCTCTCTCTCTCTAGTCGGCTAGGACAATGAATATGGCTGAGGAAATGTTTTGTTCAAGTGTTGTACAATGTAAACAAAGCTTCAATATATGTTGGCTAAGTGGCCTACTCAATGGCCTAATGGTAAATAAATTAAACTCTTGCCAATTAGCTTAATTTAATCTAGTTTAATCATACCAAATCACTTTTCAGATAATTACACCATAAAATCACATTAATTCTAATTAACATAGAACATCAATCAATTTCAGATTCGGCCGCCGATAAGGCCTTTAATTCGCAGTTTAAAGCATAAAAACATAAATAGATAAGCAAACAGGCAACAGATGGAAATATACAAACAACGCTCAGCATAGGCAAATTAATTCCGGATTTCTCCTAAATTACTATTAGGCATAATTAGTCATGACTTAACGTTAATCGGGGGTCGGGGTTATTACAGATATGGTCTTAAATTGGAGAGGAATTCCGTTGGTGAGAGTTTCTTGTTGAAGGTAAACAACAGGAGGTCTTATATTCAAGTCCGTACTTTGCTCGATATATGAGACTAGCTGTTAATCACACATATCCGGAGTTTTACCCGGAGTCTTACCAAAGTGGGATCAGGGGTGAATATATTAAGAAAACCAATTAGCAGCACATAAGAGAGGAAAATTTTCCATCTATATATATTCATTATGTGAATATTGTAAAATGTTGACTGCATTGTATATAAGACATTGATGAACTAATACATGGTTCTGTTACTATTTATTTGCTTCAAAACACACTTTGTTCTCTTCATTTTCTGAATCCTACTTTTAGCCTTTAGATCAACTGTCAGACTTGGCCACCTTAATATGTTGGATTAGGAAAATACTATCGCTGTGACAAGATTATGCTCTGGCATGTCAACAGATTAGCCATGTCAGACCCCTTTTAAGTATTGTTAATAGCTTATCTGAATCTTTTTAATCTATGATGAACCGTCCTATGTTTAGCCATGTCAACAGACTAGCCATGTCTTTGATATGTTCTCTACATTTGATCTTGAAGTTATTAATGTTACATAA
Organism: Camellia sinensis; assembly: GCF_055761805.1. NCBI lineage: Eukaryota > Viridiplantae > Streptophyta > Magnoliopsida > Ericales > Theaceae > Camellia > Camellia sinensis. Next base: position 21,856,457 of record NC_138970.1, on the reverse strand, counting down.
CTAAAACTGAAACTTATTGTTGTTGTCAACTATATCTGTCTATATGGGCTAAAAAGAACAATGGGGTTCCTGCTATATGAATATATCTGTCTATATGAACCGTCCCAAGTGTATCTGCCTATATCTGTCTATATAGACAGATATATGAATCGTCTATATGAATATATCTGTCTATATCTGTCTATATGAACCGTCCCAAGTGTTTAGTGTTCAATGAGTTAATTTGCTTAGTTGTTTATTTTATTTACTTAACTTGTTTACATATTTAATTTCTTAATTATTTAATTTTCTTATTTATCTTAAGATTTTGGTTGTCTTTCATTTAAAAGAGACAAAAAAGAACAATGAGGTTCCTGCTAGTCGGTCACAGGTGTGGATGGCCGTATACATGAAAGATGGGACGTCAAATAGTGATTCAGTTAATGAGGTTATGGTATGTGATATTACTTTATCTTTGGACTTTTAATATGATTTATATTTATATTGGAGGCTAATTATTGAATTCAAACTTGCAGACTCAAATGAATGAGTTAACAGAGCACATGGAGGGATCTTCTACTAACCCTGCAGCATTACAGGAGCAAATCTTCACACAAGTTATGGGCCCAGAGCGACCTGGCCGTGTTCGGACGTTTGGATTGGGACCGTCACCCACGGATGTTTTTGGAGGTGGATATAGGCGGTTACAAGAGCAGAATCGTCTCTTCCAAACTCAAGTTCAGGAGCAACTTCAACGGTATCAAATGCAGTTCAAGTCGAAGATGAATGAAGTAATGGAGAAACAAATTCAGGCTATACGCACAGATTTTCGGTCACGAATTTAGTTTTTGGAATCTCAATTACAAGCTGCAGGCGTGCCCATTGATCCAGTTGTTGCACCATCAAACCCATTACATAGGCAGCAGGTATTTTAATTATTTTTACTAGTTATTACTTTAAATTACCTAGAGCTAATATACAACTTAAGTCTCTTATTGAATGATAGGTTGTGGATTCACTTAGTAGTCATCCCACTGTTCAGCCAATATCACATCAACAACAATCTCATGCATTTTCATCCCAAGAGGTGAGCAATCATTTAATCAAAGCTTTTTTGACAAATAACATATCTTATTAATTACAATACTTGCTCTTATTAAATATAGGTTCACCTTTCAAAGAAAGAGAAGAAGAATAAGAAGAAGAAGAAGAACTAACAAGGTAAAAGTACTAATATCACTAGTTTTTGGAGGAAGTATTGTTACAGTTTACAAAAGATGATAAGATTATTGTTGTGAGTTCCTGCCACTGGTTTTTGCCTTATTTATTCTTTGGCATGACATTGTTTTATTCTCTTTGCTGAATTTGAAGTGTTTTACTTTCTGATGTTGCAGGGATGCCAGTCTGGCAAAAGATCGATGATGGCAGCAACAAGCCTTATATCTATTGTAAGTACATGTCATTAATAGAAGGATCTCTACACTTATTTTGTATATGTTTAAATAACCAAAAATACTATACTCTCCTGTTTTTATTTTTTTCATTATAGTATGAATATGAGATAAGTGATGAAAATTTTTGTATGCATAATCTGCATGTTCGGATGCCCTTCACCAGTGTTTGTAATTTTCTCAAACCTTGTATACAAGAAATGCTATTTTCCAACTTCCGCAATAAGTTCATGTCGCACACCACATATTTCTTGACCCTTTGGTTCCCACAAAGAAACAAGAGGTGCAAAATTTTCTGCTAACTGCTGGTAGCTTCGTCCTATTGACTACCTTGTGATGAATGCGTATTAGCTTGGCATTAAAATATTCTATTGGAAGTTAGGGACTTATCTATCATTGTTGAAGACACCTCCAAGTAAAGAAACACATAATCTTTGGAAAGAACTATGCAAATCTAAGTTTGTAGTTGAGAGATGAATGCGTATTAGCTTGGCATTGCATGTTGGAGGTCTACTGCTCTAATGTTGTCTGAACTTGATAGGTGTTTTTGTCATTTTAGTTTTTAGAATAGTAGAAGTCCTCTGCTTCAACCACTTACTAGATTGCGGATTCTGAATAGAAAGATATGTCAATAAGATCACTGAAGGATATGGTTTGATAGACTACTCTTGAAAAGCTATATTCTTGTAGTAGTTAAGACATTTGAAGTTTTGGTGAAGAATTGATCTTTATAAGATGCTAAAATAGAAATGCAAAAGCAATCAAGTAGAAATTTTTGGGAATTTGCTTGTTGATAACAAAAGCACAAAAATATCTTGTATAGCTTCAATTTTTTATGAGGTTTTTTTTTTTTTTTTTTGAGATGCCCTTTTGGATAAGTTTTTATCAGCTATTGTATTCCAATTACTAATCTTCTAGTATAAAGATATTAGGTTCAAAAATATTCTAGTAAATCATTTTAAAAAATTAATAGAGAGAACATATCATTTCCTGTATTCCAAATTTTTTATTGTTGGTGCCATTAATTAGGTGCATCCTTACTCCAACCCACTCATGGGTTATTTGAGTGGTATTAGTTGTCAGATTGCGAAATCTTTAAAAAAAATTGACCACAGATGGCTTGAAACCGTTGAAGATTTTCTGCAAGTTGTTGTTAGCTTTGCATATTAATCATTTGGTGATTAGCTTTGCATATTAGCTTTGCATATTAACCATTGAAAATTGAATTGATTTTTTTTTTTTTTTTTTTTTTTTTTTCAATTTGTGTTTATTTTGGTGAATCTGATTGTAGTTTATGTTCTAATGCAGGCATGTAGACTAGTGATGACTACAACTTCTATGCTAAAACATGATTTTTGGATATATGTTAGTTTGTGGTCAATGTTAAAACATGATTTTTGGATTTGGATATGTTATTTTGTGGGTAATGGTGATTGGATATTAATTGAATGAGAAACTGAATTAATGCTTCATTTGTTATTTGAATGGGAGTTATTATTTTATATGTTAGTTTTATTACAGGTATTTGAATGGGAGTTAATATTTTGTATGTTAGTTTTATTACAGGTATTTTTTTATTAATTGAATGAGAAACCAAATTCAATATTTTCTTACAGGTATTCGTTTTAATTTAATCAAATAAAATTAGCACAATTTCAAAATCAAAAAAAAAAAGAAGAGATATGACGGCGTTTCTACAAACGCCTCCTACACCCTCAATAGTAACGGCCATGTTTTTAAAACAGATACGACGGCGTTTAAAAAACGTCGCTAAATATCGTTGGTGACGTCAGCGTGTGTATAGTGGGACATTTGGCGGCGTTTTTTTAAACGCCTCCTATACTAATATCACGACATTTTTAAAACGTCGCAAAGCTACAATGGCGGTCGCAGCTTCGACGTTTGGTACTAAACGCTACCTGAGGAATTAGCGGCGTTTTTGATAGATACAGTGGCATTTTTTAAACGCCACTAAAAGTCCAATTTCCAGCAGTGAATTCACATACACATTTACAAATTAAATAAGTTTTGTAAACTGAGCTTAAATAAAATCCTTATAGCAACAATGACATTATATGCATTATTATTTTTTCCAAATTTTAATTTTTTTTTTTTTTTATCTCACTCCATTCCACCCAATAGAGTTATTAATGAGTCAAATTATACAACTATATGTACGATAAATGGATCCCACTAATAATTAGTAATCCCTTTCTTTTGGCAATGTGGGTGGGATGTCTTCTATTAGCCAAAGGTACAAGTTGGTGAGCACTACAACATTTTCTTAGTTTAGTGACATTTGAAAGTGCCACAAAACTATTGGTTTAATGGCATTTTTTAGTCTTGTGACATTTTGAACAAGTGCCATTTGTATCCGTGCCGTGGTAGATACTAGTGCCACGGTAGATACTTGCAAGTGCCACTACACCATCATAGCTAAAAACTTTCAATGACATTTTGATGTCATGGTAGATATTATTTGTGGCACTATGAAGCGCCATTAAAAAAAGAGTTAGTAACACTTATAAGTGTCATTACACCATCAAGACTAAAACCTTTCAGTGACACTTTAATGTCATGGTAAGCACTATTCATGACGCTATCAAGTGCCATTTGTGACGATAATTCGTTGTAGAACAATTTGATCCGCTCTTGCGGATACTCGAACCGCCAACCTCCCGCAACATAAACCTTATACATCACACTCGTCTCACTACACCTCTATAGCACCACATGATTATATATGCAACATATATTATTTATATAGTACATATATCCATATTAATATAAAAGTATATGTATAAACATAATTATTTTATTGAACATAATTTATGTAAAATAAACTATTTACTAGCAAAATAAAAAAAGACCACTTTTGGCCACTAAAAATATTTTTTAGTCGCCAATTCTATACTTTTGGCTACTAATTGTTTTTTAGTTGCTAAAAAACTTAACTTTTGCTGACCAAAATCGGATTTGGTCACCGAAGATGCACTTTCAGCTACCGAAATTTTGGTCGCCAAAAAATTTAATTCCCGCCTTAGGATTTTAGTTCTCCCGCGCTAAAAATGACCACTTTTGGCGACTAAACTTATTTTTTAGTCGCCAATTGTAGACTTTTGGCTACTAAAATTTTTTTAGTTACCAAAAAGCTTTACTTTTGGCTACTAAAATTTTTTTAGTCGGTAAAACCCATATAATCAGCGACCAAACTTATTTTTAGTCGTCAATTGTAGACTTTTGGCTACTAAATTTTTTTAGTCGCCAAAAAGCTTTACTTTGGGCTACTAAAAAATTTTTAGTCACTAAAACCCATATAATTAGCGACCAAACTTAGTTTTAGTCGCCAATTGTAGACTTTTGGCTACTAATGCTGTTTTGGTCGCTGAAAGCTATACTTTCAGCGACCAAATTTTTTTTGGTCAGGAAATTTAGTTGCCGAATTTACTTTTTCCTGTAGTGTATACTGAGTTTAATTTATTTATTTTTAATCATTTACTACATTTTAAAAATTTAGAAAATATATTGGCATTTTTTATTTTTTCAAAAATGCCATTATAAGCTGGGAAAGTTTTTGGCTTAGTGGCATTTCTCAAAATGCTATAAAATATTTGTTTATGACACTTTTCACCTAAGTGCCATAAAAAGTAATTTGCACCTACTTAGTGTCCTGACATTTTTTAAAAAATGCCAATGCTACTAAAGTTTAGTGGCATTTGTTGGTAAATGTCACAAACATAACTTTGTGTCATTATTTTATAAAATGCCATAAAATTGATGTGACATTTCTTTATTGAAATGCCATTAGGGCCTTACATATTTGTGGTTCTGTGGCATTTTTCTAAAATATTTAATGCCAATTTTTATTTTTGTGGCATTTTCTAAAAACATGCCACTAGTGTAGTGTCACTAAAGTGTAAATTTGTTGTAGTGACATTTTTGTTGTAGTGAAGTGACACTTTTTTTAATTGAAATGCCACTAGAGCCTTGTATGTTTGTGGCTCTATGATATTTTTCTAAAAAATGTCACAAAATATTCTTTTTGTGACATTTTTTAAGAACATGCCACTACTATGGTGTCACTAAAATGTGTTTTTGTTGTAGTGAAGGCTTGTGGATGGAATATTTGCTGGGATGTCCATTGTGGGACAAGGTAGAGAGGTTGAGGTTTATGTTTCACTTGCATTTAACCCAAAATAGGTATGAAACATATCAACTTTAAGTGATTGAGTCACATCTTATGTAATCTTAAATTCTTAAATTTGATAAGGATTTTGTTAATAAATGTCCTTACAACACAAGATAAGGACAAAAAATGTCAATTTCGAGACATTTATTACTAAATTCGATGTACTTTTTATGAATTTCAAAACACTTTATAATCATTTTATATTTTTTTTTTCACATTCCCAATATTAACAAGTGCAAGCACTTGTTAGCAATAAATACAATTTGACTTATGGGTGTAGATTATACCATATATCAAGATTTTGTGACGCCATTTTTGCAACCAAATGGATCTTAGTGCATTTTTAGAATTTATACTATTTTGAGATAGCTTTTTTGTGGTTGCAAAAAAGGTAGTTTTGTTCAAAAGAAATTATTAAATAATTTCTCTAGTGATGGTAGTGGTGAAATTTTGGGATTTCAATGTTCTACGTATAAATTTATTTGATTAGCCAAATTTTCATAAATTTCTCTACAACTCCGCTACGTAGCTCGACATATCAACGGCTCGAATGGCTCGAAATCCCAAAACGATGTCGTTTTAGGATTTTTTTTTATTCTCTTACTGGTAAGATAATATTTTCCGTACCATTCGGGCCATTCGAGCTCTACGCATTCGAGCTCTCACGCATTTTCCATTTCTCTATTGTTTGACATAAATTAACTTTGCACGCTCGTTTGACCATTTATAGAGATTTTTTGATTTCATATATTTTTTTGAGGTTAAAATGTTCTACACACTAACTTTGAAAAAAGAAGAAGGTTGTTTCGTGTTTGGAAAATGAGGATTTTTCGAATTTTTTTAATTGTTTGCTATTTTTTTATCACATCAAATCAAAGAAATTGAAAATTTCAACTTTGTTTGACATGTGTATTAGACATGTAGAGGGAGAGAGACTTATACCTTAGATCTATTAAATAAGGCTCTTACTTTACTTAAGTGACACATAATATATAATAAATATTTTATTTTATTTTTACTTACTTAAATTATACACGCATTATGTGTATTAACTACTGTTGGTGAAAATACCGAATTATATTTTATTGATAAATAATACAAAGAAAATGAGATATAAATAGATCAGGCTGAGGCACGGATATCTCATTTTCTTTAAAGAGATCAAGTCCATTACGGTAAGAAGAACCCAAATACAGATGTAACAGTCACAAAATTATGACTTATCCCCTCTAGAATACAACAGTCCAACCACTTATCATATGGTTCAGGCCAACTCTATACAAGATGGTGAACCCAAAGCTTCACCAAGAAAAACACCATTCTTTGCTAATAATCTCTTAAGTATAAACAATAGTTGATGTAGACTAGAACCTTACAATTTACACCCAAAAAATAATCAGTGTGTTTGGTTTAAGTTTTTTGGATTAAGTTTTTTGAAAATTGAGTTTTTTGGTTTTCATGTTTTTTTGTGTTTAGTGAATATTTTTAAAATTTTAAACATTTTTTTTTTACTTTTTTAGATGCATTTTACTTAGATGTATCTAAAAAATAAAAAATTTGTGAAAAAATATTTTCAAAAATTAATAAATACATAAAAATACAAAAAAAAAAAAACTAAATTCTCGTATTTTTTAAAATATATTTTTGGTATTTAGTGAATTTTTAAAAGGTTTTTTTTTTCATAATTTTTTTACTTTTTAGATATATTTATGTTAGATATGTCTAAAAAGTAAAAAAATTGCTTAAAAGATTAAAAAATTCAGTAAAAACAAAAAAAATACGAAAAATAAGAAAGTAAAATTTTTTGAAAAGTGTTTTTGGAAAAATGGAACCAAGCAAAGTGATAACCATTAAACTAAAAAAGGTGGAGAGTCTCCAAATATTGACTCACCACCAAGTCCATGAACTCCAATTAATCTCCATTCATGAACAAGACAAAAGGTCACCAAAAAATAATATATAGCGATTCCGGTATTCCTTTTACTATTCTGTTGCATTCCAGACTCGGTTCCGTGGAGTTGGTAGTTGTGTCTATCTTGTTGTCGTCCTTCAATTCCATTTATTTGAGTTTTAGGATGTGTTGGGCTTGGTTGTTACAGGTTGGTAGAGCTTTGGCTTCCATTGCTGTTGCCTAGTTTTTAAGTGGTCCGCTCGAGCTGGTCATTCTACGCTCGAGCGGGGTTTACACCCTTCCAGTATTTCGAGTCCCTGCAAAACTTCTGCAGGTGTGTTTTCTACGCTCGAGCGGGTTTCTTGCGCTCGAGTAGGTTGAGCTCGAGCGAGCTTGTTGGCGCTCGAGCGGGTAGTACCTCGTTGGTGAAAGTTCTGGGAGATGAAAATCTACGCTCGAGCGGACTGGTCTTTCGCACTCGAGCGGGTGTGTTTTGTCTTTGTGTCTTGGCGCTCGAGCGGGATCAGTTTTCTGTTCTTGACGCTCGAGCGAGAATGTCGTATATCAGTTGGCAGCTGGGCGTTTTAAAATCACTTTTTTACATTCTCTCTCTCTCTAACTTTCTAAAAACACTTTTGACAGCTTCTCTCTCTAGGATCTCCCTTCTCTCTATGGTTTGATCTAGTTAGAGTGTCTCCCTATCCTCTGGCCTTTGTAAAAAGTATGTTGATCGGCAAGGGCTTCATTTTGATCCGAGAATCGTGGTGTTTGGAGCATTTTCGCTTCCTTCTCCTTCTCCGTTTGAGCTCTAACTTCGAGGTAGGGATATCCTACTCCTCTTTATGAGCTTTGTCTTTGAATTTTAGCATTTTGATATGTTGGGGGTTGTTGGGTAATTTTGAGAAAGTTTGGGTCTTTGTGTAATTTTACAAAAGATGGGGTTTTATTTATAATTAAACCTATATGCATGTTCAGCATAGAGAAATGATATAGATGATGAACTATGGATAAAAGTGGAACCTTGGGGTTGTTATGTTAATTATGGAAAACTGCCCTAATTAGTTGGATAAATTAATTTGTATAATTAATTTTGAGAAATGAGGAATTGAATTGAGAGTATTCAAATTGAAAAGATTATGGGATTAACGGGTGTAGTTGGATTCATTTAATCACTCACCCAGGTTGAATGTTGATAATATATCCATTTGGTGCATTTATTTCCTGTTTAGAAATAACTGCTTTGGGCTATCGGTGGATGATAGCCTTGATTGTTGTAGACAATGCATGATGATTAGGCAAACTAAAACTAATCGATTGAGTATGCTATCGAATATAGCGGTTGGAATAATACATCGACTTTATGTATTGATTGTTTATGTATATGATCTATGTTTATATACATTGTGTGTGTGGGAGGAGATAGAGGATGTACTCCACGGTTTAGGGGAAGATAGGGGATGGACCTCTAAGCTGGGTTGTGTGTGACATTGATACAACACTACAATGTGTATCAAGTGTTGATTATGGAAGTGTTTAGATTGATTTGATATAGCACTAAAATGTATATCGTTATCAATTGTGAAGTATAGAAGTGTTTCTATGTCATGTTGATACAGTACCATAATGTGTATCGTTCGTATAGTATGGGAGTGGCTTATGTGTTATTGATACAGCATCAAAATGTGTATCCACCATGAATTTCGAAAGTATTTTTAAGATGAGTCTTATTCTCATCAAGTTATTTGGCTAAGTCTTGCGCCTTGTTTTCAAACTCAAGGTTGAAAAAGAAATGAGAAATGAAATGTAACATGGACTTAAATGTCATGAAACCGGAATGTGATATAAGTGAGTCTATCGGTGTTGACCATCTATCAACTGCTAATCTTTTAGTCATTGTTCATAACTGGTTTAGCGTATTTCTGTTGGGCTGTGGCTCACCCTTTATGGGACATCATTTTCAGGTACAGGTAGCATGCCACCTCCAATGACATAGCTTGGGAGGCTAGAGGCAGACAGACTGCTTTTGTTGTTTGCTTTCTTTTGATGTATTACATGTAAATTCAAGCCAAGGGCTTAATATGTATTGAGTTAGCACTCTTCTTTTTTTGTAACCAAGTGTTAACTTGGAAAGCAGTAACCCCGTAGGGCATTTGCTTTTGTTGTTAACATGTAATACTTTTGTAAGAACTACTCTAATTAATGGAAAGATGGTTGGTTTCTTTTATATCAATGCATGTCTAAAGTGATGGGTTTTATGTATTTTTTTGAGGGCATTACAACTTGGTATCAGAGCTTACCGGATTCGAATACTTTGGGTACGTGGGAAGTGATTAGTATCACAATGGGTTTGTCTCGTTTGTTAGAAACTTATGTGTGACATTATGTGTTTATTTGATAACATGTTTATGTGACTACTTGGGTATGGGATTTAGTTTCTAGGATGTTGATTAGATCCTTGGGTTTCTGTGAGTCTTGTTGGAAAAGCACTTGATCAATGCTGTTTCTAACCGGAACTCTAGTAACGCCTCGGGACTATCATTATCCGGAAATGAAATTTGTAAGTGCTTATGTGTTTATGTGCTTACGTGGAGTGAATTACAGTTGTCCATGCATTAGGACGCGAGTGTTTAGTTTTGACACATTTATGAATGTGCTAACGTTCCTCGTTATCTTTATTAGGATGTTAGGATGAGGAAGAGGTGGTAGACGTGGCAGACGTGGTAGGCAGGAGATGCCCTTACCAGATGATGTTCCGGCACAGCATATAGCGATCCCGGGTTTACCTTTGTCGTACAGTGATCCGGACATGTGTCCGTGGATGTTGGTAGTTGTTTATTATCTAGTTTGCATCCTCTTTACTTTGTTTATCGAGTTGTGGGATGTGTTGGGCAGGTTTGTTTCAGGTTAGTTGTGTTTGGGAGCCTAGTGTTGCTGCCCAGATTTTTGGACCTTCGCTCGAGCGAGGAGTTGGTCGCTCGAGCGAGACTTGAGTTCGTGTCTGGTGGGTCGAGCCAGTGTGGCTTCGCTCGAGCGAGCGCTTGCATCTGGTTCTGGACCTGAGAGTTGTATTTCTTGGCTCGAGCGAGCTTTTCTTGGCTCGAGCGGTCTGGGTTTGTTCTTCGCTCGAGCAAGAGGTGTGTCGCTCGAGCGTGCTTCTGGTTGCAGACCTGAAGGTTTGAGTTTTTGGCTCGAGCGAGAGCTTCTTGGCTCGAGCGAGAGTTTTCTGTGTCTGGTCGCTCGAGCGACCAAGTCTTCGCTCGAGCGAGCGTGTTTTATATCAGCGGACAGTAGCGTTTTTGAACATCACTTTTCCACTTTCTTTTTCTTTCAAACCCTAGATCCGAGACTCTCTCTCTCTAAACTTATATTCTCTTTAAGAATTGATCTCCCTAGAGTGTGAATCTAGCCTAGGGCTTTTGTTAATAAGATAGAGGGCATTGCGAGCTTTGTTTTAATCTGAAAAAGTTGGATTTTGGAACACGTTGATCTTCGAGTTATCATCTCCGTTTTGGCTCAAACTTCGAGGTAGGGATATCCTACTCCTCTCTATGGATTTTGTCTTTAAATTTTGGTATTTTGAGATGTTGGGGTTGGTTTGGTAATTTCGTGAAAGTTTGGGGCTTTTGTGTATTTTTACAAAAGTTGAGGTTTTATTCATAATAAACCTAGATGCATAGAGAAATGGAATAAATGTTAAATCATTGATGAAAATGAGACCTAAGGGTTGAAATGTTAATTATGGGAATTGACCTAATTACATTGTTTAATTAATTGGGATAATTAATTGTGAAGAATGAGGAAATGAAATGTTGATTGAATATCCATTGTGCATTTATTTTCTGTTTAGAAATAACTGCTTTGGGCTATCGGTGGAGGATAGTCGTGATTGTTGTAGACAATGCATGATGATTAGGCAAACGGAAACTAATCAATGGAATGTGTCATGGAACTTGACGGTTGATAAAATACATTAACTGCATGTATTGAGTGATTGTATATAGAACCTTTGTGTTTGTATACGTTATGTGTAGAGGAGGAGATGGAGGATGTACTACGCGGTTTAGGGGAAGATAGGGGATATACCTCTAAACCGGATAGTGTTGGGAGAAGATAGGGGATGAACTCCGTAGATACAGCTCATATGCTTGTCTAGAGAAGTGAAGATAGAGCTCATATGCTTATCTTTGTGAAATGTGGATATAGCTTATATGCTTATCTGTGGATATTGTGGTTATACATATCTGTTGTAGAATGTGGATATAGCTTATTTGCTTATCTGAGAATGTGGATATTGTTGTTATACATATCTGTTGAGAATGTGGTTAGTGCTTATATGCCTATCCGTTAAAAAGGGGAAAATGAAAAGTAACTTGGACTCATAAGTCGTATGGCATAAATTTGTGATTTATGTGAATGTATCAGTGTTGGCCATCTATCAATTGCTAATCTTTTAGTCATTGTTCATGGTTGGTTTAGTGTATTTCTACTGGTCTGTGGCTCACCCTATATGGGAATATCATTTTCAGGTACAGGTAGCATGCCACCTCCAAGGACATAGCTTGGGAGGCTAGAGGCGGACATACTTTTGTCGTATCTTTTGATGTATTACATGTAACTTCAAGCCAAGGGCTTTATGTGTAAACGAGTTAGAACTCTTTTGTTGTAACCAAGTGTCGACTTGGAAAGCTGTAAGCCTGTAAGGCATTTTGCTTTTGTTGTTAACATGTAATACTTTTGTATGAGACTCTGATGTATAAAAGAATGTGGTTATTTTAATATATCAATGCATGTCTTATTCATTGGGTTTAATGTTATTTTTTTGAGGACGTTACACAGCAGGAGGGGGTTGGCCAGGCCAATATGGCCGAGCCAGCAGGTCAGGAGGCTATGGGCGCTTTAGCCCGAGGGATAGCCGATGCTTTGAGGAAGTCTGTGGGTATTTTCAGAGCTGAGAATCCAGTTCAGGCTCCAGTGCAAGCCCATGCTGTTGAGGCAGGGCCTTCCTTCTTGAAAAGGGAGTTCTTCCGGTCTAACCTAGACGAGTTTATTGGGGATCCGAAGGAACCACTAAAGGCTGACGAGTGGTTAGAGCAAATGAGTAAGACGTTTGAGATGCTTGGCATCGAGGACGGAGCGTTGAAAGTGACCTTGGCATCCTTCCAGCTAAAAGGGGGTGCGGGTCAGTGGTGGAAATACATGAGGGGCCGTATTGCTGGCACGTGGGAGGCTTTTGTGGAGGCTTTTCAGGAGAAGTATTTATCTCCAGCAGTCAGGGAGAAGCTGAGAGACCAGTTCTGTCAGCTTTTGCAGTTGAGTTCTTCAGTAGCCAAGTATGAGGCTGCTTTTACTAGCTTGTCTAGGTTCGCACCTGAACTTGTGGCATCCGAGGAACGCCGCTGTATCGAGTTCGAGAAGAGGGTTGAGGCGCAACCTCAAGATGATGGTTGAAGGTTCGATGATCCGAGACTATGGGCGCTTGGTTGATGCTGCAACCCATATGGAGATCATGATGCAGGAAGAGGAAGGACAGAGAGGCTCCAAGAGGAGCCAGGATGGTCAGGGTGATGGCAGGAGACAGAGGAGTGCAAACCCTCAGCAGTCTCAGGGGGGTGTTGCTAGATCGACCTTTCCGGTGCCGAGTGCAGGCTCGGGGAGAGGTAATTAGAGAGATTTCACCTGTTACAAGTGTGGTCAGTTGGGCCACAAGGCTTCAGTTTGCCCACAGAGGGGAGGATGTCAGAGAGCTGCTTCATCTTCAGCTACACCGCAGAACCAGAGTCAGGACAGGGGCCAGCCCTTGTCTTGTTATCAGTGTGGTCAGCCTGGGCACCTGAAGAGTTTTGCCCACAGTTGAGTGCCACTTCGGGCGCGTCTGGTTCTAGGCAGATGCAGGATTTTCAGCCAGCTCAGTTTGTGTAGGCCTCGAGGGCCAATCCGGGAGCTTCGTTGTCCCAGTCAGTGCAGCAGTCATTTGCTTCGAGGGGTGAGTAGTTCGATCAGGGGCCTACAGGGCGCGTGTATGCTGTTACCGCGCAGGATCTTGTACCTGCTCCGTCAGTTGTGAGAGGTACCTTTTTGTTTTGTAACTCGGTTGCTAATGTATTGATTGATACGGGTGCATCTCATTCTTTTATATCTGCTGCATTCGCATCTATGTTGGAGTTGGAGTTGGCACAGTTAGCATCTCCTATTTGTGTTGTATCACCTGTTGGGGGTGAATTGATTTTGAAACACGGATGTAGAGGTTGTGATATAGAGGTCGCCAACCATAGGCTTCCTTTTCCTTTTGTTGTCATGCCCATGAAGGGTTTTGATGTTATTTTGGGTATGGACTGGCTATCATCATACCGGGCTGTTATTGATTGCTACCGCCAGAGGGTCACAGTATGTACCTTGAGCAGGGAGTGTTTCCATTTCTTGGGGGATCGGGTTGGTAGTGTGTTGCCACCGATGTATGATCCGCGAGGGCGGAATAAGCTTAGTGGTCTACTTGCTAGCTTTATGAGTGGTAAGTGTGATGAGACCCATATTGTATTTCCGAGGGTGGTTTGTGAGTATTCGGATGTTTTTCCCAAGGATCTCGTTAGTTTGCCACCTCACCGAGAGATAGAGTTCTCTATTGATTTAGTACCCGGCACAGCGCCGATTTCTATGGCACCTTATCATTTTGTCCCAGCCGAGTTGAGTGAGTTAAAGATTCAGCTCCAGGAATTGCTAGATAAGGGTTTTGTTCGCCCTAGTGTTTCGCCGTGGGGAGCACCGGCCCTCTTTGTTAAAAAGAAAGATGGTGCCTTGAGATTGTGTATCGACTATCGAAAGTTGAATCAGGCTACGGTTAAGAATAAGTATCCTATGCCCCGTATAGATGATTTGTTTGACTAGTTGAAGGGTTCCCATTGTTTCTCTAAGATAGACTTGAGATCGGGTTACCACCAGTTGAGGATCAAGGAGGAGGATATTCCTAAAACGGCATTCCGTACACGGTATGGCCATTATGAGTTTCTGGTGATGCCATTCGGGCTTACCAATGCACCGGCAGTCTTTATGGACTTGAAGAACAGGATCTTCCGGGAATTTTTAGATCGATTTGTGGTCGTTTTCGTGGACGACATTCTTATCTATTCGCCTTCTGAGGAGGAGCACGAGGAACACTTGAGAGTGGTGCTTGAATTGCTTAGAGCCCATAGGCTGTATGCCAAGTTTGAGAAGTGTGAGTTTTGGCTAGGAGAGGTCAAATTCTTAGGCCATGTGGTATCCAGGGAAGGGGTGTCTGTTGATACATCCAAGGTAGAGGCAGTGCAAGATTAGGCACAGCCTAAGAGTGTGTTTGAGATCCGTAGTTTTCTGGGATTAGCTGGGTATTACCGTTGGTTTGTGAAAGATTTCTCCAAGCTAGCTTCGCCGTTGACTAGATTGACGCAGAAAGGGGTCAAGTTTGTGTGGAGTGAGACTTGCGAAAAGTCGTTCTAGGAGTTGAAAGTTAGATTGACCACCACTCCGGTTTTGATTATTCCGGAGAGAGGGTTGGGTTATGCGGTTTATTGTGATGGCTCACGAGAGGGTTTGGGTTGTGTGTTGATGCAAGAAGGGAAAGTGGTAGCTTATGGCTCACGTCAGTTGAAAATAGACGAGAAAAATTACCCTACGCACAACCTAGAATTAGCAGCAGTGATCTTCGCCTTAAAAATTTGGAGGCACTACCTTTATGGTGAGAGGCTCGAGGTGTTCTCGGACCACAAGAGCTTGAAGTACCTGTTTACACAGAGAGACTTGAATTTGAAGCAGAGGAGATGGATGGAGTTCATTGAGGACTATGATTTTGAGTTGTACTATCACCCGAGAAAGGCCAATGTTATGGCCGATGCCCTCAGTGGGAAACCTATTACTGATGTAGCTTGTATAGCCATCCGGGAATGGGAGATGTCGGGTGCACTTGGCGAGTTTGATTTGCTTTTGGGCGAATCTGTTGAGGCTGCGGCCTTGTTTTCTGTTGTTGCGCAGCCTACACTTGTGACCCGAGTATTAGAGGCACAGAGAGGTGACCTTGAGGTAGGATCCCTCCGAGAGAAGATCTCCAATGGGAAGGTTGAGAAGGGTTTGACGGTGTATCCCGACCAGAGCGTGAGATACCGAGACCGTTTGTTTGTGCCGGAGTCTTGCCGAGAGGAAGTACTCTGAGAGTTCCATCATTCACACCTTGCGGTGCATCCGGGAGGCACTAAGATGTATCGGGATTTGGGTCACCAGTTTTGGTGGCGGGGCATGAAGAGAGATGTAGCTGTTTTCGTATCAAGGTGCCTTACTTGTCAACAAGTGAAGGCCGAGCATCAGAGGCCAGCGGGTTTGTTTCAACCCTTGCCCATTACCGAGTGGAAGTGGGAGCATGTCACTATGGACTTCGTTGTAGGTCTTCCGAGGACTCAGCGGGGTAGTGATGCTATTTGGGTGGTTGTAGACCAGTTGACTAAGTCGGTGCACTTCATTCCTATGCGTGCGAGAGATTCGGTAGACCATCTTGCCGACTTGTATGTTCGGGACATAGTGAGGTTGCACGGGGTCCCAGTGACGATCGTCTCAGATAGAGACCCTCGTTTTACTGCTAGGTTGTGGTAGAGTTTGCAGAGTGCCTTGGGCACTAAGTTGACCCTTAGTACGGCTTATCATCCTCAGACTGACGGGCAGTCCGAGCGCACTATTTAGATCCTTAAGGATATGCTTCGAGGTTGTGTCCTTGACTTTAGTGGGACGTGGGAGAGGCACTTGCCGTTGGTGGAGTTTGCCTACAACAACAGCTTTCAGTCGAGTATCGGTATGGCACCGTTTGAGGCCTTGTATGGTCGACCGTGTAGATCTCTAGTTTGTTGGGCCGAGGTGGGTGATGCACCTTTGTTGGGTCCGGAGTTGGTGAGGGAAACGACGGAGAAAGTTGAGCTTATCCGTAGGAGGCTTGTTACAGCCCAGAGTCGTCAGAAATCTTATGCCGACCGTAGGAGGCGACCTTTGGTTTTTGAGGTGGGTGATCATGTCTTTCTGAAGATATCACCTAGGCGGGGATTGATGAGGTTTGGGAAGAGTGGGAAGTTGTCCCCTCGGTGTATTGGCCCTTTTGAGATCCTTGAGAGGATTGGCGAGGTTGCCAATCGTTTAGCTTTGCCGCCGCAGTTGTACGGAGTTCATGACGTGTTTCATGTGAGTATGCTTCGGAAGTACGAGCCGGATCCATCCCATGTATTAGATTGGACCGACTTAGAGGTTGATGAGGATGCCTCGTATGAGGAGAGACCGGTTCGGGTCTTGGATAGGAGGGATCAAGTCTTGCGAGGCAAGACCATTCCCTTGGTAAAGGTTTTGTGGAAACATCACGGAATGGAGGAAGCCACTTGGGAACGTGAGGCGGATGTCCGTGAGAATTATCCGGACTTGTTTGTTGATGTATAATTATGTATTGAGATTTCGTAATATTATTGAGCCTTAAGAGCATTGTATATGTCTTAAGTTGTAAAACATAGTGATGTTTTGGGTTATGAAAATGTTGTAGAATTTGCCTTAAAACTGGAAGTTTGTTTTAACATCTGGTATGTGTTAAATGTATTGTGGAAATGCAAGCATGACGTTAATGTTGCATGTATTATGGAATTGTGGAAAATGAGTTGAAATTGGTAAATTTCAAAGGAATGCATGTTGATAATGCAGGGTGTTGTGTATAATGTGATATGCCTCTTAAAAAGAGATGGGATTGACCGGTAACGGGTCGGATTGTTTAACATTATGTTGTAATATAGTTGGGAATGGAGAAAACTTGTTCTTGATAAACTTGTATTTAATTTCGGGGACGAAATTCTTTAAGGGAGGAAGGTTATAGCGATTCTGGTATTCCTTTTACTGTTCTGTTGCATTCCAGACTCGGTTCCGTGGAGTTGGTAGTTGTGTCTATCTTGTTGTCGTCCTTTAATTCCATTTGTTTGAGTTTTAGGATGTGTTGGGCTTGGTTGTTACAGGTTGGTAGAGCTTTGGCTCCCATTGCTGTTGCCTAGTTTTTGAGTGGTCCGCTCGAGCGGGTCATTCTACGCTCGAGCGGGGTTTACACCCTTCTAGCATTTCGAGTCCCTGCAAAACTTCTGCAGGTGTGTTTTCTACGCTCGAGCGGGTTTCTTGCGCTTGAGCGGGCTTGTTGGCGCTCGAGCGAGTAGTACCTCGTTGGTGAAAGTTCTGGGAGATGAAAATTTACGCTCGAGCGGACTGGTCTTTCGCGCTCGAGTGGGTGTGTTTTGTCTTTGTGTCTTGGTGCTCGAGCGGGAATTCTCGCGCTCGAGCGGGATCAGTTTTCTGTTCTTGACGCTCGAGCGTCCTGTTATCCGCTCGAGCGGGAATGTCGTATATCAGTTGGCAGCTGGGCGTTTTAAAATCACTTTTTTACATTCTCTCTCTCTCTAACTTTCTAAAAACACTTTTGAGAGCTTCTCTCTCTAGGATCTCCCTTCTCTCTAGGGTTTGATCTAGTTAGAGTGTCTCCCTATCCTCTGGCCTTTGTAAAAAGTGTGTTGATCGGCAAGGGCTTCATTTTGATCCGAGAATCGTGGTGTTTGGAGCATTTTCGCTTCCTTCTCCTTCTCTGTTTGAGCTCTAACTTCGAGGTAGGGATATCCTACTCCTCTTTATGAGCTTTGTCTTTGAATTTTAGCATTTTGATATGTTGGGGGTTGTTGGGTAATTTTGAGAAAGTTTGGGTCTTTGTGTAATTTTACAAAAGATGGGGTTTTATTTATAATTAAACCTATATGCATGTTCAGCATAGAGAAATGATATAGATGATGAACTATGGATAAAAGTGGAACCTTGGGGTTGTTATGTTAATTATGGGAAAATGCCCTAATTAGTTGGATAAATTAATTTGTATAATTAATTTTGAGAAATGAGGAATTGAATTGAGAGTATTCAAATTGAAAAGATTATGGGATTAACGGGTGTAGTTGGATTCATTTAATCACTCACCCAGGTTGAATGTTGATAATATATCCATTTGGTGCATTTATTTCCTGTTTAGAAATAACTGCTTTGGGCTATCGGTGGATGATAGCCTTGATTGTTGTAGACAATGCATAATGATTAGGCAAACTAAAACGAATCGATTGAGTATTGTAGACACCCTATTTTTTACCGTCCTCAAGGCTTGGACGTCATCGTTTAAACACGCGATGATTATCCATGCTTGTGTTTGTTTTGAGTTTCGAAAAGTCTTGGTTGCGCGCATTGCCTTAGAATCTCTTAACTTCTCTGTTTTGTGCTTGGTTGCACCAAGAGCTTGTGGATGTGTTCCTGAGGGAAGGGGGTAGCCTGTCGACCAAGTCTCCTGCCACTGACCACCTTGATTTTCAATCGGCCAAATGTGATGGCCGGTCGGCCAATTTGATTGCCGGTCGACCACTTTTATGGCCGGCCGGCCAAGTGTGGTTTTCAACAGATATTTCTGTAGACAGCTGGCAGCTGTCATTCTAGGCCATACCCCAGCCCATGCCTGGACGTGGGAGTTCTGAGGAGCTGCAGATTGATATATCTATATCAATCAAGCTCTCTCAAAACATAACACAAGGAAGGAGAAGAGAGATACAACTTGAAAGGAGATTTTTCCTCTCTCTAAAATTCTCAGCTCTCTGCCTATCTCTCTCTTCCAAACCCTTCAAACCCTAAGGTTCTTGCCCCCTTTACACTACCATTCATAGCCTACAACCTCCATACTCCATTCCAGCAACTTGAGGCTGTTTTTCAGAGCTTAGGAACACCATTTCTCGGACCAAAAGCTGCTGGAAGTTTGGACTACAAGGGTGAGCCTCATTTCTCTCTCTTTTGGCTTTATTTTGCATGCAATCTTAGCCTTTGTTGCTTACATTTTTCGGCTCCGACCTGAACTGTAAATAGTCATATTTTGATCTCCTTTTCATGTTTAATCAAGGACCTCTTGCTGTTTGAGGTCTCCTCCTCCCCCTTTGTGTTTAAACTCTCTTTTAGGCCTATTTTTGCATGATATTTTAGGCTTATTTGTGAGCTGTTTTGGACTTGGTCATAAACTGTGAAATGCCTTGTTTTGAGCCCCTCTTAAACTTTGTTGAAGGGCTCTTCTCTGTTTGAGGTCAGCTGCTACCTCTTGTCTCTTATTTCTCTTTTCAGGGCCATTTTTGCATGCTATTTTAGCCCTACTTGTGAATATTTTCGAGGTTTGCTATAAACTGAAAAAAGTCATGTTTTGACCTCCTCTTTGAGTTTGATTAGGCCACTTTTCTGTTTGGAGTCGTCTCCTTCCTTACATGCCTTATTTCTTCATGCTTTGAGCCATATTTGTGAGCACTTGCATTGGCCATGGTTTGGCCTCTTAGCCACTGAAATCCAGTGGATTTTCAGTGGCTTAGGTGTGTTTTTGAGAGCCAAGATTAGAGGGGGGTGACCCCTCTCTCATTCTCTTGTTTGGTGGCCTTTTTGGCCTTCCAAAGAGACCCTACCTTGCATGCTTTGAAGTCACTTTCCAGGGTCAATTTGGTGAGTTTTAGGACTACCATATTTGATTTTCATAATTTTTTATGCCATGCTAAATGTTTACCTTGCATGTGCTTAATAACTCCTTGCATGGCCCTCAAAAGTAACTCATTATTTTTGCATACCATGGTTGCATATCAGTGGTTATTTGGACCTATTTTCACATGATTTATTCACTGATTTTTGTTGGTTTGGTGAGATTACATTTTATTCATATACTTGCCATGTAAACCATGATTGCTAGTCAAGATTGCATGCTATTTTGTCCACCATGCTAGCATCTTTTGGCCATGCTTTGAACTGGAAGTGTCCATATTTTGGGACTGCCTTGGCTCTGTCTTTATGCTTCATGATCAAATAAAGCATGCTTTGTATAGCTATAAGTCATTCCCTGTGCCTAGTTTCGAGTTTCGGGTTTCATCTCATGCATCGGGTGCCATTTTTCCATGTTTTGGGGCTGTTTAGCATCATATTTTAGTGCTGAAATTTGTGAGTTTTCATGCCATCTTGCATCCCTTGCCATGTCTTGTTAGAGTTACATGTTATGCTTTAGGTTCAGTTCTCGGTTTGCGTGCATGCGTGCACGCATTTCGAGAGTCTCATTTTCACCTAATGGCTACTGATGTGAGTGTGGCTGAGGTCCATTCATGTTAGTGTAAGTCCATCCTGCATTGTGTATGCCATGTTTCAATGCGTTGTGCATGTTATGTTGTTAGCATTGTGTGTGCCATGTAGTTGCATTGCATGTTTGTATGTTTGCTTGCATGCTTAGGTCGCATGTGCATCGTTGTGCATTGCCTCGCCTCTTGATCAACCATGATTGAGGTTGGGTCCCTTGTATGTTTTGTGTGTATTGCATTTGACATTGAAATGCATACTTGGCTCTTCGGCCATCATGCATTGAAATGCACAATTAGTGGCCCGAGGGTCAAGGGCCATGCTCCCTTGAGTCCATTGCATGATAGGGGGTGTAGCCATGCATACATTTGCCTGAAAATTCCATGCCATACACTGCTTGCCCTCTGCTACTGTCAATTGCAGGTTCTGCAGGAAGCTGTGGCCGGTCGGCTAAATATAGTGCCGACCGGCCAGTAATCTGTGGTCGACAGGTTAAAAGGTGGTCGGTGATCATCCTATAAGGCCGGTGGTGTTTCTACTTGGTCGGTGGTATTCCCCGACATCCAGAGAGCATGCCCTTGGACTTTGGCAGTCCTCAGAGGGGCAAGGCAGTGTAAACAGAGGCAACAGTGGCATGGTACGGATTTTCGGGCAAGACGAGTCAAGCATGCATCATCCATGCATTTCGAGGCGGGGGCTGTGGCCACTTTAATTCTGCGTTTAATTTGTTAATTAATTAGAAATTCTGTAATAATTAACTTAGTATTATTTATTCGGACTGTAATATTTATTTGGACCCTCCGAGCGAGGGCAATTGTGTAATAAGTGTGCGTGAGTGTGTGTATGTCTTCCAACCCCACGTCTTTCTTCCCTTTTATTTACCCGCTTATGATGGTAGACTAGGGCATATTTAAATTAGCATACCTTATGCTATGCATGCGTGCATTCATACATTTGTCTTGCATGCACCAGGCTCGGCACATCATGCTAACTGCATTGTGTTTCAATTCCAAATTGAATACGTGTTAGTTGTAGCATTTCACATGCCATGTTTAGAATAGCCGAGCCCATTTCTAGTTGCATTAGCCATCTTAAACTAGGGTCATGCATATGATTACTAACTAGTTTCTGTTTTGGCTTGGAGTACTCGGCAAGCATTTATGCTTTAGCATACCGCATGCGTGTGAGTGTTGCCATAACAGCATGATTACCATGAGGCTAGCTGCTTATGTGATATAACTGCTTGAATGCCTGTGGGTGGAGGTCGAATTACCTAAATTGGAATAATGCATTAAAACTGTGAGTTTTAAGCCCACTAGATAGTGGCAAAACCATCTTTTCTAAAGCCCACTTGAGGTTGGCAAAATCTGCATTTCAGCCTACTTGCGAGTAGCAAACCATTTTCAAAACAAGCATGAAATGTTTTGTTCCAATTTAGGCGATTTGGTCTATACTTGTTTGCTGTGCGCATAACATAGTAATTCTAAGCTAATAAATGGAATAAGAACACATAACGTTTTCAAAAACGGATATCACGGTTAGTAGAGGCCGATCTTCGGATCGGGCGAGAGGGGGTGCTCATAGCTGACCTTCCCCAATCGTACCCAAGCTCCCGAGCCGAGGCAACTTTGGTGATGACGGACACGTGGCCTTTGGCACCGAGTCAGGGTTTCCTAAATTCCCTATAAAAAATATTTAGGTAGCGACTCTGTATCTGGCAAAGCAGTCCATGTTTGGCACTTCTTTTCAAAAATTTGTTTCTCAAAACGATTTGCCAGATTTGGACTCTTTGGTTCAGATTAAGAACCGTGACAATTTGAGAGTCCTGAACTGTAGTAGACCCGCAAAACGAACAGAACGGGACTCATCCTCTCGGGGCGTTCGGGGACGTCTACAGTTTCTGGCGACTCCGCTGGGGATTTAGAGAGCTTGACTCGAACTTGTGATATCCTGTTTTGATTTCATTTATGTGTCTCTTTGAATTGCATGTGCATTGGTGCGCCTAGGACACCGTGTTTGCCATCTGCCATTCCTGAACGGTTTGCCGGTGGCTTGACTTTGTCAAAGCATGCCATAAGGCGGACCGGTTGTGGGCTCTGACAGTATGGGAACACAAACCCCGGTTTTACCGGGGCACCATTTTCGACCATTCGACCTAGTGCATATCGAAATCCATAGTGACTATTCCAAACTAGGACAGGTTGCTTACCCGATGTTAGGTTGTTTGAAAACTGTTGCGTGCATAGTGAAACCCTAGCTCCTGAAAAAAATAGGACAGGGAAACCCTACCCCAACTTAGGGGTGTTTTTGGCTCTCTTTTTCTTGCTACGTGTTTTTAGAGAGTATCTATGCAGGGAACACACATATCAGTTCGCAAGTCTGAGTGTCAGGCCTGTGGGCATCAGTATTTTTGAGAATCAGTCATCTACGGGTATCAGATTCAGACTTTGAGGCAACGATTTGGAAACAGTGATCAGTGATTAAGGAACAGTACATTCAGCTTGTTGGCAATTTGTTGTGATACCCAGCTGTGTGTTGTGTTTATTTTACGTTGTTACGCTATCCAATTGTCTGTTTATTTATATGCTTTATTTATCTTTTTTACTAGGTAGTCGAGCACAATTGCTTCTGACCCAGTAGATATTCCCCAAGCACTCTGGATTAGAGATCGTCGACTCCATCGATCTGAGGATCTGGTAGACGGACAACCAATGTACCACTCTCTACCCCCGGTTACTAGACGGAGGACAGCTAGGCAGAGGGTATCAGTCCAGCAGTCAGTACAGAGGGCTTTGTCTACCCCACCTGTGTACAGTAGGGATCAGGATTTTGCTTCTCCTACAGAAAGGGAACATATACCGATAATTCAGTCAGAGCAAAACAGTATGGCCAATTTAGAGGAGATGGTGCGCCAGCTCCAAGAGAGTATGAAAATGATGCAGCAGGATGCTGTCCGACAGGCAGAGTTCGCCAAGCAGCAAGCCACGGTTATGAATGAACAAGCAGAGTTAATCGTGAGGTTATAGTAGCAAACCGGAGCATCTGCTTCGCAGCAAGTTCCTCCCCCGCCAGGAATTCCAACCCCCGGGGAAACAACTAATGTTCAGAATGATGCGGACATTCCCACGGGACCACCTCTACCCCCGATCCTACCCCAAATCCAACCCCAGTTATCCAAAACACCCACCAACCTACTGGACTCTCCCTTTGAGTTCGAGACAGACCCCACAGCATTAAAGTTGAGCAAACTCGAAAAGCTGTTCAAGAGATCCCAGGGAGTCAAGACCATCCCTGACATCGAAGATGGATATACCGACGCAGCTGTGACGCTGCCTGACAGATTCAAAATGCCGCACATTGATCGATTTGATGGGTCCGGGGACCCCATGGTGCACCTGAGATTGTTTTCAGACATCTTAAGGCCAATGGGCCTCAGCAGACTTCAGAAGCTGTCTCTGTTCGGCCGAACCTTGTCGGGTGTGGAGGCCATATGGTATGCCAAATTAGAAGATGATGTCAAGAGAAACTGGGACGAGATGGCCGAGGCCTTCATTATGCAATACTCATACAATACACAAATCAAGATTACAACCCGTGATCTCGAGACAACAAGGCAAGAGCCTAAAGAGAGTTTCTCAAAATTCGTGACTAGATGGAGGGCCAAGGCTTCGATGATGACCCTAAGGCCTACAGACAAAGACCAGATTCGGATGATTGTGCGCAATCTTCAACCGAAGTTGATGCAAAAGATGATTGTACTCCCCTTCCCTACCTTTTCTGATCTACATGAAATGGGGGTGCAGATTGAGGATGCCTTAAAGCAAGGCTTAATTGATAATGACCGGGAACAACCCCAAAGAACTTTCAACCGTAATACTAATGCAGGCCCGAGCGGAACTATAACTACATGAGCCTCCGAAGTGAGCATGGTCACCACCAACCCCCCTCCAAGAACCATGGCAGCTGCGCCATTCTCCGGCGCGTCCGGAAGCCATACCCAAACAGCCAAATACCCACCCAAAAACACAAGAACCTTCGTTCCACTATATATGCCCTTATCCAAAGCTCTGGGGGTTTTAATCAGAAAAGGGCATTTGAAGCCCCTAGAACCGCGACCCCTACCAGAAAGACTTCGCCCTACCCACAACTCAGCCAAATATTGCGCATTTTACCAACAGCACGGTCATGACACTGATCTGTGCTTCTGATTACGTCATGAGATTCAAGATCTCATCGATAACGGGGTGATTCTGCCTCCCGAGAAACCCAATGTTACAACAAACCCTCTCCCCACACATAACCAAGCTCCACCGCCTAAAAGGATCAACTTCATCCAAATTGGGGTCGTGCCTACGATCCTAGCATCTATATCACTCCTTCCCACCTGCCTAAGCCGGAGGTATTCCTTTCCGACTACACCAACTTGTGCATGATGGACATCTCTATGACCCGACCTAAGCCAACGGTGGTGACTATCGAGAACAAGAGAGAGGAGATCCCAAAGGAGAAGAAGGTTGTTGAGTCAGAGTCTGCAGAATCTGGGAGTCGTGTTGAGAAGACAAATAGTCCGGGTGACTACATTTCATCAATAGGCCAGGATGGGCTAGATGTGGAATTGCCAACAGGGGGAGAACTGTGTGTGATCCAAGGGGATAGTCTGGGACAGGGAACAGATGATTTAAGGGCTGTGGAAGAGGACCTTGCCAATCTCCAGTTTTATAGTGACCAAGATCCAGGGGGCGCAACAGTCAACTGGTTTGATTATGAGGAATCAACAGAGGCTACTGGGTGGTTGGATGATCAACCGGATGTGGTAGAAGAGTTCCAACCAGGATAGGGTCCGGCAGGGGCACGAATGTCGGTGACAGTCGAGGGAGTCAGAAATCAGAATGCGTCGCCGGGGAGCGCCGGTGCTAAGAATTTCGCTCGGGATTGGAGTATTCTAAATACAGGAATTATTGAGTAGCCAGCTGTATTGATACGGTCGGAACAGGAAAGATTTGAAGATCCCGCGAGAATCAGAAAGGCAAAGGCCCATGTGGGGACTGAAACTGCTATGTGCACGGGAACAGAGAATGCTGCGAGTATAAGGATGGAAGGTACCGCGAGTACGAGAACAGTCATACCAGAGCCGGACAGGTGTCTGTCGGCTGCTGATGGAATGTGGTGGGAAGATGAGGATTTATGTCTTGCCCATACGGAAAAAGATTGGGGGAACAACCAACCCGATGACACCTGGTACCTTGGAGAAGTCGATCACATGTCTAGGAGTGGACGGTATTTCAAGCCTCCACACCTAGATCAACCAGAGGCGTCTGGGAAAGATAAGGAGGCTGAGAAGCAAAAAGAGAAACAACTTGAAGAAGAGGCTGTACTAAAGCAGTTAAAAAAGATACAAGCAGACATCTCCATCTGGGGACTGCTTATGGCATCACGAGTGCACAGACAGGCTGTCCTATCAGCCATGGACAAGGCAAAGCTTTCGATAGAAACTACTCCAGAACAGCTAGTAGGCTTAGTTTTTTCGGGAGGAGCTACCCCGATGTTGACCTTTTCTGATAAAGAACTGCCACCTGAGGGTGCGAACCACAACAAGCCACTCTACATCTCCGTGGAGTGCAGAAACAAATGGATACCCGTGGTGCTTGTCGACACAGGGTCTGCCATCAATGTATGTCCAGCAAGGACTGCTTATGCAATTGGCTTGAAGACCGCGGACTTTGTGCCAATAGCCCAGGTGATTCGGGCATACGATAACACAAGTAGAGAGGTCATGGGGACGGTGAAAATTCAGACTAAAGTTGGGCCAGGACAGCATGAGATAGATTTCCATGTCTTAGAAGTACCGGCAACTTTCAACCTACTTTTGGGGAGGCCGTGGCTGCATCGAGTGAAGGCCGTCTCGTCCACTCCGTATCAGATGGTGAAATACCCCTATGAAAAGGGAGTAGCCATTGTTTTCGGAAATTCATTGATCCACCCACCTTCAGAGGTATCTACACCAGTCTTAGAAATTGAGCACGGCATGGAGGACGTGTTTATATCAGGTTTCACCCTTGCTGAGGCT
This sequence comes from Camellia sinensis, assembly GCF_055761805.1. NCBI lineage: Eukaryota > Viridiplantae > Streptophyta > Magnoliopsida > Ericales > Theaceae > Camellia > Camellia sinensis. Next base: position 21,829,734 of record NC_138970.1, on the reverse strand, counting down.
CAGGTCGTGCAAAACATCTTGGCTATTAATGAGGGGGTATATGTCAGTGCTCAAGCGGTATACTTCATGTACAAACTCCAACACATCCCCGGGATGGGGTTAGGAAGGAGCGGCCGGAAGGGCGTCATAGCATTGGCCGAAGTGCCACATAACCCTCATACCTTTGACCTGGGTTATCTGCCCACCAAGGAGGATTGGGTAAGGAAAGCAAAGGAAATGGCTGGAAGAGCCAGAGCGAAACAGATGGGGAAGCCTTTTGAGTTGATGCAGCGGCCCATCCAGGATACCCTAAACGGACGCTTCGTCCGGGAGGGGGAGGATTTTCCATTCTGTGGTTTTTCGGAGCGGTGGCTGAACGCGGAGAGGAAACGCGTACCGGGATTCGAGATTTTCTTTGACCTCCAATTATCTAGGGATGATGTTGCCGGGGAGCAGACAGACCCGACAGTCGAGGCTGAGCATAGTGGGGAAATGGAGTCTGAGGACACCGAACTTGAAATGGGGGTAGCACTGGCATGTCTACTTTCAGATCCTCCGATCGAATAGAAGTGCTTGGGGGATAACTTCTCGGTGTCCATGATCGGGAATGAAATAGCTGCGGGCCTACCATCAACTATTTTGGATGCATCCATCGCACCCTCTCTCGTTTGGCAATACGAAGAGGGATTTTTATCAAGCAGCACCGGGTCAGGTAGTGAGCCGGAATCTGATTCCACCGAGTCTTGTGAGTCGGAATCAGGTTCCAGCTCAACTGAGCCTGAGTCCGGTATTCCTGGGGGTGATGACCAGGATGCCACAGTCCTGTCCAGGTCGTCTTTTTCTTTCTCCTTTGAGTCTGTTGTAACAGAAGAATCGGACGATTTGGAAGTACTTAATGAGAATAATGTGGATGTGGTTTTCGAGTACTTTTCTGTGCCTTTGATATATTGCTTAAATCAGGACTTTCAAAATTTTGACGAAAACGACGAGGAAGAAATTCCTCTGATTTTGCAACGATTAATTGATCAAGAGCAGGAAAGATTTGTTAAACCTTTAGTTGATGAAATCACTACTGTGAATATTGGTACTGAGAAGGACCCGCGGCTGGTTCAGATCGGGTCCACGTTGTCTTTGGAGGAACGCGAGCGCTTAGTCGCTTTATTAAAAGATTTCAAAGATGTTTTCGCGTGGTCCTACGAAGACATGCCTGGAATCGATCCTGAGATTGTACAGCACCGGATCCCTCTTGACCCTGAGGCCCGACCTATCAAACAGAAACTCAGAAGGATTCGTCCGGACTGGGCCATCAAGATTAAGGAAGAGGTCACCAAGCAAATCGATGCAGGCTTTCTGTTGGTATCCGAATACCCGACTTGGTTGGCCAACATTGTTCCAGTGCCGAAGAAAGATGGCAAGATCCGAGTATGTGTGGATTTCAGGGATTTGAACAGAGCTAGTCCAAAGGACGACTTTCCCTGGCCACATATTCATGAGTTGGTGGATTTCACAGCGGGGCATGCTTTGCTTTCGTTCATGGATGGCTTTTCAGGCTACAACCAGATAGTGATGGCACCTGAAGACTGAGAAAAGACTGCATTCACCACCCCGTGGGGGACATACTGCTACAGAGTGATGCCGTTTGGGTTGAAGAATGCTGGAGCTACATATCAACGGGTCGCGACCACAATATTGCATGACATGATCCACAAAGAGGTTGAGGTGTACGTGGACGACATGATTGTCAAGTCCAAAGAAAGGGAGGGCCACTACACCACCTTGCAAAAGTTCTTCCAAAGGATCAGAGAATTCCGGCTGCGGCTGAATCCTCAGAAGTGTACGTTCGGTGTTACGGCGGGAAAAATGCTAGGGTTTTTGATTACACAAAGGGGCATCGAAGTCGACCCTTCCAAAATCAAGGCCATCCTAGAAATGCCACCACCAAGGACTGAAAAGGAGGTGCGAGGCTTTTTGGGTAAAGTGCAATTCATAAGACGGTTTATCTCAAAATTAACCTTGACTTGTGAACCACTTTTTGGTCTTCTGAAGAAAGGAAAGAAATTCCAATGGGACGGCCGGTGCCAAGCTGCTTTTGAACAGATCAAGGAATACTTACAGAACCCGCCTGTGTTGTCACCACCAGAGCCGGGGAGACCGTTGATATTGTATCTTTCAGTAACCGAGACCACAATGGGCTGCATGCTCGCGCAAGAATCAGAGGACAAAGTGGAAAGAGCCATCTACTATCTGAGCAAGAAGATGCTAGAGTATGAGACTCGCTACACACCGTTGGAGAAGGCTTGCTTAGCTTTGGTATGGGCTACCAGGAAGCTGCGGCACTACCTGTTAGCTCACTCCGTAATGTTGGTTTCACGACTCGATCCCATCAAATATCTTTTCGAGAAACCGGCACTTACAGGTAGGCTAGCTCGTTGGTTGCTGTTGCTTTCCGAATTCGATCTGAAATATGTGACGCGTAAGTCAGTCAAAGGAAGAGCAGTAGCAGAATTCTTAGCTGACCATCCAGTTGAAGGGGGCGAAGTAGTTGAGTACTTATTCCCAGATGAGGCCATTTTGCACATCAAAGATGAAACTTGGACGATGTATTTTGACGGAGCGTCAAACCAGTACGGGTATGGGATAGGAGTGTTGTTGATAGCGCCCGACAACTCCCGTATTCCTCTAGCCTTCAAACTCCGATTCAAAGTCTAGAACAATGAAGCAGAATATGAGGCATGCATTGCCGGTCTGGAAGCAGCCCTGGAACTAGGGGCAAGACGGTTGGACGTCATCGGGAACTCGAACCTTGTTGTGTCTCAAGCAAAAGGAGACTGGAAAGTCAAAGAAGAAAAGATGATGATATATCACCGGACCTTGGACTTGTTAATTCCTCGGTTTGAGAAGCTAAATTTTGCTCATCTACTAAGAAAGAACAACAGGTTCGCAGATTCTTTAGTAACTCTATCTTCCATGATAGACATCCGGTCTGGAGTCCGGATGCGTCCCGTCATCATTGACCAGAAATTTGCGCCAGCATACGAGTCAATTGCTGCTATAGATGAGGTTCAAGATGAAAACCCCTGGTATTACGACATTTGGAATTTCTTGGAGAAGGAAGCATACCCGCCAGGGGTAAATGCCAAGGATAAAAGGGCAATAAGAAGAATGGCCGTTCAGTTCATCATCTGCGGGGGTAAGCTGTATAAGAGAGGTCACCTGGGAATGCATAAGCTATGCGTAGAAGTTGAGGAATCAAAGCGCCTGATGCAGGCCATCCACGGAGGAGAATGTGGGGCACATATGAATGGGGTAATGCTAGCGCGGAAGGTCCTTAGACAGGGTTACTACTGGTCCACCATGGAGGAGGATTGTATCGGCTTTATTCGGCGATGCCACAAATGCCAGATCCATGCAAATCGCATGAACATTCCACCATCGAAGCTGTACAATATGACTTCACCATGGCCATTTTCAGTTTGGGGAATCGATGTGATTGGGGCTGTTACTCCAAAGGGGTCGAATAGGCATGAGTTCATTCTGGTCGCGATAGATTACTTTACGAAGTGGGTCGAGGCCCAATCTTATGCAGTGTTGAAGGCTTCACATGTTGCGAAATTCATTAGAAACAACATCATCTGCCGCTATGGGGTCCCAAACGAGATTATTTCAGACAATGGTTCCCATTTCAAGAAGGAGGTGATTTATTTGTTAAAGAAATACAATGTGGCTTTTCATAAGTCGTCCACATACCGGCCGCAGACCAACGGAGCAGTTGAGGCCGCCAACAAGAACATCAAGCACATACTGCAGAAGATGGTGGAAACCTACCGGGACTGGCCAGATAAGCTGCCGTTTGCTCTGTGGGGATACCGGACTTCAATTAGAACTTCTACTGGGGCGACTCCATATTCATTGGTTTATGGGATGGAGGCCGTTCTACCTATCAAAATTGAGGTTCCGTCTTTGCGAGTATTGGCTGAGTGTCAAATAGTCGAAGCAGATTGGCAGTAGAGCAGGTTCGAGGAACTCATGCTCTTTGATGAGAGAAGACTGAAAGCACTGTACCATGTTCAAGGTTATCAGCGCAGAATTGCCCAGGCTTTCAACAAGAAAGTTAAGTCCAGGAATCTAAAGGAAGGAGATTTGGTGCTCAAGGACAACCGAGCTCCCATCCACGACCCAAGGGGCAAGTTTAGACCTAATTGGACTGGTCCCTACATCATCAAGTCAATCTGGTCAGCTGAAGCTGTCGTTTTGATGGACCTAGATGGCCTAGAGTTCTCCCAACCGATCAACATGGACAAGTTGAAGAAATATTATCCCTGAGAGGCTCGCTAGGCCGAAAACCCGAAAGGGCGACCTAGGCAAAAGTTAGAGCATTGAAAAAATTAGAAAATATAAAAACTAAGCTCGCAAGGTTGAAAACCCGCAAAGGGCGGCCTTGGCAAAAGTTAGAGCGTAAAAGGAGAGTAAAAATACTCGAGTGAACCTAAGCCTGAACTACGTAAGGCTTGATTCCCATCTTTGGGATACGTAGGCAACTTCATCCTGAAGTTTAGCCATAAACACTTCCTCGATCAACTTTGTCCATTTGATCGTCTCGGCCATCTTTGTCTATTCAGCATTCAAGAGTTCGGTTATGATCTCCGGTGCAGTGCTCTTCAGACTAGGGGCAACTTTCCGTTGCTGCGCAGTGTTGCGGTACTCTTCAGACTAAGGGCAACTTTCCAGTTGCTGGGATTCGGGGTTGTGCACCTCAGTGACAGATTTCGTACATGTCCAGTTCTAATCCATATCGAAAATGATTTTGAAAAGTTTTAATAAAAGTTGACTTTGTTCAAAATTAATCTTTTTACAACTTAGACCATTTTTGGACCAAAGCGGAGAATTTTCAGTACCCACAACCTTCAATTTCATTGATTTCAATACAGAGTTCTCCTGCTCTTGCATACAAATTGAAGTTGCTTTTTATTATTACATTCGTAAGGAAAACTTGAAAGTACTAATAAAGCAATAAATCCGGGGCATAGTTAAGTCAGGTGTTCTTGCGCCCCCTCCTAGAGCTGGTCGAAGCCCCTGGTGCCAAAGTGGGCCCTTCCTGTGCCTCTTCATTGAGCCAATCCAAGCACTCATCAAATAAGGTGCAACTGAAAGTGGGAGCAGGGGCCAGAAGCTCTCTAATCCTCCATGTTGTGGCATACCGGGCAAGTTGTGCACCTCGAACCGGGAATACAGCAGGATACTCTATCCCCTCTGGCGGGCAAGTCTGATCATGACCAAACTGGCACCGGAACCGGAACGGAAAGTAGAACACACAGTGATTCAGACCAATCAACTAGATCTCGGTCTGCCGGGACATGCTATAGCCCATTGCCGGGAGATTGAGCCAAGGACAGCGCCAAGCAATGCGATCTGCAGACAAATTGCACATCCAGTCAAACCACCATCCCTCATCAAGGGCATCGACTAGTCGTTGTCGGAAGAAGTAGCTGCGAGCTGAGTAGGTTGGGCAAGAGTCCACAACCCGCAATTTATCCATCAACCATACCTGGGGAGGGATGAAAAGAATAGAGAGATGTACGATGAGAGAAAAAGTAAGAAAAGGGTTTTGTGAGAAAAACCGAGCCTGAGGGCCGAGTGATGTGAGCAATGTATATGTGAGAAAGGGTGGGAAACATTACCTGCAGCAGTAGTGGACTCCCCGCGAATCTGGTCGTCTCTTGGCGATAAAAAGCATCCAAGCCCATCAGCGTCTCGGCCAATGTCATGGCAATGTAGCTCTTTCCTTCTTTCAAGCCTTGAGCAACTTCAATCAGACGGATGCTAGATCTGCTAGAGCCCGGGGCAAACAGAAAATGAGATAGCATGCACAAACAGAGGGCGTGTCGCCGGAAGCCTTGCCAATGATAGTTGTTGCGATCGCCGGCATCGGAAAACCGATAGATCAAACTGGGAATGTCCAACATTCCGTCATAAATCAGAGACCGAGCATCACGCATAGTGATCCCACACATTCGCCCTAAGGTTTGGACATGGCCAAAATTAAGATGGGGCAGGATCTCCTCGTCACGCTCAGATTCCAGTAAAACTCAGAAATCTTCAAAGGTAGGACACACTTTTTGCCCGCTAAAGCTAAAGACATGTGTCACCGGATTCCAAAACCTTGCCGCCGCATGGAGAAACGGGAGGTGTAACGGGGTACGACCCAGAGTGAATAGTGCATTTATGCCGAAACCCCGGAAATTCAGCTTTTCCGAGCCATCCAAGTTGTTAATCAAAGTTGTGAGATTTTGGGCAAGAAGCGCTTCCATTTGGGGCAAATCAGTGTTGAATTGGGAAGAACCACGAAGCTGAGGCCTTTTTGTAGAAGATAAGGTTGAGTGAAGGACAAATGTCAACATTCTGGTGATTCTTTCATTCATGGCCGGCCGGCCAAATATAGTGCCGACCGACCACCACTTTTGGCCGATAGATCAAAGATTCTGGCCGATGGCCGTTTCTTGAGGCCGGTGGCTTTCTCCCGTGGCCGGTGGTCTTCCTCTTTGCTCCCTGAGCTGTTTATATGTTGAAACATGCTGAGAATTTGGAGAATGCCACCACTTCCAAGGCCCTCCGATGATGGATTTTGCGGCGTCACGCCCATTTGCTTATCGAGTTGTTGTAAATTTGCTTATCGAGTTGTATTTCACTCTTTTCAAGTCTTTGTTGCTTGTCGAGTTGTACTCGCACTTGGCTAGCTTATTGAGTTTTCTTGCTTTGCTTATCGAGTTGTAAGTCAGTTCACTACCTGATTATTACGATGCGAATGCTCAATTTTCAAACCAAGATCAATTTCATTCACATTGTTATGTGATACCATGCGATGCGATGCATAGGAAGCACAAATGTAACATCATTTTGAATAGAATGGTTGTTTCATTTCCCTCATGTGTTTTGCAAAATACACATTTTTTTGAAAAGGTAAAACCTGCCTAAGGCAGTGCAATGTGTTTAAACTACTAGTAAAAAGGAAAGTAAAGCAAAAAAGAAGAGCGGGGCAGCCAAGTATCGGAATTGATACTGGTAATCTCCCCTTGTGGTCAATGCACCTCCCGCGCCCTTGTTCGGGTCAACTATGTGGTTTGGCGCCTTCATTACTCGAGACAGTGCAAGGAAGTACACTTTCGGAACATTAGTAGGCCTTCGAGTTGACCTCAAGCCGTGTCTTCTATGAGCGATGCTCGGTACGCGCAAGGAACGTCCCTTCCCGTATCCTTTACGTATCTTGTGAATTCACAAATCGCTTCAATTATACCATGTTACAATGCTTGGCATTTCAACATCATGAATAACTGGTCCTTACCATATTTCAAGTTTCTGTACACATTGATGCGTTGTCGCGTTATGCTTTACATACATGTGTTCAAGTTCCTTTTATACGCATTGCATGCATTGTTGCGTTATGCTTTACTTACATGTGTTCAAGTTCCTTTTTATACACATTGCTTGCGTAGACCGCATGCTTTACTTACATGTGTTCAATTTCAAGTTCCTTTCTCTACACATTGCTTGCGTAGACCGCATGCTTTACTTACATGTGTTCAATTTCAAGTTCCTTGCTATACACATTGCTTGCGTAGACCGCATGCTTTACTTACATGTGTTCAATTTCAAGTTCCTTGCTATACACATTGCTTGCGTAGACCGCATGCTTTACTTACATGTGTTCAATTTCAAGTTTCTATACACATTGCATGCGTTGTCGCGTTATGCTTTACTTGCACGTGTTCAAGTTCCTTTTATACACATTGCATGCGTTGTTGCGTTATGCTTTATTTACATGTGTTCAAGTTCCTTTTTATACACATTGCTTGCGTAGACCGCATGCTTTACTTACATGTGTTCAATTTCAAGTTCCTTTCTCTACACATTACTTGCGTAGACCGCATGCTTTACTTACATGTGTTCAATTCCAAGTTCCTTGCTATACACATTGCTTGCGTAGACCGCATGCTTTACTTACATGTGTTCAATTTCAAGTTTCTATACATATTGCTTGCGTAGACCGCATGCTTTGCTTACATGTGTTCAAATCTCTTCATACACATTGTGCACGTTGTCACATGTTCTTTACTTACATGTGTTTGTGCCTTCACAGCATTGTTATGCGTCCCACTCAACTTGCATTGTCACGCACTTTCGATTGCATGTTATGCATATTGCTAACGATATCTGTACCTGTTAAGTTTTCTTTCTCTTTCAGACACGATATCGTATGTACGGTTCATTTAAGGCTGGTGCAACCAGACGAACCGCACAGGTATTGTATTCTCCGAGTGAGACGTATCGAGAATTGCATAATTCTCTTACATCCTTTCTGCATTATAGTGTAGTTTGGTGTATGCTAGCTTAAAACTGTCGCATGTTATGCTTCGTTACAGTTTTCTTTGCATGATCATAAGTTATGTTCGGCTCCTTGCATTGTCAGTTGCATTTTGCCCCTGCCTTCGGGCGCATATCTTTGCTTGTCTTGCATGTTTGTCTAAGTCTTCGGCCTTGTCAAAAATGGGTCGTCTCTGGGCTTTGACATTCTCTCCCGTCATTGTTATGACTTTCGAGTTCTGTCAAAGAGGGGCAATTGTAGACACCCCATTTTTGACCGTCCTCAAGGCTTGGACGTCATCATTTGAACACGCGATGATTATCCATGCTTGTGTTTGTTTTGAGTTTCGAAAAGTCTTGGTTGCGCGCCTTGCCTTAGAATCTTTTAACTTCTCTGTTTTGTGCTTGGTTGCACCAAGAGCTTGTGGATGTGTTCCTGAGGGAAGGGGGTAGCCTGTCGACCAAGTCTCTCGCCCACCGGCCACCTTGATTTTCAATCGGCCAAATGTGATGGCCGGCTGGCCAATTTGACTGCGGGTCGACCACTTTTATGGCCGGCCGGCCAAGTGTGGTTTTCAACAGATATTTCTGTAGACAGCTGGCAGCTGTCATTCTAAGCCATACCCCAGCCCATGCCTGGACGTGGGAGTTCTAAGGAGCTGCAAATTGATATATCTATATCAATCAAGCTCTCTCAAAACATAACACAAGGAAGGAGAAGAGAGATACAACTTGAAAGGAGATTTTTCCTCTCTCTAAAATTCTCAGCTCTCTCCCTATCTCTCTCTTCCAAACCCTTCAAACCCTAAGGTTCTTGCCCCCTTTACACTACCATTCATAGCCTACAACCTCCATACTCCATTCCAGCAACTTGAGGCTGTTTTTCAGAGCTTAGGAACACCATTTCTCGGACCAAAAGCTGCTGAAAGTTTGGACTACAAGGGTGAGCCTCATTTCTCTCTCTTTTGGCTCTATTTTGCATGCAATCTTAGCCTTTGTTGCTTACATTTTTGGGCTCCGACCTGAACTATAAATAGTCATATTTTGAGCTCCTTTTCATGTTTGATCAAGGACCTCTTGCTGTTTGAGGTCTCCTCCTCCCCCTTTGTGTTTAAACTCTCTTTTAGGCCTATTTTTGCATGATATTTTAGGCTTCTTTGTGAGCTGTTTTGGACTTGGTCATAAACTGTGAAATATATTTTTTTGAGCCCCTCTTCAACTTTGTTGAAGGGCTCTCCTCTGTTTGAGGTTAGCTGCTACCTCTTGTCTCCTATTTCTCTTTTTAGGGCCATTTTTGCATGCTATTTTAGCCCTACTTGTGAATATTTTCGAGGTTTTCTATAAACTGAAAAAAGTCAGGTTTTGACCTCCTCTTTGATTTTGATTAGGCCACTTTTCTGTTTGGAGCCATCTCCTTCCTTACATGCCTTATTTCTTCTTGCTTTGAGCCATATTTGTGAGCACTTGCATTGGCCATGGTTTGGCCTCTTAGCCACTGAAATCCAGTGGATTTTCAGTGGCTTAGGTGTGTTTTTGAGAGCCAAGATTAGAGGGGGGTGACCCCCTCTCTCCTTCTCTTGTTTGGTGGCCTTTTTGGCCTTCCAAAGAGACCCTACCTTGCATGCTTCAAAGTCACTTTATAGGGTCAATTTGATGAGTTTTAGGACTACCATATTTGATTTTCATAGTTTTTTATGCCATGCTAAATGTCTACCTTGCATGTGCTTAATAACTCCTTGCATGGCCCTCCAAAGTAACTCATTATTTTTGCATACCATGGTTGCATATCAGTGGTTATTTGGACCTATTTTCACATGATTTATTCACTGATTTTTGCTGGTTTGGTGAGATTACATTTTCTTCATATACTTGCCATGTAAACCATGATTGCTAGTCAAGATTGCATGCTATTTTGTCCACCATGCTAGCATCTTTTGGCCATGCTTTGAACTGAAAGTGTCCATGTTTTGGGACTGCCTTGGCTCTGTCTTCATGCTTCATGATCAAATAATGCATGCTTTGTATAGCTATAAGTCATTCCATGTGCCTAGTTTCGAGTTTCGGGTTTCATCTCATGCATCGGGTGCCATTTTTCCATGTTTTGGGGCTGTTTAGCATCATATTTCAGTGCTGAAATTTGTGAGTTTTCATGCTATCTTGCATCCCTTGCCATGTCTTGTTAGAGTTACATGTTATGCTTTAGGTTCAGTCCTCGGTTTGCGTGCATGCGTGCACGCATTTCGAGAGTCTCATTTTCACCTAATGGCTACTGATGTGAGTGTGGCTGAGGTCCATTCATGTTAGTGTAAGTCCATCCTGCATTGTGTATGCCATGTTTCAATGCGTTGTGCATGTTATGTTGTTAGCATTGTGTGTGCCATGTAGTTGCATTGCATGTTTGTATGTTTGCTTGCATGCTTAGGTCGCATGTACATTGTTGTGCATTGCCTCGCCTCTTGATCAACCATGATTGAGGTTGGGTCCCTTGTATGTTTTGTGTGTATTGCATTTGACATTGAAATGCATACTTGGCTCTTCGGCCATCATGCATCGAAATGCGCAATTGGTGGCCCGAGGGTCAAGGGCCATGCTTCCTTGAGTCCATTGCATGATAGGGGGTGTAGCCATGCATACATTTGCCTGAAAATTCCATGCCATACACTGCTTGCCCTCTGCTGCTGTCAATTGCAGGTTCTGTAGGAAGCTTTGGCCAGTCGGCTAAATATAGTGCCGACCGGCCAGTAATCTGTGGCCGACAGGTTAAAAGGCGGCCGGTGATCATCCTATTAGGCCGGTGGTGTTTCTACTTGGTCGGTGGTATTCCCCGACATCCAGAGAGCATGCCCTTGGACTTTGGCAGTCCTCAGAGGGGCAAGGCAGTGTAAACAGAGGCAACAGTGGCATGGTACGGATTTTTGGGCAAGACAAGTCAAGCATGTATCATCCATGCATTTCGAGGCGGGGGCTGTGGCCACTTTAATTCTGCGTTTAATTTATTAATTAATTAGAAATTCTGTAATAATTAACTTAGTATTATTTATTCGGACTGTAATATTTATTTGGACCCTCCGAGCGAGGGCAATTGTGTAATAAGTGTGCGTGAGTGTGTGTATATCTTCCAACCCCACGTCTTTTTTCCCTTTTATTTACCCGCTTATGATGGTAGACTAGGGCATATTTAAATTAGTATACCTTATGCTATGCATGCGTGCATTCATACATTTGTCTTGCATGCACCAGGCTCGACACATCATGCTAACTGCATTGTGTTTCAATTCCAAATTGAATACGTGTTAGTTGTAGCATTTCACATGCCATGTTTAGAATAGCCGAGCCCATTTCTAGTTACATTTCGCATGTGTTGCATTAGCCATCTTAAACTAGGATCATGCATATGATTACTAACTAGTTTCTGTTTTGGCTTGGAGTACTCGGTAAGCATTTATGCTTTAGCATACTGCATGTGTGTGAGTGTTGCCATAACAGCATGATTACCATGAGGCTAGCTGCTTATGTGATATAACTGCTTGAATGCCTGTGGGTGGAGGTTGAATTACCTAAAATCGTGAGTTTTAAGCCCACTAGATAGTGGCAAAACCATCTTTTCTAAAGCCTACTTGAGGGTGGCAAACTCTGCATTTCAGCCTACTTGCGAGTAGCAAACCATTTTCAAAACAAGCATGAAATGTTTTGTTCCAATTTAGGCGATTTGATCTATACTTGTTTGATGTGCGCATAACATAGTAATTCTAAGCTAATAAATGGAATAAGAACACATAACGTTTTCAAAAACGGATATCACGGTTAGTAGAGGCCGATCTTCGGATCGGGCGAGAGGGGGTGCTCATAGCTGACCTTCCCCAATCGTACCCAAGCTCCCGAGCCGAGGCAACTTTGGTGATGACGGACACGTGGCCTTTGGCACCGAGCCAGGGTTTCCTAAATTCCCCATAAAAAATATTTAGGTGGCGACTCTGTATCTGGCAAAGCAGTCTATGTTTGGCACTTCTTTTCAAAAATCTGTTTCTCAAAACGATTTGCCAGATTTGGACTCTTTGGTTCAGATTAAGAACCGTGACAATTTGAGAGTCCTGAACTGTAGTAGACCCGCAAAACGAACAGAACGGGACTCATCCTCCCGGGGCGTTCGGGGACGTCTACAAGTATGCTATCGAATATAGCGGTTGGAATAATACATCGACTTTATGTATTGACTGTTTATGTATATGATCTATGTTTATATACATTGTGTGTGTGGGAGGAGATAGGGGATGTACTCCACGGTTTAGGGGACGATAGGGGATGGACCTCTAAGCCGGGTTGTGTGTGACATTGATACAGCACTACAATGTGTATCAAGTGTTGATTATGGAAGTGTTTAGATTGATTTGATATAGCACTAAAATGTATATCGTTATCAATTGTGAAGTATAGAAGTGTTTCTATGTCATGTTGATACAGCACCATAATGTGTATCGTTCGTATAGTATGGGAGTGGCTTATGTGTTATTGATACAGCATCAAAATGTGTATCCACTATGAATTTCGAAAGTATTTTTAAGATGAGTCTTATTCTCATCAAGTTATTTGGCCAAGTCTTGCGCCTTGTTTTCAAACTCAAGGTTGAAAAAGAAATGAGAAATGAAATGTAACATGGACTTAAATGTCATGAAACCGGAATGTGATATAAGTGAGTGTATCGGTGTTGACCATCTATCAACTACTAATCTTTTAGTCATTGTTCATAGCTGGTTTCACGTATTTCTGCTGGGCTGTGGCTCACCCTTTATGGGACATCATTTTCAGGTACAGGTAGCATGCCACCTCCAAGGACATAGCTTAGGAGGCTATAGGCAGACAGACAACTTTTGTTGTTTGCTTTCTTTTGATGTATTACATGTAAATTCAAGCCAAGGGCTTAATATGTATTGAGTTAGCACTCTTCTTTTTTTGTAACCAAGTGTTCACTTGGAAAGCTGTAAACCCGTAGGGCATTTGCTTTTGTTGTTAACATGTAATACTTTTGTAAGAACTACTCTGATTAATGGAAAGATGGTTGGTTTCTTTTATATCAATGCATGTCTAAAGTGATGGGTTTTATGTATTTTTTTGAGGGCGTTACATAATGAATCTCCATTAACCAAACAAAATGAGATTCATGAATAAGACAAAAGAAGATTCATGAACAAAATAAATAAATAAATAAATAATATTAAAATGGTCCAATAATCCCCTACTCATTTTAATATCAACAAAGACAAGAGAGATTACTAACCAATTATAGACATTATGCATCATGAAGGTGTGCTCTGCATTGAACCTTCATTAGTGAAACAACAACTTCTACTCCAAAGTCAGTAGTGGTCTCAGACTTGAACTATGACTACTTAGGGGAAATAATATATTACTGCTCACACATAATAATCCAGGTGTTGACATGATCTTTTAATAGCCAGCACATTACGACCTTGTGCTAATCCTAGTTTTCATGAACATATTTGAGAATAAGCCATATTCTCATAGAAAGTGGCCCCACTTTCATGCACACATAAGTGAAATCTGTCAAGGATGTTCCTGTAATTTACACACCCCACTCAACAAGAGTTACAGAATTTCATTAAGAGTATAAAAACTCAACCCTCCAACATTACCAGACAAATGCATTTACATCATAGGGATGGATAACAAAATATTAAGGAGTGCATTTTTTACAACCATCATATGATTCGTTCTTCACATTCAACCTAGTTACAGGATCTTTGGTCCCTAGGTTGGGTATCCTCATACACGGTTTATGATTTTATAGGCTTCAAACCCATCCCCCTCGATGTATTCTAGACCCTATCTCTCGCCAAGGCCTTAGTTAATGGATCTGCAAGATTATCACAAGATTTTACATAATTCATAGTTATGATGCCATTACTTAAACAGGATCTCACATTATTGTGTTTCCTTTGAATAGGTCTGGATTTACCATGCTAAAAATGGTTGTTCACTCTACCAATAGCAGCAGTGCTATCACAACGAATTAACACAGGAGGAATTGATTTTTCCCAAAAAAGAGATTTCATGTAACAAATCTCTCAACCAATTTGCTTCCTCACATGTTGAAGCTAATGCTACAAGCTCAGCTTCCATTGTAGAATTAACAAGTATAGTATGTTTTTTAAATTTCCAACATATAGCACCACCACCCAAGATAAAAATAAAACCCAAGGTAGAGAGAAAATCACCTGACAAAGTGTTCCAATCGGTATCACTATATCCCTCAAGTACCGCAGGATACTTGTTATAAAACAAACCATAATTTTTGGTACCAGATAAATATCTCATAATTTTTCCCATGGTTAGCCAATGATCTCGACTTGGCTTGCTAGTAAACCTGCTAAGTACTCCAACAGCATATACAATGCCAGGTCTAGTACAGTCAGTAGCATATCTCAAACTACCAATCATGCTAGGATATTCTTTTTCATTTGTTACAATAGATAAATGTATGCTTACATCAAAAGGAGTAGCAACATGGTTACAGTCTAGAAAGTTATATTTCTTTAAAATTTTCTCAACATAATGCGACTGATCAAGAAAAATCCCATCGTTAGTCTTGGTAATTTTAATTTCCAAAATAAAATTGGTTTCACCAAGATCTTTCATATCAAAATGACTATTAAACATATTTTTAGTCTCATTTATAATATGCAAATTAGAGCCAAAGATAAGTAGATCATCCACATATAGGCTAATAATCACATGTGCATTCTCACAAGTTTTATAATATATGCACTTATAACATTCATTAGTCTTATAGCCATTCTCAAGCATGCAGGAATCAAATTTCTCATGCCACTGTTTAGGAGCTTGTTTTAAATCATAAAGGGATTTAGTTAGCTTACATACCTTACTTTCTTGGCCAGGCTCCACAAATCCCTCGGGTTGGTCCATGTAAATCTCCTCATCTAGATCTCCATTTAAAAATGTTATTTTTACATCCATTTGATGAATTTTTAAATCATGAATTGCAGCCGCTGCTATCAACAGTCTAATGGACGTAACTCTAGTAACCAGAGAAAGTGGAAAAAACAGACAACATTGTTCATTAATTTTCCAAAAGACACTTGGCACCATATTAACTTATTTAGGAAGTACATGTGGCAATTTTTTAAGGCTTCTAACTAAAAGGCACAGCTTTACCTATCCTTTCGTTTGGGATGTGAGTTGACTTTTTGACTATTTTAGCTTGGGGTTAAAAAGTCTCGTTTGGGATGGATTTTTAAAATTTTTCACTTTTGTGAGAGAAAAAATAAAACGATTATAGTTTGGATTTGACATTTTGTCTTATTGGCTTTTTAGCCTATAACTCATTTGGGATGTGAGTTGGCTTTTTAGCTTCTAAAAAGTCTCATTTGGGATAAGTTTTTTTGGCTTTTTTGACTTTTGTGAGAGAAAAAATGAAATGATTATGAGTTGAATGTAGCATTTTGTCCTATTTGACTAAAATAGCCTATTTTGTCTTATATGACTATTTTAGCCCAAATGTTCTTCCCAAGCAAGCTCATTACATATGATTATATATGATATGATGGCAAATGCTAACAAGTGTGCTCTAAGCATTGTTTAATATTGAGAAGTGTGTAAAATATATTTTGAAAATATGTACAAATGTTAAAGAGTATTAATTTCAGTAAAAGTGCATTGAATTTAATAAAAAAGTGTCTTATATGGGTCCTGCTAACAAATGTTGCTAACATACAAGTAAAAGACAAAAAAATAAAAAAATATAAGACACTTTAGCAATGTAAGACACTTTAGCAAATTCTATTAATGAAAAACTTCAGGATCCCAAATGCATAACAGCCCTCTAGCTCTTCCTTCAAAAATTTGTTAGCAAATTAATATAAAAATATTAATACAACATTTAGCGACATTTGTTAAAGTGTCTTACGTTGCTAAATATAAGACACTTTAGCAAATTACTAGCAAATTAAATGTTATATTTGTATATTAATTTTCTAAATGTTATATTAATTTCCCAAATGCATAACAACCCTCTAGCTCTGCACTGCTAAAGTGTCTTGCATTTGCTAAAATTGTATAAAAATTCTATTAATGAAAAACTTGAGGATCCCAAATGCATAATAGTCCTCCAGCTCTTCCTTCAAAAATTTGTTAGCAAATTCATACACAAATATTAATATAACATTTAGCAACATTTGTTAAAGTGTCTTACATTGCTAAATATAAGACACTATTAGCAAATTAAAAATATAAGACACTTTAGCAAATTAAATGTTATATTTGTATATTAATTTGCTAAATGTTATATTAATTTTCCAAATGCATAACATCCCTCCGGCTCTTCATTGCTAAAGTGTCTTACATTTGCTAAAGCGTCTTAAATTTAATTTGCTAATATAAGACACTTTAAAATTGAAAAATATGAGACACTTTAGCAAATTAATATACAAATATAACATTTAGCAACGTTATATGTAATAACATTAAATACAGAATGATCTAGTTATAACTTTACATTGAGACTAATTATTTTAAAACATGTCCATTAAAAGACATTTAATAGCATAAATGCCACCGTCATCGTTATAGTAAAAAAAAAAATTGTATAAAAATTCTATTCCTTCACAAGATCTTTGACCACATCCATGATAAAGGGGGTGTTGGGCACGTTGGGTTTGAGGGGGTTTTTTTTTTGTGTGACTAAAATAGCACTAAAAGAGAAAATAGACTAAAATAGTTAATAAGACAAAATGTTACATCAAATCTATAATCATTTCACTTTTTCTCTCACAAATATCACATCCAACTACAAAAAAATCCTAATTCCAAACACAACTATTTTAGCCTACTAAAATAGTTAAAAGCTAAAATAATAAAAAACTAAAATTATCTATATTAAAATAGCTAACTTTCCAAATGAGACCAAAAAGTTTACTTTCTATGATTTTGTTTACTGAACAATTCTTTCAACTTCAAACCTATGGAGGTTTATCCTTAGTTTAATGAATAGAAAAATGCTTTGGAGCTCTAATTCTTGAGCTCTAAAGCTAACTCTAATGAGTTGACAGTGGGTTCCACTCAGTGTGATGTGATGTTTTGGCCTTAGTTTGTTTGTTTGTTTTGTTTTGTTTTTTTTTTCTTTTCCCTTGCAATGTCATTAGTGTTCCATTAGAGTATCAAAATTAATACTCTGAATCATTGCTGTAATGAATATTGGAAACATTTTCTTTGAAAGAACGGAATGTTAATGGTGAATACTATAATTGTAAGATAACAAATTTACCTTTCCATCCAAGAGATGGTGTTGAGTTGAGGTTAAAAAGTGTGCCTTTTGAACATTGCTCGTCTTTCATGTTGGGACAATTGATTACTTCCACGGTCTTCAACAATGATCTTTCAAACGTGTAAGCTTGGAGGCAAAAACTCCTAAGGTTCGTCAGATCCCTGAGTTTAAGAGTTTTTAGTTGAGGGAACATGAGAATATTTGTTGCGACTTCATCGTCAACTTTTAGTTCCTCACCACCAATGATCACTTCCACCACACGACATTCGGTTACCTCTATTTCTTGTAGTTTCATAAGAAGTTTGGATATAGAAGATGGAAATACATATCTCAAACTGCCACAACCCTTTATGTTTAGGGATGTTAGGTTCTCGAAGCCTTGAATTCCTGATAAATTGTCTTTCCAAGCATGTGTCAACTTTGGTAGATGCCCAAGGCTCACATCTATTAATGAAGGGAATAGTATATCTTGATGGCCTTCCCTAACAAGTAGTCCTTCAATACCGAATGCTACCTCCACAGATTGGCAATCTTGCACTCCAAGTGTTTCAAGACTTTGCATTTCCTTCATCAAATTGGACGGAAAAAGAATATTCGGCAACCCATGACACATCTGAACTGTCATCCTTCTTAGTTTAGCTTGAAGTTCGCCAGGCCATATCTCTATCAGGTTATCCATTGCAATGACATACAAGCTCTCAAGGGAAGTCAAATTAACCTGCAGAGTCCAATCACATGGTTAATGCCAAACATTATTTTCATTTAACGCCATCCATTAAATTAATATTACTTTGAAGTTGAATAATTAAAGTTAAAACAGTTTTTAAAAAAATTGAACATTTAAATTTAGCTATACATTCCTTAAAGTTTTAAAAGTGTTTTAAGAAACTAGATAATAACCATATGAATTTCAAATTTAGATGGTAGAAATTCGTACTAAACTCAAATGTCATCAAGTTGACATAAGACTGATCAAGAAAACAAATTGAAAATCGACTGTGCATTTGTTTGTGTGTACATGTAATAAAGGACACCACCTGAAAAATCAAACAAAGCAATCTGTGGTTAATTTTTTAATTGTTTTCGTCTAAAATATGTACTTGTGAGGTTTAAACAGATTGAAGAATGGCCTAGGATTTTGGGATTGAAAAAATTGGAGTTAGATGAATTTTAGAACAGAGCACAGGAAATTCAAAAAAAGTGTAAATGAAATTATTAGAGGATATCCCAAGATTAAAATTTTTCATCCCACCAAGTCAAACACTTTCCCAAACATTAATTTTAATTGTCTTTTTTAACCATTGATTCAATAGTTAAAACCTTGGCCTAATAACCTTGAGGTTATGGGTTCAAGTCTTGGGACAATTACTTTGTGCATTATGCCAAAGGTTATGTGTGTATTCAATCTTTCCTCTTCCAAACATACATTAGTGTAAACTAATTGAACATTGTTTTTTTAATTGGTAGAAGAGTAATTACAATAGAGAGAGAGAGAACAACTATAGAAGTCTAACAAAAAGCTAACAAAGAGTTCTTATAATAAAAAAGAACGATCAGCACAACAACCAAACAACCTAAAAAACATCATCATAAATAGGGGAGAAATGAACAATACAACAAAGTTCCATAAAAAAAATAAAAATAAAATAAAATAAAAAACTATCAATTCTTTGAACTGAAATTCATTCAATTCAATCTATAAATAAAAACACAACCTTCATTAAATGTTTTGTAAGAATGACTTTAAATTCTACAAGGTAGAATTCTAGTAAAACAATGATCCTTGTAAAAATATCTTTGCCACCCCTACTCCAACCTCTCCTTTAGTTGTATTTAGATCATAAATTTTGGCAGGAATTTGGAAAGAGAAAGAGAAAATGTGAGAAAAATGTCAATGAAAAGTAAACTAATTTTTTTTCTCCATTTCCCTTTCCCTTTTCGAATTTCTATTTAAATCCAAGATTCAAACACGGTGTTGGATAATGGATTTGAGTAGAAGTATAACTAAACCAAACCAAGCCTTGCCGTAAGTCCCATCAAATGGGATATTTGAGTAGAAATATGTAGAGGAAGAAAAGGGGAAGGAGGAAGGGGGGTGGGGTTAAGGGAAATGTGAGGGGGAAAAAATTATATTTTATTCACATTTTTTCTTTTTCCTCTAGAAATTCTACCCAAATTAGTGATCTAAACATAGCCAAAGCTTTTTAATATAGTATTAATAATCAAGCATCATATATATACATATTATTTTAATCTCTAATTTCTTCATTTCAAATTCTTCTATCCAAATACAACCCTAATGTTTTAAATAATTTTGTCAAAGTTCACAAAATTATAATCCGAACTTCAACTAATTTTTTAGTGAATAGAAATACAACACATGAAAATGGCCATTTGTTCCTAGATACTAGTAATTTCAGTTTAAGTTTCATATTCTTATTTTTACATCCAAACATATTCAATCCAATATATATAAATATTGATACAACAAATGCATTTATGCAAAAAATCAAGGAAACACATTTATATAGCCCAAAAGTTCCACTGAAAATAAGAAATATATGAGGTGCTCTTAAATCAAAGAAAGAAATCATACCTTGTTGTCAAAGAGCGGCTGAATGTAGGCATCACAATTACTCTATATAGCAGAAGCAGGGCAGAGACTACTGAGCTTTGGTATTTCATGGAGAAACAAATACTCTAATTGTGGTAGTTCAATTGCATTCACGGCTTTGCAGAATGCTGTAAAACTTGGCAGTCCCCATAGACACAAAATTTTTAGTTTAGGAAACTCAATTTTATCTGTTGCCACTGCTGCTATCTCATGCTCTCCTCCTTCATTTGAAACAATCACTTCCGTCAAATGACAGTCGAATATCTCAATATTCTCCAGATGCATGAGATTCCTAGCAATGGAAAGTGAGAACACATTTTCCATTTTAGCACATTTCCAAAAAAATATAGATTTCAAGTTGCCAAACCATTTAAGTAGAGTAGGACCCATTGAAGATTGTGTTACTTCAGGCAAAAAATCTAGTAGTAGGCCATGACAAATAATCCCTTTGAAATTATCTAGTTCAGTGAGTTCCAAAGACTCTAACACAGGGAAAGGGAATGCAATCTGGAAAACCTTGACATCTGGTGTGTTGATGAGGTATTCCAAATCATCACATTTCTGCAGTGTCAACTTCGTCAAGCGCTCAAAACTATATTCGTCTAAATCACTCAGAATATTCTTCAAACCCTTAACTGAATCTAACTCCAGAATTTTAGTGCTCTGCGATAGCATCTTGAGGCTACTACTATCCCTAAGATCAGTCACATCCATTGACCGGAGTTCTAACCTATTCGGTAACAGATAATTAGGTTCGGTCACGTTGTAACCAGATGATGGGTAAACTGTTATATTGAACCTTTTCACCTTGTCAATGACCCAATCTTTTGGCAAGATAAATAATACAATATCCAAAGCCACCAAATGGGACAAGGATGCCACCTCAGCAATGATTGCATGAGTCATTTCTATTCTTTCTTGTAGTCCATCCATTGTTTGAAAGCTATTCCCAACATACAACTCTTCTAGCATTGATAAGCTTGACAAAACCCCTGGGTAAATCCTTGCCACTGTACAATTCAACAAATCAAGTACCTTCAAGTGACCAAGGTGACCTATTATTTCTTTTGGAAATTCCTTGATACGAGAGCCAGCAAAACTCAACATTTCTAGATTCTCTAATGCTCCGATTACAGAGACATCATCATCAGGAAGTTGGCAACAAGAAAGTGACAAGGTTCAGAGGTTGGTCAAGCATCGGAGTGATGTCAGCAGCGATCCATACAAATTAGATAAAGCTAGCACTCTGAGTTCTTTCATCCCTTGGCAGAAACAATCTGGGGTCTCTTGTACTTGGACTTCCTCCATCCCATTGTCGAGATCAGCATTGCAATCTAGCTTCAGAAGCTGGAGTTTTCCAAATTCTAAATTACCAGGAAGCCCGTGCATACCATTAAGTTTTAATGAAATTAGAATGTAATTTTTGAGGCGATGCTGTGGCCAGTCTTCCAATGCTTTGTCATATCTCACCATAAACGAATGCTCCTCCCCAGATGCAATAGATATAGCCACATCACGTATAACATTATGCATTTTGACATACTCTTCTTCTTCACTATCCATCAATAAATAGCATTTTTTAAGGTCATCAACAAAGTCATGAACTTTTTGTCTTGCTTCGCCCACTGTAGCAATGTCTTCAAACGATTCAAGCCCAATCCCATATCTAACAAGATCTTCAATTGGAATATCAAAATCTTCTGGGTATAAAGAACAAAACAAAAATACTTTTTAGGCTTTCTTACTTTCTAAGGTGTTAAGACCCTTGTTGTCAAATTCCATGGAAAAAACTAAGGTTGTAATCAGTTTTGTAATTTTCCAATTTTGTTCTTCCCGCTCGAGCAGGGAAAGGGCCGCTCGAGCGGAGTTTACACACTCGCAGTATTTCGTGTGTCTGCAAAAAATACTGAGTACTGTGTTTGTCCGCTCGAGCGTGGGATCTTCTGCTCGAGCGTGAACCCTGTATAGAACAAGCAATATAGAGTCCCCGCTCGAGCGTTAATTCCCACGCTCGAGTGGACCGCGTGATCTCTGTGTCTATATATTTGCATGTTGGTTCTATTCTAGGGTTACTATTCCTAGATCTTGTTTAAGAGTCTTAGGGTTTTGTTTGAGGTTTTCTTCTAAAAGTCTTGTTGAGTTTTCCTTGTTGATTTGAGTGAGTTCTAAACTTATGATCTAAGATACATACATCAAGGAGTTTGTTACTTCATATTCAAGAGTGTTCTTCTTCGGTGGAATCCGGAGATTCACGCGTGGAGCATCAAAGGAGTTTGATACTGAGCGTGGTCGTTGATGCGGCATTAGAAGTTATGGATTCAACTTCATATTGATCAATTCCGAGATGAAGGCTGTGGCGAAAGATTTACAGAAGCTTGAAGACAAATTTGATGCGTTTGGTAATTTGTTGGTTGTCTTTGTAATCTTTCTTTCTTCAGTAGTGGATTGATTTAGTGGCGTTTCGCCCGTGGTTTTTTATCACAGTTGAAGGTGCTTCAATTGTGGTTTTTCCACGTAAAAATTGTTTGTGTCGATTTATTACTTTTTGAAAACAACAATCTAAACCACTTTCGTAAGTGCTTGTTGATTTAGATTGTGTGTTTTGAATAATTGGGATTTTGTGGAATTAAATCTTTATCTAATCACGAATCACTTAGGAATTTCATAAGGAATTGTAACTCAACTCCAGAGATTTAAATACCTTCTCTTCTACTCCCCTGATGCTTTTGATGATGGACCTCTGTAATTGAACAAGAGCAGAATCCCATGAATCCTCTCCTTTACCTTTGAGTGCCCTTGCAACTGTCTTAATAGCAACAAACAAGCCTCCACATTTATCTGCAACTACCTTCTGTGTGGCATAGAATTCAGTACTCGTGTCATTGGAAATTCCAGCTGTCTCCTTGAAAAGATTCCATGCTTCTTCTTTGTCTAAGGCTTCAACTATAAATTTCTCTTCAACACCCATATCATCACATATATAGACAAATCTCGAAGTCAGCAAAATCTTACAACCGCTGTGACCTTCTCTATATGGAATTCCTATGTCATTCAGTTCAAGTCTTTTCCAAACATCATCCAATATGACCAAGATTCTCTTGCTAGGTAGACTTTCACGCAGCCGATCTGCTCTTCTAGATACACTCTCTTCCTCAAATTTCAAACCCAACTTATCTGCAATTTCAGCTTGAATCTTCTTTTCGTCAGGGCTTTGGGATACTACAGCTATGACAACCTCATCGAACAATTGCTCTTTATTCACACTTTTGGTCACTTCCTTGACCATCGGCGTCTTACCAGCACCTCCCACCCCACTTAATATCTCTTTTTTCACTCTTTTGGCAACTTCTTTCACCATTGTTGTCTTACCAACACCTCCCATCTCACATATCCCAATCATGTGGAATCTATTATCCTTCAGTGCTTGCATGACTTCGTTTATGATCCGTCTTCTAGATTCAAAGCTCTTGATACCTTCAGTGGATTCAGATTCTATTCCTGGTGGAGGTGCAGGGTAGGACACTATTGCAAAGTTCCCCTCTCCATGTAACTTAGCCACCTCTTCTGTCTTCTTTGTTGCTTTCCTGCCAAAGGAGTGACGTGACTTCAGGTTTGGACACCACCCATTAAGGCACCCTTTGTTTGCTTCAGTTTCATTTTTTAGAATTTTACTGGCCTTGCTGCTGCATTCTTTAACCCTTTCTAGCCACCTCTTAACATCGGGTCCAACAATCCGTCCATTTCTTCGTGCTGCATCAACTGATAGCTGCAATGCACCACTTCCTCTTCCAGCTTATTGACTTCTTCTCTGAGTTTGTCGAGGTTGCTTTTGTAAAAAATTACATAGCCAAACTGGAGAGCGATTGGTTCAACCAAATATTCAGCGACCTTGGCTCCAATGGAAAGAACAAAATCGACGGCCATTTCTCACTTCTGATTTTGGTGGTTGTCCAACACAAAGTTGGAATACAGCAGCACGGGAGGATATAGCAAAGCTTTTCTAAAATCGAAAGGGAATAGAAAAGTTTTTTTTTCTTGTTTTCCTAACACAGAGAGGATATGATGATAGGAAAGGAACACTTTGCAAAATCAAAAGGGGATAATAATAAATAAAAAAAACAAATAATAATAATAATTAAAAACTAATGTTTGATTAGGAAAGGTTATAACATAATTGATAGCTTCCGTTTGAGAAGAGCTTTTGTGGCTATTTTAGTCACAAAAGACAAAATAAGTTATTTTAGTCATAATAAACAAAACATCACATCCAATTCATAATCTTTACACTCTTCTCTCACAAAAAAAATCAAAAAAATCAAAAAGCTGAAAAGTCCTTCCCAAACCAAGCTTTTTAGCCCAGACTAAAGTAGCCAAAAAAACCAAAAAGCCAACCCACACTACAAAAAAAATTGCTTACGGTGGTGCTTCCATCAAGGCGCTTTTAAAAATGTTGTGATACATCTTAATGGCAGACACGCTTTTCAAAGAGTAATATCACCTAAATTAATAGGATGCCCTTTTGATTGTCTCAATGAGGCAAGTCTGTTTAACTTCACAGAGACTTAACCCATATCTATTCATTCAAACATTTCCAAGTGGCTCTATCTCTCTCTCTCTCTCTAAAATGGTTCTCTCTCACCAGCCCTGGTTAAGGAGCCGTGGATGCAACAGCAATGAAGACTTCCTGGAGTTTATAGATCTACAGAGAGATTGATGGTATATATTTTGAGAATGGTGATGGATGATATAGGTTTGGTTTGAACAAAAGTCAAAAGATCATTAATTATGATTTTTCAATTTTTTTTTCAAAAAAATGAAAGAAATGGTGGCGTTTTTCTTAAAAACGTCGCGAAATATCGTCAAGTGGAAGTGAAGAAAGAACATAAGTGAAGAAAGAACATATTTTTTTTAAAGGTAAGCAAGGTTAAAGAGAGAGAGAGAGAGAGAGAGAGAGAGAGAGAGGGTAACAACATAATTGAAGTGGAAGTGAAGAAAGAAAAACCTTGAAAATTTTTCTCTCTTACAAATGAAAAACCTTGAAAAACCTTCAGTTGACAGTAAAGAGAAAAGCTTTTCACCAAAGACAAAAAAAAAAAAACAATGATTGTGTTTGGTTCCTGTTTTTCGGACTTAAATTTTTGAAAATTTTAAGTAATGTTTGGAAGAGTTTTCTAAATATGATTTGATAATAGAGTTATATTTTGAATTTGTGAGTTTTAAAATTAGGATTTGAGTGTTAAAAATTTTTTTGGTTATGAGTTTTGAAAGGAGTTTTGAGATTTTTGATGTGGTATATGATATTTGATACAAAACTTACAACTCATAACTAAATATAAAACTCAAAATTCTATTCAAAATTCATAAAAAAAAATTTAAAAATTCCAAAATTTTTTTATTTAAAATATAAAAAATTACAGGTACCAATTATAAAAAAAAATAATACTGTCCCGATCAATCAGTCAAATGTCTGAAAGGACGATTAGTTAGTCTAAATTTTTCCTCTTTTAAAAGAGTTTTTACAAATTGGTGTGAAATTAATTTTTAAAAACTTTAAACAAATAAGTTACTTAAAATAAGGAATAAAAATATCTTTAGGCCCCGTTTGTTTCACTGGATATAAAATGGAAGATATAATATGATGTGGGATTTAGTCAGGATATATAATGAATAGGATATAGGTATTGGATAGTATATCCCCCAAGTCATGTTTGTTGACTTGATATATAAAATTGGATATATGTTATGCATGTTTGTTTTACAAAATATATTGTGGGATATAACAAGTAATTTTCAAGATTGCCCTCATAATATTATATTATATTAAATTCAAAATTTATATTAACTTATATTAAATTAAATTAAATTCAATAATATTATATTAAATTAAATTAAATTAAATAATATTATATTATATTAAATTCAAAATTTGTATTAAATTAAATAATATTATATTAAATTAAATTAAATTCAATAATATTTATATTAAATTAAATTAAATTAAATAATATTATATTATATTATATTATATTCAATAATATTTATATTAAATTATATTATATTAAATTAAATTCAATAATATTAAATTAAATTAAATTAAATTAAATTCAATAATATTATATTATATTAAATTCAAAATTTGTATTAAATTAAATTATATTAAATTAAACAATATTATATTATATTAAATTCAATAATATTAAATTAAATTCAATAATTATATTATATTAAATTCAAAAAAATATATTAAATTATATTATATTAGATAGATAAAAGGGTAAATTGGACTTTTTACATCATATCCCAACCAAGGGAATATGATATAATGGGGAGTGGTATTGTATATCCTCCACTTTTGAGGGATATACAATCCACTGGATATTATATCCCCTTTAAAAAAAAATTACAAACATAAAATATATGAATCCCACCGAATATGATATCCAATCCCAATCTTCATATCCCCCAATTAAACAGGGCCTTAGAGAAGTTAACCAGACACAACCTTATCGTTTCTGTTTGGTTATTCAGGGAAGGTTTTCAAAATCAATTTTTTGGATTATTTTTCAAATTTTATTCTTTATGTAATGTGAATAGATGTAACAGGCCGTACACTCTACAACCCTATTCCTCATAGACTCTGCCTATTGCCTATTGCCTATTGTTTAAAAGTAGCATAAAAAATTTAAAAAAATTGTATAGAATACAACGAAATGTGAAATTAAATATAATTTTTTGTATTTTGTAATATTTGTTACTAGTGGATGACCCGTGCCTACGGCACTCCAAGTTAAAAAAAAAAAAAAAAATCACATTCAAGTTAATACACTTTTGACCAATGAAAAATAAAAGTTAAGACAAACTAATGTAGCGCTTCCATACTGGTAAAAATTCACCACATTGTAGTTATGATCTATTCAATCCATTAATAATTCTTCATATTCAAGGTTAAACTTCGTGTCACAGTGTATACGAAACTTTTAGTATACACATAATTCTTCATTTTTAATAATTCTTCATATTAATAATTCTTCATTTTTAATTCCCTTGTCCTTTTACTTTGTAATTACAATATGAAATCAAGAGAGATTTACTTAATACATATAGTTCATGAATTAATTTGAAACTAAAAAATAAATAATCATGCATTCTATATGTATGGCCTCAAGTGTAGTCTCACTTTAAACTTGGTTCAACATCTCTATATGCATTTTAGATCTGATTATTTCTTATTGCCAGTAGCAGACCACCATAAATGCATAATGCTTGAAAAATATCAAAAGATCCATTTGCAAATCCAGTTGATCTTTCAAAGGGAACTATAGTCTCACAAACAAATATCTTTCAAATGGAGCCATTAGATCTTTTCACGTTAAATAAATTCATTATATCCATTACATACTCATTCTATCCATTACATTATACGCATACATATGTGTATGCATTTATAGTATTTAAAGAAGGAATGATAGTAAAAAGAAAAGGCTTTTTACATTAGATACGCGTTGTCTCCCAATTGTGCAATCCATGTCACCCACTTGTATATTCCATCACCTAACAGCCTGTAATTCAAGTGATGAAAATAAACAATAGAAGGGAAAAAAAATAAAATAAATAAGAGAATTTTAAAGAGTAGAGAGTGGTATTTTAAGAAGAGCCATTTGAGGAAGTAGTGCTTACATACCGGCAAAGAGAAAAGACTAAGTAGGTGCAGTGGCTATTGGGCATGTCAACATTGTTAATTCCTCTATATCAAACTTATAAACATCAACCCAACTTCAATTTCGGTGGCTGATGTTACATGAGAGAGAGAGAGAGAGAGAGAGAGAGAGAGAGAGAACTTAGCCATTCAAAAAGCACCCAAATGGTTGTTACTCCATAATTTTTCTGAAATCTTCTTGTTGCTCCATAATGGCACATTAGGAACTACAAATTTAAAATTGAACTGATATTTGAACTGAACATCCAGTGTCATCGCCTAGATGTTAACAAAGAAAATTTTGGAAGAAGAAATGATAAAGTTCACAAATTACAATTTAACGATCAACTTAATGATAAAAACTTAAATTCCACAATTTAGGAAAGTGGGCAAAACTACCAATTATGCCAAATCCACTTGGGAAAAAATAATAGTTCAAATATGATTCTGTGTTTAAGTTAAAAAAAAAATGTAATTAGCATTATCACGCTTATATAAAAAACGTAATCTAATCAAAAACCCACAAATGAAACCAAATCAGTAGTATAAAATGCTTGAAAAGTTATGATGAAATTCAGTCAATGGTGGCAAGTACTCCAAAACCAAATTTCAGTCATCACCACAACATCTCACACCTTCAACTCAACTTAAAAAAATAACAATTTTCTATTTTGAATTCCACACAAACTAAATCCAAAACCAAACCAGTATAAAAATTAAAAATTAAAAAGCAAATTGAGATTTAGTTGAGAGAGGGAGGAAGTGAATCAACAACTATTAACAACTCAATTGAAATTGAAGCTCTATTCAAAATCACTTAATAACAAAGATTACATGCAAAAACAAAATTAAATGTCCCAAATGAGCAATACTCAACAAAACAGCCCTATCCACAAAACTTTTTAGTTCAAACTTCCCAATTTCATTTGATTATTCAAGTAAAAATGATAAAATTTACAATGAAATCATGAAACTGTCCTATTTATACTCAAAAGACAGTATATATTCATTTTACTATTACCCAGTACTATTAATTTAACTAAATTGAATCAATCTGACAAAGACATGAGCTATTGCACTTTGTTGTCCTATGCATTTTGTTAGTTTCTTTAGACCAAGAATCAAACCATCTAATTCAAGCAATCAATCAAAACCACACACATACGTAGATGCCAAACTAATAATACAAAATTTAAGCTAAAGATGCACTGTTTTATGTCAATATCAATAACCTACCAACCAATAATACCAAGAACAAATAGAGATTATATTCCACAATGAGCATAGTTAAATCATTACACTATGAAAAAAAATAGAATTTGGAAATCAAATTGAAAGCATGCTAACAAATAGAAGGCTTCTCTGTTAAACCAACTAATAATGATGAAATTCTAAGCAATCAATTAGAGGATTCTATGTAAATAAGAAGACGTTTGTTAATGAGATTAATCAAAAATTGAATTGGATGATATTACAAATCCAAATAATTAAGTTATGAAATTCAAAACCAATTAATTGGAAAAAAAAAATTCAAATATTAATCATTAACACAACTTCTATAAGTAAATAAAAACTTGAAATTAAGTCATGAATTTGAATAAAAACTTGAAATTAATCATTAATCATGAATTTGAAATCTTAGTAAATAAAAACTCCAACTCAACTTCTATAAGTATAAAACAAATTAAGTCATGAATTTACCTTTTATATCTATAACTCATGCCTCAACTTTAAATTGCTTCCATTGGTAAAGTTTCAAATTCCATGGAAATTGAATACATTTGTACCAATTAAAAAAACCAAAATTGAGATAGGGGGTGGGAGTGAG
Source organism: Camellia sinensis (assembly GCF_055761805.1). Taxonomy (NCBI): domain Eukaryota; kingdom Viridiplantae; phylum Streptophyta; class Magnoliopsida; order Ericales; family Theaceae; genus Camellia; species Camellia sinensis. Next base: position 21,799,961 of record NC_138970.1, on the reverse strand, counting down.
TGGGAATCATTTCATCATGAATCTTCAGCCTAAAACAAAATCCAAACACACGTGGGCTCAACTGGTGGTGTATGATGAAATTACAAATGTACATTAAATATTGGGGGGAAGAAACAAAGGTGAGAAAGGTTCAAATGAAAACCTCTTTGTGTACAATGGTACTAAAAACCCCAAAATCCCGTAATAATATACCAATAAAAGCACAAAATAACAACCCATTCACACGAAAAATATATCTAAAAATCTAAGTTTGGGTGCTCACCATGAAAAAGTTATTGAACCCATTAAATATAAATCTTAAGAGAGAGAGAGAGAGAGAGAGAGAGAGAGAGAGAGAGAGAGAGAGAATCTCCACAAATCAACTATGTAGAGCATGTGTTGGTCTTCAAAATCAAAGAATCATGGAAGTCAAAAATTATTGAAATCAACTTCCAAACTGCCCATAATAGCTATCGAAATTGGTGGATAAAAGAAAATAATTAATTATCCAGAAAAATGAAAACCAATATAATGGCTCATAACTCTATATAAGCAAAGGAAACCAGACCAAAGCCAATAGATTTTAAGTGAAAACAAAGCAATACCACAACAAATTATAAAACAGAAACCCCAATGGATTTTAATTGCCTTGAAAAATTAGACTTTGATTTGGGTTTAAAGTTCTATGTATGGTGGCAATGATCATCACTTATATTTGAACAAACTTGCATGTGCTTAAATCATTAGAATGTTATTATTTATGGATAGGCACATAAAGATATTTGAATTGTTTTCTAAAGGATGACCAACAAAAGGAAACATTAAAATGCTTTAGTAAGAATGCAAATCAGATACTTACCACAATGTTCAGAAGCGAAAGGTTGTTAAGAAGTTTCACTTCTTCCTCAAGCTCTCTAATATGAACCTATTAAGCAAATTTAAAGAAATGATTCAGATATATAGGACCACAAACACAATGCTTCATACACAAATTACCATAAATGTAAACAAAGCAAGTAAATTGGAAGTGATTTTCAACTTTGAAGCACTCTTACTGCAACTGAAACATTCTTAGATATATACCAATACCAAAAACAATTGAAAAAAGTAACAAAAAAAATATATATATATATATATATATCCAAAAGAATCACCATAAACAAAATATATCTTTTAGAAATTAAGGAGCGCCAAATCCAAAATCAGGAAGAGCACTTCTCAAAATAATAATAATAAAAAGTATAAGAACATTATCCCAAAACAAAACCACTGCTCAGATCCGCTGTGCACCACAACTCATCATCATTCTACAAATCACCACTAAATAATGTTCTAGATAAAGCTTAAGTAAATACAAAAGTATTCAATAAATACCAAAAATATTTTGTCTAATTAGAAACTATGAGTAAAAAATATGACCATCTATATTATTTTCGGCTTAATGTTAACAGTCAGGTTAACCATAATGTTCACATTAACCCATTTAATGTTAACAATCCTCAACCCATTTGACTAACATGAAATAAAAATGGGTATTAACATGAAACCAATTTCTTCCTTTTAACCCCCATTTGATTTGACAGAGAGTGAGAGCTTTGTTGGTGATGGTGGGGATGATGGGATGACAAAAAACAGAGTACCCAAATTTGTAGGGAAAAGTTAAGTTTATTACTGATTCTATTCACAGATAAATTCAGCACTGACAATTGGAAAAGAAATTTTAAATCACAATAAGGAAAAGGAAAAGAAATTTGTACAAAAAAATTAATTCGTCCAATAGACTTGTAACATTAAATAATTAAATCATACTTGAAAAATTATTGAATATTCTTCGAATGCCATAAAAGTATTATTGAATATTGAATATTTTATATATGGTACTTTTAATCAATGAGATTGCAAAAATAAAAAATGAATGAGAATGACTTTATCTCTATCAAATTGACCAAAGTAGGTCAGGTCAATTTTGACAATTGCTTTTCTTGTACAAAAAGCCTAAGTTCAGGTTTGATTTGTTTTTGTATAATTTATTTTTTTAATTTTGGCCCATAATTTATTTGTTTAAGGTTTCAATCTTGTTCTTTGAAAAAAAAAAATTTTAATGCATTCTCTTGGCTAAATATTAATTAATAATGTCCACTCTTAAAATGATGCACATCATATTAATAAAGTTTGTTTATTTGTCAAAAAAAAAAAAAAAAGGATGCACATCATAAGATAGTTATGAATTTTTATGATAAAAATTACCAATGTTTGGTTATAAAATCAACAAAACCCATAAAAGTATACCCAAAATCCTACATGCATCTAGAAAATTAAAGAAAAACAATACTCACAGTTTGATTTTGGGAATTGTTCTTTCTCTATTCCACTAATGATCAATTGATGGTCTCTATGGCTTCAAAGAAAAAAAAAAATTTGTAATCAATATATATACACACACAATAATCTATTAAGAAAGAGATGAGAGTATTACCTTTACTTTGCAGAATAGAGCACCCAACAAACCCAACAAACCCATAATTTATTTGTTTAAGGTTTCAATCTTGTTCTTTGAATATATATATATATATATATTTAATGCATTCTCTTGGCTAAATATTGATTTCTCATATATTAGGGGAAATTAATAATGTCCACTCTTAAAAGGATGCACATCATATTAATAAAGTTTGTTTATTTGTCCAAAAAAAAAAAAAGGATGCACATCATAAGAAAGTTACGAATTTTTATGATGAAAATTACCAATGTGTGTGGTGTGTGTTAAAGTCAATTTGTGTGTGTGTGTAAATTCCATCGAAACAATTTATCAAACACTTAATAAGCAAGGAAGATAGAACGGTTATCAAACATTTTTGTAACAGCCAAACAATAGTAATGGCACAACAACCATTCAATAGAGTAACTCAATACAATAGTCCCACAAATTCCTACTAAATCAAAGTAAATGGGTTTCGTGGAACCCAACCAACTCTTCATATATATGTGTGTATATATACATAGATAATATGTATGAATAAGAAAAATCAACAAAACCCATAAAAGTATACCCAAAATCCTATATGCATCAAGAAAATTAAAGAAAAACAATACTCACAGTGAAAAAGTTTGATAAAAAGTTTCATAAAATGTTTGATAAAATCAACAATCAGAACATTTTATTAATAAAGTTTGGTTATCGAACATTTTAGTAGAATGGTTATCGAACATTGAAAAATTCTTTGATACACATGGTGGTTTTGGTTATAAAATAAACATTGAAAAAATGTGTAACATGAGCCAGAATTCTAATGTTTTGTGGCACTTAGTTATAAGATTTTGTAGTGTTTATGGTTATAACCAATGGTGGTTTTGGTTATAAAATTTTGTGATGTTTAATTATAAATTTAAGTGGCCTTAGTTATGAGGATTTATGATATTTTTTTAAGATTATGAACTACTGTGATTATAACTTTGGATGCATATCGTTAAAATATATTTTCCAAAATCAAAATAAACAAAACTTATTGGGCCATTCTATCAAACACTCGCAATACATGACTTATTGGGTCATTCTATAAGATGAAAAAGATGAACAAAAAATAAGATGAAAAAAAAAACATGACAACACAAAAAATAAGATAAAAATTGTCTGACCCAAAACAGAAATAAAAAAAACAGAGCTGTCTAGATTAATATGGTAAAACAGACCCAAAAAAAAAAAAGGCAAAATAGGCAACCAAAACAAACCTTCACAACCAAAACAAAAAAAAAAAATGTCTAGATTAATCCCCAAAAAATTGTCCCATTTTGATACAAAAAACTGTCTAGATTAATCCCCAAAAAGCCATCTAGATTAATCTCCAAAAATGACAGAAAACAACAAAGAAAATCAATAATTTATATATGTTTAAACAACAAAGAAAAAATTATTTACCTCTGTGGATTTGAAGGAGGGTTCGCACATCTAACACTGGTCTTCGAATGATGGAGAGAAATTCTTTACCTCTGTGTCGGAGCCACACCAGTTGTAGAGCTCGAATTCGGCCAGCAGCGAAGTTAAAGAATTTTGGGGCGGTTCAGAGGGATTGAGATGGGTTTGTTGGGGCTTGGGGCGGTTCAGAGGAATAGAGAAATAGAGAAGATGAAGAGAGTAATGTAGAGAGAGAGACGTCTGTGTTCAAAATTTGAAAGCGAGTGTTGAAAATTTGACAGGAGTGTGTGTGAGAGAGAGAGAAACTATAAGGTGATTAGGCATTGTGAGCCATTGGATTGAATTCAATCTAACGGTTCATGTATTGACAAAGGGACAAAAGTCCCATTAGAGTAAAATTCTGAGCTTCCTTATTATATAGATATATACATCCATAATCATATATAAAAATAAAAATAAAAATAAAAGATTAATTTAACTCCTATCTATATTGGTTATATTTGAAACATTAGCTAAAAAGTCAAAATTAATACAAAAAACTAACCCATTCTTTTCTCAACCCACAAAAAATAAATCCATCCAACACAAAGAATGTATGTTTCTTTTCTTCTTCCAATTTCTAATTTTTTTTTTAAAAAAAAACACCCTTTGTTTCGTTATGTAAAATTAGAATTCTCTACTCAGAAAGACCCACTTAAGTCTTCGTTCCAATGATTTTATCAATCAAAAGCTTTTCAAAACCATAGAAAATGAACACCCATTTCCCATTAAAGAATCAAACCCATTGGATGATGTTTCCACAATAGATGTTTATCTGCCACTATAGATGTGGCAGATACATTAATAATTTCTATGTATAAACATTAGATGTAGATGTTTATCCACACCCCTAGGACTATAGATGTTGGAAAAATAATTTTATAAACATTAAAAATAAAGTCCCACAATTGGATGTGGCAGATACATAAAACCATGTGAGAAATCAAACATTTCAAATTAATTTTATAAATGCATATCAGATTGGGATCAAAATTCATATAAATAAAGCAGAACTCAATGGATACAAATGAAAGCACAATCAAAGTAAAGCAGAAATCACAGTACACAGCAAAGGTCCAATAATTCAAACCTTGGTGCCAAAAGGTCCAATTGGATAATTCATCTCCAGAACATTCCTTCCCTAAATGAAAGAATTGAATTAAATTCATATTCAATTCTCTCTCAAACTATCAAATGTATATGGTATTACACATACGTATCAGACACATGAATTGAACTGAATAAACAATAGGATACCTCGAGTTCGGCCTAAAGTTCTTCACGCTCATGACCTGTAGCAATTGGCATAACATCTGGAACTGTCTTCTTTCCCTTCAGAATAATATCTGCCATCCATCAATAACTAAATGATATTTCGAATCCTTACTCTTCTTTTTTCATCAAATTCAATTGAAATCTTGGTTAAAAACTTAATTTGATAGGAGTACTCCAACGCCGATACATAATCATACATATATATAGATCCATCTCTGAAATTATATACAAACATCCATCTCTGAATCTATATATATAATAAACACAATCGTATCTAATACACACAAATCCATATCTTTATCTAATACACACCTAGTGTAAACCTGCTGATATACATACTGAATCTCGTTCGACAACTACAGACGACAACTACCTAGATGACAACTCTACCTAGATGACAACTACCTAGATGACAACTACAAAGAACTACACAGCAGAACTCTACCTAGATGACAACTACAAAGAACAACTTTTGTTACTGCAACTCTACCTTGACTCTTAGAGGAAAAAAAAAAGATTTCTAGATATGAGATCCAAAACAATGAGATAAAAATAGGTCTAAGAAACTTTCACAAATTACCAGCTATTGGTTCAGAAGATAATTAAAGATAGATCTAAGAAACTTTCACAGAGTATCACAAATTAAAGCCATAGTATCAAGAATATCCTATTGGTTTAGAAGATAATTACCAACTACAACAAACAAAATTTGAAAAAGTGAGCAATAACAAAAAGTGAGCCCTCCATATACTTGGTCAACTCATGAACTCTATACACGATTTCTGATTCCATCTTCACCCACTTCGGCACCACCGTAAAATCCTCTGCACTGCTCCTCACACAATCCCCGCTCAACACCTTCGCCGGAGGCCCAAAAAACACCATTGTCGCAGCATTAAAAAGGCTGAAAAAAGCACACGAAACACCCATCTCCGCCGCAAGTCCCGGCAGCCAGTGAGAGGCGTAATCATAGATAATCCAATCTGGGTTTAGGCTAATTTTCTCGAGAAAATCCGAGAGTGGTTGTTTGAGAAAATCGAAACTGAGCTTGGTAGTGTGGTGCGTCCATGGAGGATTCGGCGTTGGGTGGTAAGTTGGGGATGGCGGAGAAGGGGAGGGGGATGAAGGTGATGAGAGGGGAGAGGCGGGGAGGGATTTGGGGGAGGCGGCGAAGGTTTCCGGCAGTAGAGATGAAGAAGATGCGGTGGCCCTTGGTGGCTAAGGTGGTGGAGAGGTGGAGGAATGGGATGAGGTGACCCATGGCTACCCACGGGAACATGACTATGTGAAGAACTTCTTCATCATTAATATCAACTCTGTTTTCCATTTGAGGATAGGGAAAATGGAGGACTTAAGAAGATGTTGGGTGATTAGTGTGAGATGGAATACTTACCAAGAATTATATATTGAGAAAGCTTATGTGATTTTGATGAGAAGTGAAAACCCAATAAGTATATTGAGCATTAGAGAGAGAAATGGACCTGATTCAAGGAGATCTTCAGTGTAATCGTTGCCCCAATTCGTTCGATCGATGCTTTGTCTGTGGCTTTCCACTGTAGAGAGAGAGAGAGAGAGAAAGATGGGTTTGAAGAGAGAAACAGTGAAATGGGTTTGAAGAGAGAGATGATGAAATGGCTGAAATGTGTTTGAAATGGGTTTCAAAATTGAAGGGTATATCCAACGGTGAAGAGAAACAGTGAAATGGGTTTGAAGAGAGATATGACGAAAAGGCTGAAATGTGTTTGAAATATCCAACGGTAAAGATAAAAAGACACAACCCTCAAATTAATCTCAGCCTTTCAATTTTATTGCCACCTAAGATAGATGTCCCATCTGGTTTGAAAAACAGAGCTTCCTTATTATATAGATATTTAGTGTATTAATGAATTTCAAAAAATTATGATAAAATTTTTAAATATATATTTACATTTTTAAATATAAAGAAAAAATTATATTAACTTTAACAATTTATGAAGACAAATTTCAAATATAAATTTATGAATTTCAATAACTTTAAAATTACGTTGTAAGCAGTGAAAAATTATATTTATAAATTTTCATAAATATATATCAGAAAATTTATTTTGTCACAAAATTTTGTAACATTAATATAAAAAAGCCAAAAAGTCAACAGCCCATACCAAAAAGTCAAAGATTCTTTTTTCTCTCTACTTTTTGCATATCTTTTCGTAAAAAGCTCAAAAGTCACTCCAAACATACTAGGGCCCCGTTTGTTTTCAGAGGTAGAATGAAGGAGATTCATAGTGAAGGGATTGTTAGTGAGGGGATTGACAGTGAGGGGATTAAGTAAAATTGTGTTTGTTTTGATAATAGTTGTTAGTGTAGGAATTGTTAAATTATTTTTATATAAAATAATAAAAAAATATAAAAAATTAAACATTAATATTTTAAAAAAAATTCCCAATATATAAAAAATAAAAATAAATAAAAAAATTTCTAATCCCTCACTATTTTTCTAATACCATCTCTACCTCCTCCATCCCAATCCCCCTTCCAAGGCCTTTACTAATACCAAGGGATTAGGAGTCCCTTCCCCATCTCTCAAAACAAACACCTCATATAGTAGTCCCACCTCACTATCAATCCCAATCTCATCCCTATAGCCCCAAACAAACAGGGCCTAGTTTTTTTTAACTTATATTTTAGCCCAATTGTCAAAAAGTTACTAAATTAGCTTGTTTCCAAACAAGTAAAAAGTGAACTTTTTGACTTTTTTAGTCTATTATCTTTTTGTGGATAAAAAATATGAGAGATGATGTGACCCAAATTGGATAAAAAACTAAAAGCAAACTTTTTTTTTTTCCCTTCCCAAAACACCCCAAAAATATTTGACGTAAAAAACTGCCTAAACTTTTGTATTTGATGTTGTAAAAGTTTGTAAGTTAATTACGATTTTTTTGAGGGGGAGTTACGCGCCAGTCTTGTGGACCGGTCTTATTACCCAACAGGTCCTACTAAAAAAATCAAATATTATTTTTCATTTTTACCCTTAGACTCAACACTGCAAATTTATCACTGGTTTAAACAAATTTATCACTGATTTGTCACTGGTTTAAACAAAATATATTACTGGTTTATCACTAGTTTAAACAAATTTATCACTAGTTAAAACAAATTTATTACTGGTTTAAACACATTTTTCACTAGTTTATCACTGGTTTAAACAATTTTATCACTAATTTAAACAAATTTATCACTAATTTCAATAGATTTATCACTGGGATCTTTCCCAATATACAAAGAGAGAAAGAGAGAAGACCCGGCGGCAAAGAGCCTAGATCCTAGATCTAGAGGTGGAGACGACGACTACTATGGAGGTGGAGGCGGCAATGGTTGGCAACAATGGTGGAAGTGGAGATGAAGACGTCAGTGGCGGTGGAGGCAAAGACGTCGATGGAGGTGGAAGCAATGGTAAAAGTGGAGGAAAATGCCGATTGAGGTCGCCGACAATGACAACAATGCAGACGGCGGTGGTCGGCAACGGTAGAGATGCCGATAGTTGTTGGTGGAGAAATGTGCACACACAAACACGCAGAGAGAGAGAGAGAGAGAGAGAGAGAGAGAGAGTAATAACCCTTGAAGGACCAAAAATGGAATAAACAAAAATGTTTAGGACCTATAGGTAAAAGAGTCTCCATTAAGGACTTGTTGGATAATAACCCTTGAAAATAGGACTGGCTTGTAAAAATCCCATTTTTTTAATAGCAATTTGTGACGAAATTACGTATTTTATGATTGATATCTCGAAATTTTATAATAAAATTACACATTTAATGGTAGGATATGCACCCATAAATGGATACGAATTATGTTAGGGACTCCAAATAAATTACTAAATTTTCTACAAACTTCTCATATGAGTGCGGGACCCACACAAATCACACGTGTGTGGGTTCCACACCCATGTGAGAGGTTTATTAAAAAATTTGATAATTCATTTGAAGTTTATAGTATTTTCGAATGGGTACATATCAAATTATGTTTTGTTATGTACATATATATACATAAAATAAATATGATAATATTTTGATGTGATTTTTTTTTTTTTTATTATTGTTAACCCCCCCCCCCCCCTCTCCACTTATAGAGGGAAATTTGAATTTGCAATTATAAAGGGTGTGTTTGGTTTGTGTTTGTAGAATAGTTTTTGAGATAAAAAGTACGAAAACTTATTTGATTTGCCTTTTTTTCAGAAATGATTTTGGAAAAATATTTTGGGGAGAGAGTTTTAAAAAAAGTGATTGATTTGATGTGTATGAGAGAGAGTAATTTTAGAAAGCAGGTAACCAAACAAAATTTGGAGATTTTTTTTAAAAAAAATTGTTTAGTTTGATTACTTTTGAAAATTTGTTTATAGAGAATTTTTTCCAAAATATTTTTTTGAAAAATAAACCAAACAAGACCAAAATTTTTTAAAAATCAAACATATATCTATTTTTAAAATATAATCTTCAAATCACTTTTTTTTTAAATAATTAAAAAAATGAAACCAAATCGGATGAATACCAACCAAATCAAGCAGAATCTTATCAAAGAGAAACAATCAAAGAGTTTGAGGAGAGAGTAATAATTTTGAGATCAGTACAATACCTAGGGGTGTGCATAATATCGCCGAAACCGCCGAAACCGCTAAAGCCGCACCGAACCGCACCGCCAAGGCAAATTCGTTATTATTTGTCAATCGAACCGCCAGTTTTTGGTAAGAAAAATGGCAAATTCTAGTGACACTTTTATCAATCCGCCGGTTTCTATTTTTCTTCCAAATCGCACCGACCCGCACCGCTATTAAATCATGTTTTATAAGATTCTAAAAATTTTTTTTACTTAAGTTTGCTTGTTGTTCTATACCTTAGAATATAGTATTACATTTCTGCTCGAGGGGAATTCAAGATGTCAGTAATCCAAAATAAAGTTGGATTCCAATTCACTTTTCAAGATGCTTAACATCACGGTATCTCTAGTCTTTTTTTTACTCTTTGATTTAAGTTTTGTAATTCGAATTATATTTTTTATAAACCGCCAATCCGCCCGAACTGCCATGGCAAATCCGCCATTATTTGCCAACCGAACCGCCGATTTTTAATAAGAAAAATGGCAAATTCTAGTAACACTTTTATCAATCCGCCACCCGCCATACAATTTCTATTTTTCTCTCAAACCGCACCGACCCGCACCGCGCACACCCCTAACAATACCTACACCATGTGATGCTCTTACAATAAAATTACATGGCGTGTTGGGGAAGTCACGTTTTGGGTTTTCTTTTTTTCTGGCTAAAATAGCATTAAAATAAAAAGTAAGTTAAAATAATTAAATAAAATATCACAGCAAATTTATAATTATTTTAATTTTTTTTTACAAATATCATATTTAATTATAAAAAAATTCAATCATCTTCCCAAATATAATGGCCTTATTTGATTTAACTCTCAAAACACAATTTTTGAAAAAAAATTCCAAAATCACTTTCTCTTTCTTATGCATCAATCAATTACTTTTTTTCACTGCTCTCTTCTTCTCAATCATTTTTTCTCTTACAGATATATACTCAACTACGACAAAATATCAAATCATTCCAAACTTTAAAACTATTTTCAAAATATATAATCAAACAAACTAAAAAAATTTCTAAACTTTCTCCCCAAATTTTTTTGAAAATTTATCTCAAAACAAAAACTAAACACACCCAATTATTTTAACTTACTAAAATAATTAACTTCAAAAACACCACCAGAGTAATAATTACATGTAGAGAGGGATTAAAAAAAAATACAAAAAATAATAAATATTAATAATTAAAATTATAAAGCTTTTTATTATTTTATAATAATTTTTGAAAATACCTTTAGAAAATTTTTCGTTGACTGCTTGTGTCGTTGAAACTATCCTTTCAGAGATTTGCTTTGCCATTTTTTTTTTTTTTTTGGGCTGGAATAATTACATCGATTGATGTCAGGAAAAAATATAAATTAATAAAAAAATTATAATTATAATTATTAATATTTATAAATTTTTTCATTGATTTATAATTATTTTTTTAATATACCACTGATGTAATTTTTTCCTTTTTTTAAAAAAAAAAATCTTTATCATCCTAATATATAAAAAAAATTCACTGATGCAATTTTTTCCCTTTTTTAAAAAAAAAAAAAATCTTACTAATGGCATGCTATCAATAAAAATTACAATGTAAAAATATTTATGATCCTAATATATATTTTAATTGCAGCATATTGTCTCCAGTTTAAAAAGCAATCGTACTGTAAAGGCTCGTAGAATTTACCACGAATCCTAACTTGATAATTCAAACCACTTTCTTTATATCACAACGTATACATCATTTATGAAAAAAATCAAATTAATCCCATATTTTATATTTTTTATATATTTTTGTTGGCTATTTTTTATATAAATTTTTTTATCATTAACAACTCTTGTACACAGTATGGGGTGTGAGCCCACCCAATAAGTGTGTTTAAAATATAAATTTTAATTTTAAATTGAAAATTTATGTTTTATATTATTTAAGTGGTGAAAGTATTTTTTATTAAGTCAGTAGTCATAAGTTCAAGTCTTGTGACTTTCTTGTAATTATTATTTTTTTTGTCAGATGGAAAAATTGACACTTCAAACAAGGATACAGGAAGATAAGAAAATTCATGAAAACTGACTTGTTTACTTTTAATAATAATGTAGATTTTTATATGGTATGTATGATGAGTCTTATTATATTTTAAATATAGTGAATTATATATATGATATAATTTTTATTCTATAAATATATTATAAAATAAAATAAAATAAATTAATTCGATGATAAATATTGTGGTAAATACATTGACCATCTTTCAGATTTAAAAAAAAAAATAAATAAAAAATACAATAAGTGTTCGTTTGGGAACTGGGTTAATTTTTTGACTTTTTGATTATTTTAGCCTGGAGCTAAAAAGCCTCATTTGGGAAGGGCATTTTAGCTTTTTTGACTTTTTGTGAAAGAAAAAATGTAATAATTATGAGTTGAATGTGATGTTTTGTCTTATTGAGCTAAAAAAATCTATTTTGTCTTTTTGTGGCTAAAATAATTCCAAACTCAACCCAACCCATCTTCTCAAACAGAGGCTAAGTCTTACAACTTTGATATAATTACATTGAGTTCTTTTAAGATTTTAATTTATATAACAATTGGTGTCAATTTAATTAGAAATTCATTAATCGTATGAATAAAAAAATAATAATGTCGTTTCTTTTATAAGAAATATGCATTATTGTTATATTTTCACACCATCTGCATTATTTTTTGCCTCTTTAACCTTAAATATTAATAATTAGGGTAAACTACCAATAGGTTATAATAGTTTGACTTAATTCTCATCAAGTTTTATTAAAAATAAGTCTTGGTAAAATTGTTGCTAAAAATAATTTTTTTGTGATAATTTTTTATATATGTCGCTAAAAATTGACAATTAGTGGCTTTTTTTATCATGATTTTTAAAAATTGTCGCTAAAACTTACAATTAGTAACGTTTTTTAATGACAAATTTTTCTCATAAGACCTATTAGACAATAAATTCACTTATTAGGACTTACACATAAGTACCCCTAATAATTAAAATTGTGTAATTATGTCAAAATTATGGATGTTATTATATATTTTTCCAAATCTGAAAAACAAATCAGTGTAATTTACCCTAAATATTAGATCTCTATAGAATAATAATTAAAGTAACGGTTTTAGATTTTTAGAAATTCAATCCGAACTTTAAACGGTAGTTACACAAAAAATTAAGGTCAAATTACAAAACACTCCCCAAGGTTTAAACAAAATATAAAAAAAGGTTACTATTAGTACTTAACTAATTTCTTTAGACTCTCCATTTATTTGAACCCCCATCCACCTAAATGAGCCTCTCCATTTTCTTTTTGAATCCCTACCTTAATTCCAACTATACCCCTTATCTTTTGAATCCCAACTTTTCTTTGTAATGTTCTTACTGCGGGTAGGCCCTTCCTGCCAGCAATTCTCTCTCTCTCTCTCTCTCTCTCTCTCAGCTAATCCTCCATAGTCATCTTTGTCTTCGCAATCATCAATTTTACTTGTACGCTTCAATTCTTCGCTCGATTTTGCTTCGTCATTGTCCCATCCAATGGTTTGAACTTGAAACAGTAGTCGATCGGTAACAACTCATTTTGCTAATCTCGCTTTTCAGTTTTTTCGATCATTCTTTTTAAGCTATTTTAGGGTTTTGACTGTGAATTTGAAATCATAAACTACCCCCTCTCTCTTCATTGCGGCCTTCTTTTCCGTCACTGCTTCCATCCCTTCCTTCGGCTTCGAATTGCTCAATTTTGTTGCCTCTAGGGGTGAGCAGCGGATATATTGATCCGCCAAAACTGACCGAACCGAACCGAACCGAACCGCCGCATTTTGAACGGATGCGTGATGACGAGCGGACGGTTGTAGATTGATTTTCTCCAATCCGCCAATCTGGCGGACGGATGGCGGATTTGAGGTTCCTTTGGCCGCAACCGAACCGCCAAACCGCTAGCACCCTTAATAATTTATAAGACTTTATGTTTTCAATTTGTTTAAATATTCAGTTTGTGTTTTCAATAGAAAAAGAGTTTAAATATTCTGTTAAAAAAAAATAATTCAACTTGAATATATTTTTTGAATTGAAAAAAATAAACGTATTATGTATCTATATTTTTTGGTTTTTAAATCTAACTCTAAAAATAATAAATGAAAAATATGATATATGCTGGTTGGTTTTTGTTTTCAAAAATAGATATAGATGTAACAATACAACATACAATCTCTACTATTGTTCTGTTCATAGTTTTGGTGGTTTGAATTGTTTTTATATTTTAAGAACCACAGATTGTAATACTTGATGTGGATGAGGCATGTTGTGATTGTAATATGTGAGTGATGGATGCAGTGATTGTGATATTCTAAAATTTTAAACTTTCTTTTTTTGGATGAGGCATGCAGTGATTGTAATATTTTTTTAAGTCATTCACTGTAATATTTTTTTTTTTTTTTTTTTTTGAGGAAGTGGACAAGTTGAATTATATTTAAAATTTATAAAATTTTAAACCGCCAAACCGCTAATCCGCCAGATTAGCGGACGAATGCAAATTGATTTTCTCCAATCCGCCAATCTAGCAGATGGATGGCGGATTGGAGCTTCCGTGGCCGCAACCGACCCGCTTCCACCCCTAGCCTCTACCCCATCGTTTCCCTTTGGTTTCGACTCTTCCTCCTCCGCCCCTACTACCATCGTCGCTTCATCGCCATTTGGGACTCCTAGTTTGTTTGGGTCGCCTTTGACTACAAACTTGTTCGGATCTACTAGGGTTTGTGGATGTAGACTTGCTAGGGTTTTGGGCTAGGAGAACTAGTCGAAGGTGAAGGAGACAGTGCCAAATGAGCGGGGTGACGCCGATAAAAGATGCGGGAGTATTGATAGAATTAGGGTTGGGGTTTCGGAAATTAGGGTTAGTGGGTTAGAAATGAGGGTTAAAATGGAATTTTATTATTGGGCAAAATTGGAATTAAAAAAATAGAAGAGAGGGGTCCAAAGAAATAAGGAAAGTGTTAATAGCAGCCCTCATATAAAATATCTCTTGTGTTTTCAAAAATTACAAAATACCTCCCATCAAATAACTACATTAACAGAGTAGTAAATTTAGCAAAGGGGTGTTTAGTTTCAATTTTGTGGATTCAATTTTCTAGAAATTAAGTTTTTGTATTTTTCGTGTTTTTTTATTTTTAGTGAACATTTTAAAATTTTAAGCATTTTTTTTTACTTTTTTAGATGCACCTTATTTAGATATATCTAAAAAGTAAAAATATTTGTAAAAAAATCAATAAATACACAAGAATACGAAAAATGTACTGAATTCTCGTAATTTTTTTTAATATATTTTTAGTATTTAGTGAATTTTCTAAAGATTTTTTTTACAAATATTTTACTTTTCAAGTGTATTTTATGTCAAGTATATCTAAAAATTAAAAAAAAAAATTACTTAAAATATTAAAAAAAATTCAGTAAAAAAAAAAAGAAAAATAAAAAAATTTAATTTTCTAAATAATGAATCCTAAAAATTCAAACTAAACAAATGACAATCTGTGAAAAGAAGTGATGTCACGTTCGTTCCCCTTTGAAAAAACAAAGGGGGAATTACATGTGGATGGCATAAAGAAAAAAAAAATTATAAAAATATGAAGGTGTAAGTCACTCTATGATATGGTGCAAATAAAAAGTTGCAGCCCGTCCATATTTATGTAAAAAATCTAACTTCCACCGGTATGTAATTCCCTAATAACAAATTGTACTTTGAATGACAAAATTACACTTTTGTCCATTAACTTTGAATCTATATTACATTCTCATGATATTCCAGATCATTCTACATTGGGTAAATTACACTTATACCCTTGAGGTTTGGATTTAATACATATCATCCCTTGATATTTGAGAAATTACACTAGCCCCCTGTCATTGTAATTATTTAGACGGAATAAAAGACATTAAACTCATGCACTCTCTCTTTTATTGCTTTGTTTTACTTCTTTTGTTTTTTATTTTTATTTTTATTTTTATTTTTTTATCAATGTAATTTCCTCTATTTTTCTACTAGGAGTTGTTGCTTTTAATATAAACAGGAGGTTTGTGAAATGAGACTATAAATCATAAGGGTGGAAATGTAATTTCCAGAACGTTAGGGGCGAAATGTAATTGGACCAAACATCATAGGGTGTCAGTGTAATTTACGTTTATACATTTCATCTCTAAACTATTCAGGAGAAGATGACAAACGAGAAGGAAAGATTATTTGGTGCTCCTGGAACGTCACGTGATGATACTCTTTACCAATAAAAAATTCTCATGCCACCTCATATTTTCTAATAATTTAACACAAAATCGTGAGTCACACTTCCTCTGCCAATCACATCACCCTTGGAATATCACCTGGCAGTGCTCCAAGACCAACCATTAAATTCTCGAAAGGAAGAGAATGTACTGCAAATATTCAAATTAATCAAATAACAAATTAATAACATAAATTGCTTCTTAAAAAAGAATGGCTATGTTTTGTTTGATTTTCAAATTCTTATTTTAGAAAATTTTTCTAAAAAATAAAAAATTAATTTGGTGAAAAAAATAAAAAATACTTATAATTTTTATATTATTTTATCTTTTGAGAGGTTAAAAATAAATTTTAAAATATTTTTTTAATATTTATTTTTATCAAATTAATTTTTATTTTTTTAAAAAAATTCTGAAATTTTTTTCAGAGAAACAGAAACACTCCACCTGTTTATTCAACCTCCTTATAAATTTGTTTCGTCTACACTTTTTTACTTGTGCTTTTCTTTGATAATGGAAAACAATGGAAATGAGGTTTTTGATATATGTAAGAATCAGCTCCAACGGCTACACGTCCACAAGTTCAGATCCTCTGTCGGGGTTTCCTATGGTGATTTCAAAACGACGTCGTTTGATAATTTTTTTTCCCCTCCCCAATTTCCCTTCAGTTTTTCTCTCTCTCATTTGTTCTAGAACCTAACCCATCTTTGAGAGAGACAAACAAAGGAGGGCGGAGGCGGAGACAAAACGCAGAGGGCGGCCGATGGTCACTCCGACGGCGACGCGAGGAGAGGCGGCGACGAGGTCATTCTCAAGATCAACTCTGAAAGGGAAAGAGAAAACCCAGAATCTATTTGGTTTCCATGGAAACCAGGAACAAAGCTTGCTTATTATTTTTTTTGAACAGCATTATTAAATTTTTTTTGAACAGCACAAAGCTTGCTTATTAATGAGTAATTTACTGTTTTTGTTTTCAAATTAAATGAAAATGGACAAGAAAATAAGAAAATCTTGGAAAGAAAAAAGAGAAAAAGAGTGGATCTTTGTTGATAGACCAAAAGATTTAAGTGTGAAATAGTTGAAGACAGAGAGAGAGAGAGAGTAAGATAGATGGGTAGACCACCTTCCTGTGATAAAGGTCCAGCCATGGACTCCAGAAGAGGACTTCATCTTGGTGTCTTACAAGTTACATACAAGAAAATGAGCTTAGGAAATTTCTTAAAAATTTTCACTAGTGGTTGGTTTGGTCATTGAAGAGGTATATTTAACATCTTATCCAACTCATGCTCGCTGTCGTCGCATCGCCACTGCTGCCTCGCCGCCGTCGCATCGCCGCTGCTCTTCATCTCTCTGTTTGTTAGGATTGTGGTCTCTCTAAAATTTGAGAGATGATAGAGAAAAGAGAAGACTGAAAAAAAATAAAATCAAAATCAAAATGACGTCGTTTTGAAAGTGTTGCAGGAATTACTGCAGGTTAACACGGCCGAGGATTCGGACTCCAGGTCCACCAGCTATTTTTATGTGTTAGGTCCATTTTTAAATTCATTGACAACTCAGGTAAACACCAATATTATATTCTTTAATTTATTATTTTTAAATGATTATTATTGATGTGATATTGAAATTATACCTCTACATGATTAAATATTTAATAAATTAAAATTTGACACATTATTAAGAGTGACTTTTAAGGGCTTGGGATCTTCTATTCCTATACATGTTCCCATCTTCTGTACCAATTTCTCTTAGACTGCCACGTGTATATAGTTAAATCTCAACCATTAAAGTGAATACACACTCTCTCTACATGTATATCTAGTGAACCAGACTTCATCTTCGACTTCTCTAAGTAGCCGTGGGCAAACTTTGGCTGACCTGTCACCACCACTCTCACCAACCAGACCTTCGTCCTACCTCACTCTAGAAATATCCCTCTACTGGGAGTCACTCTCTTCTAGTTCCTTCTATCTCTATCTAAATTTCGTTGAACAAAAACATTTACACAGTTTTCCAACATCTACATTACCAGATTGTGATTGGTGATGAAAATATAAAATTTCATTTGTATTCATTGGGCTTAACGAGTTCGGAGGGTACGCGTTGGTACTTAGTAATGATGGAGTTTATATTATTGTTCAATCTGATGCTTATATACTCTTATTTATGATCAATTCTTTTACTATGATTCTTGGAGATTGTTTTTCACTTGGGACTGAGATTTCAAAGGAGATGAAAGTGATGATAGTTCGTCGGCAACGATGTTAGGAGCTGAAGAATGGAATGGGTTCACCAGAAAAGTATAGAGAGAGACAGGGAGTTAAACCAAGGATTGAGATTTAACTATAGACACGTGGTAATTTAAGAAAAATTAGTACAGAAAATGGAGACAAGATATAGAAACAGAGGATCCAAAGTCATTTTTAAAGGTGATAAATCTTAAGTTAGGTTATTTAAATTTAGAATAATGTTTGGTAGCTCGAGAGTTTGCCCCCTCCGAATCCCCCTAATGCCCAAAACGACGTCGTTTTGGGCATTAGCCTTTTTTTTTTCTTTTTTTCTTTTTTCCCTTCCATTTTCGAGTCTTCTTCCTTCCATTTTCGAGTTTGCAGAGGGAGAGAAAGAGAAGAGAGAAAGAGAAGAGAGGGGAAGAGGAGGAGAGAGGGAGAAAGCTCGCCGCCGATCGTCGCGTATGCCTCCGCCGTCGCCGATCGTCGCAGCAGCAGCTTGTCGCCTCCGCCCCCCGCCTCCTCCTTCCCCGAATATTATGCCCTCTCCAGTCCCTCCTCCTCCTCCTCCTCCTCCTCCTTCCTCCTCCTCCTCCTCCTTCTTCTCTGATCTTCCTTCTTCTTCTGCAAAAAAAAAAACAAAAAAAAAACAAAAAAAAAAACAAAAACGGCGTCGTTTTTGATTAGGGGGATTCCACCGGGGGGGTAGCTTTCGAGCTACGTAGCATTGCTGTTAAATTTAAGGTAAATTATAAATATATCCTTTGAGATTTGCTTAAAATACAAATTACTTCCTAGTGTTTGAAAAATTACAAATGCCATCATGTCAGAATTTTTTTATTTAATAGAATTAACTGAAAAAATAAAATTTCTAATTATTCTCCTATATAATAATAAAATTATTTGAATTATTAATTGAAATAAAATTTTAATATCATTACAAACTGTTAATTAACTTTATAATTTATTAATAAAAATGTCTATTTATTATGAAATTAAAAACTTTAAGGTACATAATATAATTTTCAAAATTATAAAAAATAATTCATAATTTAAGTAAACTTTAAGCCTTGTTTGGGTTAAACTATATAAGTGCATTTTTTTTTGCATAAGTGCACTTATTTGGGTTACATCAATCAATATCTCCTCTTTATTTTTCTACACATCTTTTTATAAAAAGTTAAAAAGTATACTTATTTAGAACATCTGAGGGTAAATGAGTCTATGACAGCTATAAAGCTCTTTTGGATAACAACTCTGCTGGGTAGCTCGAAACTTACAACCCTGAATGACTCGAAATATTTTCGTGAAACCCAGGCACTTGTTAAACAAAAACAAAAGAAAAGAGGGAGGAAAGGAGGGAAAGAGAGGGGAACTAGACCTAGCACAGAGCAGAGCACTCCTCCAGTTGGAATCTTCATTGACGACCACGACAACCACCAACCTGGGTGTTCACCGACGAAAGTCGCTGACCATCAAGACCACCGTCCACTCTGTTCGGAATCTCCACCATCATCTCTGCCATGGCAAATTCCATAGCATTGGAGGTTGTTTTTGTTTCACCCAAGACCATATCCTATACTCACATATTGACATTTCATTATAAAGCAAAAGATATTAGTACCATGAACAAGACCTAGCATAAAGAATTACTGAATGAATGAATTTCATCATCTCTGCCATATTTTGTATTACTGAATGAATTTCATGACTTGCCATATGGGAAAGTTCTTGTGCTTAATGGCATTGTTCAGTTGACTGAGAAAGATGAATGTGTCTATGAGGAGATGATCACTCATCTTCCCCTTTGTTGAATTCAATCCCCCAAAACTATAATTTTCATAAATCATAGGTTCCATAGTTCATGATGAGTTTATTGTTTCTATTTTTATTCAAATTTAATTTCAAATGACATATAGCCATACTTAGAATATTGAAATTATAATGCAATTAAGTGCGAGGAACCTTTTGAATCCATAACAGCTTTTTTTTTTTTTTTTTTCTTTGCTTTTTCTTTTATTCTAGTTGAACTTTAATAGGCATATGTACTTAGAGATACATTTGAAGTTAAATGTCTAACTACACATGAGGAAAAGGAACCAAGTTGTCTCTTTAATACCATACTCTGTTTTTCTTCATTACAGGACGCATGGTGGTGGTGGTTTTCCTTCATTCCGGTTGAGAGGAGTTTCTGCGTTGGATGAAAGGAGTTTTTTGGCTGTCAGATGAGTCGGATGCGTCGAATCGAATATCCGCGTCGGAGATGAGTTGAAAGGCCGTCGTTTGCGTCGAAGATGATGAGAGCGATAGGGTTCCGAAAATGAGAGAGAACAATATTTGGGTATGAGAGACAGAGTAGAGGAGATATTGATATTAATATATGTAGGCACGTGAGTCCCACGGATTGGGGCCATTCGAGCCTAGGACTGCAAACGAACCGAGCCGAGTCAAGCCGAGCTTTGTTGAGCTCAAGCTCGGCTCGGCTTGATAGATATTTTTAAAATATTATTTATATTATTTAATATATAAATAATGTATTATTTATATATATATATATATATCTATTTGTTATATAATTTAAATAAAAATAAACGAGCCGAGCTTATGCGAGCTCGAGCTCGGCTCATTTACTAAACGAGCCTAATATTCAAGCTCGAGCTCGGCTCATTTACTAAACGAGTCGAGCCGAGTCAAGCCCTTAACGAGTCGAGCTGAGCTTGTTGATGAACAGCTCGGTTCATTTGCAGCCCTATTCGAGCCCAAACTTTCGAGCTACAAAACATTTGTCAACAAGATTTTTTTAAACAATTTGACAGCTACTTCATAGTACGGGTTAATTGAAATGCGACTGTAAACGTCGTGGATGCGATATAATTTTTAAAATTAAAAAGTATGTTATATGTTACATTCGTTTGAGATGTGACTTGACATTTTAATTTTTTGATTTTTTGGCTATTAGTCTGAGACTAAAAAATTTCGTTTGAGATAGATTTTTTAGTTTTTTCTTAACTTTTATGAGAGAAAAAAATAAAATGATTATGATTTGGATATGACATTTTGTCTTATTAATTTTTTAGTTTATTTTATCTTTTTGTAACTAAAATAACTTAAAAAAACCCATGTCGAAACATAACCTTTGTTTAAACCTCGAGGGGTGTTGATAATTTGCCCAAAAATGAATAGAAAAGGATATGACAAATTTTGATTTTATTAGTAAAGCAAAAAAATTATTAAGATGATTATTTTTGGGTAAATTACAAATACACTCCTGAGATTTGCTTAAAATATGAATTGCCCCCTGTAGTTTGAAAAATTACAAATACCTCCCTATCAGAATTTTTTATTTAACAGAATTAATTGAAAAAGTGAAATTTCTAACTGTTCACCTATACAATAATAAAATTATCTGAATTATCAATTGAAATAAAATTTTAACATTACTAAAAACTATTAATTAACTTGATGATTTATTAATAAAAGGACCTATTTGTTATGAAATTAGAAATCTTGAAGGGTATAATGTAATTTCTAAAACTACAAGGAGTAATTTATAATTTAAGTAAACCTCAAGGGATGTATTTGTAATTTACCCATTATTTTTTAAAAAAATATCATTACTACATCATTTTTATCATAAATTTTATATAAAATTTTACATTAAAATTTACATCTTAAGTGATATTATGTAACACCCCGCCTTTTTATTACTCGGATTCCATTACCAAACCATTATTATATATTCAATTTCAAAAATAACATATGAAAACTCTTTATATTTACAAGAACACATGAATAAAGATTCTTTCATCCGAATATAAGATGAATGCAACAAGAGTTATAATTAAATAAATTGCCCGTAGGCTTACATCTTTTAAACTAAGAGGAAGGATTTAACCCTTTTACATCAATGGCATTCCGTCCACAAATAAAAGACCCCGTAGCCAACAGGTAAAGAAGATCCATGACCTTGAAACACTTCTCAACGTTCACCTGAAAAAGGATTGGCAACATGGGATGAACATAAAGTCCAGTAGGGATCTCAACATGATCCTAAACAATAACAACTTATAGATAGCTATGATCATGAATGGTTAGTCTCATACTATATAAATAATGTGACGGTTTATACAAAAATATACGTACATAAGAACTTTTCTCAAAATCATTCATTTCATTCAATAACGTAAGCGATTCACTTTTCTTTCTTCTTGTTACCTTTTTCCAAGATTCATATGACAATAACAAATTCCTAAAAACAATTTCACAAAGCCCATTACGTTTTCTCTCATTTTTCGGTTTTACACCTGATTTGCTTTTTCAAAACATGTTCACAAGTATCTGATGTCCTTCACATTATTCACAATCTCAATACAGTACTTATGTCTGTTTCCAACACATTCATATCTATACATGTATACCTTTAGTACAAAAAGAAACAACAAGCAACCAACAACTATCTACTCAACAAATGAGGCAACTCGGCCTTCCAAAACCATAACCATCATAACCCATAATATACTTAGATACACTGAGACAATAATGATAAATAAGTTCTGCTCTACCTACCTTAAGCACGGTAAGCTAATGATACATCTTTCTACAATGAAATGCTAATTTACCAGACATCGGGTAAAAGGTAATGGTACCTCTGCCAAGTTCTCCAGGCGCTAGCTGGAAGGTACTGGTACCTCTCATTCTAAACGCAGCCAATTCGCTAGGTGCTAGCTAGAAGGTAATGGCATCTCCCATTTTCAGCGCAGTATAGGGGTGTGCGCGGTGCGGTTCGAGCGGTTTGAGAGTAAAATTACAAACCGAATGTCGGGTTAGCGAATTGGCGGATTGACAAATAGCGATTTGTGCGGTTTTTGGCGGATTGGCAGATTGAAGAATATTCTAACTAATTATCATACATTTGCATAATATATAATACTAATTTGTATAATATTTTTTAGATACATAACACAAAGTAATTTTACAAAATATGTTTCATATATATAACCAATAATTTGTAATAAATTTCATATTTTAAATCTTTTTCACACTCATTTGTACATTGATATTTCATTGAAAGTTAAAAAATATATGTGTTTTGTAACGCCCTCAAAAATAGTAACATTAAACCCATCAAATAAGACATGCATTGATATATTAAAATACCCACATTCTCTTATACATCGGAGTCTCATACAAAAGTATTACATGTTAACAACAAAAGCAAAATGCCTTACAGGCTTACAGCTTTCCAAGTCAACACTTGGTTACAACAAAAGAGTTCTAACTCGTTTACACATAAAGCCCTTGGCTTGAAGTTACATGTAATACATCAAAAGATACGACAAAAGTATGTCCGCCTCTAGCCTCCCAAGCTATGTCCTTAGAGGTGGCATGCTACCTGTACCTGAAAATGATATTCCCATATAGGGTGAGCCACAGCCCAGTAGAAATACACTAAACCAACCATGAACAATGACTAAAAGATTAGCAATTGATAGATGGTCAACACTGATACATTCACATAAATCACATATTTATGTCTTACGACTTATGAGTCCAAGTTACCTTTCATTTTCCCTTTTTCAACAGATAAGCATAATAGCTCTATCATCGTTTCAATAGATATGTATAAAAACTATATCCCACATTCACAGATAAGCATATAAGCTATATCCACATTCTACAACAGATATGTATAACCACAATATCCACAGATAAGCATATAAGCTATATCCACACTTCACAAAGATAAGCATATGAGCTCTATCTTCACTTCTCTAGACAAGCATATGAGCTGTATCTACGGAGTTCATCCCCTATCTTCTCCCAACACTATCCGGTTTAGAGGTACATCCCCTATCTTCCCCTAAACCGCGGAGTACATCCCCCATCTCCTCCTCTACACACAACGTATACAAACACATTGGTTCTATATACAATCATTCAATACATACAATTAATGTATTCTATTAACCGTCAAGTTCCATGACACATTCCGTTGATTAGTTTTCGTTTGCCTAATCATCATGCATTGTCTACAACAATCACGACTATCCTCCACCGATAGCCCAAAGCAGTTATTTCTAAACAGAAAATAAATGCACAATGGATATTCAATCAACATTTCATTTCCTCATTTCTCACAATTAATTATCCCAATTAATTAAACAATGTAATTAGGTCAATTCCCATAATTAACATTTCAACCCTTAGGTCTCATTTTCATCAATGATTTAACATTTATTCCATTCCTCTATGCCAAACATGCATCTAGGTTTATTATGAATAAAACCCCAACTTTTGTAAAATTACACAGAAGCCCCAAACTTTCACGAAATTACCAAACAAACCCCAACATCTCAAAATACCAAAATTTAAAGACAAAATCCATAGAGAGGAGTAGGATATCCCTACCTCGAAGTTTGAGCCAAGACGGAGATGAAGACTCGAAGATCAACGTGTTCCAAATCCCACATTTTTCAGATTAAATCAAAGCTCTCAACGCCCTCTATCTTTTTAACAAAGGCTCTAGGCTAGATTCACACTCTAGGGAGATCAAATCTTAGAGAGAGTGTAAGTTTAGAGAGAGAGGGTCTCGGATCTAGGGTTTGATCAAAAAAAGAAGTGAAAAACTGAAGTTCAAAATCGCTACTGCCTGCTGATATAAAACACGCTCGCTCGAGCGAAGACTTGGTCGCTCAAGCGACCAGACACAGAAAACTCTCGCTCGAGCCAAGAACCAAAAACTCAAACCTTCAGGTCTGCAACCAGAAGCACGCTCGAGCGACAAACCTCTCGCTCGAGCGAAGAACAAACCCAGACCGCTCGAGCCAAGAATAGCTCGCTCGAGCCAAGAAATACAACCCTCAGGTCCAGAAGCAGACGCCATCGCTCGCTCGAGCGAAGCCACTCTGGCTCGACCCACCAGACACAAACTCAACTCTCGCTCGAGCGACCAACTCCTCGCTCGAGCGAAGGTCCAAAAATCTGGGCAGCAGCACTAGGCTCCCAAACACAACCAACCTGTAACAAACCTACCCAACACATCCTATAACTCAATATACAAAGTAAAGAGGATGCAAACTAGATAATAAACAACTACCAACATCCACGGACACGTGTCCGGATCACTGTAAAACAAGGGTAAACCCGGGATCGCTATAACCTCCCCCCCTTAAAGAATTTCGTCCCCGAAATTAAGCATAAGTTTGCAAAAACAAGTTTTTCTCCATTTTAAACAATGTTATACTAACATTCAACAATTCGACCCATTACCGGTCACCCCCTCCATTTAACAAGAGGCATCTCACAATATGTAAACAACATATGTACTTTCAACCTGCATCAACATTATGCATTATCTTTCCAATTTCAACAATATAATCAACATATATAATGTTACATCCAACTTCCATATGAGGCAAGTTCTAAAACATACTTCCAATAAACCAAAACATTTTCAATGTTTCACAACTTAAGACATATATGAAAGCTCTTAAGTTCAACAATTGTTTAAAAATTAAATACAAAATTACATATCAACAAACAAGTCCGGATATTTCTCACGGAATTCCAACTCACGTTTCCAAGTGGCCTCCTCCACTCCGTGATGTTTCCACAAGACTTTCACCAAAGGAATGGTCTTGCCACGCAGGACCTGATCCCGCCTATCCAAGACCCAAACCGGTCTCTCCTCATACGAGGCATCCTCATCTACCTCTAAATCAGTCCAATCCAACACATGTGATGGATCTGGCTCATACTTCCGAAGCATACTCACATGAAACACGTCATGCACTCCGGACAACTGCGGCGGTAAGGCTAACCGATAAGCAACCTCGCCAATCCTTTCAAGGATCTCAAAAGGACCAATAAACCGAGGGGATAGCTTCCCACTCTTCCCAAACCTCATCAGGCCTCGCCTAGGTGATATCTTCAAAAAGACATGATCACCTACCTCAAACGCCAAAGGCCTCCTCCTACGGTCGGCATAACTCTTTTGTCGACTCTGGGCTGTAACAAGCCTCCTACGGATAAGCTTAACTTTCTCCGTCGTCTCCCTAACCAACTCCGGACCCAACAAAGGTGTATCACCCACCTCGGCCCAACAAACTGGAGACCTACACGGTCGGCCATACAAGGCCTCAAACGGTGCCATACCGATGCTAGACTGAAAACTGTTGTTGTAGGCAAACTCTACCAATGGCAAGTGCCTCTCCCACGTCCCACTAAAGTCCAGGACACAACCCCGAAGCATATCCTCAAGGATCTGAATAGTACGCTCGGACTGCCCGTCAGTCTGAGGATGATAAGCCGTACTAAAGGTCAACTTAGTGCCCAAGGCACTCTGCAAACTCTGCCACAACCTAGCAGTAAAACGAGGATCTCTATCTGAGACGATCGTCACTGGGACCCCGTGCAATCTCACTACGTCCCGAATATACAAATCGGCGAGATGATCCACCGAATCTCTCACGCGCATAGGAATAAAGTGCGCCGATTTAGTCAACCGGTCTACAACCACCCAAATAGCATCACTACCCCGCTGAGTCCTCGGAAGACCCACAACGAAGTCTATAGTGACATGCTCCCACTTCCACTCGGCAATAGGCAAGGGTTGCAACAAACCCGCTGGCCTCTGATGCTCGGCCTTCACTTGCTGGCAAGTAAGGCACTTCGATACGAAAACAGCCACATCTCTCTTCATACCCCGCCACCAAAACTGGCGACCCAAATCCTGATACATCTTAGTACCTCCCGGATGCACCGCAAGGCGCGAATGGTGAAACTCTCGGAGTACTTCCTCTCGGCAAGACTCCGGTACAAACAAACGGTCTCGGTATCTCACACTCAGGTCGGGATACACCGTCAAGCCCTTTTCAACTTTCCCACTGGAAATCTTCTCTCGGATGGATTCTACCTCAAGGTCACCTCTCTGTGCCTCTAACACTCTAGTCACAAGTGTAGGCTGCACAACAACAGAAACAAGGCCGCAGCCTCAACAGATTCGCCCAGTAGCAAATCAAACTCACCAAGTGCTCCTAACATCTCCCATTCCCGGATGGCTATACAAGCTACATCACTAATGGATTTCCTACTGAGGGCATCGGCCACAACATTGGCCTTTCCCGGATGATAGTGCAACTCAAAATCATAATCCTCGATGAACTCCATCCACCTTCTCTGCCTCAAATTCAAGTCTTTCTGTGTAAACAGATACTTCAAACTCTTGTGGTCCGAGAACACCTCGAACCTCTCACCATAAAGGTAGTGCCTTCAGATTTTCAAGGCAAAGATCACAGCCGCTAACTCTAGGTCGTGTGTGGGGTAATTCTTCTCGTGTATTTTCAACTGACGTGAGCCATAAGCTACCACTTTCCCTTCTTGCATCAACACACAACCCAAACCCTGTCGTGAGGCATCACAATAAACCGCATAACCCAACCCTCTCTCCGGAATAATCAATACCGGAGCGGTGGTCAGTCTAACTTTCAGCTCTTGGAACGACTTTTCACAAGTCTCACTCCACACAAACTTGACTCCCTTCCGAGTCAGTCTAGTCAACGGTGACGCTAACCTGGAGAAATCTTTCACAAACCGACGATAATACCCAGCCAATCCCAGAAAACTGCGGATCTCAAACACACTCTTAGGCTGTGCCCAATCTTGCACTGCCTCAACCTTGGATGTATCAACAGACACCCCTTCCCCGGATACCACGTGGCCTAAGAATTTGACTTCCCTCAGCCAGAACTCACACTTCCTAAACTTGGCATACAGCCTATGGGCTCTAAGCAACTCAAGCACTACTCGTAAGTGTTCCTCGTGCTCCTCCTCTGAAGGTGAATAGATAAGGATGTCGTCCACAAAAACGACTACAAATCGGTCTAAGAACTCCCGGAAAATCCGGTTCATCAAGTCCATAAAGACTGCCGGTGCATTGGTAAGCCCAAATGGCATTACCAGAAACTCATAATGGCCATACCGCGTACGGAATACCATTTTCGGAATATCCTCTTCCCTGACCCTCAACTGGTGGTAACCCGATCTCAAGTCTATCTTAGAGAAACAACGGGAACCCTTCAACTGGTCAAACAAATCATCTATACGGGGCATAGGGTACTTATTCTTAACCGTAGCCCGATTCAACTTCCGGTAGTCTATACACAATCTCAAGGCACCATCTTTCTTTTTAACAAAGAGGGCCGGTGCTCCCCACGGCGAAACACTAGGGCGAACAAAGCCCTTATCGAGCAATTCCTGGAGCTGAACTTTCAACTCAACCAACTCTGCTGGAGCAAAACGGTAAGGTACCATAGAAATCGGCGCCGTGCCGGGCACTAAATCAATAGAGAACTCTATCTCTCGGTGAGGTGGCAAACTAACAAGATCTTCGGGAAACACATCCGAATACTCACAAACCACCCTCGGCAACACAAGCTGGGTCTCACCACTCTCACCACTCTCAAAGCTGGCAAGTAGACTACTAAGCTCACTTCGCCCTCGCGAATCATACCCTGGTGGTAAAACACAACCAACCCGGTCTCCCAAGAAATGGAACCACTCCCCGCTCAAGGTACATAACGTGACCCTCTGGCGGTAGCAATCGATAACAGCCCGGTATGACGATAGCCAGTCCATACCCAAAATAACATCAAAACCCTTCATGGGCATGACAACAAACGGAAAAGAAAGCCTATAGTCGGCGACCTCTATATCACAACCTCTAACACCTTGTTTCAGGATCAACTCACCACCCAAAGGCGATACTACACAAATAGGAGAAGCTAACTGTGCTAACTCCAATTCCAAAACAGATGCAAATGCAGCAGATACAAAAGAATGAGATGCACCCGTGTCTACCAACACATTAGCAACCGAGTTGCAAAACAGAAAAGTACCTCTCACTACCGATGGAGCCGGTACTAAATCCGGCGCGGTAACAGCATACACGCGCCCCGTAGGCCCCTGGTCTACCTGCTCACCTCTCGGAGCAAAAGACTGCCGCACAGACTGGGATGACGAAGCTCCCGGATTGGCCCTCGAGGCCTGCACAGACTGAGCTGGCTGAAAATCCTGCGTCTGCCTAGAACCAGACACTCCCGAAGTGGCACTCAACTGTGGGCAAAACCTCTTCAAGTGCCCAGACTGTCCACACTGATAACAAGACAAGGGCTGCCCCCTGCCCAAACTCTGACTCTGCGGTCTAGCTGAAGAAGAAGCAGCTCTCTGACCCCCACCCTTCAGCGGGCAAACAGAAACCTTGTGACCCAGCTGGCCACACTTGTAACAGGTGAAATCCCCCTGACCACCTCTCCCGGAGCCTGCACTCGGCACTGGGAAGGTCGATCTAGCAACACCACCCTGCGACTGCTGAGGGTTAGAACCCCTCTGCCTCCTACCATCACCCTGGCCATCTTGGCTCCTCTTGGAGCCTCTCTGCCCCTTATCCTCCTCCTGCATCATAATCTCCATATGAGCAGCAGCATCCACTAGGTGTCTATACTCTCGGATGTAAGACCCACCAACTCTCAGCTTGAGGCCCCGCCTCAACTTCCGCTCAAACTCATAGCAACGGCGTTCTTCAGACGCCACCAGTTCAGGTGTGAACCTGGACAGACTAGTAAAGGTAGCCTCAAACTCGGCCACTGACAAGCCCTGCTGATTAAGCCGGCTAAACTGATCCCTTAGCTTCTCCCTAGCCACTGCCGATAAAAACCTCTCCTGGAAAGCATTCACAAACGCCTCCCAAGTACCACCAACACGAGCCTTCTCGTACTTCCACCATTGACCCGCATCTCCCTTCAGTTGGAAAGATGCCAGGGTCACTTTCAGTGCTCCGTCCTCGATGCCAAGCATCTCGAACGTCTTACTCATTTGCTCTAGCCACTCATCAGCCTTCAGTGGCTCCTTCGGATCCCCAATAAACTCGTCCGGATTAGACCGGAAAAACTCCCTCTTCAAGAAGGAAGGCCCTGCCTCGGCTGCCTGATTCTCAGCTCTAAGAATACCCAAAGCTCCTGCTATCTCTCTGGCCAACGCACCCATAGCCTGCTGACCCGCTGGCTCGGCCACATTGGCCTGACCAACTCCCTCCTGTACTGCCGGAATCTCACCCGGTAACGGTACTTCCTGCCTCGCAGGTCTACCACGCCTAGTACCTCTTCCTCGTCCTGACATCCTAATAAAGGTAATACAGAACGTTAGCACATTCACAAATGTGCCAAAACTAAACACTCACGTCCTAGTGCATGGACAATTGTAATTCACTCCACGTAAGCACATAAACACATAAGCACTTACGAATTTCATTTCCGGATAGTGATAGTCCCGAGGCGTTACTAGAGTTCCGGTTAGAAATAGCATTGATCAAGTGCTTTTCCAACAAGACTCCCAGAAACCCAAGGATCCAATCAACATCCTAGAAGTTAAATCCCATACCCATATAGTCACATAAGCATGTTATCAATCAAGCACATAGCATATGATACTACATCTAAGTCTCTGTCAAGCGAGACAAACCCATTGTGATCCTAATCACTTCCCACGTACCCAAAGTATTCGAACCCGGTACGCTCTGATACCAAGTTGTAACGCCCTCAAAAATAGTAACATTAAACCCATCAAATAAGACATGCATTGATATATTAAAATACCCACATTCTCTTATACATCGGAGTCTCATACAAAAGTATTACATGTTAACAACAAAAGCAAAATGCCTTACAGGCTTACAGCTTTCCAAGTCAACACTTGGTTACAACAAAAGAGTTCTAACTCGTTTACACATAAAGCCCTTGGCTTGAAGTTACATGTAATACATCAAAAGATACGACAAAAGTATGTCCGCCTCTAGCCTCCCAAGCTATGTCCTTAGAGGTGGCATGCTACCTGTACCTGAAAATGATATTCCCATATAGGGTGAGCCACAGCCCAGTAGAAATACACTAAACCAACCATGAACAATGACTAAAAGATTAGCAATTGATAGATGGTCAACACTGATACATTCACATAAATCACATATTTATGTCTTACGACTTATGAGTCCAAGTTACCTTTCATTTTCCCTTTTTCAACAGATAAGCATAATAGCTCTATCATCGTTTCAATAGATATGTATAAAAACTATATCCCACATTCACAGATAAGCATATAAGCTATATCCACATTCTACAACAGATATGTATAACCACAATATCCACAGATAAGCATATAAGCTATATCCACACTTCACAAAGATAAGCATATAAGCTCTATCTTCACTTCTCTAGACAAGCATATGAGCTGTATCTACGGAGTTCATCCCCTATCTTCTCCCAACACTATCCGGTTTAGAGGTACATCCCCTATCTTTCCCTAAACCGCGGAGTACATCCCCCATCTCCTCCTCTACACACAACGTATACAAACACATTGGTTCTATATACAATCATTCAATACATACAATTAATGTATTCTATTAACCGTCAAGTTCCATGACACATTCCGTTGATTAGTTTTCGTTTGCCTAATCATCATGCATTGTCTACAACAATCACGACTATCCTCCACCGATAGCCCAAAGCAGTTATTTCTAAACAGAAAATAAATGCACAATGGATATTCAATCAACATTTCATTTCCTCATTTCTCACAATTAATTATCCCAATTAATTAAACAATGTAATTAGGTCAATTCCCATAATTAACATTTCAACCCTTAGGTCTCATTTTCATCAATGATTTAACATTTATTCCATTCCTCTATGCCAAACATGCATCTAGGTTTATTATGAATAAAACCCCAACTTTTGTAAAATTACACAAAAGCCCCAAACTTTCACGAAATTACCAAACCAACCCCAACATCTCAAAATACCAAAATTTAAAGACAAAATCCATAGAGAGGAGTAGGATATCCCTACCTCGAAGTTTGAGCCAAGACGGAGATGAAGACTCGAAGATCAACGTGTTCCAAATCCCACATTTTTCAGATTAAATCAAAGCTCTCAACGCCCTCTATCTTTTTAACAAAGGCTCTAGGCTAGATTCACACTCTAGGGAGATCAAATCTTAGAGAGAGTGTAAGTTTAGAGAGAGAGGGTCTCGGATCTAGGGTTTGATCAAAAAAAGAAGTGAAAAACTGAAGTTCAAAATCGCTACTGCCTGCTGATATAAAACACGCTCGCTCGAGCGAAGACTTGGTCGCTCAAGCGACCAGACACAGAAAACTCTCGCTCGAGCCAAGAAGCTCTCACTCGAGCCAAAAACTCAAACCTTCAGGTCTGCAACCAGAAGCACGCTCGAGCGACAAACCTCTCGCTCGAGCGAAGAACAAACCCAGACCGCTCGAGCCAAGAATAGCTCGCTCGAGCCAAGAAATACAACCCTCAGGTCCAGAACCAGACGCCATCGCTCGCTCGAGCGAAGCCACTCTGGCTCGACCCACCAGACACAAACTCAACTCTCGCTCGGGCGACCAACTCCTCGCTCGAGCGAAGGTCCAAAAATCTGGGCAGCAGCACTAGGCTCCCAAACACAACCAACCTGTAACAAACCTACCCAACACATCCTATAACTCAATATACAAAGTAAAGAGGATGCAAACTAGATAATAAACAACTACCAACATCCACGGACACGTGTCCGGATCACCGTACAACAAGGGTAAACCCGGGATCGCTATATGTTTTAACTTTAGCGGAGCGGAGCTGTTCAGTTGGCGGATTATAAATTTTAAAGTTTAAACCGCGGTTAGCGGTTAGAGCGGTGCGGATCGGTGCGGTTTTAGCGGATTAGGCGGTATTTTGCACAGCCCTAGCGCAGTATATGTTACCAATCATCACAACATGACAGAGTACAACCAACAAGTGTAATCCATACACATAAACTATTCAACACAATAATATCATCATCCACCGATGACCAAGGACAAAACCTCTAAATGTATGTATTCAACACACGTATTATAATAATCCAACTCTCATGAGATTTTAAATCCAACAACAACAATAGTAAAATAAAATATTCATAATTCAACCTCAAGTTAATTTCTGAAATTCACATAGTGTTATCATTTTCATTCTTCCATTTCAAAGATCAATTCTCTTATTTTCCTAGTTAACATACTCCACCATTTATCCCAATCCATTCTTTTCATTTCACAAAATTAAATCCATGGATATCAAAGCCACAACCCAACTCAACTTAATATAATCAATCCAAAATAATTCCAATGCTATAGTTAATTCTCCCTTTTAGCTATTAACACATTTGCACAAACCATAATAACAATTTATAAACATTATTTAACTTTGCCCCTTTTTAATTTACCAAGTCAAAACATTAAATTAGGGCTTTTTCTTCTTTCAACATAAACACGCTAGATTACTCCCCAATTAACCCAAACAACAATTAATTTAACAATCTCATTCCCAAATGACAAACCCTAGATCCTTTTTCATGATTTTCAAAGAAATCCATAATGGAAATGATTTTTATGCAATAAAATCTTCCACATATCTATCTATAGATCAGGTATTGGAAAGGAGTAAAGAAACCCTTACCTCAAGATTCGAAGCTCAAGATTTGAAGTTCAAGATGAAGACCCAACTTGAAACTCTAATGAAATCGCAAAACAAGCGATAGAAGTCTTGATCTATTCTTGCTCTTCAACATTCTTAAAAGATTTGGGGTGAATCTTGGGTAAATAGAAGAGAAATCAAGAGTTTGGAAGGTTAGGGTTTCCGGTTTGGAGGATGAGAGGAGAAGAGAGGGAGAAAAATAAAGTTTTTGGGCCAAAAGTCACTTTATAATGTTTGTTAGCGACGTAGTCGCTCGAGTGAAGAAAGCTTGGCTCGAGCGTACAAAAGAAGCTCCTAGAATCTCTGAAAATTGCACAGTTTGCTCGAGCGAAGAAAAGCTCGCTCAAGCGAGCATACTTCCAACACAAAAATACAAAAATTCAAATAGGTATAACTCTCTCGTCCGGACTCCGTTTAGGGTCGTTCTTGTACCCAAATTGAAGCCCCGGAAGTAAGATTTCCAATAGTTCTAACATCACATTAAGATTCAAAGTATGGAGAGAGAAAATGATGAAATAGTGAAAACTACTCAATAGCAATTATTCAAATTTGGAGTTTTTTATTCAATCTCACCCAACCACTATGGTAACACCTCAACCGAAGCTCAAATAACAACTAAGAAGGTTCTCAATCAAGGTAATTAAAGAGTTAAATATAGTTCCATTATAATAGGAAGCACAAAGTGCTACATATTAACATGATGTTTTCCTTAGAAAAAAATAAAAATCCTAAACCCGGCCCGTTTGTTTTTAAAAATAGATGTTGAAAATAATACTGAGGAAAGGATAACAATTATCATATTTGTTTTTGAAATGAATCTCCAGATCCATAGTCAAATGAGGATATTAGCAAAGGCCAAGGAGACTTGGTATTAAAATTTTAATCCCTTAGAAGCTTGAAAAAGATTGTTTTGCCTTGTACTATCTAATTTACTTACTCCACTTGGTTACTGTGGTCTTTCCTCCATTATTATTTTTTTTTAATTCTCACCATTTTTTACTTCTACCATTCTTTATATCAAAATAATTTATATATTAAAATATAACAATATAATACTAAACATTTTATACCCAGAAAAAACAATATATTAAAATAATATACTACCAAAAAATAATGTATTTATGAAATAATTTTTTTAATATTATTGAGAATTGTAAATGCATGGTTCAAACAAATTTGTTTGGTTATAATTTTTAAATTTAAGTTTCTAAAACTCGAGTTTTTTGTTTTTTGCATTTTTTATTTTTAGTGAATTTTTTTAATATTTTAATTATTATTTTTTTTTTACTTTTTAGATACACCTAATCTAGATATACTTAAAAAGTAAAATATTTGTACAAAATATTTTTAAAAATTAATAAATATACAAGAATACGAAAATGTGCAAAATTTTTATATTTTTTTTTGTATTTTTGGTATTTAGTGAAGTTTTTTTTTAAAAAAAAAAATTCAAATATTATACTTTTTAATTGTATTTATAATGATGAATTTCTCTTTGAACAATATGTGAAATGATATGGAGCTATTCAATTTCTGTATGTAATAAATATTTTCCTTTAATGTTGAGCAAGTTTATATAGAGGCCTTGGTAGAGTAATATGAAATATTTGTATATTTTACAAAATTGAGCTAGAGCCAAGATGTGAGTTTTCCAATTGATAGAAGTGGCCCATTTCCACAATTTTGTGTGGCAACCAAACCTTCTTGATCATGCACTTTTTTCATTCTCATGTTTTGTCATCTTGCTTGTCATGTTTTGGTCTTATTTCTACTTGACTTGATTCAGGAAAGGTTTTATAAAATGATTTTATTCGTCTCATTTGTTTCTTCGTTTTGGTGCAGGTTGCCACTGATGTTGCATCTCGTGGATTGGATGTCACTGGAGTTGCTCATGTTGTCAATCTTGATCTTCCGAAGGTGTACAGGCTGCAAGTTGGTAGCTTCTTTGAAACAATTTTCAAAAATTTGAAATTTTTGTTTTCTGTATTTTTTTTTTTCACTGATTTTTTTTTTAATATTTTAAGCAAATTTTTTTTTTTTTTAAATTCTTAGATACATCTAACATAAATACACTTAAAAAGTATAATATTTTTTAAAAAAAAATCTTTAAAAAAATCATTAAATACCAAAAATATTTAAAAAATAAGATAATTTAATACATTTTCGTATTCTTGTGTATTTATTGAGCCTGTGTTTGGTTGTGTTTTGTAATTATGATTTGAGAATATGAGTTGTATTTTGAGTTTGTGGGGTTTGGAATTATGATTTGAGTGTAGAAAATTTGTTTGGTAAAGAGTTTTGAAAATAGTTTTGAGAAGAGTTTTGATTTGAGTGGGGAATTGTTGATGTGACATTTGATATTTGATACAAAAATTTACAACTCATAACTAAACATACAACTCAAAATTATTTTAAAGCACAAAAAAAATTTTAAAAATTTCAGAAAATGTTTTTTTCGATTATATAAAAATTAACATATCAATTGTAAAAAAAAAAAAAATCACTATTCCGGTCAATCGGCCGGACGTCCCGTTAGGCCAAATTTTGAAAAAAAAAAATCTAAAAAGCGCGGCTGCTGCAGAGAACTCTGCAAAGTCTTGGAAATGTGTTTCCAAAACACGTTCCAAACACCATACTGAAAACACAGTGTAGAATCATATTTTGAAAACACAAACAAACAGAGCCTGAATTTTTAAAATTATTTTTTATAAATATTTTACTTTTTACATACATTTAAGTAAGGTATATCTAAAAAAGTAAAAAAATGGTTTAAATTTTAAAAATATTCACTAAAAATAAAAAAAAATACAAAAAATAAAAAATTCAATTTTTAAAAAATTAAATTCAAAAATTGAAACCAAACACAGGAAATTTTGGTTCATGTATGCCCATTGTAGATTGAGTTGTCTCTGGCAAAAAATATTATTGGTAGAAAAAGTCTTGTATATGGAGAGTATTTGTTCTGCAAATTAAAGTGTGAACTTAGGTCATGTTTGTTTGGGTGGACATGAGCTTGGGATTGGACTAATAGTCCAATAAAATTATTAATCCGATGTTTGGTTAAACAATTGAAGTATGGATTAATTATTTTAAACTTGACTATTAGTTAAGATAGGATACATAATCCAACGGATTCGTAGTCCTAGGACTATTAGTCATGGGAATGCTAATCCAGTCCGCCCAAACAAACATGGCCTTAATGTCATAAATCCTTTCTCCAACTCATTTTTCAGCTTCTTGTCAACTGATGCCAGTCACCATTAATTTACTTTTGAAATACCTAAACCTGATGCTTCATTTCTGGCTGCCTCAATTATAGACCATGGAAGGACAAGGCGTACAGGATCAACAGGCCAAGCTACTTCATTTTCTTGAGATTGCCCTTTAAGTGAGAGAGAAGAAGATAAGATAAGACAAGAAATCTTGAAGCTAAGCTTGTTGAATTGTAAGCAGCTTCTGAAAAGCTCGGCCCACCATTGAATTGGATTGCATTCTTGATCACTGATCTTTGTGGATTCGGATCCTCTAGAGTGGTAATGGTACAGTGATCCTCTAGAGTGGTAATGGTGGAGCGCCACGTGTCCCATTTTTGAAGTGAATGGCTGAGATCGTTTTGGTGAAGAAAAAAAAAACTGTTTGTTTGTTTCAGTTCAGTGACTCAGGGAGAGGGAAAAGGAGAAAGAGAGGAGGGGCTGAGGAAGAATGCCAAAGGCAACGCTGCCTTCGCCGATCAACCTTGTTGCGGCCAACTGTTGAGGATCGGGGGCACACCAGGGAACTCAAACAAGCAATAACACACAAGTTTTAACGTGGTTCGGCAAGTCGCCTACGTCCACGGGCAGCGGATTCACTATATTGAACAAAATGGTGAATTACAACACTCTCTGTAATTCTCTCTCTCTTTGCTCTCAACTCACACCTCTCAGCTCCACATCTGATATCTATATCCTCTCCCTCCCGTCTCTATTTATACACAAAGGAGTAGGTGGGAGAGCCCTCATTCTTTGACTTTTGACATGGTTGGTGGCCTTCCATTGTTGACATGAGGTTGGTGGCCTTCCATTGTTGACATGAGGATCACCCCTTTCACATGGGGTGACCTCCAGAATCTGTAGCCAATTCAACAAATCTCCACCTTGGCGAGGATTCTCTTATCCAACATAGTGATCGATCAACACTGCCATGTACCCGAAGGTGCTCAGTTCCGAGAGATGTTGACCAAGTCCAAACAATGTTGGAACTTGATCCCAGAAACTACCTTTGTGAGCATATCGGCCGGATTATCTGCAGTACCAATCTTTTGAAGCAGAATATCCCCTTCATTCACTATTTCTCGGATGAAATGGAAACGGACATCAATGTGCTTGGTGCGGGCATGATGAACCTGGTTCTTTGCCAAACAAATGGCACTCTGACTGTCACAAAACACCTCAACGTGCTTCTGAACAATTCCCAAGTCTTCAATCAATCCATGTAGCCAAATAGCTTCCTTAAAGGCTTCCGTTACTGCCATGTACTCTGCCTCTGTAGTAGACAAAGCCACCGTTGACTGAAGCGTTGACCTCCAACTTACCGGCCCTTTAGCAAGCGTAAATAAATACCCTGTTGTTGACCGGCGTTTGTCTAAGTCACCAGCATAATCTGAGTCCACATATCCTTCCAAATTCTGCCCGAGTCGGTTATCTCTCTCGAACTTCAATCCCAGATTGACCGTGCCATGTATGTACCTTAGGATCCATTTCACTGCCTGCCAGTGATCTTTTCCTGGATCATGCATATACCTGCTTACCATACTCACAGCATGCGAGATGTCAGGCCGTGTACAAACCATAGCATACATTAATGCACCAACTGCATTTGCATATGGAACCTGTGCCATATGCTTCCGTTCTTCTTCTGTGCGTGGAGACAACGAGGCACTAAGCTTGAAATGAGGGGCCAATGGTGTACTTACAGCTTTGGTTTTCCCATTGATGCCAAATCTGTCTAACACCTTTTTCAGATACTGGGTTTGTGTCAGACAAACCGTGCCCTTCTTCCTGTCCCTCTTGATCTCCATGCCAAGAACTTTCTTTGCTTCTCCCAAATCCTTCATTTCAAACTCCCTTGCTAACTGTGCCTTGAGTTTGTCAATCTCCACCTTGCTCGTAGATGCAATCAGCATATCATCTACATATAAGAGCAAATAGATGAAGGAACCGTCGGGAAGCTTACGGAAATATACACAATGATCAAATTGACTTCTTGTGTATTCTGTCTCTATCATGAACCGATCAAATCGCTTGTACCACTGTCTCGGGGATTGCTTCAATCCGTACAACGATTTGTTCAGCTTACAGGCCCAATTCTCTTTTCCAGCAATTTTGAAACCATCTGGCTGGGACATGTATATCTCCTCTTCAAGATCTCCATGTAAGAAGGCAGTTTTGACGTCGAGTTGGGCGAGCTCGAGATCAAACTGTGCAACCAAAGCTAACAAGATGCGAATAGACGTGTGCTTCACAACAGGTGAGAATACCTCATTGTAGTCTATTCCTTCCTTCTGAGCATAGCCTTTAGCTACCAATCTAGCTTTGAATCTGATGTTGTCTCTGCCTGGAATGCCTTCCTTCTTGGTGTAAACCCACTTACACCCAATTGCTTTCTTGCCTTTTGGAAGTTGCACCAACTCCCAAGTCTGGTTCTTGTGAAGTGACCCGATCTCTTCATCCATAGCCTCCTTCCATTTGACACTTTCTACATTATGCACGGCTTCTTTGAAAGTGCAAGGAATATTGTCTTCAATGATTGGAAGTGCATAGGCTACCATATCGGTCATCCAACTGGGTTTCTTAGTCACCCTTTTCCCTTTCCTGATTGCAATGGGTTCTGATTGATGCGGAGCCTCTGGATCTTCATTTTCATCTGAACTCTCTTCAGAGCTATCCTCTGAGACTTCTTCAGGATGGTTGATTGGCTGACTAGTCTTTGTTGGAGTCTCAAACTCCACCTGCACTGACTTCTTCAATGCTTCCTCATTCTGTTGAGGATCTGATTGCTTCAGCATTACAGACTCATCAAAGGTAACGTCTCTTCTGATGAGAACTTTCTTTGATTCAGGGCACCACAGTCTGTATCCCTTGACACCGTCACCGAAGCCCAATAAGATGGCTTTCTTGGCTCTTGGATCCAACTTAGATTCTGTAACATGAAAATATGCTGGACATCCAAAGATACGTAACTGATCATAATCAGTAACTGGGACTCCTGACCATACCTCCATGGGAGTCTTCCCATCTAATACTGTAGTAGGTAGTCTGTTGACAAGATGACGAGCATAGTTCAATGCCTCGCCCCAAAATGCCTTGCTCAATCCAGACTGTGACAGCATACACCGGACTTTCTCCACCAAAGTGCGGTTCATGCGTTCTGCAACTCCATTCTGCTGCGGTGTTCCAGGAACTGTGAAATGTCTCACTATCCCTGCATTCTGGCAAACCTCAAAGAAGGGATCTGATGTATATTCTCCACCATTGTCAGATCTGAGCTTCTTGATCCGTCTGCCTGTCTGGGTCTCAATCATCTTCTTCCACGTAAGAAAGATGTCTAAGACTTCATCTTTGTGTTTCATTGTATAAATCCAAACTCTTCTAGAGAAATCATCAATGAACGACACAAAGTAGTGTTTACCTCCCAACGAAGCAGTCTTGGAAGGACCCCATACATCAGTGTGGACGTAGTCTAGAATCCCTTTGGTACGGTGAATTGCAGTACCAAACTTGATTCTTGTTTGCTTGCCCAATACACAATGCTCGCAGAACTCAAGCTTCCCCGTCTTGGCGCCTTTCAACAGGCCTTGCTTTACCAATCCTTGTAAAGCCTTCTCACCGACATGCCCTAGGCGCATGTGCCAAAGTTTGGAAGTGTCTGATGCATCATCTTCTGAGCTGGAACTGGTGGAGACAGCCACTCTCCCTGTGACTGTAGAGCCATCTAGGAAATATAAATTTCCCTGTCGAGTACCCTTCATTACAACCAATGCTCCTCGAACAACTTTAAGGACTCCACCTTCCATGGTTATTCTGTAACCTTTGGAGTCTAAAACTCCCACTGAGATGAGATTCTTGGTTAGATCTGGTACATACCGTACATCTTCAAGAATTCTGATTGTTCCATCATGGCTCTTCAGTTTAATTGTTCCAATCCCCTTTGTCTGGCAAGCTTGGTCGTTGCCCATCAGCACAACTCCTCCATCGAACTCTCGTAAGCTCGAGAACCACTGCTTGTTAGGACACATATGGAATGAACATCCGGAATCTATTATCCATTCATCCGACTGGCCATATGATGAAACTGTGAAGGCTCCTCCTTCATCATTATCTCCATCTCGTGCAATATTCACCTTCTCTTCTGTCTTGTCTTTATTTGGACAATCTTTTGCCCAATGCCCCTTCTGGCGACAAGCTGCACACTCGTCTTTTGCAAGACGTCTTTTGTCTGAAGGTTTCCCCCTGGATTTTGAGCGAGACTTTCCTCGCCCTGTATTTCTTCTGTTATTTGTTCTGCCTCTGACTGTTAATGCCTCGGATGTTGAGTCCCTGTTTGCAGACTTATCTTTCCTTCTGAACTCATTGTTCACCAAGGCGTTTGCAACATCAATATACTTGATCTTCTCTTTACCGTACAGTAAAGTAGTAGTGAGATGATCATACGAGTCAGGCAAGGAATTTAACAATAACAGTGCTTTATCTTCATCACCAACATGATCATCCAAATTCTTCAAATCCGTAATAATTTTGTTGAAGTTATTTAGGTGTTCGTTCATCGAAATACCTTTAATGTAGTCGAAACGAAACAACCTCTTCCTCAAGTAGAGCCGGTTCTCAATGCTCTTTGTCATGAACTTATCTTCCAGCGCCTTCCAAAGCTTCTTCGCAATATCATATTCTGTAAAGGCATACTTCTCCTCTTTTGCAAGGCAAAGTCGGATGGAACTACAGGCCAGGAGATTCACCCTCTCCCATTCTATCTCGTCCATGTCATCTGGTTTGTCTCCCAGAGTGAAGTGCAGGTTCATTTGGACAAGCATATCCTTAACTTCGCATCTCCACATGCCGAAGTTGCTGCTTCCATCGAACTTCTCTACCTCGAACTTGGCATGGGACACCGGGGTCCAATGCCTAGAAGTGCTTGTACTGGCTGGATTACTTACGGACTCGGATGCTCTAGATTCTGCCATTTTTTAGAAACTTCAATTCAAAAAACTGACCGTACAGATGTGTCCGGAATACTCCAAATAGTTGGGAAGCACTATTGGATCGTCAAAAACGGACTCCGAATGGCTCCGATCTGGCAAAAACACTTTGGACGGGTCAGATCTACAGAATCTGGTGCGCTGAGATGCACCGGATACTTTCTCCCGTCAACGGCTGGTCAACGGCTCAGTCAACGGCGCAGGCGGCGCGGTCAACGGCAGCGCAGGCGGCGCGGTCAACGAGGCTCCGGCTCGGTCAACGCGGCTCCGGCTGACTGGGCAGGACACGTGGCTGACACGTGGCTGACACGTGGCTGACACGTGGCTGACGTGTCGGATGACGTGGCACGCGCGTGTATTACACGCGCCTTCCCCCACTCGTCTTCTTCCTCCGTCAGCGCGTGGGGCGCGTGCGTGAGAGTGGTATCACGCGCCGGTTGTCTGAACGGCGCGTGTGGGCGCGTGCTGAGACTGTGGGTGACGCGCTTTGTTCAGAGAGCGCGTGAGGGCGCGTTGCGAAGCTTCTGGGCTCTGTTTTTGCTGTTTTGGACTCCTCTCGGGGAGTTCTTCCTCCTGGTATGGTCAAAAGTGGATTTTGAGCACTTCGAAATCTGGACACTTTCGGGAAAAATTCGATTTTTCGCAACCCGAGCTCTGATACCAATTGTTG
Source organism: Camellia sinensis (assembly GCF_055761805.1). NCBI lineage: Eukaryota > Viridiplantae > Streptophyta > Magnoliopsida > Ericales > Theaceae > Camellia > Camellia sinensis. The sequence continues at coordinate 21,757,172 of NC_138970.1, read as the reverse complement.
AGGATCGGGGGCACACCAGGGAACTCAAACAAGCAATAACACACAAGTTTTAACGTGGTTCGGCAAGTCGCCTACGTCCACGGGCAGCGGATTCACTATATTGAACAAAATGGTGAATTACAACACTCTCTGTAATTCTCTCTCTCTTTGCTCTCAACTCACACCTCTCAGCTCCACATCTGATATCTATATCCTCTCCCTCCCGTCTCTATTTATACACAAAGGAGTAGGTGGGAGAGCCCTCATTCTTTGACTTTTGACATGGTTGGTGGCCTTCCATTGTTGACATGAGGTTGGTGGCCTTCCATTGTTGACATGAGGATCACCCCTTTCACATGGGGTGACCTCCAGAATCTGTAGCCAATTCAACACCAACTACGTTCTATACTCCAATCGATCCCACCTTATGCCGTCGAGATCAAGTCTGGTGTCGCTCACGAACAACACATTCGGCAGATCTTGGGAAATCGATAGATTTTGGTAGCACCACTAGAAAATTTATTTATTTTCTTTGAAATGGGAATTTGAGAATTAAGGATTTTTGTGCACTTTGTGTTTTTTGGGTCTGGTTAGCCCTTTTTTTTTCTTTGGGATTATTTTCCTATGGGTTTGTAGGGAAGGTTGAAAATTATTGTTGTGTTTGGATTTGGATTTTTTAATTTTTATCTTAATAAGTTTTTCTTGATATGGGAGTTATGGTTGGATGGGGTTCGATAAATTAAAGATCGAAGAGGAGGAATTGAGTTTGAGTTGCATAAGCTGGGTTTGAGTAATTGAGTTTGAGTTGGATAAATTGGGTTTGAGTTTCAATTGAAAACAAGGAGCTTAGCTGGCCGGAGATGGTTCTGCCGGCGCCGGCGAGGAGGGCGCTTCTTCCTTAGCCTTTCCTCTGTCTCTGTCTCTGTCTCTCTCTCTCTAAGCTGAAACAAACAAAGTTTTTTTTTTTCCCTCTACCAAAATTACGTTGTTTTGATGAAGACTAATCTTGACCATTCACTTCAAAAACGGGACACGTGGCGCTCCACCTTTACCACTCTAGAGGATCCAAACGCGATCTTTATTTATCTTCTTCCACCAGACAATGTTCAGTTCTAATTTGATGAAAACTTTGTCAGGTTAAGCTGGTTTGTTGCCTACCCTTTCTTTGGAAAAGTGCAACTGGCAATACCAACCTCATGGTTGGGATTTAACCGACAGGCTATTTTAGTAATATATTGATTTTTTACGAATGATATATAACAAAGTAAATAGAATGATATGACAATTTATAATAATTTTTAAGTTTTTTGATTAAAATGTATATTTTACAATCGAGGCCATTGAATTAAATCTAGAAATGTAGGAAAATTTATTTTATTTTATTTTATTTTTTCTTTCTGAACTTCTTGGTTACAATTGAATATGTTGATCACTTGACCAAATTCACTTTGTTTTGTGCAGCTGGAATATGGACTTGTTTCTCTTGATACTGATATGGGATGATGAGAGATTTGTAGAGTTTCATAGGTTTCAGGTACGATCACTTGACCAAATTAGGACTTATTTCTCCTGATATTGATAAGATAAAATGTCATATCAAATTTATAATTATTTTATTTTTTCTCTCACAAACATATATCTAACTATAAAAAAATTTAATCATCTTCTCAAACACAAAAATTTTAACCTAATAAAATACTCCCTCCATCCCAAAATAATGGTCCTTTTTGGGGAATCTAACTTTTTTTGATAGTACAATTATTACATTTGAAAAAGTTAATTTTTCAAAATTACCCTTTTGATAGTACATTTTTTGGAAATATCAATGTTATAATTGTACTTTTTATATTGTTTATTAATTTAAAAGAAGGGCAAAATAGGAAATTTATATTATTTTTGTACTTGATTTTTGAAGAGGGACTAATATTTTGGGATAATGAAAAATAGAATAAGGGACTAATATTTTGGGATGGAGGGAGTAGTCCAAAACTAAAATAGCGTACTAAAATAGTAACTTCCCAAACACCCACATTGTATAAGCTGAAGCAATTCTACTTTAGACTTTGGTTTATCTGTCATCTTTTTTGTTTCTTTCACGCCCTTAAAGCTATTGATTTCAATGGTTTGCCTATATTTTCTCATCAACCAAATGGATGGTAATGAGAATTGTTTTGTTACATGTGTATGGAAGCATTTTTTATTCTTTCTTCTCTGTGCTGCTGTGAGGATGAGAATATTGTTTTTCGATTATTTCAGAAATAAATTTTTTGCAGCATATGATGTGCCCCATTCTAGAATACAAAACTAGGAACACTATTAATCTTTGCCTGTGGGAAGCCAAAGTTGGTGCTGAAGACTATATGTCGGACACAACTGTGTTCACCGTTTGATTCAATCCAAAACTGATGGGAAGTTGGTTGAGTTGAATCACTATTGTGCACATGCTGATGATGGTTGTGGTAGTTGCAACTGTAGTATTGATACTGGATTTAGTGGATTTAATTTGTTTGATTTAAGCTATTCTTATTTAATGTATTTGTTTCATTGGAGTTATTCTTGTCTGATGCATTTGTTTGATTGAAGAAATAGTAAATAAAATTTATAGGAAAAGAATTGAGTTCTATAAATCATCACAATTCAAAAAAATGAGATTTTTTAGCAAAAGATATATCACGCTTTTATAAAATGGTGAGATTGTAGGTTAAAATCGGTCGCGTTTTTCTATTAAAAAGCAAGATTATAACTTTAAACAATGGGGAAACTATATATGTAGATAGGAATTGAAAAAAATTATTACCAACATATGGAGAAATACAAGTAACACTTACTCTCATAGTTTTTCATTTGTACCCCTACAAATACACTTGTACCAAATGTATTTGTAATTTTTTTTTCAAGCTCCCAAGTTTCCCCTTAAACAATCACGCTTTCTAACAAAAAGCAAGATCTTTTGCAGACAAACAGTCACACTCTCATCACGCTTTTTCTATTATAAAAATTGAGACTAGGCCTCGTTTGGGACTTAGTCGGTTTAATAAAAAGTTAAAAAATTATTAAAAAAGTCAAAAAGTCAACAATCATATCAAAAAATCAAAAATTCTTTTTTCTCTCTACTTTTTGCACATCTTTTCGTAAAAAGTTAAAAAGTTATCCCAAACATACTAGTTTTTTTTAGCTCATATTTTAACCAAATAGCCAAAAAGTTATTAAATTAGCCTGTTCCCAAACGAGGCTTGGCAAGTGTCTTTTTTAGTCAAAAAAATCCAAAAATCACTAAAAAAATTTAAAAGCTAACAACTTATACTAAAAAATCCATGATTATTTTTTTTTTCTCTATTTTTTGTACATCTTTTCGTAAAAAACTAAAAAGTCATCCCAAACAAATTAATTTTTTTTACATCATATTTTAGCTAAAAAATCAAAAAATTACTAAAAAAATCTATTTTCAAATGAGGCCTAAATCACAGTTAAAAACTGTGACCTTTTACCATTATTGTAGTAGTGACACAAAGAACACTAATCAAATTCACACACAAATTATTACATGGTTTATAATTATAATAAAGTCAATCCAAGTTATACCACACACAGAAAGCTATGCCAGCACAATCAACCCAACCAATGAGATGACACGTAACTTATACAAAGACAAAATGTAATCACAAAAATGTTTCATGCCCCTTTTCCCCCACCCCTTTGACCCCCTCTCTCTCTCATTGGTTACATTTTTTTTTTTTTTTTTTTTCTGCTCCTCCAATCACTACCCACCACGTGTCTGTGGGGGATTGTGAGGGTGGTGATTAGAGGAGTTCTCTATCATGACTCAATGTAATCATAATAACTAAACAGTTCTTCATATATAAGAACACCTTGTAGCCTTGGTTTCTTCATAAATATGGCCAATATCTATTTCTCCAACTTCTTTATAAAGAAAAGCATACCCAATAAATCACCTGCAATCAAATTTTGAAATGAAAGACAGTAAAGACTAGCTAAAAGCTATTACATTCAATGTGCTTGTGTCTAATGGGTGCAATGTGAAAAGTATTTTTTTGTTTTAAAAAATGTAATACATAGAAAATATTCTCCAATATTTAGTTAGAACCTTGAAATAATGGTTACTAATAGTCAAGGTGTGCTGTAGTGGTGGTGGCAGTGGTAGTGGTGATGGTAGGATGTTGGGGAAGAAAGAAAGAAATAACTAGTAGGGACATATTGGTTAGAGAATTATTTGTGATAATTAAATCATCAAAATAAAGTTGAACAAGATAAACTTACATTAGAGAATAATATTAAACTCTTGTATTTACTATTCCCTCCGTTCCAAAATATTAGTCCCTTATTCCACTTTTCATTATCCCAAAATATTAGTCCCTCTTCAAAAATCAAGTACAAAAATAATATAAATTTCCTATTTTGCCATTCTTTTAAATTAATAAACAATATAAAAAGTACAATTATGACATTGATATTCCCAAAAAATGTACTATCAAAAGGATAATTTTGGTAAATTAACTTTTTTCAAATGCAATAATTGTACTACCAAAAAAAGTTGAATTTCCCAAAAAGGACTATTATTTTGGGACGGAAGGAGTATAAGATCAGTTTATTTTGAATGTACTCGGCCAATGAAATGAATTTTGTATATAATAACATGAAAATTGTACTACATGAAAATAAAAATTGATGAAGTCTGTCTAAACTTTGGCCAACCTAACAGCTACTAATTTATCCTTGTTCAAGATCCCCCAAGCAATTTTAGGAGAATTGCATATAGACTGTAGAGGAAATTTCTCTCTCTTTAATACAATTTTTTTTTTCTTTGCTATAAATGAAAAAAACTATTTCTCTAATTCACACAAACGAATTCTGTAAACAACCAACGAACAAAAAATACAACTCTTACTTAACACAATGAAACAGTTTAGCAAAGTGTTTAGATTCTTAAAATAAAATAGGGTGAATTATAATGATAGTCTCTATATTCTGCCCCTTGAGTCATTTTAGATACAGTTTTAATTGGCTCAATATTTATATTTAATTTTTTTTTTTGGATCAATTTGGTTCAATTGATAATGTCATTAGATTTTTTTAACGGAGAATTATCACCGAGTTGGTTGATGTTAACTTGCTAAGTTAATCTAGTTTACAATTTCACCCTAAAAGAAAGACACATGCCTTTCATTTGCACATATGCTAGCAATTATAATCAATTGGACCAAATTAAGACAAAATCATAAATTCTGGATAAAAATCAAATTAGTTGAATTATAAAGACCAAGATGGCACAAGCACCTAAATACAGAGATTATTAGTACAATTTATCCAAAAAAATATTATTTGGAAGGCCTCAAACGAAATATAAATATATACACTAAAAATTAAAGGATATGAGCATAAACAGATAAACCCACAAACAAGATGAAGAGGCATTTGGTGTAATAGTTTTTTTCTATACTTTATTATTATTATTGTTATTATTATTATTATTATTATTATTATTATTTTGTTTTGGTGTGTATAGCAATAATGCATACCTTTTCTGTGAAGAGATTGGCGACCCACCGCAGTAAATGGTAAATATTACTCCCCTTCCACATTATAGCCTGCATGTGGCAAGTATCAAATGATTACTAAAACTAAAAATATAGCTAATAACTTGATTCATCATTATCGTCAACACCACCTCTGCTTTCAAATATCATTTATTAAAGATCACTCAACTATTAGGTTATTTAAACTGTCACTTGCAAATATCATTTATTAAAATTATCTAAAGACTCAACTTTTTAAAAAGGATAAATTACAAACACATCCCTTCAGATTTACTTAAATTATAAATTACCCCCTGTGATTTTAGAAATTACATTATGCCTCTTAAAGTTTCTAATTTCATAACAAATATGTCCTTTTATTAATAAATCATCAAGTTAATTAACAGTTTTTAATAATGTTAAAATTTTACTTTAATTAATAATTCAGATAATTTTATTATTATATAGGTGACCAGTTGGAAATTTTACTTTTTCAATTAATTCTGTTAAATAAAAAATTCTGACAGAGAGGTATTTGTAATTTTTCAAACCACGGGGGACGATTCGTATTTTTAGTAAATCTCAATGGATATATTTGTAATTTACCTTTTTAAAAATAAATTGAGACTTTGAGCTTCAATCACTACACGGTATCGGTATCTTTGCTTATATAATCGTATTGATAGATAGATAGATAGATTTGTAATTTGTAATTAGCCTTTCACCTATTGGCCAAAAAAATATAAAAAATAAAAAATAAATAAAGATAACCAAGTAAATACTTTGCATTGTGTTTGAATAATAAATTTGGATAGAGAAAAAAATAGAAAAGGTAAATGAAAATAGAAAAAAAAAATTAACTTATATTTTCATTCATATTTCATTCTCTTTTTTTCTTTTCCATTCTAAATCCTTACCCAAAATCATGATCTAGGTTCAAATTACGAATTTGAGTAAAGATTTGACAAGAAAATTGAAAAATGTGAGAATAATGGGAATGAAATATGGGGATTTTTTTTTTTTTTTTTTTTTTTTTTTGTGCGGCACTTTTCGTTTCTAAATCCCTTTCCAAATATCCAAACAAAGCATAAGTTAATGAATTAATCTATTGCTAACCAATACTATATTAGTGACAATCACGTTGTGACGTTGTAAGAAATTAGTGTACAGACAATGCTCAAAATCTGGAGGGTATACTACTAATTTCTGAAATATACAAATTGTTGGAGACAATAATTATATATCTTAAGATTAAAAACATGCACACAGTTTATTAAGGATAAGTATTTTTGGAGATCTTATTATTATTATTAGAGCAATGCTATATGTAATTTCATTTCTTACCTCTTTTTATCATTCCTAGAAACAAAATAATAGGATTAATATATTCACAAATGCTTATAGGACCAATTTATTTGTGTCTGTTTTTCTTCTTCTTATTATTATTATTATGGATAAAAGACAATTTTACTCCTTGAAGTATGCATTTTGTCATTTTAATCTCTCAAAGTTTCAATTTTGTCATTTTGGTCTTCAAAGTTATCAATTTGAGTCAGTTTAGTTCTCTAACATCTATTTACATTGATAACGGAAAAAATATTTTATACTTGGGTAAAAGATAGTTTTGGTCCTTAAAATATGTGTCTCATCATTTTAGTTCCTTAAATTTTAAATTTTTTCATTTTGGTTCTCAAAGTTGTCAATTTGAACCAGGACTAAATCGACTCAAATTGACGATTTTGATGACCAAAATGAAAAAAATTAAAATTTGAGGGACTAAAATGACAAGAAATGCATATTTTAAGGACCAAAATTATGTTTTATCATATTCTTGTTATCAACGTAGAAGGACGTTAGACGTAGAACTAAATTGACTCAAATTGACAATTTTAAGAACCAAAATAACAAAATTGAAATTAAGGGACTAAAATGAAAAACAAAATTGTCTTTTATCCTATTATTATTTTAGATAACCATGTGGCAAGTACAGTGAAGTGAAGTCACTTTCTTGAGTTAGAAGGAAAAACAAAATGAAAGTGGTTTCTGGAGGTTCTAGCTTCAATCATCACATGTTTTATGGTGAATGAAGCCAACAAGTACGACTGGATGTAAACAAACCATGAATGACAACAGCTAAATCGTGTATTCGAATTCTTTCCAACACTTTCTTCATCAAACAATTCAACAATTAATCATTATTACCAACTGTGGCTTTTGGATCAACTATTAAATGATGAACGAATGAAGAAAATGCTGGAGAGAATCTTCTTCCTTAAACCGTTCCCATTTTGGGAGATGTCGATGTGGCAAATATATGGGGTAGTGAAGTTGCTTTCTGAGAAAGTTTTATTTTTTGAAAACAACGAGAATGAAAGAAGCATATTTGTGTGGAAGTATAATTGGTTACCTCGATACTTGGGGCAGAAATTTACACGCAATTTGGAGATATGAATTTGTGATTTTGGAACTCCAATACACACAAGATTCGGAAGATTTTCAAGTTCCACACTGACAAAACGGATTTTGCCCCTTTCATCATCACCATATCCTCCTCCTCCTCCTCCTCCTCCTTCTTCCGTGGTAACAATCTTTTCTATTTTCTCGCAATTTCCAAATTCCTACATAATTTAGATACACAAGAACCTTGACCATGGAAATCGTGAATATATATCTCAAGTTGTCACACCTCTCCACTTCTAGTGACCTTAGCTTTTTGAAATAATGAGTTTGTTGAGAAACATTCTTCCATATATGCGTCAACTTGGGCAAATACATCAATTTCAAATCTTCTAACTGAACGATTGATGTTCGTCTCACAACAGTAATACTAGCGCTTACCGACCCTTGGAAGTCAAATATTGTTTCCAGTGAATCACACCACCATACCTTCAGCCGTTCTAGATATGGTAGTCTTTGCATTAAATTCAACAAGATCACATTTGATAATTTCCCGCAAAATTGGACCAACATGAATCTCACTTGGTAAAGGAGGTCAACTTCAAGTTGGTTGTGCCACATCTCTATTGATCCATTTATGTCTGTGATAGTAAGTTTTCCAAAGTCGTAGTGAAGCCAGTCATTGAAAATAAACTGCAAGACCATTAAACTTAACTGTGTTAGTGTTAATGACATAATTATTTTACTCAAAATTTCATTTTATTCAGGGGTGTAATAGATATTTTGGAGATAATTTGAGGATAAAATAAAATTTTAATTGAAATTTAGATGTTATATCAACAACTTTCATTTGATCATGAACAACAATTGACAGTGGGGTAAAATTAATGCAAAATCGATTAATATTATTAAAAAAAACTGTTGTAAGCAGTGCATCGAGCCAAAAATTAAATAGGGAGATAGCCTTTTCTAATTAAATTTGACACATCCAACTCTCTCCCCTAACATCTGTTAACAATTGCCATCTAAATTTTGCCTTTTGTGCCATTTTAATTCTTATAGTTTTGATTGGTTCAATTTTGATATTTAATTTTAGATTTTATGCCAATATAGTCAAATTAATAACACCTTTAGTGTTTTTTTATTATTTTTTATTTTTACATAAAATGATTACTGAATTGATCGAGATAACTTATTGAGTTGAGCAAGTTCATAATTGTGAACCTAAAAGTATGACACATGTCACTTATGTGTGCATTTTTTTATTAAAAAATGATAATAATTGTAATCAATTGGTTTAAATTGAGATAAAATCATAAATTTATAATCAAAATTGAACCAATTAAAATTATAGGAACCAAAATTACTCAAGAATCAAAATACAAGAACGACAAGCATTACAAAAAGTGACTTAATTTGTGTGAAAGACATTGAAAAATGAATTAATTTGTGTAAAAACGATTTTCTATTTTATAAAATTAAAAGCATTTCTCATACTAAAATCTTAACACCACCACCAACCCCCAGCACTCTACTACCATCAGCACTCATTGCCACCACCACCCACCTATCACCTATCACCTATCAATGCTATCCTAACACTACCACCACTTTATCACAACTACAACCCTCACCTCTTTAATATAAAGCCACCTAAGCAAAGGCTTTAGGTTTCTTTTTTTGCATGCTCTACATTTGTTTACGCTAATGCTACATAAAAATAAAACAAAACAAAACAAAATAAAATAAATTTAAAAACTTTTATACAAATAATATGTCATTTTATAGTCTTTTTATTTCAAACAAAAAAGCATCCATCTTGTGGTAGTTCATAACTGTAAAATGTTCCGGCCACCAAAGTTTTTATAAGTTATATATATATATATATATAACTAAATTCTATTTGTAAATTGTTTTTATTTTTTTAATATCATAGGTAAGGCTTATATAGCTTATCTTTTCTTTTTTTCTAAAGAAAGCTCCACTCATTAAGAAAAAACATCCAAAAAGTGATATTGTCACATTATCACGAGTAACAATATAAAATTATGGACTACAGAAAATTAAAATATATATATATATATATATATATTATGAACATTGAAGGGAGAATTTGAGTAGGGATAAATCAGTAAGACTAAAGACACTTAAAAATCCTTAATAATTTATTAAATTAGGGTAACGTTTTCCTTTAGTTGGCAAAATTAACTGAAGATGTTGTTGGGTTTTTGTGGGCTCCCCACGGGGCCACCTCAATTATGAGCCGTTCATAGCTAAGAACATGTTAGAATACCATTCTTACAAAAAAAAAATCAAATTGTTTGAACAACTATAATTACATGGTTAGATCACATTTGTATATAGAAATGGACAATAATTATATTTTAGATGATAGAATGTTTATTATTTTGAAGATAAATGTAATCTACTAACATGTCTATAGTATTTAAATCAATTTAATTTTTTACAAGTATGATCTTCTCAACGAGCCATAATTCTAATGACTACGGCAAACCGCGTTTGACAGAAATACCATAGGACACATTTTATACGTTAAACAAAATTAAAACAAATTAAGGAATGTGTAATGATCTCACGCAAAATAATAATTTATGCACCAATTAAATATTAACAAAATTAGACTGAATGGGTATTGATTGGCTAATTGGACATCTTAAACCGTTCAAATCAAGTGGGAATCATGATCAAATCATGGTGTGGAATTAACACAATTTATCATCTCATATATTATCAATATATTAGTTTAATAAAGAATACTCGGGTCAATCAGAATTCTGATCAAATCATGGTGTGGAATTAACACAATTTATCATCTCATATATTATCAATATATTAGTTTAATAAATAAAACTCGGGTCAATCATTTAAATTTTAAATTAAAATTTTGGGAGCAATTGTCTCAAATTATATTTTTTTTAGGGGTTTTTTTTAAGGTCCCTGGTATTATGATTTTATAGCATAAAGGACACTCAATATTTTTATAATGTCTAAGGTCCCTCAACATCAATCCAGAGAAAATTCGATCTAGAGAAATTTCAACCCAGAGAAATTTTCATCTAGAGAAATTTGAAATTTCTCTGGTTTGTTCAATTTTTTTGATTTTCTATGTTTTGAAATTTTTCTTTGCCTAGAGAAATTCTGGGAATTGCCCAGAGAAATTCACAATTATTTGTTTACTTCTGTAGAATCCTTTCTCTATGAAACCAGAGAAAATTCAGATCATTTACCAGAGAAAATTTAAAATCATGTACCAGAGAAATTTCCAAATTATGTGAAGAACTAACAGCTATGGTTTTTAACTCAAAAAAAAAAAAAAAAAAAAGGGAAGCAAAACAACAACAACAACAACACTAGCACTGATACAAAAAGAAATGTGCACACCAAACAGATCATATACAAAATTATTGCACTGAGTACAACCAAGAAATAAAATTCGGTTATTTTCTCTGGATTCAAAGAATTTCTCTGGATTCAACTCAGAGAAATTCTTCAAAACCAGAGAAATTCCCTTCTTCAGCCCAGAGAAATTTACTCAAACCCAGAGAAAATCTCCCTCTAACCAGAGAAATTTACTTGTATTGTCTATAGTTTGATGGCTTCAGTGATTTGGATGCATAGCCTTGGTAATCACTACAACACTGTCCATTTTTCCTCTGAAGCAGCTTGAACTGTTAAATATCCAAATTGGGTGCTTTGAATTGTTGGAGAGAATCGTTGTGTGATTTTTTTGTTGGTGTTACCAGAAAGCAAGGTCGAGAGAGGATGCGTGACTTGGGAGAATAAAAGTCAATTATCCCTACTTTCTTGGGATGTTTTTGGTTGCTGGACGCTTTCATAAACTGTTTTTAAGAAAGTAATATCATACTTATAGATTGCGCCTCAAATCTCTGCAACAAAGAAGACATGGTTAAATATTAAGAAATGGGTTGTTTTCTTTGCTTTTGAACTGTTTTGGTCTTCAATTCATGAATTGTTTGTGTTGCGTGCTAGCTTTTCATACCAAGCTGTGGTGATTTGCAACTTCAAGAGCATAACAAAGTCCAGCAACTTCGGCTCAGATTGTGACATTCTCGATTCGCCAAAGCTTTGCTGCCGGTTAATCGGAGGAAATCATCGTTCTAGTCGGTGTTCAGGACGCAAAAGAGCAAGGAATGCAAAGAAGAGAGAGATGGAAAATCAAAGATCGAGATCGAGGCGGAGGAGAATTACGCACACCAGGTGATGATGATGAGATCGAGATCTGTAAGCGTTCCGGTAGCGTCGGATTCCAGCGCCGGAAACATGAGATCGCCGGAAACATGAGATCGTCGTCGGAAACATGAGATCAAAAACTCCACAGCATCACTACTAGATCAAATTTTCTGAGGATGGAGAGAGATTTTGCTCTAAAGAAAGATTTGGAGAGCAATCAATTTCATATGGAGTGAGATATATCAAATTTCTCTGTGATAGATAGGTGTGGGTTGAGGGACCTTAGACATTAAAAAATAATATCGTGAATCTCTTCCATTACTAAAAATGGGAGAGGGACCTTAGACTAATTTTCTCTTTTTTTTATCCACAAAGATAGCAACAATTTGAAATATCATATAACTCTTACCTATTTATCTATTTATTCACATATTTGTCAATTTGTCCACGTGTCCGCCTATTCGTCCATTTATTGTTCATCAGTAAAGTAGAGAATTCCAAGAATTGATGTTTACAAATTTGTTATCCTAATAAATCTTTGTCAAAAAATTTGAAAGAAGGTGGGGCTGGGCACCTTTATCACAAGTCCCACTTTGTAATTTATATCATTTTTTTTTCTTATAAAAGTCTTTATGTATAGATCATCAAAAAAAATAAATAAACTAATCATATTGATTCGATAATTAAAACAATATGATTTTACGATCTTCGACTTCAAAAAATGGATTCAAAAATTTGGAAGGTCTTTCATTTTTTTTTAACACAAATATGACAAAATTACATTATTATGATTATCATATCAATATGATTTGTTTTTGATAATTTATGCACAAAATTTGCAAAATAAACAATTTAGATTATCAAAATATCCAGACTATTTGTTTTGTAAGGTCTTTCGTGTAAATCTTCCAAACAAAACAAATTATCTCATAATTGTAACCTGTTCAATTTGTCATGTTTGACACTCCAAAAAAATGGTTGGTCTATTTTAAAAACATACATTTGCCACCAATTTTTCTTTGTAAGAATTGATAATTAATTAACGGTGAATGCTATATTTTAAAGTTCATTAACATACCTTTCCATCCAAGAGATGGTGTTGAGATGAGGTTGAAAAGTCTGCCCTTTGTTGGTCTAGCTTGCGCTGAAATACTGATGGGAGTATCTTCATTTTGGGACAATTGATTACTTTTATTGTTTTCAACAACGATCCCTCAAATGTACAAGTCTCAGAGCAGAAACTCCTAAGGTTTGGCAAATCACCGAGTTTGAGACTACTCAGTTGAGGGAACATGATCATATTTGTTATCACTGCATCATCTGCATTTGGTTCATTTCCAATGATTGATTCTATCATACCACAGTCATTTACCTCTATTTCTTGTAGTTTTACAAGAAATTTGGCTAGAGAGTATGAGAATAGATTTCTCAAACTGTTGCACTCATTTACTATTAAGGATCTTAGATTCTGAAAGCCTTGAATTCCTGGTGAATTGTCCTTCCAAACATGTGTCAACTTTGGCAGACAACTTAGTTTCACATTTTTTAATGAAGGGAGTGCCATATCTAATATGCCTTCCCAAACAAGTCCTTTAAGGTCAAAGGCTACTCCAATTGATCGACAGTCCTTCACTTCAAGTACTTCAAGATTTTGCATGCCCTTAATTGAATTGGATGGGAAAAGAATACTTGAGAGCCCATTATTGAATTCAACTGTCATCTTTCTTAGTTTAGCTTCAAGTTCCCCAGGCCAAATTTCCGTAAGATTCTCCATGCCAGAGATGGTCAATTCTTCAATGGTAGCCAATTTATCCTGTGAGTTCATTCACATGGTGTTACAAACATAACTAAGCACAAAAACTTGATTCCATTAAACATCATCCATTTAGTTTTCAAATTAATATACTTCATATTTGAATAATTAAATGTAAACAGTTCTTACAAATCTATTGCAATACATTTTTAGATCATTGACCTAAAAAACCTAACCCATTTTATTAGATTCTTGAATTTTCCAAATATAAAAATACACATTAAATTTATTTTTGGTATACTGAGAGTCTTAGGCCCCATTTGGGAATAACTTATTTTACTTGGCTTTTTTACTATTTTAGTCGTCTAAGAAAGTTATGTTTAGGAAAATAATGGCTTTTTTTTTTGTAATTGATTAGATGGTTGTCAGAAAAAAAATGAAATAATTATGGTTTAGATGTGACATTTTGTCTTATTGACTATTTTAATCTATTTTATCTTTATTAACTATTTTAATCCAAATTCAACTTTCCAAATAGGCCTTAATCTAGATTCTTAATCCATCATAATCTTAATACACCATAGATTCATAAATTTTCCAAACATAAAAATACACATTAAATTCAAGGTGATGGGGCGTCGAATCAATCAGTGATAATGAGGTACAAGGATATTTTTTCATGCTTATCATAATCTCAATGTAGATGGTAAGATCTTATGATTTTACAATTTCAATTGGGTTAAATGATTCGAATCAAAGTAAAATCTTAAATTTATTAAGGGTTGTTTTGGCAAATGCAAAAAAAAAATTAACTTTTTTACTTTTTACGAAAAAACATAAAAAAATTAAAAAAATGATATAACCAAAATATGTCAATAACCTGACTTTTTTGACAATTTTCAAAAGAAGCCTAAGATCTTGAAGTGACTATAATTATAGTTATAAAATCGTATAGAATCACATTATAATTCCGATTCTACAAGCTCTATGATCTGCTTTTACTACAATCTCAATCCTACCAATTTTTTTTCTTATTATTTATTTCTTATATCTTTGTGTGTATCTATAAATTTGACTATAAACTTATTTCACACGTCTCTTCTAATTTATGTTAACTTTTAAAATAGGAAAATACTACAATACACACCGTTTGAAAGGTGTGTACCATATGCACTTTATAACAATAGAAGAAAATGATATAATTTCATACTTTCTGAGTCGTAATTAAAAAAAAAAATTCATAACCAAAATCTCAAAATAACGTCATAACTAAAGAAGAAAATTGGTCATAACTAAAGAAGAAAATAGCGTAACTAAAGGTGCATATGGTATGAGGTGTGTATAACAAAATTCTTCTTGAAAACATATTGTAAGGCAAATTACACCGGTGGTCCCTATATTTTATCTCTTGTGTCATTTTGATCCCTACACTTTCAATTGGCTCAATTTTGACTCTAAATTTTAAAATTTATTTCAATTTAAAATATGGCACATGACACTTATGTGTATGTTTTCCATAAAAAAAATGCTAAGAATGATAATTAATTTTTAAAAAATCATAAATTCAGGATCAAAATCGAACCAATTGAAAGTACATAAACTAAAATGACACAAGGAGTAAAATACACAGATTACCGTCGTAATTTGTCCTATATTATATAAATTTACCATTTTTCTTTAATGATTTCAAAATTATGTAACATGCATTTTCGTTATCAATAATTTTTAATTTTAATTGGTATTAAAAGTAGAATCTTCCAAAGACACCACACTAAAAAAATTCACTGGTGTAAGGAGTAAATTGGGAAATAAAGTTTAGGGCCAAAAAATGAATTGGTAATACTTCAGGGGCACAAAGTTGATTTACCTTAAAAATCAAAAGTGTATTAACTTATAGTTTTTTTTATCAATGTTTTTCAAATCTATATGGATTAGCCTTAATTCATAATAATAATTTTAAGAACATTGTAAAAAGCTTTAACAAATTCAGATTTTGTAAGTAGGGTTTTTCAATAGAAAAACCCATATTGAATTCGTACAATCCCTGAAGTCCCATTGAACAATTAGTTCAAATCTCTATTTTATGAATTGTAGGTGTTAACTTTTGTTTAGAAAATCATTAGTGTCGTTAGATTAATCTTCAAAACTGTTTAGATTGACCTTTGTCATACATATTGATTGATATTTTTTGTTATAAATTCATGGGAACTGTTAGGGTGTGTACATCATCCAAATATGCACATCATGTGCACCTTACTTTTTAACCAATAGATATCAAGAAATTTAATTTGAACCATTAAATAATTTAATTAGAAAAATTGAGGACCTTCTCAACCGGTTATATATCATTTTCTTTACTGAAGACTCTCTCTTTAAAAACTCACAATCAATTGTACAATCAATTGTGGTCATTGAATCTCTTATTCTAATGAATGGTACAATCGATTAAATAACAATAATATAAACCCATACCAGTCGATTGTACATTCAATTGTGATTGTTCAATCCACCTTTCATTTGCAATGGCTACTAATCGATTGTACGATCAATTGTAGTCTTTCAACCCAACAGATTTTGCAATCAATTATGATTTTCCATTCACTCTTTCATGCCAATTGAATAAACAATTACTTGTGCTATAACGACAAAACTTAGGGCAGCGTTATGATATTTGTGTTATATGTTATACAATTGATTACACAATCAATTGTGTTTGAAATTTTAAAATTTCTGATATTTTGTGAATATTGTTATGATTTTGGAGAAAAAGTTATAATCAACATGCTATGGTTATGATTTATTAGTAAAAGTTATGATTTGTTATGGTGAATTATAAAAAAAAAAATGTTATGATAATTTGTTAGAAATAATTATATTTGTTATGAGTCATTGTCGTATTGTTATGATTGATAGTGTCTTTGTTATGACACCGTTGTATATATTATGACATTGTTATAATTCATTGTAATTGTTATGATATTTGGAAAAAATTATGATTATTTCATATAACCTGTTGGATGACCGGTTTAACAAGTCACTTGTTATGATGCGACACAATATGGATCACACATTAGTTGCATATCATATGTCATTTGAGAAGGTGCATGTCATACTATTGTATACACCCTCAAAAGTGTAAACTATTTGCAAGGTATGACATTTGTGGAGTTGATTACCACAAATGTCATAACTTATTATTTCTCAGTCATAACTATAAAAAATTTATAAAAAAAAAATCATAACTAAACACATTTTGAGTCATAGCCAAAACAATGTCATAATCAATATGACAATGTGTATAACCAAGTCATAACAAATATCACACTAATGAGTTATAACTAACACCACTAAAATTTATTTATATATTTCAAGATATGAAGAATCATTACAATAACAAAAAATAAAATAAAAATATAGTTTTACTGCTTTATGATTTAACAAATCTAGATTACAACAAGAGAAAAAAATATTAAACTTATAATATAAAATAAAATTTAAACAATTACGGAAAAGTATTAATCAAATAGTACTTTTATTGTATTTTTAAATGGGTCTGGCTTCTCTCTAGTTTGTGATGGAACTGGAGGGTGCTGTTGGGCCCGTGGAGGCTTACCACGGGTCCCGTTTTGATAATCCAAATCATTCAATGTGTAAACTTATCGAGTACTATATACCTACAAAAAATCACGTTGATCGGCTATTGATAGCTACGTGATCAAATCAGTTTTGTATATAAAAAAATGGGCGGTGAAAAAATAAACAGTTGACAGAAATCTAATCTGATGAGATAGCTATTATAGCAATCCCGGTTTTCCTCTCATGCTTATTGTATTCCGGACTCGGTTCCGTTGATAGTTGTTGTTGTCTGTATTTCATTTTCGTCCTTTAACTCTTTGTATTTGAGTTTAAAGTTGTCTTGGGCGTGTTTCGAACAGGTTGGTTGAGTTTTTGTCCCAACTCTTGTTGCCCAGATTTTTAGTGATCCGCTCGAGCGAGTCTTCTTGTGCTCGAGCGGAGTTTGCATCCCTTCGGTAGTTTGTCCGTCTGCAAAAATACTGCAGATGTGTTTTTCACACTCGAGCGGGTCACGCTCGAGTGGGTATCCTTGCGCTCGAGCGGGTGTTCGATGTCTGTAAAAGTACTAGAAGAGTGTAATATACGCTCGAGCGGGTTCCTTCTAGCGCTCGAGCGGGTGGTGTTTTGTTTTGTGGCTTGGCGCTCGAGCGGGTTAAGTTTTTGTGCTTGACACTCGAGCGTCCTATTCTCCGCTCGAGCGGGTCATACGTATATCGGATCTAGACTGTGATATTTTAAATCACTTTTTACACACTCGCTCTCTCTCTCTCTCTCTCTTACTTTTCAAAACCTTATTTTGAGAGCCTCTCTCTCTAGAATATAACTTCTCTCTAAGGATTGATCTAGTTTGAGTGATTTTCCACCCTTGTCCCTTTGTAAAAAGTGTAGAGCTTGGCTTGGGTTACCTTTCCATCCGAAAATCTCGAGTTTTGGAGCATTTCGAAGTTTTCCATCTTCTCCATTTGGTCTTATCTTTTGAGGTAGGGATAACTACTCACATTTATGGTCTTTGACATAAACTTGTAGTCATTTTGATGTAGTGTTGAAGTTGGGTAATTTTGGGTGTTAGGGTTTCAAAATGTATAAAAGGGGGTTTTATTCTTTTGACCAATACATGTATGTTTTGGGTCTTAAATGAGGTTATTGATGTTTATTGTTAATATTTGAACCCTTGGGGTCAACGTTGGAAAAAGGGGAAGAAAAGCCCTAATTTTTGTTATGAATTAATTTATATAATTAATTTGGAAAAGTTATGGGAATATGAAATTGAGCTGGAAATAATAAAATTGGCTCATTATGAGGTAGAATGGTGGAGTTGGATTTATTAATCACCCACCTTGGAAATGTTGATAATTTATCTGTTGGATGTAATTATTATCTGTTTAGAAATAATTGCTTTGGGCTATCGGTGGAGGATAGTCTTGATTATTGTAGACACTACATGATGATTAGGTGAATTAAAACTAATCGGTTGAATATGTCATTGAATATGACGGTTGGAATAATACATCAAATATGTGTATTGATTGATCATGTATATGATAATTGTTTATGTACATTGTATTGTGTGAGAGGAGATAGGGGATGTACTCCACGATTTGGGAGGAGATAGGGGATGGACTCCATTGATACAGCAAATCTGTGTATCTATTGTGAAGTATGGAAGTGTTTTAATATGTTATTGATACAGCAAATTTGTGTATCTATTGTGAAGTACGGAAGTGTTTGTTATGAATTTTAATTCATTTGAATTGTTGGTATTGGAAAGGTTTTTAACATGAGCCGTAGTCTCATGGGGATTGTTTGGCCAGGTTCTGAGCCATGTTTGTAAATCGAAATTGTTGAGTAAAGGAAAATGGAATGAAGCATGGTCCTATGTGTCATGGAACTGAAATGTGTTATGAGTTAATTTGTATGAGTTAAACATTTATCAAATGCTAATATTTTAGTCATTGCTCATATTATGTTTAGTATATCCCTACTGGGCGTTGGCTCACCCTATATGGGACATTATTTTCAGGTACAGGTGATATGCCGCCTCCAAGGTCTTAGCTTGGAAGGTTGTAGAAGTTGAAGGCTTCTTTTTTTTTTTGTGATTACCTTTCTTTTATTACATGTATATCAAGCCAAGGGTTATTTTGTGTAAAGAGTTAGAACTTTATTTTTGTTGAACCCAAGTGTTGACTTGGAAAGTTGTAAGCATATACGGCATTTACTTTTACTGTCAACATGTAATACTTTTGTAATGAATACTCTGATAAATATAATTATGCTTTATTCTCCTAAATTTATGGATGTCTTGAATGTTTGATTTATGAGTTTATTTTGATGGCGCTACAACTTGGTATCAGAGCGTACCGGGTTTGAATACTTTGGGTACATAGGAAGTGGTTAGTACCACAATGAGTTTGTCTCGCTTGTTAGAGACTTAGATGTAATGTTATGTGCTTATGTGATAACATGTTTATGTGACTATATGAGTATGGGATTTAGTTCTAGGATATTGATTGGATCCTTGGGTTTCTGGGAGTTCTATTGGAAAGGCACTTGATCAATGCTGTTTCTAACTGGAACTCTAGCAACGCCTCGGGACTGTCATTATCCGGAAATGAAATTCGTAAGTGCTTATGTGATTATGTGCTTACGTGGAGTGAATTACAGTTGTCCATTGCTTTAGGACGCGAGTGAGTTAGCTTCGGCATATTTGTGAATGTGCTAATGTTTTCGTTACCTTCATTAGGATGTCAAGACGAGGACGTGGAGGTAGCGTGGTAGGCGTGGTAGGCAGGAGATGCCTATACCGGATGAGATTCCGACGCAGTAGGAGGGTGTTGGTCAGGCCAATGTGGTCGAGCTAGTAGGTCAACAGGCCATGGACGCCTTAGCCCTCGAGATGGTAGGAGCGTTGAGGGAATCTATGGGCATTCTCAGGTCTGAGAATCAAGCCCAGGCCCATGTGGTTGAGGCAGGGCCTTCCTTTCTGAAGAGGGAGTTTTTTCGGTCTAATCCGAACCAGTTTGTGGGGGATCCGAAAGAGCCACTAAAGGCTGACGAGTGGCTTGAGCAGATGGCGAAGGCGTTTGAGATGCCTTGGCATCGAAGACGGGGCTTTGAAGGTGACCTTGGCGTCTTTCTAGCTGAAGAGAGACGCGGGTTAGTGGTGGAAGTTTGTGCGAGGTCGTATTGGTGGCACTTGGGAGGCCTTTGTAGATGCTTTTCAGGAGAAGTATTTGTCTCCCGCTGTTAGGGAGAAGTTGAGAGACCAGTTTTGTCAGCTCAAGCAGCTGAGTATGCCATTGGCCGAGTTTGAGGCCGCATTTACCAGTTTATCCAGGTTTGCACCTGAGCTTGTGGCATCTGAGGAGCGTCGGTGCCTTGAGTTTGAGAAGAAGTTGAGGCATGGGCTCAAGACCAGAGTTGGGGGATCCATGACCCGGGAGTATGGGCGTCTTGTGGATGCTGCGGCCTATATGGAGATTATGATACAGGAGGAGATGATGAGGGGCTCCAAGAGGAGTCAGGATGGCCACGGGGATGGCAGGAGACAGAGGGGTTCTAACCCTCAACAGTCCTAGGGTGCATTTGCTAGATCGACCTTTCCAGTGCCGAGTACAGGCTCTGGGAGAGGCAGTCAGGGAGACGTTACCTGTTACAAATGTGGTCAGCTGGGCCACAAGTCTCTAGCTTGCCCGCAGAGGAGAGGAGGGCAAAGAGCAGCTTCATCTTCGGCTCGACCTCAGAGCCAGAGTCAGGGCAGAGGCCAGCCGCTCTCTTGTTACCAGTGTGGTCAGATGGGGCACCTGAAGAGGTATTACCCCCAGTTAGGTGGCACATCTGGTGCGTTTGGTTCAAGGCAGACGCAGAGTTTTCAGCCCGCACAGTCAGTTCAGGCCTCGAGGGCCAATCAGGGGGCTTCATCGTCTCAATCTGTGCAGCAGCCTTTTGCTCCTAGGGGTGAGCAGGTAGACGAGAGACCTTCCGGGCGCGTGTATGCTGTTACCGCGCAGGATCTTGTACCGGCTCCGTCTGTTGTGAGAGGTACCTTTTTGTTTTGCAACTCGGTTGCCAATGTGTTGATTGATACGGGTGCATCCCATTCCTTTATATCTGCTGCATTTGCATCTGTTTTGGGGTTGGAGTTGGCGCAGTTAGCATCTCCTATTTGTGTGGTATCACCTGTTAGGGGTGAGTTGATTCTGAAACAAGGTGTCGGGGCTGTGATATAGAGGTAGCTGATCGCCGACTTCCATTTTCTTTTGTAGTTATGGCTATGTCGGGTTTTGATGTAATTTTGGGTATGGACTGGTTATCGTCATACCGGGCTGTTATTGACTGTTACCGCCAGAGGGTCACTGTATGTACCTTGAGCGAGGATTGTTTCCATTTCTTGGGGGATCGGGTTGGCAGTGTGTTGCAACCGGTGTATGGTTCGCGAGGGCGGAGTGAGCTTAGTGGCCATCTCGCTAGCTTTATGAGTGGTGCGTGTGATGAGACCCAGATTGAATTACCGAGAGTGGTTTGCGAGTATTTGGATGTCTTTCCCGAGGACCTTGTTAGTTTACCACCTCATCGAGAGATTGAGTTCTCTATTGACTTAGTGCCTGGCACGGCACCGATTTCCATGGCACCTTATCGTTTTGCCCCAGCCGAGTTGAGTAAGTTGAAGATTCAACTCCAGGAGTTGCTAGATAAGGGTTTTGTCCGCCCTAGTGTTTCGCCGTGGGGAGCACCGACCCTCTTTGCTAAAAAAAAAGATGGTGCCTTAAGACTTTGTATTGATTACCGAAAATTGAATCGGGCTACGGTTAAGAATAAATACCCCATGCCTCGTATAGATGATCTGTTTGACCAGTTGAAGGGGCCCTGTTGTTTCTCTAAGATAGACTTGAGATAGGGTTACCACCAGTGGAGGGTCAGAGAGGAGGATATCCGAAGACGGCATTCCGTACGCGGTATGGCCACTATGAGTTTTTGGTGATGCCTTTTGGACTCACCAATGCACCGACAGTGTTTATGGATTTGATGAACCGGATATTTCGAGAATTCTTAGATCATTTTGTGGTCATTTTTGTAGACGACATTCTAATTTATTCACCTTCTAAGGAGGAGCACGAGGAACATTTGAGAGTGGTGCTTGAGTTGCTTAGAGCCCATAAGCTATATGCTAAGTTTGAGAAGTGTGAGTTCTGGCTAAGAGAGGTTAAGTTCTTAGGCCATGTAGTCTCCGAAGAAGGGGTGTCTGTTGATACATCTAAGATTGAGGCAGTGCAAGATTGGGCACAGCCTAAGAGTGTTTTTGAGATCCGCAATTTTCTGGGATTAGCTGGGTATTACCGCCGGTTTGTGAAGGATTTCTCCAGGCTAGCTTCGCCGTTGACTAGATTGACGCGGAAATGGGTCAAGTTTGTATGGAGTGAGACTTGTGAAAAGTTGTTCCAAGAGTTGAAAGTTAGACTTACCACCGCTCCGATTTTGATTATTCCGGAGAAGGCTTTGGGTTATGCGGTTTATTGTGATGCCTCATGAGAGGGTTTGGGTTATGTGTTGATGCAAGAGGGGAAAGTGGTAGCCTATGGCTTACGTTAGTTGAAAATACACGAGAGGAACTACCCTACACATGACCTTGAGTTAGCAGCTGTGATTTTTGCCTTGAAGATTTGGAGGCACTACCTTTATGGTGAGAGATTCGAGGTGTTCTCGGATCATAAGAGTCTGAAGTATCTGTTTACTTAGAGAGACTTGAACTTGAGGCAAAGGAGATGGATGGAGTTTATTAAGGATTACGACTTTGAGTTGCACTATCACCCGGGAAAGGCCAGCGTTGTGGCCGATGCCCTTAGTAGAAAATTCATTAGTGTTGTAGCTTATATAGCCATCCGGGAGTGGGAGATGTTGGGTGCACTTGGCGAGTTTGATTTGCTTTTGGGTGAATATGTTGAGGCTGCGGCCTTGTTTTCCGTAGTTGCGCAGCCTACACTTGTGAGTCGAGTGTTAGAGGCACAGAGAGGTGACCTTGAGGTAGAATCCCTTCGGGAGAAGATCTCCAGTGGGAAGGTTGAGAAGGGTTTGACTGTGTATCCCGACCTGAGTGTGAGATACCGAGACAGTCTGTTTGTACCGGAGTCTTGCCGAGATGAGGTACTCCGAGAGTTTTACTATTCACGCCTTGCGGTGCATCCGGAAGGCACTAAGATATATCGTGATCTGGGTCGCCAGTTTTGGTGGCGGGGTATAAAGAGAGATGTGGCAGTTTTCGTGTCCAAGTGCCTTACTTGTCAGCAAGTGAAGGTCGAACATCAGAGGCCAGCGGGTTTGCTGCAACCCTTGCCTATTGCCGAGTAGAAGTGGGAGCATGTCACTATGGACTTCGTTGTAGGTCTTCCGAGGACTCAGCGGGGTAGTGATGCTATTTGGGTGGTTGTAGACCGGTTGACTAAATTGGCGCACTTCATCCCTATGCGCGTGTAATAACTCCCACCACTGTTTACTGATTAATCACTGATTACTGCTAAACTGAAACTAAATATGTTAATTGACTAACTGACTAAAATCTAGAACCGATTGACTGAGTATGTTAGTTAAATTGCATTTCTATCTGTTGACTGTCAACTTATCTGTTCATGCTTTATGTTTCAAACTGCAAATTAAAGGCCTTATCAGCGGCTGAATCTGAAATTGATTGATGTTTTGTGCTAATTAGAATTTATGTGATTTTATGGTATATTTATTTGAAAAGTGATTTGGTATGATTAAATTAGATTAAAATAAGCTAAATTACATAGTTTGACATATTTACCTTAATGCCATTGTGAGTGGCCACTAACTAAACACTTTGAGCCTTATACACACTTGACCAAAACATTTTCTTCAGCCATTTTCTTGTTATTGCTGACCAAGAGTGAGAGAATTGAGTTCAAACTTGGAGATTTGCTTGAAATTGAAAAAATTGATGAGAGGATTGCAAAATTGAGCTTATATTATTGAGTTTAAAGATTTAAGGTTGGTGTTTCATCTTCTCATTCTTGTGTTTAAGTTGATTCTTGCATGGTTTAGAGCAAGGTTGAAGTCTAGAGCCAATTTATGGCTCAAATTGTGGTGTTGAAGCTTAATTGTTGCATGCATGTATATATATTGAAGTTTTGTGATTGTAGTTCATAATTCCTCACATGCATGTCCATGTTTTGAGAGTAGACCATGATTTCATCTTGTTTTGAAAAGAAATGAGCTCAATAGAGCAAGTATTTGAAGCTTGAAAATGGATTAACTCATGCATGTCATGTTTGAATTATGTTCATGAAAATTGGTTTGAATTTGGGTTTAATTGAACTACCTTTGGGCCTTGATTTTACAAATTGAGCTTTAAATCATGTTGTTCTATGTATTTACAAGTGTTTTCCAGGAAATGGGCTCAAAGGAATTGAATTTGATACATTTGAAGTTGAATTTGAGCTTGAGGTTCAAATCTGGGAATTCCAGATTTTGAACTCACGCTCGAACGGGGAAATTGGCGCTCGAGCGTGAAATTCGAGCATCCAGTACTTTGCACTGTTTTAAAGTCCGCTCGAGCGGGGTATTTGCCGCTCGAGCGAGGACTTGTGTGTTATGCTCGAGCGGGTGTCGAGCGCCCATCGAGCGTGATTTTCACACATCCAGTACTTTTACTGTAGTTTACAGTCCGCTCGAGCGGAGACCTTTGCCTGCATGTCTGCTCGAGCGGGGAAAGATACGCTCGAGCGGGACTCTGTTTTTCTGAAAATTTTGCTTAAAGTGCATTGTTGCATCCTCATTCCATCCTAGGCATTCTTAAGCCTAGTTAAAGGTATTTTAGTGAGGATACTGAGGTAGAACTACACCGAGGCAAATTAGGGATTAAGTTATTATTTTCCCAACTGTGTAGCTTAGTGTGTGTTCAATCTGTAAACTGTGTAGGGTTGGCGACTGGAGACGCGCTCTAGCTTACTGTAGCCCAGAACTCTGTGAGTAACAAATGTGTAAAGATATGTTCAAAAATGATTATCTTCTGAACAATTGAACTGTACTGTTTCTGAACTGATACTGTTTACTGAATGAATGTATGTCCTCTATTCTGAACTGTATTGTGGCATCCATAGCAACCACTGTTACTGTACTGACTGTTACTGCTACAGAGATCTCTGTCGGTTCCCATGTTGGAACCACTACTGTTTACTGTTATGATGGCCATCATTCACTGTTTGGTCTGTTAAGACCTGGTCTTTTAAGACCTACTACTTACTGTACTGCTATGCTAATGGATGTACCACATATGACTGTTATGACTGAATGATTGTTATACTGAATCAATGAACTGTTTTCATTACTGTAAGGACATTCATTCTTAACCTCTTTACGCATTGTGTTATTCATTGGGCTATAGCTCACTGCTCATATATATATATATATGTAGGTGTACAGGCACCAGACCGGAGCTAGGAGCGTGGGATAAACTCCCCTTTTTGTCAAGCCAACTACTATGCCTCACTGCGAGGTTCCGAGCCTGCCAACCTATGGCTTAGGGGTGTTTTAATTTCCCCGTCTGTACCCGTATCTGTTTTGTAATCTGTATAGACTGTTATTGTACTGTTTAACAGGGGTTAGGTCCCCGTTCTGAGCGACTGTAAATGTTGTATATACTATTTTGCACTGTTTGAATATATGCATGAAAAGTCTTTTTGCATACAGACTGTCACAGCTCATTGGACATTGTTTATTTACTGTATTGGCTTCCGCCAATCCCTGTACTCTGTATTACTGTATTACTGTTAAGCAGGCCTTCAGTAATCTCGGATTATTGGCTGGTTACGGTGCTAAACCCATAGGGGCGGGTTTGGGTCGTGACAGTGCGTAAGAGATTTGGTAGATCATCTTGTCGACTTGTATATACGGGACATAGTGAGGTTGCACGGGGTCCCAGTGTCGATCGTCTCAGATAGAGATCCACGTTTTATTACTAGGTTGTGACAGAGTTTGCAGAGTGCCTTGGGCACTAGGTTGACCTTTAGCACGGCTTATCATCCTCAGACTGACGGGCAGTCCGAGCGTACTATTCAGATCCTTGAGGATATGCTTCGAGGTTGTGTCCTTGAGTTTAGTGGGTCGTGGGAGAGGCACTTGCCCTTGGTGGAGTTAGCCTACAACAACAGTTTTCAGTCGAGTATCGGTATGGCACCGTTTGAGACCTTGTATGGCCGACCGTATAGGTCTCCAGTATGTTGGGCCGAGGTGAGTAATGCACCTTTGTTGGGCCCAGAGTTGGTAAGGGAAACGATAGAGAAAGTTGAGCTTATCCGTAGAAGGCTTGTTACAGCCCAGAGTCGCCAAAAGAGTTATGCTGACCGTAGGAGAAGGCCTTTGGCATTTGAGACGGCTGATCATGTCTTTCTAAAAATATCACCTAGGCGGGGTTTGATGAGGTTTGGGAAGAGTGGGAAGTTGCCCCCTCGGTTCATCGGTCCCCTTGAGATCCTTGAGAGGATTGGGGAGGTTGCTTATCGTTTAGCTTTACCGCCGCAGTTGTCCGAAGCGCATGACGTGTTTCATGTTAGTATGCTTCGGAAGTACGAGCTGGATCTGTCGCATGTATTGGACTAGACCGACTTAGAGGTAGACGAGAATGCCTCATATAAGAAGAGACGGGTACAGGTCTTGGATAAGCGGGATCAAGTCCTGCGAGGTAAGACCATTCCCTTGGTGAAGGTTTTGTGGAAACATCACGGAGTGGAGGAAGCCACTTGGGAACATGAGTTGGAGGTCCGTGAGAAATATCCGGACTTGTTCATTCATGTGTAATTATGTATTGGGAATTTTATTGTATTTAATAAACTTTAAGAGTATTGAATATATCTTAAGTTGTAAAACATTGTATATGTTTTGATTTATGGAAATTGTTGAATATGGTTCGGAAATGGAAGTTTATTTTAACATTGCATGTGTTAATTCTGATTTAGAAATGCAAATATATTATTGGTATTGAATATGTAATTGAATGGTGGAATACGTGTTGAAATTGGTAAATTTCAAGGGAAAGCATGTTGATAATGCATATTGAGTAATATATTGTGATTTGCCTCTTGAAAAGAGTTGAGATGACCGGTAATGGGTCAGGTTGTTGAATATTAAGTTATAATATTGTTAAGAATTGAGAAAACATGTTTTTGAAACTTGTATCTAATTTCGGGGACGAAATTCTTTAAGGGGGGAAGGTTATAGCGATCCCGGTTTTCCTCTCATGCTTATTGTATTCCAGACTCGGTTCCGTTGATAGTTGTTGTTGTCTGTATTTCATTTCCGTCCTTTAACTCTTTGTATTTGAGTTTAGAGTTGTCTTGGGCGTGTTTCGAACAGGTTGGTTGAGCTTTTGTCCCAACTCTTGTTGCCCAGATTTTTAGTGATCCACTCGAGCGGAGTTTACATCCCTTCAGTAGTTTGTCCGTCTGCAAAAATACTACAGATGTGTTTTTCACGCTCGAGCGGACTTCCTTGCGCTCGAGCGGGTATCCTTGCGCTCGAGCGGGTGTTCGATGTCTGTAAAAGTACTGAAAGAGTATAATCTACGCTCGAGCGGGTTCCTTCTTGCGCTCGAGTGGGTGGTGTTTTGTTTTGTGCCTTGGCGCTCGAGCGGGTATTTTTGCGCTCGAGCGGGTTAAGTTTTTGTGCTTAACGCTCGAGCGTCCTATTCTTCGCTCGAGCGGGTCATACGTATATCAGATCTGGACTGTGATATTTAAATCACTTTTTACACACACTCTCTCTCTCTTACTTTTCAAAACCTTATTTTGAGAGCCTCTCTCTCTAGAATACAACTTCTCTGTAAGGATTGATCAAGTTTGAGCGATCTTCCACCCTTGTCCCTTTGTAAAAAGTATAGAGCTTGGCTTGGGCTACCTTTCCATCCGAAAATCTCGAGTTTTGGAGCATTTCGAAGTTTTCCATCTTCTCCATTTGGTCTCATCTTTTAAGGTAGGGATAACTACTCACATTTATGGTCTTTGACATAAACTTGTAGTCATTTTGATATAGTGTTGAAGTTGGGTAATTTTGGGTGTTAGGGTTTCAAAATGTATAAAAGGGGGTTTTGTTCTTTTGACCAATACATGTATGTTTTGGATCTTAAATGAGGTTATTGATGTTTATTGTTAATATTTGAATCCTTGGGGTCAACGTTGGAAAAAGGGGGAGAAAAGCCCTAACTTTTGTTATGAATTAATTTATATAATTAATTTGGAAAAGTTATGGGAATATGAAATTGAGTTGGAAATAATGAAATTGGCTCATTATGAGGTAGAATGGTGGAGTTGGATTTATTAATCACCCACCTTGGAAATGTTGATAATTTATCTGTTGGATGTAATTATTATCTATTTAGAAATAATTGCTTTGGGCTATCGGTGGAGGATAGTCTTGATTATTGTAGACACTGCATGATGATTAAGTGAATTAAAACTAATCGGTTGAATATGTCATTGAATATGACGGTTGGAATAATATATCAAATATGTGTATTGATTGATCATGTATATGATAATTATTTATGTACATTGTATTGTGTGAGAGGAGATAGGGGATGTACTCCACGGTTTGGGAGGAGATAAGGGATGAACTCCTGAACCGGATATTGTTTGGGAGAAGATAGGGGATGGACTCCATTGATACAGCAAATCTGTGTATCTATTGTGAAGTATGGAAGTGTTTTAATATGTTATTGATACAGCAAATTTGTGTATCTATTGTGAAGTATGGAAGTATTTGTTATGAATTTTAATTCATTTGAATTGTTGGTATTGGAAAGGTTTTTAACATGAGTCGTAGTCTCATGGGGATTGTTTGGCTAGGTTCTGAGCCATGTTTGTAAATCAAAATTGTTGAGTAAAGGAAAATGGAATGAAGCATGGTCATATGTGTCATGGGTTATGAGTTAATTTGTATGAGTTAAACATTTATCAAATGCTAATGTTTTAGTCATTGCTCATATTATGTTTAGCATATCCCTACTGGGCGTTGGCTCATCCTATATGGGACATTATTTTCAGGTACAGGTGATATGCCGCCTTCAAGGTCTTAGCTTGGGAGGTTGTAGAAGTTGAAGGCTTCTTTTTTTTTTTTGTGATTACCTTTCTTGTATTACATGTATATCAAGCCAAGGGTTATTTTGTGTAAAGAGTTAGAACTCTATTTTTGTTGAACCCAAGTGTTGACTTGGAAAGTTGTAAGCCTATAGGGCATTTACTTTTGTTGTCTACATGTAATACTTTTGTAATGAATACTCTGATAAATAGAATTATGCTTTATTCTCCTAAGTTTATGGATGTCTTGAATATATGATTTATGGGTTTATTTTGAGGGCGCTACAGCTATCGATATTCGATCAATGTGATTTTTTAACAGACATATAGTATTCGATGAATTCTACATATTGAACGATTCAGATTATCGAAACGAGACCTGTGGTGAGTCCCCACGAACCAACAACACCCTCCAGTCCGATCACGGACGGAAAGGGAAGCCAGACCCTTTTTAAATATAGAACTAATAAGCATTCATAATTTACTGTGACGTTTCAGTTTTGATTGTGAACTTAGATTAATTGAATTAAATTCTTATTTTTCAGTTTCCTAAAATAGTTAGGGCTAGGTGAGAATTTTCCATATAACTTAAACCTTACACCAAATTAACAAGTTAGAGTAATATGATTTTATTTTTTTTCCATTTAAGATTTGTATTTTTTGTTACATATTTAGATTCATTCTATTAATATATATAATTATATGTTATAATTTTTTTCATTTACGATATGAATTGTTTGTTACATATTTTAGAGTCATATTAAAAAATATATAATAATTATATGTTATATATTTTTTTTAAATAAGGAAATATAATTGAGTTGAAATCAAATATTTTATGAATAATTTTATTTAGTAGAGATTAATTTCATAAAATTTAACTTGCAAAAAAAAAAAAAAAAAATTAAACTTCTCCATACACCTGGTACTTTTAACTAAGAGCGAAAGTTTTAACATGAAACATTAAATAGACACAAACCAAAAATGACCTGGTACAATAAAATAAAAAAATAAATAGATTAAATTAGTATTGAAGTAATTATGACATAAATTTAAAATAAAACCACATGATACTTATTCCTAATTGTGAGCCCTAAATTTTATCAAAATTTGGAGGCCGAGGCAACTGTTGACCGGCCTAAATCGAGCTAATAAAAATTATAAAAACTAAAATGTCAAAAAGACTAAAATACAAAAACGACAAACATAATTTTCCCTAAATCTTTTCTTATATAATTACATTGACTATATATAGTGATTAACTAAAAAATGGCATAGATGCTAACTTAATTGCAGCCTACATAACCCAATTTACACTTCATTTATTGGGAATTCTAATATACACCCCCTTTAAAAGGGTGTATCATGTACACCCTTAGTTATGTCATTTTCGGTTTTAATCAATTTTTTTCTTAAGTTATGACATTATTTTAGTTATGTCTCATGTTGGGTTTAGTTATGATTTTTTTTTTTTTTTTAGTTATGACTCATAAAATATGAAATTATATCATTTTTCTTTTTAGTTATAAGATGCATATGGTGCATACCCTTTAAAGAGTGTGCTCCATAGTGTTTCCTCTTATTATTTTATAAAGTTTAATATCTCAAGTTATTATTAGAACAAAATAAATTAAAACCCAGTTTAAATTAAATTTATAATGTTTAATTAAATCTCTATTTATTCATTATGATCTAGACAAAATGAATGAACGATTAAGTTAATTTACCAAAGTTACAAAGATATTTTGAGAAATATTTTAAAATTGAAACTACTCAAATATATCATTTTTAAATTGATCAGTAGAAAATTTGACTTAGTAATTATGTAACACTTTTCATGATGTAAAATTTCAAACTCAATTCTTATAGAGAGCAATTTAATACTTTTATGATAATTGATTTATTTCTTCATGTGGTTGTTGAGCTTGGTGGGTTGACAAAGAAAAAAAAAAAAAAAGAATGAAGAATTTTCTCAACTTTTTGCTCCACCTCAATGATTTATTACAATATATAAATATTAAAAAAAATAATATATAAGCCTACATTTTAAATTCATTTTTTAAATTTAATAATTTGTCAATAAGATAATTAGTTGATAATTAAAAAATAATTAAGAGAAAGTTGATTTAGATATTTTAATAGAATTTCACATTACTAAATATACAAAGTGAAGGTAATTTTTTGACCTGGATATATAGTAATACTCATAAATATTTTAGGAATAAACATTTTTGCAGTCAAAAAGTGAAAATATTATTACAAAAAATATTAAGATTCAAATTTCAACAAAATTTTTTTATCCTCAAAAGTGAAAATATATTATTACAAAAAAATATTGGGCTGCAAATTCAATCGGTAGGAAAAGATGGTCCCAAAAGTAAAAAAAATGACGGCTATTGAGAAAATTTTAAAATATCACTGGTTAATGTATTTTTAGAAATAAAATAATTTGGCGTTAAAAAGGTTTATTTTTTGACAAAAAATTGTTCCAAAAAGGTAGCAATTTATTATTAAATGTCTTGTTTCAGCGCTAAAAATACAACAATGAATTTTTTGACAACTAAAATATTTTGTTTCTAAATTTTTTCTCAAAAATTTGTTGTAGTGATCCAAACCATTCATTTGTTGTAGTAGTGATGCAAACCGCACTATAGCGATCCCGAGTTTTACCCCTTTATGTACAGTGTCCCGGACTTGGGTTCTGTAGTATTGACTGTTGATTATATCTTGTTTCCGTCCTTCAATACTTTGTATTTGAGTTTTAGGATGTTTTGGGCAGAGTTGTTACAGGTTGGTTGAGCCTTAGTCCCATTCCTTGTTGCCCAGGTTTTTGGTCGTACGCTTGAGCGGGCCTTCTTGCGCTCGAGCGGAGTTGTTTTTGTTGGTGGTCCGCTCGAGCGGGTACCTTTGCGCTCGAGCGGAGTTTGCATGCTCTCAATATTTCGTGCCTCTGCAAAAGTACTGCAAGTTCGTTTTTCACGCTCGAGCGGGTTTCTTTACGCTCGAGCGGGTAGCGCTCGAGCGGGCTTCTTTGCACTCGAGCGGGTGTTCTTGGTCTGTGAAAATACTGGGGAGGAAGAATCTACGCTCGAGCGGACTTGCTTTCGCACTCGAGCGGGTGTATTTTGTTTCTGTGCCTTAGCGCTCGAGCGGGCTTCATTGCGCTCGAGCGGGTTCAGTTTTTGTGCTTGACGCTCGAGCGTCCTATTCTCCGCTCGAGCGGACCTGTTTGTATCTCACTTCGGGACTTCACCTTTTTGGATCAATTTTTACATTCACACTCTCTCTCTTACTTTTCAAAAAAACTCCATTGGAGAGTTTCTCTCTCTAAAAACTTACCTTCTCTCTAGGGATTGATCTAGTAGGAGTGACCCTTTACCCTTTGGCCTTTGTAAAAAGTGTGTTGATCTTTGGGGGCTACATTTTGATCCGAAAATTTCTTGGTTTGGAGCATTTCGAGATTTCTCCATCATCTCCTTTGGGTTCCATCTCTTAAGGTAGGGATTCCTACTCATCTTTATGAGCTTTAACATAGATATTGAGCTTTTGTATAGATGGTTTTGGATTTGGGAAGTTAGGGTTTTAAATGTCTAAGATTGAAAAGAGGGGTTTTGTTTATTTGACTCATCCATACGTGTTTTTGGTCTAAAATAGAGATTGTTGATGTCGTTAGTATTATTTGGGCCTCTGGGCCAATATTGAGAAAAAGGGAAAAAATGCCATGTTCGGGTATATTAGGGTCATTAGTATAATTAATGGCTTTTGTTGTGGAAATATGAAATTGAGTTGAATATAATGAAATTGGCTCATTATGAGATGGTACGGTGGAGTCAGACTATATTAATCATTCACTTTTGAAGATATCGGCAATTTATCTGTTATTGCAATTATTACTTGCTTAAATAATTGTTTTGGGCTACCGGTGGAGGGTAGTCTTGATTGTTGTAGACAATGCATGATGATTAGGCAAACTAAAACTAATCAATTGAGTATGCTATTGAACATGGCGGTTGGTATAATACATCAAAAATTTGTATTGATTGATTGAATTTGTATATGATAATTGCTTATATACATTGTTTTATGTGGGAGGAGATGGGGGATGTACTCCACGGTTTATTGAAAGATGGGGGATGGACCTCTAAACCGGATTTTGTTTGAGACTGATACAGCACTAAAATATGTATCATTTGTGAAGTATGGAAGTGTTCGTTTGATTTGATATAGCACTATATCATTATCATTTGTGAAGTATGGAAGTGTTTATTTGATTTGATATAGCACTAAAATGTATATCATTATCGTTTGTGAAGTATGGAAGTGTTTGTTTGATTTGATATAGCACTAAAATGTATATCATTTGAGAAGTATGGAAATGTTTTTGTTTGACTTTGATACAGTACCAAAATGTGTATCTATTATGAAGTATGAAATGTTTAAAATGAGTTATTATCTCACTTGAAATAGGAATACCGTTGACATGAGAAGTGATCTCATTTAAATTGATTGGCCAAGTTCTAAGTTACGATTATGAAATGAGAATTTGATAAGAAATGGAAACTGGAATAGAACATGGACATACTAGTCATGGGATTGAAATGTGTTATAAGTTGTTGTATATGAGTTAAAGTTTATCAATTGCTAACGTTTTAGTTACTGTTCATACTATGTTTAGCACATCTCTACTAGGCGTTGGCTCACCCTATATGGGACATCATTTTCAGGTACAGGTGTTATGCCACCTCCAAGGACGTAGCTTGGGAGGCTTGAGGCTGTTAGACTATCTTTTGTTGTTTGTTATATTACATGTATATCAAGCCAAGGGCTTCTTTTGTATGGAGTTAGTACTCTCTTTCTGTAACCAAGCGTTCACTTGGAAAGTTGTAAGCCCATAGGGCGTTTACTTTTATAGTCAATATGTAATACATTTTGCAAGAATACTTTGATGATTGTAATATAATATCTCTTTTCGATATCTTGAATGTATAATATTATGGGTTTATTTTGAGGGCGTGACACGCACTGTTCGTTTGTTGTAGGGATTCGAACCATTCATTTTGTATGACCCTCCTAAAAGATCATTCATACCAAAAATTTAGTTATTTAGATTTCATTTGTCTAAAAAAATTTGATTGACTACATTTGAAAGTTATACTATTTGTTAATTATTTTTATACAAATGTAATCTGATCCAGTGGCACTTAGGCCCCGTTTGTTTGTGGTTATAGGGAGGGGATTGGGTTTGATAGTGAGGAGGGGATTGAGAATGGGGTGTTTGTTTTGAGAGATAGGGAGGGGATTAGTAATCCCTTGGTATTAGTTAGGAGGAGGAAGGGGGATTGATAAGGAGGAGGTAGGGATGGTATTAGAAAAATAGTGAGGGGGTTAGAAATTTTTTTATTTTTTTTATTTTTTATATATTGGGAATTTTTTTTTAAATATAATGTTTAATTTTTTATATTTTTTTTATTTGTTTTATTATTTTATATAAAAATAATTTAACAATTCCTCACTATCAATCCCCTCACTAACAATCTCCTCACTATTAATCCCCTCACTACGAATTCCCTCCATTCTATCCCTGAAAACAAACGGGGCCTTAGTGTCCGATCAAGCTAATTTTTTGTTTTTTAAAATAAAATTGTCCATACAGAACAACATGGCCTTATATGATCCTCTCACTTCAATGCAAAGCCCACCATTGTGGTTCAAGATTGTAAAAATACAATTATCACATCATTTTGTATGAATTTTATGCATAGTAATTCTGTTGGTAAATTTTATTTATTTTTATTTGGTATGAATAAAGATATACAAATACAAATATGTATGTAAACACACAATTTATATTAAATATGGCATAAAAGTGACGCAGATGATCTTATTACCCGATTATGAAAAAATTTAAAACTCAAAATAGAGATGTAATAGTAAATAAAATGAAAAGTGGTTCACAAATTAGCAATTAATTAAGCTCTTAAATAAGAAAAGCATACCTTGTCGTTGAAGAGGGGTTGAATGATGGGATCACAATTACTCTCTGAATCTGAAGCAGGACAGAGACGCTTCAGCTTTGGCATATTCGACAGTGACAAGGAACTCAGTTGTGGTAGCTCAATTGCATTCATAGCTTTGCAGATACCAGTCAAACTTGGCAGGGATCCAAGACGCAATTCCTTTAGTTTAGGAAACTCGATTTTATTTGTTGCTGTTTCATGCTCTACTCCTTCACTCGAAACAATTTCTTCCATCATAGGACAATTACCTATCCTAAGGTACTGCAGTTGCGCTCGATCTGTAGCTATGGAAAGTGAGAACATACTTTCTAGTATAAGACATCCCTCCACTCCTACAGACGTCAGGTTGCCGAGCCATACAAGTTTGGTGAGACCCTGCCACAAAGCCATCAGAATCTTAAAGTTGTGTTTAGGAAAATAATTGACTTTTTTTTGTAATTGATTTGATGGTTGTGAGAGAAAAAGTTAAATGATTATGGTTTAAATGTTAAATTTTGTCTTATTGACTATTTTAGTCTATTTTATCTTTATTAACTATTTTAATTTAAATTCAACTTTCCAAATTGGGCCTTAATCTACATTCTTAATCCATCAGAATCTTATACACCATAGATTCATTAATTTTCCAAATATAAAAGTACACATTAAATTCAAGGTGATGGCGCGTCGAATGAATCGGAAGATAAATGAGCTACAAGGATTTTTTTCATGGCTACCAAACCTTAATTTAGATTGCAAGATGATGATCTCGTGATTTTAAAATTTTAGTTGGGTTAAATGATTCGAATCACAGTAAAATCTTAAATATATTAAGGGTTGTTTTGGCAAGTGCAAAAAATTACAAAAAGACATGCAAAAAGTAAAAAAATAATATGATCCTAATATGTCAATAACCTTACTTTTTTGACAATTTCCAAAAAAAGCCTAAGATCCTGAAGTGACTATAATTATAGTTATAAAATCGTATAGAATCACATTATAATTCTGATTCTATTAATACTATGATCCTGCTTTTACTACAATCTCAATCCTACCAAAAAAAAAATCTTATTATTTATTTCTTATATCTATATGTGTATATCTATAAA
This sequence comes from Camellia sinensis, assembly GCF_055761805.1. NCBI lineage: Eukaryota > Viridiplantae > Streptophyta > Magnoliopsida > Ericales > Theaceae > Camellia > Camellia sinensis. Next base: position 21,720,536 of record NC_138970.1, on the reverse strand, counting down.
TTTGACTATAAACTTATTTCACACGTCTCTTCTAATTTATGTTAACTTTGAAAATAGGAAAATACTACAATACACACTCTTTGAGAGGTGTGTAACATATGTACTTTATTACTATAGAAGAAAATGACATAATTTTATACTTTTTGAGTCAAAATTTAAAATATAAAAAAAAAACTCATAACCAAAATCTCAAAATAATGTCATAACTAAAGAAGAAAATTGCGTAACTAAAGGTGCATATAGTATGGGTGTGTACAATAAAATTCTTTTTGAAAATATATTATAAGGCAAATTACGCCAGTGGTCCCTATATTTTATTCCTTGTCTCATTTTGATCCCTACACTTTCAATTAGCTCAATTTGATCCTTAATTTTAAATTTTAAATTTTATTTCAATTTGGTCCAATTAATAATATAGTTGGTGTTTTTCAAGAAAAATTATTACTAAATTGGTTGAGATTAACTAATTGAGTTAAGTTTATAATTTTGCCCTAAAAAATATGGCACATGACACTTATGTATGTGTTTTCCATAAAAAAAAATGCTAAGAATAATAATTAATTGAAACAAAATCATAAATTCAGAATCAAAATTGAACCAATTGAAAATACATAAACTAAAATGACACAAGGAGTAAAATACAGAGATTATCGTCGTAATTTGCCCTATATTATATTAAATTTACTATTTTTCTTTAATGATTTCAAAATTATGTAACATACATTTTCGTTATCAATAATTTTTAATTTTAATTTGTATTAAAAGTAGAATCTTCCAAAGACACCACACCAAAAAACTTCACTGGTGTAAGGAGTAAATTGGGAAATAAAGTTTAGGGCCAAAAAATGAATTGGTAATACTTTAGGGGCACAAAGTTGATTTACCTTAAAAATTAAAAGTGCCTTAACTTATAGTTTTTTTTATCAATGTTTTTCAAATCTCTATGGATTAGCCTTAATTCATAATAAGAACATTGTAAAAAGCTTTATCAAATTCAAATTTTATAAGTAGGGCTTTTCAATAGAAAATCCTTCGTACAATTATAATTCTCATATATTTTCGTATAATTCCTGAAGTCCCATTGAACAGTTAGTTCAAGTCTCTATTTCCTGAATTGTAGGGGTTAACTTTTGTTTAGCAAATCATTAGTGTTGTTAGATTAATCTTCAGAACTGTTTAGATTGATCTTTGTCATGCATATTGATTGATATTATTTGCTATAAATTCATGGGAACTGTTAGGGTGTGTACATCATCAACATGTGCACATAATGTGCACCTTACTTTTTAACCAATAGATATCAAGAAGTTAATTTGAACCATTAAATAATTTAATTAGAAAAATTGAGTACCTTCACAACCGGTTATAATTTTCTTTACTAAAGACTCTCTCTCCAAAAACTCACAATCAATTGTATAATTAATTGTGATCATTGAATCTCTCTAATTCAAATGGATGGTACAATCGATTAAATAACAATAATATAAACCCATACCAATCGATTATACATTCAATTGTGATTGTTCAATCCACCTTTTATTTACAATGGCTACTAATCAATTGTATGATCAATTGTGGTCTTTCAACCCAATCGATTTTGCAATCAATTATGATTTTGTATTCACGCTTTCATGCCAATTGAATATATGATTGCTTGTGCTATAATGGCAAAAGTTAGGACAGTGTCATGATATTTGTGTTATATGTTATACGATTGATTACACAATCAATTGTGTTTGAAATTTTAAGAGTCATGATATTTTGTGAATATTGTTATGATTTTGGAGAAAAAGTTACAATCAATGTGCTATGGTTATGATTCATTAGTAAAAGTTATGATTTGTTATGGTGAATCATAATAAAAAAAATATTATGATAATTTGTTAGAAATAATTATATTTGTTATGAGTCATTGTCGTATTGTTATGATTGATAGTATCTGTTATGACACCGTTGTATATATTATGATATTGTTATGATTCATTGTAATTGTTATGATATTTAGAAAAATTTATGATTCTTTCATGTAACCTGTTGGATCACCAATTTAACAAGTCACTTTTTGTGATGCGACATAATATGGATCACACAATAGTTGCATATCATATGTCGTTTTAGAAGGTGCAAGTCATACTATTATAGACACTCTCAAAAGTGTAAACTATATGCAAGTTATGACATTATTTTTCAGTCATAACTAAAAAAAAAAAAATTCATAACTAAACACATTTTGAGTCATAGCCAAAACAATATCATAATCAATATGACAATGTGTATAACCAAGTCATAACAAACATCATATTAATGAGTTATAACTAACACTACTAAGATTTATTTATATATTTCAGGATATGAAGAATCATTACAACAACAACAAAAAAATTAAAAATAGTCTTACTGCTTTATGATTTAACAAATCTAGATTACAACAAAAGAAAAAAATATTACACTTATAATACAAAATGAAACTTAAACAATTACAAAAAATTATTAATTAAATAGTACTTTTATTGTATTTTTAAATGGGTCTGGCTTCTCTCCAGTCTGTGATCAAACTGGAGGGTGTTGATGAGCCCGTGGGGGCCTACCACGAGTCTCGTTTTGATAATCCAAATCATTAATGTATAGAATTTGTCGAGTACTATAAACTTGTAAAAACTCACTTTGATCGGATATCGACAGTTATGTGATCAAATCAGTTTAATATATAAAAAAATGGACGGTAAAAAAAAAACGGTTGACATAAATCTAATCCGATGAGATAGCTATCAATATCCGATCAGCGTGATTTTTTAACAGATATATAGTACTCGACGAGTTCTACATATTGAACGGTTCGGATTATCAAAACGGGACCCGTGGTAAGGCCTGACAGACCCAACAACACCCTGCAGTCCGATCACAGACCGGAAGGAAGCTAGACCCTTTTTAAATATAGAACTAATAAGCATTCATAATTTACTATGATTAGATTGTGAGCTTAGATTAGTTGAATTAAATTCTTATTTTTCAGTTTCCTAAAATAGTTAGGGCTAGGTGAGAATTTTCAATATAACTTAAACCTTACACCAAATTAACAAGTTAGACTAATATGATTTTTTTCTCCATTTAAGATATGTATTTTTTGTTACATATTTTAGATTCATTCTATTAATATATATGATTATATGTTATAATTTTTTTTCATTTAAGATATGAATTGTTTGTTACATATTTTAGAGTCATCCGATTAATAAATATAGGAAATAAATATAGAACTAAAATTTGTGTAGTCGCCAAAAATGATCGCCAAAGGTGCGATTTTTTGTAGTGTTATAAGATGCATATGATGCACACCTTTTAAAGAATGTGCTCTATAGTGTTTCCCCTTATTATTTTATGAAGTTTAATATCTCAAGTTATTATTAGAACAAAATAAATTAAAACCCAATTTACATTAAATTTATAATGTTTAATTAAATCTCTATTTATTCATTTATGATCTGGACAAATGAATGAACGATTAAGTTAGTTTATCAAAGTTAAAAACATATTTTGAGTAAATATTTTAAAATTGAAACTACTCAAATATATCATTTTTAAATTGATCAGCAGAGAATTTGACTTACTAATTATGTAGTTGTTGGCTACGTATTTTGTGCAAGCCAATTACAACTCAACACGTGGCAAAGTAAGGGTAATATGGGGAGACCATTCAAGTCTTCGATCCTGATCGTACACGTGGCAGTTAATATTGGTTGTTATGAGATCTGAGTAGCAGTGGATCAACAAAGAGATGCAAGGTGACGTGGCTTCAACAGTTACTCACATTCAAATTCAAATATAGGAGGGAAGCCTAACTGCAAGTGATGGCGTAGTGGAACTACTTATAAGGTAGCATGATCAGCGACCACGGAGGAGCAGTTCGACGGTTTGAAGTGAAATTCGATGGTCATCTTTGAGGAGTATAAATAACAGGGAAGACCCTAGAAAATGCCCTCGGACTCAGATCCAAGAAACCAGTCTTACTTTACATATTTCGTTCCAGTTTTTATATTTCCTGTTCTTTACATTCTTGTATTTTACTCCTGCACTGCACTTCATTCATAGGAGTAGTTTCAAGTAGATTGTCGCTGTAAACCTCTACGAGGCTGAGTTTGGATTATTGTAAGTTTTTCATACTAATGAAATGCTTCAATTGCTCTTTATTTAACTGTTCTTATGCTTAAATTCTCCTAAATCAAGCCACCAGTAAAAGTCCTCTTCATTGAGGCTGAAAGAACTACAACACAATCGTCTGATAATTGGTTGGCAATCAAAATTCTGTAAGGACTGATTGATCCTTGCTGGCACGCTCATAATTTCATAAATGACCTTCGATAACCAAAAAGCCAACATATATTTTTGGCACGCCCAGTGGGACCCATTTAAAATGGCTAGACGTAGGAGACAAGGAGAAAATGAACGCTTGGAAGAAGGCGTGGAAGGAGAGGTAGAGATACCTAATCCAGAGGATAATGTGATAACACATCCTGTGGAAACTCTTATTTTATCGGAACCTATGGTCGAACAGACCAGCACTTCAGAACAAATACCATTTGTTCGTAATATTGGACGAGACCAAGGAATTGGACCATCCACTGTCCCATCTACCCAGCCAGTGAATCCATGGGGTGGCCTAGTAGATGCCATGGGACAGCAATTAATAAACACAATGGAAAGGTAGGCAACATCCTTTTTGGATCGAATGAATAACCACCAACCAACAAATGCAAGACACATGGAGGAAGTAAATGTCCCTCAGCAAAGATTGGCTAGAGATAAACAACCTATGCAAGTTAATGGACATTCTAATGGTCAAACTAGTAATCAGAGTCATGAAAGACCACCACCTCAGTCTTGGTACGAACCCATTTCGAGGCCTATAGCAGGCCAAAATGCCGCGATATTCAATAGTGAAGCCATGCAAGTTGGTGGATCTGGCCCAGTACAAGAAAATGGCATAAGAATGGTTCCAAATCCCACGTTCGAAGCCATACCTGGCACTAGGGGGTACAATAATCCCTTATTCGAATTTATACCCGGGGGGTTGGAAGGTTTTCCCACAAATGGAAGGGACACAACGCTTGTTCCGGCACCTTTCGTAGGTCCCTTCGTAGGACAAGCTCAAAGAGGTTACCCACACCCTCAACAGCAACCTGTACCACAGGGACAACCAGTCCCGAATGTACCACCTTATGGACCAAGAGGACCACAAGCACAAGGTTGTCCACCAAATCCTGTGTTTGTTCCCCCAGTAGTGGTTCAGCAGGCACAAAATATGGTCCCTAGGGACCAAATTGCTGATATAGTTAGGGAGATATGTGGACCAATGGCTCGGGGTGTCCAGACTCCTGTGTACAGAAAACCATACCCAGAATGGGTCGACAGGATACATGAATACCCAAGGGGTTTCAGGATACCAGATTTTGTCCTTTTTTATGGGAACGGAAACCAATCAATAGTAGAGCATATTGCTAGGTTTGCTGCTCAATGTGGTGAATTTGCCAATCATGACTATATGAAGTTGAGACTATTCCCAAACTCTCTAACTGGGGGAGCATTTGTATGGTATATTAACCTTCCACCTGGCTCTATCCAGACTTGGCAACAAATGGAAGAGGCATTTCATGCCCAATTCTTCCAATCAGAGCCAGAAGTTTCCATGGCAGACTTGGCAAAATTGAGTCAAAGGCCTGAAGAGAAGGCTATTCAGTTTATTGCCAGATTTAAAAGGGCTCAAAATAAATGTAGGATAACCTTGCCAGAGCCAGAATTCGTAAGATTGGCCCAAAATGGCTTAGAGTTCAGGCTTCGAAAGAAGTTTGACTCAGCAGAGTTCAAAGACTTTGTGGAAATGACTTACAAAGTATCTCGATATGAAGCATTACTAGAAGAGGAGCAAGATCGAAATAATGCATCATACAAGACATACTACAAAGATCCTAACTATGAGATTGATGCAGCAGATTGTAGGAAAAGAGCCCATGATCTGTGAAGCATTAATTCATAAGGATACGACAATTGACCAGCAGTTTAAAAAGAAAGATCTCCACAGGAAGTATTCTTTCGATTTGACTAAGGCAGATGACATTTTTGATCATTTGCTTGCGGCCAACTTCCTTAAGTTACCAAAAGGGGTTAAAATTCCATCTCTTGATGAACTTAAAGGAAAAGTATATTGTAAATGGCATAATTCTTGGTCTCACTCGACAAAAACCTGTGTTGTTTTTCGAGACAGGATCCAAGAACAAATTCGGAAAGGAAGTTTGAAATTCCCAGCCAAAGCTGAAAAGGCCATGGGGATCGACAGTGATCCATTTCCAGAAATTGGAGAGGTGGCAGCCAATGTCGTTATGCTAGATTTTCAGAACCTGTCTTTGAAAGAATTGGAAGAAGTCAACGTACAGATGCATGTGGCCAACCAGACAGCAATCAAAAAAGACACTAGAAATCTACCAGCTATTGGACAAGATTTCTCACACTAGAGGGAAGACTCTGATGAAGAAGCACTGGATGATGGCTCCCTAGAGGCAGCCGTAATGCAGAGGATGTATCCCAGGTGTAGACTGAGTTATAAGTGGTTGAAAGGCCTTCCAGTCGATGGGAAGCAATATTACAGGGATGTGCAGAGGCGTCACAAACCAACCAATGCTTATAATAAAAGACAGTATCCGGCTAGGGTTAGGCAACAACCATTAGTGGTTGAGCCTACAGTTGATAGAATGCATGCTAAAGGCAAGAGGCCCTTATATGAGTCCAGGACACCTAACTATCACAGAATGGAGAGTAGTCATTCTGAAAGAAGACTGGAGAAGAGTTCAGGTTTGAGGATCAAAGCCAGAGATTGGCCCCCTAGACCAGCCTCACGGAGAATAGAAAATCATCACTTTCATCGAGGGCCTGAATCAGGCTCAAAGCTTGGGGTCAGGGCCAAGCAATTGTCTTCACAGCAAGCTTCGAAGGTAGCCTCGAAGGAAGAAAAGGGCAGCTCAACATCTGGGTCAGTAAGTTCGTGGGTACCTGGAGTTCCAGATTGGTTTGTGATGCAGAACAAACCTAGAGAAGTGCCTACCCAAAGGAATGTTGGAAATCAAGGTAGAATGGTTAAACCTCCTTTGGTGGCCCCCAACAATTGGGTATTGCTGAAACACCCAAGAACGAAGGAACCAGATATGGTCCCCGTAATTTCCAGATCACAAAGGAGGAAAATTCAGCGTAAGTACACCCAGTACCAGCAAGACCTGAAAGAAAGTGAAGAGGGTTCTTCATTGATCCAGGCCGAAGGAAAGAAGAATCCAAAGTCAGACCATACTCCAAAGCCAACTTTACAAAGCAAGGTGGGTTGCAGCAGAGAACAGTTGGCTAAGGTTCATTCTGAACTAAGAGTCAGAGAGAAGGCTAGCTTAGCAGGATTAGAGAAAGCTCTAATGGAGAGTGGTAGCGAGACAGAAGAAGAAATTGGTATGAGCCAAAAGAAAGAAATGGTGGAGGAAGAAATGTTCGAAGCCTTCATGGCCAAGCAAACATTTTTGGTTGAAAAACCAGTCGAGGAAAACCATTTAAAGGAACTTGTTAGCAATAAAGTGCCAGAATGCAGTATGCAGGATGCTTCTGAGGTAACTGACCAAGGTAGACAAGAAGGGAAACAGGTACAGCCAGTCATCCAGTTTGGCTCATTTCCTCCAGTATCAGTAAACATGGTACACATACTACCGCATGAATTCCAAGTTGGAGATGAGAATTAAGAGGGGTAAGAAATTGACCAAATTCCAATCTCTAGTGAAGACTCACAAGCGAGTATGGTACAAGATAATTTCAGAATGGTTACCCCAATGGAAACTGAGTATGAGAGTGAAAAAGAGGTAAGTATTAACCTCTCGTATCCTTTTGAATATCCATCGAATTCTATGACACAGCATGTTAAGCCTTTGTATATTAAGGCTTTCTTCGATGGGATACAGTTAAACCGAGTCTTAGTGGATAATGGGGCAGCGGTGAACTTACTACTGAAATCTTCCTTGAAGAAATTAGGGAAAAAGAATCCCAGGTTGATCCCAACCAGTACAACTATTGCTGGTTTTGCTGGGGATAAACAGATGGCCTAGGGAATTCTACCCATCAACCTGAGTGTGGGAACCAGGGACTGTATGATGGCGTTTTTCGTCATCGACAGCAATGCGAAGTATAATGCTTTACTTGGTAGAGATTGGATCCACACTAACAAATGTGTGCCTTCCTCTTTACATCAGAAAATGATAATGGCTCTAGGCAATGGAGAGACGGAGGAAATTGATGCAGATCCTCAACCTTTCATAGCCTACGCAGACTTTGCAGAAGCCAAACTGTATATTGAGGGAGTGACACCGCTCAGTATACGGATGAAATTTGATGGCTCAGCCGAAGTAACGACTGATGAGGAAGTGACACACCTGAAGTACTTAGTCCAGGAGAGTGCTGATGAAGAAGTGGTTGTTAAAGATGACAATGATGCCTAGTTATAGGCAGCAAGATGAAGCATCAGAGGCCAGGACTTTGGCTTTAATTAAGTTTTCAATATTAGATGTGAAGTCAATAGTCCAAAAAGTGCGGGAGCAAGAAAAAGAAGTCATGATAATTGGCTACAAGCAGGAACAGTAACAAGCCAGAGTTTTGACCCTTGATAAATACTGTGCATTGGATATAGAAACAAAAGTCCAAGAAATACAGGAAGAAGAAGCCTTGTGGACAGACTTTGTCTATGAGGAGGAGGGTGAAGAGGTTGAGTCAAAGAACCTGGGAATAGAACGCAGCAAGGAGATTGCTTCGAAGCCAGAGGTAATCAAAGAAGGAGTCCCAGTAAGTACTCAAATACAAGACCCCTTAGAAGAAATAAATTTAGGGGAAAGTTCTGTACAACAACCCATTTATATAAGTGCTTGGTTGAGTACTCTTGACAGGAACCAGTTGTTGGTTATTCTGAGGAGATATAAAGATTGTGTCGCATGGTCTTATAATGAACTACCAGGTTTGGATTAGTGGAACATAGGCTTCCTATGAAGCCTAACTTCAAGCCATACAAACAAAAACCAAGAAGAATGGGTCCAGAAGTGATCCAAAAAGTTAAGGAAGAAATTCTTAGACTACTCAAGGCAGGCTTTATCAGGACAGCCAGGTATGTTGAATGGCTATCCAATGTTGTACCTGTAGTTAAGAACGGCAAAATGAGAGTATGCATCGATTTTAGAAACCTAAATCTAGCGACTCCAAAAGATGAATATCCCATGCCTATAGTGGATTTGCTGGTGGACAGTTCAGCAGGGCATCAAATTTTATCAATGATGGATGGGCACTCTGGTTACAACCAAATCTGCATTGCGGAGGAGGATGTTCACAAGACAACATTCAGATGTCCTGGGAATATTTGGACCTTCGAATTTGTGAAAATGCCATTTGGCTTAAAAAACGCTGGGGCCACATATCAGAGGGCTATGAACACCATCTTTCATGACCTTATTGGAGGGTATTTAGAATGTTATATTGATGACATTGTAATTAAATCCCAATCCATGGAGAAGCATTTGTTTCATCTGGAAGCAGCCTTTGAAAGAATGAGAAAGTTCAAATTGAAGCTTAATCCTCTTAAGTGTGCTTTTGGCGTATCATCTGGAAACTTCTTGGGCTATGTAGTACACAAGAAAGGAATACAGATTGACCAGAATAAAGCCAAAGCCATCATTGAAGCCAGACCTCCATCAAGTAAGAAAGAATTACAAAAGTTCCTTGGACAGGTTAATTTTCTTCGAAGATTCATTTCTAACACTGCAGGGAAAACTAAAGTATTTTCTTCCTTATTAAGGATGAAAGATGAAGAGGAATTTGTGTGGACAGCGGAGCATCAAATTGCTTTTGAAGGTATCAAAGCCTACTTGGCCAACCCTCTAGTGCTGATACCACCAAATGATGATAAACCCTTGAAGTTGTACATAGCTGCAACAGATGATTCATTGGGAGCCTTTTTGGCCCAAGACAATGAAGAAGGCAAGGAGTAAACTATTTATTACCTTAGTAGGTTTCTAAACTCTTATGAATGTAAATATTCAGCGGTTGAAAAGTTATGTCTTGCTTTGTATTTTGCTGCAATGAAATTAACATATTATCTTTTACCTACAACTATATTGGTAATTGCAACCACAGATTTGGTTAAGTACATGTTATCTAGACCCATGTTGAGGGGAAAAATTGGTAAGTGGATCTTAGCCTTATCAGAATTTCATTTAGAGTATGTTCCCCAAAAGGCCGTGAAAGGCCAAGTTTTAGCCAATTTTCTGGCAGATCATCCATCTCAAACAAAAAGCCAAGAAATAATGGAACTCGAAACAGCTAGTGTTGAGCCATGGCAAATGTGGTTCGATGGATCAAAAGCCAATGGTTTAACTGGAATTGATATTGTGATTAGGTCACCACAAGGGATAGAAACCACACATGGTTTTAGAGTGGATGAAGCTACCTGTTCCAATAACCAAGCTGAGTATGAAGCCTTAGTAGTGGGACTAGAAATTCTTATTGGATTACAAGTTCATGCAGTCGACATATTTGGAGACTCTCAATTGGTGGTTAATCAAGTGAAAGGGATTTTCAAGTGTCAAAGCATAAGCATTTTGTCATACTATGTTGTTGCATTACATCTGCTTTCTCAATTTCAAATAGCAAATGTAACTCATGTCCTAAGATTCTTGAATAATAGAGCTAATGATGTGGCTCAGAAAGCTTCGAATTTCAAGAGAATGGATAATGCCCAAAGGGACATAAGCCAAACAACATACCAGAAGTTAATCCCACCTTTGAATAAAAGGAATGTGGTCTTAGAAGTCAATAATAATGACTTACAAGAACAAGATTGGAGGTATCCAATAATGCATTACTTGGCTGGTCCATCTTCGAAGGCCAACAGGAAAATTAAATTACAGTCTATGCAATATATGATATATGGTAATGCCCTCTACAAGAGAGGGGGAGATGGTTTATTGCTGGAATGTTTAGGCTCAAAAGAAGCATTAACGGCTATGGCTGAGGTTCATGAAGGCATCTGTGGTGCACATCAGCCTGGTGTGAAAATGAGATGGCTGCTTCGAAGACATTCCTACTATTAGCCAACTATCCTTAAAGACTGCATAGAATATGCAAAGGGTTGCCAGGCATGTCAAAAGCATGGCACAATAAGGCATGTGCCCATAACTGACCTGCATGCAGTAGTAAAGCCTTGGCCATTTAGAGGATGGGCCATGGATATGATGAGGAAAATACATCCACCCTCTTCGAAGCACCATTGTTTCATTATAGTGGCTACCGACTATTCTACTAAGTGGGTCGAAGCTAAGCCATACAAAGCTGTAAACCAGACAGAGGTTATTGGGTTCATTAAAGATTTGATCCATAGGTTTGGCATCCCACAAACTATAACGGTTGATAATGGGACTATTTTTTATGGAAAAATGGTGAAGGCTTTTGTGGCCGAGTTTGGAATTAGCCTTGTTAATTCCATCCCATACTATGCACAAGCCAATGGACAAACTGAATCATCCAATAAGTCTTTGAAAAAAGGAATACAAAAGGTTGTGCAAGATAATCCTAGAGATTGGCATAACTTATTGTTGGATGTATTATGGGCTTACAGAACTTCCCAAAGGTCAAGCACAGGAGTCACTCCTTATGCCTTAGTTTATGGACATGATGCAGTATTACCTATGGAGATCAATGTTAAGTCTCTGAGGGTAAGATACCAAGACCAATTGGATCCTGAGCAGTACCATCAGGGTATGTGCTTGGAGTTAGAAAGCATAGATGAAGCTAAAATTCTGGTATTAAATAGCATTCTCTTGCAAAAGAAGAAAGCAGCCAAAAATTATAATAATAAAGTCAAATACATTGGCTTTGATGAAGGTGATTTGGTATGGAAGACAATACTTCCAGTAGGAATTAAAAGCCACAAGTTTGGTAATTGGTCACCTAACTGGAAAGGACCATATCAAATTCATAGAGTTCTGCCTTTTGGAGCATACCATTTAAGAAATCTGAATGGTTATGTGCATCCCAAAAAGATTAATGGCAGATATTTGAAGCCTTATTTTCCAACTATTTGGGAAACACAAGGAATAAAATAAACACTAAGTACAAGAACACAAGATCACTCAGATGATAAACAAGAATTTGTTTTTTCATAAAGAGTCAAGTACATTGTGCCACAAATTGGCCCAAAAATCATTACAATGTTTTAATTGTTTTTGTACAACAGATTTCCTAGTGGTAAATGATGAAAATAGTTGAATAGCTGCGGCCATGTCTCTCTTTTGATCGGCCAGTCCTTGGTTGGTGATTTGCAATTTGATGTCAGTTTGGACTAAGGTCTGGATATTCATTGCAGAAAGCTCCTCTTCAAGTTGAGCTTTCCTCTCCAGTAGCCGAATTCGAAATTGAGAGGCAGAGGAGTGTTGTTCCTTAAGCTTTGACACTTCAGTATGCACTTGGGAAACAAAACTCTGGTCTCTAACCAATTTCTCATCCGCAGCCTTGGCAGCATGACAAATGCTGATGTAGAAGTCGATAGTAGCTGCTGCCTGGGATAGGTGACTTGAGACATTCATGCTGGACTGCTCAGCAATTTTGCAGCACTGAAGAAACTCATTTCTGATTATAGGCCTTTGTAGAGCCTCGAAGGGAGTCCTCGAAAAGGAATTTAACAGTTCCAGGCAGGTGTCTGAGTCTATCAAAGGTACAGAGGGCTTGCTGCTGGAGGAAGAAAAGCTCTCAAAGATTTCCAGTAAAGAGTCAGCCAAAACTAATGGCTCGGCTTCCTCATCGAATGCTGGAGAAGTAGAGGGGATGTCAAAGAGACTAGCTAGTCTTGCTTTGAAAACATCAACCTCATCATTAGACATAAGGGGCGCAGAAAGAGTTGTGGTGGAAGACACAGAAGACTGCATAGGGATAGAAGAAATGGGTGAGACATCTTTAGCAGTCTCCATGGTCCTAGCCACCAATGAATCAAGTGAAGAAGGGCTGGAGCTAGGTAAAGGTGATAAACCACGGGTTGGAGAGCTGCCAGCACCCTCAATAGGGGAATCAACTACCATCAGAGATGGGGTAGCGGTTGGGATTTCCTTGGAAGGAGGAGCAAGGCTCGATAGAGAAGTGAATTGAGGAAAGTCAAGGGTCAAGTGGGAAAGATGTGGAGTCAAACCAAGAGCAAGAAATGCAGGAATGCTTGGCCTCAGGGAAAATGCAGGAAGTGTAGACCTTGGAAGTGGAAGTATGATCTGAATAACCCTTACATCCTGCATCTGATCAACCTCAAGTGAAGCTGAGGGAGGCCTCACCGGAAAGATGAACTCAGTAGTTACTGCTACAAGAGGAAGAAATGTGAAGCAATGTTAAACTCCAATACCAAAGGCTGACAAAGGAAAAATAGCAGAAGAATGAAAGAAATTACCCGCTCTAGAAGTGGCGACAATGATGGGAGAACTACGAAGAGAGTAATGTTTGGCAGTTTGTTGCCTTCTTGCAATTTCCCTTTGTAATGCATCAGCAACAGCAGCTTCATCTCTCAGAAATTGTTGCTGCCGTCTCTTCTCAGCTCTCTCAAAGACAATTATGGCCTTGGAATGCTCTTGTTCCACTACCTTAGCAGCTGCCTTATGTATAGGGTCTCCAACAAAATCAGAAGGAGAGACAGTCATCTTCCTTCTCCTTTTTCTTTGTGCAGGCCTTGAATGTTCTTCCTCAACTCCTTTCTCTCCAGTTTGGGATTCAGATTCTTCCGAAGTAAGTTCCTCCACTCTGACCATTGTCTCATGCATGGGATCCTGAGCCAAACTAGAAGAAGGGACGGCCACTCTTTTCCTTCTTTTCAGGGGAGACTCTTGCTCTTGGGTTAACTCTTCTTCTGCTTCTTCTTCTTCTTCTTCTTCTTCTGCTTGCACCTCAAAAACTTCATTCTCAAGCTCAAGTAAAGGTCTCCTCTTCTTTTGTTGATCTTGAATCTTCTGAGGAGAATCTCCATGTGAGGTACCTACACCACCTTCACAAAAGGAAGAACTAAAGATAAGACTGAAAGCATTATGAAAAAGCTAAAAGAGAAGAGATAAGAGTATATACCTTTCTTCGAGGTGGCCCGAGTAACTCTAGGAATAGAGGCAGACACAGGAACCGAAGTGGTCAGAATAGTGGAAGAAGTAGCAGCTCCAGCTCCTTTGGGCTTGGGTACGTCTAACACCGTCAACAGGTCTTGAGGGGGAATGGCCAGGTGCACTTCCATATTGGTCACCAACCAATTTTGGTATCTCTTCAAAATGTTACCTTGGGGGCAGGAATGGGATATACTCAAAATCGATCAAGTCCTGCATAAATTTGGAAGTTGCCTCTTCCAGTCTAGACCTTCGAACTTTCACATCCCTTGTGGTAAGACTTAGATTGGTGTTACTACAGAGAGGTATTGGGACCCCCTGAGTGAAGCTAAATTGTCTAGCAAATTGTGCAGGGCAGTATGGCTCAGCAATGCATTTGTAAGCTCTGGGGTTCATGGTCCCGATGAATAATTCTCTGGGAATTAAAATGAAGGCCCATATATCCTTATGAACAAGTGAAGCACAGAGCCTATCACTTAGGAAATTCTTCAACCAAAGTGGGCCGATAGCAGTGGGTTTGAAGGGACAAAAGCAGTAGGAAAGAGGAGAGGCTGAAAGTTGATGAAAGAAAGAGAAGTAAAAAGCAAAAGTAGAAGGATAAAGAGAAGCATTGGCTAGCCTCATGCCATGAGTAGGAGGGTCTGGTTCAAAAAATTTAAGGCATTTGGATTGTAACTCGGGGAAATAAGCAAAAAGCCAAAGCTGAAGAATCCAAATCGGTCCCCCTTGATTAACATCCAAGGGTTTCTCACAAAAAAGAGAGCAGACTCTGTATACGTGACCTAGAACGTATGGGGCTAGAGCCACCCTCTTCTGTAAAACAAGGGCTTTGGTAAAAGGGGCAAATTCAGGCATAATTCTTTGAGAAGAGGTACAGAAAAGGAACTTGCAAAGCCAATATAGTAAAAAAGAAAAGAATTCCCTATCGGTCACAAAACCCTCCCTTCTATTCTCAGCCTTGACAAAGTCACTATAGGATGAGTTAAGAGAGGGGAGGGAAAAGGGGACTGCTAGGTCAGGATAATCTGGTCCAATGGGGGTTCCAATGGGAGATAATCCTAAAAGATGGCAAATGTCAAGCACAGTAGGGGCCATCATCCCACATCTAAATTGGAAGAAATTAAAAACAGAATTCCAAAAGCACAGAGCAGCAGAAACTAAAAAAGGGTCCTCTGAAATGGTTAACCTGGATAGCCGAAGGGCGTCGAGGAGGCAGAGTTCTTGAAGGTCCAGGGTCCTACTAGGGACAACTCGATCATACCATTCTTGCCACTCCGGTCTCACCGTGGGCCAGCATCGGTGGGGGCGATTCGTCTTCCAGTTACTCCAGTCGAGACCACCTTCGTAAAGGAGATAATGGTCTTCCAGACGAGGGTATAGAACTGGAAGCTCAATAGGAATCTCCTTGAATATAGGACCAAGCACATAGTCATGCTGCATATGACGATGAGGAATGAAGATGCGTCCATCAATGGCACTTTTCTCCCCAGCTTTGTACTTTTCACATTCTGCATCAATGAGCCTTTTTAGGGCTACAGATGGGCTCGCACGCTCTATAATTGGCACTTTCAATGAAGAGGAAGCCATTGATAAAACGCTTTCTTAAAAGACGAAGCTGGGGAAGGGAGTAGAAAGAAGTGAGAGACAAATAGAGGTAAAGGGTTTTGAGCGAGCAAGTGATTTCAGAATGTGGAATAAAAGGATTTCAAAAGCCTTTATATCTGAAAGATACATCGCGCACATTCGTTAAGTGCTAAAAGTACGAATACGAAGAATTTCCTTCAATATTGACACTCTTGGAGGGAAAAACATATCCCAGATGTGGATACCAGCTTCGAAGTAGAATGTTTGGTTTTGAAGCCAAATTTTGGCGCCAAAAGTCAAATAACAACGGCTTCGAAACTAAGAAGCCTGCTTCGAAGCACATTCCATGCTTGAGAATGTAAGAATACTTAAGTATTCGTTCACTTAAAGGGGGATTAAAGACCTGTTTTTGGCTTCTTAATGAAAACAATGACCTTCGAAGTGAAACTTGAAACCCTGTGAGGATGGAAACTGGTGTTCAAAACATAACACACTAGATTTCTTCGGCGCCAAAAGGCCAATAACAACGGCTCCGAAACTAAGAAGCCGGCTTCGAAGCGCATTCCATACTCAATGGATACAAGAATGCTCAAGTATTCGTTTACTTCAAAAGGACTAAAGGCCTGTTTTAGGTTTCTCAATGACAGTGACGTTCTTCGAAGTAAAGTTAGAAATTCCTTGGGAAGGGAAATTGGCATTCGAAACATCGAAACCCACAGTTGGTTTATATATATTCAGAAAAGTTCATATTCCTGAAAATATGGACTATTGTTTAAGACGAAAAGATCAAATTAGAACTGATTAAATTCCCTAAATTGGAAAAGTTCATGGTCGTGTTGTTGGTATTCATTTCAGACGATCGAATCCAGGTTCGAAGGGAAAGATTGTTCAGTTCGAAGCTCTGTAATTGCTTTTAAAATAAGAGACAAGATCAAACCATATCAAACAAAGAGAAATCTTGTATTAAAACAAAAGCAGTTACATCGAATGGCCCTATTTGGATACAAACTCTAGCTCATAAAAATAAGGAATGGAATAAATAACAAGATCATGAAATTTAGTCCAGCAATGGTCAATGAATTTTTGTTCCTTCTTTATTCTATCCTCTATGTCTTCTAACATTGGCTGCAAGAGTTGATGTGCTCTCACTTCGTAGTAAAGCTCTTCAGCCTTTATTTCGAAAGCCGCCTCTCTTAATCCTTGTTCCAATTCGTCTATGTCCAAGTCATCCCAATACGCAGAATCTTTATTCTTGAAATCACTGAAATTCTTCAATGAAGTTCTCTGCTTCGTGCTGGGCATGAACTCGAAGAGACGAAAGTTGGTCTAAAGATTGTGTAGTAGCCATAGAATTTCGATGCCAGTAGAGGAGCAATGGAAGTTGGTCCAGGAACATATGAAGTTCTGCCTGGGCAAGGGGATTAAGGACATGACCCCTAGTCAGAATATCACAAGCCCATCGAAGGTTTTTGAGAAGGACTTCGCCCTTAAGAACATTGAAGGACAAGTGAGAGAAAGCTGCAAGCAGAAGTTGGGCTTGTTTCCGCTCAGTTGGAGTAGGGGAAGGTAGAGGTTTGTAAGGTGGAAAGACATTGTCCATGGAAAGGGCAAGCTTCAGTCTCTCTGCCCAGCAAAGAGTTGATAGAGGGAAAGGTGTAGAAAGTGTGGATGCTTCTATTATGGGAGATGGCACGGGAGCAGGAGGAACAAAGACATTAATATAATCGAGCCAGTCAAAAGAACAAATCTTCGCTTTCTGGGCTAAGAATGATGGGTTGTACCCTTGTGCTTCTTCTAGGCGTCGGGCAGCATGCACTATCTTTGTAGGCATGGATGATGTATACCACGCTACAAGCAGATTCTCCTCCAGACTACGTCGATGGTCAATGGGCACGTAGGGATAAACCACTGAACTTCGAGCATAGGAAGGGAACTCTAAAGGGTCAGTGAACTCAACAAAATGATGGTTGATTCGCTCCCTCAAATCACAGGTCTCAGGTGTTGACCAGCTTATCCAGTCAGAACGCCCAGAAGAGGGAGAAGTTGCAGCGTTGCCCCATACAGCGGATTGTGATAACGAATTTCCCATGTCCATATTTGTAACTTTCTGAATTAAAGGATTAAGAGCAATTTGTTCGTAGTCTAAGGGTGATACAGAAGAAGAGCCTCCCATGTCCATATTTGTGAGTTTCTGGATCGAAGGATTGAGTGCAATATGTTCGAAGTCCAAGGATTGATAATTGGCAAAGACATCCATAACCTGAATATAGAAAGGTGGGTAAGAGTGGCTAATAAATGCATGGACATTCTTTCGAGGAGAAACAACATCGACGTATGACTCTTCATGTGCTCGA
Organism: Camellia sinensis; assembly: GCF_055761805.1. Taxonomy (NCBI): domain Eukaryota; kingdom Viridiplantae; phylum Streptophyta; class Magnoliopsida; order Ericales; family Theaceae; genus Camellia; species Camellia sinensis. Next base: position 21,702,418 of record NC_138970.1, on the reverse strand, counting down.
TTGCTGGAAGAAAAAAGTAATTCGGCCATGAAATGTATCAGTCTGTTCGAATGCTAAGAAGGTGGAAGTATTCAAAGGATTAAACGAGAGTTTAATACAGATGGTGAGTGACAGTTGCATTTTTGGGAAGATGAAAAATCCATGCACGTTCTGAGACGTGGGGAAAAGACCCTGATCCACTAATATCACCAAGTCTTGAGTATATTCGTGCGGGGGGTAATGTTGGCTACGTATTTTGTGCAAGCCAATTACAACTCAACACGTGGCAAAGTAAGGGTAATATGGGGAGACCATTCAAGTCTTCGATCCTGATCGTACACGTGGCAGTTAATATTGGTTGTTATGAGATCTGAGTAGCAGTGGATCAACAAAGAGATGCAAGGTGACGTGGCTTCAACAGTTACTCACATTCAAATTCAAATATATGAGGGAAGCCTAACTGCAAGTGATGGCGTAGTGGAACTACTTATAAGGTAGCATGATCAGCGACCACGGAGGAGCAGCTCGACGGTTTGAAGTGAAATTCGATGGTCATCTTTGAGGAGTATAAATAACAGGGAAGACCCTAGAAAATGCCCCCGGACTCAGATCCAAGAAACTAGTCTTACGTTACATATTTCGTTCCAGTTTTTATATTTCCGGTTCTTTACATTCCTGTATTTTATTCCTGCACTGCACTTCATTCATAGGAGTAGTTTCAATTAGATTGTCGCTGTAAACCTCTACGAGGCTGAGTTTGGATCATTGTAAGTTTTTCATACTAATGAAATGCTTCAATTGCTCTTTATTTAACTGTTCTTATGCTTAGATTCTCCTAAATCAAGCCACCAGTAAAAGTCCTCTTCATTGAGACTGAAAGAACTACAACACAATCGTTTGATAATTGGTTGGCAATCAAAATTATGTAAGGACTGATTGATCCTTGCTGGCACGCTCATAATTTCAGAAATAACCTTCGATAACCAAAAAGCCAACAGTAGCACTTTTCATGGTGTAAAATTTCGAACTCAATTTTTATAGAGAAAAATTTAGGCTCTATTTGGAAGAGTTTTGGAATTGTGATTTCAACTCTTAGTTTGTACATGATGCTTAGTTGTGGCTTTCAAAAATTAATTTCATACTCACTTTTGAAAACCCGGTATAAGGCGGGAAAATTTAGGCTAACCGATCGTTCAGCCTGTTGACTAGAGCAGTACATAAATTTTTATTTATTTATATATATTTTTACAATTGACACATGTTAATTTTTATATATTCAATAAAAAATATTTTCCAAATTTTTAAAAAAAATTTATGAGTTTTGAATAAAATTTTGAGTTGTTTGTTTGGTTATGAGTTGTAAATTTTTGTATCAAATATCATATGTCACATCAAAAATTCCCAACTCAATTCAAAATTCTTTTCAAAATTCATTCACCACACAAATTTTCCACACTCAAATCATAATTTCAAAACTCACAAACTCAAAATACAACTCTATTCTCAAATCATATTTAAAAAATTCTACCATACATAACCTTAATACTTTTATGATAATTGATTTATTTCTCTCTCGTTATGGAGTTGTTGAGCTTGGTGGGTTGACAAAAAAATAATGAATTTTCTCAACTTTTTGTTTTATGGGGTGGGCTCCACCTCAATGATTTATTATAATATATAAATATTAAAATAATAACATCAATGATTGAGACTTTTTTTTTTTTTTTTAGATCTCATAACCTTTTTGAATCTCAATCATTGATGGTGTGGGTTTCACACATACATAAATTAATTCCACACATACATCAATGGTTGAGATTCAAAGAGGGTTATGGGGTCTCAAAAAAAATGGGTCCCAAGTATTTTTCATTAATATACAAGTTACTTTTTAAATTCATTTTTTTAATTTAATAATTTGTCAATTAAATGATTGGTCGATGATTACAAAATAATTCAGAGAAAATTGATTTAGATATTTTAATAGAGTACCACATTACTATCTACAAAGTGAATATAATTTTTTGACCTTAATAACAATACTCATAAATATTTTAGGAACAAACATTTTTGCTGTCAAAAGTGAAAATATTATTACAAAAAATATTAAGATTCAAATTTCAACCAAATATTTTTATCCTCAAAAGTGAAAATATATTATTACCAAAAAAAAAAATATTGGGCTGCAAATTCAATCGGTAGGAAAAAGTGGTCCGAGAAAGTAAAAAAATGATGGCTAGTGATAAAATTTTAAAATATCACTAATTAATGTATTTTTAGAAATAAAATAATTTGGTGTTAAAAGGGTTTATTTTTTTGACAAAAAATTGTTCCAAAAAGGTAGCAATTTATTATTAAATGTCTAGTTTCATCGCTAAAAATACAACAATATATTTTTTGTCAACTAAAATATTTTGTTTCTAAATTTTTTTCTCTAAAATTTGTTGTAGTGATCCAAACCATTCATTTGTTATAGTAGTGACGGAAACCGCACTGTTCATTTGTTGTAGGGATCCGAACCATTCATTTTGTATAACCCTCCTAAAAGATCAATCATACCAAAAATTTAGTTATTTAGATCTCATTTGTCTAAAAAAATTTGATTGACCACATTTGAAAGTTATACTATTTGTTAATTATTTTTTATACAAATGTAATCCGATCTAGTAGCACTTAGTGTCTGATCAAGCTAAACTTTTGTTTTTTTAAATAGAATTTTCCATATAGAACAACATGGCCTTATATGATCCTTTCATTTCAATGCAAAGCCCACCATTGTGGTTCAAGGTTGTAAAAATACAATTATCACATCATTTTGTATGAATTTTATGCACAGTAATTCTGTTGGTAAATTTTATTTATTTTTATTTGGTATGAATAAAGATATATAAATACAAATATGTATGTAAACACACAATTTATATTGAATATGACATAAAAGTGACGCAAATGATCTTATTACCCAATTATGAAAAAATTTAAAACTCAAAATAGAGATGTAATAGTAAATAAAATGAAAAGTGGTTCACAAATTAGCAATTAATTAAGCTCTTAAATAAGAAAAGCATACCTTGTCGTTGAAGAGGGGTTGAATGATAGGATCACAATTACTCTCTGAATCTGAAGCAGGACAGAGACGTTTCAGCTTTGGCATATTCCAGAGTCTCAAGGAACTCAGTTGTGGCAGCTCAATTGCATTCATAGCTTTGGAGATAGCAGTCAAACTTGGCAGGTCTTCAAGAATCAATTCCTTTAGTTTAGGAAACTTGATTTTATTTGTTGCTATTGCTGCTATTTCATGCTCTACTCCTTCACTCGAAACAATTTCTTCCATCATGGGACAACCAACTATCCTAAGGGACTGCAGTTGCACTAGATCTCTAGCTATGGAAAGTGAGAACATACTTTCTAGTATAAGACAACACACCACTTCTAGAGACGTCAAGTTGCGGAGCCATACAAGTTGGGTGGGACCCTTCCACAAAGCCTTGCTCGATAGTCGGCATTCATGACTAGTAATCCCTTTGAAATTATCCAAACAATAAAGACGTATACTCTCTAACACAGGGAAAGCACTCTGTGGAACCCCATCTGCTGTATTGATGAGGTATTCCAAATCATACAACATATCCAGTGACAAATATGTTGGGATCTGGGATCCCGCCCAAGACCTTATAGAAATCATTGCAAGCAGAAAAACACACCCACACTCAAGGAGACACAATATTTTACGTGGTTCGGCCCAATGCCTACGTCCACGGGAGAGTAACCGGTTATCACTATACCAATGAGGAGATTACAGAAAGATTACAATAGAGGAGGAGCTCACACTCTCCTCACTCAGCCATTCACCCGTCTCCCTCGCTCACACCGAGGGAGACGGTCTCTCCGCCTCACATCTCTCGCACTCTTTGGTTCACGGTTTGCTCACTCACTCTCTTACTCACCTTTTGGCCTCTCCTCTCACCCTCTATTTATACACATTGGAGTAGGTGGGAGTGCCTTTGGGTAGCCTCCATGCTTGACTTCGGCAGCCTCCTTCTTTGACATGGTTGGTAGCCTACTTCCTTGTTGACCAACCAAGGTGTGTTCACAAGACAATTTCCCCTTCACATGGGGTGAATTCAACAAATCACCCCCTCAACCCATGTGAGGTGATCCACTGCACACACTGCTGCTAATCTTGTCACGCCCAAATTCAACATAGTCTGCATCTCCTCACTGAGACGCTGCATCCCCTGAAGCTAGAGATAAAACACCAGAGATACAAGAGGAGGAGGGAATCCGACATCCTCAACTCAACTCACACCACTCTCTGATTTGGAGAGAGCCACTGCTCCTATCTCCCACAGATCTCTTCCATGCTTCCTGTCTCGGATGTCTATACCTGCTATCCTTGAACTTGCGCAACCAAGATATCTGACAACCCCTGATTGGATGTCCTGCACCCCCTGCTGGGATGCCCTTGACTATCATGCATTACCTCGCAGGACCAGTCATTGGAGCAATAGAAAACTCGTTGTTTATCTCATCAACGTCCTCTGTCTTCTTTGCTCGGAGCTTTTCCTCTGAACTTTCAGCCTTTGCCCTCTGCACTTCTGAACAACCTCCTGGCGTTTCCACATACGCTTGTTGTCTGTGCCTTTGCAATCCCTGATTTGCTGTCCAGTAGATTGATGGTTGACAGTAGCTCCATCTGTCAAAGCATCGTCAGCTATGCAATTCCTTGCATAGTGCCCGTACCCATGGCTTCTGGTCTCCTTGCGTCGAGCTCGCCTGAGAGATCCGCATCAACTCTATCCTCCGCTGCCATGGAACTAAAGAAACCACCATAGAGAAATAAGACTTGTCACTCTTTGGCACGCACTCTTACGTTTTACCTGTCTCAATTTCTCTGTCTGGAAGTTCCTGTGAACTGTCAACAACCCGCTGCTGCACACTCTTCTCGCGCCTCTGTACGACACTCTAGCGTACCCTTGCACTGTTGCACGTCTGCAATTGTACTTCTGCGCTTAGTATGCTCCTCTGCATCTATTGTTCTACATGTCCACATACCATTAGTACCTTCTCGTATACAGTAGCTCCAACAGCCACAGTATTTCCCTGAGCCTGTACTGGTTGCCAAATCATCTATCCGTCGATGAATGGTCTTCTCTTTTGATTGAACCAGATCCTCCAATCACCTCAACAACCAGGAAAGTTCCCAGGAAAGACTGGTGGGGTCACAACCGGTCCCACTTAAGAACCAGTCTCCTTAGACAGTGTCTTTTTTGACAGAACTTTCCTAGACCTTTGATCTTGAGATAATCATGTTTGCAATCCTCTGATCGCCCCTGACCAATCCTGATCTCCCTCGATCTGCCATTTGATCAAGCCTGATCTCCTCTGGTCTTCAATGATCTATCTCAATCTGTATCTGGTTGTCCAATCGGGTCAGAATCTGCCCATTCTAACCTCTTCAGTGAATCCGCAGCGTTCCACAATATCCGGCAACCTTCCTTCGAGTATTGAAGATGGCAAACACCCATGTTTTGACAATCTTTCCAAACCGTTCAGAATTTCACTATTCTGTCCTCGCGGTTGCGTCCGGAGCGGTCCGTTTAGCTAGAACCAACCTTCGCTGCATTTCTAGGGACCTCACTGAAAAACTATCCCCGAAAGTTGGGCCACACCACAATTTTCTGAAAATTCTGGGCCAAATTGCAATTTTCAGAAGTTCAGGGAATATTCCGTGTTCCAACAGAATATTCCGTCCACTGCCCCTAACGCCGTCTGCCACTTTAATCTGCCTTCTTTTTACAGAAACTTCATCTCCAAAATCTGACCGTACGGATGTGTCCGGAATACTCCAAATAGTCGGAAACCACTATTGGATCACCAAAAACGGACTCCAAATGGCTTCGATCTAGCCAAAACATGTTGTACGCCTCAGATCTGCGGCTGCACCGTAGCCGCGAAACACAGGATTCCTCCTCCTGTGGATGACGTGGCAGATGACGTGGCTGCTGACGTGGCACGCGCGTGCCACACACGCGCCTCTCCCCACTTGCCTTCTTCCTTCAGCCGCGCGTGGAGCGCGTGCTTGAGACTGGGACCACGCGCCGGTTGCCTGAACGGCGCGTGGCGGCGCGTGCGGTGACTGGGCCTCACTCTCCTTCTTCAGGTAGCGCGTGAGGGCGCGTGGGACCTCCCCTGGGTGTCTGCTTTATATGGTTGGACTCCTCTTCTCGAGCCCTTGCTCCTGGTATGCTCAAAACCTGATTTCGAGCAACTTGATTTCTGGGCAGTTTCGGACAACACGCTGTTTTTGTTCCGAAACGCCGCCGACGAGGCTCTGATACCACTTGTTGGGATCTGGGATCCCGCCCAAGACCTTATAGAAATCATTGCAAGCAGAAAAACACACCCACACTCAAGGAGACACAATATTTTACGTGGTTCGGCCCAATGCCTACGTCCACGGGAGAGTAACCGGTTATCACTATACCAATGAGGAGATTACAGAAAGATTACAATAGAGGAGGAGCTCACACTCTCCTCACTCAGCCATTCACCCGTCTCCCTCGCTCACACCGAGGGAGACGGTCTCTCCGCCTCACATCTCTCGCACTCTTTGGTTCACGGTTTGCTCACTCACTCTCTTACTCACCTTTTGGCCTCTCCTCTCACCCTCTATTTATACACATTGGAGTAGGTGGGAGTGCCTTTGGGTAGCCTCCATGCTTGACTTCGGCAGCCTCCTTCTTTGACATGGTTGGTAGCCTACTTCCTTGTTGACCAACCAAGGTGTGTTCACAAGACAATTTCCCCTTCACATGGGGTGAATTCAACAAAATACGTTAAGCATTCAAAACCACCTTCGCCGACCAAATCACAGAGAATTTTCAAACCTTTTACTCTTGAGGTTAAATTCAGAATTTCAGTGCTCTTCCACAGAAAATTAAGCCTTGTTTCAATAATGTCACTCATGTTTTCAACTCGAAGCTGCAACTGATTTGATAACGAAGAACAACGGTCAGCATTGTAGCTCCAAAGGGAAGTGCCAACACGTATATTGAACTTTTTTAACTTCTCAATGACCAAACCTCTCGGCCAGAAGGAAATGTTTATTACAGCAATATCCAAAGCCACCAAATTGGACAAGGACGCCAGCTCATCAATAATTGCTTTAGCACCTTCTTTGCTTTCTTCAACTTCACACCAACTTTTGAAGATAGACCCAACATACAACTCTTCTAGCTTTGATAAGCTTGACAAAACCCCTGGGCAAATCCTTTCCACTACACATCCCAACAAATCAAGTACCTTCAAGTGAGCAAGGTGACCTATTATTTCTTTTGGCAATTCCTTGATATAAGAGTCGCCAAACCTCAAAATTTCCAGGTTCTCTAATGCTCCGATAACAGAGATACCATCATCAATAAGTCGGCAATGAAAAAATGACAAGGTTCGGAGGTTGGTCAAGCATCGAAGTGATGTCGTCAATGAGCCGTACATATCGGATAAAGCTAGCACTTTAAGTTCTTTCATTCCTTGGTAAAAACTGTCTTGGGTCTCTTGTACTTTGACTTCCTCCATTCCTTTGTTGAGATCATGTAATGAGATTGGTAGTAATCCAGCATTGCAATCTAGCTTTAGAAGATGGAGATTTGGAAATTCTAAATTACCAGGAAGCCCATGCATGCCATCAACTTTTAATGAAATTATAGCCTTTTTTTCGAGTCGGTCTTTCTTGGGCCATTCTTTCAATACTTCATCACATCTCACAACAATCGAATGCTCCTCCCTAGATGCAATTGATATAGCCACATCACGTACGACATCATGCATTTTGATACACTCTAAATTTTTACTTCCCATCAATAGATACTCTTCATTTTTATTTTCCATCAATAGATAGCATTTTTTTAAGTCATCAACTAAGGAATGTACTCTGTTTCTTGCTTGGTGCACACTATCAATGCGCTCAAACAACTCTATCCCAATCGCATATCTAACGAGATCTTCAATTGGAATATCAAAATCTTCCGGATATAAAGAACAGAGCAGAAAGCATTTCTTGGCTTCATCACTATCAAGGGAATCATAACTCAACTCTAGAGATTTAAACACCTTTTCATTCACTCCGCTGATGTTTTTGACCAATGACTTTCGTAATTGTTCAAGAGCAGAATCCCATGAATACTTGTTTTTGCATCTAAGTGCCCTCCCGACTGTAGCAATAGCAATCGGCAAGCCTCCACATTCCTTCGCAACTGCCATCTGCGTCAACTGCAAACCAGTTGAGTGACTTGTACCTTCGTCTGAAATTTCAGCCATCTCCTTGAAAAGATTCCATGCTTCTTCTTTATGTAAGACGCCAATCTCAAAATTCTCGTGTGTGCCCATACTGTTGCATACATCTTTATTTCTTGAAGTCATCACAATTTTGCAACCCTTGTGATTATCTCCAAATGGAATTCCAATGTCATTCAATTCTAGTCTCTTCCATACATCATCCAATATTACAAGGACTCTTTCAAAGCTCAATATTTTTGATCGTATCTTCCCTGCTCCGGTTGGTAAATTGTTTCCCCCAAAATCTTGTAAATCCAATATTTTGGCTATCTGGCCTTGAATAGTAATCAAGTTTGGGTTTTGGGACACTACTACCATCACAATAACATCAAACATTTTTTTTTCTTCCACTTTCTTGGCAACTTCATTCACCATAGTTGTCTTACCAACACCTCCAATCCCACATATCCCGATCACATAGATACTATCATCTGTCAGTGCCTCCATAACTCCATTCATAATCGATCTTCTAGATTCAAACCCTTTAAAACCTCCAGTGAATGCAAATGTTGTCCCCACAGAAGGTACAACTGTAGGATAGGACACTGTAGAGAAAACTCCTTCTCCACGTAGCTCTTCCACACTCTGAGTTTTCTTTGTAGCTTTTCTGCTCAAGGAATAGCGTGACTTCAAATTTGGACACCACCCATTCAGACACCCTTTGTTTGCTTTCACTTCAACCTCGAGGAATTTCTTAGCCTCTTCGTTGAGGTCGTTCACTGTTTTCAACCACCGCTCGACACCTGGTGCAATAGTTTCTCTCTTTGCCTCTGCTTCTTCAACTGATTTTTGTACTCCAAATCTTTTATCTTCCAGCTTTTGGACCTGCTTCTCCAGATTCTTAATGTTTCTGTCATAGAAAATCAAATAACCAAACTGGCGGCCAACTGGGGCAACCAGATATTCTCCAATCTTCATTACTACAGGAAGAACAAAGTTCACGACCATTTCTCTCGCGTTTTTCTTCTGAGGATAGTGAAACTTAAAATGTAAAAGACTATAACACAACAAAAAGGGTTTTCTACTACAATCAAAATAGAAATGAGGAAACTGAGCTTTGCAAATCGAAATAGAACAAAGAGAGTAATACTATTTTGCAGAGGATATGAACACAGGAAAGAAACACTTAGATGACACTTGACAAAATCAAAAGGGAATATAGTTTTTCTTTTTTTTCTTTTTTTTTTTTTGACAAGCAGGGTTGAATATAGAGAATTATATTGTAATATAATGGGACTAGAAAGGGGAGCTTTTGTACTATAACAGAAATAGAAACCAAGAAGGGAGCTTTGTAAAATGAAAACAGAACACACAACAGAATATTATTCTGATAATTGTTCAACAAGAGTTCTAATAGAGTTGAAGTGGAGGGGATAACAAAGCTCTCTAAAATCAAAATGGGATACAGAAATTTTTTTTTTTTTTCTGGTAAGTAACACTAGAACACAGAATAAAATTGAAGGAAGAAAGTAAAATTATAGAGATTTTTTTTTTGTTTGTTGGGGGGGGAAGAGATAAGAAGCAATGATAAAAAGATAAGAGTAATAAGATATGATTAATTGAAGGAGGAAATGAAGAAAGAAAAACCTTTGAGATTTTGTTCCGTCTCTTACAGATGAAAAATGCACTGTATAATCATTCGCCGGCAGTGAAGAGTAAAGCTTTTCAGGAAAACAACAACGAAATCAAATAGAAGGAGAGTATCAAAAGCTAAACAGTGAACTCTTAACTGTTTTTTTTTTTTTTTTTTTTGGTACTTCGGAAAGGAATGAACTCTTAACTGTTGATGCAGACTGAATTACACTCACCTATTTTGAGGTTTTCCCTTTTGAGATAATACTGTTGATAAATTAATATATAATTATATTAATTTATCTTTTTGTATAATTAAAACTATCAAAATTAATACCAATGATAATTAGATACTGAAATAAATAATGGTAAATAAATATTTTAGTATGAAAGATATTGTAATATTATTTTTTTCATTTATATGACAAAAAAGTAATTGATGAAAAATAACTTAAGTGTTATATGAATTAAAATTTTGTACAAAGTCAATATAATTATGTCAAAAATGTAAGATTAACTTTTTTTAAAAAAAAAAATTTATGAGAGGTAAGTATAATTTATTTTACATACATAGAACAAAGAACAAAGGGCAAAGCGTAAAGTGTATTTTGTCTTAAAAAATAAGGGAAGTATTCGTGATTTATATAATGATATGTGACTTTTTTAAAGTTTTTTTTAGAGTTAACTAAAAAGTTAATTTACTAGCTAAAAATTAAGCCTATAAAAAAATTAATACTGAAATAATTAGTTTGTTTTGACATATTATAGTTTGGGCTCAGCTATCGTATTGTTTTGATTGGGGAAGTCTATTAGGGTTCCATCCAAATGATTTGAATCATTCTTTTTTTAGATCATAATGTGTAAATTATTTATGAAAAAAATCAGGTCAATTCAATAACCATAATCACTGTTAGTTCATTACATTTGTTTTTCAAAAAATGAATGATTAAGTTTTTAAATATTGTTTGTCATTTATTTTTGTCATGAACTAGCGTGATTATAATTATCTAATCGATCTGATTTTTTTTCATGAATAATTGCGATACTGTAATTTAAAAACTAAACGTCTCAATGTAAAGCCATTCCTACAATAATTAGCATTTTTGCGTGGAAGCTCTTATTTTACTTTGTATGCCGGAATTTCAGAATAAGTTAAGGGAGGGGGATCAAATTCAGACGAAAGGTATCAGATTAGCATTCAAATGCTTGTGCTGCTCGGAGCATGATAAAGAAAGTATTGATCACCCCTTGATCAAGAGTGACCTTAAACAGCTCAAATCATTAAGATGGAGCTGTGGCAAATCACAATGGCCCCGTTTGGTAGAGTTGTGGGAAAGTGATTATAATTTATAGTCTAACAGCTTATAGCTTATAGCTGTGAACATAAGCTGATTTTTGACTTATAAATTAAGCTTCTCCTCACCCACTCAAAGAATAAGTTGATTTTTAACTTACAAAAAGTCATAAGTTGTATTGTTAAGCTGAACCAAACACATCAAAATAGCTTAAATTAAGCTAAAAGTTGAAATAAGTTAGAAATAAGACCTACCAAATAGGCCAATAGCCCAAACAACACAATCCAACTGGAGCCTATTGTTTTTTTTTTTTTTTTTTTTTGGGAGGGGGGGGTTTTTACTTTTCTAATTGCCTTTATAATGGCTAAAATGAGTTTTTTAATGGGAAATAGATAGAGTTAAAGTTTTTTTTAAAAGTAAAATGAGTTTTTTAGCCAATAAATAATTGTGACAAATTATAAAAATTATGTGTTTATTTTCAAATGTGAGATGAGTAAATTGTACATGGACTAAATTAACTTTCACAATTTATTATAATTTGGATTATTTGGTGTAATATTTTTTAATTGTTTATATATATTTATATTGTAAGAGACTATGTTAAATTGTTTGATATAACTTTTTCATATTGTTTATTATTCAAAATTTAGTTCTTATTTTTTAAAATCTAAAAATGTGCTGGCCATTTAAAGGAAGGTGCATTTATGCTTTGATGGATCCCAACAAGAGTTGCAAATAAGTCGAGTTGAACCGAATTTTAATACGTTTAGACTTGATTATTAAGATTTTAATGAATGCGAGCTAAGTTGGCTTAGACTTGACTCGAGCCTGAACCTATTCACGGGTCTTAATGAGTCACAGAAATTAGAAATTCATACTTAAGTATGAGACTAAAATTACAATTGAAATTTCGCTTATACAATTATATATACGATATATAAAAATATATTAAAAAAAAGTCAATATATTACCAAAATAATAATATCTACCACTACTATTATATAAATATATATTATCAATAGTTAACTATTATATACATATAAATAAATTTAACTATTATTTATATTTATATTATTTAAATATATAAAATAATACACAATTAGTACACATTAATATGTGTTTAGGAGGAAAAAAATTGAGTACACACCTAAACTTTGGAATAGTGTACAAAGTGGTTGTCCCAAGATTTAAATCCATAATTTCAAAGTTATTACATTAAGATTTTATCATTGAACCAATGACCACTCCTATTTTTATCTTATTTTTATATTATTTAAATAAACATTAAACGAAACAATTAACGAGCCGAATTAACAAGCTGAGTTTTAAATATTTGAATTTATTTATTAAAATTTTAACAAATTTATGCACAATATAAATTTAATCAACTAAATTCAAACGAGCCATTCCCAAATTATAATCTCAACCTCAACCCTAACCCTAACCCTAATCCTAATCCCAATACAACAACCCATGTGAGGGGGGTGGCCGACAAAATTTTAACAAATTTATGCACAATATAAAATCAACTAAATTCAAACGAGCCATTCCCAAATTATAATCCCAACCCCAACCCTAACCCTAATGCTAACCCCAATACAACAACCCATGTGAGGGGACTGGCCGACTCTACTTTTGCTTTTGTTTTTGGACCATAGCTCAATTATTAAATGAGGAATAGCATGTCAGTTGAAAAGATGAAAATTAAAAAATTAAAAAAAAACAAACGACTGACCAGTGCAGCTGGATCCATGGATTTATTCCGGAGTTTATTTTAGTAATATAAATTATTTAATATGTAAAATTTATTAAGTATTTTATTTATAAAAAAAATTAAATTGATCGATTATTAATAATTCTTTGATCAAATCACCTTTTTATCAATAGTAAATATAATTTTAAAAATAAATTATCAACAAAAATATTTTTTAATTGAGGAGCTATCGATATCTGATCAAGATGAAATACTCATTTAGTTTTACTTATTAAACTATTCAAATTATCAAAATATGACTCATAATAAATCCCATGAATCCATCAATACCGTCTAATCCACAAAGTAAACTAAAAAAGCCTTGCCCAAGAAAAAATTACAGATTAATGATAAAAAACAGTGTATTTCCATAAAATTATAATTAAATAAACGGGTCAAGATTTTTGAAAATCCAATCCAAACATCTTAAGTCGGGAGATGAAGATGACATTAGGCGTAAATTAATGATATATCCATTATACAAAATTTCAATACCATTCACCTGTTTGCTTAACTATTCAAAATTTAAATTTGGAAAATTACTAGAGGAAAAAAAAAAACATTCAATGTTTAACCTTTATAACAAAATAAATCTTAATTTTTTAATTCTATCAATTAAATCATAATCTTTTAATTTATTTTCAATCTAAATCATTGCCTATTTTTTGGTTCAAAAAAAATTTACTATCTATTTTTATTAAGTAAAATTGATGAATTTTTTTTTAATTATTAAACTCAACGAAAAAAAATATTCTAAACGTCTTATGTAAACCTACATTGAGTTTAGAGTAATGCCAGAAACACTTAGCGTACTAACACACTAACTAAAATACAAGGCATACATATGGGGTATGTTTGGTTTGTGTTTGAGAGATGTGTTTTAGAGATAAAAAGTACGAAAACATGTTTGGTTTGGTTTTTTTTAAAAGATGTTTTGGAAAATTATTTTGAGATAGAGTTTTGGAAAAAGTGATTGATTTGATGTGTGTGAGAGAGAGATTTGTTTGGAAAACTTGTTTGGTTTACAAGTTTTGGGAAATTTTTTTGGGAAAATTTGTTTGGTTTGGTTATTTTTGAAAACTTATTTGTAGAGAAAATTTCCCAAATTTTTTTCAGAAAATCAAACCAAACGAGCCCCATGGTTTCCACCACTTAACATGATCTGCATAATATTGTATTTAGTTAGTATATTAATTAGTAAATTAATTAGTATTTATAGCATTACTATTGAGTTTAATAGCTAAAATATTATTATTTTTCATTAATTTTAGGAAAAATTATTTATAAGTTCTAATAGGGAGACTTATGCTACATATGGTTCTACTAAAAAACATATGGTCCTACTAAAAAACTTATATTCCCATAAGTCTTGTGTGAAGTTTGTTGACACATTTACTCTCAATATTAGTTGTTAATATCATAAATAATGATAAAACCATATATAGGAAATTAAATATTACCATAGATTAAGTTTGCGAAACGTTACGTGACACCTACATAAACGTAACGTAACGTAACGTGACCAAATCAGATGGGACATTATATAAACGTAACGTGACGTGACACCTACATAAACGTAACGTGACGTGACACCTACATAAACGTAACGTAACGTGACACCTACATAAACGTAACGTGACACCTACATAAACGTAACGTAACGTGTCACGTTACGTTTCGCAAACTTACTAGGTTTTTTATTTTTTTAATTGAATGTAAAAATGTTATTTTCTATGGTAACATTAAATTTCCTATATATGATTTTGCCATTATAGTGTATAATAGTATGTTAATACCATTTATTTACAGTTCATAGGATCTTGTGGAACACATTCCTATCTAAATAGGATTTGAGACTCTATAAGAAATTACAAAGGACTTAACATAGCATAAGTGTCTGAAATATGACTTATAAATAAGTCTCCCTTAATTTTACTTGCCGAAAATAGATAATAATTTAAATTCAAAATAAATCAAAAAATTATGATTAAAATTAAGGAAAATAAAATTCATAATCTATTTTATTTCCAGAGTCCAACAATAGAATTTTTTTTTTGTTTCCATTTAATTTTTACTTTTCTAAAGCTGGAAAAAAAATAACAAAAATAAAAAATAGCTGTCATTTTCCTACAATTTGTATGTATCTACCCACCGGACAATGGAAGGTGCATTTCTCTTTCGATTGACCCAACCCCACAACCCATGTGATATGTGTGGCTAAGGTTGCAAATGAATTGAACTGTTTATAATCAGGCTCGGCTCGACTCGTTAAGGGCTTGGCTCGGCTCGTTAGTAAACGAGCCGAGCTCGAACTCGAATATTAGGCTCGTTTAGTAAACGAACCGAACTCGAGCTTGCATAAGCTCGGCTCATTTATCTTTATTTAAATTATATAATAAATATATTATTTATATATTAAATAATATATAAATATACATAAATACATTATTTATATATTAAAAATATATAAATATATATATATAAATGATAATATAAATACATTTTTTATATATTAAATAATATAAATAATATTAAAAAAAATTATCGAGCCGAGCCGAGCCGAGCCGAGCTCGAGCCCAGTTCCTTATCGAGCCGAACTCGAACTCAATAAACGAGTTCGATAAGTAAACGAGCCGAGTTCGAGCTCAGCAAGACTCGACTCGACTCGGTTCGTTTCCAACCCTAGGTGTAGCCCACTTTGCTTTTGCTTTTGCTTTTGACTCAGCCTTATGCCTCAATTATTAAAGTTAAGACGTAACATAAATTGGTTTTTTTTGCCCCTCTCCTTTCACCTCCTCTTTCTTTCCCATCACAAATATAAGATACAAATATAGCCTATGTTTGGGAAGTTGTTTTTCGGACTTTTTTGATTAAAATAGTCATAAAAAATAAAATAGATTTTTTAGTTTAATAAGACAAAATATCACATTCAATCCATAATCATTATATTCTTTCTCTTACAAAAAAATCAAAACAGCCAAAAAAAATTAAAAACCCTTCCCAAACTAAGCTTTTTAGCCCCAGGTTAAAATAGCTAAAAAAACCAAAAAGTCAACCCACTTCTCAAACGAAGCCATAATCATATGACAACCTAACAAAAAAAAAAAACACAATTCTTACAGTAGAAATACATATGATTTTAAAAGCATAAATAAAACGATTAATCTATATTACATATTCAAGAATTTTTAAAATTATGTTTGATTCTTAAATTTAAAGAGAGAATAGAAAAAAAAAAGATAAAATATGAATAAAATTTATTTACATTTTACGTAATTTCACATTTTTTTTTCTTTCGCTTTCTAAATTCATCTCCAAATTTATAAACCAAACATAAATTTTACTAACAACTAATTTATATCATATTTAAAGATTTTGAAAATATTAATCCAATTAAATTTTACCCATCCCATCAAAAAGATGCAAGTACGGGTGTAAATTTGGCTCGGCCCATGTCGGGCCTTACAGGCTGCCGCCAAAATTCAGCTCGAATCGGTCCAGGCCGAGCCACAAGCCAAAAAAATTAGGCCCAAGCGCAAGTCTAGGGGTATTTGGGCCTAGGATGAGCCGGTCTGGTGGGTCTGGGCCTGGCCTTTGGCTTGGAACGGGCTTGAGCGGACCTAATTATTTTTTATTTTTATTTTTTAAAAATTTTTTTCTACCAAAAGTTTATTATTTTTCATTAAAAAAGACACTAGGCAGGCAGGCCGAGCTAGACTTCAAAATGATGGCCCAGACCCAGGCCCTGAGACTCGGCTTAGGCTCGAGCCCGGGTCCAAACAGACCTAAACAGGCCGGGCCCACCCCAGACTGCCGGCAGACTTTAAGCTGCCCACGAACCACGGGTTATTTTTACACTCCTAAATGCAAGCCCACAAGTGACAATTAACTATGAGAGGTAAACTGGTCACAAAAAAGAAAATATAATCTACTGTCACACCTCTTTCTAGCAATCTTTTCTTTGAAACCATTCTTCCATGACAGGGGCCCATGAGAAGAAGGGAGATGTTACTATTTGCACTCTTAAAAGTATGTATATGATATATCTTCATAACAATATCACAAAAATTTATAACATAAATCATAAAAAAATTCAATTTTTTTCCCACAAAAATTACAACACTTTCAGTTTATGGTGCACATCATAAATTTCCACTTACAAATTTTACCACAAATTTTTCCCTAAGAAGAATGCACTTTTATGTATATTTGATTTGCCACTCATAAATTTTACCATAAATTTTTCCCTAAGAAGAATACACTTTTATGTATATTTTGAGGGAGCTAAACAATTTTGGGCCAATGAATTATACAGATAGATTCTCAGGCAATTATAGAGGAACATATGTCCTATCAGCAGATAGAATCCAAACCACTATATCAGCAATGTTAGGCATAGGCCCGAAATTAGTGGGATTGCTTGTCACAAATTCTTGAATTGCTTTGTTTCTATCAGCAAATTTCTTATGGAGAGGCTTTAAGAAAATAACAATTATCAATCCAGAGGAAAGTGTCCAGCTCATCACCAATGACATATTTGTTAGGATCAAACACACCCAGAAAATTATCTCACACACACATAGAAGACAATATTTACGTGGTTCGACCCAATGCCTACATCCATGGAGCAGAAAAGAGAATTTCACTAAAAATGAGCAAAAATACAAATACAGAGGAGGAGATCAAATACTCACTCAACTCACACCTCTCTCTCTCTCTATTTTTTGATACAAAACATCCTCTCTCTCCTGTCTCTATTTATACACAAAGAGTGGGAGAGAGAGATACACCAACCCACCAAAAAATTTCAACCCTCTTTAATGGTGAACGGTAAAAATCAACAGAGGCAACAGCGGGAAGGGAAGGGGGAGGGAGAAGCTTGCAGATATGCCCAGCATAGACTTTCACTTCCAGTGGAGGTCTTTCTACGCCATCTTCTTTGACCCTCTGCTTGCTTGCATGGTTTTGCATGCATGTGGGTTGGAACAACAATATTTAATTACAAGTATCAATCCATTTATTCCAAAGCTTTAAGGATGTTTACATCATGGATTTTGAAAGGGATTTGAAAAGAGAAAGAAAAAATATAAGTGAATTATGGATAAAATATAATTGCATTTCACTTACATTTGACCCACATTTTTCATTTTCGTTTTCATTTTTAAATCCATAATCCAAACACAGTTTAAAAGTTTGATCCCTATATCCCGTTTAATTTTTGGAGTACAAACAGTATTCCAAACGATTTTTTTCCCCACTTTGTTTCAAATCTGTAACCACATTTTCAATGTCTTTAACCACCTTAGTAGGTAAAATGAATAAAGAGCTACCAGTAAAATTTGATAATTTTATCTTTCAATTGTCCTTAATCCTTTTTTTTTTTTTTTTTGGAAGAATATTGTCCGCAATCCTTGTATTTTAATCTGATTGAAAGGAGGGTAACACGCACATCTCTTTAATAGGAATAATACCCTCTGGAACTTGCAGAATTTGATTTAGTAATATCAGGTGGATCTCCCAGAGTTGGCCCTTGTTTTTCTACTGGACCAGGCGAAATACTAACAAAGTTGCACATTGGATTGCTAATGCAAATGCTCTTTTACTTTTACCTGTTAACTGGAGGTGGGTTGCTATGAGTTGAGTTGTTTGATTTACAATGATGTAATTATACCTACATCTTAATATATTTTCCCCTTTCTGATCAAAAAAAAAAAAAAGTTTGGCCTATTACGTGGCACTCTATTAAAATATCTAGTCAACTCACTCTCTCATTTATTATTTAATTATCAATTAATTATCTTCTTAACACATCACTAAGTCTAGAATTTGGGTCTAAACAATGGCTTAAATATCATTTTCTTAAAAACTTTAATCAAAAAATAACGCAAGTTCTCACGAATTCACGTAAATAATTTCACAAAAACACATAATTTAAAGCAAATTAGTGTAAGTTATCTCATAAAAGTTTTCAAAATTACAAAATCACTTAAGTTTTCATGAATTCACGTAAGTGATCTCATAAAAATGTGTAAGTTAACACAAACTTCCTGTAAGTGAACTCATAAGAAGGGTTGCACACCCAAACACTAGAGGTGTTCAAGTGAACCAAACCAAACCCATTTCTTTGGGTTAGGTTGGTTTGATTTTTGAGTTTATTGGTTTGATTCTAGGTCCTCAAATCATTAAACTAATAAGATTGGATTAGTTCTTGGTTTAGGCCTTACTTAGACTGAACTAACCTTAAAACTGAACCTATATATATATATATAATATTAAAATATTATTTATATTAACATATTTTCACCATATTGCTCAATTACAATAGACTTGATTACATCTAATAATTTTTCATTTAAGAACTATTAGGTAAAGAATGATGTACTAGAAACTTGAGTAAGATTTGGCAATTGGTTTAATTTGTATTGGTTGTATAAATAGATTTATTTTGTATTTATTATATTTAAGCTTGAGTTGGATTTAACTTGTATTTGCTTACATTAACTAATATTTGTTTTTTGTTTGTGTTATATTTAAATGTTAAAAACTTGTTTATTTTAATTATTTATTATTGATTGATTTAATTATTTTAATTTAGTAAAACCATGATTCCAATCCAATCTAACCGTACACATTGAGTTGGGTTGGGTTGGGTGGATTCTAATACGTGATTGGTTTAATTCTAAATTTAGGGCCCCCATAAACATCTCTACCAAACACTACTTTTTTTTAGGGTAAATTATACAGACACCTCCTGAGGTTTTTGATTAATTTAGATCTACCTTCACATTTTAAAAATTATATTTCTCTCCCTAAGGTTTATAATCTCATTACGAATTCTCCATTGGATTGCTTATGTCATATCTAAAAATTTTCTAAATGACCATTTTGTCCTTTTTCCTACAATTTTTTCTTTCTATCATCATGATTATATTCTATAACTTTTCATCATTAAATTCTACCTAAACATATTATTATTGAGTGATGATACACAAATATAAATTTCATATAAAATTTTCAAACACAATGATATGGTTTAATGGTGACATTTCACTTGAAAATAAAACACACATAAACATGACTTATATTTACAATTATATCACTATCACAACATTTTTATGATAGTTTTTGTATAAATTTTTATATATGAATAGAAATTTTTATTTTTATCTCCACCATTATTTTTCTTTGTGGTTTATTCATCAACATTTATTGCAGTATTACTAAATACCGTCATTCACATTTATTACAGTATTATTGAATTTTTTTATTTTTTTTGTAAAAAATAAAAAAAATTATACTTCGTAAATATATCTAGATTTGGTGTATCTAAAAAATTAAAAAATTACTTAAAATATTTTTAAAAAATCAGTAAAAATAAAAAACATGAAAAATAAAAAAAAAAATTAATTTTTTGTGTAACTTAAACAAAAAAAAAAATGATTGTTATTTCTCTTGACATGACATGAATAAAATATTAATATTATTTTATTATTTTTTAGATATGTTATTTTTAGATATGCATAATGGCTAAGTTATAAATACATTATTTTAATTTAATAATGAAAAAAGTATAATTTTTTAAATATGAAAAAATTAAAAGGGGTGCAGCCCAGTGGGTTCCCTCTCGGGGATTGGGTCTGGAAGGTGTGGGTTAGGCGCACGTCTCAGGTTCGATTCTCCGCGGGGTGCACGCTTCGCAGCAGTTTAAAAAAGGTACACAGCTTCCTCCAAGATACTTACTTTCGAGATTAGTCGAGGTGTGTCACTCCTAAGAGGTGTTGGCCCGAATACTCGGTTATAAAAATATATATATTTTTTTAAATATGAAAAAAAAATTATATTAGACAAAAACCTTAATGGAGGTGTCAGTCTAATTTACCCTTATAACTTCTATAACTTCCCGATATTAATATTTATCTGAATTTCTGTGAAAAAGGTGCAAGACACTGCCCGTCACTGCAGAGGGGCTCCCAACCCAACAAAGAAAAGTATTGGGTTCTACAGAACAGTGAGTGGGATCAATAAGTTACTTATCTCGATCAAGTGGTGCTTCGAGCTTGTCAAAAAATAAACAAATAAAAAAAAAAAGTGAAATTTATGATTTTATATTGAGGTATAGAGAATAATAATACGACAATGTTAGGTAGCTCAAAATTTTGTAGCTCAAATGGCTTAAATCTGTCAAAACGACGTCGTTTTAACAGATTTTGAGTGTAAAACGACGTCGTTTTGACAAATTTGAACCATTTGAGCCACAAAATTTTGAGATACCAAACATTTTCTATAATAATATTTGGATTATAAGTTTATATAAGAATTTAGAAAAAAAAAAATAAATAAAATATAATTATATTTCACATATTTTTCACATATATATATATATATATATATATTTTGATAAATTTTTATCGAAATTTATGATTTAAAGACAGTTTAAAAGCTTTTAACAATTGATAATGGGTCAGAAGAAATAAGGGAGAATACAACCAGTGGCAGAGGGAGTAAGGTATCAGGCGGGTCACGTGCCTCTTGGATTTTGGGATTAAATTTTTTTTTTTAAACAAAAAGAAAATATTTTAAGTAAAAAAAATTACAAAAATAGTATTAGAGTGAAATGTTAATAACATTTTAAAAATTATAAGAACAATAATAGTTATTTTGATTGAAAATGAAGAGACTACTATAAACCATATTATCTATGAAAATTTTTAAATATAACGGTGATGTCATTATTAGTGACAAGCAAGTATAAGTAATCTTACTATAAAGATATGAAATTTATTGAATTATTAGTTACGTTTGACATGTAAGGTTCATTCAGTATATGTTTATTTATTATTAGTGGGTGATATCACATACCAATGATGACGTGGTATTACCATTATATTAAATTTTTAATCAAATTTTGTATAAAAAAAATAATTTATGATTATATAATTTATTTTAAGATTTATATCCATATATTTTTTTGTATTGTCGATGACACACTAGTTACAAATAATATTAATTTTTTGATATTTTTCGAAATCAATTGTAAAAATTTACGTGTAATATTTTTGTAAAAATTTTCGATATTATAATTAATAAATGTCTCTTTTAATTTAATTTTTTGACTCTCTCACTAAATACAACTCAGCCCAATTATGGATTGGTTGCCCCCATAAACACCCCTAATTAACACTATTTTTTCTTTTTTTATTATATATGATTTGATATATGATTTCAATGTTGGATTATGATAATTGACGATTACTTTATTTGAATTGGGTCCGACAATAGAGATATTTACCAACTATGATGTCTTTTTTATATACGATTTGAAGTATGATTTCCATGTTGGACTATAATAATTAGTGATTACTTTATTCAAGTTGGGATAGACAATAGAGATATGTAGGTCTTGTAGGAAAGTTGATTATTTTAATTTTTAGTTATTTTTTAATAAATTAAAATATTTATATTTGAAAAAAGGATTAAATTTTTTTATAATTAAATAAGATATTTGTGAGAAAAAAATGTGAAATAATCTATATAATAAAACAAGAAGTTTTTTAAAAATGTCTTAAAATGTATGTGAGATATATTTTGATCTAATGGTCTAAATTGTCTCATCTCAACTTCAATGGTTGAGATGTCTTTATTTCTCCCCCAAATGCTATTGAGCATCAACGGTACTCATCTCCTCTCTCTCTCTCTCTCTCTCTCTCATTTCAATTTTGAACTTTGTTTCTCTCTGTCTCTCTCTCTCTTTACCTGCATCGGAGCCCATCCCATGCGACGACCACCGACCATCGCGACGCCTCTCCTCTGTGTGTCAAACTCCAATGCATCCAAACCCTAAAATTCTTTCCGATTTATCAGATTTCAGATTTATTCAGATTTCTGATTTCTGATTTATCAGATTTCAGATTTATTCAAAATTCTTTCCGATTTATAAGATTTCAAACTCCAATGCCCACCCCATACCTTCTATTTTGATGGGCATTTGCTTTTTATTCAGATTTATCAGATTTCTGTTTGAGATTTAGAATCCTTCAGATGGACAGGGATTACAACAGTTGATTGTGAAATACCAGGTCAATTTTAGTCCCATTTTATCTTTATTCCCTGACGTAGTCCCATTTTACGTGCTCTGTTATTTTACCAGGGAGCAAATGAAAAAGATTTTACTTTGGTTTTAGTTGTTCTTGGCAAAGTTATTTTATTTTGTTATCAGGTGTTTTTCTTGCGGTGTCTTCCAACACTCGCTATCAAATCCTAAATGGGCTGGTGCATCTGGTCGAAGCATCTTCTTTGGCAAAGCGGGTCCCACCTATTGCAATGGCTTTTACTGTGGGAGTGCGATTTGCCAATAATATCTATGGTGGAATGCAATTTGTAGATTGGGCGAAATGGAGTGGCGTGCAATAGCAACATCTCAACTCCATTTAAGAGTTTTGGATCTTCAACTCTTATGAGCTTCCTTAGTCTCATACTTTTAGTAGGCTAGATATACAAACTATATTTCAGATTCTCAAGAACACAATTAGTTTTTAGATTGGTTATGGTGGTTATGCCTTTTTACATAGGTTGTGTATGGAAACAACCTTTATGCATACGAAAGAAGGCTGTGCACCTGACAGACCAGAGCAGTGGAGGGAACTTGGTGCTCTGAGCTGTTGAGAAGTCGCCTCTGTTGCTAGCCTTCATGTAATCACATAAGTGCAAAAGTGAAGATGTGAGGTCCGGGTGAGTCCTTAATAAAGCATGCATTTTTTGTTTAGGGGATTGTTGTATATTAATGGAATTTGTTGTTTTTTGTGGTATTATTGACAAAAAATTTTTAATTATTTTGCTTTATTCTTCTATGGGAAGCAAGACATTGATCTGTGTCCTGTTTTGACTTCTATTATACATTAACTCAAGTATCACTTAGATTGTTCTGATTGCCAAACTTTTGATTGTGCTTTATGACAATTTTTTTCTTCTGATCTTAGTTTAAAACAGTTTGTCATAATTTGTGTACTGACTTTTTTTCCTTAAAACTCTGCTGCCTTGAATTCTGACTTTGTGCCTTAAAATTCTGCTGGGTTAGTTTATCACTCCAGAGATGAATTTCAGAATAAAAATTAAAGAGCACTCATGCTAATAACTCATGAATACTCATGTTAATAACTCATGTTTAAAGAGTACTCATGTTAAAAATTAAAGAGTATTCATGAATTTTAGGTTGACTGATTTCCTGTTTTTTACACCGTGCCTTGAGTAAAAATTAAGGAGTACTCATGTTAATAACTCATGCTAAGAGAAAGACAAAGAAAGTGTTGTTGAATGAATTTGACTTCCTATAGTCATCAAATTCTGAAATCACAAAAACAAATTTGACTTCCTGTAGTCATCAAATTCTGAAATCACAAAATCAAATTTGACTTCCTGTAGCCATCGAGTAAAATAATAACAATTTGAACACAATGGAACACACAATGTAACTCAGAAAATTTCAGAATGATCTTTCATGATCTTTCTCTAGCTGCAAAGTGATCTGGTTGGTGTAGGACTCATCAAATGCTACACATGATCTGTTATATATAACAATTTGATTTCCTATATAGTGCTAAAATAACTCATGTTAATAACTCATGCTAAAATAAAGGAAACAGAATTTCAATAACTCATGTGTTATCTCATGTTAATTTCAGAATTTCAATAACTCATGTGAGTCCTTGGAAGCTATCTCCTTATTCTCACCTTCATTGACATCTACATATATTGACTCTTTGTTGATTTCATAATTTTTTTCCGAATTATCTTGATTACTCTTTGTTGTATTTTTTTTAGTCAGATACAATGTGTTATCTCCTCTATTATTGAGTTTTCCTCTATTATTGTGTTCCTTTATTCCTTTAGTCAAATACATTGTGTTCCTTTATTCCTCTACATTCTGTATATGATCTCATTTTACTGGGTTTGTTTTTGGCTCAAGGTTCTGTCTGTTTTTGGCTGTCTTCGGCTCCCTTCGAACTCCCACTCGCAAGGTAAGACTTCAAACTCGCTGTTGTGTTTTTCCCTTTTTGAATTCTGAATTTTGAATATTTTTAATTTTGAATCCTGAATTTTGGCCATAAATTCACCTAAATTCTGCTCCCTTCGGCTGGATAGAAAATTCCAGATTGATTGATTACACTAGCAGATAGATAGCTATACTTCTTCTGACTGATAGCTATACGTCTTCTTCTTCTAAAATTATACATACTACTAATCGAAATTTGTTAAAATTATATATGTTTGTAGCTTGAATTCAAAATTTAGGTGATAGTTAAATTCTGCTGTCTTCGGCTCCCTTCGAACTCCCACTCTTGAATTCTGAATCTTGAATTATAATGTATTCATAATGAAATCTCTCTCTCACATATAGTAATTTTGGGAAGTATATTATAATGTATTCATTATAATATGAAATCTAATAATATAAAAGAGAAACCAGAGAATATTATTAATCTTTCTCAGTTTATGATATGAAATCTTTTATACTTTTTAAATATGAAATCTTTCTCACATATAGTAATTTTGGGAAGTAAAATTGATTATACA
Source organism: Camellia sinensis (assembly GCF_055761805.1). Lineage (NCBI taxonomy): Eukaryota > Viridiplantae > Streptophyta > Magnoliopsida > Ericales > Theaceae > Camellia > Camellia sinensis. The sequence goes on along the minus strand of NC_138970.1, from coordinate 21,676,915 downwards.
AATAAGAAAATGAGGATTTGATTTGTAGTCAAGTGGAATTCATGATTTTTGGTAAATTTGATTAACACAAATGAGGATTTGATTTCAGGTTGAAAATACACGTTTATTTTTTAAAAAACTTTAAAAGAAATTATTTTTATGAGCCTATTTTACATAGGATCATATGCAATAACAAAAATTCCCATCAGCTATTAGCAAATCTATTTGTATTTGACTTTCAATTGTTAAAATTGTCTACACATAAAGTATTAAGTGTCAAAATTAATTTTTTATTTTAAAAATAAATTTTCTTACATTACACGGGTCACCTACTAATTTATCATAAAATAAAAGAAGTTGTTTCTTCTTCTTTTTTTAGTTTAATTTAATTTAATTTAGGAGAACAACATACAGGTGGTAGAAGAGAAAAAAATTATCCACATATGGGATGCAAGTGTGTTTTTAGTGGAATGTAAAAGAAAAACTGTAAAAATACAAATGTTACTTATACCTCATATGTTGATTATTTTTTTCTTTCCCCTTTTCCACCTCTCTATAGCCCTTTTAAATTGTAGTACATGATGGTTGTACTTTAATTACTGTTACCATGCGTTCATCAGAGCTTACACCGTTCCACTCTCACCGTACTTCATCAGAGCTTACACCGTTCCACTCTTCACCGTTGTTCACTCCGGCTCGACATCACTTCAGCTGCTGGGTTAGTTTATCACTTTGGCACCTGGTTAGTTTTTTTGTAGCTTGAATTCTGATTTTGTGCCTTAAAATTCTGCTGGGTTAAGACTCATGTTAATAACAAAATTGCTTTGCTGAATGAATTTCCGCTGGGTTAAAACTCATACATTTGTGACTTTGTGCCTTAAAACTCTGCTGCCTTGAATTCTGACTTTGTGCCTTAAAATTCTGCTGGGTTAGTTTATCACTCCAGAGATGAATTTCAGAATAAAAATTAAAGAGTACTCATGCTAATAACTCATGAATACTCATGTTAATAACTCATGTTAAAAATTAAAGAGTACTCATGAATTTCAAGTTGACTGATTTCCTGTTTTTTACACCGTGCCTTGAGTAAAAATTAAAGAGTACTCATGTTAATAACTCATGCTAAGAGAAAGACAAAGAAAGTGTTGTTGAATGAATTTGACTTCCTGTAGTCATCAAATTCTGAAATCACAAAATCAAATTTGACTTCCTGTAGTCATCAAATTCTGAAATCACAAAATAAAATTTGACTTCCTGTAGTCATCAAATTCTGAAATCAAATTTGACTTCCTGTAGTCATAGAGTAAAATAATAACAATTTGAACACAATGGAACACACGGTGTAACTCAGAAAATTTCAGAATGATCTTTCATGATCTTTCTCTAGCTGCGAAGTGATGGTATTATTTAAAACAAAGCCACTCTTTAAGGGAGAAGGGTATTTGAAAATTTTAAGTGAGGGTATTATTTAAAGATCATCTGAAATAAAATTTATCTCATGTTAATTTCAATTTATCCTGATACTGGAATCTTCTTTTTTCAAATGGGTGGAGTTTTGAGTTTCTCTGTTTTCTCATCTCAATTTGTATTTTAAATCTCACATAGAATTTGATTTGTATGTTAGACTTTAATTGGTTGCTTCACAGCTTATAATTTTGCATTTTGATTCAAGACTTTCTATTGATTTTGGATACTCTCAGTTTTTGTTTAGGAAAGTTTCATTTGTATGTTATTTCAATAGCATCTCCAACTGATTTTATACTCTAAGGCCCTGTTTGATTTGTAGGATCAATAGTGAGAAAATTAACAATCTAGGGGATTAGTGTAGGATTGGTGTTCATGTTTGTTTTGCTATGGATATAGAAATATGTAATATCAATTTTATGTTTGTTTTACATTATTAGTTGTAGTTTTTAAAATTTGCCAATTTTATTGGATAGAATAGAATGTCTATCGGAATCATAGTTTTTTATTATAGATTGCATTCTGTAAACACATAAATTGCATTCTGTATATAATCTGTAAACACATAGATTGCATTCTGTAAACACATGGATGTATATAATTTGTTTTTATAGATAATAGAACATTTTTGATTACTCTCAGACTGTTTAATCCAAAGGCCCAATTTACTCTATGCTCATATCAAATTTTGTACATTCTTTTAATTTTATTAGTTATGTCATGAATTGTAAACTCTGAAATGTGAGTCCCATGGATTAATTATCCCAATCATATGCTATAATCTGCCCAAGCAAACAAGCCTTAGCTTCTTACCCTTCTAATTACTGCTTTTGTTTTTAAAAAAATTATTCCAATTTTCGTTCTAAAAATTTGGATTTTGATGGGTTTTTGCGTTATATAATTTAAAAGTAGATCTGAACCATTGGTTTATGTTATTACTGATGTTTCATGCCGTGGTTTAACCACACCAAGACCACAGCGACATCCATCAGAGCAGAGGATCCTGGTCCGTTAGTCCAAACCCCAATTTTCTTAGCCGAACGTAAAATGATGGCCAAATTGTCCTAAAGTCATATCCTTCCAAACAAATATAGCCAAATTGTAAGATATAAATTTAATTTTGATGTGTGTGAAACACACTGTAAATCAGATTCACAGATTTCATTTTTTTGAGGTACTGCATAAATACGATCTATAATGGATATATAATGCATATATACGATCTATTGTTTATATATAATGGATATATACGAGCTATAATTATATCAATATAGAATGGATGTATATAATCTGTAAACACATAGATTGCATTTTGTTTTTATTAGTTTTTGATTATAGATTGCATTCTGTAAACACATAAATTGCATTCTGTATATAATTTGTAAACACATAGATTGCATTCTGTAAACACATGGATGTATATAATTTGTTTTTATAGATAATAGAACATTTTTAATTACTCTCAGACTGTTTAATCCAAAGGCCCAATTTACTCTGTGCTCATATCAAATTTTGTACCTTCTTTTAATTTTATTAGTTATGTCATGAATTGTAAACTCTTCTTAATCCTTTATTCTTTGTTGTTGAATAATCTATATTATATAATCCCATTGTTTGTATTTTTAATCCCATTTTTGTTTGTATATAATCCTTTGTTATATACATGAGATCTATAATCCCATTGTTTTTGCCTAAACATATTTGTGGGATCCCATTTTTGTTTGAAAACATGAGATCTACAATCCCATTTTTGGGATTATATAATCCTTTATCCCATTGTTTAATTCATGAGATCTATTGTTTTTATTTTTAGCTAATAATCCAGAACAAAGGATTAAAAAAAACCTAATTTGTATTATATAATACAGTTCACAATCTGTATTATATTTGTATTTTTAGCTAATAATCCTTTATTCTTTGTTGTTGAATAATTTTATTTTTTTTTTAATTTCATTTTGGTTTCAATTTTTTTTGAAGACACCCTATAAACTCTCAATCACGCATATACAGGTATGTGTTTGGATCATCACCAATCCCTCAATTACTATTGCTTACTCTTACTTTCCTTCATTTTCTAGCTGAATTTGTAGATCCGTGAACAGGAAACTTGTGTGTTTGATTGTTAGGGGTTTTGAGATTTTTTTGGAGAGAATTTGTGTTGCAGATCTGTGAATTTTGAGGGGTTCTGCAAATTGAGGGTAATGCAGACCAGGTAAATGGAGAGGATGAACTCTATGAGTAGAGGGAAGCGGAATTTAGAGGGCGGTGATGATGACCAACTGGAGCGAAAGCGACTGGCTTTAGCTAGGTAAATTTGAGTTTTGTTCGATCGGTTGTGTTGATTTGGTGTTGTTTTGTTGTGTTTTATTTGTTAATTTTTGCTGATTGATTAGTTGGGTAGTGAAAACTGTAGTTGTTTTACATGTATGGTAATTATGTCAATACTTGATTGTATTGCCTCGGTGGAATGGAATTATTATGATTCTGTGATATGCTTAATGATGTTGACTGCGTTTCTCTAATTGCAATCTTGAATTGAATTTTTCTATAGCTTTGTTGCAATTATTGGTAGGGAGAATAGGAGAGTTTTAGACAGTTTGAGATAGGTGGTCAATGATGGTAGGGAGAATAGGAGAGTTTCAGACAGTTTGAGATAGAGTTTCAGACAGTTTTATATATTTTTGTTGATTAGGTTGTGTTTCTAAGATTTCGGTTTCGATTTGTGTTTGTGTTTCTAAGATTTCTGTTTGGTTTTGTATGATTAGGTATGCATTCAATGGAACCACAGAAAAAGTTGGAAACAAAGCTTAAGAGACACAAAGCATTAGAACAGAGCATTGATAATCATTATGTTTCTTTTCAATCAAAGCAAAAGAGACCCATCAATTTGGGTTTATGTTTCTAAGATTTGGATTTGTATTTGTTTTTCTAAACCTTAAAACTGATGTGTTTGTGTTGGATTTGTGTTTTTAAACCTTAAACTGATATGTATTTGGATTTCTCTTTCTTTTTTTGTGTTCTGTTTCTTTTTTCATTTTTTTTTATTTATGCATCTTTCAATTTATATGGGTTGGTGTTAAGTTATGTTATGTATTTGGGTTGGTGTTTCTAAACCTTAAACTGATATATATTTGTTTTTCTTTTTTGTGTTGTCAGACGAGGGTCTTGACATTGGTTTGTGGGGGCTGTTGACATTGGTTTGGGTCTTAACATTTTATTTTTTATTTTTTTTTCTTCAACCCGCATGTCTCTCATGGGTCATTATTTTTGTTTCATTTTATTTTATTTCTATAACCCAATTTAAATTTTCACTCATAATTCATGGACTATTTCTTCATCCCTGTTGAAGACATAGTGAAGAAATTGAAAATAAACAGAGTAAGAAAAGAGATAGTGGTCGGTTTTCTTAATTGTGTTGCGCATTCAAATGCTTGGTCACTATCACATCTTTATTTATTTTATGTGCTATTCAAATTGTGTTGATATATTATTTTTTTTTTCAATAGGAATGCAAAATGTGTTGATATATTATTATTTTTTTCAATAGGAATGCAAAAAAAATATCTGAAAGACGGACCCCGCAAAGGACTGATGGCTACTTCTTCCTACCGACAAATTGCTTGGATTGTTAATGTTATTTATTTATAATTTATTATTTAGTAAAATAACTAAAAGATTTCAGATTGTTTAGATTGAAAACATGCAAATAGTTTAGATTGAAAATAAATTAGAAATTTAATATTTAAATTTATAAAATTAAAAACTCAATAGTTTATTTTGTTACAAGTATTAAATTTTAAGTTTTTTTTTTTTTTGGTTAATTTTTCCTAAATTTTAATGATACCTACAAATATTCAAACAAAATTAGCTTATGTGTGGTGACAGCATACACTGTTTCTAAGATATTCATGTTTTCCATGATTAATTAAATGTTGAGGATGCATTAAATTAATTAATTAATTGACATTATACGTAGAAATTATAACTACATTTTAATCCGAACATTATATACACCGAACATTATTTACGCCGTGCCTTCAGGCACGGGCATACGCTAGTTATATATATGATATAAAATTTTATCTCATTAACTATTTAAATTTATATTCTTTTAAATTTTAAAAAAATTAAAATTAAAATTAACTTCTCAAACATTCCCGTAGTAGTGCTTGCTTTAGGACAAAAAAAAGGAAAATGTCTCGTAGCTCAAATTTTGTGGCTCAAAAGTGGCTCAAATAGCCAAAACGACGTCGTTTTGGCCATTTTTATGTTGTTCTGTACTTAAAACGACGTCGTTTTGGCCATTTGAGCCACTTTTGAGCCACAAAATTTGAGCTACGTAGCATTGTCGCAAAAAAAAAGTGACAAGGTTTTCGTTGATTGTGCGTGTGGTTTGGTTTGCCAACTCATATTTAAAAAATCTGACCAATCCATTTCTTTTTCAAAATCGCAAAAAAGAAAAAATCACTTTTGTTTTTGTCAATAAAATTATTGTTTCTACTTTATTTTTGTATAACGATCAAATTATCAATCAATTATAATTCCATCCTTCATGCTCTTTTTATTTTTTTTTATTACAATATATCTCAATTATAATGAAACAAAATGAAAGTCACTTACAACACAAATTATAATTGCAGAATTCTACTATGCACCCTCCATATTATATGTACTTTTAGTTAGTCATTTTCTTCTTTAATTATGATCAATTTTCTTCTTAAGTTATAATATTATTTTAAGATTTTAGTTATGACTTTTTTGTGTTTGGTTATAAATTTTATTTTTTTTAGTTATGACTCAAAAATTATGAAATTATTACATTTTCTTCTGTAATTATAAGATGTATATGATATACACTCTTTGAGGGGTGTACACCATAGTTTTTCCCATTCTAATTACATATGTGTAAGCATGTAAAAATTTAACCAATTACAAATTACCACGTACTACAAATGCCTAGAAAATATGGTATAATTATTGACAAATCAAATCCTGCCACGTGTCCAATTGGTCTCAAATCAAGATTATATAATGGTCAAATTAAATATTACCACATGTTAAAATGATGCTTGGTAAGCCATAGTGATGTGACAAATAATTTTTTGGCAAATTAAATTAAGCCATTTATCACATTGAGGTGGTTAAGCCAATAAAATTATGACACACCATTAAAGTGATATTTTGATATATATCTTTAAATAAATCAAAGATGATTGTCAAAGAAGTTAAAATCTATAAACACTCTCTTGTATCCATTTGTATAAATAGGTGTGATCTCTACTAGAATTTTATACAATTCTACATACATAAATCAAGTTGCAGAGACAAAAAGTTCTACGTACATAAATCAAGTTGTAGAGACCAAAATCTCTATCAAGTAAGAGAAAGTTCCATCAGATTCAAGCCTAAGCCCCGAGGTCTCTTCACCAAAGCTAATCAATCTCCATAAAATATAAAGTTCGGGATTCAAATCAAAATTCGTTGTCAAAATCTACAAATCAAATTTGGTTTCTTCTATTAAATTGGAGAGAATTCTACAAATCTGATTTGGACAAACTATATCAAGCATTCAAATCAAAGTTCTATAAATTTGCCATCTTCTTTGCTTTACTTGGAGGAGATTTCGCCGCTCAATTCGGAAACGAGCTATCAAACTCCCAAATCAATTTATTGAGAAGAATCAGAGAAATTTCTTTAATTAGAAATTTCATTAGAGATTGTACTAATTTAATTTAAAATTAATAAGTTTGTATTTTGTTATTCTATTTTTCTGTCTTTATTTCCGCAGATAAGAAATTTGTGTATGCAATATGAAAGTAGAACTTAACTTTATTTTAAAATTTAAAATAAAACTGTCAATAGTAAAAATATAATAAAAAAATTATTTGTTTATTTATTTTTTGACAGTAATAAAAATGAAGTATCAATAGCAATATTATGGAATTTGAAAAAATTATTCAAAAAATTATCCGAAAATAAAGTGTGCAGCTCGTATTCATTTTGGTGTAACTTACATTACACTAATTATGTCACACATTTTGTTTTCGAATAACTTTTTGACTACTTTTTAAAATCATTTATTTTTTTTCATCACGTTTGTTTGAAATATTTTTTGGTAAGCCAAGTTGAACAGAGAAGTACATAAAAGAAATGAAATAAAAATGAAAAGAGGAAAAACTTTTAAGCAATGGATTCATTATGACTTATAGAATAGAGTACCATTTGCGAATGATTTACATTAGATAGTCTTTATTTTAAATTCATAATCAATTTTTTTCAAAAAAATGAAATTTGTAATAACACGAAAATTACAAATCATTGAACAGTGCTCTGATTTGTAATACAAGAAGGTTCAACACATTTTATCTACCATCCTTTTTTATTAAAAAGTTTTTTTTTATTATGAATGAAGAAGTATGATTGAGGTTATTAATATATTGTGAGATCCATATACAAAACGAATTTAGAATACATATTGATAATGTTCTTCTTCCCGGGTGGATGGGTCGGACTGGTCCAGGCTCTTCAGGTTCTAGTTCAGGGTGATGATTCCGTCAAATGACCTGCATGCAAGCCCAAAGGGGAACGGGACAGTCCCCCAGTGAACCCTCCGACGTGAGAATTAGTAGAGGAAGAAGTAGGGAATGTAGAGAGAGGGATCGAGAGAGAGATAACTTAACCTTGTTCTTGTCTTTCTATCCTTGCTTATATCCTTTGGTCATCATTTCCCTGTCTCTTGTGACGTGCTTCCTTTCGCCGAAAGCCTGTGCCGTAGCTTACCTTGTTCAGGGTGATGGGGCTCTGTTCCGGCGGGGGGGTGTTGTCGTAATAAATACTGTGATGGGATGCATTAATGGTGATGTGTTGTGATAATAACTCTGCAGATCTTTGTCTGCTGATGTGGCCCGTGTCCCACCTGCCATGTGCCCAAATGCCATTGGCCCTCCATGTCTAGATGGCCTGCAGCTGTCCTGGGCTTTGCCAACCGGGTTATGCCATTGGTCCCAAGCGATGGGTTTGGGGTGGTTTGCTGTGGGCCGTATGCCTCGTGGGCCTATCCATGTCAGTAGTCCCCCATTTTCGAGTGCAGCTTTAGCCCAATGAAGGGAATAGTAATAAGGAAGAGAAGTGTGAACCGAGTGGAGAGGCCGACCGGAAGCCGTGACGACCGCAAGGGTGACTGAACGGGAGAAGCTGACCATGAGGGTGGCCGAGCGAGAGGGGTCGACCGCGAGGGTGGCCGAGCGGGAGGGGTCGACCGTGAGGCGTGCCGACCGCGAGGGTGGCCGAGCGGGAAGGGGCGACCGTGAGGCACCCTCCCGCTCGGCGTGCCGACCGTGAGGGTGGCCGAGCGCGAGGGGGCGACCGTGAGGCGTGCCGACCAGGATGGAGCGGGGCTCAAAAATGTGATGATGTGAAATGGAAAGGACAGGGTAAGGGGAGGGGACAGTGCATCGTGGCCATACACGTGGCAATATCGTGGGGGGAATGAAGCGTTGAAGTAGAAATGAAACGATAGGTCACGAGGGGGTTTTGAAAAGGTGGTTTTGGTGGTTGATTTGAAAGGTTTTGAAACGGGCGAAAATTAATGTGGATCCATAGAATACGGGTAAAACCGTGGGTTTTTGGTATAATGCGTTTCACGTACCTTTTTACAAAAACTCAAAATATCCAAGTGTTAATTCCTTCACTGCGTACGACATATCTGTGTAGCATTCTCTCAACTTCCTTGCGTCTGCGTCAGAAGTGTTTTGTAAGCAAACCCTAGAAATGGCACAAGAAGAAGTAGTCAATGTGAGGGTGGACCCGCTGGGGGATGATGATGCGGAGGAGTTAGCAGCGCGATACAGGATGGAGGCGCGAATGGTGGGGGAAACGGTGGGAGAACCGCAGGCGTCGGTCCTGGTATTGGCGCCAAAGCCACTAAGCCAGGTAGAGCCAGATCAGTGGCACACTAAGGCGGATAAATCCACACTCACGGCGGCGGATTTGGAGGTGATTAGGGAACGGTACCAGATTCCGGCGGAGGTAGAGTTACGGCTGCCAACATCAGGGGAAAGGCCGTCTACTGTGAGGCCAGGGGAGTTTTCCCTGTACGAGGAGGCGCTAAAAGGGGGGCTGAGGCTGCCACTGCCTCAAGTGGTGGTTGACGTGCTAAATCGCCTGGAGGTAGCGCCGGGGCAATTGATACCCAATGCGTGGAAGATTCTGCTGGCCTGTGCGAGTGCGTGGCCTAAGGCGAATGGGGGGGAGGCCATGACGATAGACGAGTTCTTCTCATGTTACAAGGCGTCGGGGCAACAAGAAACTTGGGTCACCCTACAGGCGGTGATGGGGAGGGGATTGGTGGCGGGGCTGCCTACGTGGATCAAGGGGTGGCGGCCACGGTGGTTCTTCGTGTCAGTTAATGGGGGGATGGGGGTGCGCACCATCTGGAAGGTGCCAACCTGGTCGATGGAGTCGAGACTGGGGGCGGTGGCGGAAGAGATGGTGAAGAGAGTGAAGGAGTGGAAAGAGAGAGAGAAGGCCAAATGGGACGATCTTGTCCAACCGTCTGCACTGTTTGAGGCGGGGCAGGGACCGCAGCCGAAAGGTGGAGACCTCGGCCGGGCGGAGTTGGAGGAGATGGGAAGAGCGCAAGAGGTAGAGGATCGAGCCGTTATGGCCAAGGCCGCGAAGTTGATGGAGGCGCAGAGGGACCGACCGCCTCAACCGATCGTGCGGGAGAGGATCCGACCGCGCCCCAGGCCGTTGGGGGAAAAAGACTTAAGCAGCTTTGAGCCGCGATCGCCGCCTGTAGACCTTGTAAAAGAACAGGCCAGAAAGGGGGTGGAGGCTCTGAAAAAGAAGAAGAAGAAGAAGAGGAGTGCCCCAGAGGAAGCTGCAGAGGAGTCTGGGGCCAAGAGGGCGAAGGTGGCCCCAACGGAGGTGGAGGTCCCTGTGGCAAAGGACGCCCCAGAAGTGGTGGAGATCATTCCAACGGTGGAGGTTGTGGAGATTGCTCCATCAGTGCAAGTGGAGGCTGGGGTGAGTAAGGCGGCGCCGAGCGGGAGGGAACAGGTCCAGAAGAGGCCTGACCCCCAGAAAGGAGGGGTTCGTCTGGCTACGGCGATTTATCATGCGCGCGCGATAGCTGGAAGGTTGGAGGGAGAAGAAGGCCCAGCCAGGGCGGGGGCAGACCGCCTGGTGAAGATTGTGGAGGAGACAGCTCTGCGCGCGGCATCTGGGTATAATGAGGCCGACCTGCTGAGGGGGTTATGCTCCGCCCAAATGGAGGTAACTACCTTGGCGGGGGCCCTTCTTAGGAAGGCTGGGGCTGCCAAGTTGAAGGCTGAGGAGGCCAGGGCCCAGTTGGCCAAATTAAGGAAGGACAGTGCCGACTGGAAGACTGCCCATGCCGATCTGCCAGCAGTCAAGTTGGAACTAGAGAACGCACGCCGTAAGGTTGTGTCGCTCAAGTTCCAGCTGGCTGGTGAACAGAAAAAATTGGAAGAGTTTGAGAGGGCCTGCGCCGTGGCAATCGAGCGGCATGAAGAGGCCATGACCAGCAATGAAGAGCTGGTTAGGCAAAAGGATGAAACGGATTCCAGAATTGGAGATTTGTTGAAGGAGTTGGGGGAGGAGCGCGCCAGAGCAGAGGAGGAGAAGAGGAGGCTTCTGAGGGAGTGGGAGATAGAGAAGGCGAAGGCGGCGGCGGAGCTGGAGAGTCTGAGGAAGGGGGTGGAAGAGGAGAGAGCGACGGCAGCTGCTGAAAGGGGGGCCCTGCAAAGGGAGCTGGACGAGGAGAGGGCGAAGGCGGCGTCTGAAAATGCGGCCTACCCTGATCTATGCGTCGCAGCAGTGGAGCAATATAAAGGGTCCCCCGAATTTCAGATGGTGGTGGACGCTGCTGTCGCCAGGAGTCTGGCTGGTCAAGAGTCTGGGGGGGTGGGCCCATCAAGGAAGACTGCTGGAGGTAGGACAGAGGCAGAGGTGATTGAAAGCTTCCAGCAGTCAGACTTCTATAAGCACGAAATGGCCGAGTTCTGGGACAGCGGTTGGAAAATGTTCAAGCGCAGAGCTGAAGAGCTGTTCCCACACTTGGACCTTAGTAGTGTGACAATAGGCGAAGATGATGTGGCCTAGACCCCCCTGGAAGAAGGCGTTGAAAAAGAGGATCTGGCATCTAGCGATGAGTAACCAAGGAGAAGAAAAACTGGGTGTGCTCTGTGTTTTTTTTTTTTTTTTTTTGTTGAACTTGTGAACACATTGTAAAGGAATGAGTGAATGAATGAAGGTATGGAGAATTTAACTGTAATGAAGTTGTGTACAAAGATTATTTAATTGTAATGGATGAATGTATAGCCAGTTGAATTTTGTTTATTTTGCTTATGTTGCCAACATGAATGAAATGTTGTGATTAAAACTGGTCATAAAGATTGGGTCAATAAAAATATCGTGCAACGTGAAAGTTAAAAGTTCTTCCCTGCGAAGTGCGATTGGAGTTGTATGAAAATTGAAAAGATAATGGAAAAATTGGAGTAAGAGGCAGGTTGTAAATTGTAACTAAATAGTTGGCAAATAATCTGATCAGTAAATGAAATACGTGAGAGTATGTGGAGAATTTAACTAGGTAAAGACGTGGTCTTGGAACTGTGAAGAAGCTTCAGAATGTGACTAAGTGTTGAAAATGTGGTTCTGCTTGGCGTTGAAGTGATCGGTCTGGCCGAGGCTTTGAAGTGCTCGGTCTGGCCGAGGCGTGTGAAGTGCTCAGTCTGGCTGAGGCTTTGAAGTGCTCGGTCTGGCTGAGGCTTTTGAAGTGCTCAGTCTGGCTGAGGCTTTGAAGTGCTCGGTCTGGCCGAGGCTTTGAAGTGCTCGGTCTGGCCGAGGCTTTGAAGTGCTCGGTCTGGCCGAGGCTTTTGAAGTGCTCAGTCTGGCGGAGGCTTTCGAAGTGCTCGATCTGGCCGAGGCTTTTGCAGTGCTCGGTCTGGCCGAGGCTTTGAAGTGCTCGGTCTGGCCGAGGCTTTTGAAGTGCTCAGTCTGGCTGAGGCTTTCGAAGTGCTCAGTCTGGCCGAGGCTTTTGGAGTGCTGCAAGTGAAAAAGTTATGGGAGCGACATAGAGACAGTTGAATTATGAAAGCCGAAATCACCAGGCGGAGTTTGCATTATGTATAAAAAGGGAAATACAACGATATTGTCAATACAAAAGTACAAATTATTGATAGTAACGCTTCAAATGTTCCGCATTCCAGGGATGGGGCAGGTCTCGGCTTTCCATGTCTTGAAGTCGGTAAATGCCTGGTCGTGGTCGGGTTTTCACAACGTAGGGCCCCTCCCATTTGGCTGCCAGTTTGCCCTCGGTTGGATTCTTTGTGGCAGAAGTCATTTCTCGTAAGACAAGGTCCCCTACGGAGAACTCTCGTGGTCGGACTCGGCGGTTGTAGTGTGTTCGCATTTTCTGTTGGTATGAAGCCAATCTGACAGCAGCGGTCTCTCTGAGCTCTTCAACGAGGTCCAAGTCTGTCCGATGGAGTTCTTCGGCTGCGGCCAGGTCCGGATGTAAAACCCTGGAAGTAGGCAAGCCGACTTCTGCCGGAATAACTGCCTCAGCGCCATATGTTAAGCGAAAAGGGGTTTCTCCAGTGAGAGTGCGAGCAGTGGTTCGGTAAGCCCAGAGTACGTTTGGTAGTTCCTCAGCCCAAAGGCCTTTAGCAGCTTCGAGCTTGGTTTTGATGATTTTCAGGAGGGAATGGTTGGTGACCTCAACTTGGCCGTTTGCTTGAGGGTGACCGTTGGAGGAGAAGCATGGTTGAATCTGGAGGTCGGCACAAAATTTTCTGTACTTTGCGTTATCGAATTGTTTGCCATTGTCAGAGATGATGGCCTGAGGGATGCCAAATCGGCAAATGATCGATTGCCAGATAAACCTGGTGGTGTTCCGCTCGGTGATTGTGGCAAGGGGTTCAGCTTCGACCCACTTGGTAAAGTAATCAATGGCAACAATCGCGAACTTGGTCTGGCCTCGACTGGTGGGAAGTGGACCAACCAGGTCGATCCCCCACTTGGCAAATGGATAGGGGCTGTAGAGTGTGATTAGCTCTGTAGGGAGGGCGTGGGGGATGTTGGCAAAGCGTTGACATTTGTCGCATTTGAGTACGAAGTCGGTCGCATCCTGATTAAGAGTTGGCCAAAAATACCCCGTACGGAGTATCTTCTAGGCAAGGGACCTGCCACCTGAGTGATTACCACAAATTCCTTCATGGATCTCCTGCATTACATAAGTTGCTTGGGCGGGGTTGAGGCACCGTAGATACGGCCGGGAGAAACCGCGCTTGTACAATATACCGTCCAGAATGACGTAATTGGACGCTCGGGATCGGACTTTGGCAGCCTGCTGCTGGTCATCTGGGAGGGCTCCTGTGGTCAAGAATAGGAGAATGTCGGATGCCCAAGGGATGGGTTCATTTTGGATGTATTGTACGGCTTGCAGAGCTGGTGAGATGGCTGGGTGGTGTAGATATTCGACGCGGACATCATGGCTGAGAGTAGGGTGGTCAGCAGAGGCCAACTGAGCCATCTCATCTGCTTTGGAGTTTTCCCCCCGAGGAATGTGCCTGATGTGGAAAGTATTGAAGAGGCGAGCAAGGGGGAGTGCCAGATCTCTGTAAGCTCGCATCATGTCGTCCTTGGCATCAAAGTCCCCCGTCATCTGGCCGACGACGAGTTGGGAGTCGCTGGATACTCGGAGGTGGCTGACCCCTATGTCCTTGGCAAGGTGGAGTCCTGCTATTAATGCCTCATACTCGGCTTCATAGTTGCTTGCTTCAAACAAGAAACGGAGGGCACATTTGAAGTAGCCGCCCTCAGGGGAGGTGGGGATGAGGCCGGCACCGTTTCCTTCTCTTCGGGACGAACCGCCGACGTTAAGAGTCCAAGAATGGGGATCTTCTGGCTCTGTTGGAGTTGGTAGGAGCGGGGGTGTAGTGGTCGGGGTCGGCTTGGTGAACTCCATGATGAAATCATCTACAGCTTGCCCTTTGATTGCTGTCCGAGGGCGGTAAGAGATGTCGAACTGGCTGAGTTCTACGGACCACTGCATCAGTCTACCTGAGAGTTCTGGTTGCTGCATGACCTTCTTCAGGGGCTGGTCGGTGAGGACCACTATGGAGTGGGCTTGGAAGTATGGGCGGAGTCGTCTGGAGGCAATGACCAAGGCCAGGGACAGTTTTTCCAGTAGAGGGTAGTTCTGCTTCGCGCCCCTGAGAGCCCGACTGATGTAATAGACCGGCCGTTGGATTGAGCCATCTTCTCTGAGGAGAGTTGCGCTGACTGCGGTTCCCGATACTGCTAGGTAGAGGAAGAAGGGTTCGCCCGTGATAGCTTGGGAGAGAAGGGGGGGTTGGCCATGCATTGCTTTAACTGTTAGAAGGCCTCTTCGGATTCAGTTGTCCATTCAAAAGTCTGCCGAAGAACTTTGAAGAAGGGCAAGCACTTATCTGTCGCACGGGAGATGAAGCGGTTGAGGGCCGCCACTCGGCCGGTAAGTCTCTGAACCTCTTTTACTGTCCTAGGCGACTGCATCTCAACCAAGGCCTTGATCTTCTCAGGGTTAGCTTCGATGCCGCGCTGGCTGACCATAAAGCCCAAAAATTTGCCAGACTCTACGCCGAAGGCGCACTTCTCTGGGTTGAGCTTCATCTGGTACTTGCGCAAGGTGGCGAAGGTCTCACGTAAATCAGTAAGGTGATCGGAGGAGTATTTGCTTTTGACTAGCATGTCGTCGATGTAGACTTCCATATTCCGGCCTATTTGGTGATGGAAAACGGTGTTAACCAGCCGCTGATAAGTGGCCCCAGCATTCTTCAATCCGAACAGCATTACACAGTAGTGGTAGGTTCCTCGGTCGGTAATAAATGATGTGTGCTCCTGGTCAGATGTGTGCATCAGGATTTGGTTGTACCCAGAGAAGGCATCCATGAAGCTGAGCATTTGATGACCGGCTGTGGCGTCGACCAGCAGATCTATGCGAGGAAGGGGGTAGCTGTCTTTGGGACAAGCTCGGTTCAGGTCAGAGTAGTCGACACAGAGCCGCCATTTGCCATTGTGTTTGCGGACGAGGACCACATTGGACAACCACCTAGGATAGTCCACATTTTTGATGAATTGGGCCTCGAGGAGTTTGTCAACTTTGGTGGCTATAAGGGTGTTGCGCTCCGGATGGAAAATGCGTTGCTTCTGGCGGTGGGGTCGAAAGTGGGGTTCGATGCTGAGGCGATGGGTTATGAAGGAGGGGTCGATGCCTGGCATGTCAGAATGGGTCCAGGCGAATACATCTCTGTGCTCGGTTAAGAGAGCAGTAAGGTTGGCCTTGGCTTGGGCAGGTAATTGGCTGCCGATCTTGGCGGTTCTGATTGGGTTGGTGGGGTCGATGTTGACTTCAACAAGTTCCTCTACAGGTTCACCTCTGACCAGCTCGTCCTCGTCTCGAACGTCAAGCCCTTCGATGATTATGGCCTCTTTTAGCTTGACTTCCTTGAGTGAGGCGACATAACACTCCCTGGCCACGGTTTGTTCTCCTTTGATAGTTCCGACAACGAGATCGGTAGGAAATTTCATGGCCAGATGATATGTGGATGTGATGGCTTGAAAGGCATTTAGGGCTGTGCGGCCAAGGATAATGTTGTAAGCGGAGGGGCAGTCGACCACAAGGAAGGTGAGCAACTTAGTGGTCTGCCGCGGGTGCTCGCCGATGGTGATAAGCAGATCGATGGAGCCGATGGAGGTCACTCGGTCGCCGGTGAAGCCGACCAGAGGGGTTTGGAGAGGGGACAAGCTCTCCTCCCCGATCTTGAGTTGGCGGAAGCAATTGAGGAAAATGATGTCTGAAGAGCTGCCGTTGTCTATGAGGACTCGTCTGACCTTGTAGTTGGAGAGGATGGCGGAAATGACAAGGGGGTCATCATGTGGGTAACGGACTCCTGCACAGTCGGTGTCGGTGAAGGTGATGGGTTCGATCCATTGTTTTGACTATTTGGGAGGTCGGTCCACCGTCGCCACTGTTTTGTCTGAGCCTTGCCTGATTTTTCTGAGTTCTGCCTTCTGAGCCGAGCGGGATGGCCCCCCGCAAGCAAGGCCCCCCGAAATGACTCTGATTTCTCCGACTGGTGGCGGGGGATTGCCCGGAGGCCAAGGTTGTGGTGGCGGGCGATCGTGGCCTTCGTTTGGTGGGGCTTGATTGCGGGGTGGTGTGTGTCGGCAATTGTTCCTGGGAAGGTCAATTCTTTGCCTCTGTGGGGGGCGGGGGTCTGTGAATCGGCTGAGGCGGCCCCGGCGTATGAAGGTCTCGATCTGGTCTTTGAGGTTAATGCACTCGTCGGTGGTATGGCCATGGTCTTGGTGGAAGCGGCAGTATTTGGACTGATCTTTCCGGGTGGAAGAGTTTTGGGACAGTAGGGGCCACTTGAGGGGGTAGTCCCGCTGGATTTGATTGAGGATGTGCTCCATGGGGGAGTTGAGAGGTGTGTACCGCTCAAACCGACCGGGCGGTCTGGTCGGAGTCGACCGGTCGGTTCGGGGGGGTCGGTCATTATAGTGGGGTGTTTGGCTATTATACTGGGCGGTTCTGGGCTCGGAGTCTTTCCTCTTTTCTCTGGGGGTCGGATTTTTAGGGGTCGACTCTTGCCGAGCGGCCAGGGAATCTTCAGCATTCATGTATTTCTGGGTTTTGGATAGTAGAGCTGCCATGGTGGTTGGAGGGTTTTTGGAGAGGGAGAAAAGGAAATCAGACGACCGCAGGCCGGCCATGAAAGCGGTGAGGATGACCTTGTCGTCATTCTCCGCTACTTGAAGGGCTTCGGTGTTGAAGCGGGTGACAAAGCTGCGGAGCGACTCCCCCTCGGTCTGACGAATGTTAAGGAGCTGGGTGGCTGGGCGTCTCTGACGATGGGCTCCAATAAAATGGCTCAGGAAGGAGTCACTGAGGTGTTGAAAGGTGGAGACGGAGTCCGCCGGTAGCTGGCTAAACCACAGCCGAGCTGATCCCTTCAGTGTCACTGGAAAAGCTCGGCACATGATCTCGTCAGGGAAGGCATGGAGGATCATGAGGGTGCGGTAGCTTTCCAGATGGTCGACTGGGTCCGTCGTGCCATCGAAGGAGTCAACGGTAGGCATCTTGAACTTGGCAGGCAATGGTTTGTCGCGGATGGAGGCAACAAAAGGCGAGTTGGTGGTGACTGAGGGCTTGTGCTGAATGTTCTGCATGACCCCTTGTAGTTGGAGTTTCATAGCTCGGATTTCAGCGTCCCAGAGGGGAATGTTGTCGCCATGGTCGGTCAATGGAGGCTGGACACTGCTAGCTTCCCCCTCAGGAGCCAGTGCTGCGACTGGCGGGCGTGGAGGTGGAGGTGGTAGGTTTTCATGTTGGGGAGGAAGGAGCTGCGAACCTTCTGGGTTAGGCGGAGGAAGGGGTTGTGGAGCAGTATGGCCTGGGGTTGTTCCTTGGTTGGGTGGGATATTTGGAGGTGGGACGGGGGGGTTTCTTTGGAGTAACGCATTGATCAGGGCCTGGTTTTGCTCGGCCATGCAGTTAATGCTGTTGGTGAGCTCGATGATGTATTGTGGTGGGTTGGTTGGGTGGGAAGGATCTGTTTGGTGATCGGCGGCGTTGTGGTGTGAAGCCATGGACCTAGTCGTGACCATACACCTGGACGGGCAAGAGGGAAAGGTGATGGTGAGAAGGGAGGGCTTCGGTGGTAGTGAACACAACTAGCGCACGAATAAAACACTAAGTTTCCCACAGACGGCGCCAACTGATAATGTTCTTCTTCCCGGGTGGATGGGTCGGACTGGTCCAGGCTCTTCAGGTTCCGGTTCAGGGTGATGATTCCATCAAATGACCTGCATGCAAGCCCAAAGGGGAACGGGACAGTCCCCCAGTGAACCCTCCGGCGTGAGAATTAGTAGAGGAAGAAGTAGGGAATGTAGAGAGAGGGATCGAGAGAGAGATAACTTAACCTTGTTCTTGTCTTTCTATCCTTGCTTATATCCTTTGGTCATCATTTCCCTGTCTCTTGTGACGTGCTTCCTTTCGCCGAAAGCCTGTGCCGTAGCTTACCTTGTTCAGGGTGATGGGGCTCTGTTCCGGCGGGGGGTGTTGTCGTAATAAATGCTGTGATGGGATGCATTAATGGTGATGTGTTGTGATAATAACTCTGCAGATCTTTGTCTGCTGATGTGGCCCGTGTCCCACCTGCCATGTGCCCAAATGCCATTGGCCCTCCATGTCTAGATGGCCTCCAGCTGTCCTGGGCTTTGCCAACCGGGTTATGCCATTGGTCCCAAGCGATGGGTTTGGGGTGGTTTGCTGTGGGCCGTATGCCTCGTGGGCCTATCCATGTCACATATTAATGCTTTTAATTAAAATTCTGAATAAAAACCCCTCCTATGGGATAATTTTGCCGATACTAACCCATGTAAATAGACCGCTTTGCAGTCTAGGCATGAGTTACGCATGGGTCAATTATTAAATTTGATGACGTGTGAGTGACTCCATTATATTTTTAAATCTTATAAATATGTTTTATTATGCCATGTTTGTCATACTATTAATCCATATTTAATGTATATCTTGTTCAATAATTCAAAGCTTTTATTGTCGCATATTATATAATTTTTTTTTTAAAAAAAATTGCTAATTTATATAATATTTTCAATCACATTTTGTCGATACCAATCACTATGAGTGGCTCATTTTGTTTTCATTGCATGGGCCATTCTTAAAAGTCTATTATGAGGTGTGAGTGGCCCACTTTGTTTTGGTGAAAGATATTAAATAGCGTTAATGATTATATGGAGATTTTTAAATTACGATTTTGATTTGGATGGCAAGACTAACCCGTAGACATTTTCATTAATATCAGAGGTTGGTCGAAATAATTAGAGACTTAAACGATATTGATAAACGGGAATGACAACTTTTACATTTTTTCTTATCCTTTAATATCGTTACAATATTTTTATTTTAAATTCATAATTAATTTTTTTCAAGAAAATGAAATTTATAATAACACAAAAATTACAAATCATTAAACAGTGCTCCGGTTTGTAATAGAAGAAGGTTCAACACATTTTACCTACCATCTTTTTTTAACTTTTTTTTTTTTTATTATGAATGAAGAAGTATGATTGAGATTTAATTAATATATTGTGAAATCTATATACAAAATGAATATATTAATGCTTTTAATTAAAATTTTGAATAAAAATCCCTCCTACGGGATATTTTTACTGACACGAATCCATGTGAATAGGCCACTTTGCAGTTTACGCATTGGTCAATTATTAAACTCAATGATGTGTGAGTGACCCTATCATATTTTTAAATCTTATAAATATGTTTTATTATGCCTTGCTTGTCATACTATTAATTTATATTTAATGTATATCATGTTCAATAATTCAAAGCTTTTATTGCTGCATATTATATAAAAAAAATTATTAATTTATGCAGTATTTTGGGAAAATTACATATACCCTCTCGAGATTTAGCAAAATTACAGATACTCCCCTGAGATTTGAGAAATTACAGATACCCCCTGAATGTACTATTTGCATAACAAATTAGGGGGCAAATTGTTATGAAAATATAAACTTCAAGGGATAATTTGTTATGAAAATATAAATCTCAGGGAGATATCTGTAATTTTTAAAATCTCAGAAAGTATCTATAATTTAACTAAATCTTGAATGAGGTATATGTAATTTGCCCTAGAATTTTCAATCACATTTGTAGATACCAATCAATGTGAGTAGCTGATTTTGTTTTCATCACATGGGCCATTCTTAAAAGTCCATTATGAGGTGTGAGTGGCTCACTTTGTTTTGGTGAAAAATATTAAATAGTGTTAAAGATATACGATTTTGATTTTTTTGAATAGTGAAAAATATTAACTAGTGTTAATTTTTTTGACCGTTTATATGGAGATTTTTAAATTACGATTTTGATTTGGATGGCAAGACTAACACACAGACATTTTCATTAATCAGTGGTTGGTCGAAATAATTAGAGACTTAAATGATATCGGTGGTGTTACAAACACTAATTAATATACTACCTAATGTATTAATACTAGTTATGACATTAGAGTAATGCTAGAGACCCTAAATAATCTATTAAATGTTTTACCAAATCTTTCACATGGGTGTGGAACTCATACAAACTCACATGCATGTGGATCCCACACCCATGTGAAAGGTTTGATAAAACATTTGGTATTATTTGGGGTTTCTAGCATTTTCCATGACGTTATTATTAACTCCACTCATTAATCACATTATAAATATCAAAAATCTCTTAAATTATGTCACATCATCAATTGGTATATTAGTTAGTACATTAATTAGTGCATAGATCATTATTCAAACGATATTGATAAATGAGAATGACAACTTTTACATTTTTTCTTATTCTTAATGTCGTTACAATATTTTTATTTAAATTTTATTTTTGTCTATTTTTCAAATGCAAAATTACTAAAAATAATATTAGATTTTGTCTTCCAAAAATTTCAAAATTGCGGTGTGCTCAACTAATAATAAGGAGCCTAACAATTACATGAACCTATAAATAAGAAAATGGTAGAGAAATAACAATACATTATTGAATGGGCACACAGTCACATAGTTTTCCTAGCCTGCATAATAATTTTTAAATTACAAGACATTATAAGTATAGAAATTATTCGATAGGTCCAACATGTCTAACAGTTGATGTTAGTAATGGGCACCCATGTGGCATGACCATTTGAATTTGAATTTGAACCTTATCCAAATAGGTCTTGAAATTGAATTCAAACCTATTTAGGATAACCACTCAGGATACAGATATTATCAGTTCTAACTGATATGGATAGATAATAATAACATTATTATATATCTGGAATATGGGTTATGGGTGATTAAGAGAGAAACAACGTATGATCTGTTTCTACCCATATACTGACTCTCTTCCAAAAACAACGATCAAGTCTTTTGCACTGTGATTTGTGTGGGTGATATTCAATCTGTGATATCACTTCACTGCTGCGTTGGTTTATATATCTGGAAGCACGTGATTTATCCACGAGGTTCTATCATCAAGAAGGTATGATCTAAACATTTTATCCGCTGCATGTTTTGTACTTTGATTTACATTGGTATAAAAGCATGTTAATGGATATTTTCGTGTTTCCTTTAATCATGTGTATACTTTTATATGTATATGTATACATTGTACACATGAATATTTGTAGAGAAGAAAAAGAATTTATTTTTATCAGATTAGGAGCATAAATATTTTTATGTTCTTTAATGTCTTTTTTCATACCATAAATAGTTTTATTTTGAAAAAAGGAGTCCGACAGTACAAAAATCGGACCAGAAAACACCCTGGAAGGCGGCACGTGGTCTGCACGCGCCACCTGACGCCGTGAGCCATTTCCATGCGCTCCCACGCACAGCCGCGCGCTCCCACGCGCCAGATGCTCTACCGACGCGCCTGCACGCGCCCTCACGCGCGCGTCAACGGCGCTGTCCACGCGCGCGCCTTCCGCGCCACGCACGCGGGCCGTGCTCTAAGCCGCGGGCTGAGCCGCGATCTGGGCCGCGCGCCGAGCCACGTTCTGAGCCGCGCCGTTTTCCTCCGCCGGCTCGGCTGCTGGCGTATTAGGCACTGTTTGTTTTGTTTTTAATTCTGAATCGTGTTAAATGGTCATAATTAATTCATTACATATTTGTTTTATGCGTGGCTTGTACTGTTAGACTCAGAATTAATTTTTCTACATTCTGTAAAATTTTGAAAATTTTCAGAAAATATAAAATATTTTTTCTGTGTTAATAATTCATGTTTTATGCTTTAAAATACTTCTGGTATTGCATAAATAATTTTCTGGGGTTGAAATATTTATTGTAGACTTCTGAAAGGTTTTATTATTTACTGGTAATATTGTCTCATTTTATCAGTTTCTGAATTTTTTTTATTTCTAATTTTATGTGTATTTATTAGTCATTTAAAATTCCAGAATATTTCAGAAAAATTTCAGAATATTTTAAAATGATGTACATTTTAATTATGGCATAATCTGAATATTGTTTCTGTTTATCAGTTTCTGGATTTTTTATTTCTAATTTTATGTGTGTTTATTAGTTATTTAAAATTTCAGAAAATTTCAGAAAATTTCAGAAATGATGTACACTTTAATTATGGCATAATCTGAATATTGAATACAACATTTTTTTTTTTTGGATTTTTAATATGTTGCAATTAAAGAAGCATGATTATTTATTTATTTGAATTCCATCATTAAATAAATATAGCATGAGACAGTGGTGGCAGACTTAACTAAGGGAGAGAAATTGGATGGCGACAATTATGATATATGGCGCCGTAAGATCCAATACCTCCTCAATGAGCAAGAAGTGTTGACCACACTTGAACAAGTGATGGTTGAGCCAGAGCAGGGCAATACAGCTCAACATTGTCGTGATCTTGAAGCCTTTCAGACTTGGCGTAACAAAGATCGGTGTGCGCGCTTTACTATGTTGAGCAGCATGCACAACGACTTGATTAGTGAGTTTGAGCATTGCCTGACTGCATTTGAGATGTGGGAAGCTCTCAAGCAAAAGTTTGGTATTACCTCTTTGGCAAAGCTACATGGGCTGACTATGAAGTTTGACTCATATCAGAAAAGGGCGCATCACTCGATGAAGCAACATTTGAGAGTCATGTCAGCCATGATACGTGAGCTTGCGGCTGCTGGGCATAATTTGACTCAAGAGCAGCAAGTACAGGCTGTGATACGCTCTCTGCCAAATTCTTGGGAGCAGATGAAGCAGAACATGATGCATAATGAGAGTGTGAAAACATTCGAAGACATATCTCGTCATTTGGAGCTAGAGGCTGAGCGCCTTGAGGCGGCTAAGTCTGATGGTTCTGCTATGGTGGTTGAGTCAAGCTCACGTAGGACTTCTCAGTTCAAACGTGGAAAAGCAAAAGGTGCCCCTAAGAAGCAAGCAGCGGCTACGCTTAAGCCCAATGGTGCTAGAAATTTCAAGCGTAGGGGCAAGAGAGGTGGTAAGAAGGCAAAGGCTAAATTGACATGCTTTAACTGTAATAAAGAAGGACACTTCGCTCGGGATTGCCCTGAGCAGAAGAAGGTACTCCCTTACTTAATTTCTCGCATTCAATGCTTTGTGTCTGGTCAAGCATTAATTGCTCATTCTCCTCATTTTTAGGTTGTAGACTCCAGAGCAACAGACCACATCGCGAGGGACAGAGTAGGGTTCGTTGAGTATCGTCGAGTACCTGCTGGGAGTAGAAAAGTTTACATGGGGAACGAATCCAGTGTGAAGGTGCTTGGCATTGGCACATTCAAGCTGGAAATGCGACGAGGGCGCACCTTGTATCTTCATGATGTTCTTTATGCTCCGGATATTCGGCGAAACTTAGTTTCAGTTATTAGCATGATGAGCCTTGGTTTTAGTTTTTGTTTTGAGAATAATGGTGTTAGCATTTATTTGGGAACAATTTTTTATGGTTTTGGTTATCTTTCAGATGGTTTTTTAGTTTTGGATGTGGATGATTCTAGTATTAATAAAAATGCCAATGGCTCTATTTCTAATATTGCATCTTTTTGTGATAATGATTCTATGAGATGGCATGCTAGATTAGGCCTCATAGGGCATGACAGGATGACTAGATTGGCTAGAGAAGGTCTTTTAGGCCCACTCGCTAGAGTCACTTTGCCTACTTGTGAGCACTGTCTTGCTGGAAAGGCAATAAGAAAACCATTTGGGAAAGCCATAAGGGCATCTATCCCATTGCAACTTATTCATTCTGATATATGTGGACCAATGAATGTGAGGGCAAGGCATGGAGCCCCTTATTTCATCACATTTATAGATGATTGCATACGTTTTGGTCATGTCTATCTGATTTCTCACAAGTCAGAAGCATTGGATTGCTTTAGACGGTATGTTAATGAGGTTGAGAATCAATTAGACAAGAGCATTAAAGCTCTAAGGACTGACCGAGCACGTGAGTATCTATCTGAGCAATTTAAAGTGCTCTGTGAGAAAAAAGGAGTTATCAGGCAATTGACAATTCCTAGGACTCCGCAACAAAATGGTGTAGCGGAGAGAAGAAATCGCACATTGCTTGACATGGTTAGATCAATGATGGCGCAAGCTAATCTTCCAATTTCTTATTGGGGAGATGCTTTGTTGACTGCTGCCTACGTCCTTAACCGTGTGCCCTCCAAATCAGTTCCTTCCACCCCATATGAGATGTGGACTGGCAAAAAGTCTGATTTGGGCAATTTGCGGCCTTGGGGTTCGGCAGCTTACATACACAACGCTTCTCATAAGTTTGGGAAGTTGGGCCCTAGAGGAAAGAAGTGTATCTTCATTCGCTATAGTAAGCATTCTAAGGGCTATGTGTTTGTTGGGGAGCATCCGGATGGAAGTGTGACTGAAATTGAGTCGCGAGATGTGGATTTCCTAGAGGAGGATTTCCCTATCAGAGGTGAGGTAACTAGAGAAGTAGAATTCTACGAGATGGAGGATCTACTTGAAGGCGCACCTAGTAGCTTAGTAGAGAATGAGGAAATAATTCTTCAAGCTCCTAGGGACAGTGGGAGCGATCTACCTACCCATGGATTAGATCCAATGGATGAGGATTCTCAGGATTCTCAACTACGTAGAAGCAAATGTGGAGCTATACCCCGTCGTCGTTTTGAGATTGAAGGGGAAGCATTCATGATTGCTCCGAGTGATGAGATGGAGCCTAAGAATCTCAAAGAGGCTCTCTCATCCCCTGCTAGTAAAGAATGGAGTACTGCAATGGATGAAGAAATAGAGTCTATGAAGAAAAATCATGTCTGGGACTTGGTTGATTTGCCGCTAGGGCGCAAGACTATTGGGAACAAATGGGTTCTCAAAATCAAGCGCAAGGCGGATGGTTCCATAGAAAGGTATAAGGCTCGCCTAGTGGCGAAAGGTTACACCCAACGAGAGGGTGTGGACTATGAGGAAACTTTTTCACCAGTTGTAAGGTTTTCCTCTATTCGCCTAATCTTGGCCATAGTAGCTCAGTTGGACTTAGAGCTATATCAGATGGACGTTAAAACTGCATTTCTCAATGGAGAATTGGATGAAGAGATCTATATGGATCAACCAGAAGGCTTTGTGGCAGTAGGTCAGGAGCGCAAAGTTTGCAAGCTTCAACGATCTATTTATGGCTTAAAGCAATCATCCAGACAGTGGAATATGAGATTTCATTGAGCCATTGTTTCAAATGGGTTTACGATGATTGATGATGTACGGGGAGCAAATATTCCGGCAAGCCCGTACTCCTTTCTTCCGAGCTCCGTCGATGTCCGATCACCTGCGAGCAAGTAACGGTGAGCTACCCGGCGGTGTGTGGCCGGAAAAACCCTCCGACGATCAAGTTAGCGCACACCTTAGGATGGATAGAGAGAAGGGAGAGAGTGTTTGAGTGTAAGAATTCCTTACAGAGATGTTCGTGTGTCGCGCATGGGGGGCGCAGACATGCTTATATACCTTCTGAGCCCCATATCCACTCCCAGTCATCTCTTGACACGTGGCTCCGCTATCCCATCTGTCAGCATAAACCATGCCAATCATCACCTAATCTCAACTTCCTGTCATCACAGCTGGAGCTCGGCAGCCGAGCTGCCCTATGCGTTGCTGCGCCGTGCCGTGCTTCATACCCAAGCACTTCCCTGGCAAAGTCCAAGGGGGAATCGGGCTAGGCGGCATCTCGGCAAAGCCTAGCCCGAAGCACCCCGTGGTCAGCTTTCATGCCGGTCAAAACGTAACCTCGGGCGACCGCGCCTTTCCGGGCGCCGGTCACTCGGCTTGTCTGGCTTCGACTAACCTCGGACCGAGCATCATGGTCCGACCGAGCACTGTCTTACCGAGCTGCTTCTTTACGGTCTGGGGCGGGACGCACTCGGCCCAAGTTCTGCCCGGCTCAAGTTCCGGCAGCCCTTCTCTGGGCGAACAGTCGATCATCTCGGCCCAATGCACTGCTGGGCTCTCAACCTGCTTGGTCGCTACCTCGGCCCAACTCCAGATCATAAATCACCCTCTCAGATGAAGATCACTGTGTGTATGTTAAGCGGTCCAATGACATTTTTCTGATATTGTCATTATATGTAGATGACATATTATTGGCTGGAAATGACAAGGAGATGATTGTCGCCACTAAAATGTGGTTGTTCTCTACATTTGAAATGAAGGACATGGGTGAGGCGAGCTATGTGCTCGGTGTTAAGATCCTTAGGGATCGCTCTAGGAGACTTCTTGGTTTGTCTCAAGAGACTTACATTAAGACTATTCTAGAGCGGTTCCAGATGCAGAGCTGCAAACCCATTGACACTCCTGTTGCAAAAGGCAAGAGCCTAAGCCTTGATATGGGTCCTAAGACTCAAGAAGAAAATGAAAAGATGGCCCGTGTTCCCTATGCAAATGCTGTTGGAAGCTTGATGTATGCTATGATGTGTACACGTCCTGACATTTGTTATGCAGTCGGATTGGTGAGTCGTTACCAATCCAACCCAGGACCAGCTCATTGGAAAGCAGTTAAGAGGATATTACGATATCTTAAAGGAACTGCAGATTACACACTTTGCTACCAGAGTTCAGATCTACATCTGGTTGGCTATTGTGATACTGACTGGGGAGGAGACCTAGATGAGCGTAAGTCTACTTCAGGATATGCTTTCATGCTTAGCGATGGTGCTATTTCTTGGAGCAGTAAGAAGCAATCCTGTATCGCCTTATCGACTATGGAGGCTGAGTTTGTGGCTTGTTCATCTGCCGTTCAGGAAGCCGTGTGGTTGAGGAGATTCCTTCAGCATTTCGATGTTGTCACACACACTTCAGACTCCGTGACTATCCATTGTGACAGCATGGCTGCACTCGCTTACGCTAAGAATCCTAAATACCATGGCAGAACCAAACACATTGATGTGAGGTTCAACTTTATCAGAGACATTTTGGCACAAAAAGAAGTGATCCTGGAGCACATCCCTACGAGTCGCATGGTTGCGGACCCTTTGACTAAGCCCATTGCTAGAGATGTTTATCTTACTCATGTTAGGGCTTTAGGACTACGTAGGTGGTGATATTTTTTATGTGTATTCAGTTGAACTCTTTTTTTGGGGATATTTATGCCATTAGTATTCATACTTGTTTCTATTACACATTTATGTTTACTACTTTTAGTAATGGTCTGTGAATTAGCATACACAAAATAATTAAATTGATGTTAGCAGGCAAGATTGGCTCACTCACGAGCAATCGCCCTTAGCGCTAGGTAGCGAGTAAGGATGAGACTAGAAGCTAAAATTATCCACTAGCTATGTCGCCTTGGTTGGAGCCAAGATGAGGTCTTGTTAGAGACCGACCATGGATATGAAAGTACCCACTTTTCCATGATATGTCTGTTATGGATAGCCAGATATGAAATCTCATTTGATGTCTGAGAGGCGAGCAAATAGAGAATTCGAGTTAGACGCTAGGAAGCGACTCGTGCGCTTAAGAGCGACTAGACTAAGATCTGTATGGTGTGTAAGTTTAACATCACTCTTTGGAAGAGTAACTCCACTATAACATGCATTCATACTGCATGTGCTTATCGACCCGTTAGCGAGGTGAAAGAATAGATCCCTGCTTCTTCACCGTGTGAGTCCTAAAAGTCATTTTTCCCTAAATGACTTCACTTTGTGCCTTTTGTGACCTTTGACTATGTCATAAGATGAGGAGTTGATGTTCAGCTACTTTGGTATGTTGCCTGCGGTCATGTATGATTCGGCTTTAAGGGACATTACTGGGAAAGCGGTCAATTTTAAATTGAATGATATGAGGGTGAAGGGAAGATCATCTAGTTCTACATCTCTGCTCTATATTCGCTGTCGACAACTCACATCGCTCTTTATAGGATGCTGATTGGGTGTGAATATAATGTGGGACCTAGGAGATTCAAACATGCTCTTTGAGGGATTAGAGATGTTTTTTGGACTGATGTAGCTAGATGGGTCTGGGTACATGAGACACTATTTCTGTTCTTTTTGGGTTGATGTCTCTATGCTGACTCATATTGAGTTTCTAGTATAGAGCTCCCACATGCAGGTGTTCTCAGCGGTCGCACGGTGCATTGGCTAATATGAGATTGTTCATTTTTGGGGAGATTGAGATAGAGATGTGGCAGTGTCATGCCAACTCATGTGCGAGTAGGAGATGTTAGTAATGGGCGCCCATGTGGCATGACCATTTGAATTTGAACCTTATCCAAATAGGTTTTGAAATTGAATTCAAACCTATTTAGGATAACCACTCAGGATACAGATATTATCAGTTTTAACTGATATGGATAGATAATAATAACATTATTATATATCTGGAACATGGGTTATGGGTGATTAAGAGAGAAACAACGTATGATCTGTTTCTACCCATATACTGACTCTCTCCCAAAAACAACGATCAAGTCTTTTGCACTGTGATTTGTGTGGGTGATATTCAATCTGTGATATCACTTCACTGCTGGGTTGGTTTATATATCTGGAAGCACGTGATTTATCCACGAGGTTCTATCATCAAGAAGGTATGATCTAAACATTTTATCCGCTGCATGTTTTGTACTTTGATTTACAGTTGAGAGAAATATAATCATTTTATGTGAACGTAAATAATAAATGCAAATTCATAATTTGATATCATAAGTTATTTTAATAGGAATTAAACCTATGAACAAACCTTCTTCTTTAATCTTCATTTTCTATTAAGCAATGCTTAGATGTTTTGATTATTAAAAATTAAACGCCATTTAGGTGGTAATTTTAGATTTCCTATAAATTTAAAAATTCAAAATCTTAAACAACAATTTGTGTTTTATTTTAGGGTGAATTACAAATACACCCCATGAAATTTGATTAAAATACAAATCACCCTAAAAATTACATTCTATCCCTTAAGGTTTGTAATTTTATAACAAACCGCCCATTTTATTAATAAATTATGAAATCAATTAACAGCTTTTAATGATGTTAGAAATATGTTTCAATTAATAATTTAGGTAATTTTATTATTGTATATGAGAACAATTATGAATTTTATTTGTTTAAATAAATTTTTTGGACAAAGAGATATTTGTAATTTTCTAAATTACAAGAGGTAATCTGTCTTTTAAACAAATTTTAAGGGGTGTATTTGTAATTTACCCTTTATTTTATTACTAGTATTTTCTTCAATTTCAACATCTTCTTAGTTTTCATTTTTCTCAAGATTTATCTTGAAACAACATAAAGTTACAACAATTAGATATGATCATGCATTTATAACTTTACAAATAAGATGAGATCATATCTTTTAAGAAAGTGAACTTTTATAAAAACTAGTAATATTTTGCCTTCTTTATTGTCATTCTTTAGTGTACTAATAGATGATTTGACATGATTTTAGAGATTTTAAATATTTGTAATTTATCTAATGGGTGAAATCAATAATAATGTCATAAGATATATTAATACATTAGTTAGTAAATCAATTGGTGTATATAACACTACCAAAATTAGAATGTTTCAACTTTATTTTCATTTTATTAAGGAAAATAGTCTTGTTAATGTGTGATTGTAAGGAACCACTGAAATTTCTTTTAGTTTCTTTTTTTTTTTATATATATATTATTAAAATTAGAATATTTTAACTTTACTTTCGTTTAAGATGTCTTGTTAACGTGTGTGATTTTAAGATGACTTAATTATTATTTTTTTTTGATCAACGAAAGTTAATAGTTAATTGTTAGATTAGCACTTTGAGATAGTTGAAACTTACATCCATAGAATTCAAGATCTCCCTTTTAAAAGAAACTTGATGGCCGAAGGATTAACCAATTAGATTACAACCCTTGGTTATGACTTTAAAAATTGTGGTTTTATAACCTTTTAAAGTTTCTTAAAGGCATGTGAATGGATTGAGGGGTGCTGACTAGCAGTAATTGCTGTCAATTTTGTAGGAAGTTTGTTTTAATGATTCGAGTAGTTGATATTATTAAATTTGATGAACATATCATTCACCTAAAAAATTAAGTTAATCGAATATGTGTAATTTCATGATCAAATTCTAATGATTTTTCAAATTTTTGTCAAAATTATGATAGCCGTTTATTTTTTTACAAAATATGAACTTGTTATGAGACTATAAATATTCAATTAACTTGACTTTTTACGTAACTAATTTACTTGACGAATTTTACAATATAAATAGTCTAGATAATCAAAGTAGGTTCGAAATAAAATTTTACAGAACTCACAACAATAACTGTTGTGAAGTCACAATAAAAGAACCGGTTCCCATGTTAATACAACTTTTATTAAAATTCGGCATGTTTAATGGAAAATGTCTCTTCAAATTTGACCCATATGTGTGAATTATTAATTTGTAACACACTCAAATATATAAACTCAACTGTTTATTATATCATTATGAAATAATTTGTGAGCCTAGAATTTAGAATTTCTAATTATTTCTCTTGTTTAATTTTTTAAAATTTTATTATTATAGATTACATTAATAATCAACAAAGTTTTATAAAATGTATTAATTTGTATAAAACTTTTCTACTTGATTTGGCCAACTAACTATCTGAATGGTCCGCAACCGTATTGCTTTCAATGCATGGGTCATTACTAAACTATTTTTTTTTTTTAATAATATTATGTGTACCAATTGATATACTAATTAGTATACCAATTGATGATGTGACATAATTTAAGAGATTTTTAAAATTTATAATGTGATTAATGAATGAAGTCAATAATAATGTCATAACTAGTGTTAGTACACTAGTTAGTATACTAATTGGTGCATGTAGCACTACTAAATTTTTTTTTTTTTATAACTGAATCTAAAATTTTATTATTATAAAACTTTTTGACTTGATTTGGCCAAGTAACCGTGTGAATGGTTTGCGTAACGAAAATGTATTGGTAGGTGTCATCGTTACGTGGTGTTTTAATGGTGTTGTGATTGGTAAATGAGATAAGACTTATAAATTTGGAGTAATGATAGAGATTATGAAAAAAATATCATGAAGATAATTATAAAAGACTCTCCACCTTTGAATTACACATATAATAAAATACCACACACTAAATGAAAAATTTTCATAATACATTTCAAGATATTTTTTTTATAATTCCTAACATTATTCATAAATTTATATCAAGTGATTGAGAATATGTAAAAGCAATGATAAATTGTGATTGAAGTAAAACATAATCATGTGGCGCCCCCATAACTAATCAATAATTTTTCCAGCGTCACCGTGTTTCTTTCCATGCATGATTATTAAACTAAAATTTTATTATATATTACATTAATTATCAACAAAATTTTATAAAATTTATTAATTTGTATAAGTTTTCTATTTGATTTGGCCAACTAACATTTGAATGGTCCGCTAACCACGTTGCTTTCAACGCATGGTCATAAATTAAAATTTTATTATTATATATTAAATTAATAACCACCAAATTCTATAAAATTTATTAATTTATATAACCTTCTCTACTTGATTTGGCCAACTAACCATGTGAATGGTCGGCGTAACTGCGTTGCTTTCAATGCTTGAGTCATTATTAAACTTACCTGGTTTGAGATGTTATAAAAAATTTAAAAAGTCGAAAAATTATTTAAAAAGTTAAAAAGTTATCACTATTTATAAATTAAAAATATAAAAAAATTAATTTATACAATATTTTAATACAAACAACGACTGGACAGCATTGGCACTGGTTGATGGTGTTAGGTTTTTATTCTTGACAATCCCATTTGACAAAATTCCTTTGAGTTGTAATTTTGTTCGCACTTTTATTTTAGTGTGGTTGTGAGTTTTTAGATGCGAATCCAACCCGAATTGTGCATTGCAGAGAAGTTTGTGATGTTAATGCTTTCAAGATTGCCACTTCGCTGATTATGACGAGGATCGAGTTGTCCGGTCAGTTCGCGGGGTCGAGGGGCAGTACCCCCGAAGCAAAATACAAAAATACATTCAAAGTTGCATGTCCGTTCGAGCGTCCATTTCCCCGCTCGAGCGGAAAATGCTGAGTTTTGGAAGTTTGGTGAGTCTGCAAATATACTGTGATCCGTGTTTTCACGCTCGAGCGTACACCCTAGTGCGGAACACGTCATATAGTGTCTGTCACGCCCCACTTTTATAACTCGGAGTCATTACCAAATTCATTAACTTAATTCAGTTTCAGAGATAACGCGGAAATAAACTCATACATTCAATCCGTAGAAGTGATTAACAATACTCTCATTCGTATGCAAAGTAAATATTACATGAACATACATAATAAATTGCCCTTGGGCTTACATCACTTAAGGTACAAGAAGAAGGGTGTAACCCTTTTACAACAATGGCATTCCGCCAACATAACTGAGGCCCCGTGGCCAATGAATAAGTAGATCCAAATCTTACAGCTCAACCTGCTTAAAACCTGAAAAGAATTCAACAACGTGGGATGAACATATAGTCCAGTAGGGATCTCAACATGATCCTCAACAATAACAACATTACAGATAGCTATGATCATGAACACTCATTCTCATACTAGAATAATAATGTGACAGTTTATACAAAATATGTATATATATATACTTTTCTCGAAAACAACTATTTAATTCAACGCTATAAGCGATTCATCTTTCCTTTTTCCTTTCATTAACCCCTCGTTCCCAATCTTTTATAACAATAACAACTACTTAGGAAAAATAGATTCACTAAGCCCATTACTCTCTCCCATTTGCCACACATACAACAGATGTACCTTTTCAAAACATATTTCTAAAATGTTTGATTTTCCTTACACTTCCAAAGGATAAAAGGGCATTTCAGTTCAATCCCAATTCTATCAGTTATCCATGCACACCTCTATAAAAAGAGATAACAACTCAACTACATGCATAAAATAAATCAATAAGGCAACTCGTCCCTCCCACACTGTAACCAATACAATCCATAATGTTTCTAGATACACTGAAACAATAACAAAACAATTCTGCTCTACTAGCTATATGCGTAGTAAGCCAAAGATGCACCTCTCACAACAACCTACCAGTTTACCAGGCGCTAGCTGGAAGGGTATGGTACCTTAGATTATCAACGCGTCAGTTCTCCAAGCGCTAGCTGGAAGGGTATGATACCTCTGATTATAAGCGCAGAGTATATATATATGAACACATAGGTGTGTGGAGTCCATCCCCTATCTTCTCACACACACTGGAGTACAACCCCTCTCTTCTCCCCAACCAGTATACAAAAATAATGTAATTCAGCATTTCATCCCATACGATGTTCAATCAACAATGGTGTAATACATACACAACAATTCAACGCAACCGTATCATCCTCCACCGATGACCAAGACAGAATCTCTAAATGCATGCATATTGTACATCTATTAACAGACCTAACTAACATGAGATTACAAAACTCAGCAACAACATGAACACGGTAGTTAAAGCTATACCTCACACAAGTGTGTTCAACACTCAAGATACAACATTCCAATTTTCTTATACTTGTTTCAAAATACCTTTTCCATTTCACAAAATGAATTCCACTTCCTTTGTTTTCACAAAATCATGCCCAAGGACAAAAGCCATAACTCATTTAAATTCACTACATTCTTTTCAAAGCCATTTCGAACTAATTATGCAAATTAAGTCATAAACAATAAATTAGGATTTTCCTTCCTCTTTCTCAATATTGACCAAAAAGGCCCAATTAACATCAACAACAACAATAACCACAATTAAGACTCAAAATACCTAAGTATTTGCCCAAAGATCAAAACCCCTCAATTAATTTATTAAGTCAAATAAAAGAAATTAGGGTTTCCTCTCCTTTCAACAACCACATGCTAATTAACACTCCAATTTGCCCAAACCACAACTAATGATAATAAACCCAAATTCAACGCCCAACCCAAGGTTCAGTCCCATGATTTTCACAAATCCAACATGATACAATTTTTATGCAATACAAAAACTACCACATGTCTATCTATAGACGAAGTATTGAAAAGAAACAAGGAGAATCCCTACCTCGAATGGAGAACTCAAAGAGAAGAAGAGCAAAACTCGGAAGTGCTCCAAATCCCAAATTTCTTGGATCACAACGAAGCCCTCGACGATCAACACACTTCTTACAAAGGCCCAAGGTGAGGAAAACACTCTAGGTAGATCAATCCTAAGAGAGAAGTTCGGTTTTAGAGTGAGGTGCTCTCCAATGGAGGTTTTGAAAAAGTAAGAGAGAGAAAGGAAATCAAAAAGTGATCAAAAAGGTGGTTTCACGAACTGATATAAAAGCTGGTCCGCTCGAGCGTACAACACCCCGCTCGAGCGTCGGACACAGGTTCACGCTCGAGCGTCCAAAGATCCGCTCGAGCGCCGGATGCACTCTCCCTGAATTTTCTGCAGACGACCAAAATGCTGAGAGAAGGAAATTCACGCTCGAGCGTCCAAACTGCCGCTCGAGCGGAAAGGCAGCAACAAAAGCCCGCTCGAGCGTAAAACCGCCGCTCGAGCGGAGAGACCAAAACCTGGGCAAAATTTCAAAGCTTTAAAACACAACCCACTAATTCCCAACTTGCCCAACACAACCCAAAACTCTAAGACAAAGAGTAAGGGATAGAAATGAGGATAAGACAACAACGAATCTACAGAACTGAGTCCAGATTACAGTTAAACAACGACAGGGAATACCGGGATCGCTATAGTGTCCCCGCTCGAGCATCCATTCCCACGCTCGAGCGGACCTCGCGATTTCAGATTCTATAAATTTGCAAGTTGTTCCAAATCTAGGAGAACGCCTCCAGATCTTCTTCTTGGGTTCTAGGGTTTATATCTGAGGCTATTGTCACGACCCAAACCCGCCCCTATGGGTTTAGCACCGTAACCGGCCAGTAATCCGAGATTACAGAAGGCCTGCTTAACAGTAAAACAGTAATACAGAGTACATGGGCTGGCAGAAGCCAAAACAATAATCAAAAGATGTCCATTGAGCTGTGACAGTCTGTATGCAAAAAGACTTTTCATATACATTCAAACCAAAATGATATATACATACATCATATACAAGCATACAGGTTAGGGACCAAATCCCTACCATAACAGGACAGTACAGGTACACATATCAGTCTATACAGTGTTACAAAACCAGATACAAAAAGAGGGAAATCTATGAACACCCCAAAAGCCCTAGCTTGAAGGACTTGGAACCTCTCAGCGAGGCACGGTGATTGGCTTGACAAAAAAAGAGTTTAACCCAATGCTCCTAGCTTCGATCCGGTTCCTATACACCTACATATATATATGACCAGTGAGCTAAAACCCAATGAATAACATATGCGTAAAGAGGTTAAGAATGAATGTCCTTTTAGTATTGAAAACAATCATTTATCAGTATATCAGTCAATCTGTTTGTGGCTCATACATTATGCCATAACAGTCATTCAGAAACTATAACAGTCATATGTGGTACATCCAATAGCAAAACAGTACAGTAGGTCTTATCAGACCGAACAGTTAGTTGATGGCCATCATATCAGTAAACAGTAGTGGTTCCAACACATGGGAACCGACAGAGATCTCTGTGTCAGTAGCAGTACAGTACAGTAACAGTAAATTACTATGGATGCCACGAAATACAGTTCGCAAATAGGACAAACATTCGTTCAGTAGACAGTATTATTCATAAAGCAGTTCAGTCATTCGTTCAAAAAATAATCTCATTTGAACATATCTTTACGACAGTGTTACTCACAGAGTTCTGGGCTACAGATAAACTAGTACGCGTCGTCGGATGCCAACCCTACACAGTTACAGGATGAACACACACTAAGCTACACAGTTGGGAATTAATAACTTAATCTCTAATTTGTCTCGGTGTGGTTCTAATACATGAACAGATAATTTAACAATCAAGCAGATAGATATGCATTTAAACTAATACACTCAATCAATCAGTTCAGAATTTCAATCATTTCAGGCACTTATCATGATCAGTCTCAGTTTAATAGGAATCAGTGGTGACATCAGTAAACAGTAGTGAGGGTTGTCACAGCTATTTTGCTAGTTTTCTTTGATGTTTTCATTGAATATTCAACTCATGGTTTAAAGAGTATATATCAAAGGATTATTTGTTTATTCTACATGAAAGAGAAAAATTGTTCTTCGGTGGATTCTGAAGAATTCGAGCCTGAAGCTTTAGTGGATTCTGGAGTGGCTCATCGTCAAGACAATTCCGAGGTGAAGACAGGGTTGGAAGAGGCACATAGGGGTTGGTTCAATTCGGGCGTGGATTCGCTAGGTAATTGAGAGTATACCTGTGTAATTCCTTTATATCTTCTATATGGATTGTTTTGTGGCTGTTGCCCGTGGTTTTTTTTATCACAATTGGAGGTGCTCCAATTGTGGTTTTTCCACGTTAAAATCGTTGTGTCGATTTGTCTTGATTGTTTGATTGTGATTGTTTTATTGCTTAAAATTGATACATAATCACAAATCAATATCTAGCAGATTTCTAGATTTTTCAATTGGTATTAGAGCGAGATCTTGTTTGATTTGTGATAATGGATTCAATTCGTGAGGGAAATTCTATGGTTCGACCACCCCTATTTGACGGATCCAATTATTCGTTTTGGAAAGCTCGGATGAGATCGTTTTTAAAATCTATTGATGAAAAAGTTTGGCAATCTGTCATGTATGGGTGGACTGAACCGACGATTACCATTGATGGAGTAACTTTTCCCAAACCAATCGATAAGTGAGATACAATTGATTACCAAAATAGTAGCTAGAATAGTAAAGCTATCAATTCTCTCTTTTTGCGCTGTCACACCTGAAGAGTTTAGTCGGATTTGCAATTGTGAAGTCGCAAAAGAGGCTTGGGATATTTTACAAACTATTCATGAAGGCACTCCTTCGGTTAAACGCTCAAAACTTCAAAGGCTCACGTCTAGTTTCGAAAACCTTTCAATGAAAGATATCGAGACTTTTGATGAATTTTATGCGAAATTAAATGACATTGTAAATTCCAGCTTCAATTTGGGTGAAAAAATACCAGAATCCAAGATTGTAGGAAAAATTTTGAGGTCCTTGCCCGATCGGTTCCAACCAAAAGTTACGGCTATTAAGGAGGCTTAAGATGTTAACAACCTCAAGCTAGACCATTTGGTTGGAAATCTCCAAACTTATGAGGAACATAGGAATTTCAAAAAGAAACAAAAAGATACTATTGTTTATAGTAGTGCTCATAGAGTCGGAGAGGATTCTGATGAGGATTGCGAGATAGATTCCAAGATTACGGATGCTTTTATAAAACAATTTAAAAAATCTTTTCTGAAAAAGAATCTTAAACTTTTAGAATCTACTCATACTCATAAATCTAAAGGCAAAGATAAACTCAAAATTAATCCTATAGCCAAGAAGGAGAAAGGAAAGATACAAGGGAACTCTGAAACAGTCCAATGCTATGAATGCCAATGATTTGGCCACTTTGCTTCAGAATGCCCCATTCATTTGAGAAAAAAGAAAGCCCTCGCTATCACTTGGGATGATGAATCAGAATCTGATGAAGATGAAAGTGACAACGAAGATCAAGGCGAAGAGGGATATAAACAATTCATTGCCTTCATGGCAGCTTCTGAAACTGATGGACGAATAGAGTATCCGAAGAGCTCGATTGAGAATGCCATGATAATGAATCCTCGGAGAGTGAAGATGAAGAACTTCAGCAAGCATATCAAAAGTTGTATAAGGAATCTCTTAACTTATCTAAATTGAATGACAAACTCACTATGAAACTCAAAGCATGTGAAAGTGAGAATGTCAAATTAAAGAAAGAGATTTCCGAGGCTAGGAATGATGCTCCTTAAGATTTCTAATGATCGACAAGCACTTTGTGCAAAACTCTTGACGTGTGAGACAGAGAGGAATGGGCTACAGCAAATCTATGTAACATATGAAGAAAAGATTGAAACTCTCGAGATGTCTCAAGTTGCTTTGGAAGAACTAATGATCAAGAAAGAGGAAGAACTCAATTGTGCTATGGCAACCATTGGTCTTTGGAACAAAGGATCAAAGACTTGGAAAATATCATTGGTTCTCAACAAATTTGTTCTGACAAGAGTGGCATTGGCTTTGGCTTTGTTGGTAAGATCGAGCAAAAATAGAGTGCATCCACATCTCATGATACAAGAACTCAAGGAAAATGAGAACAAAAAATTCAACATGAGGATGGACTTATCAAACTTCCTAGAGTTGATAAGATTAAAGAAAAGAAGGTACACCCTGTTGTCATTTGTCATCATTGTGGTTTGCATAGTCATATTCGCCCTTATTGTTATGCGTTACATGGAAGAGTGTCTCATAGAGATGGAAGAAATTCCAACATCTCGTGGGGTAAGAGAAACTTCATTGGTGGTAATAAGGCTAAGGGTCAGTTTAGTCCTCGTTATTTTGATTTGCTTGAGACCAAACATGAACAGAGGCTGTGTTTTCCTAGTCCTAGGAATAGGAAGTTGGAAACCATGTCAAGACGGGTTCTTATTGAAAGGGAAGGGAACCACAACGTCAAGACATCACCCAAGAACCGCAATTCTCACAACTTTGTTCATACTAAAGCGGTTTGGGTGAGAAAACTTGACTTGTGTTAATTTGTTTATTCATTTTAGTTTTTGGGTTTCTGTGTGTGTGTGTGTGTGTGTTTTTTTTTTTTTTTTTTGAGTCATTTAGTGTGTGCATGTTCGTTTTATGTCTTGTTTTGTTTAGAAAAAAAAAATCCCAAAAAGATTTTCTTAGTATGGTTTTGCAAGCTTGAAATTTTTGAGTGATCCTTGGTACATATTGGAATTGATGAGAATTCCATTACATGTTAATATGTGTGTGCTTTCTGTGGTCATTACTCATTTCGGAGTGTGTGTTCTTTGATTAGTATGTCTCATTCTGTACACACTCTTGGATTAGCAAATATTGGAGTTTTCCGCCTTAGTGATTATTTTTTTTCTATGGACTTCTGGCATTGTATCTTTTGTTTTTCTAGAGGAATTGACCTATACTAGAATATTATGGGTGATGTTGAGTCTTTTAACCACCTTCCATCTTTTTGCATCTCCACGGCTTTCCCCTATGTTCTTTGGAGTCCAGCCATGAGGAAAATGCTACCTCAGAGTCACCAACCAGGCTATCCTTATTATCTCCATGCTTCTCTAGTTTAGTTTCCATACTCTTGAGTGTGTCAGCCACCAATGAGTGTGCAAAAGAAAGAAAAGAAAAAAATGTACAAAAGAAAGAAAATAAAAGATGTGCAAAAGAAAAGGAAAAAAAAAATGTGCAAAAGAAAGAAAAGAAAAAGATGTGAGAAAAAATAGAGGAATAAAGGATTCATTGATTGAGGGGGAGCCTCCGCCTTTACTCACCAAATACCCCTTGATTCCTAGTGGTTTGACTTTCCTTTGTTGTGCTTAGATTCTCTTGTCGGAGGTCAAGCTTTAATATCACTACTAGGATTTGAATCTAGTGTTTGTCGAACTCCAAGAGTCACACATACACTTTTATCATGGGATCAATGCTTGTCACATATTGCATCACTTTCTTTTATGAGGAATCGTCTACAGGCTGTGCACATTGTGTTTTCAAGTAATTGTGCTTCTTGGATAATCTTGTGCGTTTTAAGGTACAACTCTGAAATTCCTTGTTTGCTCCACCATATTATTTTTTGTCGTTTTCTTCTTGTTCACTGCTTTCAGTGTTTGTGGTTGCTTTTAGTGAGGGGGAGTTCGGTTAATCGTTATCATGTCATTGCTTGTGTGGTTTATGATCTTACTTTTGTTGTTTGAGCTTCCTTTGTCAATTCGTGACAAAAAGAGGGAGAAAGTTGTTTTTCATGTGTCTTAGGATTTCATGTATTCATGTCATGTGTCGAGTGCATATGTCTTAGTTTTCAGGTTTTCATGCTACATATTCTTAAAATCTCAAAGTCGCATCTATTCATGTTTTCCATCTCATGCTTCAAATGCTTCAAGATAATCTAGCCATATGTTTATTGCTAGCCATATGTTTATTGCTTTTTCATATACTCTTGTGGGACTGATAGTTGTTTTGGAGATTGTGGCACTAATAGCTGTTTTGCAGATCATGACTTTGAGAAAGAAGTTTGCGTTTGTTGGCTGTAATGGGTTAGGGTGATTAGGATTTTATTTGTTAGGTGTGTTTTGTCACCGCATTGCCAAAGGGGGAGATTGTTAGGTTTTTATTCTTGGCAATCCTGTTTGACAAAACTCCTTTGAGTTGTAATTTTGTTCGCACTTTTATTTTAGTGTGGCTATGAGTTTTTAGATGCGAATCCAACCCAAATTGTGCCTTGCAGAGAAGTTTGTGATGTTAATACTTTCAAGATTGCCACTTCGCTGATTATGACGAAGATCGAGCTGCCCGGTCAACTCGCGAGGTCGAGGGGCAGCGCCCCCAAAGCAAAATGCAAAAATGCATTCAAAGTTGCCTGTTCGCTCGAGCGTCCATTTCCTCGCTCGAGCGGAGAATATTGAGTTTCAGAAGTTTGGTGAGTCTGCAAATATACTATGATCCGTGTTTTTACGCTCAAGCGTCAATTTCCCCGCTCGAGCGTCCATTCCCACGCTCGAGCAGACCTCGCGATTTCAGATTTTATAAATTCACAAGTTGTTCCAAATCTAGGAGAACGCCTCTAGATCTTCTTCTTGGGTTCTAGGATTTATATCTGAGGCTATTTTGCTAGTTTTCTTTGATGTTTTCTTTGATGTTTCAACTCATGGTTTAAAGAGTATATATCAAAGGGTTATTTGTTTATTCTACACAAAAGAGAAAGTTGTTATTCGGTGGACTTTGAAGAATTCGAGCCTGAAGCTTCGGTGGATTCTGGAGTGGCTCATCGTCAAAACAATTCCGAGGTGAAGACGGGGTTGGAAGAGGCACATAGGGGTTGGTTCAATTCGGGCGTGGATTCGCTAGGTAATTGAGAATATACTTGTGTAATTCCTTTATATCTTCTTAGTGGATTGTTTTGTGGCTGTTGTCCGTGGTTTTTTTAACACAATTGGAGGTGCTCCAATTGTGATTTTTTCACGTTAAAATCGTTGTGTCAATTTGTCTTGATTGTTTGATTGGAATTGTTTTATTGCTTAAAATTGATACATAATCACAAATCAATATCTAGCAGATTTCTAGATTTTTCAGATGGTTCAGTACGTATTGGTCGGTTCAAATGAACAAAAAAAAAAAAATTAGATGTATATATTTATTAAGTTGGATGGTAATATTAGGCCTGTGAGGGCTCACCACGGGTCCGTTTTTGATAATCCGAACCGTGTATAGAATTCATCGAGTACTATATGCTTGTAAAAAATCACGTTAATTGGATATGGATAGCTATGTGATCAAATCAGATTTTTTTTCACTCGTTTATTTTTCACCATCCATTAATTTCATACAAAACTATTGTGATCATATAACTATCGATATCCGATTAAAGTGATTTTTCATAAATATATAGTACTCAACGAGTTCTACACATTAAACGGTTCGGATTATCGAAAATGGACCCTTGGTTGGCCCCCACTGCCCAACAGTACCCGTAAAGCCTCATGCACCATTTCAACCAAGACGTACTATCCTCTGCCGCCTGTCACTGATGAGTTTGCCATGTAGCGGTAAAAATGTAATTTTGCCATTTTATACAATATTTTAATATATATTTTTTCGTAAAAAGACAAAAAATTATCCCAAACAATCATATTTTTTCCCTTGACTTTTTAGTCTAAAAAGTCAAAAAGTGTATTTATTTAGGACACCCCAAACAACCCCTAAGTGGTTATTTAGTATGTGCTAAAATGTTATTTTAGTACATTATTTTATTTAAGTTACATCACCTCTTTACTACATTACTTCAAATTCAACTTATATTTTACGTTTTTTTTTTCTGTAAAAAGTCAAAGAGTATACTAATTTAGTACTTCCCAAACAATCCATAATTCATTATTTAAATCATAACTAGTGTTGGTACATTAATTAATACAAGTAACATGAATATTTAAGAATTCTAGAATATCAAATGTTATGATTGTTTATGTAATGCTTGTAATTAATAATGTACTAAAAGAATTTAGAGGTGAAACAAACAATATTGACTCACCGAAAAATCAAAGATAACCAACTTAGGGCTTTCTTTTTTTTTTTTTTTTTTGTAATTTTTTTTTTCAAAATCACTACATAAATAGTGTCAATAATGTATCCACAACTATTTAATAATTTTCAAGTAGCCTATATTTGTGCAAAATTAAAGTTATTGAATAGTCCAATACTAGGGACAGGTGATTTGTATA
Source organism: Camellia sinensis (assembly GCF_055761805.1). Lineage (NCBI taxonomy): Eukaryota > Viridiplantae > Streptophyta > Magnoliopsida > Ericales > Theaceae > Camellia > Camellia sinensis. The sequence goes on along the minus strand of NC_138970.1, from coordinate 21,634,007 downwards.
ATTTCTTTATATATGATTTGTATGATTTGATATATGATTTCAATGTAGATTATTTTAGAGTTAATTACTTAAAAGTCATATTTATAAATGTTATAATAGTTCAGGTCATATTTAAGATTTTTTGAACTAATAAGTCATATTTAATAAAACTGAGAATATTATCAATTTTTTTAATTTTTAAAACTAAGAACATTATTAATTTTGTATAGTAATGTTCTAGATAAGTGTTTCACTAACTGATGAAAAAAAACAAAATCATGAGATTAAACGTTTTTTTCCCTTTTACTTATTAGTTTGATTCAACTATTCAATAAAATCTAAAATATTATCAATTTTTTCCAGTTTTAAAACTGAGAACATTATCAATTTTTTAATTTTTAATTTTTTTTAGTTTTGTACATCAATGCTCCATCATCATACTTTTTTATAGACACAAAATTTTCAGTTTTACAAAAAAAATAAATAATAATAATTCAATTTTTTTATTTTTTTCAAAAAAAAAAAACATTTAGTTTTTATTTTTATTTTTTACACATAATTTTTATTTTTTTAGTTTTTTCAATTTGAAAGTTAATATTTTAAAGTTTTAAAAATCAAAATAAATATTAACTATTAAAAATTTAATGAGACTTGAAAATTTAAAAAATTTTAATTAAAACTTAATAAAATATAAATTTATAAATTAAAATTTATGTGTAAATGCCCCTTTATTTTATCAGAGTTGGGTCCGACAATGGGATTTTACCAACTATGATACAGTCGTGCTTGCTTTGGGACAAAAAAAATGACAAAATTTTCATTGATTGCGTGTGGTTTGGAAATCATATTTAAAAAATGTGACGAACCAATTTCTTTTTGAAAATTATAAAAAAAAAATTAATTTTTTTTTTTATCAATAAGATTGAAATGTTTCTACTTTATTTTTATATAACGAACAAATTATCAATCAATTAAAATTACTTCCTTTATGCTCTTTTTGTTTTTTATTACTCCCTCCGTCCCATAATATTAGTCCCTTATTCTATTTTTCATTGTCCCAAAATATTAGTCTCTCTTCAAAAATCAAGTACAAAAATAATATAAATTTTCCATTTTACCCTTCTTTTAAATTCATAAATAATATAAAAAGTACAATTATGACATTGATATTCTCAAAAAAGTGTACTATCAAAGGGTAATTTTGGAAAACTAACTTTTTAAAAGTACAATAATTGTACTACTAAAAAAAGTTGGATTCCCCAAAAGGGACCATTATTTTGGGACGGAGGGAGTACAATATATCTTAAGCACAATGAAATAAAAGAGTAAATTATATTTTGTACCATTATACTTTGTATAAAATCATATTTTGATCTCTACACATAAAATTATAATGGTTAATTCCTTACATTTTGGTCAAACCGTACTTTAATCATTTCATATAAAATCGTAACAGTCAAGCCTTTTGTACTTTTTATCAAATCTTACTTTAATCCTTACAAAAGTGTCAATAATCTTCTTGTGCTACTTCATTGTTTAAATTTTTAACAGAATCTTGCCTATGAAATGAGGGTAAGAGAAAAATTATCCATATTTTTCACAAATATACACTTTGTTCTATGTGATAAATACATAAGAGTTATATAATACAATATATGTATGTTCGTATGGTGAAAATTGAAACGAAGAGGTAAGAAAATAGAACTTTTGAAATTAAAAAGGCAACAAAGAAATTAAAAAGAAAAAAAAAAAGAATAAACAGAAGATTGTGTTATTGATTTATAACACACTCAAGCATATAAACTAACTCTTTTGTAGGTCTAAACTATAGAATTTCTAATATTTGTCTTCTTTAATATTTTAAAGTTTCCCATAAAAAGAATATTTTAAAGTTTCATTATTATAAGCCAATTTTATAAAACTTATTAATTTATATACATTTTTTCTACTTGAGTTGGTCAACATGAACCCATCATGTGAATGGTCCGCGTTGCTTTCAATGCATGGGTCATTACTAAACTAAGTCGGTCTTTGTTTAACAATCAATAATGCTATACATATTAATTAATGTATTAATAAGTATATCAATTAATAATGTGATATAATTTAACAATATGCATAGGTCATTATTAAACTAAGTCGGTCCTGATTTAAAAATTCTAGAGTATTAAGTAATATAATTATCCCCTAATGTTCGTAATTAATAATGTAATAAGAAATTTATGAGGTGAAATAATGTTGACTGACAGTTGTCAAATAAATAAAAAATTAAAGATAACCAAACCTTTTTTTTTATTTTTTTATTTTTAATGTTTCGAAATCACTACATAATAATATATCCACAGCTATTTAATAATTTTTCAAGTAGCCTATGTTTGTGCAAATTAAAGTTATTGAGTAGTCCAACACTAAAGACAAGTGATTTGTATAAATTTTGATATATGATTTGTATAATATGATTTATGATTTCAATATTGGACTATGATAATTAGTGATTACTATATTAGATTTTGGTCCGACAATAGGGATATTTACCAGACAATTATGACAAAGTTTTCATTAATTGAGTGTGGTTTGGTCTGTCAACTCATATTTATAAAATAAGATTGACCAAATTTCTTTGTCAAAATAATTATTTTTTTTATTATTAAAAAGATCCACTTTCATTTTTATCAATAAGATTAAAATGTTTCCACTTTATTTTTGTATAACCAACAAATTATCAATCAATTAAAATTCCGCCTTTAGGCTCTTTTTATTACATTGCATCAGTTATAATGAAATAAAATGACTAGTGAGGATCTCCAACGATAATAGGTATTTTATCTATTTTGTTTGGATGTATTTTTTTTTTTGATTTTGTAAAAAGTTTATTTGTTTGTGAAAAAAATAAAAAAAGTCTCAAACTTCCCAAACACCACCTTTGCCTATCAACTATTTTATGTTTCTACTCCAACCATACTCTTTATTTTAGTTATTCATCCAAATACTAGTAACTTTATAAAATGTCACATCAATAATAAATATGGAGAGAAATTATTCTAATAATTAAATACATTTTACCTAACTTTGAAGGTTAGCTACATGTAGCTAGTGAATATGAGTGAAGTTAAAATGTCTAATCGTATGCCTAATATATTGGAGTTGAAAAAAGTGAGTTATACTAGGTATTTTGACTAACAAACATTATATGTCTAATGGATTAGAAATACTTTTACAACACAAATTACAATTACATATGAAAGTACTGTTGGAACAATCTTCTGTGTAAAATAAAATAACTTGAAAATAAATTCAAACAAAATAAATAAATAACATACCGGATTTATTTTGTCGAACCAAATAAAATTACAAGACCAAGTCGAGTGTGTGACACTCTGTCCTTAAGACAGATTCGCCCCGCTATGGTACTTACGGTTGAGTGGCGTCTATCTCCCAGGATACAATGATCTTCACAAATTTATAGAAGTACTTCAAATAAATTTGTTCGGCGAACCAAACCTGTGATCTATACTCTCTGAATATTTATTCCTAAAATTAAAATGAAGAATAAAGCAAAAGTAGGAAAATCTGGATAACACAAAGGAACAAAATATCACTAAAATTCCCGAATACCCAAACTGCTGGAAAAGTTAATATATATATAGGCAACCAAAAAATGTTCCGAACAGGTGCTATTTAAGTGAAAACGTTGCACACCAAATTTAAACATTGCACCCATTAAAGAATGGAGGTTTTTTTTTGTCCGTTAGTGGAAAACAAATGCCTGTTGAGCAACTGTTCCAAATTCATTTACATAAACTATTTTGAATATATATAAATATATATATTAAATCATTTGAATATATATATTAAACAAATTAAATTGTTTAATAAATAAATGAAAATGTACAAACATTTAGGAAACCACTTAGGAATTTAGAATTAAATTAAATTCTTACAAAGACAAATTTTTTTAGGAAACTAAATAGGAACCCAAAATTTGAATTTTAGAATTAAATTAAATTCTCACAATAATTTTTATTGAAAAAATTCAAATGAATTTTATCTAAAAAATTAATGTAAAACCCGAAAACGACGTCAACTTTCCATTCACTCATAAATGGTTTTGACGTACCGTCTTCACCGTGTGACTTGCCACGCGGCAAGGAACACGTCACCTCTTCGGACCCACCCCAAAAGACGTTTGGGGTTCACCCAAAATGGGTTAAAAAATATGCCTATATAAAACCATTTTTTCCAACAAGTACGACTTAATTTTATTTTTAAATAAAAACCTCAATAGTAAAAATATAATAAAAATATTTGTTCATTTTTTGTGACAGTAATAAAAATGACGTATTAAAAAATTATTCAAAAAATTATCTAAAAATAAAGTGTAGGACTCATATTCATTTTGGCGTGACTTACATTCATCTTATTATATCACACATTTTGTTTTTGATTAATTTCGACTACTTTTTTAAAACGTTTATTTTTTTCATAAAATTTGTGTGAAATATTTTTTGGTAAACCAAGTTGAACAGAGAAGTACATAAAAGAATTGAAATGAAAATGAAAAGAGTAAAAGCTTTTTAAGCAATGGATCCATTATTATAGAATGGAGTTCTATTTGCGCATGACAGTCGTTATTTTAAATTCAGAATTAATTTTTTCAAAATAACAAAATTTATAATAATCCAAAAAGTACAAATCATTGAACAGTGCTCTGGTTTGTAATATAAAAAGGTTCAACACATTTTATCTACCATCCTTTTTATTAAAAAAAAAAATTATTATGAATGAAGAAGTATAATTAAAATTTAATTAATATATTGTGAGATGTATATACAAAATGAATTTAATTTACACATTAATGCTCCTAATTAAAATTCGGAATAAAATCTCTTCAATGGGATGATTTTTGTAACCCCAACCCATGTGAATAGACCGCTTTGCAAGCTGCACATTATTAAACTCGATGACATGTGAGTGACTCATTACATTAATTAATCTTATAAATATGTTTTATTATGCAATCCTTGTCATTTGTTAATCTATATTTAATGTATATCTTGTTCAATAATTCAAAGTTTTATTGTTGTATATTATATAGTAATCGTTTTTAAATATTAATTTATATAATATTTTCAATCACATTTTGTCGATACCAATCAATGTGAGTAGCCCATTTTGTTTGGGAGATTCTATTTGTATCCAAAAAATTATTAAGTATGCTAAATTTTTCAGTATATTTTATTAAATTATTTATATTATAATTTATTCTCAATACACCTTATGTTTTTTCTCGAATTACCCTTGAAGATACACTCAGATAATAAACAAATCAATAATTTTAAATTACACCACTTTAAAAATTCTTTTCAAAAATCCTTTTGATGCTTGTTTCAATTGATCATTTTCAATTATTTGGGGGAGGTAATTTGTTCCATTTTCATTTGCGTTCTGACTTGTAGCCATTGGTGTTTCAACTTATTTTGGTATTAGGGATTTCTTGAGCTTAGAGGAAAAAATGAAATATAGAAAGGACTTCCAAGGAATATGCAAAAATAAAAAAAGTGAAACAGAGGCCAAAAAAAAAAGATCAAATAGTAAACAATACTCAGAGTCTCAAGTTTTTATCACCATGTAGTTGCATTCCTCAAACTGTCTTTGGCTTTTAAAAGGCCTCAAAGCTTTTCCAGTGCGCAAGTTCAGGAAAACCACTCAATTGATCTTAGATGGTGAATTTTTGGTGGAGTGAATTGGAATTTTGGAGCGAGGAAGAAGACGAAAAAAAAAAAGAAAAAATTTAAAGAAAAAGATTAAGAGAGTTGAATGTGAAAAATATGGGTGTGTTAAAAGAAAAAAATAATATTTTATTTTAAAATTTGATATTTATTGTTCTTATTAATAAATTTAAATTAAAATATAATAAGAATTAAAATTTTAAATTTTAATTAAACTAATGAATTATTATTTAGCTGCAAATAGAATTATTATTTTATTTTCATCACATGGGCCATTCGTAAACTCAGTGACCCACTTTGTTTTGGGTGAAAATTTATTAAATAATGTTTTTAGTATAATGTGAAAATTCATATGGAGATTTTTAAATTAAGATTTGAATTTGAAAAATGTTAGAATTTATTCTTATGAATCCTAAATTTAGCTCGAATGTGTTTGTATGATGGAAATTAAATTAATGAAAAGTAAGATCCACATATAAAATGAATTTAAGTTATTGATTTTTTTTTTCTACGTAAATTCTGATTTGATAAGGATGGATTTATAGTATTATTGTTTTGATTTGGGCGGCAAAACTAAATATAGACATTTTCATCAATCAAAGGGCGGTTGAGATAATTTGAGACTTAAAACGATAATGATAAAGGACAAGTTTTACAATTTTTTTTTTTATTTCAGTCTCTTTTTCAAAATTGCAAAATAATTAAAAATAATATTAAAAAAATATCTCCACAATAACTCCTCCCTTTTAAACATTTTAAAGTTATGCGGTTTTAGCTTACTTTTCCATGCTAATATCTGTCTGGTTTGGTTTTAGAATCTGTTTCCAGAAATTTTTTCTAAAAAATTAAAAATTAGTTTGTTGAAAAAAATAAAATCAAATCAAAAGCACTTATATCTTTTGTATAGTTTTATTTCTTTGGATGACAAAAAAAATTTACAAATTTAAAAATATATTTTGATTTTTTTTTTTTGGGTCAAACTAATTTTTATTTTCAATAAAAAAAATTAAAAATTTCAGAAAAAAATCAAACCTCTTTTGAAGCTTCGAAGTTACAAGGAGCTGTCAAACAAAAACTGATCAACCACATATACATATTTCTTTTGTTTTTGGTACAGCAGAAAGAAAAAGAAAACCACGCTTGGTGAAACACCAAATTCTTCACATAATGTTTGACCCGGAAGCCAATTCTAAATTTGTTAAGATCAATCACTTCCCATAAAAGATTCACCCCTTGGAGCACTCTGTTTGGTTTGAAAATTTTAAAAATATTTTCTTTGAATTTGTAAATTTTTAGTATTTTTTTAATATTTTGGTTTTAACTTTTTAATTTTAGATCCTCTTAATCTTGCCATACTTAAAAAGTACAAATTTTACGAAAAAAATCTTTTAAAAAATCACTAAATTAAAAATAATAAAAAAACTCAGTACAATTTCACATTTTTTATCTTGATAGCCGAGCAAAATAAATAATTAAAGCATTCATCTTGGTACAATTTCCAATTACTATGAATTTGTAACCATATATCAGCTGGCTGAAACTTGGATGGTGCTTTTAAAATTGATAATTACATTAGCCCCAAAGCAAATATCTTTTCGACATGTCTTACCAATTTTTTTTGTGTGAGAGTTTTTCACAACCAATTTTAAATCAAAATATGCCAAAATAACATAACTAACTGACTAACTAACTAAATAAATAAAAGACTGGGTGCAATTTTCACTACATGAATAAAAAAATGACAAAATAAATAAACAAATAAGACAGAGCTGTTAAAAGAGCAAACAAGTAAAATAGTAATATCAACCTAGAATTTTATACATGCCATTGCCCATTTTTCAATCAATCAACCAACATTAAAATTAAAAGCAACTACTTTAGAGCCTCCTTTATAATTTATTCAAGAAAATTGACAATCACTTGTGACATTGGTGCAATTGCACACAAAGCACCAATTTCAAATTCACCCATAAATTATTACATGGCTAATAATAAAGTAAGTCCAGTTGTACCCAACCATAAGGTTTTGCTAGCATCATCAACCCAACAAACAAGAACACACACTAGGAGCTAATAGTTTATTCAAATTGATATCATAGTCCGATAAAACTTAATCATAACAATTAAATAGTTTCCATAGATATATGAGACCACCCTGTAACCTTGGTTGGTTTCCCTAACTTCTTGATCTTCATAGAATTTGAAAAAATCATGTCTTGAAAATCACCTGTGAGACAAAAAGTCAAATCTAAATAGTTTACAGAGAAACCAGAGGAGGAAAATATTAAAAAAGGATTAAACACATGTTCTCATATACTTTGTTTCTTTCTTCTTTACTTTCTTTTCTTTCGAACAGAAAATATAGATGTCTCAACAACATATGTCGTTTCTTAGTTGGTTTAATTAACAAATCCAGAGATATCAAAAAAAGGTTGACATCAAAAGAAGAAATTTATTAAGAAAATCAGAAAGGATAAAAGTGCTAAAACAAGAACAAAGTACAAACATATAATTTCATCTATTCGTTTGTCTTCATTGGGTTATACTTTTAATTTAGCATAAAATCATTTCAAAATTTATTTCATTTCATTAAAAAGAAGGCTATACACAGTTGCTATCTATTTTAATTTCATATACTTATGCTCTATTTGTTTTTGCAAAAAAAAAAAAAAAAAAAAATTCTATAAGATTTTTCACAAAATGTGTTTTGCATAAAACATTGTCCTATATATTTGGTTAGGACTCTAAAAATGATGATATACTAATAGTCGTGGTAGAGATGATGTGGATTGTGATGGTGGCGGTACGGGTGGTGATAGTATTAGTGGTAATGACGGTGGTGGTTATAGGGTGGTTGGTGGTAGAGAGGTGATAGTGGTAACAACGGTGGCAAACTAGGTGGGTTGAATCATAATAGAGATTTTGATATCATGTTGAAAATAAGCAGAGAAAATCCTTGAGTACATCCATATTGGTTAGAGAATTATTTGTGGCAGTTGAATCGAAATAAAATTGAACAAGAAAAACTTGCACTAAATTTGAAAATCATAATAATAAACCATTGTATTCCATTAATGATCAGTTTACTTTGGATGTACCCCGTCAATGGAATGAACTCTTTATACAGTAACATGAAAATTATACTATGTGAAAATAAAAATTGATGAATCACAAAACATTTTGACTAACAGACTTTTCATTCATCGATGAGTCATCTAATTAGAATTTTCATTCATCAAAAGGAAAGAGATAGATTTGTCAGAGGGCTCCCAAATAAGGAGAGCGAATTGAAAGCTTAGTTTTGCAGAGCAGACCGATATTTCGTACTGCCCCTCCTGTAAGGGCCAGAGCTCGCTAGCATCACTAACCAGGGGAGAGAGAACTAATGAAAAAATTGCCCAAGTAATTCAATGAACAAAGAAAATCATTCTATCCTATCAAATAAGGAATTAACTTAGACTACCTACATGCTAGTCAACGAAAACAACCTCTAGACTTTGTGACCTTGCAACCACATTTGTTGCGTCGGAAACACAAGCTTCTAGTGGGGTACTACCCATTCTATGCCTACCAAAGCTAATCTACTAAAACAGGGAATTTTGGATTTCAGAGTTTTCATTTGTTCAAAATAAATTTAAATCAATATAGAAGAATTTAGAAATTGACTAATTAGGTGTGTTAAACTTTGGACAAAATAGGAGAGGCAAGTCTACACAATTTGGAGATGATCATCAACTAATACTATTATAATAGTAAATTTTTGAAATCATGAGGGGACAATTGCCCCTCTTGCCGCTTCTAGTCTCTAGATCCATGCTTGGTGGTGATTATTGATTAGTTTATTGCCATGACACTAAAATATTAGAGATGAAGCCAACAACAGGGATTAAAATATTAGAGATGTTGTAGCGTTTGATCTGTGTGTTGTAACTTGAAATTATTATTCTTTGCAATGCTCATCTCATGTAATTCTTCACAAAAGAATCATATAAATTTTAATTTTTTTGAAATATATATTATGATTTGAAATTTTTAATTAAGAGATAAAAAAATTGTAAAATATCCCTTAGGATAAATTACACTTTGCATCCCTACACTTTGCACAAAATCTCACTTTGACCCTCTACACATAAAATCATGACAGTTAACCCCCTGCACTTCTGATCAAATCTCACTTTAGTCCCTACACATGAAATTGTTACAGTCAATCCCTTATACTTTTGGTCAAATCTCACTTTGATCTCTATACAAGTGTCAATGTCTCTTTTCTGTTACTCAATTAAATAGAATCTAATCATGTAATAAGAATGTGACTACGACATGAGGATAAGAAAGGAAAATCATCTACATTTTTTACCAATACACACTGTACGGGGAGCAAATATACGTCATTGTCCATACTCCTCATGTCCAAGCTGCGCTTCACTCCGATCGACCTGAGAACGCAATGACGGTAAGCTACTTGGCGGTGTGCTGCCGAAAAACCTCTCCGACGGTCAAGTTAGCATACTTAGAGAGAGAGAAAAGAAAGGAGACAAAGTGGTAGGTAAGGATGTTTCCGACCTCAGTTTGGGGGTGCAACTCTGTTTATATAACTTCTGCGCGCGCTTCTGCGCTCATTCACCTTTGGACATGTGGACCTACTCTCCTCTCTCATTTCCCCACGTGTTAGGGCAAATATAGCTAAACACTACCTACCAAAACCGCCAACCGGCATCGATGTGCACGGACAATGTAACTCCCTTCCTGCAGACTCGTGGCGCTGCACAACACCCATGACCGAGATACGCTCAACACGGAGCCATGCCATCACACACCAACCGAGCTACTTGTTCGGTCTCTTTGACAATTTCGTACCATGGTTCAGCCGAGCTCCTTGGTTACGATCGAGCATAATCTCAGTTCACCACGTCGGAAGGACTAATTCAGCCCCAACTCTAAATAGTGCATATCTCCTCGGACTGGAAATCCACAATTGTTCTCGCCCAACCGGAATAAGACCTCGGTTTAACACGCACTCAAGGACAGATCGAGTAGGAGCTCTTGACCCTGACACAACCAGCTCAGCTCAACATTTTGGTCGCAAACCTCCCTCTTAATTGCCCCTTAATGTCGTCCGTGCTAGCGTGATCGGAATTATATTCTTCGGTTGGGGTTGCACAGCTGCTCGATTGTTCACTCCGAGTCATTTACCATGCTAAATTTCACGCTAAGTCCCATGACTTGTTCGGCCGGCGCTTCGATTTTTCAACATGTCCTTTCAAGACTGACACCGGTCTTATTATAGACACGTATCCTCCATTCCATTGGCTTCGTACAGCTAACCCCGCTGCCTTATGATGTCTCTTCAAGTTCAAATCTTGGCGCCTCTTCTTTCCCTATATACACATCGCATGCCCCTTCACATTTATTCCTCTATTGTTTATCTTCTTTCACAGACAACCTAGCGACCCAGAGCTACAGTGCAACCTCCTCTATTCTATACACTTCTCGCCCACATCACAGCATCCATTTGGTGAATTTGGCCTCGCTGTTGTTGCACATAAGCATCTCCATACCTGAAAATTCGATTCTCGCCTCCGAACCTATAAGTTCTTTGACTTTCCTTGGCCATTTTTTCTGTTCTTGGGCTTGCCATGTTCCTAAGTTCAACTTCCATAGATGAGTTTTAGAGTACGAGAGCTGGAGGTCTCAGGACTTAGTAAGAAGTTAGGTTAGGATTCCTCTCCAATGTAATCGTAAGAACTATCCTTGTTACTGTTCATCATCTTCTTGTGATGAACATGCCAGAATCTGGGGCTAACTGGGCTTTAATCCTTTATTTGATCCAAAACCGTAAGTGAACCGAGCAAGATCCATGTTTATAGGACTTGGGTGAGAACCGAGCTAATGAATGCGTTGGGCCGCTCGACCAGGCTAATATTTGGTCTACTCGAATGACCGAGCTGTTTAGTTCACCCATCAAGATCGAGATGCTACTGTACCTCAAGTGACTAGGCTAAAGCTCAGCTTGTTTGTGCGACCACGCTATCACTTACACTTGGCTTTTACTGCAGAGTCCTAGGAGACCGGACACCAACACTAGAGCTCTCAAAGATCGAGCAGCCATCGGGCAACACTTTAACAATTTAACACTGCCGAGCTAAACAAGCCAGCCTTCGATGGGGCGCTACTGTTTCTTTGTTGACACACTGGGCGTGTTGGCCGCATTTTGAAAAGAATACGATATTCCGACTGATGTGCACCTGGCGCTTGGTGAAGAGGATATAAACCCATGGGGTAGGCTGGAGTCCTACCCTTTCACCGTACTAAGCATAGTTGAAAGGGGGTTACGCTTCCCCGTGCAATCCTTGATCTGCGAGCCTGAGACGCACCGGGCTCGCTCCGACACAAGTGTCCACCAATACCCTCAGGATGATAAACGACGTGGCTGAGCTGAACCACCGGCTTGGTTTAAACTTGGGCCTAGCCAAGATCTTGAGCTAATATACACTTGGCCGAACTAAAGATGGTTTCAACTATTATTTAAAAATAAGGCCAGGCAAAGAACGATTAGTGATCGGCACGCCAGACAAAGCTATGCACGATGATGATTTCTTCTGGGTGTCCGGTAATTATGAAACAGCTGACGTGCCCGGTTGGTACACCAGCAAGAACTTTGGTTCTTCTTGTAAGCCCATCTTCCCAACCGATTTATTTTGTCAATATTGTTTGTGCCAAGCTAATTACTTCCTTTTTGCAGCTATCAAAGAATTGCAAGCCAACTACCAGTATCCCAACGAAGAGGCGATCAGGGCTGCGCTGAGATACCGGCACTAAGATTGCCACGATTTCCTCGGTTACGTTCCCACCTATCATTACTGGTCTCTCCACAGGAGCAAGGTGATAGACTTTCTTCAAACTCCTTCCTCTCCGGCTGACCCAACTCTGCCAGACGTCCTACTAATACGATTAACTAAGGAAGAAGAGATGACAAAGAGGAGTCGGATCAAGAACTTAATCACCGCTACTTCAACCGAGCTACCTAGCATTCCTCCAGCTCCGTCCTTCAGTCAGAGTTCGGGGACCGTGATTGCCTTGGCCTCCACAGCTGTTCCACCTGCTCAGTCTCGCCACGCTGGCAAGCGCACCCGATCAGCCGACCCCTTTGCCGAGCTTGTGGCCGAGCTAAACACTGAACGGATAGTGCAGGAAGCCGAGCCCACTCCACGGTGAAAGTCAAAGTTCAAACACTGGGGCAAAGAGATCCCGGCCACCACATCTGTTAAGGGGACAAGGAGCACCTCTTGGCCTTCGACTTATCGAAGGCGTTGCTGCTGCTGAGCAATGTGACCGGAAGTTATCACGTTCCAGACACTCGGCTCGTGAAATCAGCGGTCAAGTCCATGACTAGGGTATGATTCAGAATTTCATCAAGTCCCTGCTTAGTTCATTTTTTTGCTTAGGCTAACCTCCTTCCTACTTCTTGCAGGCCATCCAAAAACAACATCTGGTCATGGATCGTGTTGTCAATTTGCCCCATAAAGTCACCGAGCTGAACAACGCCTATAAAAACATCTCGGTTGAGCTTGGCCGAGTGCCTCCCTTGAGATCGCCAACGCTGACAATGCCAAACTTCTTGGCCAACTTGGTAGGGTCGAGCGAGAGAGGGACTCCATGAAGGCCGAGCTAGAAGTTGAAAAGAAAGTGAGGCAGGACGCCGTGGATGAGGCCAACAACCTCGGTTTCAAGGAGGCCGAAGAGAACTATATCAAACAAGTTGACGCTACCAAGGACATCTACTTTAAGTCCGGTTGGAAGGCTACTTGTGAAAAACTTAGCCAATGATTTGAGACCGAGGTGTTCACATCTCCTCCCCCCGCCTTCCTACCGGTCTATTTGATACCCTATGCCAATGAAGTCTTCAACTCTTTGCAAGAGGAGGCCGAAGAGGAGGCTGAGGATGAGGCCGGTCAGAAGGAGCCCGGCAATAAAGAAAAAGCTGCCGTTGTCGACTTGGAAGCTGCGACGAAGGGGGCCAGAGACGAGTTTGCTGACCTCTCCCCTTTAGCATAGCCTTTAATGGTCCATCTTTTTGATTTGAACTTTTGTAACCGGGCTATAAGTCCCTCCTTATGTACTTAAATGTTTAATTAATGAAAGTTTTTAGCAAACTTATCTCGAATATTTTTGCAATGTATAATGTGTCTTCCCTGAAACCGAGTAAAATCATATCGGCTAATATCTTGGAGTTGAACAAGTCATCAACTTCATCGGCCGAGCAAAATCATTTCGGTCAAAAGAACAGAGGTGAACAATTCATTGACTCAATTGACAATGCTAAATCATCTCGGTCAAAAGAACAAAGTTGAATAATTCATCAACTCAATTGATCGAACTAAATCATCTTGGTCAAAAGAACAGAGTTGAACAATTCATTAACTCAATTGACTGAGCAAAATCATCTCGGTCAAAAGAACAGAGTTGAACAATTCATCAACTCAATTGACCGAGCTAAATCATTTCGGTTAAAAGAACAAAGTTAAACAATTCATCAACTCTATCAGCCGAGCGAAATCATTTTCGGCTAAAAGAACAGAGTTGAATAATTTATCAACTCAATTGATTAAGTTAAATGAGCTCGGTTAAAAGGAAAAAGTTGAACTCCCTCAACAACTCTATTGGCCGAGCAAAAAGTATCCTGGCTAAAACCGCAGAGTTGAGCAATTTATCAACTCTGTTGGCCGAGTAAAATCATCTCAGCCAAAATCTTGGAGTTGAACAATCCATCAACTTCATTTTCTGAACAAAATCATTTCAGTTAAAAGAATAGAGTTGAACTATTCATCAACTCAATCAGCTGAGCTAAATCATCTCGGTTAAAAGAACAGAGTTGAACAATTCATCAACTCAATTGACAAAGCTAAATGAGCTCGGTTAAAAGGAAAGAGTTGAACACCTCATCAACTTTATTGGCCGAACAAAAAGTATCCCGGCTAGAACCGTAGAGTTGAGCAATTCATCAACTCTATTGGCCGAGTAAAATCATATCAGCCAAAATCTTGGAGTTGAACAATCCATCAACTTCATTTGCCGAGCAAAATCATCTCGGTTAAAAGAACAGAGTTGAACAATTCATCAACACAATCGACCGAGCTAAATGAGCTCAGTTAAAAGGAAAGAGTTGAACATCTCATCAACTCTATTGCCGAGCTAGATCATCTCAGCTGGGGCAGTTGCCCCTTGTTCATTGCACAATCCATTAATCATAACAAATTAATTATGTACAGTACCTCTTTGTTATTGTGTTCATGAATTTACAAGGTGACGAAAAGAATTACATTGGCAGACTAAGGGGAATGCTTGCCCTTTACAAAAATTACATTGAAAGATGGGAACTAAAAATAAAACAACTTCAGATTAATTGCGTTCCACGGTCGTGGTATAGTTTTGCCATCCAAGTCTTCCAGATGGTATGCCCCTTTGCCTGCCAAACCGGTGATCTTCTAAGGCCCTTCCCAGTTTGCTCACAGTTTTCCTTCACTCGGTACCAGGGTGTTGCCCATCACCTTCCATGAGACCCAATTCTCAACTTTAAACGGTCTGGGGGTGAGCTATTTTGTTATACTTCTGGGATAGTTCTTGTTGATATGCCGCGACATGGATCAGAGCCTTTTCTCGGCGCTCTTCTACTAGGTCCAATTCTAAGGCAATGGCTTCGGCGTTCAAGTCGGGCTCAAAATTTTCATTGCGGACGGTGGGCATACCGATGTCCAACGGGATGACTGCCTCCATACCATATGCCAAAGTGATCGATGTCTCCTCGATCGAGCGTCTTGGTGTTGTTCAGTAAGCCCAGAGAACATTTGGAAGTTCGCTGGCCCACTTTCCTTTGGCTTTCTCTAATCTTTTCTTCAGCCCATCTAGAATGGTCTTGTTTGATGCTTCAGCTTGGCCGTTGGACTGAGGGTAGGCCAGAGTGAAATTATAAAATTCTATCTTTAGTTCCTCACAAAATCCTTTGAACTACCGTCCATCAAATTGAGTGTCATTGTCAGAGATTAAAGCCTTGGGGACTCCGAACCATGTTACCACATTCTGCCAAACAAATTTCTTCATGTCCTTTTCTTTAATTGTCGCCAAGGGCTCGGTTTCAAGCCACTTGGTGAAGTAGTCCATTGCCGCTATAAAGAACTTGCGATTACCTAGCGCGGTTGGGAGTGGTCCCACTATGTCAAGCCCCCATATTGCGAAAGACCAAGGACTTGTGAGAGGTAGGAGCTCTCTAGCCGGCTGATGAATTTGGTGGGCGAACTTTTGGCACTTCACGTATTTTCTCACATATTTTTGTGCATCTGCTTGCATGCACGGCCACCAGTAGCCTTGTGAAATAGCACGATAGACTAAAGATCTCCTGCCGATGTGGCTCCCATATACCCCTTCGTGGATCTCGTAAAGAACAACATCGACTCTGCTTGGGTGAACGCATTTGAGGTATGGACCGGTGAATGACTTCTTATACAAAGTGCTAGATATAGAGAGCCAAAACCGCTCAGACTTCACCCGGATTTTGTGTGCCTCTTTCTTGTCAGTTGGCAGGATCTTTTCCTTGAGGAAAAGGATGATAGGCTCTATCCAAGAAGGACCTAGCTCGGCACATAGAACTTCTGTCTGCTGTGAGTCTTCAATGCTAGGTCTTGGGAGGAACTCAATCAAGAGAGGGTCGGAGGTTGATTTGTCGAACATGGAAGCTAAACTGGCCAACTCATCTGCCCGATCGTTATCTTCTCAGCCAATTTGCTAAACCCTTATGGCTTGAAAATTCGTGATGTGTTCTCTCACAAAAGTTTGGTATTTGGCCATTCTGTCATCTTTGGCTTCATATTCTCTAGACACCTGGTTTACAACGAGTTGGGAGTCACTGTAGACCATTAGCTCGGATGCTCACAATTGGAGCGCGGTTTTCAGTCCAACTAATAGTGCTTCGTACTCGGCCTCGTTGTTTGATGCCGGAAACCGGAGCATGATTGAATATTCAATGGTTAGTCCATCTGGCGAGATCAAAACTACTCCTAGCCCAGTTCTATGCCGGTTTGAGGCGTCATCCACAAAAAATTTTCCACATTTTCCCAATGAAAAGTTTCTAGCATTCTGAGGGATCCTGGGATGTTTGAAGGTTTAGGCGATCATGATCGCTCGGCTTCTCGGCTATTTCTGATGTAAGCGCACCATTGATGATTGCAACAAATGGGCCTTCATCCCCCCTTGGTGATGCGGCGTTGGATTCAACAGCTTGACCTGTTATTCCTAAATCTAACGTCGCATTGTCAGGCTGAACTAAACCTTCAAGTGATGGGTTTGTAGACAGGCGCGTAACTTTTGCTTCGCCACCAATTTTCGCTATACAAGCCCTGTTAGCCCGGTTGCCTCGGTAAGGTCCACCGGGAAAACTAGGTGAATTCTAGGCGAGAATTCCGCAACAAAGTTGGCCAATGCTTGGGCTTTGGGCAGTTCGGGGTTGAAACTTGATGTTGAATTGCCCCAACTCGACTGCCCACTTCAGAATTCAGCCAGAGAAGTCCGTCTGCTCAAATAAGGCCTACAAGGAGAACTCAGTCAACACCACGATCATATGAGCGTGGAAGTAGTGTGCCAGTTTCCAAGAGGCCATCATTAATGCCAAAGCAAGTTTTTCCAGTAAGGTTTTGCTTACGTAGAAGATCAGCAGATATTGGGTGTCTTCTGCCCGGACGAGCACTGCGCTAACAGCATGTTGAGAAACAGCTCGGTAAAGGTAGAGTTCTTCGCTGGGCTTCGGTATGACCAAGAGTGGGGCGAAAGATAAATTTCGCTCGGCCAAGGCTTTGTCACATTCTTTGTCCCATGAAAATTTGGACTTCAAGGCTCGGAAGAAAGGGCTCCAACGATCTGATGACCAGCTTATAAATCGATTAAGTGCGGCTGCCATACTGACAAGATGTTGCACGTCCTTTGCCAGGTTCGGTTGCTTCAATTCCTATATGGCTTTGATTTGGGAGGGGTCCGCTTCGATGCCTCAGTTGGTGACCAAGAAGCCCAGGAATTTCCCTGATCCCACGCCGAAGGCACACTTGGATGCATTCAGTCGCAGCTTATGTTGTTTAAGAATGGCGAACATCTTTGACAAGTCGGCCAAATGGTCGGCCTCAAGTTGCTTTTGACCACCATATCTTTGATGTAAGCCTCCATCATGCGGCCGAGCAGTGGGGTGAACATCTTGGTCACCATTCTTTGAAAGGTCACCTTAGCGTTTTTCATGCCGAAAGGCATGACTTTGTAGCAGAACAATCCCCTCAGTGTTGTGAAAGAGGTAATCTCTCGGTCAGGTTCATGCATGGCAATCTAGTGATAATCACGGTATGCGTCCAAGAAACTGAGTCGACTATGTCCGGCTGTAAGGTCCACCAGCTGGTCAATTCTGGGCAAAGGAAAACTGTCTTTTGGGCAAGCTCGGTTGATCGTCTTGTAGTCAACGTAGACACGCCATTTCCTATTCTTCTTTGATACCACGACCGTGTTAGATATCCACCGAGGGTAATGCACTTCCTGGATTGCCCTTGCGTTGAGTAAGTTGTTGACCTCTTCTGCCACTACCTCGGTGTGATGAAGGGCTGATCTCTGCGTTCTTTGAATGACAGGTCGGGCATCTAAAAAGACATTGAGTTGGTGGCAAATGAAGTTTGGATCGACGCCAGGCATGTCGTAAGGCGTCCATGGAAACACTTCAATATTCGCCACCAAGAACTCTACCATATCCAGCCGTTCTTGAGCGGTCAGGCTGGATCCCAATAGAAAGAACTTGTCAGGATTGTCTTCGCTGATCTGTACCTCCACCAAATCTTCAACGGCCTTTTCTTCGGCCCTAGTGCCCACATCATCCACGACACTTTGATCTTTCGGACCTTCGATCATTTGCACGAAGCCTTTGGCTGCTTGGCTCCCATTCACGGCCACGAAACACTGCTTGGCCATGACTTGATCCCCCCAAATCTCTTCAATCACACATGTAGCAGAGGGAAACCTCATAACTTGGTGGTAGGTTGACGCCACCACCTGCATGGTGTGGAGCCATACCCTGCCCAAGATCAGATTATATGTGGAGGGCACTTTCAACACCCAGAACTCCACTTGCTGGACCACTGATTCGGCTTTGACTGATAGGATTATCTTTTCCATGGGCCACTCCGGTCGCGAGTTGAATCCAACCAGTGGCAAAGTTGCTGGGGCCAAATCTGTATCTCTTAGTTTGAGCTGCTTAAAGGCGTCGTAGTACATGATTTTGACCGAGCTACCTTGGTCAATCAAAATGTGTTTAACGTCAAAGTCCTTGACGCAAAGGGTGACCACCAGCGCATCATTCTGTGGCGTTTGAATTCGCTCTAGATTTCGGTTTGAGAAGCTGAGACCATTTTTCTCATCGGTTTTATCCTTTTTGACCACGGGCTAGACAGATAGGACTTCCTTCATATGTTTCACTTTTTTTATCATCCCTCGGAGCTCGCATACCCGCGTTGGCTTGATGATACCATGGATCACATTGACCACACCTTGGGGGGTGCTTCTAGGGTAACCAAACCATTTGGCTAAGCCAGAGCATGACGCGCGGCCTTGTTGCCTCCGTCGATGTAACGGTCCAAGTGACCAGCGGTGACCAACTCCTCCAAGTGTTGTTTTAAAGGAAAATAGTCCTCTATGCGGTGCCCTCCCTCGCCATGAAAGGTGCAGCGATACCGCGGATTGAAGCCCTTCTGTGCATCGCCTAACTTAGCCGGAAATCGGACGTCCACCTCATCACGGATTTCGCTAAGGATGCGGTAAATTGGGATCTTGAAGATCGTGGTGATGCATGTTCAGGCGTTCAACTTTCTATTTGCATTTGTCGCGGTGTCACGTGGGTAATCAGCTTGGTCAGTGCGGCGACCTTTACCTCAGTTGCTGCGATCTGCACCACGGTCTAACTCTCTTACGCGGTCACTTGGACGGTTTGCCTCCTGTCCGACCGCGTGAACTTTTCCAGCCACCCTTTTGTCCGTTGCCACTAGATTCTCCTTCACGGTGGCTGCGGTTGCATTATTCTCTACGCGAATGTGCTCGTTGATGCGCTACATCAATAGCTCTATGGTAGTTGGTTGGTTCATGGTGAGCGAGTCCCTCAGTCTATGTCCGACTGGGAGAGCACGCTTGTATTGGGTGATTGCCAGGTTGGTTGGGCAATCAAGGATCTCGTTGAAGGTTTCCCAATATTTGGCGTTGTATTCTTTGAGAGAGTCATCCGGTTCCATCTTGACGCTCAAAAGGTGGTCTACTTCCTTTGGCGTTTTGGTGTTGGTTTTTAATCGGGTCATGAAAGCTTTTGCCAACTACTGCCACCTTTCGATACTTTCCTTTAGCAGCCTCTCGAACCATTTCAGGCCCAACTCGCCCAAACTTGATGGGAAAAGAAGGCACATGAGAGCGTCATTATGGCTGTATCCAGCCATAACCTGCCAGAAGTGGCTTACGTGCATGTATGGATCGGTTTTACGGTCATAGAGCGTAAACTTGGGCTGGTGGAAGCCCGCAGGGAGTGGTGTGGTCTCTATCTCAAGGGAAAAGGGAGTGGCACTCAGCCTCGCCAAGTCCCTGTCCAAAGGGGCAAGTGCAGCTAGTTGTGGTGGCGGCATAACAACTTCTTCACTAGCGCGACCCCCATGTGATAATCGTTGTAGCGCCGGCACTCTTTGTGCCTCCTGTCAGCGCGTTTGTTCGTCTAGGACATCCCTCAGGTCCTCCGAACGGGTGGAGTAGGAATACCTCGACATCGTCGATAAACGTGAGGAACGGTAACTGCTATCCTGTGCGCAAGACTTCTCTGCTGGTGGATTGGAGTCTCTAACCCCATAGCTTCTGGTGATGGAGAGTGAAGGCGTCCACTGCTGGTTCTGGCTGCCTGAGTGACGGGATTGGGTGCACTCACTGTGGTCACCCACTCCAACAACACCCTTCCCTTTGACCTGCCAATTCAGCGCCTCCATCTCCGCCGCCATCCTTCGAATGATGGCATCTTGATCTCTCAGCTTATGCTCCAAGCGCTGAGCGTGCGATTCTCTTCATCGCCGGTGCCCATCGTGGCTTCGTGAGTGATCAGTGCTCCTTGTGCACTTGTCTCGTGTGTCTCTGAAGGGTCTCCTAGGAGAGGTTTCCAAACCAGCCATGGCAGGGACAACATGAGGACCATCTCTTCTCTAGACGGACTCTAGAGTGATACCATCGATGGCGGACAATTGTACGTCATCATTGTTCGCCATGAAAGATGATTGGAAGAGCTTGGAGGACAAGGTTTTGTCTGCCAGAGGGAGTCTTCCCACAGCGGCGCCACTTGTATGGGGAGCAAATATACGTCGCTGTCTGTACTCCTCGTGTCTAAGCTGCGCTTCACTCCGATCGACCTAAGAACGCAATGACGGTGAGCTACCCGGCGATGTGTTGCCAAAAATCCCTCCAACAGTCAAGTTAGCACACTTAGAGAGAGAGAAAAGAGAGGAGACAAAGTGGTAGGTAAGGATGTTTTCGACCTTAGTTTGGGGGCGCAACTCCATTTATATAACTTCTGCGCGCGCTTCTACGCCCATTCACCTTTGGACGTGTGGACCTGCTCTCCTCTCTCATTTCCCCACGTGTTAGTGCAAATATAGCTAAACACTACCTAACAAAACCGCCAACCGGCATCGATGCGCACGGACAGTGTAACGCCCTTCCTGCAGACTCGTGGCGCCGTACAACACCCATGACCAAGATACGCTCAACACGGAGCCATGCCATCACATACCAACCGATCTACCTGTTCGATCTCTTTGACAATTCCGCATCATGGTTTAGTCAAACTCCTTGGCTATGACCGAGCATAATCTTAGTTCACCACGTTGGAAGGACTAATTTAGCCCAACTCTAAATAGTGCATATCTCCCCGGACCGGCAATCCATAATTGTTCTCGCCCAACCGGAATAAGACCTCAGTTTAATATGCACTCAAGGACGGACCGAGCAGGAGCTCTTGACCCTGACACAACCAGCTCGGCCCAACGTTTCGGTTGCAAACCTCCCTCTCACACTTTATCTCAAAATTTACATCAAAATATGACTTATTAGGCTAAAACAAAATGCAGATTGTGAACAATTAAGAAGATGAATTAGGATTTTGCATAAATTGAAATCACGAAACTCTATTTTTCACGGTAACACAGTCTTTTGTCTTTCATCTTTCTTTCTCTTTGATTTCTTTGTCGCATTTTTTTAATTTCAAAAGCTCTACTTTCTTGCCATTTTGTCCCAATTTTTATCATACGAATATATATATATATATATATATATATTGTATTATATAACTCTCATGTACTTATCACATAGGACAAAGTGTACTGGTAAGAAATGTGGATAATTTTCCTCTCTTACCCTCATTTCGTAATCAATTTTTGTCACATAATTAGATTTTGTTAAAGATTTAAAAATGAAATTATAGAAAAGAGACATTGACATTTGTGTAAGGACCAAAGTGAGATTTGAGTAAAAGGGCAGAGGGGTTGATTGTCCATATGTAGGGACCAAAGTGGAATTTGACTAGAAGTGTAGGGAGTTGACTATCATGATTTCATGTGTAGGGGCCAAAGTGATATTTGGTCCAAAGTGTAATTTACCCTATCCATAAATTGAAAATAAACGTCAACTGCAAAAATTAGGTACTTATTTTCAAATTGAGGATTATAAATATCAAATTGAGTACACCAAAAAAATATAATAGGAATTTCTTTATTCTAAAATTGAGGTTGAACTATGAAAATAGGGTATCTAATTTCAAATTTATGTCTTCAATTTTTAATCAAGTGTACAAAAATGAAAAAAAAAATTAAAATTTATTTATTTCAAGAGTTACAAAAAAAAAAAAAAAACAAAAAAAACAAAAAAAAAAATAAAAAGCCATTATTACAAAACCATGAAATTTATATATTTTAAAACCAAACAATAATTGATGACTAAAACTACCATCACCACCAATCTCTACCATCAGAACACAAGATTTTAAGCACCACCAACACCACCAATTACCCTAATAAGCATCACCATCATTACAATAAAAGAAAAACATCCTTTGAAATAACTACAATTTATGCACAGTAATTAGAATTACTTTGTTTAAAGGCCATTTTATTAATATTATATTTGTCATATTCAATAAAAGGAGAAAAAAAAAAGAAATTATGGTGTTAAATGGAAAGGCACTTGCAATGCCAAGGTACCACTACCAACATCATCACAGAAAATAATTTTTCTCTCTTCTTTGAAAAAATGTACTAGCATATGTATAGATGATGTTGTGAATAGGAGAATGGTAGTGGTATACCACCAAAGGAGAATGGTTAGGTTCTGGAAAAGGCCCTTACATTACCTTCAAGGAACAGGGCTCGCCTTTGATCATTGCTCATTGCTCTGTCCAACATTTCCATGGTGTTAGCTAGTGCTTCTCTGTTATTTGTCCAAGTAAAACAGGGGCTACACTTCCAAGATCAATGAGGTTGCAGTTGTTAATCCTTTTAGTGAATTTCTGGGTTCTGTTCTAGTTCTGGGTCAGAGAGAAGCTCTTTCTCTCGCTTTGGTTAGCATAATCGTTGAAGTCTCCAGCTATAAGACAAGGTTTATTCATTCTCCTCGCAGTATCTTCAAGATCCTCCCAAAGTGTCTCTCTGACTGATGGGTTAGGGCTAGCATAAACTGCATTTAACACCCATTCCTCATAATCCTCTTTGTGAACTGTAGCTTGGATGTATTGGTTTGATACCGCCAAAGTACACTCAAGGTGTGCATCCATTCAACCCTCATAATAGGCCTTTTAGATTTGAAGCTGCTTGGCTTTGCCACCCTAATTTTTCTGAAGTTGTTCTCAAACCCTGGTCTAATATGGATTTTAAACTTCTTGAGGCCATTGAAAATTTCACTCATAATGTTAAAACATGGAATAAAGAAGTTTTTGGAAACATTTTTAAAAGGAAAAGAGTTCTTCTGGCCCGTATTAAAGGAATTCAAAGAGCCCAATCTCAGACCTTTTTACATAATCTACATATTCTTGAGAAGAACCTTATTAAACAGTTTAACATGACTCTTTTTCAAGAAGAGATTTTGTGGTACCAAAAATCTAGAAACAAGTGGCTCAATATGGGAGATAGAAATACCAAATTTTTTCACATTTCTACCTTAACCAAGAGAAGAAAATTAAAAATCCAAGCGTTAAAAGATGATAGGTAATTGGATTTCAAATACTAATGACCTTAAAGCCGACATAAGGGACCACTTTAGTAAACTTTTCCAGCATTAGGACACCCACCTATTAAACAGCTGGACTAACATTGCTAGAATCAAAATCATAGCTGAAGATAATGATTGGCTCTTGGCCCCTGTGTCTAATTCTAAAATCTAGAATGCCATTAGGAACATAAAAGCTTTTAAAGCCCCTAGGAAAGATGGTCTCCAAGCTATCTTCTATCACAACCATTGGTACACTATTGGAACCTCTGTCTGCCATTTCATCAAAGATTGATTTCTTAGTAAAATTGTGCCCAAAGAGATAAATGAAACCCAAATTGTTCTCATACCAAAATTGGATAATCCTAAGTCCATAAAACACTTTAGATCCATCATCCTCTGTAATGTCACTTATAAGACCATCACTAAAATCATTGTCAACAGACTTAGACCTTTTCTCCTTGACCTCATCAGTCCTAATCAAAGTAGCGTCATCCCGAGTGGAACCACCACTGATAACATTGTCATAACCCAAGAGATCCTTTATACACTTAGATGTAAAAAAGGAAAATTTGGTGGCATGGTTATCAAAATTGACCTTGAGAAAGCTTATGATCACATATCTTGGGATTTCATCCATCATTCCTTTAAAGAATTAAATCTAAATTCTATCACCCTCATCATGAACTGCATGTCTAATGTCAACTCTGAAATAATTTGGAATGGTGAGACCTTACCTAGCATCAGAATGGGGAGAGGCCTCAAACAAGAGGATCCTCTATCCCCTTATTTGTTTGTTCTTTGCATGGAGAACCTTTCCAATATGATTAGATTAAAAATTGAAAGTGAAGAATGGAAGGGCCTCAAGGCCTCCAGTAACAGTCCTCTCATTTCTCACTTGTTTTTTTGCTGATGACTTGATTTTATTTGCTAAAGCTGATAGAAGGAACTGTAATTGTATTATGGATATGTAATCTAAATTTTGTGACATGTCTAGACAAAAAATCAACTTTCAAAAATCCACAATGTTCATTTCCTCTAACATCTCTAGAAGGCAAGCCCTTTCCCTTAGTTACCAGTGTGGTATCTCTCTCACCAATGACCTAGGTAAATACCTGGGCACTCCTCTTCTCTATAGCAGAATTAGCAAAAATCAATTGAAAGACATCATTGAAACAATGTCCAAAAGGCTCTCTGAATGGAAAGCCAAAAATCTATCCTTAGCAGGAAAAACTACTTTGATCAAGGTTGTCACCTCTGCTATGCCTAATCATCTCATGCAAACAATGAAGCTTCCAAGAAAGGTTTGTGACCAAATAGACAGGTTAAACAAAAAACTTCCTATGGGCCAGTACTGATACCAGGAGGAAAGTCCATCTAGTAAGTTGGCAGCAGGTGCGCAAAAGTAAAGAAATGAGGGTCTAGGCATCAGAAAAGAAAGAGATCAGAATTCTTCCCTTATCTCAAAGTTGGGGTGGAGACTTGCCACTAACTCAAATAAGCTTTGGTGCAGAATTCTCGAAACCAAGTACCTCAAAAACCATTCTATCTCCAACTGGCCCATCAAGAAAAGAGCTTCCCATACCTGGAAGAGCATTATCAAAAATAGGGATGTGCTGGATAAGAACATAAACTGGAATGTTGGTACAGGAGAACATATATCCTTATTGACTGATTGGTGGTGTGGGAACCAACCTCTGTGCTTAACAAACCAAGGAGGGCACATTGAGACTACAACCAAAGTTAGTTCTATTATTGATGAAGAAAGGAACTAGGACTTGACTTCAATTCAAGACCTCATCTTTTAATAGGACAAAGAGGCCATTCTTAGCATCTGTAGACCTATGTATGTGACCTACAGTGACACCCCTCAATGGAAAGGCTCTTTCAGTGGAAATTACTCAACAACAGCAGCCCATCAAGCTATATCAAATCAAGAAAGTAAGGGCATTGATTGGCAGTGACTTTAGAAGATCAAGGCCCCTCACAAACTCAAAAGTTTCCTCTGGCTTGTCATGAATGAAAGACTTCTTACTAATCATATGAGGCTTATCAGAAACCTCTTTGATTCTAAGATATGTCCCAGGTGCCAAACAACCAGAGAGGATATACATCATCTTCTTAGAGACTGCCCCAAAGCCAAGGCTATATGGTTGAACCTCAAGAGCACTGACTGGTGTAGCAAAGCAGTAATGTCCCTCTACCAGATTGGATCAAAACAAATCTAAGATGTAAGGACCAAGTCAATAATATTCTATGGCCAACTATTTTCTTGACAGCTCTATGGATCATTTGGAATGAGAGAATAAGAAAGTTTTTGAGAATCTAACCCAACCTTTCCACATTAGTGCCAAACTCATTCTAAACCAAGCCATGGAAACTCAGGAATCCTTTCAGGCCATCTATGGAAACTCAGGAAGCCTTTCAGGCCATCTTGCACCCAAATTATAGGGACCCTAAACTAATGATGTGGTCTTGTCCCATTGCTGGTAAGCTCAAGTTGAACACTAATGGAAGCTCCAAATGAGACCCTGGGAAAGCAAGATATGGAGGACTACTCAGGAATGAAGTAGGTACATGGGTGTAGGGATTCTATGGCTACTTAGGCAACTGCACAAGTCTAAAGGCTAAGCTTCGGGGCATCTACAAAGGCTTAACTATTATCATGCAGAAAGGAATGACTAACATTCAAATTGAGACAGACTCCCAGAAGGCTATGGAGTCTTTGGAGATGGAGGTCAAGAAAATTCACCATACAAAGCACTTATTGAAGATACCAACTTCTTCCTAAGAAGATGCCAGTGTTCAATTGAAGCCATACCCAGAGAAGCTAATCAAAGTGCAGATGCTATGGCCAACATATGAGTTAACCAACAGGAACACCTCATCTTTCTAGAAGATCCACCTAGCTTCATATCTTCTTTGTTAATAGCTGACATGATGAATGTTGGCTCTAGAAGGGATTAAATTATCCCATGTGAAAAATCTAGAAATCCCCTAGATGTTGATTTGTGATTATGTATCAATTTTAAGCAGAATATAACAATCCCAATCAAACAATCAAACAATCAAGACAAAGAGACACAGCGATTTAACGTGGAAAAAACCACAATTGGACACCTCCAACTGTGATCAAAAAACCACGGGCAACAGCCACAAGACAATCCACTAAGAAGAATTAAAGGAATTACACAGGTATACTCTCAATTACCTAGCGAATCCACAACGCCTAATTGAACCAACCTCTATGTGCCTCTTCCAACCCCATCTTCACCACGAAATTGTCTTTCTGATGAGCCACTCCGGATTCCACCAAAGCTTCAGGCTCGAATTCTTCAGAATCCACAACTGAAGAATAACTCTCTCTTTTGTGTATAACAAACAAACCTTTGATGTACTCTCTTTAGATCATGAGTTGAATACTCAATAAAAACATCAAAGAAAACTCCCAAAGTATCCCCAGATATAAACCCTAGAAACCAAAAAGAAGATCTGGAGAAGTCATCCCAAAATCTGACCCAACACGGGAATTTATAGAATCTGTCCCGCGATCTCCGCTCGAGCTCAACACAGCCCGCTCGAGCGGACTGACCAAAAACTGCGTGCGAATAAACTGAGATGCGCTCGAGCGTAGGAGCATCCGCTCGAGCGTAAAATCACACATTCCAGTATTTTTACAGGCGACTGCAGAGATGCTGAGAGCTTCCAATCCCCGCTCGAGCGTCCCTTTCCCCGCTCGAGCGGGAAGGCCAAAAATGGAAAAACTGGAAAAAAAAATAACATGATCGGACAGGCAACTTTGAATGCCCCGGACCCGCCGTGGCGCTGCCCCGGACCCGCCAAGGGGCGCTGCCCCCTGGACCCCCGCGAGCTGACCGGGCAGCTCGATCCCCGTCATAATCAGCGAAGTGGCAATCTTGAAAGCTTTATCATCACAAACTTCTCTGAAATGCTTGATTCGGGTTAGATTCGCATCTAACAACTCGTAGCCTCACTGAAAAAAAAATGCGAATAAAATTACAACTTTAAGGAGTTTTGTCAAACGGGATTGCCAAGAAATAAAACCTAACAATCTCCCCCTTTGGCAATGCCGTGACAAAACACACCTAACAAATAAAATCCTAAACACCCCAACCCATTACAGCCAACAAAATCCAACTTCTTTTTTCAAGGTCTTGATCTGCAAAATAGTTATTAGTGCCACAATCTCCAAAACAACTATTAGTCCCACAATAGTATATGAAAAAGCAATAGACATATGACACGATTATCTTGAAACATGAGATGGAAAACAAGAATAGATGAAAACTAAGACTCATGAACAACAACTCTCAAACAACAAAAGCAAGATCATAAACCACACAAGCAATGATATGACGATGTAAATACCATGAACATACAAGACGGGCAAATAGGGCATAGCAACATGCAAAACAAATAGCCAATCTCCCTTACCACAACATATCAAAATGAACCAAACTCCCCCTCACTAAAAGCAACCACAAACACTGAAAACAGTGAACAAGAAGAAAACGACAAAAAATAATATGGTGGAGCAAGCAAGGAATTTCATATTAGTACCTTAAAACACATAAGATTATCCAAGAAGCACCATTACAAAAAAACACAATGTGCACAGTCTGTAGAAGATTTCTCATGAAAGAAAGTGATGTATTATGTGAAAAGCATAGATCCCATGATAAAAGGTGTGCGTGTGACACTTGGAGTTCGACAAATACTAGATTCAATCCTAGTAGTGATATGAAAGCCGGACCTCTGACAAGAGAATCTTAAGTATGACAAAGGAAAGTCAAACCACTAGGAATCAAGGGGTATTTGGTGAGTAAAGGCGGAGGCTCCCCCTCAATCAATGAATCTTTTTTTTTTTTTTTTCACACACTTTTTCTTTTCTTTCTGTTGCACATTTTTTTTCTTTTCTTTCTTGTGCATATTTTTTTTCTTTTTCTTTTGCACAATCATTGGTGGCTGACACGCTCAAGAGTATGGAAACCGAACCAGAGAAGCATGGATATAATAAGGATGGCCTGGTTGGTGACTCTGAGGTAGCCTTTTCCTCATGGCTAGATTGCAAAGAATTAAGGGGAAAGCCGTGGAGGTGCAAAAAGATGGTAGGTGGTTAAGAGACTCAACATCACCCATGATATGCTAGTATAGGTCAATTCCTTTAGAGATGCAAAAGATCAATGCCAGAAGTCCATAAAAAAAGTAATCACTAAGGTGGAAGACTCCAAAATTTGCTAATCCAAGAGTGTGTACAGAATGAGACATACTAATCAAAAAACACACACTCCAAAATGAGTAATGACCACAGAAAGCACACACATATTAACATGTAATGGATTTTCTCATCAATTCCAATATGTACCAAGGACCACTCAAAAATTTCAAGCTTGCAAAACCATACTAATAAAATCTTTTTGGAATTTTTCCTCTTTTTTTTTTTTCAATTTTTTTTTTTTTTAACCAAAGTAAGACAAAAAACAAACAAGCACACATTAAAAGACCCGGAAAAAAAAAACACACAAAAACCTATGACCAAACAAATTAACACAAGTCAACTTTTCTCACCCAAATCGTTTTGGTCTTAACAAAATCAGGTCTAGCGGTCTTGGTAAGTGTCGTGGTGTAGTGAACACCCGCATGAATCTTGGTATTCCGCCTAGACATGTGAATCGAATTTCTACCCTTTTGAGGCACTCTCCCATGCAACTTATAACAATAAGGGCGAATATGACCATGCACACCACAATGATGACAAATAAAAACAGGGTGTACCTTCTTTTCTTTTACCTTACCAACTCTAGGGAGTTTGAGAAGTCTTTCATCTTGTTGAATCTTTTGTCCTCCCTTTCCTTGAGTTCTTATATCATAAGATGAGGAAGCAATCTGTTTTTGCTCTTTCTTACCACCAAAGCCAATGCCACTCTTGTCACAACTCATTTGTTGAGACCCAATGATATCCTCCAAAGTCTTTGATCCTTTGTTCCAAAGACCAATGGTAGCCATAGCACACTTGAGCTCTTCCTCTTTCTTGATCATTAGTTCTTCCAAAGCAACTTGTGACATCTCAAGAGATTCAATCTTTTCTTCATACATGGCATGGGTTTGCAGCAGTTCATTCCTCTCTGTCTCACAAGTCAACAGTTTTGCACAAAGAATTTGTCGATCATCAGCTACCTTGATGGCATTAATCCTGGCCTCCGAAATCTCTTCCTTAAGTTTGACATTCTCACTTTCACATGCTTTGAGTTTCTTTGTGAGTTTGTCATTCAACTTGAATAAGTTAAGAGACTCCTTGTACAACTTTTCATAAGCTTCCTCAAGCTCTTCATGATCACTCTCCGAGGATTCATCATCAGTGATATTCTCAACTGACCTCTTTGGAGAATCTGTTTGTCCTTCAGCTTCAGAAGCCGCCATGAAAGCAAGACATTGTTTATGACCCTCTTCGCCTTGACCTTCATTGTCACTTTCATCTTCATCAGATTCAGATTCATCATCCCAAGTGATGGCAAGGGCTTTCTTCTTCTTCAAACAAGTGGGGCATTCTTGAGCAAAATGGCCAAATCCTTGGCATTCATAGCATTGGAGTCTTTCAGAGTTTCCTTGTATCATTCCTTTCTCCTTCTTGGCTATAGAATTAATTTTGAGTTTATCTTTGCCTTTAGATTTATGAGAATGAGTAGATTCCAAAAGATTAGGATTCTTTTTCAAAAAAGATTTTTTAAATTGTTTAACAAAAGCAGCCATAATCTTGGAATCTATATCACAATCCTCATCAGAATCCTCTCTAACTTTATGAGCACTACTAAAAGCAATATCTTTTTGTTTCTTTTTGAAATTCCTATGTGCTTCATAAGTTTGAAGGTTTCCAACCAACTGATCCAGCTTGAGGTTGTCAACATCTTGAGCCTCCTCAATAGCCGTAACTTTTGGTTGGAACCGATCGGGCAAGGATCTCAAAATTTTTCCCACAACTTTGGATTCTGGAATTTTTTCACCTAAATTGAAGCTGGAATTTACAATGTCACTCAACTTCGCATAAAATTCATCAAAGGTCTCACTATCTTTCATTGAAAGGTTTTCGAAACTAGATGTGAGCCTTTGAAGTTTTGAGCGTTTAACAGAAGGAGTGCCCTCATGAATAGTTTGTAAGATATCCCAAGCCTCTTTTGCGACTTCACAATTACAAATACGACTAAATTCTTCAGGTGTGACGGCGCAAAAGAGAGAATTGATAGCTTTACTATTCCAGCTACTATTTTGGTAATCAGTTGTGTCCCACTGATCAATTGGTTTGGGGATTGTAACTCCATCAACAGTAATTGTTGGTTCAGTCCACCCATTCATGACGGATTGCCAAACTTTTTCATCAATAGATTTTAAAAAAGATCTCATCCGAGCTTTCCAAAAAGGATAATTGGATCCGTCAAGTAGGGGTGGTCGAACCATAGAATTTCCTTCACGAATTGTATCCATTATCACAAATCAAACAAGATCTCGTTCTAAAAGAAAATATATTTTTTTAAAAAATAGAACGACCCGCTCTGATACCAATTGAAAAATCTAGAAATCCCCTAGATGTTGATTTATGATTATGTATCAATTTTAAGCAGAATATAACAATCCCAATCAAACAATCAAACAATCAAGACAAAGAGACACAGCGATTTAACGTGGAAAAAACCACAATTGGACACCTCCAACTGTGATCAAAAAACCACGAGCAACAGCCACAAGACAATCCACTAAGAAGAATTAAAGGAATTACACAGGTATACTCTCAATTACCTAGCGAATCCACAACGCCTAATTGAACCAACCTCTATGTGCCTCTTCCAACCCCATCTTCACCACGGAATTGTCTTTCTGATGAGCCACTCCGGATTCCACCAAAGCTTCAGACTCGAATTCTTCAGAATCCACAACTGAAGAATAACTCTCTCTTTTGTGTATAACAAACAAACCTTTGATGTACTCTCTTTAGATCATGAGTTGAATACTCAATAAAAACATCAAAGAAAACTCCCAAAGTATCCCCAGATATAAACCCTAGAAACCAAAAAGAAGATCTGGAGAAGTCATCCCAAAATCTGACCCAACACGGGAATTTATAGAATCTGTCCCGCGATCTCCGCTCGAGCTCAACACAGCCCGCTCGAGCGGACTGACCAAAAACTGCGTGCGAATAAACTGAGATGCGCTCGAGCGTAGGAGCATCCGCTCGAGCGTAAAATCACACATTCCAGTATTTTTACAGGCGACTGCAGAGATGCTGAGAGCTTCCAATCCCCGCTCGAGCGTCCCTTTCCCCGCTCGAGCGGGAAGGCCAAAAATGGAAAAACTGGAAAAAAAATAACATGATCGGACAGGCAACTTTGAATGCCCCGGACCCGCCGTGGCACTGCCCCGGACCCGCCAAGGGGCGCTGCCCCCTGGACCCCCGCGAGCTGACCGGGCAGCTCGATCCCCGTCATAATCAGCGAAGTGGCAATCTTGAAAGCTTTATCATCACAAACTTCTCTGAAATGCTTGATTCGGGTTGGATTCGCATCTAACAACTCGTAGCCTCACTGAAATAAAAATGCGAATAAAATTACAACTTTAAGGAGTTTTGTCAAACGGGATTGCCAAGAAATAAAACCTAACACCATGTTTATGTTTTGTTAAATTTATCTCTGTTAACTCTTTCTTATGAATAAATAAAAAATAATAATAATAAAAATAAAAATAAAAAGATGTTGTGAATGGCCAAACCATGATGGTTTGACTTCTTGGACTCTAAGTCGTGTGCCTAGAAAGCACCTAGAGAACCCATTCAACCATGGAGGGAAAATAAAACAAATTATGTTTTTCCATTTTCCAAGAAGTTCATTAACCACTTTGCCAATCCACAATATTGTTTGCTGTGTTTATTTCCACCGCCATATAAGCACAACTTTTTCATATTTTTTCTCTGAATTTGAAAAAAAAGAAAATAAAAGGTGGTGGTACTACTCTTTTGATGGGGTGTGCTTGTCTGTTGCTCCATTCAACTACCAAAAATAATCGTTGCCTTCTTATTTCATATTCTATTCTATTTTAATTAAACATAGTAAATGTAATCTTACTATAAATATATTATATCACATTTGATATCTCTAAATACTATATGACAAATGTTCAAGACTCTTAGAAAGCCTACAAAATTTGACTCAGATTAGTTGTTATTTTTTGATTTGTTATACATTCAATTATGTAAGACTCAATTTTATTACCATATCGTTATGAGTAAATTTAGGAGTTTAAATTATAAATTTCTAACATTATTCATATTACATGTCATCCTCAATGTCTTATATCTAACCCGATCAAAAGGAAACTAAGAGTATAAATTGATGCTATAAAATAAGTTTTCACTACTTGCGGATGGGAAGAAACTTGTGGTTAGGTCGACCAACTCTATCCAACGAGTTATTTAAAAAAATGACCAATCAAATTCTTGATTGCTTGTGATTAGATCTGTCGAGTCTATCCATCGAGTTATTTAAAAAGGTGACCAATCAAATTTTTGATTGCTTGTGATTAAATCTGCCGACTCTATTTATTTAAAAAAAGTGATCAATCAAATTTTTGATTGCTTGTGATAGGTCCGTCAACTTTATCCATCGAGCTATTTAAACAGGTGACCAATCAAATTTTTAATTGCTTGTGGTTAGGTCTGACTTATTTAAAAAAGGGACCAATCCAATAGTCTGGAAAAATAATCAATTTCAAAGCCAATCTTCTTGGCAGTTTTGTGGTCTGTATGGAAAGGTAGGAATGACTTTAGGGGAAAAAAAATGCTCATTGATCTAATTAATGCTCTGCTTTTGAAGGTTCTGATTCCTTGGCCTTTTTCCCGAAGCTCTTTAACCCTCTTTTTGATGGCATGTTGCTACTGTTCTTTTATGTCTAATATTGATGTACTCATAGAATTTTCGTCAATATATTTCTATTTTCTGAAGAAAAAATAAAAAAGAAGCAATAATGAAAAATATATCAGTTATGAGTGCTAATAAATGACACACGTCAAGATTTGAAAGAGCACTCATTTACCTAAATCCAGATTATGTATAGACAAACACATATGTAGAGGAAAAAATCTACAAATTTACTTGAGAATATTGACAATCAGTCATGATGACATTGGAGCAATTCCACAAGTACAGTTTCTGTATTCACACATAATTTATTACATGGCTCATAGTAAAGGCAGACCAGTTGTATGGTACAGGACAGAAGGCTATGCTAGGACCCCCGACCCAGCCAATGAGAAAACACACTACGGCCATGTTTGTTTGGGTGGACATGAGCTTGGGATTGGATTAATAGTCCAATAAAATTATTAATCCGATGTTTGGTTAAACAATTAAAGTATAGACTAATTATTTTAAACTTGACTATTAGTTAAGATAGGATACATAATCTAACGAATTCGTAGTCCTAGGACTATTAGTCATGGGAATGCTAATCCAGTCCGCCCAAACAAACATGACTTACATGTATAAAATAAATTAGGCCAATGGGAAGACAGTACTTACATGAATTGAGCAATACCACTACAGCCTACATGACAAACTGTAGGAGCTATCAGGTTATTCGCGTTTGGACAATAGATAAAACATAATCATAACAATTAAATAGTTTCCTATAATACATATAAGGACACCTGTAACCTTGCTTTCTGCATAAATTGGACCGCCATCTATTTCTTCAACTTCTTTATCAAGAAAAGCATATCTAGCAAATCACCTGAAATCAAATTTTGGAATTTTGATATTAAAGACTAGTTAAAAGTAACTACGTTAAATGTCCTAATGTCAAACTGGTGCAAACCGTTTCTAAGCTAAGCAAGATACAAATATTTATTACAAAGTTAACAATGGAAAACATATATGTAACATGATGTCTCAATAGCCATTACGTAAAGACTTGAATGATCATACCAAAACCATTCCTTTGACAAATTATAAATAAATAAATAAAAAGAGTTACAAAAAACAAATGTGACAACAATTACAACTAAATATTAGGGTCAAGACATATATAATTACAACAATGAATGCAAATGCCAAGTCAATAAAGACCCAAAGCCAAGGCAATATACACATACGACCTGAAAGATAATATTGATTTAGTAAGTTGTTGGTGAGACGGAGAGGTTGCACGGTAGGGGAGGGGATGACAAAGAATGTGGTGGCTATGCAATGGAAAAAGCAAATTTGAAAAAAATAAATATTGATTTTAGAGAAAAATTCATATAAATATTAAAAAATAGACAAAAAAAAGAGAGGCAAATTTGTTAATTCTTAGCCCTAGATGAAAGTTGTTTCACAAAAATGGACAAATGTGTTGTTTGATGAAAAGGGTGTTCCAGTTAGATTTGCTAAGCCTTGCAAGCTTAATATACTTGTAAACAGACATTTTGTGTTGATAAATTTTTGCATAGGCCAAGACATAAAAGGATATCATGGTATAGACTAAAATCCATTATCTATGAACTCGAATGGAACTTGGGAAAGACAAAATGACTCGTAATTGAATGCATGCTTATGTTTAGTTGGGTTTAGTGGCAATTTATATTTGCAATCTTTGCTACCATATTGATTTGGTATAGATTTATTCACTACAAGAAATCGCACCTTTGGCGACCATTTTTGGCGACTAAACAATTTTTAGTCGCAGAAAGTACATTTTTTGGCGACTAAAATTTAATTTTGTTGGCGTTGGTTCAAGATATTGCTACTAAAATATTTTAGTCAATAAATATTACTTATTGACGACTAAATTTAAATTTAGTTGGTAAAAACTCCACTTTTAGCGACTAAAAAGGAGATTGGTTTCAATTAGTCCACATTTTAGGTCTAAAAAAAAATCAAATTAATCAGCAATATTAGTTTTTCCCGACTAAAATTAAAATTAGTTGCCAAATAGGACTTTTGGCGACTAATATTTTCGTCGATGTTCAGTCACCGTTTGGCTACAAAACAATTTAGTTGGTATATATATTCTTTTGCCGACAAATAAAGAAATTAGTCGCTAAAGGTTCAATTTTCAACCCGCCAATTCCTTTATTTCTGCACGTGCCCCTCTCTCTATTATACAACACAACTTCACACTTTGTAACACACACACACC
This sequence comes from Camellia sinensis, assembly GCF_055761805.1. NCBI lineage: Eukaryota > Viridiplantae > Streptophyta > Magnoliopsida > Ericales > Theaceae > Camellia > Camellia sinensis. The sequence continues at coordinate 21,597,828 of NC_138970.1, read as the reverse complement.
GTCCTTCACCAAACCTCACAAAAAGCATCCCCCTCACCGTAGCTTACCGTACGATTAACATTATGACCGCCACCCCCCTCCTCGCGCACAAATCACCACCATCACAAATCACCACCGTCATAGCCGCACATCGCAGGTTTTCTCTCTCTCTCTCTCCTCTCTCTCTCGCACTCTCGCTTTCGCTCACAGTCTATCCATGCGTCTCTCTGTATCACTTGAGCTCTCAAACACAGTCTCTCTTTGTCTCTCTCTCCCTCTGTCTCTCTCTCTTCTTTACTCTGCTTCCCCCTCTTCTGACATTGTTGGTTTAGGGTTTATTCAAATTTGAATGTATGTGCCTCTAATTTATTAAAAATTTCAAAGATAATGTTTAATATGTGTGTGTATATAATGCTTTGTACACGTATTGCAAGCGTCTCTCTCTCTCTTTCTCTCTCGAGCTCTCTCACATGCATAGTCTCTCTCTGTTATATGCCTCTGTCTCTCTCTGTCTTTCTCTCTCTCTCTCTCTCTCTCTCTCTCCCCCCCTTCCTTGCTCTGTTTCCCCATTTTTCTCATATTGTTGTTTTAGGGTTTCTTCAAAATTTAATGTTTGTGGCTGTAATTTATGATAAATTTCAAAGATAATGTGTAATATATGCAGGTGAATGTGTGTGTATATATAATGCTGTGTGGATATATGCAGATGTTTAATATATGCAGTTGTTTAATAAATAATGTATGTGGCCCTAATTTAATGTGTGTATATATAATGCTCTGTCTACATATGCAGGTGATTCAATCACTACAATTATTGTTACTCAACAGTAGCTGGATCATTCAACCTACACTACATAAGGTACCGAGATTGTATCCTGAAATTTTTTATAAAGTGGGTATTATTGAGTTTTAATAATATTTATAAAGGGGGAGGGGGGAACCCTTCAGGCAAAGGTTTTCTGTTTTCCTCATCAAATGGTTTGAACAAAAGCCCGTCATAAGAGCTACTTCTGTTTTGGCTCAATCATCATACGAGCTTCAAACTTCCACTATTGTATAAAATCATAGTGAGCTACAACATGAAGCCCAGTATGTCCCACTATTGCATCATGTCCATCTCTAATTGTGCTTGAACAGGGAAGGTGGTACAAGGAGATGAATTTAAAGACATATTGTCACCTGTCACCCTACAGATTTCCCTTATGCCTCAACTTTAGAATATTATTATTCGATGAATTTCTAAATCAACACCTTGAAACTAATTGTGGTTTAACATTGTGCGAAATCAAACCCTTTTTGTGCTTCACTAGGGAAGCTAGTTTGATGAAATATGCTTAGAAACCTACTCTGGTCCTGTCCTAGTTCATAGAGATATCTTTTTTTACCTCTTGAATATAGAATCTCACTACTGAACACCAGTGATAAAAGAAACACTAGAAACATAAATTATAAAATCAAAAACAACAAAAGGAGCACCATCCATTTAAGCGTACATGTACATTCCCAAAACTTAAGTTTTCCAAATGACAACCTAAGTATTCAAGAATTACTTTCCAATGTAGAAAGTTTAGAAATAGGAAGTTGATTGGTGATATACAGGAAGTAAAAATTAAATATAATTATAAAAAATAAAATATAAAAAAAGAAGAGAATTCCCATAAGAAAGTGATGGATGATAAAATTGATATGCCGTCCTAAACAAATCTGAGATGCATGAAATATTATGGAAAGTAGCTAAAATATTCGATGTAAACCACATACAAGTAAACTAAGCAAATGGCCACAAGCTTAGCTTCCTCAAGAATAACCGACAATTATTGTAATCGCCAAATATACTTCTCATTCTAAGCTCCCATGTTCACTAGATTACCGTAGCTTGTCTCTTATCAATTCGTGTACCTAATTTTCACATTTATGCCACAAAGAAAAATTGTGCTGGCCCAACATGAAATGTATTCCGAAAATATTTTCCATCCCTCTTGTCATTTTCTTGATTGTTTGTATTGGGGCAAGTATAATATACATAGTTTATCCTCTGGTGGTTTCTAGTTTGGGAAATTATTTCCTTTATTTGTGAAATTATCTGAAAGAAACAATTTAGGTTCGATTTATGTTGCTATACTAATTTGTAACGCAGTTGTGCCAAGTTACTGCAAGGTATGTTTTCAAAGCATTCAGGCATGAAACAATTTGAATCACATCGCTATGAGTAGTGTAAAATTTAGATTTAGATGTGTTCAAAGTTTTTGATTCTGCTTTTACTAATGGATTGTTGAGTTGGTGAGGCACATTCTATTTGCTTTGGATTCTCATAAATGTAATGGATATAATTTTTTTTTATTAAATTTTTTATGCTTGACCCAATTTTGTTTCCATCATTATTTATACTTCTTGAATATTTCCAACCATAATTTTCCATCTATGTTTATGTTGGTTAGTGGTTTGGTATGGTTGGAAGAATTGGGCATTTGATTGATTATTATTGTGGTAAAATATGATTGTTAAATATGACAACAATGAAAACATGATAAACACATAGCAACATTTACGTGGTTTGGTTATAAATCTCTATCTATCAAGTTTCATTATGAATTAGAGATTACAATGAGTTGGTTCTTTCTCTCACCAACTATCTCACTAAATCTTACAATATTATAATAATCTTAGAATCTCAAAATAATCTTCTATATATACAAGGATTTAAAAGTAATAAACCAAGTCAACAATGACCTTTTTAGTAATGAGTATATGTTTGGTTATTTATGTTGAAGACATCATAAATAAATGGAGATATTTGGTCTCCACATTGCCCATGTCTTGTATCATTCTTTTCATAAATTTTGCCAAATATAGTGCAAAAGTCTCATCTAACACTTGAAAGACAATACAAGGAGATTGATGCTCCATTACTAAAACAAAAATGATATTAAAGGCAAAATTCATGAAATAATGTTATTTTTATAATTATAAACTAAATTGATAGACATTTTAATTTTTATTAAATAATATAAATAAGATACATCATTATGTGTGTGTATAAATTTTGTTTGCATTTTCTTTATAATCCTACTTCACCCAAATTGTCATATTTTATGGCCATCCTCAAAAGTCCTAGTCGGTCTTTCATTAGCTTGAGTTATGACATAAATTTTTAGCTTATCACAATATGGATTCTTTGGTGATCCTTTTTCTTATCCTTGTTGGGTGTGCCTTGAGAATAATTTAGAACATTCTTTTGGCATGACAACTCTTGCATAGAAGTGAATTTGCTATTACCTAAAACTCCCATTTCACAAGATTTGAGGATTTCAAAGACAATAGATATAGAAGAGGTGGAGGACCTTGTGCCCTTTCTTTGTTTATCACAATGTTTATATTTGTTGAGGACTTGCACATCAGCTTTCCTCTTTTTCTTCTTCACCACTTTCTACATTGTTGGCTTTTGTGTTTGAGTCTTCTTCACTCTCCACTATTGCGAGTATAAGAGGAATGATAAAATGTCTTTTGCTTATGAGACCAAACCCTTGCAAACATCACACTTTTGTAAGTTTGCTTCTGTAACAAAAGTAAGTTTGCTTCTAGTAAACCATATTTGCTCCTAAGAAACATTGTACAACTTCACCCACAGTGGAACAAACATTTAAACTTCGGTTGTTTACTATAATTCATAACCTTTGATGATAGCTTGGTTGTTTCTTCTACTTACGATGGTTGTGTTTGGTGAATTTTCTCATTCTTTTTTACCTCTCCTTGTTTATGTTATACTTGTATAGTCCAAATAGTTAGTTGTTTCACCCTAACTTTTGAATACAATTCTTAAACCATGTGTTTCCAAATTTTAATCTATGTTTCAAATAAGTGAAAACTAAAACTTTTGTTGGAAAAGATGTACAAGAGTTGGATGATGATAAAAGATACGCAATTCCATTGTTGAGTATTTTTGTTTATTTGTTGTCCATTCCTACGTTAATCTTTGCTTGACTTGTAGGGTTCAAAAGATGGACAATAGTTGGATGATAATAAAAGATAGGTTGAAAAGTAAAGAGTACCAACAAGGTGTTAAGTCATTTATTGACTTTGCTACAAAGGATTTAGGCCCACACGATGACATTCATTGTCCGTGTGTCGATTGCTTGAATGGCACAAAACATAGTTGACAAGTTGTATGGCTGCACTTGATTCAAAGAGGAATCACGTGTTCTTATAGAACTTGGGTGCACCATGGGGAACATGTTCCATTGTGTCATGATTAACCTAGTGTGTCAAACGATGATGGTGAAAGATATGGAGTTGCAATTTTTGACATTGACAATAATTTGGGCGAGTTACCTACTATGTTAGAAAAGATTTACATGAGTGGCCTCATGGATGATTATATCGACGAAGAACCTAATAGCTCGAAGAGAGAAAATTTAGTGAAGTTCATTAGGTTGCTTGATGATGCTCGACGGAAAGTGTACTTGGAGTGTGAAAAGTTTTTCATGTTGTCCTTCGTTATTAAGATGCTTCATATTAAGGTGTACAATAAATGGAGTAACAAATCTTTCGATATGGTTATGCAAGTTTTCAAAGACATTCTCCCAAAGTGTGATGAAACTATTCCATGGACCCTTTATGAAGCGAAAAAGTTCTTACGTGAATTGGGTTTGGGATACGAGGCCATTCATGCATGCAAGAATGATTGTATTTTGTTTTGGAAGGACAACGCAAAACTAGAGAATTGCTCTACATGTAAGGAGTCTAGATACAAGTTCAACAATGAGAGTGGTAAAAAGGTTTCTCACAAAATATTGAGGTACTTTCCTTTGACATCAAGGTTGAAGAGATTGTACATGTTGAAAAAAACTACCTCAGATATGAGATGGCACAAAGAGAAGCGCGCGGATGATGGAATGTTAAGGCATCCAGCCGATGGTCAGGCATGGAAGGACTTTGATATCTAGTATCCTACATTTTCTATGGAACCCCGGTATGTAAGGTTAGGGCTTGCCATGGATGGTTTCAATCCATTTGGAAATATGAGCACATCATACAGCATGTGGCTCGTACTCTTAATGCCTTACAATTTTCCCCCGTGGAAGTGTATGAAAGAGCCATTTATGATGATGTCAATGCTTATTCCCAGTCCATCTGCCCCTGGAAGAGACATTGATGTTTACTTGCAACCATTAGTGGAGGAGTTAATGAATTTGTGGGAGCATGGTGTGCAAACATATGATGCCTCAAACGGTCAAATATTTAAAATGCATGCAGCAGTCATGTGGAGCATCAATGATTTCCCCGCATATGATACCATGTCTGGTTGGACTACAAAAGGTTACTTGGCTTGCCTTAATTGTAACATGGATGCATCATCTCAGCGTTTGCAAAGTAAGATAGGCTATATGGGTGTCGGCCACCACTTGCCCGAGAACCATATTTGGCGAAGAAATAATCTCTTCAATGGTCAAAATGAGCATTAATCCAAACCTGTGGAGTTATTGGGAGAACAAATACTATAGCAAATTGATTCGGGGACATATAAGCCATATGGCAAGCATCCAAACAACCAAAAAAGACAACGAAATGAAAATCCATCTTCCAATTGGACAAAAAGAAGCATTATGTTCGACCTACCCTATTGGAAAACGCTGAAGCTTCGACACAACCTTGATGTCATGCACATAGAGAAGAATATATGTGACAATCTGGTTGGGACACTACTAGCATTGATGGCAAGAACAAGAACATGGATAAAGCACTCTTGGATCTAGAAGACATACGGATACGAAAGGAGTTACACTTTAAGAGCCGTTCCAATGGCTCATTTGAGAAGCCTCCAGCATTATACACATTGTCCCCGGTAGAGCGACAAGGTTTTTTTGATTTCTTGAAATTTATTAAGTACCCTGATGGCTATGCAGCAAATATATCCAACTGTGTCACCGCTCATGGCGGAAAATTAGCTGGCCTCAAAACTCATGACAGTCATGTCCTTCTACAGTAACTACTTCCAATTAGGATGCGTGGATACCTTTCCAAGGAGATTGGGACCACACTTTTTGAGTTAGGAAATTTTTTCAAACAGTTGTGCTCAAAGACATTGAGGGTGACTGGTTTGGAGAAAATGAAGGAACAAATTATACTTATACTTTGTAAGCTTGAGAAGATTTTTCCTCCTGCGTTTTTTTGATGCCATGGTCCACATGGCAATTCATTTGCCTCACGAGGCTATGCTTGGAGGTCCTGTGCAATATCGATAGATGTATCTCATTAAGAGGTAATACCACGAGTTCCCGAACATCCCTATTTACATGTAGTAGATAATGTAAACATTAACATTCAAATCATATTGCCATGTAGGATGCTTAGACTTTTGAAAGGATTTGTTCGCAATAAAGCTCAGCCAAAAGGTTCCATTGCGAAGGCTTACATTTCAAAAAAGTGTACGATGTTTTGTTTAATGTATTTAGACGGCGTTGAAATGGTGTTTAATCAGGAAGAAAGGAACTATGACGGGGTGACAATGGCTCGGGGTTGGCAGTTTTCACTCAAAATGTTCGTCTGTTTAGTCTACTAACAAGGGAAACTAATGTGTCTATAGCCGATCGTGAAAGGGCTTATTGGTTTGTCCTACACAACAACTTAGAAGTGGAAGAATATCTAGAGTACGACTCGAACCTGTGACGTACTGTATGTGACCTATATGCTTTTTTTTAGTAATCATTCTTCAAATTACTTATGAATTATATTGTCCTACATAGGGAACACAAGATGTTGTTGCAACAACATGGAAGTGCATGCGACATTGCCAAGATACAATGCAAAGAATTTCCTAAATAGTTCAAAGATCGTGTATGCTAAAATTCCTTATAGTGTAGTTTACACATGAAGTTAAGTTATGTCAAAAATAACATGACAGTTTTTTTTATTTATTTATTTATTTATTTATTTTTTATGTAGATGAACCGATTGCGGCACAAAAAGTCACCCGAAGAAACCAATGAGATGTCGTCACTGGTAAATGGTCCTAACAACTTAGTGAACACATATTCAGGATGCATTTGTAATGGCGTCCGATTCCATGCTCGCGATCGTGACAACCGTTGTAAAACTAAAAATAGTGCATTGGTAGTGGAAGGGGACCATGAAGGCCAATTCAAAAAGTTCTATGGCTACATTTGCAAAGTTTTGGAAATGACATATTTGTTGAGGCACCGTGTTGTTTTATTCCAATGTGAATGGTATAACACCGGTAGTAACAGAACTTTGCGTGTCGAACCACATTTCACTACTATTGATGTAAGAAGTTGATGGTATAAAGATGACCCGTTTGTGTTACCAAGTCAAGTGCAACAATTTTTCTACGTGCATGATACGAAGTTAGGTTCCAATTGGAGAGTAGTAGAAAAGTTTCAACATTGAAGAATTTAGGATGTGCCCGAGGTGGATATGCCACAACCTGATGATGTGTTCCAACAAGATGAAAGCACTGATATTGTACCAACTGAGCCTATGGATAACGATGTGGTTTTGCGTTAAGATGATATTGACGTTGAAATTATTCCAATGGAAGCTTTGCAGTCTGATAACCGTGTACAACCTAAGGTTGGTATGGATGATGACTTCATCTGTGATGATAAAGATGAACCGACAATAGAGAGTGACAATGAAGAAGAAGATGAGCTTGGCAGTGATTTTGATACAGACATGGACATAGAGTGTTGATGTATGGGTTCTAAATTTGGATGTGTGATAGAGTCTTGATGTATGGGTCCTAAATTTGGATGTGTGTTCTTGGTAGCTGTTGTTTTTGTCTTTTTGTCCTTTTGTTGATGTAATAGGGAAAAGGATGAAGGAGACTGTTGTTCTTTATGTGTCATGTAATTAGATGAGAGTTTAGTCCTTTTGTTTATTTTGTTCTTCATGTCATCATGCTGAGCTGTATTGTAAAATTTGTCGTAATGTTGAACCTCTTAAATTGATGAACATCCTCATTTGACATTTATGCTTAACATTGGTTTATGTTCAACACTTTTATTTGACAATCATTATCAATTATTTTCCTATTGTTCTCTTGTTGTAATTTTGTGAATACTTTAGCTTCTGTAAACAATCCATATTGGTCATAATATCGATGATGCATGTGACGTTTTTACTTAATATATCATGTTTGCAACTATTTTGCAGCTACCAGCATGGTTCCTGGGACAAAGACAGGGCGCCATATGAAAACAGCAATTGACCCCATAACATCACCCTTAGGAACATCTGCACATGTCATTGTCACCCCACTGACTTTATCCAATGCCGAATGACACACAAACATTTGTGGAAGAGACACAGGCACATGGCGTAGGTAAGACCATTGTACTTTTTTGTTGCATCTTCAGGGTTGACTGACTGAGGACTATAGTGTTTATTCTTCTTCTTGGTAGTTTTGTAAGTGTGTTTCGGCCCGTAAAGATCAATTTATTGAACTTAAGCAAATGATTTTTCTTTACCTAGAAAGAAAGTTTCTTGAATGTATAAAAAAATTATAATCCCCAAGAAAATTTGCTGATAAAATTTAAAATTTAATATTAATTATTGTCGATTATATGTTTAGGACATTATTTACAATTTGAAGGCCTTACACTTGTTACCCCTTCTTGACTAGGGAAAAGTACGTCAACTCGTGTACGCAGTCCTACACTCGGTCAACTTGTGACAACTAACGGAATGTGATTCGGACCCGTAGGTTGGGAGTTAGAGCCGAATACGCCTTAAACTTACTCGAAAAAGGGCTTTCTGAGGGCAAAAATTTAAAACAGCCCCCAAACCACCGTGTGGCTCTCACGAACAGCTTTCCCTTGACAAATAGGACTTGTGACAACAGACGGAATGTCATTCAAACTCTTAGGTTGGGAGTTAGAGCCAAATACACCTTAAACTTACTCGAAAAATGGCGTTTCGGGGGCGAAAATTCAAAACAGCCCTCGAACTACCATGTGGCTCTCACGGACAGTTTCTCCATGACAAATAGGAGTTGTGACAACTGACGGAATGTCATTCGGACCCGTAGGTTGGGAGTTAGAACCGAATACACCTTAAACTTACTTGAAAAAGGTCGTTCCAGGGGCGAAAATTCAAAAAATCCCCTGAACCACCATATGGCTCTCACAGATAGCTTTCCCATAACAAATAGGACTTGTGACAACTGACGGAATGTAATTCGGACCCGTAGGTTGGGAGTTAGAGCCAAATACACCCTAGGCTTAGTCGAAAAATGACTTTTTCGGGGGCAAAAATTCATAACAGCCCCCGAACCATCATGTAGCTCTCACGGACAACTTCCCCATGACAAATACGACTTGTGACAACTGACGGAATGTAATATGGATGCGTAGGTTAGGAGTTAGAGCCGAATACGCCTTAAAATTACTCGAAAAATGGCATTTCAAGGGCAAAAATTCAAAAGAGCCCCCGAACCACTGTGTGGCTCTTGCCGACAGCTTCCCTATGACAAATAGGACTTGTAACAGCTAATGGAATGTAATCCGGACCCATAGGTTGGGAGTTAGAGCCGAATTCGCCTTAAACTTACTCGAAAAAGGGCATTTCGGGGGTGAAAATTCAAAATAGCTCTCGAACCACTGTGTGGCTCTTACGGATAGCTTCTCTACGACAAATAGGACTAGTGACAAATGACAGAATTTCATCCAGACCCGTAGGTTGGGAGTTAGAGCCGAATACGTCTTAAACTTACTCGAAAAAGAGCTTTCTGGGGGCGAAAATTCAAAGTAGCCCCCAAACAACCATGTGTCTCTCACGGAAAGCTTCCCTATGAAAATTACGACTTGTGACAACTAACGGAATGTAATTCGGACCCGTAGGCTGGGAGTTAGAGCCGAATACGCCCTAAACTTAGTCGAAAAGGGCATTTCGACGGCGAAAATTCAAAACAAGCCCTGACCCACCATGTGGCTCTCACCGATAGCTTCCCCATGACAATTACGACCAGTGACAACTGACGAAATGTAATTCGGACTCGTAGGTTGGGAGTTAGAGCCAAATACGCCCTAAACTTAGTCGAAAAAGGGCGTTTCAGGGGCAAAAATTCATAACAGCCCCCGAACCATCATGTGGCTCTCACTGACAGCTTTCCCATGACAATTGCGACTTGTAACAACTAACATAATGTAATTCGGACCCATAGGTTGGGAGTTAAAGCTAAATACGCCCTAAACTTAGTTGAAAAAGGGCTTTCCGGGGGCGAAAATTCATAACAGCCCCCGAACCACCGTGTGGCTCTCATGGAAAGCTTCCCCATGACAACTAGGACTTGTGACAACTGACGGAATGTAATCTGGACCCATAGGTTGGGAGTTAGAGCCGAATATGCCTTAAACTTACTCGAAAAAGGCCGTTTCGGGGGGCAAAAATTCAAAACAGGCCCCGAAGCCTTGTGTGGCTCTCACAGATAGTTTCTCCAAGACAATTATGACCTGTGACAACTGACAAAATGTAATTCAGACCCGTAGGTTGGGAGTTAGAGCTGAATACGCCCTAAACTTACTCGAAAAAGAGCTTTCTGGGGGTGAAAATTCATGACAGCCCCCGAACCATCGTGTGGCTCTCATAGACTACTTCCCTTAGACAAATAGGACTTGTGACAACTGATGGAATTTCATTTGGACCCATAGGTTTGGAGTTAGAGCTGAATACGCCTTAAACTTATACGAAAAATGACGTTTTGGGGGCAAAAATTCAAAACAGCCCCCGAACCACCGTATGGCTCTCACGAACAGCTTCCCCATGACAAATAGGACATGTGACGACTAACATAATGTAATCCGGACCCGTAGGTTGGGAGTTAGAGCCGAAAACACCTTAAACTTACTCGGAAAAAGGGCATTTTGGGGGGAAAAATTCAAAACAGCCCCCGAACCACCATGTGGCTCTCACGGACAGCTTCCCCATGACAAATAGGACTTGTGACAACTGATGGAATGTAATCCGAACCCGTAGATTAGGAGTTAGAGTCGAATACGCCTTAAACTTACTTGAAAAAGGGTGTTTTGGGGGCAAAAATTCAAAACAACGCCCGAACCACCGTGTGGCTCTCACGGACCGTTTCTCCGTGACAAATAAGACTTGTGATAACTGACGGAAGGTAATCCGGACCCGTAGGTTAGGAGTTAGAGCCGAATATGCCTTAAACTTACTCGAAAAAGGACGTTTCGGGGGCGAAAATTAAAAAAAGCTCCCCAACCACTACGTGGCTCTCACTAACAGCTTCCCCTTGATAATTATGACCTGTGACAACTGACGGAATGTAATTAGGACTCATAGGCTTGGAGGTTGAGCCAAAAATGCCTTACACTTAGTCGAAAAACTCGTAACACTTAGTTTAAAGAGCAACAATTTTATGAAAATAACATCTACATAATCTAATAATTGCCTTATATTTATAGGACCAAGCAACTACATATTAGATTATTTGTGCAGTTGGTTGGAATAAATATTGCATGATACATATATATATATATACTTTTATTTCCAAGAAGACATTTCGTGATTGTTCTACCTTAAATGCATGTTAGAACATGTTCCCTATGGCTGACTGAATTGATATTTTGTAACCAATTCTAATATATATATATATATATATATATATATTTTGTAGATGCCTTTGTTGTGTGGACTTGTGGATAATCCATTTTGGTATATGGAGAAGAAATTTCACTTTTGTGTAGTACTAATATAATACTTTTGCCGTCCCCACCTTTTGTGTAGTTCACTATTACTGATACAGAAAACTTTTGGCAATCAATAGATAATGATTGGTGTGGTACATAGATCACCTTCTATCGTGGTACATCTATGACCATTTGTCGGCGTACATATATGACCTTTTGTCATGGTCTATAGAAAAACTTTTGTCGTGGTACATATATCACCTTTTGTTGTGGTACAGATTACAATGGTAATATGTAGCATGCCAAATGGTAATTTCGCTTGGTAGTAAATGCATTTTTTGTATATGGAGGGTTTTGATTTTTGTATGATTTTATATTTTGTATTATTTTAGTTTGGACAATAGTTGGTCTGTATGGACTTTGACATTTAAACTTATTTATTTTTTGTATATGGATGCAGATTGTGGAATGATGGATAGTATATGTATCATTTTGTTTATATACGTATTACAGGTTGCCTGGAATATAGACAGGTTGTGGAGAAATTATAATTTTGCGATAAAACATAATATCATGTTTGGGCGACTAAACAATTAGTAGCCAAAAATAAATTGGGAAAATGGTTTGGGTGGCTAAAAGTTTTGTAGCAAAAAAAAAAAAAAAAACATTTGGCGACTAAAAGTTTTGTAGCTAAAAGAAAAGCAAAGATTTGGCGACTAAAGTTTTGTAGTCAGAAGAAAATCAAACATTTAGCGACTAAAATATTTCATAGCTAAAAACAAAAGCTAAAGAATAAAAACACTTTTGCCGACTAAAAATTTAGTGGTCGAAAATGTGGGACTTTAGGCAACCAAATATTTAGTAGCCAAAATAAGAACTCTTTGCCGACTAAAATTTTAGTAGCAAAAAATGTGGGACTTTAGGTGAACAAATATTTAGTAGCCAAAACAAGAACTCTTTGCGGACTAAAATTTTAGTAGCAAAAAATGTGGGACTTTAGGCGACCAAATATTTAGTAGCCAAAACAAGAACTCTTTGCCGACTAAAATTTTAGTAGCTAAAAATGTGGGACTTTAGGCGACTAAAAGTTTGGTTGCCGAAAATGTACTAATTTAATTTTATGTCCAACCTTTTGGCAACTAAAAATTTAGTCATAAATTGAATACATTTGGCGACTAAAATAATGTTAGTCACTAATTACCTTCACCGACAATTCTTCCACGACTACTTCTGCAACCAAATAATTTAGTCACTGAAACCCTTCGGCGACTACAAATTAAGTTCTGACAACTAAAAATTTAGTCGCCAAAAGTAAAAATTCTTGTGGTGATTGTAATAAAGACGGTAAAAAATTTAAAACTTACGTAATTGTTTGGGTTGGTGAAAACTCAAAATCAAATGCATATTGAATTTTTTATTTTTTATTTTAAATTGTGACGGTGGTTTTTGTGCAATTGGTATCTGTAATCTTTGTTATTGTGTGGGTTCGGTGTAGATTCGTAGATTCGAGAAGCCCATTCCTCGTACAATGTTTTTATTTAAGTTAGTTTCGATGCAAAATTGCATTGACAAACAAAATATCCATACAAAGTTTCTATTGAGAATAATACTTATGGCACATTCAAAATTTGAAATGCAACAATAGACTATCATTTCTTCAAAAATAATAGTGAGTTTTTACGTAAGATGAAATTTTGGTGTGAAAAACTCAACTAGCATCTTATCTAATTGAATTGAACTCAGCCTAGTGAGTTTTTACCCATTTTTTTTGGACTCAATAGACATTGCTTTTAAAGACAAAATTCTTGACTACATTAGTGATAAAGGCTCCGTCTTTTTTTAAGTAAAATGTTTTCCTCAAAAATATTTTACGAATTTTCCACTGTTTGCTTAACAAAAAAAATTTACAAGAATTCTCATCATGATTATCAAAATCTTGATCCATACAGTAGAATTTTACGATTTTGTGATTTTAATTGGGCCAAACGATTTTGATCACACTACAATCTTAAAGTGATTACAATTCTAGTCATAAAATTGAGTGGAATGGTATTACAATCCCGATTCTACTAAAATCCCAATCCTACTAATTTTTTTTCTTGTTATTTATTTCTTAGATATATATATTAGCATTATACCCATGCTATGCATGACATTAAATAAATAATTAAAATTTCATCTTAAAAATTAAAGTAATAATTGATTATAAGATGGAGGTTGTAAAAGGCAATGGGAAAAGAATTTGTTCCTTAAGATTTGGACGTGTTGTTGATCGATCTTGGAGGTTGTGAGAAATCTCCATCTAAGCTTTGAGGTATTATTTTGATAAGGCAAAGGTTTATAATTGCAAATCATCTAATATTTAGAATGTTACTTAAGGATGTGTTAGCAAAAATCTAGTTTGGGTCAAATTGACAGAGAAGATTCGACAGGGAAACCAATTTTCACAAACAACAAAACTGTATGAGAGGGTTCAAGAATGTGGTCTAAAAATTCGAAGATCTTCGAAGAAAACTCAAATTCTCTAGAGATGATGAGAGGCTTAGATTCTTTAACAGTCACAACTGGGAACACAATAGCAAAGAGATGATGGAGATAAGAGATTGGGTGAAGAAGTAGGCAAAGTAGTTAGAGAGAGAATAATGGCAAGGCTCTCCCATGGATCTCCCACTTTCACTCTCAAAGTAGATAATGGAGAAAGGAAATTAGTTCTTTCCCAAGAGTTGTCTCTCCAAAATTCATCCCTTGTAAAGCTATTGGTGGGTGATATTTATAGGCACCTCATGATGTAGGATGGAGCCCATGTGTAAGTCACATGGGGAATATTCCCTCTAACTACCTTGTCCGAAGAGGTGACCTCTCCGAGGATGAGAAAAACCTCGAAGAGGAGATCAACTTCTCGGCGAACCCTTCTTCTTAGTCACACCTAACCAATGATCTCCAATCATCCCAAGGGGTCAAGGGTAGTCCCAGAGGATGCCCTGCCACAAAAAGGTCAGGGGTAGTTCAAGAGAACACCTCGCTACAAATATTGCCGAGTCTCAGAGACCCCCTAGATCGTGCCACCTCGACCTGGGTATAGGCTAGTTTAACCGAAGAGTGAATTTATCTCCATTCACCGTCCTCAGGATCGGGTCCTTTGTTTGGACTCCATCATGCCCATGGTTTTAGTGCATAGATCTCGGAAAGCTCTGAGCCCGCAAGTGTTTTGGGACTCATTAACGAAGCAACTTCTAGATTGCGTTTGAATCCATTCGAAGCCAAGTGCTTCGGATCTCTAGATTTGTGGATCTGAATCCTTTTAAGTTCGAGCTCAAATAGGTCTCTAGGTTCATGGTTCTGAAACCTTTCAAGACTAAGCCAATACCTCGGAGAATGGATCTCCTCCTGAGGGTTTCATCTCTTATGAAAACAATGGTTAACCTCCTCTGATGCTCGTATGATCTGAGCCTCCTGGGATAGGCTTGTTAGACTCTCTTTAGAGATATATGCTTGATGGGTCTTCCTCGGACCAATTTGTTGGCTTTCTTATGGGCTGCTTAATAGAATTCACTTGGGCCCATTTGGCAACAATTTCTCCAAGCTCACCAATTTTTAGGCTTTTTGATTGGGCTTCGATTGGGCCTAGTTAATTAGTGGGCTCAAGTTAACCCCTCTTACAAAAACAATCAGGCAATGTGGTTAGTATTCGATACCTTGACAAATTCAGGGACTTCTTTGGAGGTTGTAATGTGAAGAAACAAACTAAAAATTGATATAGTATGGCTAAAATTGTTACTTGTTACAAAGATTTGAACAAGAACAAAAACAAAAATACAAAAGAACCAAAAAAAAGTTTACTGATTGTAAGAACCAGAAAATGATTACAGAACCATTAAATTAAAACTACTCCTAAAGGGAATAAACTACTCCTATGCTAGAAGCTATCTATTCCTAATTGAACTCATGTAGAGTTATGTTGATGATTGATCCCTTATGCTTAAATTTCTTTGCTTATTTATACTCAAAACCCACGGTTAGTTTGTTTTGGCAAGAAAATGATTGGCAGTTTCCTCTTCTAGCCACGTTCTTGTCCTTTGCCACAATATGAAAACTATCTCTATATATCAGCAACATGGGAAGTTATCCCAATATATTATCTATACCACAGTCACACATGGCACCACTTCAATTTGTAACCACCTACTCCCTACACAAACACCAACAAACTTAATAATAATAATATAATTATGGCCATAGTAAATTTTTGAAGATGGTCATGATCTGAATCGACAAACCAAAATTGACAGGCTACAATCAATGAAATTTGATTTGGTCATAATTGACAAGTCACAATCAATTAAATGAGACTTAACCATAATCGACAGAAAATTATTTTTTGGAGTCAACAAGATGCTAAAATGGAATATAACTACAACAATGAAGGTCCTCACTTGCTTCAGTATTGTGATGCTTGCCAAGTTGCCATAGTCACAGTCACCTCCTCCTTTACTTCCAACTACCACCTTAGCCTCTTCTTTTTTATTAACGACCTCCTTTCCTACTATAACCTCTCTTAACTTTTCTTATTGTGATCCGCTCCACAATCTCTTTACTAGGACCTATTCTCCTCAATCCTACCATTTTGAAAAAAAATAAAGAGAAATAAAGTACAAGGTTTAAGGAAGAAAAATGAGAAGGAAGAAGAATAGAAGGAAGGTGGCGACGTAAAGGAGGGATATGGTGAGGGAGTGGTAAACAAACGATTGTTGGTGGCTAAGAAGGGTTAGGAAGGAGTTGGGAATGGCAAGGAGGGTTGGAGAAAGGTTGTAGGGTGGCGCCAACAGTTATGACAGTAGAGAGAAGCAACAATAATGGTGGATGATAGGTACTAGTGAAGGGGTGAGAATAATAAAAATTAGAATTTTAAGAGTACATAAATTAAGATTTTTGATTTTTTAAGATCTAGATACTTTTTAATAATTTTAAAAAGATAAGCTTTTAATAAAAAAAAATTAATAAATATTTTTATTGTATAAATAGAACCTTCTACTTGAACTAGAAATTTATTGGATTGTGCTTCTCTTCCGTCCATTATCAGGATTGGAGAGTGTAGACACCCCATTTTTTACCAACAGCAAGACTTAGACGCTTGGTTCAATGCACTTGATAATGAAAGTTGAATTATGAATTTGTAGCGATTCGGAATCAGTCGGGCTTTCAAAACAACCTCACATCTTCAACATTTACCTTGTTTGAACCCTTGGGTTTCATTTTTGGACCATTTCTTACCCTGCGCTGAGTTTGAACCAAAAAAACAAGGGAGGCCATCAAGGCCCGGTCGTGCATCAGTGATGGCCGGTCGTGGCTATGAATGGCCGGCCGGCCGTCGATGGCAATAAACATTGTTTTGGGCGGGAGGCCGCCAACTGTCCATTTTTGAAGATATTTATCACCTTTTGAGCTCGAATTTTATAAAAACCGAAGCTCTGGGATTGTTTTGAGGGTTGAACAAAATTCTAGAAGAGATATATATACCTTGAGAGCCTTGACTTCTCCTTCTTCCATTGCAAGGCATCCTTTGAGCTAACCTAGCTTGCTTACACCACCTATATACATCATATACAACCTTGTCTTACCATTCTAAAGCCATGGTTGATCTTGAGGAAGTGTAATTCAAGCTTGAGAGTGCATTGAAATTGAGTTTGAAACTCCAAGAACAAGCTTACTTCTTAAAAGGTATAAACTTGTTTTCTCTTCTCTTGCCATCATTTATATCCTTTACTTCATTATTCTTGCTATTTTGGTTGGTTTTGAGTTTGTTTGAAGTGTTGGAGTTGGGTTTGGAGAGTTACCAAAAGGGTAGAGAGAGCTTGCTCTTTCTACACCTTTACTCATAACTCAAACATTCTCATTTTCACTCTTTTTCTTTGGTATTTACACTAATTTTTAGAGGTTTAAAAAGGCTAAAAATCATACTTTGAAGCTTCAAAAATGGGGGGGTTAGCCACCCTTCCTTATCCTTGTTTGTTAGTGTAACAACCCCATCACGTATAATGATTCGTACTTGATTAATTAAGATGATTTAAAATTTAATTGCCAAGTATTATAATTTAATTTGGGATTCACGAAAAGTATGGAGATTGATTCATTTATGGCTCTATTAAGTGCTTATTTTGGAATTGGAAATTAAGGGTCCAAATGGTTCAAAGAAGTGAAGTTAAGAAGTTGAGTTAATTTAATTTTAATTACGGACCCATTTGAGAGTTTAATTAAATATTTAATTCAGTTTAGTAAAAATGGAGATTCGACTAATTAGGCCCTAATTGGAGTTGATTAAGTCATGAGGATTGAGGATTGTGGTTATTATAAATTAAATTTAATTATGATGTGCCCAATTTGAATATGTAATTTATTGATGAAAATTCGAGTCTGATCAGAAATTGAAGGCCTAAATGATTTGGGAAATCAAAATTGATGATGGCAATAAGTTCGATTTATTATTTGGAGCCTTTTGGGAGTTTGATTAAAAATCTGATTTATACCGATAAATTTAAATATAATTAATTGGACCCTAACGGAAGTCAAATAGATTAATTAAATTATGAGAGATTTACGACTCGTTATAATTAATTTAATTATGTGTTGATTACGACTTATTAAGATTAAGTGATGCTTAATTAAATTAATCATAAACATAAATTAAATTATGAAAGGATGAAAAATTATGGGTGTGTATAAAGTGTGTGTGCGCAAAGAAATCTGTTAGTGTGTGCACGTGAGAGTGTTGCGTTGGGGGCCTTAGGTGAGTGCACGTGTGTAGTATGTAGAATAAGTGTGTGTTAGTAAATCTTTGAATATTCGTTTAGGGCTCAAACACAGTCTGTAATAAGAAAGGCAGAGCACGGCTACAGAGAGAGACTCCGAGAGGAGGAAGAAAGGGAAGAAGGAAGCTTTGTGGCATATCAAAACTTAAGTCAAAAATCATGGAAAATTCATCTTAAGGTAAGGAATTCTATCATCTTTCTAGTGTTGTTTACTTTATTTAGACAAAAATTTATTCAAGGTGTATTTTGAGAAGATTAAAATGAAGATTTGTAGATCAATTATATAAATGGATAGAAATTAGATTTTTGCATGTAAATCAAGTTAGGTTGAAGAATATGAGTTATGATTTCTTAAATTTGTTAAACTTGGACTCAAAATCATGAAGAAATTTGAATTATGTGTTAAGATCATGGAAATATATTTGGAAATTAATTAGTTACAGTTTGATTTATTTTATTCTTCACAAATTAAAACTCATACTTGCATGCATGTGGATGATTATGGAAAATAAATTGGAAATTAATTATTTTAAGTTTAATTTGTGTTTTCCTCATGAATTTGGGCTCCATCTTTACATACATCAATGGAATTTTAGGAGATTTGAAGAATCAATCTCAAGTTTGGGTATAAGAAGAACAAGTGGTGGTGAATTATAAATTCATGAACATTTGAGCTTAATTTTGAATAAAAGGGATTTTGATGTAGATGGTTTGATTTTGATTATGATTTCACGCATGCAAATATTTTTTTAGGAGTTTTATAATTTCAATTTCATAATTTATAAGGAGATAGAAAAGAGTTAGAAATAAATTTTATGGGATTAGAAGGAAATTGATAAGGAAATGATGATTTAGAACTGAAATCAAGTCTATGGAAATTTGGGAACTGTAAGAGGAGCTAATTTAAGCCCACTAAATTATTTAGGCCCAATAGTCCAAGGTTGGTGGGCCCGAATTTATCGCAAGTCCAAGATTGGTGGGCCCGGATTTATTGCCATCAAACGGGCTGAATCACTCTAAGCCTCGAAAGGGTTCGGATCCACGAACTTAGAGACTTACTCAAGTTCGGACTCGAAAGGGTTCGGATCCACGAACCTAGAGATCCGAAGCACCTGGCTTCGAACGGATTCAAACGCAATCTAGAAGTCGCTCCGTTAATGAGTCCCAGAACACTTGCAGGCTCGGAGCTTTCCGGGATCTACGCACCAGAACCATGGGCGTAATGGAGTTCGAACAAAGGACCCGATCCCGAGGACGGTGAGTGGAGACAAATTCACTCTTCGGTTAAACTAGCCTATACCCGGGTTGAGGTGGCACGACCCCGGGGGGTCCATGAGACTCTACAATATTTTTGCGGCAGGACGTCCTCTGGGACTACCCCTGACCCTTTGGGATGATTGGGGATCATTGGTTAGGTGTGGCTAAGAAGAAGGGTTCGCCGAGGGATTGATCTCCTCTTCGGGGTTTTCTCATCCTCGGAGAAGTCACCTCCTCGGAGAGGTCACCTCCTCGGACAAGGTGGTTAGAGAGAATATCCCCCATGTGCCTTGCACATGGGCTCCATCCTACATCATGAGGTGCCTATAAATAGCACCCACTCATAGCTTTACAAGGGATGGATTTTGGAGATTTTTAACTCTTAGGAAAGAACTAATTTCCCTTCTCCATTATCAACCTTGAGAGTGAAAGTGGGAGATCCATGGGAGAGCCTTGCCATTATTCTCTCTCTAGCCATTTTGCCTTCTTCTTCACCCAATCTCTTATCTCCATCATCTCCTTTGTTGTTGTGTTCCTAAGTTGAGATTATTGAAGAATCTAAGCCTCTGATCATATTCTAGAGAATTCGAAGTTGTTCTTCAAGGATCTTCGAAGATCTTCGAATTTTCCAACTCTTTTTCTCGAACCCTCTCTTACATTTTGGCGACTCCACTGGGGAGGCGGATTGGTTAATGGTCTCAACGAGATTTGGAACCCACACAACTCCAACAAGGATGGCGGGAGAAGATGAAGTTCACCAACAAGGATCCTCTAATGGTGGTGATGACAGAACCATGGCTCCAGATCAACCACTTTTGCTTGAAGCCATTCAAGGACTTCAGAATACTCAGCAAGAGATTCTTACCACTCTTCAGAATCTCACTCACACCATGTTGGTGATGAGTTCTAACTTTGCACTGGCGCCAAACGGAAACCAAACTGGTGGTGGAGTTATTCCCGCCGGAGCACAAAATCAAATCCAAGGAGAAGTAGGCCCCAATCAGCCTATGGCTCATGGCAACACGGCCACAGTAACACATGCTCAAACCACAGTAGGCGGCAGCAGTTTGCCCATGCCCGGGCTCCATGGCGTGCCAAGCCAAGATCCAATGGTGACTAGTGGAGTTTCTGGTGTAATGAATGGCGCTCCGGCGACTGTTGGTGTCCAGGAAAACATGAGGAGCATGATGGCGCAAAAGGGAGCTCTGCCCGTACCTAATCTTGTTACGCCACCAGTAAACGTTACCCAAGCACCAAGCGGGCCTCCTTTGGTGCCGACAACAAATCTGCAAGCACAACCCGGTATAGCGGTGCCGTGCGGTGGACTCTACGGGCCTCAATTCAATATCCCATCACCAACTGGCTTGTCTATAGGCGCTGATGGCTAGTATCGTCAAATGTCCTCACCAATGATGCATTCGCAGCACCAGAATGGCCAAGTCGCCCCTAGTTCAGTCTTCGGGTCCACAAGCCAGGTCCCGGGAATACCACCATCAAACTCTCTCCCTCAGCAGTTTCTCACTCTCGCCGATGTGCAGGCCATGTTCGATCTCGAACGGGGCAAGAGGACCTTACCCTCTTTGCCTGATCCAGACGTCAAGCCGCCTTACCCTATTGAGATGCTGAGCTATCCATACCCTGAGGGGTATACAGTGCCGAAGTTCATCAAGTTCAACGGCAAACAAGGAAATGCCCAAGAACATGTTGTGCAATTCATCGAGACTCTGGGTATTCATGGTTCAAACCACGTCCTCCGACTGAGAGAATTCTCTAAGTCCCTCACCGACCGAGCATATAGTTGGTATGTTAATTTGGCCCCAAACTCTGTCCGAAGTTGGGAGGAAATGGTTAACAAATTCCACTCTAAGTTCTTTCAAGTGGCGGAGAAGGTAACCACACTTACGTTGTGAAAAGAAAAGCAGCAAGAAGGTGAAAACATCCTTGACTACGTCAAAAGGTTTCAGGACAAGGCCGTAGATTGTCATGAAGCAGTTGAGGAGAGTTATCTGGTTCAAATCTGTCTAGAAGGGGCATTGAGCAGGTACAAAATGTTTCTAGTTAATCACAAGCTAACCACCTTCTCGGCATTAATAGAAGCAGCTCGGAACATTAGCATTCCTCAGGCTCAGGAGTCCGGATTTAAGGCCAGTTACAGGACTAGTTTCAAATCGTCTCGTGGACCTATTGTTGCTGCTGCCTCCGCCCCAGATACCCGAAATTCACAAGGAGGAGGTCATAGAGGCCAGAAGAGAAAGCAATATAATGGTGAAAAGGGAAATGTTTCTTATCCTTGTGGAATCGAGGAAGTGAAAGCTCTAGTTAAGGAATGGGTGGCTGACGGAGAGCTAAAATTGCCTTATGTTGAAGAAATGCCATCAAAAAAGGACCGTGAGAGCCCTGAATTCTGTGTCTACCATCGTACATTGAAACATCCGACAGAGAAGTGTTGGACTCTCAGGAAAATCTTTAGAGATAAAGTCGAGGCAGACGAATTGAGGTTCAAAAAGCGAGGGACTCAAGACATCCGAGAACAACCATATCCTCAACACCGAGACAAGGGCAAGAATGTTGCTATGATAGCTTATGAAGGCCTGATGATCAAGGCTATCGCCAACCTCGATGACGATGATTGTTATCTGGACGACATCCTCGAGCCAGAGGGTGAGCAAGTTTACTATGGAAGTGCTCTCGATCCAGAGGGCAGAACATTTATGACTCATGGCGAGGATCCCTTCGATCCAGAAGGAGGAGAAGAGTACTACGGAAGAGGAGGACACCATGTTTATGTGGCATCTTATTTTGAAGAGACCGAGGAGATGGTTAACTACGAGCCTCCAAGAGTGGAAAAATATCCAGATCACTATGCCAAAACCTTGCAAGACTGTGTAAAGTTCAAGCAGTTCTTTGACCAGCTTGGACTTTCCAAGGTGGCAAGAACAGAAATCACCAAGTCTATCATTAATATAGCCGAGGCACACCATGAGGAATGCATGTCGACTGAGGGATCTATCCCGAGGAAGGCAAAAGAGCAATCTAGTGCCATTACTTTCTCCGAGGTTGATCGGAAGTATCCTTTTTCTCACAATCGCCCGCTTTATGTGACTGCTTTTATTAACGGGGTTGAGTTCAAAAGGGCCTTTCTAGATAGTGGAGCCTCTTTCAACATTATGACTCGCGCTACTCTAGAAAAGGCCGGAATCTCTGAAGAACGCGTTGTGAAGTAGCCGATAGTCATCACTGGCTTCGGTGGAGAAAGGAGAGTTACTATCGGATGCGTAACAGTTGATTTAGCCGTTGGAGAGATTCGCTCGGCCACCAAGTTCCATATTATCGATTCTGAGGCAAATTATCACATCATTCTAGGGAGGACCTAGATGCATAGATATGGGGCTGTACCATCGAGTTATTATCAGTGTGTTAAGGCTAAATGGGGAAAGAAGACGGTGACAATTCAGGCTACAGAAAGGCCTTTCGAGATCCATGAAGCTCATTATTCTGATGCCATCTACTTCACCGAACTGGCTGTCGAAGAAGTTCCCACCACCTCTAAGTCTCGAGGGGTCAAAATTCCTCGTTGGGAGGATATCAAAGATGACAAGGAGCTGATGGCAGAGTCAAGTAAGCGGGCAATGTCTAGACCAGAAAGTCCGCCTATTCCTCGAAAGGTGATGAAAGTTCGAGAAGGAGGCAAGATGGTGTACTATTTATGAAGGTGCGGGGAGTCAGTTTCTTCAGTTACCGACTACGAGTCAAAAGAAGAGCCTCCTGACAATGATATAGTAATAAAGCCTGAAGTGGCTCCAGAATGTATGCAAGATGGGCCGAAGCCTCAGCCCGAACAACTTATTGAAATAGATCTGAGTGATGGACAAGATGCACCGAGGCCGGTATTCGTAAGTTCGAGCCTTAGCCCAGAGAAGCGGGAACAGTTGTTAAAGTTGATAAGCCGATACTCAGATGTGTTTGCTTGGTCATATAAGGAAATGCCCAGACTAGATCCTGACCTAGTCTCCCACTATCTTGATGTGTTCCCAAACTCCAAGCCAATTAAGCAAGCTACTCGAAAATATCATCCAGATCTCGAAGAGAAGATTAAGGAGGAGATTGAAAAACTTCAACAGGCTGGTTTCATCCGGCCAATACAGTACCCCACGTGGTTAGCAAACATCGTGCCAGTAAAGAAGAAGAACGGCCAAATCAGAGTATGTGTAGACTTTCGAGATTTGAACAAATCCTGCCCGAAGGATGAATTCCCTCTTCCTCACATCGACACCCTCGTGGATACTACCTCGGGACACCAGATGTTCTCATTCATGGATGGATTCAGTGGATACAATCAGATTAAGATGGCTGAAGAGGACGCAGAAAAGACTGCTTTTAGAACGCCTCTCGGAAACTTCTTCTATACAGTCATGCCTTTCGGACTCAAGAATGCCGGTGCAACTTACCAAAGGGCTATGACTGCAATCTTTCATGACATGATCCATCATGAGGTGGAAGATTATGTTGATGATCTAGTGGTGAAATCCAAGAAAGAAGAAGACCATCTCCGAGACCTTGAGAAGGTATTCAAGAGGTGCCAGAAATTCAAAATGAGGATGAATCCTCTCAAATGTGCTTTCGGGGTGACGGTCGGGAAGTTCCTCGGATTTCTTGTACATAGGCATGGTATCGAGGCAGATGAAGACAAGGTCAAATCTATCAGAGCAATGCCTCCCCCGCATTCTCAAAAGGAGTTAAAGAAGTTCCTCGGGAAGGTGTCTTATATTCGGAGGTTTATCCCAGCACTGGCAGAGATCTCTGCGCCTTTCGGCTCTTTGTTAAAAGGAGATGCCAAGTTCGAGTGGAACCAAGAACACCAAAAGGCCTTTGAGAGAATCAAGGCGGCCTTGACCTCGCCTCAGACCATGATAGCCCCGCAGCCCGGGGTGCCTCTAATGTTGTACCTAACTTCAACCCCCAAGTCCATAGGGGCATTATTGGTCCAAGATGTAGATGGAGTAGAACGCCCGGTGTATTACATCAGTCGGAAGATTCGAGGAGCAGAAGTCCGATATACTCCAGTAGAGAGACATTGTTTAGCTTTGGTATTCACTGCCCAAAAGCTCAGACATTACTTCCTAGCACATCAGATTCAGATTGTTACTAGAAGTGATCCAATCCGATACCTCCTCAGCAAGCCTGCTCTAACCGGGAAGGTGGCAAGATGGTTGTTAGCACTGGGTGAATTCGAGATCACATGTGTAGCCCCCAAGGCGATCAAAAGCCAAGCCTTAGCTGATCTCCTTGCCCAATTTCCAAGTGGTGACTATGAACCAGTGAATGAAGAATTAAGAGGAGAGGTGCACGCAACTATGGCTTCCGAGGAAAGCTTCTAGACATTGAGCTTTGACGGAGCAGCAGCCGGAGGGAAGGGAGGCACCGGGACAGTCCTTACAAGCAAAAGTGGGGAAAAGTTATATTTGTCTTATAAACTGGATTTCCATTGTTTGAATAACGAAGCCGAGTATGAGGCTCTTATTTTAGGCTTGATAGCAGCTGAGAAGCACAGTATCAAGAAGATTCGGATCCGGGGGGACTCAAAGCTGATAGTAAAGCAAGTTTCAGGACAGTTCGTCTTGAAGGAGCCTGCCTTGGCCACGTATCGAACAACAGTCCAAAGGCTTCTTGACAAATTTCAGAAGGTTGAAATAGAGCATGTGCCTCGCTCCGACAACAAGTTTTCAGATGCCCTTGCAACATTAGGGGCAAGAGTTGATATTCTAGAGGAGGAGGCGACAATTATTATCAAGAAGAGAACAGAACCTTCAATAATACCCGAAGACAAAGGCCTTCTGGAGGACTGGAGAGGAGAAGTCCTCGAACAACTCAGAAGCAAAGTTGGAAAACTGACTATGGCCAAGCTTGCCCAATTCACAATTATTCAAGGTGAACTTTACTTCCGAGGAGGTACCGGATTCCTAGCCCGGTGTGTTGGCCAGCAAGAAGCAAGCTTCCGACTACAACAGATCCATGAAAAGTCTTGCGGGGATGGGGATATCAGTCTGTACAGAAGAATCCAAAGACAAGGTTATTATTAGCCCGAGATGGAGAAAGACTCGAATCAATTACAGAAGGAATGCCCCAAGTGTCAGTCATACATCCGGGAGGATGAGAGTTGCTTTGAAATTGATACCCCTGACTGGAGGCAAGTCTACATTGACTATCTCAAAGAGGGAACACTACCTGAGAGCCCAAGGGACATTGCACACCTCAAGAGGAGAGTGAGGCGGTACTTTCTTGATCAGGACAAGCTGTATAAAAGAAGTATTGAGGGCACTCCCCTGAGGTGTCTCTCCAAGGAGGAGTCAGATCTAGTCCTCGGAAGAGCCCACGAGATTGAACATCAAGGAGGGGCTCGGCTGTTCGAGCAACTTATACACCTTGGGTATTACTGGCCGACCATGGAGTCAGATGCATCCCATCACGTGAACAGGTGCCAGACTTGTCAGAAACACGGAAATTTGATCCATGCTCCAGCTGTAGACCTGCATAGTATCCGAACGCCATGGCCGTTCCATACCTGGGCTTTTGATCTGATAGGGCCCATCTCCACATCTTCTAAGGGGTACAAGTGGATTCTCGCAGCCACAGAATTGAGTACAAAGTGGGTCGAAGCAATTCCTCTGAAGAACGCTACGGGGCCTGCAGTCGCGAACTTCATCAAGGAGAATATCATTTGCCGATTTGGAGTACCAAACACCATCCTCTCGGATAACGGCACTCCCTTCATAAACAAATATGTGAAGAGCCTCCTAGAGACTTACCAAGTGAAGCATCACAAATCCACACCCTACTATCCAAAAGGGAACGGGCAAGCGGAAGCCACAAACCTGACACTGATAAGGATTCTGAGCAAGATGATGGATGAGTTTGGGGGGACTTGGTCCGAACAGTTGATAGTAGCCCTATGGGCGTATCGCACTTCGAAGAGAAAGCCAACTCAAGCAACTCCTTACTCCCTTGTGTATGGGTCCGAGGCAGTGTTACCTATAAAATTGGAAACGCCATCTGCTCGAATGGCTCTCGCCTCGGGGATGGTATTGGAGCCTCGAACCACCAGATTGGAAGCATTAGAGGAAAAGCATGACAGAGCTGCAAAAGTCATGGAAAGGTATCATGAGTCCATCGCCCGAGCCTATAACCAGACTGTGGTACCAAGGAATTTTGAAGAAGGTGATCTAGTATGGAAGATTGTAGACCCAATCATGCGAGGACAGCCTTTGCCCAAGTTTTCTCCAAAATGGGAAGGGCCCTACAAGGTGGTTCAGGCGAGCTCAAGCGGGTACTACAAACTTGTAAGGGTTGAAGACGGCTTCCGAACTGGCCCGCTCAATGCAAAGTTTATCAAGCATTACTACCCATAGTTGGACTCATCTATGTTGAAATTCATTTTCACTTTCTTACTTTGTCTAAAAGTTGTATTTCCCTTACGTTATGAAGAAGCTGGTTTTCTCTATGGTGTATGTTTTATCCCATCACTTACAATGAATCCATTATACTTTTGTCAAGAAAGTTGAAGAACTAATGAGAATAGTTCAGCTTTTATAAACATGTGCATATGATTGTTCTTTCCATTGTATCATTCGAAATAAATATTTTATCAAGTAGAATGAGAAAACAATGCGAAAATATCTAAACAACAAAAATTTTGTCATTTCATTGCATTGTCCTAGATAAAACATTTTTATCGAAAGGGGCAAGAAAGTAATGATAAAAAAAAAAAAACTCAATCTTTCCTAAAGACACCCTCGAAGAAGCTGCCCGTCACATCTACATCTGGAGGACAAACAGTAGAGTGTGCCTCTAAAGTCTCCAAGGCCCGAGCATAACCCGACTCAAGCTCACGAAGAGTTGCCTTTGTCTCATCTATAGAGGTGCGATAAGAGGCAAGCACAGACATAAGTTCCAGCCGATGACTGGCGTTTGAAGCTATATCTAGGCGCTTCCGAAGCCATGATAAGTCCACTTGGTGACGCTCCATGTCAGAGATCCCCTGATACGCCGTCTCGACTACTTTCCCATTAAGGTCACACAACCGTTGCCTGTCCAAGCTATATAAGATAGTGGCAAAAGACTCGAGAAGAGCAGTCTGAATGAGTGGACACTGGCAAGCAAATGAAGCAAAGGTCTCCGGGTAACTTGAATGCACAAGCTGTAGAACTGAAGCAAACTCAGGAGCTACCCAATAATGGAGAAATGATACTTTGCCAGAAGCCGAAGGAGGAATTGGGGCCGGAAAGCTGCTAGTCTCAAGAATCTCCCCAATGTCTATCGGGTTAGATGAACCACCCGGAGGGGTAACTCCCGGCAGAGGTCCCGAGCCTGAGAATGCCGAACGATAAGGGGAAAGACCAAAAGCATCACTATCAATGTGGAAATCACTGAGATTCAAATCCAAAATATTCGAAGGCACTGGCGATGAAGAACCTCTGGCAGTCGTCTCAAAGGCAGGTGTTCCCCCTTGAGAAGGAGAACCGTGAGGAGTTACAAAGAGAGTCGGAGTAGAGTCCGAGGCAGGTGAAGGCGGGACCCCGGTAGCAGCTAACACTGGAGCAGAGTCTGAGGCAGGTGAAGGCAGGACCCCGGTAGCAGCTAACACTGAAGAAAAGATAAGGAAGCCTTATTAGAGGTAGGGAACAGGAAAGCCATTTGAGTAAAGATTTCTCACAGATAGAAGTAAATGACAAACTTCAGAAAGAAAGATTACCAGAGGGAGAATCAATATGCAAAGCCGGAGCAACTGAAGGACTCCTAGCATCAGCAAGGTCACTTGGCCGTATAGAGAGCACCTGATCGATCTCAATGTCTGACGAAGCCTGAACAGTAGCAGTCATCCCTGAAGAAGGAAGGAGGGCCGAAGGATGAGAATCACCATAAGTGCCAGAGCGAGTCTCAGAGATCTCTAGCACATCCACCTCCACACCATTCCTAGAGGTGCACCTCATCTCTACATTGCTTCTAGAAGCATGGCCCGCGGCATCAATTTTTGTGGCATCTGTCCCTCCAGCAATCTCAACATCAGAACGATGAGCCCCAATAAACTCGTCACCAAGGTAGTGCTCCTCCTCAGCTACGGTAGGGCGGTGACGACGCGTGCGCGGAATAAGGTCACAAAAATGATCGGAGGACTCAGCCTCATCATCATCGTCATCTATAACTGCTATACGAGGGGTGCGCATCTTCACAAGTCTTGCAGACAAAGGGAGGGTGTCATCCAAGTCTGAGTCCGGCCTGGGGGAGGCAGCATGGCCAGGAGCCACGGTACTGAGAACGTCAACAACCGCAGGATCCTACACAACATGGGCAAATAAAAGTTTTCATTTTTAGAAGGTATAGTCGCAAGAAGGAAAGTAGCTTAAAATCAAGAATTTCGGGTACCTCATGAAGCCTTTTGGAAAGGCGAGCAGCGGAAGGACTGGCATTAGAAGTCCTCTTGTGAGCCATCTTCTTAAGGCGGGTCGTCCGAGGACTAGAGGCCTTATTCAAAGGGACTGGCTCTGGAGAAGTAATTGCCAAGCTAGAAGCAGATGCCCGAGCAGAAGGTCAGTTGGAGCAGATGAAGTGAAGAAACCCTCGTACATGTGGTCAGATTTTCGGCTCTCGGGTAGCCGAAGAGAAGAATCCTTCTTATAAATCGGCGGAGGCAAACATACGGTCGGTCTGCTCTGGACAAATGCAATAAATGCATCGATATTCTTCTGCCAATACCGCCTGAAAGAGGGGGTGAAACCCCCTACTCGGCTCAAGCCTGGCATCGTCAAAGAGCCAGATATGGGAAGCACGGTGTGTGCAAGCCCGCGACTGAAGCGCTCGTAGCTCTCTAAAAATGATAATAAATGAGGTGCTGGCCCCGGGGCACATTGATCAAACCCGAATTGACATGCTACACGGTCAGGCCTATAAACGGCACTATCAACGCCTTCCTCATGCCATATCGGTAATGAACTCGGACGGATCATAATCAGCATATCAACAAAGGGTGCAGGGATGTTCTTCGGCAAAGGAAAGGACACCGAGCGGGAGGAACCATGATAGATAAGTGGTGTGGCCACACCCACAGGTGGGCATACATACGGTCGTGCCACAAAGCGTCGGGGATCATCCACCAGAGTATTCAAGGATAAGGTGGAAATGGTACGTGACCAACGTGTAATCAACGGTTGGCAAGACTTCGCTTTCTCAAATGTCCGAGACCCATCAATACCGAGCACGGGGATGCCATCTTTATCCACTATCTCCCGAAGAACCTCCGCCTCGAATACAGTCAGAGCAGGGGCGAATTTTGGGAACCTCTCGAAGAAGAAACAAAGCAGGAACTGGCTGTGAATGAAGGAGACATGCTCATATCGACCCACGGAGCGAACCATATCTCGATGTAGTAGATCCAGCTGATAGTAGAGATTCCCAAGAAATAGTGGAGCCAAAGGGATCCGATCTCCTTTGAAGAGCCTGACTGCCAAGGGGAAGACGAAAAGATTGAGGGAATCCGGAGGTGTGCTCGGAAGAATAAAGAATGAAAGGAAGCAAGCCAGAAATCCCAAGAAATAGAGCCTGGAGCCATACATCGGACCGGCCTCATACTCCCGAGAGTCAGGGTCAGCATCTCTGGCCAAGGGCTGAAGATCCTTGAAGAAGTGGCGGATCCATGCAGTATAGGAGGCACGGTCCGTCCTTACTCGACTAGTCCTCCTCGCTGAACCATCGAAAACGGAACTCCACCGACCACAAGTTTGAAGATTTAGTTTTAGAGATTGGATCAAAGAATCATCTTCAGGGGGTGTCTGCTCAGGGTCGAAGGCATCAGGGCCGGTCACTTCCACACGCAGCAACATGAACACATCCTCGAGGGTGGGCCCTATCTCGTGCTGGCCAAGTATAAAGGTGTGTGTCTTAGTGCTCCACCGAAGAGCGATGGCTTCCAAACTAGCATTGTTGCGACGGATGGATAGAGATCTAGATATTTTCACCGGGATCAATAGCCGGGCCTCTTGAAGCCGCTGACAGAAGCTCTTGTCCGAGAGGACATCATCGACCCACTCCTGCCAACCAAAAGGAGGGTTTGAGAAGGCCTTGAACTGAGGATAACAGTATGGAAAGTCCCCCCGCTCAATCCGAAAGCATAGCACCGAGGAAGGAGAAATGAGGGCCTCATGTCCAGAGTCAGTGTCCTCAGTGAGACATAATGGAGCCCCCTTCGGAGATAGAAGAGAAGTGGTGGAGGTAGCCGCCCGCCCGAAGGGGTCCTTCCGACCAAAATAAGGAGATTTCCTCCACTCAGATGCCGGAGGTACATCCCTCTCTTTCATGAGAGCCGGTTCTGATGACCCCGGGACTACGGGTTTCTTTCGAGAAGACATATGGCTGAAATAACAGGTATAAATAGCAAGGAGTTGACCGTATTAAAATTTAGAATATTGGAATTAAAGCAATACATTCGAATGAAATTTCGGCATCAACTATTCGTTTCTCAGAGAGTCCATGAATTCAACAAATTCTACGAGGAATTTTTACACCAAGAGTTCAGGCACGATGTCTACTATGCTAAGGGCCGCAACAATCAGTCATTTTTATAATAAGATTTACATAATGGGCTTATCAATAGATTCAACCCCGGAAGTCATCAACAATTCATTTTCTCGAGTATTTTTCAAGCTCAACAAATTGTAATACCAATGGGTGTATCATCAACATACAGAGTTCAGGTTTCTATCATCAATAAGAGGTGCAATGTCATGGGTCGCTTTGTGATGAAGTTCAATCGGGTCAATTTCTCAAAGTCACTATGTTCCATATTAAAGGTTCAATTTATACGGGGCTCAAAATTTGGACAGAGTGAAGTTCAATAGAAAATTTCAGGTCCGAGATCCGAAGTATATTACATTGCTCATCAGTAGCAAGATTTAATGGATTGTCGTGCAAGCTACAAGAATGTTCCTCCCAAGTCAATATTATTTTTTGCTCAATTCAAGTGGCAAATATTCTATTACGATGGCAAAATTCAGTAGCAATGGTTCAAGTTATACAATAGCCCATAATTTCTTTGGCAAATTTCAAGTCAGAAAATCCAGTTAAATAAATCCCACAGCCTATTTCAAAAATTACAAAGCCCAAACAAATTCAAGCTTCACATTGGGATTTACCAAATTTGAAAATGTATCAATGCATGGATTCATTCGTTTATTTGTTTATTTATTTATATATATATATATATAAATATATATATGAACAGTGTTAAAAATATATATATATATAAACAGTGCTGCCACCATACAAAGAATATATATATATATATAAATAAAATAAATAAATAAACAAAACAATTAAAAGAACTTGCTCACAGATTCACGCCAATGGAGGAAGAGCACGGCTGGAAGTAGTGGCAAGACTATAAATGTGAGACAGATACACCTAAGGCTGACGCCGAGTTGAGCGGCGCTAGGCAAGACCACACACGTCGCGTTGAGTGGGTGCACATGTGTGGTCGGCACTGGATAATTCGAAGACGGAAGTAACAGTGACACCACAGAGGAGTCGGCAACCACACACGTCACGTTGAGTGGGCAACGTGTGTGGCCTGCGTTGGAATAGTTGAAGCCGACGGCGGGGTTCCAGCAGAGTGAAGGCAACAGTGAGCAACGTTGGGCAGTCGAGGTACGCGTCACAGGTGATGTCACGGAGACGACGCCGTTAGTGGCTCTAGAAAGCCAGAAGCAGCAGTGATGTTACAGAGATGCCGGCGTTGGTGTTATTCGGTGAAACAGAGCTCCGGAAAGCCTGGATTTCTGAGGAAATTGCGTTGATTGGCTCTGCAATAACAACCAATGTGCACACGGCTTCAAGCTCTAATCTATTAAAAGAAGAATGTGTGTCATTGAAGTCATGGATTTTGAAATAAAATTTTCCACAAAAAGCTGCTACAAAAACAAATACATATATATACAAGAGGAAGAGGTTCAAGAATGGTGGAAATATAAGTTGAAATCAGAAAAGTTTTACAGACTGTGGACAACAAGAATGGTGGCACGAGCCATGGCTGAGACAGAAGATAAGCAAACCGACGTCGCGTTGCGTTGGCGACGCGTTTCGCAATGATCAATCACGGCTGGAGCCAATGGGTGTGCGAGAAAAACCAAAATCTGTGTGGTCCAAGCTCTGAAAATGTAGCCGAGATAGCGCTAGGCAAAACCACACACGACGCGTTGAGTGGGCGACGTGTGTGGGTGGCGCTGAACAACCGGAGCAGGAGGCGAAGTCGCGACAGTGAGGAGCCAAGTTATCAATCACAAGCGCCACAACCAGCGTTGACGAAGGGCTGGACAGTGACGCACTGGGCTGGTGATAGCGCGAGCTGGTGGTGTTTTGGGTCACAGCGTCATTGGCGTCCGGAGCCACGACATGAACAGTGGGCTAGAAGGATGCTGGGCAGGCCAACACCGCGTTGAGTGGGCGGCGTGGCCAGCGCTGGTCGGTCGCGGCTGGTAGCAACAGTG
The DNA here is from genome assembly GCF_055761805.1 of Camellia sinensis. NCBI lineage: Eukaryota > Viridiplantae > Streptophyta > Magnoliopsida > Ericales > Theaceae > Camellia > Camellia sinensis. The sequence continues at coordinate 21,564,594 of NC_138970.1, read as the reverse complement.
AGGTCGCAGATGTCAAACACAAGGCACGCAAGTCATGCGAGCTGGTGGTTGCGCGCAGGGCAGGTGCGAACTGAGCTCGCAAGAAAGCAACAACCGTGATACCGCAGCAGAGCTATTGTCGGAGCTGGCCAACCGTAGCAGCAGTAGTGGTGTCACAGACGAGTCGGCGTCGACGTTGGTCGGCAAAATCAAGCTCCGATGTGCCTGGATCTCTGAGGAGTTGCGTCGCTAAGCCGAAGTAAAGCACCGATGGTGAAATAGAGCCTCTGGTTTGTTGAAGGAGCGCACAACATTAGCCTCTAATTTGTTAAAGAAAGAAAAAAAAGAAAAAAGAAAAGAAGAGCTAGGTTGGTCTCTCGATCTAGAGAGAGAGGCGCCGCTGTGCAACAAATAAAAAGAAATGAGCTATAGAAAAGGTGAGTGGCTATTGATTAGGGTTGCTACCCCTTTCCTTAAATAGAAAAGAGGAGGTGTGATGCTGGAATATTCCCTCATATATATTATTTATACATATATCCATATAACAAACATGCAATGGCTTGGTGACTCACCAACTTGCCAAACAAGAAAAATGTGTGGTGGTATTAAAAAAAAAAAAAATGTGTGGTGGTATTAAAATAAAATTTTTGCTTGTCAATTTTTTCTATAAATTGAAGGGCATCATCAACTTTATCCATAGGCTCTGTCGTGACAACATGTTTTTTTTTTGGGAAACGTGATGCGAAGTAGGGTCGAAGAAATGACAGTATGCATGTCTGAGAAAGTTACAATTTCTCATACACGCAAGGGGCAAATGTAAGAGGAGCTAATTTAAGCCCACTAAATTATTTAGGCCCAATAGTCCAAGGTTGGTGGGCTCGAATTTATCGCAAGTCCAAGATTGGTGGGCCCGGATTTATCGCCATCAAACGGGCTGAATCACTCTAAGCCTCGAAAGGGTTCAGATCCACGAACTTAGAGACTTACTCAAGTTCGGACTCGAAAGGGTTCGGATCCACGAACCTAGAGATCCGAAGCACCTGGCTTCGAACGGATTCAAATGCAATCTAGAAGTCGCTCCGTTAATGAGTCCCAGAACACTTGCTGGCTTGGAGCTTTCCGGGATCTACGCACCAGAACCATGGGCGTAATGGAGTTCGAACAAAGGACCCGATCCCGAGGACGGTGAGTGGAGACAAATTCACTCTTCGGTTAAACTAGCCTACACCCGGGTCGAGGTGGCACGACCCCGGGGGGTCCATGAGACTCGGCAATATTTTTGCGGCAGGACGTCCTTTGGGACTACCCCTGACCCTTTGGAATGATTGGGGATCATTGGTTAGGTGTGGCTAAGAAGAAGGGTTCGCCGAGGGATTGATCTCCTCTTCGGGGTTTCTCATCCTCGGAGAGGTCACCTCCTCGGACAAGGTGGTTAGAGAGAATATCCCCCATGTGCCTTGCACATGGGCTCCATCCTACATCATGAGGTGCCTATAAATAGCACCCATCCATAGCTTTACAAGGGATGGATTTTGGAGATTTTTAACTCTTGGGAAAGAACTAATTTCCCTTCTCCATTATCAACCTTGAGAGTGAAAGTGGGAGATCTATGGGAGAGACTTGCCATTATTCTCTCTCTAGCCATTTTGCCTTCTTCTTCACCCAATCTCTTATCTCCATCATCTCCTTTGTTGTTGTGTTCCTAAGTTGAGATTATTGAAGAATCTAAGCCTCTTATCATATTCTAGAGAATTCGAAGTTGTTCTTCAAGGATCTTCGAAGATCTTCGAATTTTCCAACTCTTTTTCTCGAACCCTCTCCTACAAGAACTAATCCTAAAGTTTTGATTTTATTATGAAAACTAGGAATTTGTTTAATCCATGCAAGTGGTTTAATTTAAAAGGTTTGTTCAATTTAAGCACATTTTAGAACATCTATGATTATAAATTAAGTTTTTGGTTAGAAATTGAGTTAAGTTGAATTTCTAAGAAATTGATTTGTGTAATTCATAATTAAGTTGATTTTGTTATTAATAATAAAATTGGACCTATTTGTATTGCATACATCATGGATTTTGAAGGATTTGGATTAATTCAATCTCATATTTCGAAGAGAAAAATGAAATGTTTTATGAACATTAAGTTTATGAAAAATTAGAATTAATCCTAATGTTAGATAAAGTGTTGATTTTATAATTAGATTTTAATCTATACTTGTAATTGGTGATTAAACATATTTTGGGACATCTATGGTTATGAATTAAATTGAGTTTAAGATCATGGAAACTAGTTGGAAAATTTATAAGAAGTTTCATGACTTCAATTTCATGATTTCAAGGAAAATAGAAAGAACTTGACGCCAATTTTATGTAACTAAGAAGAAAAGGAGAAATTGGGGCCATGTTAAATTTATGGAGTTCAATTTAGAGATTAATAACTTTGGATTTGGGATTTGACTTGATATGGGGGAAATGAATTAAAACTAAATTTGGCAATTGGGGCATGATTTTGAATAAATGATTTTTGAATAAATGATTTAGCAATTTATGACTTTAATAAATGGTTCTCCATGTTGGAATACTAAAGTACATGTTTTGAAGCTTTGAATACCAAATTTGAACTTTAATTGCAATTTTGGGAATTCTGAATTTTCATTGTCCGCTCGAGCCGGGGAAGTCCCGCTCGAGCGTGAAAATCGACCTCCCAGTAGTTTTCAAATTTTACAGTCCACGAGCGGCCAAAGTGGCGCTCGAGCGGAGACCCATTTTCAGCACATTTTGGAAAGTTGTAATTAGTTCATATTTTTATTCTCATCTCTTTCCAAAGCATTCTAAACATGATTTATGACTCAATAAAGATTAATAAGCTACTAATCACCATAGATTAGTTAGTTAAAGATTGAATCATTGATCTTGTGGTAATTGTTTAAGAAGCCAAGTAAATGATCAATCTATTTGGAAAAGAAGGAATTAGTAATGAAAGAATATGTGAAATAAGAACCCGGTTTATTTAATTGAGAAAGAATAAACGTAGTAGAACTTTAGACTATAAAGACTAGAAATGACAAGTTTAATCAAGGGAGTAATGTTGTATTTCAATGTGTATATGTTATGTGCTTGTGTAGGTCACGCACCATTGTCTGCCTGATTTTTCCGATGTGTCCAGTCTGTTTGATTTGCGTCTGCAGCCATCTGTGAGTAATAACTTAGTAAAGATATGTTCAACAGTACTTATTTTCTGTGTGACAAAATGAGATCTGTTTTCTGAAATGGTATGTCATGTACAATGAATGATTGTCCAATTTCTGACATGTATTCGTGACATCCTTAGTATCATGTGATATCTACAGCCGTTACCCGGTATCGGAGGTTCCTTTATGGAACTGGTTATTCGTAACCTCACGCATATGCGTTCTGTCTGTGCTCTGTTACCCGTACCGGAGGCCCGCCATGGGGGCTTAGTTGTTCTGTTCTGTGACCCGGATCCGGAGTTTCCTTCTTGGAACTAGGTTATTCATGACCTTACGCTTATGTGTTTTGTTCTGTTACGCTAATGGATGTATCACGTAAATTTAATCATGACTTATGATTTATGTCTGTATATAATCTGAACAAGTATGATTTTGATACAATATGAATTGATTTCTGAAATCTGTATGGACTCATTCATTAAAACCCTTTACTCTGTTATTACTCACTGGGCTTTTGCTTACTGTATTATTTATGTATGTAGGTGATCAGGCGCGTGACCAGGCTTAGAGGCATCTGTCTAGAATCTGTTCTGTCAGCCAACCTATGTGCCTCCCGTGGAGGTTCCGGATATGTTAAGTGTTATCGTTATGTAATTTAAAGTTTAAGTTATGTTTTCTTGTTTGGTTCTTCAAGTCATGTGTATTTTGAAAAAGGGGACTAAGTCCCTTTCTGCCTAATCTGTATATATATTATGACTTAAAGATGATGTGTATATATGTATATAAAAAGTTTAAAATTTTTCTATCTCATATAAGTCTGCACAACTCAATGGACGTTGTATATTCTTATTTGCTTCCGCTAGCCCCTATTATTATGTTAATCTGTCTCAGAGGCCTTCGGTAATCCCAGGATTACTGGCCGGTTACGATACTAAACCTATAGGGGTGGGTTTGGGTCGTGACAGTTAGCTTCAATTCTCATCTTTATTGCCTAGCTTTTCACCCACTTTTCATGCATGTTTTACCTCTGATTTTCATGTATTTTGGACTGTTTTGAGGTTGTCTAGGCTTTTTCAATTGATTCATGCTTTGTTTAATACACTTGTGGTCCCATAAGTTGGCATACTTGTTGTTTAATATACTCTCTTTGCTCATTTTCCATGTAATCATTTCATATCTTTCATTCATGAGAATGGTTTCAACCAATTGAGGTTGTTCAATACATGTAAAGGAGAACTACACTTAATGGCTTAATCTCTTCGGAGATTCATCGTCAATGGTGTAGTCTCCTTCTCATGTTTTTCGAAGGACCTCTTGCTTGACATCACTTCTTGTTTAGAGGACTTTAACATCACATTTGGACAAATGGACTAATGAATGGCAATGACTAAAATAATTGGCTTAAAACTTGGATTAACACACTTAAACAAAATGGCTTGAATAGCTTGAACTTGGCCAGACGTTAAGCCAAGTTTCTTGTGTCAAGGGTCATCAAGCATCAATCCATGGTGTTTTTGATATCCTTGAAGCGTCTCAACTTCCTTTTTTTGAGTTCATTCCATGACAAAAAAGAAGGGGTGGTCATTTGCATTACATTTATTGATTTTTGTCCAAAATGAAATTCGAGATCATCAAGCAATCATATTGCTCATTGATGGTTTTGGAGTCAAGCCCTACCTTTTCTTGAGGTTTTCCTATAACAAAGAAGGAAAGAGGGACAAACAGAGCTTGAAAATGCTCTATCTGCACTGATTTTACCTCAGAGCACAGAAACAGAGTTTGCACCAAATCAATGCACGGCCGGCCCTTGGTGTGTGGCCAGCAGTGCAATTTTGCAGAAATAGAGGCAGTGGCTGAAGGTGAAACAGAGGCAGTCTAGGGGCAGACAGAGCAGCTTTCAGGCAATATGCATGCAACCTCCATCCATCTTCCTTGGTGCTCATGTCAAATGCGTTTGATTGTTTAATTGTCTCATTAGCATAGCAAATTATGATGTAATATTTAATTAGTCTAATTAGTTGTAGCTAATTAGTTGATGTTGTAATATTAAATTAGCTTAGCCTAGTTAATTTCTTTTAATTAATTAGCTTAGATAGTTAATTAATTATTCATTTCAAGTGTTGTAATAATTAGTTAATTAGTTTAGCTATTTATTCAAGTTTTGTAATAATTGGCTTAATTAGCCTAGCGTAGCTAGTTGGTAGCTAGTTAGCTTATTCATTCGGACCCTCTTTTGCGAGGGCGTAATGTTGTAATAAGTGAGTGTGTGTGCGTGTGTGCATGTTTTCCAACCCCACGTCTTTCTCCCTTTTACTTAACCACTTTTGATGGTTAGATTAGGAGCATCATATTTCAATTAGCATATTGCATGCTTGCATCCATTCATCTTGTCTTGTATGTACTGAGGCTCGGCGCATCATTCAAACTGCATTGCAATTTCAAATAATTCTTTGAATACGTGTTTAATTGCATGTTATCAAATCGATCCATATGCCATATTAGTAGCCGAGCCTATTAATCGCATATTACTTGTGTTGCATTAGACATATTGCATAGTTAGGAATCATGCATAGTTTTCTAACTCATATTTTCTTGGCTTGGAGTACTAGGTGAGTTTTATGTTTTAGAATATTTGCATGAGTGTGAGTGATTGCCATAATCAGCATGTTTTCCATGAGGCTATGTGCTTATTTGCTAAACTACTTGAATGCCTGTGGATGAAGGCTTATTGTTTGAATTAGAACGATTCAACGAATGTAAGTTTTCAGCCCACTTTGTTGAGTGCCAAATCATGTTTTAAGCCCACTATGTTTGGTGGCAAATTCGCAAACCTTAAGCCCACTTGAGGTGGCAAATTCAAACCATTTCTCAAACAAACATGCGTTGAATTGTTCCAAATTGAGCGAACTAGTCTTTACTTACTTGTGCGCATCACATAGTAAAACTAGCTTAATAACCGGAACAAGAGCACATAATGTACATAAAAATCATATCATGATTAGTAGAGGCCGATCTTTGATCAGGCGAGCGGGGGTGCTCAATTCATGACCTTCTCCCCTCGTATCCAAGTTCCGGAGTCGAGACAACTTTAGTGATAACGAACACATGGCCTTTGGCACGAGTCATAGGTTTTCTAAATTTTCCCAAAAATAAAATATTTAGGTGGCGACTCTGTATCTAGCAAAGCAGTCCAATTTTTGCATTTTTGACCTAAAAATCAATTTTCCAAAAGATTTGTCGGATTTGGACTCATTGGTGTTTATCAGTTTCACATTGCACTCGTAAGATTAGATTCAGAACCGCAGGAGTCCGAACTATGAGGCTTTCTTTTCAAAACCTTCCGAAAGGAGGCGCGAAAAAAGGCGAGCCATAGTTTCTGGCGACTCTGCTGGGGATTTACATAACTTGACTCGAACTCATGATATGTTATTTTGTCTACACTTATGTGTTTCTTTGCATTTACATTTGCATCGGTGCGCCTAAGTCACAATGTTTTCCATCTGTTATTCCTGAATAGTTTGCAAGAGGCTCGCTTGGAAAAACTTGCCAAAAGGCTGACCGATTGCGGGCTCTGCCACAATGGGAACACAACCCTTGGATCTGGACTACCGTTGTACCATTTGATCCTCCTTTCACTTCTCGGTGTTAGGTGTGAGAGGCATATTAGGTAGTCTTGCTGAGGTACCCTTCTTGACCAATCGACCTAGTTGCATATTAGAAACCATAGAGACTGTTCCAAACTAGGACAGGTTGCTTACCCGAATGCAAGAATTGTATAAAACCGCTTGTTTTGCATAGTAAACCCCTAGCTCCAGACGAAACTAGGACAGGGTAACCCTACCCCATCATAGGGGTGTTTTGGCTCATACTTGCTTGATATGTGCTTTAAGAATGAAACTCTGCAGGAATGTATATATCAGTTGTAAGTCTGAGTATCAATTTTTGGGAGGTAGAATTCAGTTTTGAGCATGGTTCTACAGCTTTGATTACATCAGTGCATTGATTAGAATCTGAGCTAAGGTGATGTGTGGTTTTTTATTTTTGTTCTTCTTTTCGCTTTATTTCTTTTTGCAAGGTAGCTTTTCACAATTGCTTCGGACGAATCTGTTACCCCCTAAGCACTCTGGACCTGTATAAGGCGACTTTATAGATCCGAGGATCTTGTCAAGGGACAACCAGTGTTTGTTTCACTCCCACTAGTTACCAGACGGAGGAGGATCAGGCATAACTCAATCGTCCAACAGTCATCTATTACTGTGCTCAGTCAAGCTCAGTCTTCTACTTCTACTCCAAAAAAAGAGTATTCGCCAGTTCTAATAGCTCAACATCCTTCAATCAGCATGGAAGATATGCTTCGTCAACTCCAACAAACCATTGAGACTATGCAACTAGATGCTGCCCGCCAAGCTGAGGTCGCAGCCCGCCAAGCAGACGTGATAGATAGGCTTCAGCAACAGCAACCCCAACCAGCAATAGCCTCTGCATCCCATGCACCTCAAGCGGAAATTTCGGTAATCGGAGTCACAGTCAATGTCCAAGAGAATATGGGCATTCAGGCAAATCCAATCCCACCTCAAACCTCCAAGGCACCAGTTTACTAGATGGAGGCGCCATTTGAATTTGAGGTTAACCCTACTGCATTGAAATTCAACAAGCTAGAAAAGCTCTTCAAACGGGTGCAGGGTGTGAATTCAATCCCTGATATCGAGGATGGCTACACTGACTCGACAGTGACTTTGCCAGACAGATTCAAGATGCAGCAAATAGAACGGTTTGATGGCTCTGGAGATCCTATGGTCCATCTACGGTTATTTTCGGATATCCTACGACCAATAGGTCTCACTAGACTGCAGAAACCGTTGCTTTTTGGCTGGACCCTGTCGGGTATAGCGGCCATCTGGTATGCCAAGCTTGAAGACTCTGCGAAGAGAAGTTGGGAGGAAATGGTCGATGCCTTTATAGTGCAGTACTCCTACAATATCCAGATCGAGGTCACTACCCGTGATCTTAAAGTGACCCGCCAAGAACTAAAGAAGGGTTTCTCGAACTTTATGACTCGATAGAGGGCTAAGGCCTCTATGATGACTATCAGGCCATCTGAAAAGGACCAAATCAGAATGGTGGTCCGCAACCTGCAAGGGAGATTATTACAGAAGATTATAGTCTTTCCTTTGTTTACATTTGCTAAGCTCCATGAGATTGGGGTTCAAATTGAGGATGCAATGAAGCAGGGGCTGATAGATAATGAGAAGGAACAGCCCAAAAGGCCCTTTACGTGTAGTTCTAATGCAGTCACGAGTGGTAGCACCTCTACACGGCCTTCGGATGTGAGCATGGTCACTACCACACCCAAGACTGCAAACCCTTTTGTCAGTACATCTAACATAACTCCATAAACCCCAAGCCACCAAGCCCGAAACCAAAGGGTCTTTACCCCGCTCTGCATGTCTTTATCCAAAGCCCTAGGGGTTCTGATCAAAAAAGGGCATCTTAAACCGTTAGAACAACACCCACTACCTGATCCTCTCCCTCATAAACATAACCTGGCTAAATATTGTGCTTTTCACCAACAACACGGTCATGACATTGATTAGTGCTACAGGCTACGTCATGAGATTCAAGATCTCATCGACAATAAGGTGATAGCACCTCCCTAAAAGCCCAATGTCACTACAAATCCTTTCCCACCATATAACCAAGTCCCTCCACCCTGGCATGTAAACCTCATCTACACACTGGCCGTCTCTTATGACCCCATTATATATATCACCCCTTCCCACCTACCTAAATCTGCATTATTTATCCCTGAGAACATGGATTTGTGCATGATGAATACGTTTACACTCCAACCCGAACCAGTGGTGGTGACAGTGGAAGATAAAGGGAGGTCAACTTTGGTGGAGAATGTCAATCTGATGCCCGAGGGCTCTAAGGACTTATCTGAAGAGGTGTACAATTCGAACTGCTATATTGTACCAATCAATCAAGCAAAATCGAAAGTCGTGTTGCCGACTGGGATGGAGGTCGTTGTAGTTCGAGAGGATGGCCCAAGTTAGGGATTAGATAATCTGGACGACCTGGAGGAGGACATAGACAATTTACAGTTCTTTGATGAACAAGATCAAGGGGACGTGCATATTGATTGGTTCAATCTAAATGAGTCGACGGACAATTCTGGGTGGCTAAGTGATGAACCCGATAGAGATGAGGGAACTGAATTGAAGCCAGAAAAACAGAAAGCAAGAACTGCTGCAATGGCCAAAATGGCCGAGGGAAAGGATAAACTGTCGGAAAACATCAGTGTAGAACAATTGGCTCAGAAACTAGGCATTGTTAGTACTGTACATACTGACCAAGAAGATGCACTGAAGCGTTTTGTGTAAGAAATAGGTGAAAATAACCCGGAAGCTAGAAAAGCCTAACACCCTGCGGGGGAGGTTTGTAATGAAAAGGTAATCCGAACAGAGCTGGATGAGTGCTTGTCAGCTGCCGAAGGAGTCTAGTGGGATGACCATACTGATGAAGATTGGGGTGAAGACCTTCCTGACAACACATGGTACGTGGAAGAAGTCGACCATATGACAAGAAGTGGCTGATATTTCAAACCACTACATCTGGACCAACCCAAGGCATCCGGGAAGGATAAAGAGGTGGAGAAACAGAGGGAAAAGCAGTTAGAGGAAGAGGCTGTGCTGAAACAGTTGAAGAAGATTAAAGCTGACATATCTATCTAGGGTCTGCTTATGGCTTCGCGAGTGCACAAACAAGTTGTACTGTCGGCGATGGATAAAGCCAAGTTGTCCATCGAAACTATTCCTGAACAGCTAGTCGAACTAGTCCTCCCGGGAGGTGCTGCACCGACTTTGACCTTCTCAGACAATGAACTGCCACCGGAAGGCTCTACACATAACAAGCCTCTATATATATCAGTGGAGTGCCGAGAAAAGTGGATACTAGTGGTATTGGTCCACATCGGGTCAACAATCAATGTCTGTCCTTCTCGCACGGCTTATACTATTGGTCTGAAATCGGCCAATTTTGTGCCTACGGCCCAGGTGATCTGGGCGTATGACAATACAAGTAGAGAGGTGATAGGAACAGTACAGATCAAAGTACAAGTGGGCCCGGCTCAACAGGGTATTGAGTTCCACGTCCTTGATGTTCCGGCTACTTTCAACTTACTACTTGGGTGACCTGGCTGCATCAAGTGAAAGTTATTTCTTCTACTCTCCACCAAATGCTGAAGTACCCCCATGGAAAAGGAGTGGCCATAGTCTTCGGGAATTCATCTATACATCCTCCGCCAGAGGTCACTACACTTGTGTTGGAGATTGTGCATGGTGAAGAGGATGTTTTCCTTTCGGGGTTTACCTTGGCTGTGGCCCAGGTAGTGTAGAATATCTTGGCCGTTGATGAGAGCTTATATGTCAGTGCCCAATCTGTATATCTCATGAATAAGCTACAACATATGCCCGGAATGGGATTAGAAAGGAGTGGCTAGAAAAGCGTCACCGTATTGGCCGATGTGCCATATAACCCACATGCCTTTGGTCTTGGCTATACACCCACCAAAGAGAACTGGGTGAGAAAAGGGAAAGAGATGGCCGGAAGAGCCAAAGCTAAGAAAACCGAGAAGCGCTATGAGCTTATGCACTAACCAATCCGAGGAACCCTAAATGGTTATTTTGTTCGGGAGGGTGAAGACTTCCCATTTTGTGGTTTCCCCAAACCCTGGTTCAACTCTGAGAAGCAGCGGGTTCTCGGCTTTGAGATTTTCTTTGCCTTGCAGTTATAAGAGAGTGATACAGAGGAACAGACTGAACTAACTGCTGAAGTTGCAAAAGTGATTCTAACAGCAGGGAACTCAAAGTAAGAGCTACACTGGCATGTCTCCTTTCGGATCCTCAGATCGACTCAGAGAGCTTGGGGGATAACCTGACCGTTTCCATGATCGGGAACCAACCGGGCGTGAACCCTTCTAGCGGTATTCTGGATGCATCTGACGCACCCTCTCTCATTTGGCAACTGGAGGAGGGCTACCTGTCTAGTGGTTCTGAGTCGGTCAGTGAGCCAGAATCTGATTCCACAAATTCTGTGGAGTTGGAATCAGATTCTAGTTCCTCTGAGTCACAGTCTAGTATTCCTGGAGTTGATAACCTAGATGCCGAGGTTTTGCCTAGGTCGTCTTTTTCCTTTTCTTTTGAGTCGATTGTAACCGAGGAATTGGATGAGCTGGACCTTTTGAATGAGAATGTCGCTGTAAATTCTGAGTATTTCTCTATGCCTCTTGATTATTGCATTGATCATGATTTTCAAAATTTTAATGAAATCGATGAGGAAGGAATTCCTCTGGTTTTGAAATATTTAATTAATCGAGAGGAGGAGAGATTTGTAAAACCCCTTGTTGATGAAATCATTGCAATTAATGTGGGTACTGAGAAGGATCCACGTCTGGTCCAGATCGGGTCCACGTTGTCTTCGAAGAAGCGCGAGCACTTAATCCCTTTATTAAAAGATTTCAAAGATGTTTTCGCGTGGTCCTACGAAGACATGCCTGGAATCAATCATAAGATTGTACAACATCATATCCCTCTTTCCCCCGAGGCCCAACCCATCAAACAGAAGTTGCGGAGAATACGTCCACATTGTGCTTTGAAGATTAAAAAGGAGGTCACCAAGCAGATAGACGCAGGGTTCTTGCTAGTATCTGAGTATCTAACTTGGTTGGCCAATATTGTTCCGGTGCCAAAGAAAGACGGAAAAATTCGAGTGTGTATGGATTTCAGAGATCTAAACAAAGCCAGTCCGAAGGATGACTTTTCTCTACTGCACATCGATGAATTGGTAGACTTCACCGCAGGCCAGGCGTTGCTCTCCTTCATGGATGGAATTTCTGGGTCTAACCAGATTCTGATGGCACCCGAAGACAGAGAGAAAACTGCTTTCACTACGCTGTGGGGAACCTACTGCTACAGAGTGATGTCGTTTAGGCTGAAGAATGCCGGGGTTACCTATCAAAGGGCTGCAACCATAATTCTACATGATATGATCCATAAAAAGGTCGAGGTGTACATGGACGACATGATTGTCAAGTCCAAGGAAAGAGAGGGCCACTACACTACCTTGGAGAAATTCTTCCAACGGATCAAAGAAAACAAACTGAGGTTGAATCCACAAAAGTGTACTTTCAGCGTAACAGTAGAGAAAATGTTGGGTTTCTTGATCACACAGAGGGACATCGAGGTAGATCCTTCCAAAATCAAGGCCATCCTAGAAATGCCGCCACCAAAGACTGAAAATGAGGTGCAAGGCTTTCTGGGTAGAGTGTAATTCATAAGACAGTTTATTTCTACATTAACCTTGACTTGTAAACCACTATTTGGTCTCTTGAAGAAAGGAAAGAAATTTCAATGGGATGACCGTTGTCAATTCACTTTCGAGCAAATCAAGTAGTACCTTCAAAACCCGCCTGTGTTGTCGCTGCTAGAGCCAGGGAAGCCCTTGATTCTGTATCTATCAGTAACGGACACAACAATGGGATGCATGTTTGCTCAGGAATCTGAGGATAGGGTAGAGAAAGCCATCTACTATTTGAGCAAGAAAATGTTGGACTATGAGATCCGTTACACCCCCTTAGAGAAAGCTTACTTAGCCTTGGTATAGGCTATCAGGAAGTTGAGGCACTACTTGTTAGCTCAGTCTATAATTCTGGTTTCGAGATTAGATCCCATCAAATATCTCTTTGAGAAACCAACGCTTACGGGTAGGCTAGCCCGTTGGTTGCTTCTCCTCTCCGAATTTGATTTGAAGTATGTCACTCATAAGTCTGTCAAGCGGAGAGCTATAGCAGAATTCCTAGCAGATCACCCAGTGGAAGGGGATGAAACGATAGAATACCTATTCCCAGATGAAGCTATTTTGCAAGTCGAGGAAGAGATTGGGGCAATGTACTTTGACGGAGCGTCTAATCAATACGGTTATTGGAAAAGGGTGTTACTGATAGCACCTAACAATTTCCATATACCCTTAGCCTTCAAACTCCGGTTCTAGGTATCCAATAACAAAGTTAAATACGAGGCATGTATCGCTAGTTTGGAAGCCGCCCTGAAACTAGGGGCAAAAAGGTTGGACGTCATCGGGGACTCGAACCTAGTTATGTCTCAAGCAAAAGGAGATTGGAAGGTCAAAGAAGAAAAGATAAAGATCTATCACCAGACCTTGGATGTTCTAATTCCTAGGTTTAAGAAGCTGACCTTCACTCATCTACTAAGAGAGAACAACAGGTTCGATGATGCTTTATCAACTCTATCTTCTATGATGGACATCCCGCTTAGAGTTCAAATGCGTCCGATCATCATTGAACAGAGGTATACGCCGGCCTACGAGTCTATCGCCGCAATAGATGAAGTTCAAGATCAAAACCCTTGGTTCTAAGATATCTGGAACTTCTTGGAAAAGGAGGTTTATCCACCAAGGGCGAATGCCAAAGACAAAAGGGCAATACGGTGAATGGCCGCTCAATTTATCATCTATAGAGGTAAACTGTACAAGAGGGGTCATCTGGGAATGCACAAGTTATGTGTCGACGCAGAAGAATTGAAGTGCCTAATGGAGGCCATCCATAGGGGAGAGTGTGGAGCACACTTGAGCGGAGTAATGTTAGCCTAGAAGATTCTCAAGCAAGGTTACTATTGGTCTACCATGGAGGAGGATTGTATTGGTTTTGTTCGGCGATGCCACAAATGCCAAATTCATGCAAATCACATGAACATCCCGCCGTCGAAGCTGTACAACATGACTTTACCATGGCCTTTCTCATTCTGGGGAATTGACGTCATTGGGGCAGTTACACTGAAATGGTCAAATGGGCACAAATGCATTCTGGTGGCAATTGATTATTTCACAAAGTGGGTGGAAGCTCAGTCTTATGCAGTGTTAAAGGCAACGTATGTGGCTAAGTTCATCTGAAACATCATTTGCCGATATGGAGTCCCAAATGAGATCATTTCAGACAATGGCTCCCATTTCAAGAAAAAAGTGATCAATTTGTTGGAGAAATACAACGTGATTTTTCATAAGTCATCCACATACTAGCTGCAAACCAACGGAGCTGTTGCGGCCGCCAACAAGAACATCAAGCATATTCTACAGAAAATGGTTGAGACCTACAGGGACTGGCTAGACAAATTTCCATTTGTACTCTGGGGCTACAAAATTTCAATTTGGACGTCTACCAGGGCGACCCCTTATTCTCTTGTTTATAGGATGGAAGCTATTCTGCCAATCGAAATAGAAGTTTCGTCGTTGCGGGTTATGGCTGAGTGCTAGATAGCAGAGGCGGACTGGCAACAAAACAGGTTCGAAGAACTCATGTTGTTTGATGAGAGAAGGCTGAAAGCACTGTACCATCTTCAGGGTTATCAACGCAGGATTGCTAGGGCTTTTAACAAGAAAGTTAAGTCCCGGAATCTCAAAGGAGGGGATCTAGTGCCGAAAGACAATCGGGCTCCTATCCACCCTAGGGCCAAGTTCAGACCCAATTGGACTGGTTCTTATATCATCAAACTATCTAGTTGGGTGAAGCTGTTATTCTCATGGACCTAGATGGCCTAGAATTTTCCCAACTGATCAACATGGACAAGTTGAAGAAATACTATCCTTGAGAGGCTCGCTAGGCCGAAAACCCAGAAGGGTGACCTAGGCAAAAGTTAGAGCACAAAAAATTGGAAACAAAGAAAAACTGAGCTCGCAAGGTTGAAAACCCTAAAGGGCGACCTTGGCAAAAGTTAGAGCGTTAATACTCGAGTGAACCCGAACCGAACTACGTAAGGCCTAATTCCCATCTTTGGGATACGTAGGTAATTTCATCTCGAAATTCGGCCATAAACACCTCCAAATCAACTGTGTCCATATGTTAATCAAGCCATCTTTGTTTATTATCTGAAAGTTTGGCTGTGATCTTTGCTCTGAGAGAAGAGCTAATTACAATGCTGAGCAGTGCCACTCAGACAAGGGGCAATTTTTCATTTTTGGATCTGGGGTTGTACATCTCGAGGATAGATTCCATGCGTGTCAAGTTTTGATCCTTATCGAAAATGGTTTTGAAAAGTTTTGATAAAAGCTTATTTTTGCTCAAATTAATCTTTTTACAACTTAGACCATTTTTGGACCAAAAGGAAAACTTTCAGTGCTCACAACTTCAATTACATTGATTTCAATACAAAAGTTCTCAAACTCTCGATATAAATCAAAGTTGCTTTTATTACATGCATAAAACTTGAAAAGTAAAGATCAAAGCAAATAAACTCGAGGCATAAATGAGTCAGGTGTTGCTGCGTCCCACGCTTGTGCTTGTGGAAGCTTCTGATGCTAAAGTGGGCCCAGTTTGTGCCTCATTTTCGAGCCAAGTCAAGCATTCGCCAGAAAGGGCATAATTGAAACTCGGGGCAGGAGCCAAAATTTCTCTCGTCCTCCACGCAGTGGGATATCTAGCCAATTGTGAACCTCAGATTGGGAATGAAGCTGGGTACCCTACCCCCTCTTCTAGGCAAGTCTGGTCATGTCCAAACTGACTCTTGAACTGGAACGGAAAGTAGAAAACACAGTGTGTCAAGACAATCAACTGAATGCCAGGTTACCAAGTCATGTTGTAGCTCATCTCGGGTAGATCAAACTAAGGGTAACGCCAAGCAATGTTAACAGCAGACCTGTTGCATATCTAATGACACCACCATCCCTCGTTCGGGAAATCCACTAGGCGGTGGCTAAAGAAATAGCCCCATGTTGAGTATGCAGGGCAAGAATCCACTGCCTTTAACCTATCCATGAGCCACACCTAGGGAGGGATGAAAGAAAAGAGAGATTAAAGAATAGAGAGATATATATTGAGAGAAAAGTGAGAAAGGGTCTTTGAGAGAAAAACAGAGCATGAATGCCGAGTGATGTGAGAAACACATATAAGAAATGGTGAGAAACATTACCTGAAGAAGTAGTGGACTCCTTCCGAATTTGGTGGTCTCTCGCCAATAGAAGGCATCTAAGCCCATCAAAGTTTCGGCCAACACCAAACTAATGCAGTTCTTGCCCTCTTTCAAACCTTGTGTCACTTCAACTAGCCGAATGCTAGACCTGCTGAAACTAGGGGCAAGAAGGAAATGTGCTAGCATACACAAACAAAAAGTGTGTTGCCAAAAACCCCGCCAAAGAAGATCACCGTGGTCACCAATGGTAGAAAATCGATGAATTAGACTGGGGATGTCTAGCTCCCTATTGTGAACCAAGGATCGGGCCTCGTGTAGAATAAGCCTGCACATCCGTCCCAAGGCTTGGATGTGGCCAAAACGAGGCTGAGGTATGATTTCCTTATTGCGCCGGGATTCCAATAGTGCTTGAAATTCTTCGATTGTTGGGCATATCTCTTGCCCCCCGAAGCTGAAGACATGTGTGATCGGGTTCTAACATCTGGCCGTGACATGAAGGAACGAAAAGTAAAGAGAAGTGCAGCTCAAAGAAAAAAGGGCATTAAGGCCGAAGCCACAGAAATTCACTTTTTCTGAGCCATCCAAAGAGGTTATCCAGTCCCGAAGCTTGTTGACGAATAATATCTCCATTTTGAGAGCAAAATATCAAGAACTTATGTGTTTGCCAGAAAAGCAGCATGGGAGCCTTATTTATAGAGTCTGGGAAGGAGCTGAGCATGACTCCTGGACAACACTGACCAACATCACATTGATGGCCGGTCATGCATCAGTGATAACCGGCCGTGCATCAATGAAGCCCGACCAGGTCTTGGTGCTGACCTAGTGCAGGTCTGTTGCAATGAAGCCTGGCCTTTGTGTGAATGAATTACAATTGTACTTTTGAGTTTTGTTTTGTTTGTACCAAGTGTTTGTTAGCTTTTTCGAGTTGTTTTCATTTTGTTTTTTTTCATTATCGAGTTGTATTTTATGTTTTGATTGGTTGTAAGTTATTATCCGGTTCATGAATCAACTCAAGAGCAAGGCAATTACTGTTCCGAAGATTGCAAAAGCAAAGGCAATGCAAAGATCATATTGCACAAAGAAACCATTCAACAAAGATCATATTATACAAAGAAACCATTCAACAAAACTTGTTTTTCATAACTGATAGGCCCAACCCCGATCATTGTTTTATACAATCAAAATAAAAGAAAGTTTTTGAAAAACAAAAGGATAGTCCGAAGCTAGTTTTATAAACTACATAACAAAAATGAGAACAAAAGTGAAGAAAAGCAAAGTCATCATCTCCGTCAGTAGCCCATCCTCGCTCTCTTCCTCCTCGGTTGCGGAGGAGGTGCATCATTGTCATCACTAGGGCTACTCAACTGCAGGTCCATCGCCTCTCCCTCATCCTCAGGGGTCATGGACCTATCAAAAGACTCCTCGGAAGGCGAGCACTACATCACTCGACCTCTCCCCTGATCAGCACCTTGTGGACCACCCGAACTCGCTCCGCGCGTCCCCTTTTCGGAGAGGGCGCGAATTGGGTTCTAGCTACTACAGTTCGGACTCCTCTTACAGTTTTGAATCTAATCTCACAAAGTGCAATGTAAGACTGATAAATCACCAAAGAGTCAAAATCCGGCAATGGGTTTTGAAAAATCAATTTTGAATCAAAAAGCGCCAAACATGGACTACTTTGCCAGATTTCAGAGTCGCCACCTAAATATTTTGTTTTGTTGAAATTTAGGAAACCCTGACTCGTGCGTAAGGCCACGTGTCCGTCATCACCAAAGTTGTCTCGGCTCGGGAACTTGGGTACGAGAGGGAAAGGTCCTGAAATGAACACCCCCGCTCGCCCGACCAAAGATCGGCCTCTACTAACATGATATGTTGTTTTTGAAAACACATGTGTTCTTATTCCGATTATTGATCTAACATTACTATGTGATGCGCACAGCATACAAGTATAAACTCAATCACGAGAATTGGAACAAAACAACTCATGTTTATTTGTTTGAAAATGGTTTGAAAATGCTACTCACAAGTAGGCTAAAGCGCGAATTTGCCACCCTCAAAGTGGGCTTAGAAAAACATGATTTGCCACTCCTCAAAATGGGCTTAAAACTCACATTTATCGAATTGTTCCAATTCAAGTAATGAAGCCTTCATCCACAGGCATTCATGCAATTTAGCATCTAAGAAAATAGCCTCATGGCAAGTATGCTATCATGGCAATCACTTACACACATGTAAGGATGCTAAAGCGTAAACACTTACAGTGTACTCCAAGCCAAAACAGAAAACTAGTTAGAAATCATGCATGATCCTAACTATGTTAGATGCCTAATGCAACGCATGCGAAAATGTAACTAAATAGGCTCGGCTATCTAAGATGGCATATGAATGCAACACTTGAGAACATGTTGTTAAACACGTATTCAAATAGGTGTATTGAAATACAATGTAATTTGAATGATGCGCCGAGCCCGGTAAATGCAAGACAAATGAATGATGCAAACATGCAAGCATAAGGTATGCTAATCAAAACGTGCCCTAAACTAACCATCATAAGCTGATAAGTAAAAGGGAGAAAGACGTGAGGTTGGAAGATATTCATACACTCACGCACACTTGTTACAACATTTGCCCTCTCGACGGAGGGTCCGAATAAATGAGCTAAGCTACTCTAAGCTAAGCTACTTACTACAAACCAATTAATTAACTATGCTAAACTAATTAATTACAAACTGAATTGAAAACTAGCTATGCTAAGCTAATTAGAATATTACAAAGATGAATTAAATTAGCTAAGCATATTAACTAATTAAGTACAGAAACCGACAAATTTACTAACTAAGTAAAGCAATTAAAATGGCCTCGAGGGAAGGGAGACATGCATGCTCGTTTGCTTCGCCCAGAAATGCACTACCTTGCCATGAGTTGCCTCTGTTTGCACTTGCGGTGACCCTAGAGCATCAAACACACTTTCAGGTTGCATCTGCCCCAAAACAGGAGCATTTTGGAAAATTTTGCCACAGGTGGCCGGCCACCTGAACTGGTCGGCTGGCTACCTCAACTGGCCGGCTGTCTAGTACAAGTGGTCGGCAGGCTAGTGCAAGTGGCCGCTGGGCCACTTCCCTTTCCAGAATCCCAACTTTGCTACAATAGAGATCAACAAAGGCACAACAATGCATTTGCATGGAAATGTGTGTGCAACTACTCTCCTTATCATTTCTCAAGCTCAAAGGAGCATAGTACTCGGCTCTCAAGCCACCAATCACGTATCTCAATGCATGATAGCCAAAGAGTCAAGCTCGCACAATGTTAATTAATGGGCACATAAGACTCGAAGTGTCGTCACCCTATCATGCATGATCAAGGGTGACAACGACCAAGAAACACAACACGTTTCATCACTTTGAGTATGAAACGTACCGCATTCCTCGTGTTTGGATTAATGTCCGATCCAAACACAATGCAATGCAAACAACATGCTTATCTATCAATGCTAAAGTGGCATGCATAAGATTCCATCATGTAAGAAATGCATGCAAAACATGTTAAGGGGCCAATAGCACTAAAGCAAGTGAAGAACATTACACATGAGGCATGCACTATCAACCTCAAATGGTCAAACCAGCTATGGACAGACCTAAACCATGCTAAAATAGTGGCCAAAACAATTTGAAATGATGGCACAAAAAACAAAAAATGCATGCTCATGTATTGGCTTATGAACAAGGCATAAACCTCACCTCTCAAAAGCAATTAAAGAGCGATATGCATGAGAGTATGACATGGCTACATGCTCTGAAATTACATGTTAGATGATGCTATATCATGCAAACAACACAAGTATAGCATGTTAGGGTCCTTAGAACTCAAAGCTAGTCAAGGGCTTTACACAAGAGGTATGCAATACATAGCCTAAACAACCAAACTAGCTTTGGACAGAGCTCAACCATGCCAAATCAAAGGTTAAAACATGCTGAAATAGTAGCCCAAAAGCTTAGACAAGCATGGATACGTATTGGCTCATGATTAAGGCAAAAGCATAACTCTCAAAATCATCGAAAGAGTGGAATATGTGAGAGTGTGATCATGCTATATGCACTGAAATTACATGCCAAATGATGCCATATCATGCAAACATCACAAATAAGGCATGTTAGGGGCTTCAAAACACAACACTAACAAGGCCAACTATACTATAGCTATACAAAGCATGAACCACATGGCCAAAACCATTCAAAATAGTCCTAAAGCATGCTAAATCAAAGCCAAAAACATGCTGGAGTGGAGCATATACATGCTAGAATGAGAGGCATGAAGCATGTTAGGCCAACAAGTAGGATTGCACTACAAGTGTAAGATGCAAGAAACCAATGACCAAACCAACCCAACCCAAAACAGAGTTATGGAAAGTCCAAACAGTCACAAAAACATGCTTGAGCTAAGTCACAAAAGAGTAGAAAGGCATGCTCAAGTATGAGACCAACAAGGCATGCAAGCAAGACAAAAGGAGAGGGGATCACCCCCTCCTATTTTGACCCTCAAAACAAACTTTTTACCATTGAAATTCCTTTGAGTTTCAGTGGTTAAAAGGCCAAGCAAGGGGTGATTCATAAGCTTAGAGTGTTGGCTTAAGAGGCTTAACAAGCCAAATAGCAAAAGAGGGGGACCACCCCCCTAACCACACAAGATTCAAACCAACATTTTAAAGCCTTAAAATCAGAGTTTTAAAGAGGCCAAAACCATCCTTCAAATAGCATGCAAAGGTGGTTAAGCTATTAATCAAAACAAAGCTTTAAAAGGGACAAGTGCCTTACCCTTGAAGCACAGCAGTAAGGAGGCAACTTTAGCAACAATTCTGAACCAAAAGCAATCCAAAGACCTCAAATGAAGCTCCAATGGACCTCAACTCCAAAATGAAGGTGTTTAACTGTCTTAGTGAAAATGTATGAAGAAAACACACTTTAAGGCTCAATATAACACAATATAGAGAGAGGGTGAGAATTCTAGAGAGAGAGGGAGATTTTAGCTCTGAAAAATCTGAACCCTCAAATAGGGGGAGGAAGCTCCCCTTTTATAAATCAAGAAAGCAAAAAGCTTTCTCAATCCCTCCATACATGTGCATGGAGGATGAGTTCAGTGAGCCACTACTGGCTCAAAAGATCTGAAAATATCTAAAAAGGAGAAAAATTGGCCGCCGGCCAGTTAAGGTGGCCGGCAGATGCCAAAAGTGGCTGGCAAGGCCCTCTTCTCTTTAAGGCAAGAGGCAACAAGGTTTGGCCCAAAACCAAGGCCAAAATACAAAGTGTTAAGATGCTCAAAGACAGGGCACTCGGCCGAGACCTTCGGGTGCTCAAAACAGGCATAAACATGCACAATCATCGCGTGCACAAACAATGACTTCTAAGTCGTAAGGTTGGTCAAAAATGGGGTGTCTACACACCTCCTCGGCCTCTTACTGGGCCCTGTCTCCGCCTACTGGCTACGGAAGGTCCTGTAGGCAGTGCTAGTGTCGGTTCAAGCTAAAAAAGATATAAGATATCAAATAGAGTGATCTGAAGTGTGCAGTATGGCAATGATAGTAAGCTACACACAGAATGTACCTCAATCCCGTGGGTGACTAAGGCAGTCTGCCTCTTCCGCACCATGATGAGTAATCAGTCAATCGTCCAAAGGAGTTCGCCACCGTATGCTCGAGAAATCTGCAAAACAACAGAAACTAAGAAAAGCAGATAGAAGTAATTGGATAGTAAATAGTAATGGCTGAGGATAAGCTACAGTGCAACATGGACTAGCATAAAAAGAAAGTGTACCTGCTCAATTCTAGGGGCAAACACAAGTCTGCGATCCCTCTCCTCGACGGGCTCGAGCGGGATCTGCTCAATCACTCAATCTGGACGCATATACATAATCTCGGTGGGAAGCACAGGCAATCTAGGAATGGGAGCAGCGGCAGGCACACCTCCAATGGGCGCATCATCGGCCCCAGTAGTAGGAGCAGTAGCAACCTTTGGTACAACTCGAGCCACGCTTGGGGTGAGAGGTGCCATCACCCAAGTGTGCAAGAAAGTCATGAAGTCGCCGAGCTCATGGTGACGGTCGACGTTCTCACTTATCATCAAGAGGTCCAACTCAAGAACATCTTATAAATCATCTACTACCCTCATGCCGGCAGGAGGAGGATGTGGAATATCAAGGTCAGCAACACCCCAAGTCTGGCGGATGAATCTCTCTCCCAGGTAGAATGCCTGACCAAAAGGACCCTCGAATAGGATCCTCATCGTGGAAGCATGCCAGGAAGCGATGCAGGTCGCCCTCAACACGTGGGGAATGCCTGCCCAAGGGTGTAAGTCGACCTAAGAAAATCAGTGTAATGTCAGATATCAGGGCAGTGTCAAAATGGCAGTGCAATGTCAGATATCAGGGCAGTGTCAGAATGGCAGTGTGATGTCAGAATCAGTGCAGTGTCAGAATGACAGTGCAATGTCAGAATTGGTGTAGTGTCAGAAGTCAGTGCAATGTGAGAATGACAATGTGGTACAATGTAACGCCCTCAAAATAATAACATAAAACCCATCAATAAAGACATACATTGATATATAAAAGCTCCACATTCTTCCATTTATCAGAGTTTCATTACAAAAAGTATTACATGTTAACGACAAAAGTAAATGCCCTAAAGGCTTACAGCTTTCCAAGTTAACACTTGGTCACAACAAAAGAGTACTAACTTATTTACACATTAAGCCCTTGGCTTGAATTTACATGTAATACACCAAAAAAATAAAACGACAAAAGTGTGTCCACCTCTAGCCTCCCAAGCTATGTCCTTGGAGGTGGCATGCTACCTGTACCTGAAAAGATATTCCCATATAGGGTGAGCCACAGCCCAGTAGAGATATACTAAACCAACCATGAACAATGACTAAAATATTAGCAATTGATAGATGGCCAACACAGATACATCCACATAAAATCACATTTATGTCATACGACTTATGAGTCCAAGTTATCTTTCATTTTCCCTTTTTCAACAGATAAGCATATTAGCTCTATCATCATCTCAACAGATATGTATAAAAACTATATCCCACATTCACAGCTAAGCATATAAGCTATATCCACATTCTCAACAGATATGTATAACAACCATATCCCACATTCACAGATATGCATATGAGCACTATCACACTTCCAATGACAAGCATATGAGCTCTGTCAACATATTAATAGATAAGTATATGAGCTCTATCTATGGAGTCCATCCCCTATCTCCTCCCAACACATCCGGTTTAGAGGTCCATCCCCTATCTTCCCCTAAACCGTGGAGTACATCCCCTATCTCCTCCAACACAACACAATGCATATAAACAACAATTATACACATCATCACACAATACATAAATTTAATGTATTCTTTCAATCGTCAATCTCAATGACATATTCCAGTGATTAGTTTCAGTTTGCCTAATCATCATGCATTGTCTACAACAATCACGACTATCCTCCACCGATAGCCCAAAGCAGTTATTTCTAAACAGAAAATAAATGCACAAATGGATATTCAATCAACATTTCAATTCGGTGAGTGATAAATAATTCAACTACACCCTTTAACCCCATGCATTCCTAGTCTCAACAATTCCATTTCATTTCCTCGTTTCTCACAATTAATTATCCCAATTAATCAAACAATGTAATTAGGTCAACTCCCATAATTAACATTTCAACCCTTAGGTCCTATTTTCATCAATGATTCAACATTTATTCCATTTCTCTATGCCAAACATGCATCTAGGTTTATTATAAATAAAATCCCAATTTTTGTGAAATAACACAAAAGCCCCAAACTTTCACAAATTTACCAAACCAACCCCAGCTTCTCAAAATACTAAAATTTAAAGACAAAATCCATAGAGAGGAGTAGGATATTCCTACCTCAAATCCGGAGCCCCAAAGGAGAAGATGACAAAACCCAACGTGCTCCAAATCCCGAAATTTTCAGATTAAAATGTAGCCCTCGACGATCAACAACTTTTTTGTAAAGGCCAAAGATAAAGAGGACACTCTAACTAGATCAAACCCTAGAGAGAAGGGAGTATCTAGAGAGAGAGGCTCTCAAAAGGGTTTTTAGAAAAAGCAGGAGAGAGAAAGAAAAGCAAAAAGTGATTTGAAATCACCCCGCGGATAACTCATATACGTATGACCCGCTCGAGCGGAGAACACGACGCTCGAGCGCCAAGAACAAAAATCTGGACACGCTCGAGCGCAATAAGGCCCGCTCGAGCGCCAAGACACAAGAATAAAGCACTTCCGCTCGAGCGCGAAAACCAGTCCGCTCGAGCGCAGATTTCCACCTCCCAGAACTTACACCCAGAAAGTACTACCCGCTCGAGCGCCAAACGACCCGCTCGAGCGCCACCGCTCGAGCGTAAACAAACCCGCTCGAGCGCAGAAATCACATCTGCAGAAGCTTTGCAGGAACCTGAAATGCTGGAGGTGTGCAATACCCGCTCGAGCGGAACGCCTAAAAACTGAACAACAAGGAATTGAAACCAAGGCCTAACCAACCTGTAACAACCTTGTTCAAAACATCCTAAAACTCAATCAAGTGGAATTAAAGGACACAACAAGATAGATACCACTAACAACTTCACGGAACCGAGTCCGGAATACAACAGAACAGTAAAGGGATAACCGGGATCGCTATATACAATGCAACAGTGGTACAGTACAACAGTACAATAGTATAAGAATGACCATATGATATAGGAAACAGTGCAATACCTGATCTGTCGTGATAGTGTCGAAGAAATTGCGAAAATATGGGAATGTGCGATCTACAAGGCAACGCCACTCAAATCGCAAGTTGTAGTACCGAGAACGTGATACAAACAACTTGATCGGCCTCACTGGAATTGGGGCCAACGAAGTGAAATATGTGTAGACCCAGAGCTATAAATCCAAGACAGATAGATAACATAAGAAAACAGATCAAATAAGCAGGAAACACAATAGTGAACAGAATGTAAAGCATATCAGAAAAGTGAGCGTAAGATGTACCTTTTAAACCCTCCAGTAGTCGCCGAGTGAATCCGCATTGCGCCACCCCAATCATAATCCGCTACCCGAAGAAGATGTACCAGTGCCCCGAGAATGTATAATCCCACAGTATTTTCCCTGTTTGGAAACAAGATAGTACCAAGAAGATATATGAGGACACCACGAGTGTACTGAGCAACCTCATGTGCAGTGGCTAGCTGTGTGCCGGAGAAGTGCTCCAAGAACTAGCTGTAGCACACCATCCCATGGCTAGTGGTGTCCGGGATTGCCTCGAGAAGCTGGAGCTGTGCATCTCTCCACTGAGTCATATCTAGATCGAAAGGGACTGGGCCCCAACCCGCAGACTGGTCAACATCGAGAAGTCATACGGGGTTAGTGTCATCTCCTTGGTAGAAGAGAAGTGAAATGAGCTAGTGGTGTCCCACCATCTCTCTACCAAGGCCTGTAAAGCCAAGACTCAACCTTTATCTGCATGAGCCCGGAGTAAAAGAGCCCAAAACCAACAGTATCTACCAAAGTGTAGACCTTTGTAACGCCTCGAAATAATCCAACATAACTCTCATACATCAATCCACGTCCACTAAACAATAATAACAATACTCCTTTTATTGCACCATCAATCAACAAGGTTTATACAAAGTTCCACATGCAGATTATACATTCCATGATATAGAAATACATAAATCTATAGCATGTAGAGCATCATGTTCCAAAAATAAAATAATGCCCTCATGGGCTTACAATTTTCCAAGGCCTTAGCCCGGTTACACAAAAATGGCCTCTCGAACCCATACATGAATAGCCCTTGGCTAGCAACTAAATCACAACAAAAATAGAGTCATCTACTCTTCTCAAAATATATATCCACACCCTCAACTTGGCGGGATCACCACATCTTTTCCTGCACCAAAATCTCATAATGGTGAACATAAAGCCCAGTAAAGAATTCTTACAAAGTATATACATTTATGCAAGATTCCAAATGTCAAATGCAAATACCATGCGATGCCAATTAAAAGAGAGTTTCATTTATATGCCCTTTTAAAATATTGTAGGCACCCCATTTTTGACCGACCTTAAGACTCAGACGTCACTGATTGAGCGTTTGGTGATGTTGCATAATGTGCTCGTTCAGAAGTTTCAGAGTTGCGGCCGTGAGCCCTGCCTCCGAACTTCTGAACCTTCTTTTGTACCTTGCCTCGGTTTGCGAACCAGGCTCGATTTTCTCAGTTTCTTTTCCTGAGGGAAGGGAGAGGTCCCGTAGACCATCTCTCAATGTCCGTAGGCTACATTTTGTGGCCGCAGGCTATTTTGCCCATTTCGAAGTCCGATTTCCGGTTTTTCGGGATCGTTGGCCATGTGCCTCGGTTCGGGACCGCCTAACCATCTTCGTTTGTTCTGATTCTTGGCATACTTCCTTTATACTCCCTTTTGAGGGACACTGGGGTCTGAGAAACCCACTTCGTGGCCGAATACCACTTTCGGTGCTTAACAGCCCATTTTCGGGACCTCGAACTGCGCGTTTTGGCCCCCGAACATTCGTTTTGCAACGGTTTTCGTTCATTTTTGGCAGGTACCTCTGTTTTATCACTTGGGAGGATCCTAAAAGTTGGTGGCCGGCCAGTAATTCCACCTGACCCTTTTGAACCCCTCCTTCCGGGCTAATGTTGAACACCTTGGGGTCACATTCTTGAACTTTGAACCACATATTTGTGATGTACACACATGGGAGGACCCTAAAAATTGGTGGCCGGCCAGTAATTCCACCTGACCCTTTTGAACCCCTCCTTCCGAGCTAATGTTGAACACCCTTGAGCCACTTTCTTGGACTTTCAACCACATATTTGTGATGTACACACATGGGAGGACACCATCATGTGGTGGCCGGCCACTAAACCAGCTTGACCCTTTTGAACCCTAGCCGGCCGGCTATAGAGTGTGGCCGGCCGTAATCCTCACACTGTTCACTTTACAGCTGTATAGCTTTATCCCCCGGAAAATATCTGTATCCAGGGGATATTTTGTGGGGGAAAGTTGGCCTCCTTTTCCCCCACCTTTACACCCCCTTTTTGGTCCATACAACCAGCAGGCAATATCATATTTTGGGGTTAGAAAAAATTGTCTTCAAGCCTCAATACACATATCTCCCTCCATCTTCCTCATTTTCCTAAAAATCCTTAAGTCCTACACCTTGTTTTCTTCATCACCACCAAGCTCTACCACCACCACTCCATTTCAGCAGCAAGGGGAAGAATTCCAGCAGCTTAGAGTCATCAAAATTGGTCCAAGAAGCAACAAAAGACTTGTCTCCAAGGGTGAGTTGCCATTTCCCCTTTTTTGAGCTTTTCTTTGCAATATTTCTTAGCCATCTATGCTTTTTTCTTTGAGCTCCGGCCATAACTGAAAGTGGCCTTCTTTTGATCTCATTTTCATGTCTCATTAAGGGCTCAACCCTGTTTGAGCCCTCCATCTTGCACTTGCTTCATTATCCCTCTAAAATGTCATTTTCTTGCATGATATTTTTAGCTTGTGTGTGATTTGTTTTGGAGCATGTTGTAAACTGATAATAGGCTTATTTTGAGCCCCTCTTCAACATTGAAGAAGGTCTCAACACTGTTTGGGACCTCCATGCTATACTTGCCTTTATACTCCTTTTTTGGTCCCATTTTTGCATGCTTTGGCAGCCTATCATGCTTTCGTTTTTGGCCATTTTACAGTTCTGAAAATAGTCTTATTTTGGTCCATTCTTCATGTTTCATTTAGGTCCTTTCATGGTTTGGGACCTCCATATGCCACTTCATGTTATATCTCTCTTTTGGTCCCCATTCTTGCATGTTTTGTTAGCCTATCATGCTTTTGTTTTTGGCCATTTTACAGGCCTATAAATAGTCTTTTTTTGACCTTATTAACATGTTTCATTAAGGGTCTTTGGCTGTTTGGTGAATATTTTGCATACCTCATGTTATAGCCACTTTTGAGCCTCATTTTTGCATTGCATTTCTAATATATTTGTATACTGTTTTTGGGGCTGCCATAAACTGTAAAACATCATATTTTGGGTCCCTCTTCAACATTGTTGAAGGACCCTAACCTGTTTGGGGCCAGCAGCTATGAGTTTCTTTTTAATCTCATGTTTAGGGCCATTTCTTGCATGCTAGTTTTGCCCTATCTCGGTTTGCTGTTTGGCCATGTTTTGTACTGGTAAAATGCTAATTTTGGGACTGCCTTGCTTCTGTCTTTACATTTCATGTACCAATTTTGCATGTTTGGCATAGCTATAGGCCATTTCGGATGCCAAAATTCGTGTTTCGGGACTATTCTGTGCATCGGGTGTGTTTTCGCCTCATTTCGGGGCCGTTTTCCCCCACGTTTCATTGCTGAAAATCCATTAGCATGCTTATATGTCTTTTCCATGCCATTGCATTGCGTATGCCATTGCCTCGGTTTGCGTGCCCGTGTGCACGCATTTCGAGGCACTTCATTTTCACCCATCGGCCTCTTATGTGAGTGTGGATGAGGCTCTCTCATGTTAGTATAAGTCCATATTGCATTCTATATGCCATTTCCATGCCATTGCATTGCGTATGCCATTGCCTCGGTTTGCGTGCCTGTGTGCAAGCATTTCGAGGCACTTCATTTTCACCCATCGGCCTCTTATGTGATTGTGGCTGAGGCTCTCTCATGTTAGTATAAGTCCATATTGCATTCTATATGCCATTTCCATGCCATTGCATGTGTATACCATCGCCTCGGTTTGCGTGCCCGTGTGCACGCATTTCGAGGCACTTCATTTTCATCCATCGGTCTCTTATGTGAGTGTGGCTGAGGCTCTCTCATATTAGTGTAAGCCCATATCACATTTCCATGTCATTTAGATCGCATTCTGTCATTGCCTCGGTTTACGTACCCGTGTGCACGCATTTCGAGGCATCTCATTTTCACCGCATAGTGCATACTAGGTTGTATTTTAGATCGCATTCTGTCATTTTCTCGGTTTGCGTGCCCGTGTGCATGCATTTCGAGGCATCTCATTTTCATAGCATTGTGTATGTTAGGATTGTATCTTAGTCGCATTTCATGCATGTCATGCATATTGCATCGTGTTCGGGATAGGAGTTAGTCCGGGCACGGGAAACGAGGTGCATTTCGTACTCCGAGTGACGGAATGTGTCTCAATTCCCTAGTCATCGACACTCCGGATCATCCATGATGGAGTTAGGTTCTTATTGTGTTTATACGTGCATTCATTCTATATTGAGTTGCACATTTCGACTCCTCGGCCATCATGCATCGATATGCGTGATTGGTGGCACGAGGATCGAGGCATGCATATATCTGTGAAAATACATTGTTATGCCCCTTTCCTGCTCTCTGTTGCAGCAAATGAAGAATTAGCAAACTTTCGGAGTTTGGCGCGCATTTTAAGAAAAAGTGCAAACAGAGGCTAATCGGGGCATCGCCATGGATTTCCGCGCAAGGCAGCCCAGACATGCATCATTCATCAGAAGCAAGGCAGTCCCTGGCTTGCATGCCAGTTTTATTTGTTTTCTTAGTTAATTTGTTAATTAATTAGGAATTTGTATATTATTCGGACTGTAATATTTGGACTGTAATATTCTTTTATTCGGGACTGTATATTTATTCGGACCCTCTGCGCGAGGGCATAACTGTAATAAGTGTGCGTGTGTGTGTTGTATGTCTTCCAACCCCACGTCTTTCTTCCCTTTTATTTATCCGCTTATGATGGTTAGATTAGGGCATATTTCAATTAGCATACAGTATGATAGCATGTTTGCGTCATTCATCTGTTTTGCATGCACCGGGCTCGGCGTATCATACTAACTGCATTGTACTTTCAATTCCAAATTGAATACATGTTAGTTGTAGCATTTCATATGCTATGTTTAGAATAGCCGAGCCTGCTATAGTTGCATTTTTGCATGTGTTGCATTAGGCATTTTTGTATACTTAGGATCATGCATGATTTCTAATGTAGTTTCTGTTTTTGGCTTGGAGTACTTGGTAAGTTTTATGCTTTAGCATCCTTGCATGCGTGTGAGTGACTGCCATGACTAGCATGCTTACCATGAGGCTATTTGCTTATGTGATATAATTGCCTGAATGCCTGTGGGTGAAGGTTGGGTTACTTAAATTGGAATAAATCATCAAATGTTTTAAGCCTACTTGCGAGTAGCAAACCACCTTTCAAAAATAAACATGAAACGTTTTGTTCCAATTCAGGCGATCCAGTCTATACTTGTATGCTGTGCGCATCACATAGTAACCTAGGCTAATAACCGAAATAAGAACACACAAAGTTTTCAAAAATAGATATCATGGTTAGTAGAGGCCGATCTTTGATCGGGTGAGAGGGGGTGCTCACGAAGTGACCTTCCCCAATCGTACCCAAGTTCCCGAGCCGAGGCAACTTTGGTGATGACGGACACGTGGCCTTTGGCACCGAGTCAGGGTTTCCTAAATTTCCCAAAATAAAATATTTAGGTGGCGACTCTGTATCTGGCAAAGCAGTCCATGTTTGGCACTTCTTTCAAAAATCTGTTTTTCTCAAAACGATTTGCCGGATTTGGACTCTTTGGTTCAGACTTAGAACCGTGACAAATTTGAGAGTCTTGAGCTGTAGTGACCCCAATATGAACAGAACGGGAGCTCGTTCCTCCCGGGGCGTTCGGGGACGTCTACAGTTTCTGGCGACTCTGCTAGGGATTTAGAGAACTTGACTCGAACTCATGATATCTGTTTTTGACTACACTTGTGTCTTTCTTTGCATTGCATTTGTATTGGTGCGCCTAGGACACCGTGTTTGCCATCTGCTATTCCTGAACGGTTTGCCGGAGGCTTGTCTTGTCAAGGCATGACCATAAGGCTGACCGGTTGTGGGCTCTGCCAGTATGGGAACACAAACCCCGGTTTTACCGGGGCACCCTCTTTGACCATTCGACCTAGTACATATTCGGATCCATAGTGACCATTCCTAACTAGGACAGGTTGCTTACCCGTTCATAGGTTGTTTGAAACCGCTCTGTGCGTAGTGAAACCCTAGCTCCTAACAAAATAGGACAGGGAAACCCTACCCCAACATAGGGGTGTTTTTGGCTCTCACTTATCTGTTATGTGCTTTAGAGTGCGTCTCTACAGGAATGCATGTATCAGTATATGAGTTTGGGCATCAGGCCTGCGGGCATCAGTTCAGTATATGAGTTTGGGCATCAGGCCTGCGGGCATCAGTTCAGTATACAAGTTTGGGCATCAGGCCTGCGGGCATCAGTTCAGTATTATGGGTATCAGGCCTGCGGGCATCATCCAGTATTTGAGAATCAGTTATATCTGCGGGTATCAGATTCTGTTTTAGGAGACAGTGATACAGGGATAATAATCAGTGTTTGAGGACAGTGTGTATTCAGCTTATCAACTGTGTGTTGTTATGCCCGGCTGTGTGTCATGCATTTTATTTTAAGCTGTTATGCTATCCGTTTATCTGTTTATTTATTTCCTTTTCGTTTTATTTATCTTTTGCTAGGGTCAGTTCTAGCACAATTGCTTCCAACCCAGCAAGCATTCCCCAAGCACTTTGGACACGAGGTCGTCGACTCAATCGATCTGAGGATCTAATCGACGGACAGCCAGTGTTCCATTCTCTACCCCCTGTTACCAGAAAGAACCAGAAAAAGCGCAGTGTATCTGAACAGAGATCACCAGAACAGTGGTTTCCCCCATCAGTGGACAGTCGGATTGAGATCCCCATTGAGACAGATCTGCCAGTAGTTCAAATAGATCAAAACAGTATGGCAACGCCAACAGGAGTTGAGGAGATGGTGCGCCAAATGCAAGAAACCATGTGGGCCATGCAGCAGGATGTCGTTCGCCGAGATGAACTCGCCAAGCAACAGGCCGAGATTATGACCCAACAGGCTGAGCTAATTACCCGATTGCAACAGCAGAATGCTGCATCTGCTTCACATCAAGTCCCTCCTCCGGCAGGGGCTCCATTACCTGAGCAGGCACCTACTGTTCAGAACGCCCCACCAAATGCCCAGAATACCCTGCCGAATGTCCAAAACTTACAAGAGGACACAAATCTTCCAACGGGGCCAGCTCCGCCCCCGTTTCCACCACAACTGTCCAAGGTCCATGCACCCAATCGCCCCGACTCTCCCTTCGAGTTCGAGGTTGATCATACAGCTCTGAAATTGAGCAAACTTGAGAAACTCTTCAAGAAATCCCAAGGGGTCAAGGCTGTGCCGGATATTGAAGACGGATATACCGAGGAGGCCGTAACACTCCCCGATAGGTTCAAAATGCCACAAATCGACCGCTTTGACGGGTCCGGCGACCCCATGGTCCATCTCCGACTGTTCGCAGACATTTTGCGGCCAATGGGCCTAACATGACCACAGAAGCTTTCACTATTTGGCCGAACCCTGTCAGGTGTGGCCGCCCACTGGTACGCAAAGTTACAAGATGAAGTGAAAAGGAATTGGGATGAAATGGCTGAGGCCTTTGTCGCGCAATATTCGTACAACACTCAGATCGAGATCACAACCCATGATCTCGAAACGACAAGGCAAGAGCCCAAGGAAACTTTCTCGGACTTTGTAATCCGATGGAGGGCAAAGGCATCAATGATGACTTTAAGGCCCACTGACAAAGATCAAATCCGGATGATTGTGCGCAATCTCCACCCAAAATTGATGCAGAGAATGATTGTAGTCCCCTTTCCTACTTTCGCAGATTTACATGAGATGGGGGTGCAAATCGAAGACGCAATGAAACAAGGTCTGTTTGACCACGACAGGGAACAACTGAGGAGGACTTTCAACCGTAATAACAATGCGGGCCCGAGTGGCGCTGCAAATACAAGAGCCTCGGAAGTCAGTATGGTCACCACCACTCCCCCTCCCCCTCCAAGGCCCATAGCTGCCACACCCTTCTCCGGCGCGTCCGGAAGCAACACACAAACCAACAGATTCCAACCGCAAGGCCAAAGAACTTTTACCCCACTATATATGCCCCTGTCCAAAGCTCTAGGGGTATTGATCAGGAAAAAGCATTTGAAACCCTTGGAGCCAAAGCCACTACCGAATCCACTCCCTCCCTCTCATGACCCAGCAAAGTACTGTGCGTATCACCAACAACACGGTCACGACACCGACCGTTGTTACAGATTGCGTCATGAGATCCAGGATCTTATTGACAAGCAGGTGATCGCGCCTCCTGATAAACCCAATGTCACAACCAACCCTCTCCCACCACATAACCAAGCTCCTCCTCCCAATAGAATCAATTTTATCCAGACTGGGGTCGCATCTTACGATCCTAGCATCTATATTATGCCCACCCACCTACCCAAGCCGGAGGTGCTCCTCCCCGATTGCACTGACTTCTTGTGCATGGTGGACATCTCCAAAACCCAACCAGAACCGATGGTGGTGACCGTCGAAGATAGGGCAGGGCAGATTTTGGGAGAGAATGAGATTGTTGAATCTGGGACTGGACAGAGTTTTGCTGGGGGAGCCTATGATCCAAGAGAGTACATCCTATCAACGAGCCGAATTGGGCTAGGTATAGAATTGCCAGAGATAGGAGAGCTATGCATGATCCGGGGGGATGGATCTGGGCTATGGGCAGATGATCTGACAGCCGTAGAGGAGGACTTTGCCAACCTGCAATTTTTCGATGACCAGGAACCGAGGGATGCGTCAATCAACTGGTTCGACCATGAGGAATCGGCAGAGGCCACTGGATGGCTCGAGGATCAACCAGATGAAGTGGGGGAAGCCCAACCAGAACAGAGCCCGGCAGGGGCGGAGGTATCAGCTGTGGCCGGAATGGCCGAAAGTCAAGTTGTATCGCCGGAGAGCGCCGGTGCTAAGAATTCCGCTCGAGACTTGGGCATTATGGATACAGGAATTGTTGAACAAAGTGCTGTACTAATGCAGCTGGAACGAGAAAAGTTTGAGGAGGCTGAGAGAATTAGGAAAGCTAAAGGCCCTGAGGGGACCGAAAGTGCTGTGTGCACGAAGATAGAGAATGCAGCGAGCATGTGGACAGGGAGTACTGCGAGTGCAACTAAACTGGAGCCAGACAGGTGTCTATTGGCTGCCGACGGAATGTGGTGGGAAGACGATGACTTATGTCTTGCCCACACGGACGAAGACTGGGGAAATAATCAACCGGATGACACTTGGTACCTCGATGAGGTTGACCACATGATGAGAAGTGGGCGGTACTTCAAACCCCCACACCTGGACCAACCCGAGGCATCCGGGAAGGATAGAGAAGCGGAGAAATAGAAGGAGAAGCAGATTGAAGATGAAGCTGTGCTGAAACAGTTAAAAAAGATACAAGCAGACATCTCCATCTGGGGACTGCTAATGGCATCACGAGTACATAGGGAAGCTGTCCTATCTGCCATGGACAAGTCCAAACTCTCCATAGACACCACGCCTGAACAGCTGGTTGGGCTGGTTTTTCCGGGAGGAGGTTCCCCGGCATTAACCTTTTCGGACAAGGAACTACCGCCTGAGGGCACAAATCATAACAGACCTCTCTATATTTCTGTGGAATGTAGAGATAAGTGGATACCGGTGGTACTTGTTGATACCGGGTCTGCGATTAATGTCTGCCCGACTAGAACGGCATATGCAATCGGGTTGAAGCCCGTGGACTTCATCCCAACTACTCAAGTGATCAGAGCATACGACAGTACCAGCAGAGAAGTGATGGGGACTGTTAAAATTCAAACCAAGGTTGGTCCAGGACAACACAGCATTGAATTTCATATCTTGGACGTTCCTGCAACCTTTAACCTACTTTTGGGGCGACCGTGGTTGCACCAGGTCAAAGCAGTCTCTTCCACTCTACATCAGATGCTAAAGTACCCTCACGGGAAAGGGGTAGCGATCGTTTTTGGGAATTCATCAATCCATCCGCCGCCGGAAGTGTCCACACCTATCTTGGAGATCGAGCACGGCACGGAGGATGTGTTTTTGTCGGGGTTCACTTTGGCCGAGGCTCAAGTGGTGCAGAATGTCATGGCTGTGAATGAGGGTATGTACGTTAGTGCTCAATCTATCTACCTCATGAACAAGCTAAAACATACCCCCGGGATGGGATTAGGGAGAAGCGGCTGGAAGGGCGTCTCAGTGTTGGCCGAAGTGCCACACAACCCTCACACCTTTGGACTGGGTTATCTGCCCACCAAAGAGGACTGGGTGAGGAAAGGGAAAGAAATGGCCGGAAGGGCCAGAGCAAAGAAGGCTGGGAAGCCATTTGAGTTAATGCATAGGCCCATTTGGGGTACCCTAAACGGACGCTTCGTCCGGGAGGGGGAAGACTTTCCATTCTGCGGCTTCCCAGAGCC
Organism: Camellia sinensis; assembly: GCF_055761805.1. Classification (NCBI taxonomy): domain Eukaryota; kingdom Viridiplantae; phylum Streptophyta; class Magnoliopsida; order Ericales; family Theaceae; genus Camellia; species Camellia sinensis. Next base: position 21,529,008 of record NC_138970.1, on the reverse strand, counting down.
ATGGCTGAACGCGGAGAAGAAGCGCGTGCCTGGTTTCGAAATCTTCTTCGATTTACAATTACCTGGGGATGACGTTGCCGAAGCGCAGACAGACCCACCAACTGAGGTTGAACAGTGTAGAGCAGTGGATCCTGAGAGCACAGAGCTTGAAATGGGGGTAGCACTGGTGAGTCTACTTTCAGATCCTCCGATCGACCAAGAGTGCTTGGGGGATAACTCTTCGGTTTCTATGATTGGAGATGAAATAGCTGCGGGCTTTCCAGCACCGATCTTGGATGCATCTATCGCACCTTCTCTCATCTGGCAATATGAAGAAGCCTTTTTATCTAGCAGCTCCGGGTCAGGTAGTGAGCCGGAATCTGATTCCACCGAATCTTGTGCGTCGGAATCAGATTCCAGCTCGACTGAGTCTGAGTCCGGTATTCCTGGGGGTGATAACCCGGATGCCACAGTCCTGTCTAGGTCATCATTTTCATTTTCTTTTGAGTCTGTTGTAACAGAAGAATCTGACGGCTTGGAAATATTTAATGAGAATGATGTGGATGTGGTTTCTGAGTATTTTTCTGTGCCTTTGATTTATTGCTTAAATCAGGATTTTCAAAATTTTGATGAAAACAATGAGGGAGAAATTCCCCCAGTTTTACAACGGTTAATTGATCAAGAGCAGGAAAGATTTGTTAAACCTTTAATGGATGAAATCACTACTGTGAATGTTGGTACTGAGAAGGACCCGCGGCTGGTCCAGATCGGGTCCACGTTGTCTTCGGAGGAGCGCGAGCGCTTAGTCGCTTTATTAAAAGATTTCAAAGATGTTTTCGCGTGGTCCTACGAAGACATGCCTGGAATCGATCCTGAGATTGTACAGCACCGGATCCCTCTTGATCCCGAGGCCCGTCCTGTCAAACAGAAACTCAGAAGGATCCGCCCGGACTGGGCTCTCAAAATTAAGGAAGAGGTCACCAAGCAAATTGACGCAGGGTTCCTGCTGGTATCTGAATACCCAACTTGGTTGGCCAACATTGTTCCGGTGCCAAATAAGGATGGCAGAATTCGGGTCTGTGTAGACTTCAGAGATTTGAACAGGGCCAGTCCGAAGGACGACTTTCCCTTGCCACACATTGATGAATTGGTGGATTTCACGGCAGGACATGTCTTGCTTTCGTTTATGGATGGTTTCTCAGGCTATAATCAGATATTCATGGCACCCGAAGACCGGGAGAAGACTGCGTTTACTACCCCGTGGGGTACATATTGTTATAGAGTGATGCCATTCGGGTTGAAAAATGCTGGAGCTACGTATCAACGGGCAGCAACTACAATATTGCATGATATGATCCATAAAGAGGTCGAGGTGTGTGTGGACGACATGATTGTCAAGTCCAAAGAAAGAGAGGGCCACTACACCGCCTTACAAAAATTCTTTCAAAGGATCAAAGAGTTTCGGCTGCGACTGAATCCCCAGAAATGCACGTTTGGTGTTACAGCAGGGAAGATGCTAGGGGTTTCTGATTACACAAAGGGGCATCGAGGTCGACCCTTCCACAATCAAGCCCATCTTAGAAATGCCACCACCAAGGACTGAAAAGGAGGTGCGAGGCTTTCTGGGTAAAGTGCAATTCATAAGACGGTTTATTTCTAAATTAACCTTGACTTGTGAACCACTTTTTGGTCTCCTGAAGAAAGGAAAGAAATTCCAATGGGACGGCCGATGTCAAGCAGCTTTTAAGCAGATCAAAGAGTATCTACAGAACCCGCCCGTGTTGTCACCACCAGAGCCGGGGAGACCGTTGATATTGTACCTTTCGGTCACTAAGACTACCATGGGCTGCATGCTCGCGCAGGAATCAGAAGACAAAGTGGAAAGGGCCATCTACTATCTGAGCAAAAAGATGCTGGATTACGAGACCCGCTATACACCGCTGGAGAAGGCTTGTTTGGCCTTGGTATGGGCAACCAGGAAGCTGCGGCACTACCTGTTAGCTCACTCTGTAATGTTGGTTTCGCGTTTGGATCCCATCAATTATCTTTTCGAGAAACCAGCACTTACGGGTAGGCTAGCTCGTTGGCTGTTGTTGCTCTCCGAATTTGATTTGAAGTATGTAACGCGCAAGTCAGTAAAAGGGAGAGCAGTAGCGGAGTTCCTTGCCGACCACCCGGTTGAGGGGGATGAAGCGGTTGAGTATCTATTCCTAGATGAAGCCATTCTGCACGTCGAAGATGAAACTTGGACGATGTACTTTGACGGAGCGTCAAACCAGTATGGGTATGGGATAGGGGTGTTGCTGATAGCGCCTGACGATTCCCGTATCCCTTTAGCATTCAAGCTCCAGTTCAAAGTCTCGAACAATGAGGCAGAGTATGAGGCATGTATTGCTGGCCTGGAAGCAGCCCTAGAACTAGGGGCAAGACGGTTGGATATTATTGGGGACTCGAACCTTGTTGTGTCTCAAGCAAAAGGAGATTGGAAAGTCAAGGAGGAAAGGATGATAATTTCCCACCAAACCTTGGATTTGTTAATTCCTCGGTTTGAGAAGCTAAATTTCACCCACCTCGTAAGAGAGAACAACAGGTTCGCAGATTCACTAGCAACTCTATCTTCTATGATAGACATCCCGTCCGGAGTCCGGATGCGTCCTGTCATCATTGATCAAAAGTTTGCGCCAGCATACGAGTCAATTTCCGCCATAGATGAGGCTCAAGACGGCAACCCTTGGTATTACGACATCTGGAACTTCTTGGAAAAGGAGGCGTATCCACTAGGGGCAAATGCCAAGGATAAGAGGGCCATCAGAAGAATGGCTGCTCAGTTCATTATCTGCGGGGGAAAGCTATACAAAAGGGGTCATCTGGGAATGCATAAGCTCTGTGTAGAAGCTGAAGAGTCGAAGCGCCTGATGGAGGCCATCCATGGGGGAGAGTGCGGTGCACACATGAATGGGGTAATGCTGGCTAGAAAGATCCTCAGACAGGGCTACTACTGGTCAACCATGGAGGAGGATTGTATTAGTTTTGTTCGGCGATGCCACAAGTGTCAAATTCATGCAAACCGCATGAACATCCCACCGTCAAAGCTGTACAACATGACTTCACCATGGCCTTTTTCGGTTTGGGGAATTGATGTGATCGGAGCTGTTACCCCGAAGGGGTCAAACGGGCATGAGTTTATCCTAGTAGCGATAGATTATTTCACAAAGTGGGTCGAGGCCCAATCATACGCGGTGTTGAAGGCGTCGCACGTCGCAAAGTTCATCAGAAACAACATCATCTGTCGCTACGGGGTGCCAAACGAGATAATTTCAGATAATGGTTCCCACTTCAAGAAAGAAGTGATAGACTTGTTGGAAAAATACAATGTGGCTTTCCATAAGTCATCTACATACCGGCCGCAGACCAACGGAGTGGTTGAGGCCGCCAACAAGAATATCAAGCATATACTGCAGAAGATGGTGGGAACCTATCGGGATTGGCCAGACAAGCTGCCATTTGCTCTGTGGGGCTACAGGACTTCAATCAGAACTTCTACTGGAGCAACTCCATATTCATTGGTCTATGGAATGGAGGTTGTTCTACCCATCGAGATTGAGGTTCCGTCGTTACGAGTATTGGCTGAGTGCCAAATAGCCGAAGCAGATTGGCAGCAAAGCAGATTCGAAGAACTCATGCTCTTTGATGAAAGAAGACTGAAAGCACTGTACCACATCCAAGGCTATCAACGCAGAATTGCCCGGGCTTTCAACAAGAAGGTTAAGTCCAGGAATCTGAAAGAAGGAGATTTGGTGCTAAAAGACAACCGAGCTCCCATCCACGACCCAAGGGGCAAGTTCAAACCCAATTGGACTGGTCCTTACATCATCAAAGCTATCTGGTCAGGTGGAGCTGTGGTTCTGATGGATCTAGATGGCTTGGAGTTCTCACAACCGATCAATATGGACAAGTTGAAGAAATATCACCCTTGAGAGGCTCGCTAGGCCGAAAACCCGAAAGGGCGACCTAGGCAAAAGTCAGAGCACAAAAAAATTAGAAAATATAAAAACTGAGCTCGCAAGGTTGAAAACCCGCAAAGGGCGGCCTTGGCAAAAGTTAGAGCGCAAAAGGAGAGTGAAAATACTCGAGTGAACCCGGGCCTGAACTACGTAAGGCTTGATTCCCATCTTTGGGATACGTAGGCAACTTCACCTTGAAGTTCAGCCATAAACTTTTCCCCGATCAACTCTGTCCATTTTGATCATCTCAGTCATCTTTATCCATCAGCATTTATCGCGATCTCCGGTACAGTGCTGCTCAGACTAGGGGCAACTTTCCGTTGCCACGATGGTGCAAAGTTACTCAGACTAGGGGCAACTTTCCAGTTGCAGGGATCTGGGGTTGTGCATCTCAGTGACAGATCTTCGGCGTGTCCAGTTCTGATCCACATCGAAAATAGTTTTGAAAAGTTTTAATAAAAGTCGACTTTGTTCAAATTAATCTTTTTACGACTAAGACCATTTTTGGACCAAAAGCGGAAAATTTTCAGTACCACAACCTTCAATTTCATTGATTTCAAAATAGAGTTCTCCTGCTCTTGCATACAATCGAGGTTGCTTTTTAGTACATTCATAAAGAAAACTTGAAAATGCTAAATAAGCAATAAATTTGGGGCATAGTTAAATCAAGTATCTCTGCGTCCCCTCCCAGAGCTGGACGAAGCATCTGATGCCAAGCTAGGCCCAACCTGTGCCTCCTCATTGAGCCAATCCAAGCACTCATCGGACAAAGTGCAACTGAAAATGGAAGCAGGGGCCAGGAGCTCTCTAGTCCTCCATGCTGTGGCATATCGGGCAAGCTGTGCACCCTTGACCGGGAAAGCGGCTGGGTACTCAATCCCCTCCGGTGGGCAGGTCTAATCATGACCAAACTGACGCAGGAACCGGAACGGAAAATAAAATACGCAGTGGGTTAGACCAATCAATTGGATCCCAATCAGCCGGGACATACTATAGCTCATTGCCGGGAGGTTGAGCCAAGGACAACGCCAAGCAATGCCGTCTGCAGACAAATTGCACATCCAATCGAACCACCACCTTTCGTCAAGAGCATTGACTAGGCGCTGTCGAAAGAAGTAGCCTCGAGCTGAATAGGCCGGGCAAGAGTCCACAACCTGCAACTTGTCCATTAACCATACCTAGGGGAGGGATGGAAAATGAGAGAATAAAGAACAGAGAGACGTACGATGAGAGAAAAGTAAGACAAGGGTTTTGTGAGAAAAAAAAAACCGAGCCTGAGGGTTGAGTAATGTGAGCAAATATATATGTAAGGTCGGGTGGGAAACATTACCTGCAGCAGCAGTGGACTCCCAGCAAACCTAGTCGCCTCCCGGCGATAGACAGAATCTAAGCCCATCAGTGTCTCGGCCAAGGTCATGGCAATACAGCTCTTTCCTTCTCTCAAGCCTTGGGCAACTTCAATCAGGCGAATGCTAGCTCCGCCGAAGCCCGAGGAAAGTAGAAAGTGAGACAACAAACATAAGCAGAGGGCGTGTTGCCGGAAACCCTGCCAATAATGGTTGCTGCGGTCACAGGCGTCGGAAAAACGATGGATCAAGCCGAGGATGTCCAGTTCCCCACTGCAGATCAGAGATCGAGTGTCATGCGCCGTGAGCCCACACATCCGCCCTAAAGCCTGAGCATGGCCAAAACGGAGCTGGGGCAAGATCACTTCAGAGCATTCAGACTCCATCAAAACCTGAAAATCTTCGAAAGTAGGACATACCTCTTGACCGCCGAAGCTAAAAACGTGCGTCACTGGGTTCCAGAACCTTGCTGCGGCATGGAGAAAAGGGAGCTGTAGTGGAGTACGGCTCAGCGTGAATAGTGCATTCAAGCCAAAACCCCGAAAGTTCAGCTTTTCCGAGCCATCTAGAGAAGAGATCCAAGATGTGAGATTTTCCGCAAGAAACGCCTCCATCTTTGTGTAAAACTAAGATGAAATGAATGTTCCCGAAGTTGAGGCTTTTATAGAGGGAAAAACACTATTCACGGGGACACGTGTCAAAAACCAGGTGGCTGCAGGAATAAGTGGCCGGCCGGCCACCTTTTCTGGCTGGCCAGCCATTTACTTTTTACAAAACTGGCCGGCCGGCTCCCTCTCTCCACAAAATTGGCCGGCCGACTCCCAAAGGTGGCCGGCAATGCTGCAGTGTATCCCCTTGGCCCTGTTTTACCCTTCGAGGGAAAATTTCAAGCATTTCCATGCAACGGGAGAGTCAAAGGCCTTCATTTCCCTCTGTTTCGGATGCGTTCCGGTGCCCAGATCGTCCGAAGTACACTCTGTTGTTGCCAAGTTCTGTTTATCGAGTTGTTGTTTTACTTATCGAGTTGTTTGTCGAGCGGACGTGTTTCGTGTTTTTGAGTCATTGCGCTCTGTTTAAGCAATCTTTGTTTAAGTCTTGTTTATCTGCGTTGTCAACGTTATTGCATTTTGTTTATTAAGTTGTAAGCTTCCTAAGGTTCTATTATATCTTAGTAAGTTGAGTTGCGTAGTTTGTTGCGTCGGTTAACTACCTGACTTGGTGATTACACAATGCACATTACCATTCAATTTCATTTTTGTGCAAAATAAAATGATGCGATACGATGCTAAAGTTTAAAATACAAACACCTTTTCAAAAGCTGTTTCATTCCATCATGCTTTACAACAAACAAAGGTACAAGTTTTACAAAAAATAAAACTGCCTAACAATGTGCAAAGTGCTACAAACTACTAGCAAAAAGAAAAATAAAGCAGGAAACAGGAGCATCAATGTCCTCGGGAGCGGGAATGAGAAGCACTCCTCATCATCATCATCTGGGTCGGAGCTGTCATCCTCAGGATCCCCCTCAGCCTCGCCTCTATTCCCCGAACCAAGACCGGAGCCCCCCTTCTCAGCAGATGTCTCTGACTGACGGTCGGTAGCCTCCTCCTCCTCCTCATCATCCTCCTCCTCCTCCTCCTCATCAGGCTCCGCCTCTACAACGTGAGCCCTGCGTCTGCGGACAGGCCCTCCTCGAGCTCCTCGAAAAGGCCTAGATGGCCGGCTCCTCAGAAAGGCCGGGATGGCCCAGCCCCCTGAAAAGGCCCGGATGACCCAACTCCCTGAAAAGGCCCAGATGGCCCAGCTCCCCAAGGAGGCCCAGGTGGCCTGGCCTGCGGCTGACCGGACCATGAAGGCATCTGAAAACAAAAAGTTCAATTCAAATACATCAGTCCAAATATAAACATCAGATGCAGATACAAGCAAAGGCTACGTGAAGTGGGTGCATGTAAATACAGTGTACAAGTGGGGTGTGTGTCAGATGTGCTCTGCACAAGTAGTCTATCGATGCAGTAGAAATCAGCATGTCATCAGAAGTATGATAAATGCCAGAAAACTGAAGGGTACCTGAATGCCCGCGACAGACAACTGTGCCTCCCTACGCAGGACCATGCCCTCGAGTGTGGCCACCAGTCCAACCACCTCCTCCATGTACCCTCGCGGTGGCTGCGAAAATGAGCTCATAATCATCAGTGAATAAAAGAATGTCTAAACGTCTGAATGATGAATGAAAAAATAGTGGGGCATACCAGCGGTGAGTCAGGATCAATGGCGTACCGATCACTGGGCATCGGAGGCTCTAGCGGGATCGGGGTCGGAGAGATAGCCCCATACTGCCACGCCATCAACTCAGTTGGCATATCTGGCCATCCAGGATGAGGATAAGTCGACGGAATCGGAGGAACCGGTCTACCCCCACCTCTAGATGTACCAGCCCTACTAGTAGAAGGGGCGTCTGCAGCCCGAGCCCGGGCCTGGCCCGAGGATGACATACCAGCAGGCCTCGTCATCGGGGTACGAGCTCCCGTCAATGGAGGCATCAAATATATGTGACGGTAAGTGGCATAGTCCCCCTCCTCAAGATATAGTAAAGCATCACTACCCAGCATGGCGCCGACTACCTCCGAGAAAGAGAGCCTGTCAGCAGTCCGCATACTGACTGGGGGTACTGCGGGAGGATCCTGAGAAAGATACCCCCATACCTGACGTAGAAAGCGTTCCCCCAGGAACCATGCCCTGCCAACCGGCCCTTCGAGCAGGACCCTATACTGGGAGGTGTCTGACCCTCCGGTATATTGATGTCGGAGACCATCACCCAGGAGCGCCCAAGGCTGCCATGAGATCTGCGGATGATAAATGCATAAACCAATCAGAAATCAGGAATATACAGAGCAAATCAAAGATGAAAATGAAAGGAACTGAAAGTTCTGAAGTACCTCCGAATGTCGCACAGTGTCAAAGTACTGTCGTAGGTAAATGAGAGTCTCTCGGGGTCTCGGCCGGTGCGGGCCCTCGAACACTAGTGAATATGGGGTCATGGGAGGCCCTGCCACCTCCAACTCTGGGGCTAATGCTGGGAAGTATACATAGACCCATAGCTGAGAAAAGCAGTGCAGAATGTAAGTACAAAGTGCTGAGAACAGAATACAGACTGTAAAAGTGCGCTGTGTGTGCAATGTACAAATAATGAAGAGCAGAAATGTAAATCAAAGGGACATAAAAGTACCTCCCAGGCTCTCCAGTAGCCCCCAAGTAAATCTCCCCGCCCGCGGGAGGTCGCACTCATATAAAAGTAAAGGGTAGCCAGGCCGGCGCCACCCCAGTCGTATCGACTGACCTGTGATAGGTCAACCAGAGCACTCAGCAGGTATAGCCCGACTGTGTTCCCTCTATCGGCGAACAGGGTAGTCCCGAAGAGGAACATAAGGAAACCACGGGCGTACTGCTCCGTCTCCTCGGGAGTCTCGGGCACCATCTCTGCCCACCGGAAGTGGGAAAAGAACCAAGTGTATCGGACTCTCCCAGAAACCCTGTCAACAGGCGGGCGAGCCCCCAATAGATACATCCAAGCGGCCTCCCACTCGCCCATATCCTCATCATAGGGGATGGGCCAACCTCCTATGTCCAGGCCGGTCAGCACAGCAAAATCTAGAGGCGTCATGGTCATGTCTCCAGTGGCAGAGAAATGAAAGGAGTTGGTGGTGTCCCACCATCTCTCTACCAAGGCTGCCATCAAAGTCCTCCTGGCAGAACAACGTGACAACCCAATGCAGAAAGGCCCGAATCCTGCAAAGTCTACTAAATCCCGGACAGCCTCCGGGAGCTCAGCATACCAATCCCTCGCGGCAGTAGAGCCATATCCTCGTACACTGCGAGAACCAACCTGCATTCAGAATGAATACACGTGTCAATAATGAAATGAATGGGCTGCGTGCCGATGAAATGAAATGGGCCGCGTGCCAATGAAATGAACTGGGCTGTGTGCCAATGGAATGAAATGGGCTGTGTGCCGATGAAGTGAAATAAGCTGCATGCAAATAAAATGAAGTAGCCGTGTGTTCAGAAGTGAAGTGTACGGGTTGCATGTTCAGAAAATTTAAAGTTTGGGCTGCGTGTTCAACTTTCAATCAGTGTGGGCTGCGTGTTCACTATTCTAATCTGGGCTGCGTGTTCAGAAAATTTAAGTTTGGGCTGCGTGTTCAACTTTCAACTAGTGTGGGCTGCGTGTTCACTATTCTAATCTGGGCTGCGTGTTCAGAAAATTTAAGTTTGGGCTGCGTGTTCAACTTTCAACTAGTGTGGGCTGCGTGTTCACTATTCTAATCTGGCCTGCGTGTTCAGAAAATTTAAGTTTGGGCTGCGTGTTCAACTTTCAATCAGTGTGGGCTGCGTGTTCACTATTCTAATCTGGGCTGCATGTTCAGAAAATTTAAGTTTGGGCTGCGTGTTCAACTTTCAACTAGTGTGGGCTGCGTGTTCACTATTCTAATCTGAGCTGCGTGTTCAGAAAATTTAAGTTTGGGCTGCGTATTCAACTTTCAATCAGTGTGGGCTGTGTGTTCACTATTCTAATCTGGGCTGTGTGTTCACTATTCTAATCTGGGCTCCGTGTTCAGAAAATTTAAGTTTGGGCTGCGTGTTCAACTTTCAACTAGTGTGGGCTGCGTGTTCACTATTCTAATCTGGGCTGCGTGTTCAGAAAATTTAAGTTTGGGCTGCGTGTTCAACTTTCAACTAGTGTGGGCTGCGTGTTCACTATTCTAATCTGGGCTGCGCGTTCAGAAAATTTAAAGTTTGGGCTGCGTGTTCAACTTTCAACTAGTGTGGGCTGCGTGTTCACTATTTAACCTGGGCTGCGTGTTCAGAAAATTTAAAGTTTGGGCTGCGTGTTCAACTTTCAATCAGTGTGGGCTGCGTGTTCACTATTCTAGTCTGGGCTGTGTGTTCAGAAAATTTAAAGTGTGGGCTGTGTGTTCACTTTCGAATTCGGGCTGTGTGTTCAACAAATCAGTGTTTGAGCCGTGTGTTCACCTCTTAACTAATGTGTACTGTGCGTTCGCAATTAATTAATGAGCCGAGTGTTCAGAAATTCGAGTGTTTAAACTACATGTTCAGGATGCAAGCAAAGTACTATGTCATAAGCTAAACTGCGTGTTCAAGCATAGCAAAGGTGCAAAATATACGAAAAATGCAGAAAATGAAGTAAATACCTCTCGGGCCTCATGAGAGAGGTGATGCTCTGGCTCTCGGAGAAGCAGATCCCCAGGTGCTCGCTTATCAAAATTAGTGAAATGACGGAAAACGGCACGCGGAAGGACATGTGCTGGCGGATTGTACCTCCCGGGAATAAAAGGGCGGACCCTCGGGGGTAGAGTCATGGGATCAAAATCGTCCCCGACACCCGGAAAGCCTCCACCATGGGGAGAATTACTCGCCATTTTAAAAGAATCTGCAAAAGGAGCAAAAATGAGCGAAAATGAGCCAAAATTGGAAAAAGTCAACAAAAGTCAACTCTCGGGAAAGGAAAAAGTCAACAAAAGTCAACTCCCGAGAAAATCTTCCAAATATTAAGACAAACTTACCTCAAGTGGCGAAAATGAGAAAAGAAGCTCCGAAACCGAAATTTAATCGCTTCAAAGTGTTTGAAACTGAATATTTTTGCGAAAACAACTTGCGTGGGGCGTTGGAAAACGCGTATGGAACTCAGATCTGGAGAAGAAAATGTTGTAGGAGGCAAGAGAGGAGAAGATCTCGGCTGCATTATATAGGCTCCAAGTCTTGGGATAAAGGAGCATGGAGAAAGGAGGTGAAAGAACCAAAATGCCCTCGGATTTGGGCATATGGCCGGCCGGCCACCTTTTCTAGCCGGCCAGCCATTTCCTTTTTGGAAAACCGGCCGGCCAGCCAATTCCTTTTTGCAAAAGTGGCCGGTGGCCTCCCCTTGGGAAGATAAACGGCCGGTGGTGTCCCCCACATGCCCACCTAGCTCTCTGCAAATTTTGAGGAAGATTGGAGTTCCCGGAACCTGAAAAAATTCAAGAAAAGTGCACTTTCTGTCGCGAAATGATCCGCCGGGACTTCAGCTTCAAGTTCTGACATATGTCTCATCATCATTCATCGAAATTGAAGTGTATCCTTTTTTGAATGTGTTGTAGCCATTCCGGGAAGCGGATCGGAGGCCGTGATCGAGTTGCCTTCGCCGAAACACGCGTTCCCATTGCTCGTTGTTTCGTAACAAACGGGCACGTTGACTTATGCTCGCTTTGCACTATCATGCACATAACTTGCATTCTCATGCGCATACTTGCATTATTATGCACATTCCTTGATGTTGACCATACTTCTGTGCTTGAGCATGCATTGTCACGCATGTTCCACTCTTGCATTACGATGCATTCACTCATCGGCACTGCGTGTGTCAAACTTTCGGAATCACATTAAATATATGTTGGTAGCATATTGTACTTGTTGCAATTTCTCTCTTTTATAGGCACGATATTGTATGTACGGTTCAATTGAGGCTGGTGCGACCAGACGAATCGCGCAGGTATCGTATCTTCTCCGAGTGAGACGTGGCGGGGATTGAATAATCCTCCGCATTCTTAACTGCATGAAATGTAGTTGTTGCCTTGCATTCTTGCTTAAAACTGTTGCATCTATTTGCGAATACTTGCTTCATTACAGCTTGCTGCATTTGTATGACCATTGAATTACCTCCGGCTCTGTGCATATCATTTTGCATTTTGCCCCCTTTGCCTGCGGGCCTGCCTGCGGGCACATCTCTGTTTACTTTGTACGCTTGTCTAAGTCTTCGGCCTTGTCAAAAATGGGTCGTCTCTGGGCTTTGACATTCACTCCCGTCACTTGTGACTTTCGAGTTCTGTCAAAGAGGGGCAACTGTAGGCACCCCATTTTTGACCGACCTTAAGACTCAGACGTCACTGATTGAGCGCTTGGTGATGTTGCATAATGTGCTCGTTCAGAAGTTTCAGAGTTGCGGCCGTGAGCCCTGCCTCCAGACTTCCGAACCTTCTTTTGTACCTTGCCTTGGTTTGCGAACCAGGCTCGATTTTCTCGGTTTCTTTTCCTGAGGGAAGGGAGAGGTCCCGTAGACCATCTCTCAATATCCGTAGGCTACATTTTGTGGCCGCAGGCTATTTTGCCCATTTCGGAGTCCGATTTCCGATTTTTCGGGATCGTTGGCCATGTGCCTCGGTTCGGGACCGCCTAACCATCTCCGTTTGTTCTGATTCTTGGCATACTTCCTTTATACTCCCTTTTGAGGGACACTGGGGTCTGAGAAACCCACTTCGTGGCCGAATGCCACTTTCGGTGCTTAACAGCCCATTTTCGGGACCTCGAACTGCGCGTTTTGGCCCCCGAACATTCGTTTTGCAACGGTTTTCGTTCATTTTTGGCAGGTACCTCTGTTTTATCACTTGGGAGGATCCTAAAAGTTGGTGGCCGGCCAGTAATTCCACCTGACCCTTTTGAACCCCTCCTTCCGGGCTAATGTTGAACACCTTGGGGTCACATTCTTGAACTTTGAACCACATATTTGTGATGTACACACATGGGAGGGCCCTAAAAATTGGTGGCCGGCCAGTAATTCCACCTGACCCTTTTGAACCCCTCCTTCCGAGCTAATGTTGAACACCCTTAAGCCACTTTCTTGGACTTTCAACCACATATTTGTGATGTACACACATGGGAGGACACCATCATGTGGTGGCCGGCCACTAAACCAGCTTGACCCTTTTGACCCCTAGCCGGCCGGCTAGGGGGTGTGGCCGGCCGGCCACCTGCAACCAAAATACTTGGCCGGCCGTAATCCTCACACTGTTCACTTTACAGCTGTATAGCTTTATCCCCCGGAAAATATTTGTATCCAGGGGATATTTTGTGGGGGAAAGTTGGCCTCCTTTTCCCCCACCTTTACACCCCCTTTTTGGTCCATACAACCAGCAGGCAATATCATATTTTGGGGTTAGAAAAAATTGTCTTCAAGCCTCAATACACATATCTCCCTCCATCTTCCTCATTTTCCTAAAAATCCTTAAGTCCTACACCTTGTTTTCTTCATCACCACCAAGCTCTACCACCACCACTCCATTTCAGCAGCAAGGGGAAGAATTCCAGCAGCTTAGAGTCATCAAAATTGGTCCAAGAAGCAACAAAAGACTTGTCTCCAAGGGTGAGTTGCCATTTCCCCTTTTTTGAGCTTTTCTTTGCAATATTTCTTAGCCATCTATGCTTTTTGCTTTGAGCTCCGGCCATAACTGAAAGTGGCCTTCTTTTGAGCTCATTTTCATGTCTCATTAAGGGCTCAACCCTGTTTGAGCCCTCCATCTTGCACTTGCTTCATTATCCCTCTAAAATGTCATTTTCTTGCATGATATTTTTAGCTTGTGTGTGATTTGTTTTGGAGTATGTTGTAAACTGATAATAGGCTTATTTTGAGCCTCTCTTCAACATTGAAGAAGGGCTCAACACTGTTTGGGACCTCCATGCTATACTTGCCTTTATACTCCTTTTTTGGTCCCATTTTTGCATGCTTTGGCAGCCTATCATGCTTTCGTTTTTGGCCATTTTACAGTTCTGAAAATAGTCTTATTTTGGTCCATTATTCATGTTTCATTTAGGGCCTTTCATGGTTTGGGACCTCCATATGCCACTTCATGTTATATCTCTCTTTTGGTCCCCATTCTTGCATGTTTTGTTAGCCTATCATGCTTTTGTTTTTGGCCATTTTACAGGCCTAGAAATAGTCTTTTTTTGACCTTCTTAACATGTTTTATTAAGGGTCTTTGGCTGTTTGGTGAATATTTTGCATACCTCATGTTATAGCCACTTTTGAGCCTCATTTTTGCATTGCATTTCTAATATATTTGTATACTGTTTTTGGGGCTGCCATAGACTGTAAAACATCATATTTTGGGTCCCTCTTCAACATTGTTGAAGGACCCTAACCTGTTTGGGGCCAGCAGCTATGAGTTTCTTTTTAATCTCATGTTTAGGGCCATTTCTTGCATGCTAGTTTTTCCCTATCTCGGTTTGCTGTTTGGCCATGTTTTGTACTGGTAAAATGCTAATTTTGGGACTGCCTTGCTTCTGTCTTTACATTTCATGTACCAATTTTGCATGTTTGGCATAGCTATAGGCCATTTCGGATGCCAAAATTCGTGTTTCGGGACTATTCTGTGCATCGGGTGTGTTTTCGCCTCATTTCGGGGCCGTTTTCCCCCACGTTTCATTGCTGAAAATCCATTAGCATGCTTATATGTCTTTTCCATGCCATTGCATTGCGTATGCCATTGCATTGCGTATGCCATTGCCTCGGTTTGCGTGCCCGTGTGCACGCATTTTGAGGCACTTCATTTTCACCCATCGGCCTCTTATGTGAGTGTGGCTGAGGCTCTCTCATGTTAGTATAAGTCCATATTGCATTCTATATGCCATTTCCATGCCATTGCATTGCGTATGCCATTGCCTCGGTTTGCATGCCCATGTGCACGCATTTCGAGGCACTTCATTTTCACCCATCGGCCTCTTATGTGAGTGTGGCTGAGGCTCTCTCATGTTAGTATAAGTCCATATTGCATTCTATATGCCATTTCCATGCCATTGCATGTGTATACCATCGCCTCGATTTGCGTGCCCGTGTGCACGCATTTCGAGGCACTTCATTTTCATCCATTCGTCTCTTATGTGAGTGTGGTTGAGGCTCTCTCATATTAGTGTAAGCCCATATCACATTTCCATGTCATTTAGATCGCATTCTGTCATTGCCTCGGTTTACGTACCCGTGTGCACGCATTTCGAGGCATCTCATTTTCACCGCATAGTGCATACTAGGTTGTATTTTAGATCGCATTCTGTCATTTTCTCAGTTTGCGTGCCCGTGTGCACGCATTTCGAGGTATCTCATTTTCATAGCATTGTGTATGTTAGGATTGTATCTTAGTCGCATTTCATGCATGTCATGCATATTGCATCATGTTCGGGATAGGAGTTAGTTCGGGCACGGGAAACGAGGTGCATTTCGTACTCCGAGTGACGGAATGTGTCTCAATTCCCTAGTCACAGACACTCCGGATCATCCATGATGGAGTTAGGTTCTTATTGTGTTTATACGTGCATTCATTCTATATTGAGTTGCACATTTCGACTCCTCGGCCATCATGCATCGATATGCGTGATTGGTGGCACGAGGATCGAGGCATGCATATATCTGTGAAAATACATTGCTATGTCCCTTTCCTGCTCTCTATTGCAGCAAATGAAGAATCAGCAAACTTTCGGAGTTTGGCGCGCATTTTAAGAAAAAGTGCAAACAGAGGCTAATCGGGGCATCGCCATGGATTTCCGCGCAAGGCAGCCCAGACATGCATCATTCATTAGAAGCAAGGCAGTCCCTGGCTTGCATGCCAGTTTTATTTGTTTTCTTAGTTAATTTGTTAATTAATTAGGAATTTGTATATTATTCGGACTGTAATATTTGGACTGTAATATTCTTTTATTCGGGACTGTATATTTATTCGGACCCTCTGCGCGAGGGCATAACTGTAATAAATGTGCGTGTGTGTGTTGTATGTCTTCCAACCCCACGTCTTTCTTCCCTTTTATTTATCCGCTTATGATGGTTAGATTAGGGCATATTTCAATTAGCATACAGTATGATAGCATGTTTGCGTCATTCATCTGTTTTGCATGCACCGGCCTCGGCGTATCATACTAACTGCATTGTACTTTCAATTCCAAATTGAATACATGTTAGTTGTAGCATTTCATATGCCATGTTTAGAATAGCCGAGCCTGCTATAGTTGCATTTTTGCATGTGTTGCATTAGGCATTTTTGTATACTTAGGATCATGCATGATTTCTAATGTAGTTTATGTTTTTGGCTTGGAGTACTTGGTAAGTTTTATGCTTTAGCATCCTTGCATGCGTGTGAGTGACTGCCATGACTAGCATGCTTACCATGAGGCTATTTGCTTATGTGATATAACTGCCTGAATGCCTGTGGGTGAAGGTTGGGTTACTTAAATTGGAATAAATCATCAAATGTTTTAAGCCTACTTGCGAGTAGCAAACCACCTTTCAAAAATAAACATGAAACGTTTTGTTCCAATTCAGGCGATCCAGTCTATACTTGTATGCTGTGCGCATCACATAGTAACCTAGGCTAATAACCGGAATAAGAACACACAAAGTTTTCAAAAATAGATATCATGGTTAGTAGAGGCCGATCTTTGATCGGGCGAGCGGGGGTGCTCACAAAGTGACCTTCCCCAATCGTACCCAAGTTCCCGAGCCGAGGCAACTTTGGTGATGACGGACACGTGGCCTTTGGCACCGAGTCAGGGTTTCCTAAATTTTTCAAAATAAAATATTTAGGTGGCGACTCTGTATCTGGCAAAGCAGTCCATGTTTGGCACTTCTTTCAAAAATCTGTTTTTCTCAAAACGATTTGCCGGATTTGGACTCTTTGGTTCAGACTTAGAACCGTGACAAATTTGAGAGTCCTGAGCTGTAGTGACCCCAATATGAACAGAACGGGAGCTCGTTCCTCCCGGGGCGTTCGGGGACGTCTACAAATATCATCATGCTCAACAACCATTTGAAGTTTCAACAATTCTGAAATTTACAATTTTATTCAACGGGGGTGGTAAATACGACTCAGTAATCCCTAGGTTGGTGTCTGCAAGTAGGCTTTACAAGCACTACCAAATATCCCACTTTACCGGTTGCTAACCGGAAGGGAAGTGGTACCTCCTCCGCGCGTGTTTTCGGTCTTCCATCCCAGACACTTTGGCCAACTTAACCAATTACATCTATGAGTATTGCTGCAGACCCCTAGTGGGGGTCGCATCCCCAGTGAGGTGGCGAGCCCCCACTGGCTGAAACTCAAAAAAAATAAAAATAAAAATAAAAATAAAACAGCTTTTTTTTTGTCCAATCACGACGCGCCACCTCACTGGGGGTCGACCCCCAGTGGGGGTCCGAAGCATTTTTGTTACATCTATACCTCCTATCAGGACTTATCAACGTATTTACCCCAAAAACGTTTCCATGATCCACTTTCTCATCAATTCTTTCTCAATGTGAATGTTTCCAATCTCAATTCAAAATGCAAATTTATCAATTGAATGAGTATGTAATGCAACAAATTTACCATGCCTCATAGTATTTCTCCATTTTCAAGTTATTCCAACAACATTACCATAACAATCACATTTCTCATTTTCCTCTCCTCAATGTTATTTCATAAAATGGTCCAAAGTTGCTATCATAGATCATTATATGTAACAATGAACCCACAAATTCAAATACTTCTATCATTATAACTATTTCAAAGCTATAGCAATACTTGGACAATAATTTCCTTTCCCAACAATACTCATATATCGCGGGACCCAACAATGTGCTATTTCATAATTACATATGTATATGTATTTAACAAAAAACAAATATTCAAGTGAGATTCCCAAACCTCCATACACCTAAAAATTATCACATTTACAACAACATTATGAAATTCTCACTCACCCTTTTATTTCATTCAAGAAAAATCCATTAATCCCCCACATTATTCCCAAAACCCCCAATTTCTAGGTTTTTCACAAAAACCCCAACATTTCCTTATCCCTTTTCAAAACCTCATTTAAATACCTCAATCTTCACTCATATGATTCAACATTTCAAGAAAATCTTCAAAAGAGAACAAAAGGTGAATTTCTTCTACAAGACCAACAATTTCTTGAGCCAAAAACCCATTTTCGAAATAGACAAAAGTGAGCTCTCAAAATCAATCAAAACTTGCAAAAATATATATATATATATATAATTCAAAGTAATTCCCTACCTGAAGTTTGATGAAGAAAAGAGATGAAATCCTACAGCCAAAGATGAGGAATCTTCGATTTCCACCACACAATGTGAAGTTCTAGCTTTGATCTCCAAGATTTGTGAGAGATGATGACTCTAGACCCAATGGATTGCAAGAAATCAAAGAGTTTTAGTGTTTGATGAGGGCTTTTAGAGAGAAGGAGGAGCAAAAGTGTTTTTAAAGAGAGAGAGATACAGAAACAAATGAGATACAATCAGCCTTAAAAGGAAGAAAAAATAGGGTTTTCGGACTGCCCAGCATCCGGCACATGCGAAGCCTCCTTTCCGTACGTGTGGCCTTCATTCCCGCACGCACCTAGCTCCGTACCTACATATATTGCAGTGTGCTGCCCCAAACCTCCCCTGAATTCTGCACATGCGGCTCAGCCCTCCAGCCTAGAAAATTTTCAGTTCGACTCCCGACACTCCGAGCCCGACTTCGCACCCTCCGAAACAAGTGGAACCCAACACCAGAACAAACAAGAATAAGAATTTTGAGGAAAAGCTTCCGAACACAACAAACCCAAATGATTAACAAGGCTCTAAGTGAAACCTGACACACTAACGAGGCAAATTTGAGGTTAAACAAAATAAACATGACGGATAACACACCAGGTCATCACAACCTCTAGGGGAAGCTGCTCATACCAACGCCGAGGGCCAGAGATAGAGCCATAACCACCTATCCTCCTGGCAATCACCTATCAATTGGGAGTTTTATTAGTATATGTGCAGCACGGACAAGTGTTTTGTTCATCAAAGCTCAATATTTCAATATGTGTGCAAAGTAAAATGCAAAGTAAAATGAGGGAAGAGTTGTGTACCGTGAAAGCGTCGGCAAAGATATGCTCCGTGGGCTCTCGCAGTAAAGTATCCTCATCCAATCCAGGAATGATGCCCTCGAATCTCAAGATGTCGCCAAAAGGTGGCAAATATGTACACGGCTGGTATGTGGCCACATCAAAAGGCCTCTCAGCAAAAAGGAGTAATACAGTGGCTTCCTTCGCCTCTATGTCTGCGCCAAGGGTGGCACCAGCACCTATAGCACGCTCTGGAATGGGAACCTCATCACTAGCCATGGAAAAAGTGAAGGAAAAATGAAGGGGATGAGTCAAAGTAAGTGAAATCTTAAGGTTCAAATCCTAAGAGAGAGAAAGTGAAGAGGGGATGAAAAATCAAAGGAGAATAAGAAAAGGTTGGGAAAAGATGTGAGAAAATGAGAAAAAAACAAAGAAAAAACCCAAACTTCAACCAAAACAATTTTCAATCGATTCAAAATGAAGAGGAGAACAAGTTGTTTTAGGAAATTTTTGTGAGGATTGTTGGAAAAACTCAAGAATGAGAGGAAATCTAGAGAGAAAAGAGGTTTAGAGAGAGAGGGAGGATTTTCGACCTAGGTTGTGATCTAAATGGGAGCTATTTTGTGTTTTAAAGAGCCATGGGTTTGGCTTTTACCGTACTGCCCATCGTCGCTATTAAAGGTCGGCCGTCGCTATCGAAGCCCAGCGCATCGCCAAGGCCCGGCCGGTCTTTGGTGCTTTCAATTATGTGTTGTGTGTTTTTTGTTTTATGTGTTGCTGATTTCTCTTATTTTATTTTGTTTCATCATTATTTTAATTTCTAAGTTATAGTCTCAGGTTTTAATTTTGAGTTTTAATTTTCGGTTTTAGTTTTTGAGTTTTCATCATTGGTTTTGATTTAAATCAAATAAGGAGTTGTATGTTAAAAAATGAGTGTTTAAAAGAAAGCAGAAACATAAAGAAAAAGTGGAAAATATAAATGATGAGTGAAAAAAAAAAGAAAAAAAGAGAGAGGAGAAAATAAAGAATGAAGGAGAAATAACAAAGAGATCAAAGGAAGTGAAGAGATGGAGTAAGATGTCCATTTCGTTTCGTTTTGTTTCGTTTCGTGAGCACATAATTTGATTTATGTTGTTTTTATCTCATTAGTTTAACTTCATGATTTATCTTGTTTAAACTGTTCTAGTCATTGACGACTTGTCATGTTCAGTTCATAATTCATTTCATCATTTCTTACCGCAAGATATTGTATGTGCGGTTCATTCAGAGGAGTTCCAGGTGAAATCACTCGTGCCCTTTGAATTGTATCCACCACCTTTTCTCCTCTCGCATGAGACGCGTTAGCATTGATTACTTTCGGTTAAAAACATTCGGTGTTCACACCAACCCTCTCGGTTAAAAACATTCGGGTGCGTCCCGGTGTTCATACCAACCCTTTCGGTTAAAAACATTTGGGTGCGTCCCGGTGTTCACACCAACCCCCTTCGGTTAAAAACATTCGGGTGCGTCCCGGTGTTCATACCAACCCCCTTCGGTTAAAAACATTTGGGTGCGTCCCGGTGTTCACACCAACCATTTTGGTTAAAAACATTCTGGTGCGTCCCGGTGTTCACACCAACCCTTTCAGTTAAAAACATTCAGCTGCGTCCCGGTGTTCATACCAACCCTTTCGGTTAAAAACATTTGGATGTGTCCCGGTGTTCACAGCAACCCCCTTTGGTTAAAAACATTCGGGTGCGTCCCGGTGTTCACACCAACCCTTTCGGTTAAAAACATTCGAGTGCGTCCTGGTGTTCACACCAACCCTTTCGGTTAAAAACATTCAGGTGCGTCCTGGTGTTCACACTAACCCCTTCAGTTAAAAATATTTGGGTGTGTCCCGGTGTTCATGCCAACCGTTTCGGTTAAAAATATTTAGGTGCGTCCCGGTGTTCATACCAACCCTTTGGTTAAAAACATTCGGGTGCGTTCCGGTGTTCATACCAACCCTTCGGTTAAAAACATTTGGGCGCGTCCCGCTGTTCACACCACCCTTCCTCCTCTTGCGTGAGACGCATTAGGATTGTTTGTTTCATTTAAAAACATTCGTGTGCGACCTGGTATTCGCACCACCCTTCCTTCTCACGCATGAGACGTGTTAGGATTGTTTGTTTCGATTTAAAAACATTTGGGTGTGTCCCGATGTTCCCACCACCCTTTTCCTTTTCATGCGTTCAACACGTTAGGATCTTAGTTGAAGCCTCGGGTGTCCTCGACTGTCGCTCTTTGCCATTCCCACATGTTGCGTAGTTTGCATAATTTTCTTACATCCTTTCTGCATGAAATGTAGTTTGGCTCGGGTTTTCGAACGTGGCACGTAGTCTTCTATTCATGATTGAGGTTGCTGTACTTCATTCCAGTTTGTTTAACTGTAACATTTTCTTTGTATCGCAGTTGCATTTAAAATGTTTCATTGCATAGCCTCATTGCATGATCATAAGTTATGTTTTTGCATCATGCATATCATTTGCATCTTACCCCAGAACTACGCTGGTTTGATTCCTTGCAAAGGGATATGTAGGTAGCCTGCGGCGCTACCATTTTAGTTTATGTCTTGCTTTCTTGTCCAAGTCTTGCGGCCTTGTCAAAATGGGTCGTCTCTGGGCTTTGACATTCACTCACGTCATTTCATGACTTCGAGCTCTATCAAAGAGAGGCAACTGTAGACACCCTCTTTTTGACCAACCGCAAGACTCAGACGCTTGGTTCAATGCACTCGATGATGAAAGTTAAATTATGAATTCGCAGTGATTCCGAATCAGTCGGGCTTCCAAAATAACCTTACATCTGCAACATTTACCTTGTTTGAACCCTTGGGTTTCATTTTTGGACCATTTCTCACCCTGCGTTGAGTTTGAACCAAAAAAATAAGGGAGGCCATCAAGACCCAGTTGTGCATCAGTGATGGCCGGCTGGCCTTTGATGGCGATAAACACTGTTCTGGGCGGAAGGCCGCCAGCTATCCATTTCTGAAGATATTTATCACCTTTTGAGCTCGAATTCTATTAAAACCGAAGCTCTGGGATTGTTTTGAGGGTTGAACAAAATTCTAGAAGAGATATATACACCTTGAGAGCCTTGATTCCTCCTTCTTCCATTGCAAGGCATCCTTTGAGCTAACCTAGCAAGCTTACACCACCTATATACATCATATACAACCTTGTCTTACCATCCTAAAGCTTTGGTTGATCTTGAGGAAGTGTAATTCAAGCTTGAAAGTGCATTGAAATTGAGTTTGAAACTCCAAGAACAAGCTTATTTCTTGAAAGGTATAAATTTGTTTTCTCTTCTCTTGCCTTCATTTCTATCCTTTACTTCATTATTCTTGCTATTTTGGTTGGTTTTGAGTTTGTTTGAAGTGTTAGAGTTGGGTTTGGAGAGTTACCAAAAGGATAGAGAGAGCTTGCTCTTTCTACACCTTTATTCATAACTCAAACCTTCTCCTTTTCACTCTTTTTCTTTTGTATTTACATTGATTTTCAGAGGTTTGAAAAGGCTTAAAAACCATACTTTGAAGCTTCAAAAATGGAGGGGTTAGCCACCCCTCCTTATCCTTGTTTGTTAGCTTCAATTCTCATCTTTATTGGCTAGCTTTTCACCACTTTTCATGCATGTTTTACCTCTGATTTTCATGTATTTAAGACTGTTTTGAGGTTGTCTAGGCTTTTTCAATTGATTCATGCCTTGTTTAATACAGTTGTGGTCTCATAAGTTGGCATACTTATTGTTTAATATACTCTCTTTGCTCATTTTCCATGTTTGGAGCCTTGTTTACTAATCAAGCAATTATTCCATATCTTTCATTCATGAGAATGGTTTCAACCAATTAAGGTTGTTCAATACATGTAAAGGAGAACTACACTTAATGGCTTAATCTCTTCAGAGATTCATCGTCAACGGTGTAGTCTCCTTCTCATGTTTTTAGAAGGACCTCTTGCTTGACATCACTTCTTGTTTAGAGGACTTTAACATCACATTTGGACAAATGGACTAATGAATGGCAATGACTAAAATAATTGGCTTAAAACTTGGATCAACACACTTAAACAAAATGGCTTAAATAGCTTGAACTTGGCCGGATGTTATGCCAAGTTTCTTGTGTCAAGGGTCATCAAGCATCAATCCATAGTGTTTTTGATATCCTTGAAGCGTCTCAACTTCCCTTTTTGAGTTCATTCCATGACAAAAAGGGATGGGTGGTCATTTGCATTACATTTATTGATTTTTGTCCAAAATGATATCTAAGATCATCAAGCAATCATATTGCTCATTGATGGTTTTGGAGTCAAGCCCTACCTTCTCTTGACGCTTTCCTATGACAGAGAAGGAATGAGGGACAAACAGAGCTTGAAAATGCTCTATCTGCACTGATTTCACCTCAGAGCACAGAAACAGAGTTTGCACCAAATCAATGCACGGCCAACCCTCTGTAGGCCCAGCTGACCATCAGTAATGCACGGCCGGCCCTTGGTGTGTGGCCAGCAGTGCAGTTTTGCAGAAATAGAGGCAGTGGCTGAAGGTGAAACAGAGTCAGTCTGGGGGCAGACAGAGCAGCTTTCAGGCGATGCGCATGCAACCTCTATCCATCTTCCTTGGTACTCATGTCAAATGCGTTTGTCCGTTTAATTGTCTCATTAGCATAGCAAATTGTGATGTAATATTTAATTAGTCTAATTAGTTATAGCTAATTAGTTGATGTTGTAATATTAAATTAGCTTAGCCTAGTTAATTTCTTTTAATTAATTAGCTTAGATAGTTAATCAATTATTCATTTCAAGTGTTGTAATAATTAGTTAATTAGTTTAGCTATTTATTCAAGTTTTGTAATAATTGGCTTAATTAGCTTAGCGTAACTAGTTGGTAGCTGGTTAACTTATTCATTCGAACCCTCCTTCGCGAGGGCTAATGTCGTAATAAGTGAGTGTGCGTGCATGTGTGCATGTTTTCTAACCCCACGTCTTTCTCCCTTTTACTTAACCGCTTTTGATGGTTAGATTATGAGCATCATATTTCAATTAGCATATCGCATGCTTACATCCATTCATCTTGTCTTACATGCACCGAGGCTCAGTGCATCATTCAAACTGCATTGCAATTTCAAATAATTCTTTGAATACGTGTTTAATCGCATGTTATCAAATCGATCCATATGCCATATTAGTAGTCGAGCCTATTAATCGCATATTGCATGCGTTGCATTAGACAAATTGCATAGTTAGGAATCGTGCATAGTTTTCTAACTCATATTTTCTTGGCTTGGAGTACTAGGTGAGTTTTATGCTTTAGCATACTTGCATGAGTGTGAGTGATTGCCATTATAGCGATCCCAGTTTTCTCTTTCTGTAATTGTTGTATTCCGGACTTTGGTTCCGTAGGGTTGGTGGTTGTTTATCTAGTTGTCATCCTTTAATTCCATATGTTTGAGTTTTAGGATGTGTTGGGCGTGTTTCGAACAGGTGGGTTGAGTTTTGGTCTCAAGTGTTGTTGCCCATGTTTTTGGTGTTACGCTCGAGCGAGTCATTATGCACTCAAGCAGATTTTGGTTTTTGGTTGTCCGCTCGAGCGGGCCTTATTGCGCTCGAGCGAGGTTTACACACTTCCAGTATTTCGTGCCTCTGCAAAAACTTTTGCTGGTGTGTTTTTCAAGCTCGAGCGGATTTTCTTACGCTCGAGCAGGTAGTGCTTTGTCTGTGAAAGTTCTGGGAGGGGGAAATCTATGCTCGAGCGGACTGGTTATTGTGCTCGAGCGGATGTATTTTATTCTTGTGTCTTAGCGCTCGAGTGGGACTTCTTGCACTCGAGTGTGTCCAGATTTTTGTGCTTGACGCTCGAGCATTCTATTCTCCGCTCGAGCGGGTCATGCGTATATCAGTTGGCAGCTGGGCATTTTTGAATCACTTTTCAACTTTCACTCTCTCTCTTACTTTTCTGAAAAGCCATTTTTAAGAGCTCCTCTCTCTAGAATCTCCCTTCTCTCTAGGGTTTGATCTAGTTAGAGTGTTCCCCTCTCCTTCGACCTTTGTAAAAAGTGTGTTAATCGTCGAGGGCTTCGTTTTGATCCAAAAAGTTTGGAGTTTGAAGCACTTTGAATTTGGTCTTCTTCTTCCTTTGAGCTCCGAATTTGAGGTAGGGATTCCTACTCACTCTTATGGGCTTTCACCTAGATTTTGAGCTTTTGTATAAATGGTTTTGGGTTTTGAATGTTAGGGTTTCAAATGTGTAATTTTGAAAAGAGGGTTATGTTTATTTTGAACTATAAACATGTATTTGGGTTTCAAAATAAGTATATTGATATTGTTGGTAATATTTAGACCATCGGGGTTAATATTAAGAGATGGCGGAGAAAGCCCTAAATTGTGCATAAATTAATTGGTGTAATTAATTTGGGAAAATTATGGGTTTGTGAAATTGAGCTGAATATAACAAAATTGGCTCATTATGAGGTGGGATAGTGGAGTTGGATTTATAAATCACTCACTTTTGAAAATGCGGATAATTTATCTGTTAGTGCTTTTATTATCTGTTTCGAAATAACTGCTTTGGGCTACCGGTGGAAGGTAGTCTTAATTGTTGTAGACAATGCATGATGATTAGGCAAACTAAACCTGATCAATTGATGTGTCATAGAATATGACAGTTGAAATAATACATTAACTTTATGTATTGGTTGGATGTGTATATGATCTATGTTTATATACATTGTGTTGTGTGGGATGAGATAGGGGATGTACTCCACGGTTTAGGGAAAGATAGGGGATGGACCTCTAAACCGGATAGTGTTTTGGAAAAGATAGGGGATGGACTCCGTAGATACAACTCATATGCTTATCTATTGAAGTGTTGATACAGCTCATATGCTTACCTATCGAAATGTTGATACAGCTCATATGCTCATCTGTTGAAGTGTTGATACAGCTCATATGCTTATCTGTTGAAGTGTGGATACAGCTCATATGCTTATCTGTTGAAGTGTTGATACAGCTAGTATGCTTATCTATTGTGAAGTAGGAAATGTTTAATATGAGTTACTGTCTCATTTAAATCGTTTGGCCGGGTTCCGAGCCATAGTTATAAAATTGAGAATTGGAAAGGAAATGGAAAATGAAATGAAACATGGATACATTTGTCATGTAATGGAAATGATTTGTGAATTGATTTATGTGAGTCAAACATTTATCAATTGCTAATGTCTTAGTTACTGCTCATATTATGTTTAGCATATCTCTACTGGGCGTTGGCTCACCCTATATAGGACATTATTTTCAGGTACAGGTAGCATGCCACGTCCAAGGACATAGCTTGGGAGGCTAGAGGCAAACAGACTGTGTTGTTATTTTGCTTTCTTTTGATGTATTACATGTAAATTCAAGCCAATGGCTTAATATGTATTGAGTTAGTACTCTTCTTTTGTGTAACCAAATGTTGATTTGGAAAGCTATAAGCCCGTAGGGCATTTGTTTTTGTTGTTAACATGTAATATTTTTGTAAGAACTACTCTGATAAATAGAAAAATATTTATTTCTCTAGATCATTGCATGTCTAAAATGAGGAGTTTTGTGTATTATTTTGAGGGCGTTACAGCCATGATTAGCATGCTTGTCATGAGGCTATGTGCTTATTTGCTAAACTGCTTGAGTGCTTGTGGATGAAGGCTTGTTGTTTGAATTGGAACGATTCAACGGATGTAAGTTTTAAGTCCACTTTGTTGAGTGGCAAATCATGTTTTAAGCCCACTATGTTTGGTGGCAAATTCGCAAACCTTAATCCCACTTGACGTGGCAAATTTAAATCATTTCGCAAACAAACATGAGTTGAATTCTAAAGTGAGCGAACTAGTCTATACTTGCTTGTACGCATCACGTAGTAAAGCTAGTTTAATAACCGGAACAAGAGCACATAATGTACGTAAAAATCAT
The DNA here is from genome assembly GCF_055761805.1 of Camellia sinensis. Taxonomy (NCBI): domain Eukaryota; kingdom Viridiplantae; phylum Streptophyta; class Magnoliopsida; order Ericales; family Theaceae; genus Camellia; species Camellia sinensis. The sequence continues at coordinate 21,502,035 of NC_138970.1, read as the reverse complement.
ATCATAATTAGTAGAGACCGATCTTTGATCGGGCGAACGAAGGTGCCCAATTCATGACTTTTCCCCCTCGTACCCAAGTTCCTGAGCCGAGGCAACTTTGGTGATGACGGACACATGGCCTTTGGCACGAGTCATGGGTTTCCTAAATTTTCTCAAAAATAAAATATTTAGGTGGCGACTCTGTATTTGGCAAAGCAGTCTAATTTTGGCATTTTTAACGCAAAAATCAATTTTCCAAAAGATTTGTCGGATTTAGACTCTTTAGTGTTTATTAGTTTCACATTGCACTCGTAAGATTAGATTCAGAACAAAGGAGTCCAAACTGTGAGGCCTTCTTTTCAAAACCTTCCGAAAGGAGGCGCGAAAAAAGGCGAGCCGCAAAGAGTCTTATCTTGGCTTGTGGGCTCACCACTGATCTATTTTGACGATTCAAACCAGTTCAGGCCTTATATATATATATATATATCATTTATAAAAATAAAAATACAAAATTAGATCGATCTGATATTTATATAACCTATTTATTTTATTGTATTTGTACCCAAAAAAATAGATAGTCTATTTTAAAAATATATTGACTGTTAATTTTTTTAAAGACAAAACTTGATAAAATGAATGAATTATGAATATCAAATCAATTTAATTTTTTTTTTATAAATAATATACCCACACAATTAAAATTCAATAAAATAAATAATTTAAATCATAAAAATTGAACCCACAAAAGACTCTGCAGTCTGAACATTAGAAAATTATTCAATACTTTCAGAGCACTGCGTCGTCATCCTCAAAATCAATCATCAATTACTTAGTTTCATGTTATTCCTTCATTCTTAACATAAATTATGAACCCTTACACCTTTCCATTAATCAAAATTTTATGAATTACTTCGTGTGCATACTGTACTGAGTAATCAACCCCAACATCACTCACAATTTTTCAAATCTAGATTTTAGAACTGTACAGTACGGAACTGTTTACAAATTCTCCTAAATAATATAAAAATATTATTTCTCTGATTTATTTCTTTTCAATTCTTCTCCCCCTCTCTCTCTTTCTCCAAAGCCATCAATGGCAGCAGCAACCACAAATCTCGGCATTGTAGACTACCAGTTATCGGACGACACCCACAACCTCTACGACGTAACCTTCTTCACCGATCACAACCATCCATCATCCCCGACTCCACCGCCTCATCGTCAGCTTAGACATCAAGTGGCGACCTAATAACTGTTTCCACGACAACCCCGCCGCCACTCTCCAACTCTGCGTTGGCCGCCGATGCCTCATCTTCCAACTCACCTACTCCCCTCATATCCCCCCACATCCCCCAATCTCTCTTCGACTTCCTCAACAACCCTATCTACTCTTTTGTGGGTGTGGGTATTCACATCGATGTCCAAAGGTTGATTAAGGATTATGGGTCGTCTGTGGCCACCACTGTTGATCTTCGCTCCTTGGCGGCTGACTGCAGAATGATCGAGCTTCGCAATGCGAGTTGAAGGACTTGGAGAAAGAGGTGCTGGGTAAGAAGATTGAGAAGCCCAAGAGGATCACGATGAATACATGGGACAATGAGTGGCTCTACCTTGAACAGGTTCAGTATGCTTGTATTGATGCTTTTCTTTCTTTTGAGATTGAAAGGTGCTTGAATGCAGCTGGGTTTTAGATATATTAGGAGTAATATGGGTTCGAATTTGTAATTAGGAATTTCTTGTTTTTTGGGGTTTGATGGAGATTTGGTATGGTTTTGTTTATATTAGGGATCTCTGTTTCATGGATGGGTTTTGTTTACTAGTTGGACAACCTTATTATGATTTGCAATTTGAATATGCTTGATGATTGATTGATATGTTCTATGTACTTCTATCTTGTTGGGAAAATACATGGTTGTTGATGCCTGAGTTGCATTGTCCTAGCATATAAATGGTTTTTTATTTTTGTCTTTAATTAGGGAAGATATTGTTGTGCTTAGTTACCAAATTATTTGTATAGCAACTGATACCATACAATAGATATTGATGGTAGTGTGGTGGATCCCAAATTTAGAGCGAGTATTTTTACTATTTTTGCACTTGTTGCCATATTTCTATGGATATGGAGTTGAGAGCAGTGGGGGGTTATCTCTGTATCTCTTGTGTAATCTTTTCTAATCATATTGGAACAGCAGAGACCATGGATGCAACTCTAGTTTCGGGTGTATGCGTTTGATTTACAATTTTTATATATTTGTTTTTCTTTGTTTTTTGTGTCTCACTGATCCTAATCAGGTGTTTGTTATGAATTCCTAACATGTGATGTGTATAAAACATTTATTTTTTTTTGATAACGCAGGTATCCCCAACCCTCCAGTTTTTCGGGCAGCCATGTGCTTAACCAATAGACACATGTGTCCTCCGAACGTCCAAAGAGTGTCCGAGTCTTTAAAAAAAATTAAAAAATAAAACACGTTTTGAAGAGTGTAGAACACGACATGTATATGTCATCTTTTTAGAAGTGTCCATAGTTCTTAAGTGAATTCTTTCATTTTTGCTTACGTTGAAGTTTAAATTATTAGGCTATATTAATTTTTATCTATTTTTTTTTACTTAAAAGGTGCCTTACTTCAGTGAAGCGTGCACCTCGCTTTGCGCCTACACCCCAAGAGACCTTTGGCGCCTTTGTGTGCCTTGAGCCTTTAAAAATAAGTGCGATATCAGTAATGGTGATTAAGTAGTGGAACTAGTGGCAGAATACTGGTGTTGTGGTGCCAGGGTTTTTTATGATAAGATGAGGTTATTAATCAAATTGTCAAATATTTGAATTAGGCAATGTGTTAATAATATTACCATGTCGCTCATTGATTGATTACTAGGAATTGATTATGACATCATTTGGAGTAGGGTTATTATCTAAGAACTCGTTTGGCTCTAGAGAGTTTATTAGGAAATGGAAGTTAGAAATCCAGTAAGATTACTTATAGTAGGCAGACCATGGGTGGCTTAGTAAGCCCTACCTGGTTACAGGTGTTTCATTGATATTTTTATTTGTTTCCAAATTGATAGTTTAAATGCAGGGAATTGGAGTAATGAGTTTATTGTGGAAGTACACCTCCCTAAACCTGCTGACAAAGGCCAAAACCACCTCCCTCACTGGACCACCATATCCAACTATAGGGGATATTACGAAAAAGAAACAGAACCTGAAGCCACAATGGTGTAGGTAGATTGCTTGTTTTGGAATTTAATGGAAAAGATGAACCAAGTTTTGAGGAAATCAGTGGATCATGAAGAAAATGATAATCACTTCCTCATCAGTGATGTCGGGAACCTTCTAAACTCAGATTCTGTTTGGAAGAATATTTGATGGAGTGTAGTAATAAATAGATTCCTTATCTATTGGCATATGTGCGTATGAACTAGCTAAGAAAATTAATACCAAAAATAAGATAAGTAAAGAAAAACATACAAATAAATTATAAACTAAACCATATACCTACTTGATTACAGAATATTTGGATCAAGAGAAAAATGGGGCAAGAGTTTGATATTAATATTTTCTTTTTCTTTTTGTGAAGAAACAAAAAAGGAACAAGCTCACACATGTTTTTTGTGTGCAAATAAGTTGTGTGTAAGATTTTTTTCAAAAAAAGTTCTCTATAAGATAAGAATTTTTTTTAAGACTGTATTTGGTTCATAAATTTAAGTAGAAATTTAGAAACAAAAAAGAAAATGTGTATGAAATGTAGTTATATTCTATTCACATTTCACTTACTCTTTTTTTTCTCTTTCAAATTTCTATTTAAATTCATGAACCAAACATAAAGTTGATTATATCATGTTTTTTGAGTTCAGAGTTTGTTCTCCTATGCAATCCTTTCAAGCCATAAGTTAAGTAGTGACTCAAGCAATACCATTTTTTCAATCTAGAATATTCTTTTGTTAATTTAGAAATATTTACTCTCTAACAAGTTACATTTTTATCAATTTTCTCATAACATACAATTCATGGTTATGAATTAGCTAAAGAAAGATAGTAACAGAGGCTAGATAATAAATTGCATATTTAAAATATGCAATTTAAAAAATAAAAAATAATCATATTTAAAAGAACATCAACAATAAGTCATATTTAAAAAAAAAAAAAAAAACAACTCACATCAAATAATAATGGCATTGTTGCAATTACACATAAAGCACACTAACATATTCAAACACAAATTATTACATGGCTAATAATAAAGTGAATTCAGTTGTACCACAAAACAAAAAGCACAATCAACCTAGCAATACACAAAAAAGACACACTAATAAAAACCTAGCAATACCACATAATAGCAAACAAATTATTCAAGTTAGGACTATAGTTTTTTTTTTTTTTTTTGGTTTTGTTTTTTGTTTTGTTTTTTTTTTTTTCAAGTTCGAACAAAAGTTAAAATGAAATTATAAAAACCAAATGATTCTTCATAAATAAGAACACCTTGACCTTGTAAAGTTGTAGCCGGTTTCTGCATAAATATGGCTGTTATCTACTTCTCTAGCTTCTTGATCTTCATAGAAATTGAGTAGATCCTCCCACCTACTAGTTATCAAGAACAACACACCTAGCAAAACATTTGCGATCAAATTTTGAAAACAGATACATGCTAATTAAAAGCAACTACTTTCAATGTGCTTTATACAAACCCAACAATAGATAAATGTAATCATAACAACTAAACAGTTTGTTCATATATAAGAACACCTTGTAGCCTTGGTTCTTTAACACATGGGGCCAAAATCTCTTTCTCCAACTTCTTTATTAAGAAAATCATACCTAGGAAATCAGCAGCAATCAAATTTTGAAAATGAAAGACATTAAAGACTAGTTAAAACCTATTACATTCAACATGCTTGTGTATGTTGGGTGAACGTGTTTTAGGCTTGGCAATATTTATTATCAAGTTAATAATGGAGGTCAAACATATATGCAATATAGATGCTTGGCAATATATATTACATCTTTTGTTACATCTCAAAGGAGGTTAGTGTAATTTTTCCTAATAAATTTTTGTTTTGAAATTTTGAAAAAGTAATTGGGCAAAATATTTATACCAAGAATGGGCTTGTCGGCAATTTTTCCATTTGGATTGCACAGAGCTCTCATTGGGCTTCTCAATAGTTCTCCAATTATTTTTAGGAGTAATGCCACAATGATTATGTCTTTCTATCTCATTTGGTTTATTTTGAGATGTGTCATCATTGTATTGGTAATAAAGATTCATTCAACCAATGTAATTATGACAAATGAGATACTAAACCCTATATGGCATAAAGACATGGTCATTATAGTATTACTCTATGAAGCACGGACACCTCTCCGAGGGCTCCGTACCAGTGTTGAACTCGGATACGCGGTGGACACGTGTCCGACACGCAACAGAGAGTGTCCTTTTTTTCTTTTTTTTTTGCAGCCAGACACGTTCCAACACTTGCGAGACACATTCAGGGGTCAATTTCAAAATTTATAAAACATCTTTGGGGTCAATTTGTAAAAAAAGAAAAATAGAACCATATCTACCCTACATCGAGTTAGGAACAACAGAGAAAGAAAGAAAGAAGAGAACAAAAGAGAAAGAGAGAAGACGAAGAGGACAAAAGAGAAAAAGAGACCTGGTCGATTTTCGGTGGTCCCTCGTCGCTCCTCATCACTCATCGTCCATTGCTCGTCGCTCGTTACCTAAGGCACACCTGTTTTGATCTTCTTCGTTCTTCTTCTGCTTCGATCTTCTTCTTCTTCTTCTTTTTCTCCGATCTTCTCTTTGTTTCAGTCTCTCTCTCTCTTTCTCTCTCTTTCTCTCTCTCTCTCTCTGTCACCCTCTCTCTGTCTCATTTTATTTTTTCTTTTATTTTATTATTTCGTTTATATGCTGAGTGTAGTATGTCTCTCTCTGTCTTCCTTTTTTTTTCCCTAATTTCATTTTATATTTTCTTTTTTCTCTCTGTGCCTCTATCATTTGAGTATATAATTTATTTATTTTTTGTAGATTAGTTTTGTTAATTTTTTTTTTTTATCGGCATTAGTTTTGTTAATTTTTAATAATGTGTGTTTATTAATTTTATTATAGGAACAAATTTTTCATGCATTTTGTAACAAATGATGGTTGGTAGCGTCAAATGACATGTTATGTATTGATGAAATGCAATTTTATGTTATTTGTGAATGATATATATATGATGTTAAATCAATTAAATGTTTATTTTTTTTATAATTTTAATAGTGTTATTTTGTATTTTTTATTAACTTTTAATGATTTTTTAAATAATTTTATGACATATAATAAATAAAATTAACTATATATATTGAACGTGTCCCCAGCGTGTCGTATCCTCTATTTTTTGAAAATTTACGTGTTCGCGTGTCCGTGTCTTGTCAGTATCGTGTCACGTGTCCGTATCCGTGCTTCATACGTATTACTCCTAAATATAATTAGATTGATTTGATAACTATAACATGATTTTATCATCTTTATCTTCAGAAAAATAAATTTCATTTCTTTTGAAAGCAAAGATGTCATGTTGTTATGATTATCAAATAAATTTGAATTTTTATGAATGACTTACCCACCGTGTTTATAAAATGAAAGGTTCAAATCCTCATAGTGGAATCTGTAAAATCCAAAAGGCCAACTGTTGAGAAGCCTATTCATTGTACAATGTTTCTATTTAAGGTAGTTTGGAAAGAAAATTGCTTTAGCAAAGAATTATTCATACAAAAGTTTTTATTGAGAACAATACCTATATGACTTTCAAAATTAGATTAACAGCAATAGATTGTCATTTCTTCAGAAATGTAACCTTATGAGTCACTGAACCTAAGATGAAATTTCGGTATGAAAAAACTTAAGTGGTATTTGATCTAACTAAACTAAACTCATATCCCAGTAAGTTTTTACCCATTTCTTTGGGACTCAATTGGCATTGCTTTTAAAGACAAACTTTTTTCACTGAATTAGTGATAAAGAGTTTACTCTCAATGATTTTGTATATATATATAGATATGAAACACCAGCTAATAAGACTTCATCTTGGCACAATTTCAGATTAATATGTTTGTACTATCCATAAATGTAATTAATTTTATAAATTTATGCTCCGTTTGTTTTGGTAAAATATTTTATGTGAAAAGATTCTTTTTTTTTTTTTTTTTTAAATGTCATGGCTAGAGAATAATACATAGAAAATATTTTCCAATATTTAGTTAGAACTCTGAAATAACGATTAGTGGTGGTAGGATGTTGGGGAAGAAAAAAGAAATAACTTGTACAAACATATTGGTTTGAGAATTATTTGTGATAATTAAATCATCATAATTTGAACAAGATAAACTTACATTAAATTAGAGAATAAAAATAAACTCTTGTATTTGATGTAAGATCAATTTATTTTGAACGTACCTGGCCAATGAAATGAATTTTGTATGTAGTAACATGAAAATTGTACTATATGAAAAGAAAAATTGATGAATTCTGTCTAAAATTTGGCCAACCTAACAGTCTACTAATTTATCCTTGTTCAGGATCCCTCAAGCAATTTTAGGAGAATTGGACATACTGCAAAGGAAATTTCTCTCTTTAATACAATTTTTTCTTAGCTAATAAAAAATTAAAATTAAAATAAAATAAAAACTATTTCTCTAATTCACACAAACAAATTCTGTAAACAACCAAAGAACAGAAAATACAGCCCTTTACTTCACACAATGAAATGGTTTAGCAGAGTGTTAAGCTTCTAAAAGGAAATAAGGTGAATTACACTAATACCCTCTACATTCTACTCTTTGTATCATTTTTGTTACACTTTTAATTAGCTCAATTTTAATACTTAATTTTTTATTTTGGGTCAATTTGCTTCAATTGATAACGTATGTCATTAGGATTTTTTTAACAGAGAATTATCACTGAGTTTATTGAGATTAACTTATTGAGTTAATCTAGTTTACAATTTCACCCCAAAAGCAAGACACACGTCTTTCATGTGTGTATTTTCCATTAAAAAAAAATGCTAACAATTATAATCAATTGGACCAAATTAGGATAAAATTATAATTCCGGATAAAAATCAAATCGGTTGAAATTACAAGAATCAAAATGACACAAGAACCAAAATATATGGACTATCAGTATAATTTCTCCAAAAAAATATTATTTGGAAGGCCACAAACCAAATATAAATATATTCACTAAAAATTTAAAGATATGAACCTAAACAGATAAACCCACAATATATTTATCAACAGAATGAAGAGGCATTTGGTGTAATGTTTTTTTTTTACTTTTACTTTATTATGATTATTTTTTTTATTTTTTATTTTGTGTGTATGGCAATAATGCATACCTTTTTTTTACCAACAGAATGAAGAGGCATATTAATCAACAGAATGAAGATAAACCCACAGTATATTTAAAGATATGAACCTAAACAGATAAACCCACAGTATATTTATCAACAGAATGAAGAGGCATTTGGTGTAATGTTTTTTTTTACTTTTACTTTATTATTATTTATTTTATTTCTTTTTTATTTTGTGTGTATAGCAGTAATGCATACCTTTTCTGTGAAGAGATTGGCGTTGCACCGCAGCAAATGGTGAATATTACTCCTCTTCCACATCACAACCTGCATGTGGCAAGTATCAAATCATTACTAAAACTAAAAATATATATAGCTAACAATCAACACCACCTCTCGAATCGAATATCATTTATCAGAGAAGTGATTTAATTATTAGGTCATTTAAATTATCACTTTTGACCCACAATGAAAAGAAGAAAAAAAATTATCTAACGACTCAACTTTTTAAAAATAGATTGAGACTTCGAGCGTCAATCACCACACTATATTTATGCTTATATAATGGTATAGATAGATAAATTTTTAATTTTTAATTAATCTTCTGCCTAGTGGCAAAAAAAAAAAAAAAGGACAAAGATAACTAAATACATACTTTTGTGTTATATTTGAATCATAAATTTGGATAGAGATAAAATGAAAAAGGTAAATTGAAATAGATATAAAAATAAAATAAAAATAAAAATTAACCTATATTTTCATTCACATTTTACTCTCTTCTTTCTTCCTTCTTTCTTTTTCCCTTCTAAATCTCTATCCAAGACTATGATTTGTGTTTTAGATCATGAATTCAGGTAAAGATTTGGAAATGAAAATGAAAAATGAAAAATGTGAGAATAATCTAAATGAAATATGAGTTAATAATTTTTTAACTTTTCGTTTCCAAATCCTTCTCTAAATAACCAAACAGAGCATAAGTTAATGAGTTAATCTATTGCTAACCAATACTATATTAGTTACAATCACGTTATTAAGAAATCAGTGTATACACAATGCTCAAAATCTGGAGGATATATTATTAATTTCCGAAATATACCAATTGTTGGAGACAATAATTGTATCTTAAGATTAAGAATATGCACATAGTTTATTAAGGGTTTAGCTTCTCTCAAATTAACCATCTCAACTCAAGGATAAGTATTTTTGGAGACATTATTATTATTATTAAAGCAATGCTATATGTAATTTCATTTCTGATCTCTTTTTATCATTCCTAGGCACACAAAAATGAGATTCATATTCATAAATGCATATAGAATCCATTTATTTGTGTATGAGAAAATGAGATAATTAGAAATATAATTATATGTGGCATCTTCTTATTATTGTTAAGACAAATGAAGCCAACAGGTTTGATCGGGTGTAACCGGATGACAACAGCTAAATCGTGGATTTGGATGCTCTCTAGCACTTCTCCATCCAACAATTCAACAATTAACCCTTATCACCAGTTGTGGCTTTTGAATCAACTATTGAATGATGAATGGATAAAGAAAATGTTGGAGAGAATCTTCTTCATTAAACCGCTCCCATTTTGGGAGATGTCGGTGTGGCAAGTATATGAGGTAGTGAAGTTGCTTTCTTGAGAGTATTTTATTTGGAAAACCACTAGAACAAAAGAAGCATATTTGCATGGAAGTATAATTAATTGGTTACCTCGATACTTGGGGCAGAAATCTACACGCAATTTGGAGATACGAATTTGGGATTTTGGAATTCCAATACACACGAGACTAGGAAGATTTTCAAGTTCCGCACTGAAAATATTGATTTTGCCCCCTTCATCATTATTGTTGTCATCGTCATTGTCATCGTCATCTTCATCATCTTTGTCTTCTTCTTTTTCTTCTTCTTCTTCTGCTTCCCTGGTGACAATCTTTTCTACTTTCTCACAATTTTCAATTCTTAGACATTTTAGATACCCAAGGACCTTGACCATGGAAATTGTGAATATATATCTCAGGTTGTCACACCTCTCCACTTCTAGGGATGTTAGATATTTGAAACAATGAGTTTGTTGAGAAACATTCTTCCATATATGCGTCAACTTGGGCAAATACATCAATTTCAAATCTCGAAAGTAAGTACTAGCGCATACCGACCCTTGGAGGTTGAATATTGTTTCAAGTGAATCACACCACCATACCTTCAGCCGTTCTAGACGTCGTAGTCTTTGCATTAAATTTGACGAGATCACATTTGATAATGTCTCACAACATTGGACCAACATGAATCTCACTTTGTCCAGGCGGTCAACTTCAAGTTGGTTGTGCCACATCTCTGTTGATCCATTTATGTCTGTGATAGTAAGTTTTCCAACGTTGAACACACACCAGACATTGAAAATAAACTGCAAGTCCATTAAACTTAACTATTAGTGTTAGTGACATAATTATTTTACCAAAGACTTCATTTTATTCAAGAGTTTTGGGGATAGTTTGGAAATAAAATAAAATTTTACATGAAATTTTGTTGTCATATCAACAACTTTCATTTGATCATAGACTGCAATTAATGGTGGTGGTAAAATTAATTCAAAATCAGTTGATATTATTAAAAGAATAAATGTTAAATTAATTTTTGAGTAATAATTTGATGACAAAATGATATTTTTTGCCCTATAAAATACTTGCATAATGTAAGATACCCAACAATGGTTAAATCTTTCTTGGTAAGTCAACATTTAAAAGATTAAATCATTAGTATCATTTACGCTGCTTTTTGGATTATGAATTTAGATAGGAATTTAAAAAGGTAAAAGAAAAAAAAAATTGAAGAAAAAATTAACTTATACTCTATTCACATTCTCCTCACCTTTTTTCTTTCCCATTTCAAAATTCCTACCTAAATTCCTAATTCAAAACACAACCTTAGTGTTTGAACAATAGCTAAGGAAAATGAAGCGTTTAAACTTAGGACACGACTTGTTTTGTGCATGGAATTTAATAAAATAAAAACAACAACATCCAAATAGTCGTATACTGTGTTTGGTTCATCGATTTAAGGAGAAATTTGAAAAGAAAAAGAGAAAATATATGTAAAATATAAATGAAATATAATTATATTTTACCTACATTTCTCACATATTTATCATTTTCCTTTCTATTTTCAAATCTCTATCCAAATTCATAAACTAAATACAACCTTAAAATAGAATAGACAGACTCAATATGGTACAAGAGCTTGTATGGAATCTGAAAATGAATTTTAGAATACGGTAGTTTGTCATCTAGAAAAACTGTAGTAAAGCAGTGCTTCAAGCCAAAAATTAAATAGAGAAATTGCCCTTTCTATTTAAATTTTACACATCCAACTCTCTCCCCTAACATCTGTTAGACAATTACCATTCACTCTGTGAGTATTATAAAAAAGGCAAAATTACATAGTAGTCCCTAAATTTTGCTACTCCTACCTAAATTTTTTATAAGTTGTATATATAAAAATTTTATTAATAAATATTTTTTATTTTTTTTTAATATCATAGTTAAAACTTTTATAGCTTTTATTCCCCCCTGAAGAAGACTCCACTCATTAAGAAACAAGATCCAATAAGTCATTGTCACAATATCACGAGTAACAATATAAAATTATGGACTTTAGAAAATCAAAAAAAATATATATATATTATGCACTTTGAATGGAGAATTTGAATAGGGATAAATCAGTAAGATTAAAGAGACTTAAAAATCTTTAATAATAGATCTAATTAGGGTAATGTTTTTATTCAGTTGGCAAAATTAATTGAAGGTGTTGTTGGGCTTCTAGGCCTATCACGAGGCCAACCTCAATGATCTGAGCTATTCATATCGAAGAACCTATTTGGACAACTATAATTACATAGTTAAATTACATTTGTCATATAGAAATGAACAATAATTATAATTTTATTATATATCGTTTATTATTTTGAAGACAAATATAATATAATAATGTAACTATAATATTCAAATCAATTTAATTTTCTATAAGAATGATCTTTTCAACTTGTGATAATTTTAACGAATACGGCAAACAAGCTCTGACAAAAATACCATAGGACACATTTTATACATTAGACAAAATTAACACAAATTGAGTGCATGGCATGAAAATGAATTTGTTCATACAATAAAAAAATACGCAAAATAGGATTCCTCTAATATGTAAAACTTTATATCCAAAAAGTGTAATGATCTCACCCAAACTAATAAGTCTTATTATTCTGTATCAATCAAAATATATGTATTGTTTACACATTCAAAAAATGTGAATAAAATCGGACTAGATGGATATTGATTGACTAATTAGACATTTCAACTAGACCTAGCCTAATTGGCCACCATATTTTCCTTAAGGCTTAGTCCCAAGGAGGTCGTGGGTTCAATTCCTTTAGGGGGGTTGAATTAAGGGAGTGCAAACACTTAGCTGTTTTGCCAAGGGTGAGGAGATTTTCTCCCATAGGTAACAACTAACATTTGTCGATAAAAAATAAATAAAAATAAAAAAACTCAACCCGTTCAAATCGTGTGGGAGTTATGATCAAATCACGGAGGGGAATTAACACAATTTATCATCTCATGTATTATCAATATATTAGTTTAATAAAGAACACTCTGGTCAATCATTTAAATTTAAAATTAAAATTAAAATTTTGGGGGCAATTGTGTCAAATTATATTTTTTTTTAATCCATAATGATAACAACAATCTGAAATATCATATAACATTTACCTATCCATCTATCTATTTATTTACAAATATGTCATTTTGTGCACGTGCCCATCTATTTGTCCATTTATTGTTCATCAATAAACTAGAATAGAGAACTCCAAGAATTGATGTTTACAAATTTGTTTACCTAATATTGTTAAAAAAATTGAAAGAGTGGTTGGGCTAGGTAGGGCAGGGGTATACGTTTATCACAAGTCTCACTTTGGTAATTTAAATCGTTTATTTTTATAATAATAGTCTTTGTGTATAGATCATAAAATATAATAGTAATAAAATAATCATATTGATTTAATCATTAAAACAATATAATTTTATCATCTTTATCTTCAAAAAATGGATTCAAAAAACTAGACGATCTTCCATTTTTTTGAACATAAATATGATAAAATTATGGTGAATTTTAAAGTTAATTAATGTACCTTTCCATCCAAGAGATGGTGATGAGATGAGGTTGAAAAGTCTGCCCTTTGTTGGTCTAGCTTGTGCTGAAATGTTGATTGGAGTATCTTCACTTTAGGACAGTTGATTACTTGTATTGTTTTCAACAAAGATCCCTCAAACGTACAAGCCTCGGAGCAGAAACTCCTAAGGTTTGGCAAATCACTGAGTTTGAGACTACTCAGTTGAGGAAACATGATCATATTTGTTATCACTGCATCATCTGCATTTGGTTCACTTCCAATGATTGATTCCATCATACCACATTCAGTTACCTCTATTTCTTGTAGTTTCACAAGAAGTTTGGCTAGAGAGTATGAGAACAGATTTCTTAAACTGCCACAATCATTTACTATTAAGGATATTAGATTTTGAAAGCCTTGAATTCTTGCTGAATTGTCCTTCCAAACATGTGTCAACTTTGGTAGACAGCTTAATTTCACCTTTTTTAATGAAGGGAGTGGCATATCTAATATGCCTTCCCAAACAAGTCCTTCAAGGTCAAATGCTACTCCAATAGATCGACAGTCACGTACTTCAAGTAGTTCAAGATTTTGCATGCCCTTAATTGAATTGGATAGGAAAAGAATGTTTGAGAGCCCATGACAATTGTCAACTTTTATCGTTCTTAGTTTACCTTGAAGTTGTCCAGGCCAAATCTCCATCAGATTCTCCATGTCATAGATGCTCAATTCTTCAATGGCAGTCAATTTGACCTGTGAGTCCATTCACATGCTTACAAACTTAATTAAGCACAACAAATGTTATTCCCATTAAACATCATCCATTTAGTTTCGAAATTAATATACTTCATATTTGACTAATTAAACATAAAACAGTTCTTACACATCAATTACAATACATTTTTAGATCCGAATTAAGCTAAAAAGTCCAATCCATTTTATTATATTCTTAAATTTACCAAATATAAAAATACACATTAAATTTCATTTTGGTATAGTGGAGGGTGATCAAGGTGATGGGGAGTCGAATCAATCAATAGATAATGAAGTACAAGGATTCTCATCATGGTTATCATAATCTTATTATTTTACGATTTCAATTGGGTCAAATGATTCAAATCACAATAAGATCTTAAATTTATTAAAATATGGAAGTGACTAAGATCAGGGGCAACAGTAGGAAAAGGGTGATGGGTCCCATCCACCCATCACCCTACCAAAAAGCCTTGAATTTTTTTTTTTTTTTTTTTTTGTGACAAAAAATTTATTTGATGACTAATTGATCCTATGAAAAAAATAAGAGACCCTATCATTAGAAACCAATACTCAATAGGAATCTAGTCTCTCTTGTCAATTCGGACATGAGAACTATGTGGTTTTCCTTTGTAAGTGGTAGCTTTTCGAATACCGTACTTCTTCTCTGGTTCCTTATAATACCCAGGGATAGGAATTTCCCTGCAAAAGTCCAAATTTCGGAGTGACTTTTGGAACGCCGCATTTTTGCATTCAGCTTCCAGATACTTATAGGCATAAAGAATTCGAGGAACGACGCCAATTGTATTTGCTCCATGTCGTTCTGCAAATCCCTTCTTGATCCGTTCTCCAAGGTCGCCGGGCATTTTTGACCATAACTTAGCAGATAGCTCTTCTCCGACGAACAACCTTCCTGACTTTGTAGCAAGATGAAGGTAGTCATTCAAAAACTTTATGATGTCCTTCACATCTCTACATGAAAGTCTTTCAAGGTCACGATAAGCTTCTTCTTGCATTAGGGTTGAACCTTGATAAGGATCCTCCAAGGTGAACACAGTTCTCATTTGAGAAATGATATTCTGTGTACCTTCATTCCCATCGCCTATGGAAATAAGATTAGCATATTCATCAGCGTATCTCATTCGCCATTGCGTCCATATTAACTTCTCTGTTTCTCCAAGGAGATTTTCCATAAACATGATCTTATCACGAACATCTGTAAATCCTTGGGAGGCAACATAAGATCGTGTGATTGATTCCCATCTCATGAATGCGTCATCAAATCTTCCAAGAGCCTGTGGAATGACAAACATAGCTCCTGTATGATGCATGGCAGATGGTAAGTTCCACATCTCATCTTTGTGACCGCGTCGGAAATTTGATCGTCCTCCTGTGTACGAGGGCCTTTCCGGAATGTTTATGGATGGACCTTGTCCTGTTGCCGGTGGATAGCCTGGGGGACCCATCATTGAATCCTGTGGAGGATTATAATGAGAAGTAACTGCTGATGATGAGGATAACAGATAATGAGGTTGTTGTCGTCGTGCGATCAATTCCTCCAATTTCTTAATCTGTGGATACTCCGTCTCCGCTTCCTCCTCCATCACAGCAATTATGTTGAGGGTAGAGTCAGAGTCTGAATCCTCTGGTTTATACTCTATAGCCTTCGCTTTCCTCGTACTTCCAAATCCTTTAGTGCTCCGTCGAGTGTCACATAGATTTTGGGCATCCTTTTCCACCATTCTTGGCATGGAAACCTTCTCAAATATGATCTGAGCGATTTTGTCTCCAGCGTGAATTATAAAATCCTCCTGATTATGATTAAAAAGAAGTATTTTAACTTCTCCCCTGTAATCAGGATCAATGACTCCTGCTCCAACATCTATTCCATGTATCAAAGCAAGTCCAGATCTGGGGGCGAGCCTTCCATAAAGTCCATAAGGAATTTCCAAGGCTATGCCGGTGGAGATTAACATTCTTCCCTGGGCTGGGATTATATACATGGCTATTGATGTTAAATCATAACCAACAGCTCCGTCAGTTGCTCGAGTTGGTCTGGTTGCATGTGGTAATAGTCTGATAAAGTGAACAGCATCAAAGCCTTCATATTCACTCATAGGGTAGCAAGTTCGACAAAGTCTGTCCTGCTTTTTCTCCTTCTTTCTTGACCGTCGTCGCTGAGGTTGTGATGATTCAGAGTCAGATTCTGGCGGCATGCTTCTTTCACCACCTTTCGTCTGTTGCTGTTGAAAAGCGTCATAGCGAAGACTAGCTTGGTCAAGTGTTTCTTTGAAAACTGCTGGTTGTTCTTCAAAGAACAAAAGTGTCTCTTGCCTATTGTGAGCTTCATTCTGAATAGAGTTAACATCTTCTTCAGAATCCATGATTTCATTATCGTTTGAATCATAGTGGACTGGATCCGCTCGTTGGGCGGCTACATAGTCACCAAATCGTAAGCTGAAATTTCCGCCAGGCAAGTTGCGAGATACAGCAGTAGTGGGCTGTTGAGGATGTATCCTTCTGATTGGTGGACGTATAATCCAATTTCGTCCTCGCAAGACATCAGTAGAAACCTGTTCTCCTGGGATTGCTTTTACACCTCAGGATGTGAGAAATTCAGTAACTCCTTGAATTTCATAGGCAAATCCAACATTAGGAGTGTTAGATAGTCGCCCAACTAATCCTCGTGTAATTAACAGGTTGGCTTCTCCTCCTTGCCAATTTTCATATCCCCGTGTCTGAATCACAATCTGCACGTGATTATAGAAATCCCCGATAGTCATCATCGTATTTGGAATTACGTAGACCATCTGTATTCCTCGCGTTAGATCAACCTCCATGGATGCAAAAGTGGCTTGATCTCCTGTCCATCTTGTGTCTCTGAGAACTAAGACAGCAAGATTTCCTTGTTCAATTCGATGCAGAACTTGAAGTCTTATTTGAATTACTCCAAGATGAATGTACTGCATATGACTTCTTCGTAATTCTTCGTAGCTTTCTTCCTGAATGAAGGGCCTTTCAATCTGCGTGTCGCCTACGCAGAGTAATGCTTCTTCAGATCGATGAACATAAACTCGATGATGTGCATCATCTCGTCTAGTTCTGTATAACACCTCTGCTGGTGCTATGTTTGCTCTTTCCGCCATGGACAGTTGTAGCTGTACTTCTGGAGAGATCTGTTGCTCCAAGGTATTTGTTGTTGAAGGGCGTCCCCTTATCCTTTGAAGTGCGTTTCTGGCTCTTCGTTGCAAGACATAATTCCTTCGTTGGTCTTGCCGATATTCTCTGATCTGATCTTCAAATAGTGGCGCTCCAGGTGTTGCTATTGTTGGCCTGGGTTGGTTAGTAACTCGTGGTAAAGTCACCGTCCGAGTTCTCGAGGTTGAGGCCATCATGAATTTTTAAGCCTGAGTTTGTCAAGCTCTTCCTGTAGCAACTTGTTTGGATCACGATGAACTCTGAGGAGTCCTCTTGTTTCCTTCGGCTTCTCGTTTGCTCCCAACGAAAGATTCTTGAGTTTAGCAACAAGGTCGTCAGTTGCTAATACTGGTGACTTCTGAGTCTCTAAAGCTCGAATCCTTCCTTCAAGGGATTCCACCTGTTTTGCCAACTTAACACAAAGTTCAATTATAGTGTTATTTTGACGGATCAGGGTTTTTACTCCTAATGGCACAGACAATTTGTCAGAGGAAGTTGATAAACCGATTCCTGGTGCTTCAGTTGTTTCAGATGCTTTGAGAGCTTCTAAATACACCAATTCGTTATG
Source organism: Camellia sinensis (assembly GCF_055761805.1). Classification (NCBI taxonomy): domain Eukaryota; kingdom Viridiplantae; phylum Streptophyta; class Magnoliopsida; order Ericales; family Theaceae; genus Camellia; species Camellia sinensis. The sequence goes on along the minus strand of NC_138970.1, from coordinate 21,484,036 downwards.
ACTCATTCAACTAACGCTCTTTTGAGTTGTTGAAGAATCTCTTCAATCGATTTAAACCTTTGATCTTCCTTACTCCTAGACTGGTTTTCCAGGCAAACCTGTGTTAAAGAGTTTATTTCTTTTTCCAATCTTTCTACTTTCTTGGCAAGCTGTTGAACAGAAGTTTCTAAAAGCTGAACTTGAATTTGTTGACTCCTAAATTCTTTTAGATTGACTTTACTGGAAAGACAGGTACGATCATAGATGACAGCAATATTATGAGCTAGTTCTTTAGTACTGGGTTTTTCAATATGGGCTAAATCAAGATAGCTCAGGCGTGATGTATCTGATTTTTCATACCATTCCTTTATATTTTGTTCCCAAATATTTTTCATAAAATGTTAGTTTATTACTGGTCTGAGAAGAATAATACAGAAGTAATGTCAGTCCTCATTTTGAGCAAAATTCTCAGCAATAATGGAGCAGCTCAAAAACTATGGTATCATAGGAGATGATCCTATGAAATATTGGTCACTGAACCAGATCACCTGCAAGTTGGACCTGAAAAATCCAGAGTTCATAATCAATGACCGGCCAATGAAGCATATCACTCCAGCAATGAAGGAAAGCTTTGGGAAACATATTGAGCAACTTCTACAGCTGAAGGTGATCAGGCCAAGTAAAAGTCGGCATCGTACCACTGCATTCATTGTAAATTCTGGTACGTATATTGATCCTGTCACAAAGGATGTCTTGCGAGGACGAAATTGGATTATACGTCCACCAATCAGAAGGATACATCCTCAACAGCCCACTACTGCTGTATCTCGCAACTTGCCTGGCGGAAATTTCAGCTTACGATTTGGTGACTATGTAGCCGCCCAACGAGCGGATCCAGTCCACTATGATTCAAACGATAATGAAATCATGGATTCTGAAGAAGATGTTAACTCTATTCAGAATGAAGCTCACAATAGGCAAGAGACACTTTTGTTCTTTGAAGAACAACCAGCAGTTTTCAAAGAAACACTTGACCAAGCTAGTCTTCGCTATGACGCTTTTCAACAGCAACAGACGAAAGGTGGTGAAAGAAGCATGCCGCCAGAATCTGACTCTGAATCATCACAACCTCAGCGACGACGGTCAAGAAAGAAGGAGAAAAAGCAGGACAGACTTTGTCGAACTTGCTACCCTATGAGTGAATATGAAGACTTTGATGCTGTTCACTTTATCAGACTATTACCACATGCAACCAGACCAACTCGAGCAACTGACGGAGCTGTTGGTTATGATTTAACATCAATAGCCATGTATATAATCCCAGCCCAGGGAAGAATGTTAATCTCCACCGGCATAGCCTTGGAAATTCCTTATGGACTTTATGGAAGGCTCGCCCCCAGATCTGGACTTGCTTTGATACATGGAATAGATGTTGGAGCAGGAGTCATTGATCCTGATTACAGGGGAGAAGTTAAAATACTTCTTTTTAATCATAATCAGGAGGATTTTATAATTCACGCTGGAGACAAAATCGCTCAGATCATATTTGAGAAGGTTTCCATGCCAAGAATGGTGGAAAAGGATGCCCAAAATCTATGTGACACTCGACGGAGCACTAAAGGATTTGGAAGTACGGGGAAAACGAAGGCTATAGAGTATAAACCAGAGGATTCAGACTCTGACTCTACCCTCAACATAATTGCTGTGATGGAGGAGGAAGCGGAGACGGAGTATCCACAGATTAAGAAATTGGAGGAATTGATCGCACGACGACAACAACCTCATTATCTATTATCCTCGTCATCAACAGTTACTTCTCATTATAATCCTCCACAGGATTCAATGATGGGTCCCCCAGGCTATCCACCGGCAACAGGACAAGGTCCATCCATAAACATTCCGGAAAGGCCCTCGTACATAGGAGGACGATCAAATTTCCGACGCGGTCACAAAGATGAGATGTGGAACTTACCATCTGCCATGCATCATACAGGAGCTATGTTTGTCATTCCACAGGCTCTTGGAAGATTTGATGACGCATTCATGAGATGGGAATCAATCACACGATCTTATGTTGCCTCCCAAGGATTTACAGATGTTCGTGATAAGATCATGTTTATGGAAAATCTCCTTGGAGAAACAGAGAAGTTAATATGGACGCAATGGCGAATGAGATACGCTGATGAATATGCTAATCTTATTTCCATAGGCGATGGGAATGAAGGTACACAGAATATCATTTCTCAAATGAAAACTGTGTTCACCTTGGAGGATCCTTATCAAGGTTCAACCCTAATGCAAGAAGAAGCTTATCGTGACCTTGAAAGACTTTCATGTAGAGATGTGAAGGACATCATAAAGTTTTTGAATGACTACCTTCATCTTGCTACAAAGTCAGGAAGGTTGTTCGTCGGAGAAGAGCTATCTGCTAAGTTATGGTCAAAAATGCCCGGCGACCTTGGAGAACGGATCAAGAAGGGATTTGCAGAACGACATGGAGCAAATACAATTGGCGTCGTTCCTCGAATTCTTTATGCCTATAAGTATCTGGAAGCTGAATGCAAAAATGCGGCGTTCCAAAAGTCACTCCGAAATTTGGACTTTTGCAGGGAAATTCCTATCCCTGGGTATTATAAGGAACCAGAGAAGAAGTACGGTATTCGAAAAGCTACCACTTACAAAGGAAAACCACATAGTTCTCATGTCCGAATTGACAAGAGAAAGTATTTGCAAAAGTCGAAACACTGCAAATGTTATCTATGTGGAGAAGAAGGACATTATGCAAGGGATTGCACGAAGGAGAAGAAAAATGTCAAAAGGGTGGCTATGTTTGAAAATCTGGGAATTCCTGATGACTATGATGTCATGTCCGTCCAACCAGGTGATGAGGACTCAGATGCGATCTACTCAGTATCGGAAGGATTTGATGATACTGAACACATTGGTGGAAGTCTTATGGAAACAATTTACATGTTCCGAGAAGCTGATAAACATTATTGGCTTGGAAAAGAAGGAGGATACAGGGCACAGGTTAAAGTCACACCGGAAATTTACCATTGTCAACATGAATGGGATCAACAGCACCCATTACCTGAAGATAGAAGACCGGAGTGCACAACATGCAAAAGAGACCTGACCTCATATTCAAAGGCTTTCTGCAATAAATGCAATGCTTTGACATGTGCATTATGTGCCAAGCCTTACTTCAATCTCACGACGTTTGTCACACGAAAGGCTCCAATTCCTTATAATCAAAAGCCATTACTCCAGGAGCAACAAGAGTACATTCGATGGTGTGAAGCTGAAATGAAGAGGCTTCGAGAAGAAGCAATTCAATATAAGACGGAGCTTGAAGAACTCAAGCTAGTCATGAAGCTTCAGGATGATGAACGAGAACTGAGAAGTAAAGGAAAGTATAAAGAGGATGAACTCCATGATTTAGAAGCAGAAGCTTTGGAGCAAGAAACTCATGTTAGGGTTGAAGAAATTCCGGAAATAGCTCTTGCTCTTGAAGAAGTGATAGCTAGAGGAGAAGTAAAGGAGAAGAGGAAGAATATGCTCTATAACCTCACAGTGGAACTTGAAATTCCTAACCCTCAAAAGATCTCTTTACACGCAATCCTAGACACTGGAGCAACAACTTGTGTCGTGGATTCTGAATCCGTTCCAGCTGATGCCTTAGAAGAAAATTCATATACCGTTGAATTTAATGGTTTGAATTCTAAATCAAAGGCAAACAAAAAGTTGAAAGGTGGAAAAATGTACATAGGGGATAATTGGTTCAAAATCCCTTATACGTATAGTTTCCCATTCCACCTTGGAGGTCGAATCCAGATGATTATCGGATGCAACTTTATCCGAGCAATGTATGGAGGTGTCAGAATTGAAGGAGATAATGTTACATTCTACAAGAATGTAATAACAATTCAGACTCGACAATCAGTAAATCTTCTGGAAGGACTTGAAGAAGAAGACTTGACAGTGGACCATTATTATGATCCTTCATCTGAATGGATATTCCACTCCACTAATGTCAGTCCTCATTTTGAGCAAAAATTCTCAGCAATAATGGAGCAGCTCAAAAACTATGGTATCATAGGAGATGATCCTATGAAATATTGGTCACTGAACCAGATCACCTGCAAGTTGGACCTGAAAAATCCAGAGTTCATAATCAATGACCGGCCAATGAAGCATATCACTCCAGCAATGAAGGAAAGCTTTGGGAAACATATTGAGCAACTTCTACAGCTGAAGGTGATCAGGCCAAGTAAAAGTCGGCATCGTACCACTGCATTCATTGTAAATTCTGGTACGTATATTGATCCTGTCACAAAGGAGGAAAAACGTGGCAAAGAAAGAATGGTGTGTAATTACAAAAGGCTGAATGATAACACCCATAAGGATCAATACAGTCTACCTGGTATAAATACTATAATGACAAAAATTGGCCATAGTAGCATTTATTCCAAGTTTGACTTAAAGAGTGGATTTCATCAGGTTGCTATGCATCCTGATTCTATTGAATGGACAGCATTCTGGACGCCCCTTGGACTATATGAATGGTTAGTCATGCCATTCGGGTTAAAGAATGCTCCAGCAGTATTTCAGAGAAAGATGGATTTATGCTTCAAAGGAACTGAAGATTATATTGCAGTCTATATTGATGATATTTTGGTCTTCTCTCCCGATTAAAAATCTCATGTAAAGCATATCCAATCTATGATTGAAATCTGCAAAAAGAATGGGCTTATCTTGAGCCCAACAAAAATGAAGATCGCAGCAGCTCAGATGGATTTCTTGGGCTCCACAATTGGGCAAGGGGAAATAAAGTTGCAACCTCACATTGTTACAAAGGTAGCCCAATTCCCAGATGATACTCTCAAAGAAACTAAGGGCTTACGCTCTTGGTTGGGCCTTCTCAACTATGCAAGAAACTATATCAAGGATTTGGGCTGAATGTTAAGCCCATTATATTCAAAGATTAGTCCAAATGGTGAGAAGAGGCTCAATGCTCAAGATTGGGATCTAATCCACAAGATCAAAGCCAAAATTCAGAAGCTGCCAAATCTATCAATTCCTCCATCAAAATGTGTCATTATCCTTGAGACTGACGGATGCATGGACGGATGGGGAGGAATCTGTAAGTGGAAGCCAGCTGCGAATGATCCTCGCTCCACTGAAAGGATTTCTGCATACGCAAGTGGGAAGTTCAATCCCATCAAATCAACAATTGATGCCGAAATACATGCATGCATGAATTCTTTGGAATCTTTCAAGATATATTATCTTGATAAACCACAGTTGACTCTTAGAACTGATTGCCAGGCCATAATCAGTTTCTTCAACAAAACAGTGGACCATAAACCTTCACGGTCTAGATGGATAGCCTTTACAGACTACATAACCGGTCTGGGCATAGATGTATCTTTAGAACACATCAATGGTTCTGATAATACTCTAGCTGATGCTCTTTCAAGGCTTGTATATTCACTGTTTTCATTTACAGAATGGCCAACAAAGGTGGTGCCGGAAGATATGGAGGTTCTAGTCGGCCTGCAGCAAATAGAAGAACTTATCCACTTCTGCGAAGAGAAGAAAGAATCATCCTCGCCGAAACTGAACCATCAAGCCGTTGGATTGATCCACAGTTTCATCCCCATGCTGTACAATACCAATCTCTTCTCCAGCAGATTGAAGATCGATTCACCTATGACTCCGGAATCACATTTGAAGAAATGGCAGAAATCCAAGCACAACTCTCTAATGAAGAAGATGACGCCATTGAACAAGCCCGAACCGCTCTACAGCAACTCCTCAAAATCCAACAACTCAAGTTGGAAGCCATTGCCAGAGCTGCCACTAACGACAATCAGTACGGAGATAAGCTACCCGAAGTTCACCAACAAACATGTGAACTAAAGGAGATCGACAATGAATTATTCGACGTCGTCATGCTGATGAGGTTATTCCGTTACTGATAAGATTCGAAGTATCTCTATTATTGATCAATAGTGTCTGTCAATAATGTTGATCAATAATACTTGAATAAGGAAGAATGTGGTGGGTCCCAGTGTCTGTCTCAGTGTCTGTAATAATATTCCACTTCAATCACTACTCAGTCGACCACTGAGAAAAGCTGTTGGAATAATAGTTTGTCGTATGTATGATATTTTTACAAAAGCGGTTTTACATTATTTAGTTCTGTAATGATAAGATTCTTGATAAGGTTTGCGATAGTGCGACGATGAGGCCCAATGAGCACTCGGCACGTATCCTCTACCTTTATTAAGCTTATCTCTTATGAGTCTATAAATAGAGTCGAAGTTTAGTATCTCAAGCATCAAGAGAAGTTAGAACAACTACACTTGTATACTTGAGTAATCAGTCTTCCGCTTGTAATTTCGCACTTGTAATCTCAGCTGTTCAGGTCTGTAAAAGTTTCTATAGTTCTTATTTTACTTATCCTGTTCGGTTGAGATTGTTTTATTATCGATCCCCCATTTTTTCTATTGAATGGACAGCATTCTGGACGCCCCTTGGACTATATGAATGGTTAGTCATGCCATTCGGGTTAAAGAATGCTCCAGCAGTATTTCAGAGAAAGATGGATTTATGCTTCAAAGGAACTGAAGATTATATTGCAGTCTATATTGATGATATTTTGGTCTTCTCTCCCGATGAAAAATCTCATGTAAAGCATATCCAATCTATGATTGAAATCTGCAAAAAGAATGGGCTTATCTTGAGCCCAACAAAAATGAAGATCGCAGCAGCTCAGATGGATTTCTTGGGCTCCACAATTGGGCAAGGGGAAATAAAGTTGCAACCTCACATTGTTACAAAGGTAGCCCAATTCCCAGATGATACTCTCAAAGAAACTAAGGGCTTACGCTCTTGGTTGGGCCTTCTCAACTATGCAAGAAACTATATCAAGGATTTGGGCCGAATGTTAAGCCCATTATATTCAAAGATTAGTCCAAATGGTGAGAAGAGGCTCAATGCTCAAGATTGGGATCTAATCCACAAGATCAAAGCCAAAATTCAGAAGCTGCCAAATCTATCAATTCCTCCATCAAAATGTGTCATTATCCTTAAGACTGACGGATGCATGGAAGGATGGGGAGGAATCTGTAAGTGGAAGCCAGCTGCGAATGATCCTCGCTCCACTGAAAGGATTTGTGCATACGCCAGTGGGAAGTTCAATCCCATCAAATCAACAATTGATGCCGAAATATATGCATGCATGAATTCTTTGGAATCTTTCAAGATATATTATCTTGATAAACCACAGTTGACTCTTAGAACTGATTGCCAGGCCATAATCAGTTTCTTCAACAAAACAGTGGACCATAAACCTTCACGGTCTAGATAGATAGCCTTTACAGACTACATAACCGGTCTAGGCATAGATGTATCTTTAGAACACATCAATGGTTCTGATAATACTCTAGCTGATGCTCTTTCAAGGCTTGTATATTCACTGTTTTCATTTACAGAATGGCCAACAGAGGTGGTGCCGGAAGATATGGAGGTTCTAGTCGGCCTGCAGCAAATAGAAGAACTTATCCACTTCTGCGAAGAGAAGAAAGAATCATCCTCGCCGAAACTGAACCACCAAGCCGTTGGATTGATCCACAGTTTCATCCCCATGCTGTACAATACCAATCTCTTCTCCAGCAGATTGAAGATCGATTCACCTATGACTCCGGAATCACATTTGAAGAAATGGCAGAAATCCAAGCACAACTCTCTAATGAAGAAGATGACGCCATTGAACAAGCCCGAACCGCTCTACAGCAACTCCTCAAAATCCAACAACTCAAGTTGGAAGCCATTGCCAGAGCTGCCACTAACGACAATCAGTACGGAGATAAGCTACCCGAAGTTCACCAACAAACATGTGAACTAAAGGAGATCGACAATGAATTATTCGACGTCGTCATGCTGATGAGGTTATTCCGTTACTGATAAGATTCGAAGTATCTCTATTATTGATCAATAGTGTCTGTCAATAATGTTGATCAATAATACTTGAATAAGGAAGAATGTGGTGGGTCCCAGTGTCTGTCTCAGTGTCTGTAATAATATTCCACTTCAATCACTACTCAGTCGACCACTGAGAAAAGCTGTTGGAATAATAGTTTGTCGTATGTATGATATTTTTACAAAAGCGGTTTTACATTATTTAGTTCTGTAATGATAAGATTCTTGATAAGGTTTGCGATAGTGCGACGATGAGGCCCAATGAGCACTCGGCACGTATCCTCTACCTTTATTAAGCTTATCTCTTATGAGTCTATAAATAGAGTCGAAGTTTAGTATCTCAAGCATCAAGAGAAGTTAGAACAACTACACTTGTATAGTTGAGAAGGCCCAACCAAGAGCGTAAGCCCTTAGTTTCTTTGAGAGTATCATCTGGGAATTGGGCTACCTTTGTAACAATATGAGGTTGCAACTTTATTTCCCCTTGCCCAATTGTGGAGCCCAAGAAATCCATCTGAGCTGCTGCGATCTTCATTTTTGTTGGGCTCAAGATAAGCCCATTCTTTTTGCAGATTTCAATCATAGATTGGATATGCTTTACATGAGATTTTTCATCGGGAGAGAAGACCAAAATATCATCAATATAGACTGCAATATAATCTTCAGTTCCTTTGAAGCATAAATCCATCTTTCTCTGAAATACTGCTGGAGCATTCTTTAACCCGAATGGCATGACTAACCATTCATATAGTCCAAGGGGCGTCCAGAATGCTGTCCATTCAATAGAATCAGGATGCATAGCAACCTGATGAAATCCACTCTTTAAGTCAAACTTGGAATAAATGCTACTATGGCCAATTTTTGCCATTATAGTATTTATACCAGGTAGACTGTATTGATCCTTATGGGTGTTATCATTCAGCCTTTTGTAATTACACACCATTCTTTCTTTGCCACGTTTTTCCTCCTTTGTGACAGGATCAATATACGTACCAGAATTTACAATGAATGCAGTGGTACGATGCCGACTTTTACTTGGCCTGATCACCTTCAGCTATAGAAGTTGCTCAATATGTTTCCCAAAGCTTTCCTTCATTGCTGGAGTGATATGCTTCATTGGCCGGTCATTGATTATGAACTCTGGATTTTTCAGGTCCAACTTGCAGGTGATCTGGTTCAGTGACCAATATTTCATAGGATCATCTCCTATGATACCATAGTTTTTGAGCTGCTCCATTATTGCTGAGAATTTTTGCTCAAAATGAGGACTGACATTAGTGGAGTGGAATATCCATTCAGATGAAGGATCATAATAATGGTCCACTGTCAAGTCTTCTTCTTCAAGTCCTTCCAGAAGATTTACTGATTGTCGAGTCTGAATTGTTATTACATTCTTGTAGAATGTAACATTATCTCCTTCAATTCTGACACCTCCATACATTGCTCGGATAAAGTTGCATCCGATAATCATCTGGATTCGACCTCCAAGGTGGAATGGGAAACTATACGTATAAGGGATTCTGAACCAATTATCCCCTATGTACATTTTTCCACCTTTCAACTTTTTGTTTGCCTTTGATTTAGAATTCAAACCATTAAATTCAACGGTATATGAATTTTCTTCTAAGGCATCAGCTGGAACGGATTCAGAATCCACGACACAAGTTGTTGCTCCAGTGTCTAGGATTGCGTGTAAAGAGATCTTTTGAAGGTTAGGAATTTCAAGTTCCACTGTGAGGTTATAGAGCATATTCTTCCTCTTCTCCTTTACTTCTCCTCCAGCTATCACTTCTTCAAGAGCAAGAGCTGTTTCCGGAATTTCTTCAACCCTAACATGAGTTTCTTGCTCCAAAGCTTCTGCTTCTAAATCATGGAGTTCATCCTCTTTATACTTTCCTTTCCTTCTCAGTTCTCGTTCATCATCCTGAAGCTTCATGACTAGCTTGAGTTCTTCAAGCTCCGTCTTATATTGAATTGCTTCTTCTCGAAGCCTCTTCATTTCAGCTTCACACCATCGAATGTACTCTTGTTGCTCCTGGAGTAATGGCTTTTGATTATAAGGAATTGGAGCCTTTCGTGTGACAAACGTCGTGAGATTGAAGTAAGGCTTGGCACATAATGCACATGTCAAAGCATTGCATTTATTGCAGAAAGCCTTTGAATATGAGGTCAGGTCTCTTTTGCATGTTGTGCACTCCGGTCTTCTATCTTCAGGTAATGGGTGCTGTTGATCCCATTCATGTTGACAATGGTAAATTTCCGGTGTGACTTTAACCTGTGCCCTGTATCCTCCTTCTTTTCCAAGCCAATAATGTTTATCAGCTTCTCGGAACATGTAAATTGTTTCCATAAGACTTCCACCAATGTGTTCAGTATCATCAAATCCTTCCGATACTGAGTAGATCGCATCTGAGTCCTCATCACCTGGTTGGACGGACATGACATCATAGTCATCAGGAATTCCCAGATTTTCAAACATAGCCACCCTTTTGACATTTTTCTTCTCCTTCGTGCAATCCCTTGCATAATGTCCTTCTTCTCCACATAGATAACATTTGCAGTGTTTCGACTTTCTCAAACTTTCTCTATTATGTTTCTGTTCTCAACACCCAAATCAAATGAGAGATCAATGGTTGAATGGTTACTTGATTATGTGTATAAAAAGAGGATATGTTTGCACTATTGACAATGAAAATTTCATGTAATAATTCAAAAAAATGACACCTCGTCAAATACGACTGTAAAAGTTTTTTTTTTTTTTTGTTAAGACTAATTATTTATTAAAGGATAAAAGATAGTTTTAGTCCCTAAAGTATACGTTGTTTTTCACTTTAGTCCTTTAAGTTTCAATTTTATCATTTTGGTCCTCAAAATTATCAATTTGAATCAATTTGGTCCTAGGTTTAACTTCCGTTAACAGAAATATGAATAAAAGATAATTTTGGTCCCTAAAGTATGCATTTCTTGTCATTTTAGTCCTTCAAATTTTAAATTTTTTCATTTTGGTTCTCAAAATTGTCAATTTGAGTTGGGATCAAATTGACTCAAATTGACAATTTTGAAGATCAGAATGACAAAATTTGAAACTTGAGGGACTAAAATGAGAAGAAATGCATATTTTAGGGACCAAAACCGTCTTTTATTCATATTTTCGTTAACGGACGTTAAACCTCGGACTAAATTGACTTAAATTGGCAATTTTGATAACCAAAATGACAAAACTGAACTTAAGGGACTAAAATGATAAAGAATGCATACTTTAAGAACTAAAATTGTCTTTTATCCTTTATCAAAAGTTAATTTTACTTGAACTTGAAGGTGGAGATGGAGAAGTTTAAATGTTTATTAACTTAATTTTTTTTAATAAAATTTGTGAAGTTGAAATTTTTTGAGTGATCCCATTTATAAAAATTTCTAGAGTCATCGACTACTATCCTAATTAAAAAAATCGTATAGAATCGCACTATGAGTCCGATTCTACTACAATCCCAATCCTACTAATTATTTTTCTTATTATTTATTTCTATAGTGGACGTCGTAGGACGAGATGATGAGACCTAAAAGGGAATAAATTATAAATATTTAAGAATAAAATGGATAAAGAAAGTACTTGGAACTTGGAAGATGATGCTAACACTATGTGGAACTCAATGGCCAATTGTATTAGGAGAATCTCAAAGGAAGTCCTTGGAGAGTCAAAAGGAAAGGGACCCAACTCTAAGAAAACTTGGTGGTGAAGGGAGGAGGTTCAAGTAGTAAAGACAAAAAAAATAGTGCTTTAAAAATGATAGAAGGATAGAACTGAAGAAAACCTTAAGAGTTACGGATTGGTTAACAAGGAGGTCAAAAAAGTAGTAAGAGAAGCTAAGTTGAAGCCTATGATGACCTATACACTAAACTAGATAGTAAGGAGGGAGAGAAGAGAATATACAAACTTGCCAAGACAAATGAGAGGAAAATAAGAGATTTTAATCAAGTTACATGCATCAAAAATAAAGACTCTAAGGTGTTGGTGAAGAATAAAGAGATTAAGGAGAAGTGGACGAACTATTTTGAGAAGTTGTTAAATCAAGAACATGGAGGAAGGTCAAAAGGGAAGGAAGTAGCCAGTAATAAAGAAAACTAAGACTATAGGTTTTGTCATAGGATTAGGAACTTTGAAGTGGAGATTGCGCTTAAGAAGATAAAATTGAATAAGGCTTTAAGACTCGATGATATCTCTATTGAAGCTTGGAAATGTTTAAGTAAGAAGGGGGTTGCTTGGTTGACTATGTTATTTATTAAGATTTTGTTAAATAGGAAAATGCCAGAGGAGTGGAAGAAGAGTATTTTAATGCCAATCTATAATAATAAATGAAATGTCCAGAATTGCAACAACTGTAGGGGAATCAAGTTGATGTTTCATATAATGAAAGTGTAGGAGAGAGTGATAAAACATCGATTGCGAGATAAAACAAAGGTGTTAGAGAATTAATTTGGATTTATGCTTGGTAGGTCAACAATGGAAGCGATCTATCTTTTGAAGAGAGTAATAAAAATGTAGATAGAAAAGGAATAAAGACATTCATATGGTTTTTATCGATCTTGAGAAAATATATGATAGAGTGCCTCGGGATATAATCTAGTGGGTGCTAAAGAAGAAAATGGTGACAAAAGATCACATTGGTGTGATTAGGGACATGTATAAAGATGTGGTGACCACTATTAGATCATTTGCTGGAGAGACAAGTGAATTTCCGATTAGTGTGGGGTTACACCAAGAATTAACCTTAAGTTCTTATCTTTTTGCTTTAGTTATGGATAAATTGTCGAGAAATATTCAGGATGATATGCCATAGTGCATGTTTTTCACTGATGATATTGTGTTAGTGGATGAGACTAGAGAAGGAGTTAATACTAAGTTGGAGATTTGGAGAAAAACGTTTGAATCTACAAGATTTAAGATAAACAGAACTAAGACAAAGTATATAGTATAATTTTAGTAATAGTAACAATGGAAGCAGAGGAGGAGTGAAGATTGTGACCCAAGAACTAACTAAGAATGAACATTTTCGTTATTTAGAATCGATTATCACAACGGCTAGGGAGATTGGAGCGGATGTGATCTATAGAATTAAGATGGGGTGGCTTAAATGGAAGAATGCGTCTGGGATACTATGCGATAAACGAGTACCCACTAGACAAAAATAAAATCCTATAGAACGACTATTAGACTAGCGAAGTTATATGGGACAGAATGTTGGGCAATTAAAAAACAATATGTAGATAAGATGAATGTTGTTAAGATGAGGATGTTAAGGTGGATGCGTGGCAAGACTAGAAAAGACAAAGTTAGGAATGAGCATATTTGTGAATGGGTAGAAGTAGCACCGATAGAAGAGAAACTGAGAGAGAATAGATTGAAATGGTTTGGGTATATATAATGGAGACCAATAGAGACAGTGGTAAAAAGATGTGATACATACAGTGTTAAGGCAAAGGTGTAGACTTAGATTGACGTAGACTAGTGTAGTAAATAAAAATACGAATCTCCTTGATTTGACTAACCAAATGGCCATTGATAGACTCAAGTGGAAAAAAATGATTTATGTAGCCAACTCCATTTGATGGGACTAAAGGTTTGGTTTGGTTTGGTTATTTTATTTATTTCTATATCTATATATAAAATTTAACTATAAACTCATTTCACACATCTCCTCTAATTTATGTTAATTTTGAAGATGTATTATATTAATTTAAATTTTTTTTAATAATTTCAAAATTATGTAACATACATTATCATTATCAATAATTTTTCATTTTGAATTGTTTTGTAGTGAAAGTAGAATCTTCCAAAGAAACATCTTCCAAAGTGACCACACTAACAAAAATTCAATAGTGTAAGAACTAAACTGGAAATAAAGTTTACAAACAAAAAAAGAACTAGCAATACTTTAGGGGCACACAGTGTGATTTTATCTTAAAAATTAAAAGTGCATTAACTTATAGATTTTTTTTTTTTTTTTATGATGTTTTTCAAATCTACATGGATTAGCCTTAATTTGTAATAATAATTTTAAGAACCTTCAACATATTAAAAATCTTTATCAAATTCTGACTTCATAAATAGGAATTTTTAATAGAAAATCCCATATTAAATTTGTACAGTAATAAGCCCTATATATTTTCTTATAATCCCTGAAGTTCGATCGAACAGATAGTTCAAGTCTTTCTTTTATGAAGTGTGACGACCGGATCTTTATTTTCTTTCTTTTTCTTTCCTTTTCACTCCGTTCTCTTTTTGCTCTCGTTAGGTTTGAAACGTCCGGAAGTAGTCCTCAAAATTTAAGTTCTTGTTCTGGTTTTCCTTCGAGGTTGAATTCCACTTATTCTGAAGGGTGCATGGCCGAGTCCGGAGTGAACGAGCAGATTTCTGAGCTGCTGGGCCAGGGCCGCACGTGCGGGAGCCCAGGGCTGCACATACAGGATGGGGCTGCACGTGCGGGGGAGGAGGGTGGCACATGTGGGAGAGGAGGAGTTGGGAGAGTTGCACACTGCCTAAAAGGCATGTGTGGGGACACGTGTGACAACCGGGTCTACTTTGTTTTCTTTTCTTCACTCCATCCTCCTTTAGTTTTCGTTGGGTTTGGAGGTCCAGAAAATAGTTTTCAAACAAAACTCTTGTTCTTGTGATGTTCGCTGACGAATTTCACGAGTTCCGAGAAGTGTGGGGTCAAGTCCAGGGTGCCCGAAAGTGAAGCGGAGAATTTCTGGGCAGCTAGGCGAGGGCCGCACTTGCGGGGCCCTATGCCGCAAGTGCGGGGAGTGAGGCTGCACGTGTAGTGAGAGGTGAGGGTCTGAGGGTTGCGCACTACCTAAAAGGCAGGTGCGGGCTGAGGTATGGCAGGACCGCCGCACGTGCAAGGGTGAGGGCCGCACATGCAGGAAGGGTGCTCCGCACGTGCGGGGTGGGCACCGCATGTGCGGCACTCTAGGTAGTCCAAATCTCTGTTTTAATTTCTCATTTTGGCCGAAATGTATCCCATTTTGAGGCTTCTCTCTCTCTCTCTCTAAACCCTATTTTCCTCCTCCTTCTCTCTAGAAAACCACCTCCAACCCCAAAACTCTTTGATTTAGCCATCCATTGGATCATCATCATCTCCCTCTCTCAAGCTTTAGGGATAAAAAACCAGAGCTTCTCTTGGTGTGGTAGAAATCAAAGCTCTCTCTCGTCCTTGAAGCTAGGGTTTCATCTTCCCCTCATCATCAACACTTTGAGGTAGGGATTTCTTGAGTTATATATACAAGTTTTGCTAGATTGATGTTAATTTAAAAGTGTTCTAGAAGTTTTTGTGTTAATTCTAGATGTTGATTCAAAATGTAGAGAGTTTTGAATGTGGGTTTGTATTTCAATCTTTTTACTATTTCTTGAGGGTTTCCCTCTATTATTCTCATGAAAAATAGTTTGATGGAGTTTTTCTTGGAAAATGAGGAAGGTTTGTTTTTAATGAAAACCCTAGAATTTGGGGATTTTTGGAAAACATAAAGATGTCCATGGAATTCTTTCTTCTCTTTTGATAAAAAGATGAGTGTGTGTAGATTCCATAATGTGGTTGCAAAGATGGAAAGCTTTTGACATATGGAAATGGAGAATTTCTTTTAGAAACTATGGTTAAAGACATAATGATATATGGTTGTGAAAATTATAAACATGGGAATTAATGTTTTGGAAAAATACTACTTGTGGTCTTAAAGAGACTAGATTGTTGAGACTTGTGAATGTAAAATTATAACTATGTATTGATGACACATGGTCTTCTTGTGAAAGAACAATGAAGAAAGGAAATGGGAATTGTGATTGTTGGCATTATCGTGGAGACATTTGAAAATGAAGAGATGTTATGAGATATTGACCATTACATCATATTCTCATTTGATATGTTATCATCAATGTGCATGAAATGAATTACTACCATTACTGCATTCTCATCATGTTTACTTGAGAAGGATTATATTGTAATGAGAACTAATGGAAATGTGAAAGGGGTAAATACGTTGGTAAGTCCAGTTAGGGGGTGTAGATGACTTTGATAAGTTAGCCTAAGTATCCATGGTGAAAGACCAAAAAACCGCGCGGATAGGTGTCGAGCCTTCCGGTTAATACCGGTAAAAATGACAGTTTGGTAGTACTTGTAGAGTCTACTTGCAGACACCAGCTTAGGGATTACCAGTGTCGTATTTACCGTGCCTATTGATTAAAATTAGAAGTTTTTGAAATGTGATGAGATTGCCAACTTTTATTGAAATGGAAATTTTAAGAAGAGCATGAAATGGAATTTTCTTTAAGAGAGCATAGTATAGCATGAACATTTATATTTTATTGAGATTTGGCATAACTGTATATACTTTGATAGAATTCTCTACTGGGCTTTATGCTCACCCCTATGGGATTTGGTGCAGGTAAAGATGTGGTGATCCCGCCAAATTGAGGCGTGGATATTTTGTGAAGAGTAAATAGCTCTCTTATTTTTGTTGTAAATTTTTGTAAACCAAGGGCTAAACGTGTATGGGTTCGAGAGACCATTTTGTGTAACCGGGCTATTGCCTTGGAAGATGTAAGCCCTTAAGGACATTTTATTGTTTTGAGACTAGATGCTTCACATGCTATAGATTCATGTGTACCCTTATCATTGAATGTATACCCGCATGTAAAACTTTTGTATAAACTCTTTTATTAACGATGTATAGATGGAAGGATTATTGTCCTGGTTTAGCGAATGTTAAGTAGTGTGGGTAGTTCATGTTGAATTATTTCAGGGCGTTACAACACGTGTCGCACATGCGGGACGTTGGCAGTCCGAAAACTCTATTTTTATTTCTCATTTTGGCTGAAATTATATCATTTTACAACCCTTCTCTCTCACTCTAAAAGCCATTTTTGCTCTTCCTTCTCTCTAAAAACCTTCACCAAACACTTAAAAACTTTGATTTCCTACAATCCATGAGGCTTTTATCTATCCCCTTTCACAAATCTTGGAGAGCAACTCAAGAGCCTCACTTTATACAGTGGAGATTGAATTTGGAGCATTTTGATTTCTAGGGTTTCCTCTCTTTTCTTCATCAATCCTTGAGGTAGGGATTTCTTGAGTTATATATACATGTTTTGCCATATTGATGTTGATTTTAAATGTTTTCTTGAAACTTTTATGATGATCTTTTTTTGAGATTTAAAATGTAAAAAGTTTTTAAAAAGTGGGTTTAAATCTCAACCCTTTTGTTAACCCTAGAGGATTTCCTCTTCATTTGACTTAAGAAATGTGATTTTGGGGTGGGTTTCACCATGAGATGGAAAGTGTTGGGCTTTTGATGAAAACCCTAGAAATTGGGGATTTTGAAAATGTAGAGGGGCCTATGGAGTTTTTTCTCTCCTTGTGCTAAAAGGGTGAATGAGTATTGATTTCATGATGTGGCTTGCAATTGGTAACTTCTTCGCATATAGAAAAAAAAAATGGAGACTTTATTATATATATATTTTTTTAATCTATTGAAAAATGCATGAATGTGTATAATTGTGAGATGATAATTGTTGAGAACCATGGATTATGAGAATTGAAATCTTGGAAAATTGATGCTTGAAAATGTACATAAAATCTTGGAATGACAAGAATGTTAAGAAATGTGCATAATGAGAGATTATTGCTATGTGTTGATATATCGGTTGAGCTCGTGGTTTTTTTTGTGAGATGGCATTGGAGGAAGGATGAATGGAGGAATGTTTGAGATATTAATTGTTGTATCATATTCCCATTTAATTTATTATCATTATTTGCACCTCTTGAATTGAGTTGAAAAATGTTTACGTTGAGAAAAGATTATATTGTAACGAGAACTATGGAAATGCTTAAGGGGTAAATACGTAGGTAAGTCCTGATAGAAGGTGTAGATGAATTGTTAAGTTAGCCTGAGTGTCCGGGGTGAAAGACCAAAAACACGCACGGAGGAGGTACCACTTCCCTTCCGGTTACCAACCGGTAAAGTGGGGTATTGGTGGTTACTTGTTGAGCCTACTTGCAGACACCAACCTAGGGATTACATGAGTCGTATTTAGTGCCCCTATTGATTAAAATTGGAAATTTTCAGAAATTGTTGAGATTGTAAACTTTTATTGAAAAATGGTGATCTTCAAGAAGAGCATAAAATGGGATTTCTTTAAAATGGCATTGACATTTGCATTTTTCATTGAGAGTTTGCATAACTGTATATATTTTGTAAGAATTCTCTACTGGGCTTTATGCTCACCCCTATGGGACTTTGGTGCAGGTAAAGATGTGGTGATCCCGTCAAACTAAGGGCGTGGATATGTTTTGGTGAAGAGTAGATTGCTCTTATTTTTGTTGTGAAATTCTTTGTAAGCCAAGGGCTAAACGTGTGTGGGTCCGAGAGACCATTTTGTATAACCGGACTATTGCCTTGGAAGATGTAAGCCCTTAAGGGCATTTTAATTGTTGAGATTAGATGCTTCACATGCTATAGATTCATGTGTTCTTCTTATCATTGAATGTATATCCGCATGTGAAACTTTTGTATAAAACCTTGGAAATTTATGATGTAAAGGTTGGAGAATGGTTATATTTAATTGATGAATGTGGCTTGATGTATTATACATATGGGGTTTATTTCGGGGCGTGACATGAAGTGCAGATATATATTAACTTTTGTTTAGCAAATCTTTATGGTCGTTAGATTAATCTTCAGAACTGTTTAGATGGATATTTGTCATATATATTGACTGATATTTTTCTTATAAATTCATGCTATGGTACACACTTTCAAAAATGTGTAAAATATGCAACTTATGACATTTGTAGAGTTGATTATCACAAATATTATAACTGAATCGTTTTTAGTCATAACTATAAAAAAGGAAAAAAAATTAATTATAACCAAATATATTTAAAAAAATAACTAAAATAATATCATAATCAATATCACGATGAGTCATTACTAACACCAGTATAACCAACTCATAACTAATGAGTCATACCTAACCACAAACGTTGTTACTGGGCATATATATAACAGAATTTTCCATAAGAAAATGAGATACAAGTCTACTTTCTAAATCCAATAATATGTAAGTGATATGATTGGTTGATGATTAGAAAAAGAAAAATAATATACAAGTCTACTTTTTAGATCCACTTTATAGACCCGGTGATATGTCAAGAAGATGATTGGTTGATAATAAAAGAATATTTAATTATCAACAGAGAAAGCGTTACCTTAGATGTCCTAATTGATTGCCACATGATTGGACTTGAAAATTGGATTTAATTTTTAGACTTGAATAGCAATGTTTTAACAGAAAAAATAAATGAATTGAATTATTAGTATTAAAGTAATTCTGACATAAATTTAAAATAAAATGACACTATGCCTATTTCTAATGGAGGGTCCTAAATTTTATCCAAATTTAGGGCTCAGCTTAGGGTCGGCCTTGAATTGAGCCAAATGATATTATAAATACCAAAATGATACAAAGACCAAAATACAAACACTATTAACGTACTTTGCCCTAAATCTTTTCTTATATAATCACATTGACTAGATATTACTAAAAAAATGCATAAATGCTAAAATGTAGCATACATAACCCAGTTAGACTTCTTATTTTATAAAGTTTAATGTATCAAGCTATTATTAGAACAAAATAAATTAAAACTCAAATTTACACTAAATTCATAATGTTTAATCAAATCTCATTTTAATAAGTTTTAGTAAAGTTAAGAAATTCAAAATTTTCCCCAAAAAGAAAAAATTAAATCTCTATTCATTTATGATCGGTACAAAATGAATGAAGGATTAAGTTAAATGTATAATTTTTAAATTGATGGGTGACCTAGTGATTGTGCAGCATTTTTTATGATGTGAGATCTCAAGGTCAACTTTTATGAAAAAAAGTTTGATTCCTTTTGTGGTGATTGGTTTATTTCTCCCATATTATAGAGTTGACTTTCTAGCTATTATGTACTAATGATCTGTTTGATAATATAAATATTTTTTATAACATAATTATCCTTCGATCTAAAATTTTGTCATTGTTGTGCTCTATGGGTCCCACGTCAATGATCTCAATGATCTTTTACAACATATAAAAAATTTAACAAATATTTTTGTCCTCAAGCAAAAATATTATTACAAAAAATAGGATAAAAGATAATTTTAGTCCTCAAAATATGCGTTCTTTGTCATTTTAGTCTCTAAAATTTTAATTTTATCGTTTTGATCTTCAAAATTGTCAATTTGAGTTAATTTATTCCTATCTCTAATGTCCGTTTACATTAATGACTAGAAATATATTTTATTCTTGAATAAAAGATAGTTTTGGTCCCTAAACTATGCTTTTTTTGTCATTTTAATCCCTCAAATTTAAATTGTCATTTGTCCTGAAATTTATCAATTTGAGTTAGGACCAAATTAACTCAAATTAACAACTTTGAGGACCAAAATAACAAAATTTAGAAATTGAGAGATTAAAATGACAAAAACAAACGCATACTTTAGGGACCAAAATTATTTTTTTATTCATATTCTTGTCATCAATGTAGATGAACGTTAAATTTAGGACTAAATTGACTCAAATTGATAACTTTGAAAACTAAAATGATAAAATTAAAATTTAAAGGACTAAAATAAAAAGGATAAAAAAAAAATGCATACTTTAGGGACTAAAAGTGTTTTTTATCCCAAACAAATATTAGGATGCAAATTTCAATCGTTCGGAAAAGGTGGTTCGAAAAAGTAAAAAAATGATTATTAGTGACAATTTTAAAATGTCACTAGTAAATGTCCTTCTAGAAACAAAACAATTTGATTTAAAAAAAGGTTTACTTATTTGACACAAAAATTTTGTTCCAAAATGATAGTAATTGATTATTAAATGTCAGTTTCATCGCTAAAAATATAATAATGATTTTTATTTTTGCAACTAAGATATTTAATTCCTTAATTTTTGCCTCTAAAAATTGTTGTAGTGCTCCAAACTGTTCATTTTGTATGACCCTCTAATAGGAGTGTAAAAATGGCCCGCAGCTCGCGATAGGCCCAAGCAGGCAGCTTAGGCCCAGGCCCGAGCCCCTGGGTCAAGGCCATCGTTTTAAAGCCTAGCCCGGCCTGCTTGGCCCACTTAAGGCCCACTTAGGACCCAACCCAAAGCCCGACCAGCCCGAGGCCTAGTGTATTTTTTAATAGAAAATAATAAAATTTTGATAGAAAAAATTTTAAAAAACAAAAACAAAACTGGTTAGTCCCACCCAAGGCCAAGCCCATTGGGCCGGCCTGCCCAAGGCCCAAATACCCCTGGGCTTGGACCTGAGTCGGGGCTTAATTTTTTGGCCCGTAGGTTGCCCGGCCTGAATTTTGGCAAGAGCCCACAAGGCCCAAATGGACCGGGCCAGATTTACACCCCTACCTTCCAAGAAGATCTATGTCAAAAATAAAGTTGATCGGATCTCATTTGTTTAAAAAAATTTGATTGACTACTTTGAAAATTCTACTAGTTGTTAATTATTTTTTATTCAAATGTGATATGATTTAGTGACTTGTAGTGTCCGATCAATCTAATTTTTACAATGAATAATCTACTCAACGGTCTAACAAAATGGACTATTCAGATTGTTAATATGGGACCGAGGTAGGCTCACAGTGGGCCGAATTGCTAGAGAGATCCATTCCTTATTATTTATTTGGACGCTCTGTCCAACAGTCCAATTCCAAATTTCTTTTGTCCAAAGGTTCAAGCCCAAAATTATTATGTCCATAAGGACATACTTCTATATAATGACTGAACTACTCCCATATATTTAAAATCACACGTCTTTCTATTTTATCATCAAACATGTTTCTCTCTATATATATATTTGATGTGTCTATTCTCTCTCTCAACTGTATTTCTCTCTATTCTCTCTCTCTCTCATGAGCATCATTGATGACCGGCGCGGGCAGAGTGTAGTGAAGCCGATCTGGGACACGATGAAGCCGTAGGCTGATGATACTGGTAAAGAGGCCAAGGAATAGACTGAGATTCAGATCCGAGTCTCCAGATCTAAGATCTAAGATCACGCCAACGAACAACGGCGAGCTTTGGCCTTCTCTGGACATCAGAGTATCAACGGTAAGAGTACCGACTGCGTTGGCCATGGGTGTTTCAGTCAATCGAAGAAATAAGTACAATAGAGATTAGGTAGCCAGTAAGGAAAAGAGGAAGTCGAGAGAGAAGGGGATATAAACCTTGGATCTGTCACTAGAGGAAGGATCGAAAGGGCAGCTGGACTCATCGCAATCGTCACTCCCGCAACTCTAAGATAGAGACATGGTAGGGCTACACCTTGTTGACTCGTCCTCCTTCTTCGCAGAGGCTAGGGCTAGCTTCAACCGCGGCTGGCATTGGCACCACCGTAGCATCTCCAACGACTCCAATGAGTGCTTCAGACGAAACACCAGCTTTACCACCACCGAGTCGTCAATTAGCGCTGTCGTAACCCACTTATTCGTCATCATCTTCAGCTTAGACACATAACAGGTAGAAAAAAGGCTTACCGACTGCATTGTCGATTTCATCGTCAACAACCACTCGGTAAGGTGAAGAATGTGGTTAGTGGAAAGGTCTTTGATTTGAAGCTGAATGGACATATCAATGTTGTGTGTGTGTTTTTTTTTTTTTTTTGTAATTTTTTTTGTTGTTGATTATTGTAATCATTGTTGTTGTTGTTTATCTGTGTGTGTGTGTGTGTGTGTGTGTGTGTGTGTGTGTTTATCTGTTGTGTTTTGGATAGAAAATGATAGATTATCTATTCAAATATAAGATAAATACACACACAACCACAATTTGAGTAGATCAAAATATAGGATCAAAATTTAAACATATAAAATCACAAAATTGAACAGATAGGATCAAAATTTGAACAAATAGATTTAAAATAAGCTTAGTAAATATAACATATAGATTAAAATTTTAACAGATAGATTCAAAAAAAATTCAACAGATTGAGAGAAAAAAAAGAAAAGAGAAAAGAGAGAAATAGATAGAGAAGGAAAGAAAGGTAGAGAGAGACAGTTTGAAAATAGTGCGAATTTGAACATATAGGAAAAATGAATTATAAAAATTCAATAGATAAGTTAAAAAAATTTAATAGATAGACAAAAAATTTGAATAGATAGAAAATAATTTAAACAGATAAAAAAAATTTTGAACAAATAAATATAAATTTGAACAGATAATGAACAAAAAGTCAAACAGATAAAAAAAAAGGTCAAGAGGTAAAATTGGAAACAAAATGTTCTCTAAAACTTCTCACCAAACTATTTACAAAACATGGACCTCTCATCAACAAAAAATATCCCTTGGATCTAATACCTTAGACAATTGTTAAAATGGGTTTTTCACCAATTTTTTCTACTTATTTTTATTTGGTATGATGAAAGATATATAAACACAAATATGTATGTAAACACTGAACATGACGTAAAAGTAACTCACACGATCTTATTATGCAATTATGAAAAAAAATTAAACCAGTAATAGAGATATAATAGTAAATAAAAGAGAATATTATTTCGCCTCCCAAACTTTTACATATTTTTCAATTTGACCACCAGATTTTGATTAATATCAATTTTACACCTAAAATTTCAAAATTTTGATCAATTTGGCCACTGCCATCACATTCTAACTACAATTCGACAGAATGTGACGTGTGGAGTAAATTGATTTTTAAGATATAGTTTAGGGGGTAAATTGATTTTTAAGATATAGTTTGGGGGGTAAAATGAAATTTCTAATGAACTTTGATGCCATGTTAGCACATTTCATCCAATTGTAGACGGAATGTGACGGCGGGGGCCAAATTGATCAAAATTTTGAAAGTTTTGGTGTAAAATTGATATTAATTGAACTTTAAGGGTCAAATTGAAAAATGGGTGAAAGTTTGGGGGGAAAATGATATTTCTTCAAAATAAAATGAAAAGTAGTTCACAAATTAGCAATTAATTAAGCTCTTAAATAAGAGAACCATACCTTGTTGAAGAGGGGTTGAATGATGGGATCACAATTACTCTCTGAATCTGAAGCAGCCCAGAGACGCTTCAGCTTTGGTATATTTGACAGTGACAAGGAACTCAGTTGTGGCAGCTCAATTTTATTTATCGCTTTGCAGATACCAGTAAAACTTGGCAGCAATTGAAGACGCAATTCCTTCAGTTTAGGAAACTCGATTTTACCTGTTGATATTGCTGCCATTTCATGCTCTCCTCCTTCACTCGAAACAATTTCTTCCATCACATAACATTTACGAATCTGAAGGACTTGCAGTTGCACTAGATCTCTAGCTATGGACAGTGAGAATATACTTTCCAGTTTCTTACAATTTAACACATCTACAGTCCTCAGGTTGCCGAGCCATAAAAGTTGGGTGGGACCTTTCCACAAATTTGTCAGTTCATGCAGGTTATTTAGTGTCAACTCTTTCAATGCACTGAAAGCCTTGTTCGGCAGTCGGCATTCATGACTAGTAATCCCTTTGAAATTATGTAGCTCATGAAGATGTAGACACTCTAACACAGGAAAAGCACTCTGTCGAACCCCATCTGCTGTACTGATGAGGTATTCCAAATCATACAAGTCATTTAGCAATAACACCATTAAGCATTCAAAACCATCTTCGTTGACCAAATCACACAGAATTTTCAAACCTATTATACTTCGGTGTACAGTCAGAATTTCAGTGCTCTTCAACAGCAAATTAAGCCTCGATTCAATAATGTCACACACAATTTCATTTCCGAGCTGCAACCGATTTGATAACGGATACGCAGGGAGAAATGATGAGTTAGAGCCAACAGTTATATCAAACTTTTTTACCTTCTCAACGACCAAACCTCTCGGCCAGAAGGCAATGTCTATTAGAGCAATATCCAAAGCCACTAAATTGGACAAGGACGCCAGCTCATCGATAATTGCTTTAGCACCTTCTTTGTTTTTTTCACAAAAACTATGAAAACTAGACCCAACATACAACTCTTCTAGCTTTGATAAGCTTGACAAAACCCCTGGGTAAACCAGTTCCACTACACATCCCGACAAATCAAGTACCTTCAAATGAGCAAGGTGACCTATTATTTCTTTTGGCAATTCCTTGATATAAGAGACGGCAAAGCTCAAAATTTCCAAATTCTCTAATGCTCCGATTATAGAGATATCATCATCAATAAGTCGGCAACAAAAAAGTGACAAAGTTCGAAGGTTGGTCAAGCATTGAATTGATGTTGGCAATGAGCTGTACATATCGGATAAAGCTAGCACTTTAAGTTCTTTCATTCCTTTGTAGAAACTATCTGGGGTCTCTTGTACTTTGACCTTCTCCATCCCTTTGTTGAGATCATATGATGAGATTGTTGGTAATCCAGCATTGCAATCCAGCTGTAGAAGCTGGAGATTTGGAAATTCTAAATTACTAGGAAGCCAGTACATACCATTAACTTTCAATGAAATTACGGTGTTTTTTTGAAGTCGGCTTTTCTGGGGCCATTCTGTCAATACTTCATCACATCTCACCAAAAACGAATGCTCCTCCCTAGATGCAATTGATATAGCCACGTCACGTACTACATCATGCATTTTGATACACTCTTCATTTTCACTTTCCATCAATAGATAGCATTTTTTTAAGTTATCAACTGTGGAATATACTCTGTTTCTTGCTTGGTGCACACTGTCAATGCTCTGAAACAACTCTATCCCAATCGCATATCTAACAAGATATTCAATTGGAATATCAAAATCCTCCGGATATAAAGAACAGAGTAGAAAGCATTTCTTGGCTTCATCACTTTCAAGCTTATCATAACTCAACTCCAGAGATTTAAACACCTTTTCATCCACTCCACTGATGCTTTTGACCATAGACTTTCGTAATTGTTCAAGAGCAGAATCCCATGAATACTTGTTTTTGCATCTAAGTGCCCTCCCAACTGTAACAATAGCAATCGGCAAGCCTCCACATTCCTCCGCAACTGCGATCTGCGTCAACTGTAAATTAGTTGGGTGACTTGTACCTTCGTCAGAAATTCCAGCCATCTCCTTGAAGAGATTCCATGCTTCTTCTTCATGTAAGACACCAACTTCAAAATTCTTCTGTGTGTCCATTCCGTTGCATACATCTTCACTTCTTGAAGTCATCACAATTTTGCAACCCTTGTGATTATCTCCAAATGGAATTCCAATGTCATTCAATTCTAGTCTCTTCCATACATCATCCAATATTACAAGGACTCTTCCAAAGCTCAATATTTTTGATCGTATCTTCCCTGCTCCAGTAGGTAAATTGTTTCCCCCAAAATTTTGTAAATCCAATATTTTGGCTATTTGGTCTTGAATAGTAATCAAGTTTTGGTTTTGGGACACTACTACCATCACAATAATATCGAACATTTTCTTTTCTTCTGCTTTCTTCGCAACTTCTTTCACCATAGTTGTCTTACCAACCCCTCCCATCCCACATATCCCAATCACATAGATACTATCATCTGTCAGTGCCTCCATAACTTCATTCATAATCGACCTTCTAGATTCAAACCCCTTAAATCCTCCCATGGATATGAATGTTGTCCCCACATGAGATGCAACTGCAGGGATGGAAACTCCAGAGAAATTTCCTTTCACACATAGCTCTTCCAAGCCTTGAGT
This sequence comes from Camellia sinensis, assembly GCF_055761805.1. Taxonomy (NCBI): domain Eukaryota; kingdom Viridiplantae; phylum Streptophyta; class Magnoliopsida; order Ericales; family Theaceae; genus Camellia; species Camellia sinensis. The sequence continues at coordinate 21,457,350 of NC_138970.1, read as the reverse complement.
TTTCTTTGTAGCTTTCCTGCTCAGTGAGTAGCGTGACTTCAGATTTGGACACCACCCATTCAGACACTCTTTGTTCGGTGTGACTTCATCTTCAAAGAATTTGTTGGCATCATTGCTGAGTTCGTCCGCCTGTGTCAACCACCGTTCAACAGTAGTTTTAATACTATCACTTCGACTTTTTGCTGCATCAACTTCTCTTAGTATATCAGATTTTTATCTTCTAGCTTTGGACCTGCTTCTCCAGATTCTTAATGTTTCTTTCATAGAAAATCAAATAACCAAACTGGCGGCCAGCTGGGGCAACCAGATATTCTCCAATCTTCATTACTACAGGAAGAACAAAGTTCACGACCATTTCTCTTACGTTTTTCTTCTGAGGATAGTGAAACTTAAAATGTAAAAGACTAGAACACAACAAAAAGGGGATTTGTACTACAATCAAAATGGAAATGAGGAAACTGAGCTTTGCAAATCAAAATAGAACACAGAGAGTAATACTATTTTGCAGAGGATATGAAGACAAGAAAGAAACACTTGGATGAAACTTGAAAAGGGAATACAAATTTTTTATTTTATTGACAAGCAGGGTTGAATATGGAGAATTATATTGTAATATAATGGGACTAGAAAGGGGAGCTTTGGTACTATAACAGAAATAGAAACCAAGAAAGGGAGCTTTGTAAAATGAAAACAGAACACACAACAGAATATTGTTCTGATAATTGTTCAACAAGAGTTCTACTAGAGTTGAAGTGGAGAAATAACAAGCTCTCTAAAATCAAAAAGGGATACAGAGTTTTTTTTTTTCTTCTGGTAAGCAACACTAGAACACGGAATAAAATTGAAGGAAGAAAGTAAAATTATAGCAAATTGAACACAGAATAATACATGATTAATTGAAGGAGGAAATGAAGAAAGAAAAACCTTTGAGATTTTGTTCCGTCTCTTACAGATAAAAAAATGCACTGCATAATCATTCGCCGGTAGTGAAGAGTAAAGCTTTTGAGAAAATCGAATAGAAGGAGAGTATCAAAAGCCAAACAATGAACTCTTAATTGTTGATGCAGACTAAGGGTCCGTTTGGCAAGGTTGGGGCTAAAATAGTTACAAAAGGCAAAATAGGGTATTTTAGCCACAACAAACAAAACATCACATCTAACCCATAATCATTACACTCTTCTCTCACAAAAAAAGTCAAAAAAGCCAAAAAGTCAAAAAGTCGTTCCCAAACCAAGCTTTTTAGCCCAGGCTAAAATAGTCAAAAAAGCCAAAAAGCTAAAAAACTAACCCACTTCCCAAACGGAGGCTAATTATACTCGAAAGAGGTTTGCCCTTTTGAGATAATACAATTAATCTTATATTTTGACATAATTATATTAATTTATTTTTTAGTATGGTTAAAACTATTAAAATTAATATCAATAATAGTTAGACACTGAAATAAATAATGGTAATTAAATATTTTAGTATGAAAGAAATTATACTATCATTTTTTTTTTATATGATGAAAAAGTTATTGATGAAAAATAACTTAAGTGTTATGTAAATTAAAATTTTGTAAAAAATTAATATAATTATGTCAAAAGTGCAGAATTAACTGTATTTTTTTCAAATCACATGAGAGATACATAAAATAAAGCACAAAGAATAAACTGCATCTTGCCTTAAAAATGTGGAAAATATTGTGACTTTTTAAAGTTTTTTTTAAGAGTTAACTAAAAAGTTAATTTACTAGCTAAAAATTAAAGCCTATAAAAAAAATCAATACTAAAATAATTAGTATGTTTTGACATATTATAGTTTGGGGTTAGCTTCTGGATTCGATCGTATTGTTTTTGTTCGTGGAGTCTATCAAGATTTTGTTTAAATGATTTGAACCGTTTGTTTTTTAGACTACAATATATAGATCATTCATAAATAAAATTAAAAAAAAAAAGTCAATCCAATAACCATAGGCACATTAGTTTATTATATTTGTTTCTTAAAAAATAAATGATCAAGTTTTTAAATATTATTTGTCGTTTATTTTTGTCATAAACTAATATAGTTATAATTATCAGATCAATTTAATTTTTTTATGAATAATTTATATATTATAATTTACAAAGCAAACCATTCAAATCATTGAGACGTGACAAATCCCCATAACCCAAACAACACAATCCAATTGAAGCTTATTGTTTTTGTTTTGTTTTGTTGGGAAGGGGGGTGGTTTTAATTTTCTAATTACCTTTATAATGGCTACGATGAGTTTTTTAATGGGAAATATATAATTCAAATGAGTTATGTTTTTTTTTTTTTTTTTTTTTTTTTGAGTAAAATGAGTTTTTTAGCCAATAAATAGCTGGGAGAAAAATCACTAAGGTTGTGTGTTTATTTTTAAATGTAAGATGAGTAAATCGTACATGGACAAAATTATAGATGCACCATTTAAGTTTCACATTTATTTATAATTTGGATTATTTGGTGTAATATTTTTTAGTTGTTTATATTTATGTATACAGTTATATTGTAAGAGACTATATTATAACTTTTATTTATACTTTATTATTCAAAGTTAGTTTTTATTTTTTTAAAGCTAAAAGTTAATTGAATTATAAAAGAAAAAATAAAACGAAAATACTTGTCATTTAAAGGAAGGGCATTTCTACTTCGATGGACCCCAACAAATACTGCAAACGAGTCGAATCGAATTTTAATATGTTTTGACTTTATTATTAAGATTTTAACAAGCTTGAGCTGAGTTGAGTTAGCCTTGACTCAAGTTGGAGTCTATTCATAAGCCTTAACGAGCCAAAAAAATTATAAATTCATACTTGAGTATAAGATTAAAGTTACAATTAAAAATTTAATTATACAATTATATATACAATACATATAAACATACTAAAAAAAAAAGTCACTATATTATCAAAATAATAATATCTACCACTACTATTATATAAATATATTATCTATAGTTAGTTATTATTTACATTTATATTATTTAAATATATAAAATATCGCCAAATTAGTACAAATTTATGTGTGTTTGGAGAGGGAAAAAATTAGATACGCACCTAATCTTTGACATAGTGCACAAAATAGTTGTCACAAAACTTAAACTCATAACTTCAAATTTATTAGTTCAAAATTTTACCATTGAACCAGTAATTACCTCTATTTTTAAATGAAAAATGCCTCATACACCCACTGGGGGTTGACCCCCAGTGAGGTGGCACTCCATTATTGGACAAAAAAAAACTATTTTCTTTTTTTTTTTTTTTGGGTTTCAACCAGTGGGAGCGCGACACCTCACTAGAAGTATGCAGCAGTGTTGTTTTTAAATATATTTTTTATATTATTTAATATATAAATAATATATTAATTTATTATTTAAATAATAAATATTAAACGAGTCAACTAAGCCAAACTAACGAGCTAAACTTTAATTATTTCAATTTATTTATTAAAATTTTAACAAATTAAAGTACAATAAAAATTTAACAAATGAGCTGAACTTAAACCAACCCTTTTCAAACTTTCAAGCCTATTTAGAGGCAATTATAATTACAGCAATGGTAGAGGGCCCAAATTTTGTGGCTCAAATGTGGCTCAAATGGCCAAAACGACGTCGTTTTGAGTACAAAACAACATTAAAATGGCCAAAACGACGTCGTTTTGGCCATTTGAGCCACATTTGAGCCACAGAATTAGAGCTCCCAAACATTTTTCTTATAATTATGTTCATTTGAAACCCCAATCCAAGGCCAACAGCCCATGTGAAGGGAGTAGCCGACTTTGCTTTTGCTTTACAGCCCATGTGATGGGAGTGGCCGACTTTGCTTTTGCTTTTGCTTTTACTTTTGCTTTGGTTTTTACTTTTGCTTTTGCTTTTGGACCATTCATTAATGAGAACAGAAATGATGCAGCTGTTTAATTTGTGAGTTTTAAAAAAGTACAAGTAATATTGAATATTAAAAAATATATATTACATGGGATCTACACATCAATTAAAATTTAATTTTAGTTTTTAAAAAATAATTTTCAGAAAATTTTATTTTTTTATTTTTTGTATTTTAATGTTTTTAATAAATTTTTTTAATATTTTAAACATTTTTTTTAATTTTTAGACACACCTAACATAAATACACTTAAAAAGTATAGTATTTGTGAAAAAAATCTTTAAAAATTACACTAAATACCAAAAAATACAAAAAAAAATTACAAAAATTCAGTATATTTTCATATTTTTGTATATTTATTAATTTTTTTAAATATTTTTTTATAAATATTTTACTATTTAGATACATCTAAGTAATGTGCATCTAAAAAAGTAAAAAAATTACTTAAAACTTTAAAAATATTCACTAAAAACAAAAAAACACGAAAAACAAAAAACTCAATTTCAAAAAATTGAATTCAGAAAATTGAAACCAAACACACTGATTAGAGCTCTTAATTTAGAACGTTCAATCTTTTTCTAATGAGAAATAACATATCAGTTGAAAAAAAAAAAAAAAAAAAAAAAAAAAGGACAGTAGAGTTAGGTCCATAAGGTAAAATTTGAATTTTTTAATATATAAAATTTAACGAATATTTCATCTATACAAAATATTACATTAATCAGTTATCGATAACCTCTCAATCTAATCATATTTTTGTCAACAGTAAATATAATTTAAAAAATAAATTATTGACAAAAATATATTTTGATCAAAGGGCTATCGATATTGATCAATATATTTTTTGTAAGATGAAGTGCTCGACAAGTTCTACAGATTAAGCAGTTCGGATCATTAAAATAAGACATATGGTGGGTTCTATAGGCCCATCAGTATCATCCAGTCCACAAAGTGGACTAGAAAAAAACCTTGCTCAAGAAAAAATTACAGATTAATGATAAATAAATAAGCAAAAACAATATATTTCCATAAAATTTTAATTAAATTAACGGGTCAAGATTTTTGGAAATCCAATCCAAACATCTTATGTCGTGAGATTAAGATGACATTTTGTGTAAGATGTAAATTAGCATGATGTATCCATTATACAAAATTTCAATACCATTCACTGGTTTGCTTAACTCTTCAAAATTTTAATTTGAAAAATTACTAAAAGAAAAAAAAAATTCAATGTTTTACTTTTATAATAAAATAAATCTTAATTTTTTTTAATTTTATGAATTTAATTATAATCTTTTGTGTTATTTTCAATTTAAATCATTACTTATGTTTTTGGTTCAAAAAAAAATCATTATCTATTTTTATTAAATAAAATTAAAAAGTATATTTTAATTAATAAACCCAATAAAAAAGAGTATCATAAACCTCTTATATGCAATTTACTCCTACATTGTGTTGTGTTGGTGGTTCTTTGCTGGATCAGCAGAGCAGAGCAACGTGGTGGCAGTGCTCCACACGCGTGCGACACGTTTTTTATGCTATGAAACAGTGTACTCCAGGCGTGGGTCTTGGCATTGGTTTATGTGGTTTGTTGAAAGGAAGAGTGGTGTTGCTTTTGGTGTAAATGAAGCGTGCAGTAGTAACCTTAGGCGGTAGCGCAGTTGGCTTGGGAGAGAGTTTTAAGGTGAGGCTATGTAATAAATTGGTGTGGATTTGACTCTACTTTGTTGTGCGAATCTTAACTTAAATGGGACTTATATTAAGGAATCAATGCAAATTCTCATATTATAGTATCTCATTTAGAGCGGGCAATAAAACATCTTAATGATCTCGTCATGAGCACTACCTTAGATCTGCAGAAAGAATGTGAAGATTTTCCTTTAACAAAAATGTTTGGTTTGTTTTTGGGAGAGTTGTTTTAGAAATTTTTTTGGTTTGTTTGGTTGTATATTTTGGGAGAGTTGTTTTTTTTGGCGTTTGGAATGATTTGATATTTTGGAAGAATTTGAGTAGATGTGTATGAGAGAAAAAGTGATTGATTGATGTGTAAGAGAGAGAAAGTGATTTTGAAAATTTTTTGAGAAAAACTCAAACCAAATAATTTTTGGGAAATTTTTTTCTAAAACTCATCTCTGAAATACAAACCAAACATACCCCTTGTCTTTTTTCATTTTGAAATCTCACATCTAAGATGATTTAGTTCCAAACAGTGTTGAAGAAAAGAAAAGTGGATGTGAAATAAAACTTCTGGTATTATCTATCTAAACGCAGTACAGAGTTGAGAATTACAATGGTCTTTCTTCTTCATTGCACCTCTATATGTCAACAAATCCACCAGAGGTCCCTGGCAATCAGTATAAAATGTAATCCACAAAATACAACCGGAACAGTCCTCATAAATGACAATGTATCAAACCTTTTCCTAGCTGCGAACACCAATGGCATAATAGGTTGTGTTGTCCGAGAAGTTGAGGATCTTGGGGGCACTGTTATGGTAGTGGTTTCTGCAAACATGCTCTCTGTGCGAAGCACTGGAATTGGTGTTGCAATGTTGCCGACAATGGAGGTCGGTGGTGCCGCTACCCATGAACAATTGTAGAGAGAGAAAGTGATAAAGAAAAAGTGAGCATGAACAATCGTAGAGAGAGACAGAGAGGTGAGAGATGATCATAGTTTCATTGGTTGCCTTTTGATGCAAAATTTCAAATTTTGATTTTTGAAATCTGAAGCAACAACTTGAAACATTAGAAAATAGTTTCTAGTGTTAAAAGTTAACGTCGGTTAACGAAGTTTGAGACCTTAAGATGGAATGCTGACAAGGTAGTCAAAGTGCCAAAATGCTTGAATGGCACAAGCTGGGAGCACCACCTCATGATGATGACCTGGAGTTCCTGAAGTACTGAATAATTTCCGTTACTATACTTGCACCATGTGATGCTCTTACAATAAAATTACAGCTTAGGTTGTGATATAAAAAGTTCTTAAAAAATCAAAAACTTCATATTATTTGGAAAAAGCTTGTAGAAAAGTTTAGAGGGCAAAATTATTATTTTGTCTTTTGAATTTAACTATCAAAAAATTAATAAGTTAGAAGTCAATAAGGGTAGAATGGTCATTTTTATTTTATTACAATATTTTATTACATATTTTTTCTTAAAAAGTTAAAAATTTATCCCAAATATACATATTTTTTCTTTACTTTTTTAACTAAAAAGTCAAAAAGTATACTTATATAGCATATTTCAAACAAACCCGTCATTTTGGGCTGTTTTCTTTTTTTTATTTTATTTTATTATTTTTTTGACTAAAATAGCATTAAAAGAAAAAATAAATTAAAATAATCAAATAAAATATCACATCAAATTTATAATTATTTTAATTTTTTTTTTACAAATATCATTTGTAATTATAAAAAAATTCAATCATCTTCTCAAATATAATTATTTTAGGAGTTGTTTGGGATGTTCTAAATAAGTGTACTTTTTGACTTTTTATGAAATATGAATTGATTATAGGTTGGGTTTGAAATAATGTGGTAAAGAAGTGATGTGACTTAAATAAGACAATATAAATTAAATAGGATAGTGACTTTTTGATTTTTTTAGATTACAATAAACAAGACCTTAATTTATTAAAATAATCAACTTCCCAAACACTCATAGAGTAACAATTACATGTAGAGAGGAATTCAAAAAATAATATAAATATTAATAATTTAAATTATAAACTTTTTAATTATTTTATAATAATTTTTTAAAATACCTTTCGAACAAATTAATTTTTCGTTGACTGCTTGTGTCTTTGTTGACTCTGTACTTTCAAAATTTGCTTTGCGATTTTTTTTTTTTTTGGAATAATTACATCGATTGATGTCAGGAAAAAAATATAAATTAATAAAAATTTATGATTTTAATTATTAATATTTATAAATTTTTTCATTGATTTATAATTATTTTTTCAATATACCACTGATGTAATTTTTTCCTTTTGAAAAAAAAAATCTTGATGATCCTAATATATATATATATATAAAAAATTCACTGATGTGATTTTTTCCTTTTTTTTTTAAAAAAAGAAAAAACTCTTACTAACGACATGCTATCAATAAAAATTACAATGTAAAAATATTTATGATCCTAATATATAGTTTTAAATGCAGCATATAGTCTCTAGTTAAAAAAGTGACCAATACTGTTAACGCTCGTGGGGTTTGCCACGAATCCTAGCTTAATAATTCAAATTACTCATTTTTATATATCATTTATAAAAAAAAAAATCCCATATTTTATATTTTTTATATATTTTTGTTGGCTATTTTTTATATAAATTTTTTTTATCATTAACAACAACTCTTGTACACATTTCACATACTAGGAGTGTGAGCCCACCTAATGGACGTGCTTAAAATATAAATTTTAATTTTAAACTAGAAACACATGTTTTATATTGTTTAAGTGGTGAAAGTGTTTTTTTATGAAGTCAATAGTCATAAGTTGTGATTGAACCGCGTGTTCGAATAATTAGTGAGAATAAAAACATGATCGTTGAAACTAAAACCAGCAACCACGCAACTTCGTCGGAAGAGCAAGACCACCTAGATCGGAGCAAGAAAAAAGTGAAACCTAGCGATACTAATGGTGGGGAATTGTTGGAAACTCAAGCTAGTAATTTGGAGAAGCCAGACGAACAGATGGGGGAGGAAGTTGATGTCTGTAAGGGCAACATAGTTAAGGGTCAGGAAGATAATCTGGGAGCTCAGAGATTTTTCAAGCAAGCCCTCTTACGATCTCGTTTTAATGAGACTGAGAAAGAAAGAAGTTTTGACTGTGAGGCTGCCTATCTTTCATCCGATGAGGAGATGGACAATGAAATTGAAACAGAGAATACATCGGAGAATTACGGAAACACATCGACTCCGATTATTAAGCTACCTGCTAGTCTCCTAAAAAAGGTCCGAGAACCATGGAAGAAATGCCTTATTGTAAGACTTTTGGGGAAGAATATTGGATATAATTTGTTTGTAAACAGGCTGCGTAAATTGTGGAACCTTCAAGCATGTTTTGAAACTTTAGATATTGGCAATGGTTTCTTCATTGTGAAATTCGAGGTGATGGAAGATTATTCCAAAGTATTCACCGGGGGCCCATGGATAGTGATGGATCGGTATGTGACAGTTCGAAAATGGCAACCGGATTTTAAATCTGATGAGGCGGATGAGGACACCACTGCTATTTGAGTGAGGTTCCCGAATCTGCCTATTGAGTATTACGATGAGAAAGTACTGTATCACTGTAATAACCCTCACCACTGATTACCGTTAAACATTGATTACCGTTAAACTGAACTGATTATGACTAATAATTGGACTTGTTAAAGTACTGAACTGACTGACTGAAAACTGGAACTGAATTGACTGAGTATGTACGTTTGAATTGCATTCTATCTGTTGATTGTTTATTTGATCTGTTTGTATTTTAGTGTTTAAACTGCTAATTGAAGGCCTTATCGGCGGCCGAATCCGGAATTGATTGATGTTTTATGATCATCATAATTAATGTGATTTTATGGTATATTTATCTGAAAACTGATTAGGTATGATTAAATTAGATTGAAATGCGTTTAATTGTAATAGTTGGACTTATTTACACTTAGACCACTTAGTGGCCACTACCTAGTTAACACTAGAGCCTTGCATTGAATCTAAACATCTTCCTCAGCCTTATCTCTTGTTTTGCCGACTTAGAGGGTGTGAGGGAGAGAATTGATGTGTGTTTGAGGAATTGGCTTATTCAACTTGGAGAATTGCTTTCTAATTGAAGTATTGATTTCATAATCGAACCTCTAGACTTGCATTCAAGGAACCTAGGCATGAATTTCATCTTTTTGATTTGTCTTTAAGTTGATTCATGCATGGTTCATGTCTAATTGTAGAGCTAAGTCATGAATTGGTTCATTAATGGTGCATTGAAGCTCATTTCATGCATGCATGTTTGAATTGTTGAGTTGTGAGTTGATTTCATGGTAAAATGGTACATGCATGTCCATACTTTTGTAATGGTCCATGTTTTCAACTTGTTTTTGGATTAATTGGCTCCTTAGAGCATCAAATTGAAGCTTTGAATTGATTTGAATTCATGCATGTTTGCTTGTTCTCCATGTTCATGAAATTGGTTTGAAATTGGGTTTCAATTAAACACCCTTGGGCGTTGATTTCTCAAAATTGAGCTTTGAGCCGTGATATTCTATGTGTTTACAAATGTTTTCTGGAAATTTAGCCCAAGAGGTCGAGTTTTGAATTATGAAAACTTGAGTTTGAGCTTAGAGGTGCAATCTGGGAGAGGTGCAATCTGGGATTTCCAGATTTTGCACTCCCGCTCGAGCGGGGTAAGTGGCGCTCGAGCATGGAATCCGAGCATCCAGTATTTCTCTGCACTGTTTTACAGTTCGCTCGAGCGGATGACTGAGCGCTCGAGCGGAGTCTTGTGTCTCAAGCTCGAGCAGGCGTCGAGCGTCCGTCGAGCGGAGATTTCACCCATTCAGTACTTTTACAGTACGCTCGAGCGGGAAAGTTGACGCTCGAGCGTGTACCTTTGTTGCATATCCGCTCGAGCGGGTAAACCTGCGCTCGAGCGGGACTCTGTCTTTCTGAAACTTCTGAAACTGCTTTTCGAATACATCTTTGCATCCTCATCCTATCCTAGGCATTCTTAGGCCTAGTTTAAGGCATCTCATTGAGGATATAGATGTAGAACACACCAAGGCAAATTAGGGATTAAGTTATGATATTTCCCAACTGTGTAGCTTAGTGTGTGTTCAACCTATGAACTGTGTAGGGTTGGCGACTGGGGAGACACGCTCTAGCATACTGTAGCCCAACTCTGTGAGTAACAATTGTGTAAAGATATGTTCAAATGATTATCTTCTGAATACTGAACTGAACTATTTACGGAACTGATATTGTTTACTGAATGAATGTATGTCCTATATTCTAAACTGTGCTGTGGCATCCTTGGCATCTACTGTTACTGTTACTGTTACTGTTACAGAGATCTCTGTCGGTTCCCTTGTGGAACCACTACTGTTTACTGATTGATGGCCATCATGACTGTTCGGTCTTTAAGACCTACTGTTTACTGCTATGCTAATGGATATACCACATATGACTGAATAACTGTTCTGACTGAAAGACTGAAGTATTGTTTAATGAACTGCTTTCATTACTGTAAGGACATTTCATTCTTAACCTCTTTATGCATTATGTTATTCACTGGGCTTTAGCTCACTGTTTATATATATATGTAGGTGCTCAGCCACCAGATCGGAGCTAGGAGCGTGGGTTAGACTCCAGTTTTGTCAAGCCAGCCTTTGTGCCTCACTGCGAGGTTCCGAGTTGCCATGCTATGGCTTTGGGGTGTTTTGTTTTTCCCCCGTCTGTCCCCATACTGTTTGGATTACTATATAGACTGTCAGCTACTAACTGTATTGTTATCAAGGGATTAGGTCCCTGTACTGTGTGACTGTAAATTTTGTATAGACTGTACTGTTTGTATGTATGAATGCATGAAAAATCTTTTTGGCATACAGACTGTCACAGCTCAATGGACATTATTTATTTACTGTATTGGCTTCCGCCGGGCCCTGAACTCTGTTTTACTATACTACTGTTAAGCAGGCCTTCGGTGATCTCGGATTACTGGCCGGTTACGGTGCTAAACCCATAGGGCCGGGTTTGGGTCGTGACAATCACATTGCGAAGGTGCTTAGAAAGCCTTTAAAAGTAGACATTAATACTGTCATGGCAGCACGGGGAAAGTATGCAAGGGTGTGTATTGAGATGGATCTACGCAAACCACTTGTCTCACATATTACCATTGGCCGTTATAACTACGTGGTGGAATATGAACATCTACATCTTCTATGTTTTTCTTGTGGCCGGGTTGGTCATCGGAAGGAAAAATGCCCCGAATTTCTAATGATTCAGTCGGAGAAGATGACTCAAAATATGACCGTTAATCACCTGGAAGCAGCCTCTGGGCTGAAGGAAACACAGCCCAATCGGCAACCAATTAATGAATTATCAAAAGATAAAGAAGCTCCTGGTTATGGGCCGTGGACCATAGCCACAACTAGAAGGAAATACCCTCATGGAAAGCTTAAGCAGAAGACCCATGTCCATAAGAGCAATCGTTTTGAAAGTTTACAGATGGGCCAAGACCACGGAGAAAATAGTGCAACCCAGGGCAAGAAAGAAGTTAAAGGCAAATATGTGAATCTTGACATGGGCCCTCAGATTTTTCACGGAGAAGGTTCGCATGTGCAACAACAAGGCCCTATAGGCCCAAGTAAGCACATAGCTGGGGCCAAAGACAAAGAGAGATACGACTGTGTTAACCCAGAATCTTCTCAACAATCCAACCCACAACCCAGCTCTTTTGTCCTAAATGCTCCAGGAAACCCTAAATCTCTCCCCGATAATACAGTACCCTCCTTAGATAACAGTCCCAATATCTTGAATACGGCCACTGCCCCAGATAACCGAGTGCAACTCAGTAAAGAGAAACCACCAGACTTGTTGATCAGAAGGGAGGGATGATCTAATGGAGGAAACGGCAGAGAACATACCCATGGCAGAACACAGAGTGGACCAATACAGAGCACCGATGTTCTTAGAACTAGAGAAAGAAGTGTATCACCACGTCGGCATCGACTGGTGGTTAGAAGAGGTGAAGCTCCTGATTCAACCATGGTGGGAGATAGATTCACACAACGTGAGGCACATGGTGCTAGTGAAACCAACGAAGCCAATGGAGGAAGATCGGACAACTGTGCGCAGAATTTTGGGACTGTCTGAGACTGAGGATTGGCCAACCCACAAATTGTCGTCTATGGATATGCTGATATGGAATTGTAGGGGTGCTGGTAATGCTCGGTTCCGGAGGAATCTGAGGGAATTAGTAAGACTTCATAATCTAGACATGATTATTCTCATGGAAACAAAAGTGGAGCTAAACACCATGGGTATGTTTTTCAATAATCTGGGGTTCACAGCCTCAACCCATGTAGACCCTATTGGAAGAAGTGGAGGTATTTGGCTTCTTTGGAACCCTAGTCAAGCCAATGTGAGAGTTCTTGATGCTTCTTCCCAGATGATCACAGCAACTATTTCAAAACAAGATTATCCTGACTGGGTTTTATCTGCAATTTATGCTAGTCCGAATATTCGTATGAGAGATGACCTCTGGAATAATTTGGCAACTTTAGCTCAACATACCCAGGAACCATGGCTGGTCGCAGGAGACTTTAATGATTACTCAAGCTCTGAGGATAAAAGAAGCTTCTCAACTTCTACATCTCAAAGCTTAAGTCAGAGTCAAAGAAGGAGTCAAAAATTCGCTGATAAAATCAGTAGTTGCAACCTCATGGATTTAGGTTGTGTTGGCCCTAGACTCACTTGGACTAATAATAGGAAAGGGTGGGCTAATACTATGGTGAGATTGGACCGTGCTCTATGTAATACTGAATGGCGAACGTTATTTCCGGAGGGCTATGTTCGTAATCTTCCTCGGACATATTCAGATCATTCCCCTCTTCTTCTTTATACTCAAGGTACACATCCTACTAGTCCTCTTAATAAGCTATTTAAATTTCAAGTGGCTTGGCTATCGCATGAGAATTTTAGCACCTTTGTTGCTAATAACTGGCCCAGGCATAATAATAATCTTTTGGGGAAGTTGGATTCCATGGCTTCTGTCTTGCAGGACTGGAACAAACATACTTTCGGTAACATTTTTCGGCGTAAGCGCTGGTTGCTTGGCAGAATTAATGGGATCCAAATTTCCCAAGCCAAGAACTACTCTCATAATTTACATCAACTGGAAAATGAGCTTACTTTTGAGTATAATAAAGTTTTATATCAAGAAGAGTTATTTTGGTTTCAAAAATCCCGTGTTCACTGGATTACTCAGGGTGAGCGGAATACAAAATATTTTCATTTGTCTACCCTTATCAAGAGAAGAAAAACAAAAATTGAAGTTTTGAAAAATGAGGAAGGGGTTTGGGTGGATAATCCCATGCAGTTAAAAAGTCTGGTTAATGCTTATTTTCAAAACCTTTTTGCCCATACTCACACTATTGAACTTGATCATTGGAGTAATCTGACTGTAACAACCCTCATACTGTTTACCGATTAATGACTGATTAACCGCTAATTACTGTTAACCGATACTGATTTTGACTGATAATTGAACTACCTAAGGTACTGAACTGACTGACTGAAAACTGGAATCGAATTGACTGAGTATGTGTGTGTTAAATTGTGTTCTATCTGTTTGACTGTTTGACTATCTGTTCCTGTTTGTATGTTTAAACTGCTAATTGAAGGCCTTATCGGCGGCCGAATTAGAAATCGACTGATGTTCCGTGACCCTCATAATTAATGTGATTTTACGGTATATTTACCTGAAAACTGTTTAGGTATGATTAAATTAGATTAAAATAAGCTAATTGAAGAGTTGGACTTAATTACCGTTTTGCCATTGTTAGTGGGCCCTTATTATAACATGTTAGAGCCTTGGTATGCTTGAATCAAACATTTTTCCCAGCTCATTTCTTGCTTTTGCCGACCAAGAGAGGAGAGTTAGAGAGAGAGAGAATTGTTCTTGTTGATTTTGCTGGTAAATTGCTTGGTAATTGAAGAATTGTTGAAGTGATTGCATATTTGAGCTCCCTTCTTGAAATACAAGACTAAAGGTAGCTCCATTGTCTTCTTATTCATGTTTTGAGTGGATTCTTGCATGATTCATGCTTCCTTGTAGAACTAAGTCATGTTTTGGTTCATTGTTGTTGAATTGAAGCTCAATCTTTGCATGCATGTACATATATTGAAGTTTTGAGGTTGTAGTTCATAATGCCTCACATGCATGTCCATCTTTTGGTCATACTCCATGAGTTCATCTTGTTTTTGAAGGTTTGAGCTCTTGAAACAGCATTGAAGCTTTGAAAATGATTTATGATCATGCATGTCATGTTTGAGGATTGTTCTTGGGAAATGGTTTGAAATTGGGTTTGAATAAAACACCCTTGGGCTTTGATTTCTCAAATTGAACCTTGATTCATGTTATTCTATGTGTTTTTAAACGTTTTCCAGAAAATGGGCCCAAGAGGATTGGTTTTGATGCTTTTGAGCTTGGTTTTGGACCTGGAGCTCGAATCTGGGATTTCCAGATTTCAGTCGTCCGCTCGAGCGGGGGAAGTGCCGCTCGAGCGGGAAAATCGAGCTTCCAGCATCTTGCACTGTTTTACAGTCCGCTCGAGCGGAAGATTGGGCGCTCGAGCGGAGTCATGTCTCAAGCTCGAGCGGGCGTCGAGCGGGGATTTCACCCATCCAGTACTTTACAGTACGCTCGAGCGGGAAAATTTACGCTCGAGCGTGTACCTTTGTTGCATGACCGCTCGAGCGGGGAAACCTGAGCTCGAGCGGGACTCTGTTTTACTGAAAATTCTGTGACTGTTTTCTGATCGCATTTTTGCATCCTCATCCCATCCTAGGCATTTTTAGGCCTAGTTTAAGACATCTTGATGAGGATATCGACGTAGAACACACCAAGGCAAATTAGGGATTAAGTTATGAGATTTCCCAACTGTGTAGCTTAGTGTGTTCAATCCGTTAACTGTGTAGGGTTGGCGACTGGAGAGACACGCTCTAGCATACCGTAGCCCAGAACTCTGTGAGTAACAATTGTGTAAAGATATGTTCAACTGATTATCTTTTGAATACTGAACTGAACTGTTTACTGAACTGGTATTATTTACTGAATGAATGTATGTCCTTTATTTCTGAACTGTACTGTGGCATCCTTAGTACCTACGGTTTACTGTTACTGTTACTGTTACAGAGATCTCTGTCGGTTTCCTTGTGGAACCACTACTGTTTACTGACTGATGGCCATCATTACTGTTCGGTCTTTTAAGACCTACTGTTACTGTTATGCTAATGGATGTACCACATATGACTGTTTACTGTACTGAGCAACTGAAATTCTGATTGAAATGAACTGTTTTCATTACTGTAAGGACATTCATTCTAAACCCCTTTACGCTTTATGTTATTCACTGGGCTTTAGCTCACTGCTCATATATATATGTAGGTGTACAGGCACCAGACCGCAGCTAGAGGCGTCAGGGTTACTCCAGTTTTGTCAAGCCAGCCTTTGTGCCTCACTGCGAGGTTCCGAGTTGCCATGCTATGGCTTGGGGGTGTTTTGTCTGTTTTTCCCCCTTCTGTACTGTTTTACTGTTTTGTATAGACCGTGCTGTTTTGTACAGACGGAATGTTTTCTGTACTGTTCTGTAGGGTTGAGTCCCTAGTTGAATGATTGTAAATATTGTGTATACTGTTCTGCACTGTTTATGTATAAATGTGTGAAAAGTCCTTTTGCATACAGAATGTCACAGCTCAATGGACACTATTTATTTACTGTATTGGCTTCCGCCAGGCCCTGTACTCTGTCTTACTGTATTACTGTTCTGCAGGCCTTTGGTAATCTCGGATTACTGGCCGGTTACGGTGCTAAACCCATGGGGCCGGGTTTGGGTCGTGACACTGACCAAACATATCAGCCCTGAGGACCAATGTGAAATGAGCTGAAATGTGTCTGCTGAAGACATTTGGAGAGCTGTCAAGAATATCAAAGCTTTTAAGGCACCAGGTAGGGATGGGTTCCAAGCTATATTTTACCATACCTTTTCGAAGATTGTGGGACAATCTGTCATCAATTTTGTCCAAAATTGTTTTTCTTCTTGTAGCATCCCTACTGAGATTAATAGAACTATTGTAGCCCTTATCCCGAAAGTGGCTAATCCTGAGAGTGTGCAACAATTCAGGCCTATTAGTTTGTGTAATGTCACTTACAAAATCATTTCAAAAATTCTTGTTAACAGAATTAGGCCTGTCTTGAATGATATTATTAGTCCTAACCAGAGTAGTTTCATTCCGGGTCGTTCCACTCATGATAATATCTTAATCACCCAGGAAGCCATTCATACTCTGAATAAGAAAAAAGGGAAGGTGGGTTTCATGGTTTTTAAAATTGATCTCGAAAAGGTCGTATGATAACATTTCTTGGAATTTCCTTCACCAAACTTTGCAAGAATTCCACTTTGATCCAAATTTGGTGAATCTGATTATGAGCTGTGTCACTAGTGTGAACACAGCTATCTTGTGGAATGGTGAACCCCTTGAAGAGTTCAAACCAGCTAAGGGCTTAAGACAAGGGGATCCTCTATCCCCATATCTATTTGTGTTATGTATGGAACGTCTCTCAGCCATGATTAGCCAACAAGTGCAAGATAAACATTGGATTGGGCTTAGCTTGGCTAAGAATGGACCTAACATATCACATTTGTTTTTCGCGGATGAGCTGATTTTGTTTGCCAAAGCTAATGAGCATAATTGTAACACTATTTTGCAAGTCTTGAATGAGTTTAGTGAAATCTCGGGATTGAAGATTAACCTTCATAAATCACATTTATTTGTGTCTCCTAACATTGCCAGAAGAAAAGCAGCCCAGTTCAGTAATATGTGTGGCATTCCTTTAACCTGTAATTTGGGGAAATACCTGGGGACCCCTTTGTTGCATGATAGAGTGTCCAAAAATCATTTTATGTTTATTTTGGAAAAAATGAAGAATAAACTTACAGGGTGGAAATCTGGGATGTTGTCCTTGGCAGGGAGAGCAACCCTGATACAATCTTTCACTAGTGCTATCCCAAGTTATACCATGCAAACTTTGGAACTCCCAAAGAAAGTTTGTGATGAGATTGATAAAATCAATAGAAACTTTCTTTGGGGTGACAGTCTTGAGAAAAATAAAGTTCATCTTGTTAATTGGGAGCAGGTTTGCAAGATGAAAAAATATGGGGGTCTTGGGATCCGCAAGGCTAGAGATCAAAATCTAGCTCTTCTCTCCAAATTGGGATGGAAAATGTTAATTGGAGAGAATTCTCTCTGGGTTGATGTGTTAAAAAATAAATACTTGGGACAACAGCCTTTCTTAATTAAAAAGAAAGGCAAGAGTATATCACACATTTGGAAAGGTATCCTTAATACCAGGGAGCTCCTGGTTCAGGGAGTTCGCTGGAAGCTTGGCAAAGGTAACAAAGTGAGAATTTGGAAAGATTGGTGGTGTGGTGATGGGGCCTTTGAATTGGTTGTGGACACACTTACCAATCAAACTACAAATTGTGAGCATACTGCTGTGGAGTCTCTTCTTGATACTCATGGTGATTGGGACTTAAATCATTTGCAAAATTCCTTTCCATTACCTATGGTTGAAGCTATTGTAAAGCTACAACCACCTAGGTTTACTGCTGGAGAAGACACTCCCAGATGGATTAAATCCTCCGATGGGGAATTCTCCACATCCAGTGCATATGATTTAATTGTTGATCATCATATGATATATATCACAACGTATATATCATTTATAAAAAAAAAATCCCATATTTTATATTTTTTTATATATTTTTGTTGGCTATTTTTTATATAAATTTTTTTTTATCATTAACAACAACTCTTGTACACATTTCACATACTAGGAGTGTGAGCCCACCTAATGGATGTGCTTAAAATATAAATTTTAATTTTAAACTAGAAACACATGTTTTATATTGTTTAAGTGGTGAAAGTGTTTTTTTATGAAGTCAATAGTCATAAGTTCAAGTCTTGTGACTCTCTTGTAATTATTATTATT
Organism: Camellia sinensis; assembly: GCF_055761805.1. Taxonomy (NCBI): domain Eukaryota; kingdom Viridiplantae; phylum Streptophyta; class Magnoliopsida; order Ericales; family Theaceae; genus Camellia; species Camellia sinensis. The sequence goes on along the minus strand of NC_138970.1, from coordinate 21,438,716 downwards.
TTTTTGTCAGATGGACAAATTGACACTTCACGCCAAGGACAAAAGAGGATGAGAAAATTCATGGAAATCAAGTGACTTGTTCACTTTTAATAATAGTATAGATTTTTATGTGGCATGTATGATGAGTCTTATTATATTTTAAATATAGTGAATTATATATATGATATTATTTTTATTCTATAAATATTATTATAAAATTAAATAAAAAAATTAATTAGATGATAAATATTGCAGTAAATACATTGACCATCTTTCAGATTAAAAAAAATACAATAAGTCTCACAACTTTAACATAATTACATTGAACTCTTTGAAGATTTTAATTTATATAACAGTTGGTCTCAATTTAATCAAAAATTCAATAGTCGTATGAATAAAAAAATAATAATGTCATTTCTTTGATAAGAAATATGCATTTTACATTGTGTATTGTTGTATTTGCACACCATCTGCATTATTTTTTGCCTCTTTAACATTAACTATTAATAATTAAAATTGTGTAATTATGTCAAAATCATGGGTATTATTATATTTTTTTCCCCAAATCTCAAAAACAAATCAGTGTAATTTACCCTAAATATTCGATCTCTATAGAATAATAATTAAAGTAACGGTTTAAGATTTTTAGAAATTCAATCCAAACTTTAAACAGTAGTTATACAAAAAATTAAGGCCAAATTACCAACACCCCACAACGTTTAAACAAAATTTAAAAAAAAAAAAAAAGAGTTACTATTAGTACTTAACTAATTTCTTTAGACCCTCCACTTCTTTGAACCCCCATCCACCTAAATGAGCCTCTCCGTTTTCTATTTGAATCCCCACTTTAATTCCAACTATACTCCTCATCTTTTGAATCCCAACTTTTCTTTGTAATGTTCTTACTGTCTGTAGGAAGCCAACTTCCTACCGACAGTCCCCCTCTTTTCTCTCTCCCTCTCTAAGCTAATCCTCCATAGTCATCTTTGTCTTCACGATCATCAATTTTACTTGCACGCTTCAATTCTTCGCTCGATTTTGATTTGTCATTGTCACATCCAATGGTTTGAACTTGAAATAGTCTTCGACCGGTAACAACTCATTTTGCTACTCTCACTTTTCTATTTTTCGATCATTCTTTTTGAGCTGTTTTAGGGTTTTGACTGTGAATTTGAAATCATAAACTACCCCCTTCCTCTTCGTCACCGCTTCCACCTCTTCATGCGGCTTCGAATTGCCCAATTCCGCCGTTTCCACCCTGTCGTTTCCCTTTGGTTTCAACTCTTCTGCCTTCACCCCTACCACCACTGTCGCTTCATCTCCATTTGGGCTCCTGGTTTGTTTGGGTCATCTTCGACTACAAACTTGTTCGGATCTACTAGGGTTTATGGATGTAGACTTGCGAGGGTTTGGGGTTAGGGAAAGTAGTCTGAGATGAAGGAAATGGTGCCAGATGAGTGGAGTGACGCCGGCAAAAGATGCAGAAGTGTTGACGGAATTAGGGTTGGGGTTTGGGAAATTAGGGTTAGTGGGTTAAAGATGAAGGTAGAAATAAAATTTTATTATTGGACAAAATTGGAATTAAAAAAATAGAAGAGAGGGGTCCAAAGAAATAAAGTAGGTATTAATAGCAGCCCTCATGTAAAATATCCCTTGTGTTTTCAAAAATTACAAAATACCCCTGTCAGATAACTACATTAACGGAGTAGTAAACTTACCAAAGGGGTGTTTAGTTTCAATTTTCTGAATTCAATTTTCTAAAAATTGAGTTTTTTTTTTATTTTTCTTGATTTTTTTTATTTTTAGTGAATATTTTTAAATTTTAAGCAATTTTTTACTTTTTTAGATGTACCTTATTTAGATATATCTAAAAAGTGAAACTAATTGTAAAAAATTAATAAATACACAAGAATACAAAAAATGTACTGAATTCTCATATTTTATTTTATTTTAATATATTTTTGGTATTTAGTGAATTTTTTAAAGATTTTTTCAAAAATATTATACTTTTTAAGTATATTTTATGTTAGGCATATCTAAAAATTAAAAAAAAATTAAATATTAAAAAAATTTCAATGAAAACAAAAAAATAAAAAAATTCAATTTTCTAAATAATAAATCCGAAAAATCCATACCAAACAAATTACAATCTGCAAAGAGAAGTGATGTCACGTTCATTCCCCCATTGGAAAAACAAAAGGGGAATTACATGTGGATGGCATAAAGAAAAAAAAAAAAAAATTCTAAAAATATGAAGATGTAACTCACTCCATAATAGAGTGAAAATAAAAAGTTGTGGCCGGTCCATATTTATGTAAAAATTCTAACTCCCACCGGTATGTAATTCCCTAAAAACAAATTGTACTTTGAATGGTAAAATTACACTTTTGCCCATCAACTTTGAATCTATATTACATGCTCAATGATTTTCCAGATCATTCTACATTGGGTAAATTACACTTATACCTCATAAGATTTGAATTTAATACATATCATCCCTGATATTTAAGAAATTACACTAACTCCCCTGTCATTGTAATTATTTAGACAGAATGAAGACATTAAATTCATGCACTCTCTCTTTTATTGTTTTGTTTTACTTCCTTTGTTTTTTTTTTTTTTTCCCTTTCCTTTCCTTTGCTTTACTTTTTATTTTTTATTTTTTTTATCAATGTAATTTTCTCAGTTTTTCAATTATGAGTTGTTGCCTTTTATACAAGTAGGGGGTTTATGAAAAGAGACTATAAATCACAGGGGTGGAAATGTAATTTTCAGAACGTCAGGGGATGAGATGTAATTGGACCAAACCTCAGAATGACAAACGAGAAGGAAAGATTATTCGGTGCTCCTGGAACACCACGTAATGGTACTCTTTACCAATAACAAATTCTCATGTCATCTCATATTTTTTAATCATTTAACACAAAAACGTGAGTCACACTTTCTCTACCAATCACAACATCCTTGAAACATCATGTGGCAGTGCTTCAGGACCAACCATTAACTTCTTGAAAGAGAGAAAATTTATTGCAAATATTCAAATTAATCAAATAACAAATTAATGACATAAATTGCTTCTTAAAAAAGAATGGCTATGTTTTGTTTGATTTTCAAATTCTTATTTTAGAAAAATTTTCTAAAAAATTAAAAATTAATTTGGTGAAAGAAATAAAAAATAAAAAATACTTATTTTATCTTATACGAGGTTATAAATAATTTTTATTTTTATCTTATGTTATCTTTTGAGAGGTTATAAATAATTTTTAAAATTTTAAATATTTTTTAATATTTATTTTTATCAAATTAATTTTTATTTTAAAAAAAAATTAAGGAAAAATTATTGAAAAGTCCTGATTTGAAAAATGTTGCACCAGTTGGCCCCACGGTCCAAATGTTTGATTGGCAAGTCCTTTGTAATGGTAAATTGTAACAAAGAAGTCCCGTTTCAAATGTAGCTTCGTATGGGTGGGACGATTATGCCCTCTTTAGTTTATTTGCAGGAAGTGAACAATGTTTGGAAGGAATCCGACAGATCGACTTTGCCGATCAATGTTTGGATTGACCAAGCAAACGTGAACAATGTCACAGAAGATGGACTGACGAAGCAAACGAAATAAAAATGATAGATCAACGTGGACAATGTTAGGAGGGAAACCGTCGAACAAATAAAATCGACGTGAACAATTTTTGGAAGGAATCCGACAGATCGACTTTGTTGACGTGGTACACCGACTTGACGATGTTCACGCTAGAAGCAATAATGGCGGACTGTCACAACAATGGCGGACTGTGTGAATCTGTGAGATTTGGTGTTTTTTATTTGGGTGACGTAGATGACGATTACGATTGTGTTGTTGGTAGGTGGTGTTTGGAAGGAATCCAGCAGATCGACTTTGCCGACGTGGTACACCGACTTGACGATGTTCACGCTAGAAGCAACAATGGCGGACTGTGTGAATCTATGAGATTTGGTGTTTTTTATTTGGGTGATATAGGTGACGATTACGATTGTGTTGTTGGTAGGTGGGCGTTGGAGTTTGGGGTTTGGTGGCTAGAGACGACATTTTAGGGTTTACGGTGTGCGACGATTGGGGCTGATGGTGTGCCGACAGTGGGCTGACGTAACGAATTTCTAACCCTGTGATACTGACTCACAATCGTAAGTTTTCCTTCTTGAATCCTTATGTTGGTGAAGTATAATTGCAAGGTGTCAATGTGTATACATGTTGTAGACAATAGTTTGTGAGTCAGATTGTCCCATTGTCTGTCAAGCGTATGTGTGTATGGTGTGTGAATGTCGTCTGGGTTAGGTTGTTTGTTACCTTGTGTGTGTGAAATTATTTTGCGTGTTCACGTCACGTACGAAACAATACTATGACGTTATCACGTTTCATTTCTACGCATGTTACAAACCTACTAAATTAAAAAAAGTATTAGTGCGCTTTTCCGATCAACGTGACACACAAACACTCATTCACCTTCCTTATACATCCCACGCCAATCAACCAATAATATTAATAGTGGCAAAATAGTCAACAAACAAATTAAGGGATCATTTAGTCACCAAGAAAACATTTAGGATCTCATGGATTATAAGTCCACAAAATGAGATTTATTGGTTAATTCCCCAAAAATTAATTCTGAATTTTTTTTCAGAGAAAGAGAAACACTCCACCTGTGCCTACACTTTTTTACTTGTGCTTTTCTTCGATAATGGAAAACAATGGAAATGAGGTCTTTGATTTATGTAAGAATTAGCTCCAACGGCTACAGGTCCACCAGGCTATTTTTTTTGTGTTAGGTCCATTTTTAAATCCATTGGCGACTCAGGTAAACAACAATGTTATATTCTTTAATTTATTATTTTTAAATGACTATTAATGAAGTGATATTGAAATTATAACCCACATGATTAAATATTTAACAAATTAAAATTTAACACATTATTAAGAGTGATTTTTAAGGACTTTTGGATCCTCTATTCCTATACCTATCCTCATCTTTTGTACCAATTCTCTTAGACCGCCACGTGTATATAGTTAAATCCGAACCATTCAAGTGGATAGACACTCTCTCTACATATATATCTAGTGAACTAGACTCCACCTTCGGCTTCTCCAAGTAGCCGTGGGCAAACTATAGCTGACCTGTCACCACCACTCTCACCAATCAGACCTTCGTCCTACCTCACTCTAGAAACATCCCTCTACTGGGAGTCACCCTCCTCTTCTGGTTCCTTCTATCTCTATCTAAATTTCTTTGAACAAAAACATTTACATAGTTTCCCAACATCTACATTACCAGATTGTGATTGGTGATGAAAATATAAAATTTCATTTGTATTCATTGGGTTTAACCAATTCGGAGGGTACGCGTTGGTACTTAGTGATGATGGAGTATGTATTATTGTTCAATCTGATGCTTACATACTTTTATTTAGGGGTGGGCAACGGTTTATTCGAACCGCTCAAACCGCCCAACCCGCCCAACCCGCATATAAATGGGCGGTTTCGCAAACATAATGCGGGCGGATGCGGTTTGAAATATGACAAATTTGCGGGTTGCGGACGGGTCGCTGTTTAAACCCGCAACCCGCAAAAACCGCCCGCACTTTAATTATTATTATTATTATTATTATTATTTTTACTTTTTGTATACCAACTTTGTAATTTTTACAGGAGCACCATTATATTATCTATGACACTATAGGATCCTTATTTTTAAGTATTTCTCAACTTTCTTAATGCCGTAGAATTATCAAGTCCTAAACTTGGTTTCTCATATGATTTTCATTGGTGATCCATCCACTTTTTCCTAATAAAATTTTCCTTCTAATAGTCGATGGAACTTATAGTTTGATTATTGATTACTGAACTGGCAATTCTAATTGAGTACAACCTTTAATGCATTGATATACATTTTTTTCATAGCAAAAATGCTAGTGTAGGGTCTCTTTGTTTTGGGTACTTTCATTTAATGCATTGATATTCAACTTTTATTTGTAAACTCATCAAAAAATTGTTATCACAAATATATAAAATGAATTTGATGCCTAAATTCGCTGGGAAAAAAAAACTTGAAAATTAATTTTTAAAGAAAAAAAGTGTAAACCGCAAACCGCCCGCAACCGCCCGCACATTTGCAAACCCTATCCGCACAAACCGCAAACCGCACTGCGGGCGGTTGCGGGTTGACTTTTTCCCAAACCGCATAGATGCGGGCGGGTCAAAACCGAACCGCAAACCGCACAAAACCGATCCGTGAACACCCCTACTTTTATTTATGATCAATTCGTTGTTCAAATTCTTTGTTTTACCGTTTTACTATGATTCTTGGAGATTGTTTTTCACTTGGGACTGATATTTGAAAGGAGATTAAAGTGATGATAGTTCGTCGGCGACGATGTTAGGAGCTGTGGAATGGAATGGGTCCACCAAATAAGTATAGAGAGAGACGGGGAGTTAAACCAAGGATTGAGATTTAATTATAGACACGTGATAATTTAAGAGAAATTAGTACAGAAAACGGAGACAAGATATAGAAACAGAGGATCCCAAGTCATTTTTAAAGGTGATAAATCTTAAGTTAGGTTTATTTAAATTTCAGGTAAATTATAAACATATCTTTTGAAATTTACTTAAAATATAAATTGTTCTCTATAGTTTGAAAAATTACAAATATTTTCTTGTCAGAATTTTTTATTTAATAGAATTTAACTAAAAAAAATAAAATTTCTAACTGTTCTCCTATATAATAATAAAATTATCTAAATTATTAATTGATTTTTTTTTAATATCATTAAAAATTATCTAAAGTGAACTAATACTGAGGAAGGGATACCGATTGTCATATTTGTTTTTAAAATGAATCTCCAGATTCATAGTCAAATGAGGATATTAGCAAAGACCAAGGAGATTTGGTATTAAAATTTAATCCCTTGGCATTAGCTTGAAAAATATTATTTTGCCTTCATTGTCCTATCTAATTTACTTACTCCGCTTAGTTAGTGTGGTCTTTCCTTCATTATTATTTTTTTAATTTTCATCATTTTTGACTTCTATCATTCTTTATATCAAAATAATTTATATATTAAAATATAACAATATAATACTAAACATTTTAAACCCCCCAAAAAAAACAATATATTAAAATAATATACTACCAAAAAATAATGTATTTATGAAATAAATTTTTTAATATTATTGAGAATTGTAAATGCATGGTTCAAACACATTTGTTTGGTTCTAATTTCAAATTTAATTTTCTAAAAATCAAATTTTTTGTTTTTTGTATTTTTTATTTTTAGTGAATTTTTTTAATATTTTAAGTAATTTTGTTTTTTTACTTTTAGATGCACCTAACCTAGATGTACTTAAAAAGTAAAATATTTGTACAAAAATTTTTTAAAAATTAATAAATATACAAGAATACAAAAATGTGCAAAATTTTTATTTATTTATTTTTTGTATTTTTGGTATTTAGTGATTTTTTTTTAAAAAAAATACAAATATTATACTTTTTAATTGTGTTTATAATGATGAATTTCTCTTTGAACAATATGTGAAATGATATGGTGCTATTCATTTCTGCATGTAATAAATATTTTCCTTTAATGTTGAGCAAGTTTATATAGGGGCCTTGGTAGAGTAATATGAAATATTTGTATATTTTATAAAATTGAGCTAGAGCCAAGATGTGAGTTTTCCCATTGATAGAAGTGGCCCATTTCCACAATTTTGTGTGGCAACCAAACCTTCTTGATCATGCATTTTTTTCATTCTCATGTTTTGGATTCGTGTGGGAGGGGTTAGTTTTTTGGCTTTTTAATTTTTTGATTTTTTTAATTTGGAGTTAAAAAGTCTCGTTTGGGAATGACTTTTTGACTTTTATGACTTTTTGTGAGAAAAAAAATGTAATGATTATAGGTTAGATGTGATATTTTGTCTTATTAGACTAAAATACTTATTTTGCCTTTTTATATCTAAAATAGTTCTAAACCCAACCCAACCCTTCTTTCCAAACGAAGCCATGTCATCTTGCTTGTCATGTTTTGGTCTTATTCTACTTGACTTGATTCAGGAAAGGTTTTATGAAATGATTTTATTCGTCTCATTTGTTTCTTCGTTTTGGTGCAGGTTGCCACTGATGTTGCATCTCGTGGATTGGATGTCACTGGAATTGCTCATGTTGTCAATCTTAATCTTCCGAAGGTGTATGAGGGTGTTATTTTGAATTTTTTTGAGCTAACTTATAACTTTTAACTTTAGAAAAGTTATTTTAAACTGTTTAGTTAAACTTATTTCAAACAATTTATGATTCTAACAACTTATTTTAACTCAAAAAAACTGATTCGGAGAAGCTACTCACCCATTGCTTCTGATTATCAGCTTTTGCTGTGGACATGTTAATTTACGATTTTACTTTTAGATTTTTTTTATTTTTATTTTTTTTAAATTAAAAAAAAACCCAAATGGACTATAAATTATTTTTATTATTATTATTTTTTTATAAAAAATGTAGACAAGTAATGAATAACAAAAAATAAAAATTAATTGAAAAAATTACTTCACAGCTTATTTAACAAACACTACTCAGCAACTTAAATCTATAATCCAACAACAACACCAAACAGATTAACAGTTTCTGATTAAAATCATAATTTATAATCTGTTTTAACAATTACACCAAACAGGACCTATATCAGGCTGCAAGTTGGTAGCTTCTTTGAAACATTTTTCAAAAATTTGAAATTTTCTGTTTTCTGTATTTTTTTTTTGTTTTCACTGAATGTTTTTAATATTTTAAGCAATTTTTAAATTTTTTTTAGATACATCTAACATAAATACACTTAAAACATAAGATATTTTTGAATTTTTTTGAAAAAAATTCACTAAATACCAAAAATACTATAAAAAATTCACTAAATACCAAAAATATTAAAAAAATACGATAATACAATACATTTTCATATTCTTGTATATTTATTGAATTTTTAAAATGATTTTTTACAAATATTTTACTTTTTACGTACATTTAAGTAAAGTGTATCTAAAAAAATATAAAAAATTATATAAAATTTTAAAAATATTCACTAAAAATAAAAAAAATACGAAAAACAAAAAATTTAATTTCTAAAAAATTGAAACGAAACACAGGAAATTTTGGTTCATGTATGGCCATTGTAGTAATTGAGTTGTCTCTGGCAAAAAATATAATTGGTAGAAAAAGTCTTGAGAGTATTTGAGAGTATTTGTTCTGCAAATTAGTATGAACTTAATGTCATAAATCCTTTCTCCAACTCATTTTTTAGCTTCTTGTCAGCTGATCCCAGTCGCCATTAATTTACTTTTCGAATACCTAAACCTGATGCTTCATTTCTCGCTGCCTCAATTATAGACCATGGATTGTAAGTTTTCTAAATAAAATTGTATATCAGATTGAATTAATTGAACAAAGAATACACTAATACATCACTTATATAGAACACTAACTCCTAATCTTAAATGAATACATCACTGATATAGAATTCTAATAGATATAGAATACTAAGTACTAATCCTAAACGGAAATACTGAATAGGCATATTCTCACACCTCTGCTCAAACTCAATGTATTTTAGCAGAAAATACTGAGAGTTTGTCAAGAAAAAACCAAAATCGAGCAGTGATGTAAGTCTTGGTGAAGAAGTCAGCAATTTGCAGAGTCGAAGAAACAAAAGGAAGCGAGATAAAACCAGACTGCAAATGCTAATGGACGAAGTGACAATTAACCTCAATGGCCCTGTTTGGTAGAGCTGTGGAAAAGTGTTTATAGTTTATGCTTAAACAGCTTATAGCTTGCAACTATGAACATAAGCTGATTTCTGACTTATAAATTAAGCATCTCATGCCCCACTCAAAGAATAAGCTGATTTCTGACTTCCAAAAAGGTATAAGGTATAAGCTATAAGCTAAACCAAACACATCAAAATAACTTAAATTAAGCTGAAAGCTGAAATAAGCAGCTTTAATGTGCTTTGTCCGTTCATGAAAGACAGTGTTATAAGCAATTTGAATAGCACTTCAGTTGTCACAATAGAGAGAGGTCGGGGAAGACTGAGGCACACCCAAGTCAGATAAGAGACCACGAAGCTAGACAATTTCAACAGTAGCATGAACCATAGCACGATACTCAACTTCGGCAGTAGAACGAGCAACAATAATTTGTCTCTTGCTTTTCTAAGAAATTAGGGAATTACCAAGAAACATACAGAAATCAGAAGTAGATTTACGATCATTAATATCACCAGCCCTATCAGCATCAACGTAGGCCACCAAATCTAAGGAAGAAGTAGAAGAGAATAGCAAGCCCTGAAAGATAGTACTGCGAAGATAGCGAAGAATCCGAAGCAAAGCGGCCCAATGTGTAGAGCGAGGAGCAGAAACAAATTGACAAACCACATGAACAACATAGGCAAGATCAAGGTAAGTAACTGTCAGATAGACTAAGCAATCCACAAGCTTGCGATATAACGTAGGATTGTCTAGAGGAACACCATCAGTAGTTTGAGCTTTACATTAAGCTCCATGGGGGTATCAGAAAGCTTAGTGTCAGTAAGTCTGACACGATGGATAACCTCGTTGGCATATTTAGCTTAGGACAGAAAGTAACTCTTAGGAGAAGAAGCCACCTCAATGTCAAGAAAATACCGCAATGGTCGCAGATCTTTTGTTTTGAAGGTACGAAAGAGATGTTGTTTGACCTCAGAGATAGCAGAAGAGTCAGAGCTAGTGATAATCATATCATCCACATATAGTAAGAGAGTAACAAAACCAGCCGAGGTATGTTGTAGAAATAAAGCAGAGTTGGAAGCAGAAGGATGAAACTCAAGCTCGATAACAGCAGTCTGAAAGCGATCATACAAAGCACGAGGAGACTATTTCAGACCATATAGAGCACGCCGAAGACGACAAACCTGGCCAGAGAAATGGTGAAGACCAGGGGGAGGATGCATGTAAACCTCCTCAGTGAGATGTCCATTAAGAAAAACATTCTTAACATACATCTGATAAAGAGGCCAAGAACGAATAGCAGCGATAGAGATCGAAGTACGAACAATAGCCATCTTGGCAACAGGAGCAAATGTCTCCTCATAATCAATATCGTACTCTTGGGAGAAACCTTTGGCAACCAGACGAGCTTTATAGCGCTTAAGAGAACCATCCAAATGAGTCTTGACTTTGTAAACCCATTTGCAACCAACCAAATTCCTACCAACAGGCAAAGAAACTAACTCTCAAGTCCTAGTTTTCTATAGAACAAACAACTCATCCTCTATAGTTTGAACTCAATAAGGATCCTGACAAGTCTCCTTGTAAGACTAAGGTTCTATAAAAGAGTGAATAACAGACAAAAAGGTACGATAGGAAGTAGAAAAACAAGTATTAGACCAGCCCAACCTGTTTGAAGGATAACATGCTCGAGGAGGATATCGGTGTGCAGTAGGATCAGAGTCGTCAGAAGCAGGAGGATCAGCAGCAGGGGCAGAGACAACTAGTGGAAGAGGAGCCTTGCGACAAGAATAAACTAACAATGGAGGATGAGAATAAGCCGAAGGAGGAGAAGTAGCCAAAGGTGAAGTAGGAGGAGAAGATAGAACAAGCTCAGGAAGAACTGTGGAGATGTACTCATTAGATGGGACCTCAGAAGGAAGTGGATCAATATGAACCAAATCCTCTTTGGAAACTGGGGCGATAAGAGGAGGAAACTGAAAGTAAGATAAACGTTCGAGAAAGGCAACATGACGAGAGACATGAAGGTGACGGGAAACAGGGTCATAACAGCGTTAACCTTTCTGAGTGAGACTATAACCTAGAAAGACACATAGGCCAGACCGAGCACTTAGTTTGGTTCTATCTTTACGAGGTAAAAGGACAAAACAAGCAGACCCAAACACACGAAGGAGGGAGTAATTAGGAAGTTGAGAAAACAGAGCCTCATAAGGAGACTGACCAGAAAGAAGGAGGGTAGGCATACGATTGAGAAGAAAAACAACAGTAAGAACTGTCTCACCCCAAAATGGAGCCAGAACGAAGGTAGAAAGAAGGAGAGACCTAGCTGTCTCACGGAGATGACGGTGTTTACGCTCAGCTCAACCATTTTGGGCAAGTGTTTCAGTACAAGAAGATTGGTGGATGGTTCCTTATTTGGCCAAATATTCACAGAATTCGGTTTTAAAGTATTTCCCACCCAAGTCAGACCGCAATAATTTAATAGTAGACCCAAACTGTGTAGTGACCATAGACTGGAAAGTATGGTATATTTGGTAGAAGTCAGACTTATGAGTCATAAGATAAACCCACGTGTAACGGGTGCAATCATCAATAAAAGACACATAGTATGCAGAACCCCCTTTAGTAAGAACATGAGAGAGTCCCCAGACATCAGTATGCACAAGAGAAAAATGAGAAACAGAAATAGTTGTACTTTTATTAAATGGTAAGGCTGACATTTTAGCAAGTTTACACCCCCAACATTCATCAATTTGACTAGGAGAAACTTTACCCAACAACCCTGACTGAGCTAAAGACCGTAAGCGGTCAACAGACAAATGACCGAGGCGAGAATGCCATAAGTAAAACTGACTCGACTGAGAATCTAACCGAAACGAGAAAAGTGCAGCTAGAGAGGTGGATACGGGGAGATACAAGTTTTCAACCACATAGAGATCTTTAACTCTACGACCGGTCCCAATCTATTTCTTGGACACCCGATCCTGTACACAACAAACAAAAGAGGAAAAGATAACATCAAAACCAGACGCATCAAGTTGACTGATCGATAATAAACTGATAGATAACTGAAGGACATAAAGAACAAAAAGAATAGTAATAGCAGACATGGCAGAGGGTAAGACAGACCCAATAGACAGAACAGACGTACCAGACCCATTAGCAGTATTAATAATAATAGAAACGGGTGGGGGAATACAGTTTTGAAGTAAGGAAATGTGAAAAGTTATATGATGAGAGGCATCAGAATCAAAAAGCCAGACAGAAGAAGGAATACATGAAGAGGATCCAAGCAAACCTGAATAAAGAGAGGTAAGAGCGGAGGCAGATGGGGATGGCTAAGAGATGGACAGGATATGCTGAAGTTGTGCAACCTGAACACTCAAGGAAGCCATGTCAGGATCAGAAGTCGGAGTAGATGCATTGTAAGGGACAGGAGGTCGGAAAGTACCTGAAGTAGGACTGCAGAACTGTGTTTGAGTAAATGGAGTAGGCTGACGTCCCTTCTTGGGACAGTTGTTCTTCCAATGACCCCTTGTAGACACCCCATTTTTGACCGCCCTTAAGACTTGGACGCGACTGATGGTTTACATGGTGGAGAAAGGTGTGCAGGGGAAATGTTCAGTTTCTTTGGCAAGGAGAGAGTCAAAACTCAACTTCATACCCCTTTTTTGACTAAAACAATCTTGATCAAAAGATTTTAGACCTTAAAACCCTCTCTTTCAAAATGTTTTTGAAATAAAGTTTCTACGATGTTCCAACGCTCGCATTTTGTTAAATGTTGCGCTTTTCGGTAAACCAAGTAAGGACAAAACAGAAATGAATGAAAGAGAGATGAAATCTTTGAAAAATCTTTCAAAACACCTTACTTAGAGGTCTGAAGTTGAAGAAAAGAAGAGAAGAGGGAAGAAACCCAGTTGGGAGAGAAAATGAGCATGAACTGTTAAGAAAGAGTCGAGCAACCCTCGCCGAATCAGGCCTATTCATTTGCATACTTGGAATCAAGCTATGAGGCCACCACCGTTGGAAAAAAGACTTCTAGGGCTTCATTTTTCACTCAAGAATCTCCTAAAGCCAATTCCGGACGAGGGATATATGGTTGATTGAAGTAGGGCATCACTCCGGTTGGACCGAATCTGCGCGGCTTCACCAAAACAGGCATAACTTTTTGAACATGAGGAATTTTAATGCAAGGTTTGCGCCATTGGAAAGATAACTTCTGGGGCTTCAATTTGGACACCTGGCCGGCCACCATTGGACTTTCCAATCACTGGCCGGCCACCTTTCTTTCCGGCAGATCCATTTTTGTCCTGAAAAGTAGCAGGCCGACCATAAAAGGTGGTAGGCCGGCCACTTATGCCCAGAAAGCCCAAAATTGATAGATGTCTTCCCTCCAGCTGTCTTCCACAACCTCCAGCTATCCCTAGCTCAGATATTTGCTATATATGATGATATATCTCCCATTTTCCAAGAAAGACAAGTTTTGGCTCCATTTTTGAATTTGTTTCCCCCCCCCCCTTTTCTTAGCCTCTCTCCCTCTATATAATACACACTCCACCACCATTGTTAAGGGTTAGACACTTTTGGCTTAGGCTCATAACCCTCCTCCTCTATTACTCTCCATTTTCAAGCTCCAAACACCCATTTTCTTGCACCACTTGTACTACAACCCCTAGCCTACCCCCTCCATCACTCATTCCAGCACCTTGGAGGACATTTGAAGAGGTTGAAAGTCCAGAATTTTGGTCCAAAAGTTTCTGATTTGCTGCTCTTCAAGGATAAGTGTCTATTTCCCTCAAACTTGCATTTTTTTGTTTCATTTATAAGCTATACTTTCAAGCATTTTCGGACTTTGTTGTGAACTGAAAAAGGTCATATTTTGAGCTCCTATTCATGTTTGATCAAGGACTTTTTACTGTTTGAGGTCTTCTCCTCACCCTTTGTGTTTAATCTCTCTTTTAGGCCTATTTTTGCATGGTATTTTAGTCTTATTTTTGAGCTGTTTTGGACTTGGTCATAAACTGTAAAATGTCTTGTTTTAAGACTCTCTTAAACTTTGTTGAAGGGATCTCCTCTGTTTGAAGCCAGCTGCTACCACTTGTCTCTTTATCCCTCTTTTTGACCTTTTTCTTGCATGTTGTTTTACCCCCACTTGTGTTTATTTTCGAGACTTGATATAAACTTTAAAGTACCTTTTTTTGAGCCCCTCTTCAACTTTGTTGAAGGGCTCTTTGCAATTTGGGGCCAACTGCTGTCCCTTGTCTCTAATCTCTCTTTTACGGCCATTTTTGCATGATTGATTGGCCCTATTTGTGTTCACTTTTGAGATTTGTTATAAACTGTAAAAAGTCTCCTTTTGATATCATCTTCATGTTTTATTAATGAAATTTTCTTATTTGAGGTCACATGCTTCCTTGTATGCTTGATTCCCTCTTATTTTGAGCCTTACACCTAAGCTCTTGTTGCATGCTATGTTTGGCCTTCTAGCCACTAAAATCCAGCAGATTTTCAGTGGCTAGCACACTATTTTGAGCCTCCAAATCAGAGGGGGGTGACCCCCCTCTCACCTTGACTTGTTTGGTGGCCTTTTAGACCTTCCAAAGAGACCCTATCTTGCATGCTTTGAAGTCACATTTCAGGGTCAATTAGGTGAGTTTTGGGACTACCATATTTGATTTCTAGAGTTGTTTTGGTCATGCTTCATGTCTATCTTGTATGTGCCTAATAACTCCTTGCATGGCCCTCTAAAGGAGCTCCTCATTTCTGCACATATTGGCTGCATTTCAGTGATTATCTGGTCATGTTTTGGCATGTTTTATTCACTGATTTTTGCTGGTTTGGTGAGATTCCATATGCTTCATACACTTTCCATGTAAACCATGTTTGCTAGTCAAAATTGCATGCTACTTTAGCCCATCTTGCTAGCACCTTTTGGCCATGCTTCGAACTAAGAAAGTTCATGTTTTGGGACTGCCTTGACTCTATCTTCATGCTTCATGATCAAATAATGCATGCTTTGTATAGGTCATTGCGTATGCCTAGTTTTGAGTTTCAGGGTTCATCTCGTGCATCGGGTGCCATATTGCCATGTTTCGGGGCTGTTTAGCATCATATTTTAGTGTTGGAATTTGCATGTTTGTATGACATATTTTGTGCCTTGCCATGCTTTGTTAGAGTGGCATTTGTGCCTTAGGATCGGTCCTCGGTTTGCGTGCATGTGTGCACGCATTCGAGTGTCTCATTTTTCATCTTATGGCTACTGATGTGAGTGTGGCTGAGGTCCACTCATGTTAGTGTAAGTCCATTATCCATTGCGTATGCCATTTCATTTCATAGCATTGTGTATGCTAGGTTGTATGTTAGAGCATTGTGTATGCTTCGTTACATCGTGCATTGTGTATGCCATTTCATAGCATTGTGTATGCTAGGTTGCATGTTAGGGTTGCATTCACGCATATCATGCATATTGCATTGCGCTTGGGATATGAGTTAGCCCAAACACGGGAAACGAGGGACGTTTCGTACTCCGAGTGACGGAACGTGTCTCAATTCCCGATCGCCGACATTCCAGATTATCTATGATGGAGTCTAGGCCTTGTTGTGTCCATATGTGCATTCATTTCATATTGAGACATGCAATTCAACTTCTCGGCCATCATGCATTGAGATGCGTGATTGGTGGCACGAGGATCGAGGACTACACTCCCTGAAGAGTAGTCATGCATACATATGTGAAAATACTTTGCCATGCCCTTTTGTTGCTCTCTGTTGCAGCAAATTAAGAATCAGCAGCCTTCCGGAGTTTGGCACGCTTTCCAAGAACAATTACAAACAGAGGCAAACCGGGGCATCGCAAGGGATTCTCCGCACAAGGCAACCCGAGCATGCATCATTCATCATTTGGAACAGAGCTGAGGCGGTCCATGGATTTGCGTGCCAATTTACTGCTTTCCTAGATTAATTTGTTAATTAATTAGGATTTTGTAATTATTTATTCGGGACTGTATTATTTATTCATTTGGGACTGTATTATTCTTTCGGACCCTCTGCGCGAGGGCAATGTTGTAATAAGTGTGCGTGTGTGTGATGTATGTCTTCCAACCCCACGTCTTTCTTCATTTTATTTACCCGCTTATGATGGTTAGATTAGGGCATGTTTCAATTAGCATACAGTATGATAGCATGTTTGCATTCATTCATCTGTCTTGCATGCACCGGGCTCGGCGCATCATACTAACTGCATTTGTATCTCAATTCCAAGTTGAATACTTGTTAGTTGTAGCATTTAGCATGCCATCTTTAGAATAGCCGAGCCTTCTATAGTTGCATTTTTGCATGTGTTGCATTAGGCATTTCTGTATAGTTAGGATCATGCATGGATTTCTAATTAGCTTCTGTTTTGGCTTGGAGTACTTGGTAAGTTTTATGCTTTAGCATCCTTGCATGCTTGTGAGTGACTGCCATGATAGCATGCTTACCATGAGGCTATATGCTTATGTGATATAACTGCCTGAATGCCTGTGGGTGGAGGTTGGGTTATTTGAATTGGAATAAATGCATTGACTGTAAGTTTTAAGCCCACTAGATAGTGGCAAATCATGTTTTTCTAAGCCCACCCGAGGGTGGCAAATCCACGTCTTAGCCTACTTGCTGGTAGCACCATCAAACCACTTTCAAAAATAAACATGAAATGTTTTGTTCCAATTCAGACGATCCAGTCTATAATTGTATACTGTGCGCATCACATAGTAAATCTAGGCTAATAACCGGAATAAGAACGCATAATGTTTCCAAAAATAGGTATCATGGTTAGTAGAGGCCGATCTTTGATCGGGCGAGTGGGGGTGCTCACGAAGTGACCTTCCCCAATCGTACCCAAGTTCCCGAGCCGAGGCAACTTTGGTGATGACGGACACGTGGCCTTAGGCAACGAGTCAGGGTTTCCTAAATTTCCCAAAAATAAAATATTTAGTTGGCGACTCTGTATCTGGAAAAGCAGTCCATGTTTGGCACTTCTTTCAAAAAATCTGTTTTCTCAAAACGATTTGCCGGATTTGGACTCTTTGGTTCAGATTAAGAACCATGACAATTTGAGAGCCCGAACTTGTAGTGAACCCCAAATGAACAGAACGGGGCCTCATCCCTCCCGGGGCGTTCGGGGATGTGTACAGTTTCTGGCGACTCTGCTGGGGACTTAGAGAACTTGACTCAAACTCATGATATCTGTTTTTGACTACACTTATGTGTTTCTTTGCATTGCATATGCATTGGTGCGCCTAGGACACCGTGTTTGCCATCTGCTATTCCTGAACGGTTTGCCGGAGGCTTGTCTTGTCAAGGCATGACCATAAGGCTGACCGGTTACGGGCTCTGCCAGTATGGGAGCACAAACCCCGGTTTTACCGGGGCACCCTTTTGACCATTCGACCTAGTGCATATTCGGAATCCATAGTGACCATTTCAAACTAGGACAGGTTGCTTACCTGTTTGTAGGTTGTTTGAAACCGCTGTGTGCGTAGTAAATCCCTAGCTCCTGACAAAATAGGACAGGGAAACCCTATCCCAACATAGGGGTGTTTTGGCTCTCACTTATCTGTTATGTGCTTTTAGAGTGCGTCTTTACAGGAATGCATGTATCAGTTTACAAGTCTGGTCATCAGGCCTGCGGGCACCAATTCAGTATTTTGGGATTCAGTTTACCAAAGGGTAACAGTTTACAGGCCGAATTTTGGGGCAGAATTCAGTAGAGGGCACAGTCATCCTGTTATGCTCATATCTGTTTTAGTGAAATCAGGCTGAGATGCTGCATGTTTTCTCTTTTGCTAGATAGTCCTGGAACTATAGCTTCAGAAGGCTTCGATATCCCCCGGGTACATTGGACTAGTGCTGATAGACTTTGTTAGGTCAGAAATTCAATTCAAGGGCAACCAGTGTTCTTTCGCTGAGGCAAGGCAAAGAAAAGCCAGTCAGGGCTCACCGATTCATCTGATCCGTTAGTCGCAAGTCACATCACTTTTGTTCAGACTCAGCAGACCGTGATGGCACAGGGTTCAGAAGAATTTGTGGCCGTGATAGCAGCGCTAAATCAAGGAACTGCCATGCAGGTTGAGACCAGTATTGAAACGCAGCGCCCATCTGGGGCGTCTGCTTTACATCCAGCTTTGGGACCCCAGCCGAACTTTGACCCACTTCTGCCAGCTAAAGATTTGCAGGGTCCAGATCCTCGAGAAGGGTTAGCTCAAGCCCGAGTTTTCAGACCCCTGGTGCAGCCTAATGAGAGACTTTATTCCCTTGATGCTAATGACCTCGATCTGACCGCAGTGAAAATTACGAACCTTGAGAAGCAATTCAAAAAGGCACAGGGCCTTAACTCCATTACCGACATTGAGGATGGGTACACCGAGTCTGCCGTATGGCTCCCAGACAGATTCAAAATGCCATATATTGACCGTTTCGACGGGTCTGGGGATCCAATGGTACATATCCGACTTTTCTTGGATGTCCTAAAGCCGATGAGTCTGACTAAGCCACAGAAACTCTCTCTGTATAGGAGAACCCTGTCGGGTGTAGCAGCCACTTGGTACGCTAAGTTGGAGAATACAGTGAAGCAAAACTGGGAAGAATTGGCTGAGGCCTTTGTTGATCAATATTCTTACAATACCCAAGTTGAAATGACCATCCAAGAGCTTGAAGCAACCCGCCAGAACCCAACAGAGCCTTTTGTGGAATTCATTGCGAGGTGGAGAGCAAAGGCAGCACAAATGACAAATCGTTGCCCTTCTGAGAGGGATCAAGTGCAGATGATGGTGCGAAACCTCGAGCATGATATGTTGCAAAAGTTGATAGTCGCTCCACTATTCACTTTTAAAAGTCTACATGAACTGGGGGTTCAGGTCGAGAATGCGTTCCACAGTGGGATCATTCCCAGAACAAGGGAACCGACAAGGAGGATGATTTCAAGGAGTACCAATGCTGGAAGTAGCACTATTTTCGAACCCACTGAAATCAATACAGTCACCACAACCAACCCTTTTGCCAAACCAAGCCTACAAACCGTCGGCCCAGCCCGAGCTCAGGGCAGAACTTTCACCTCTCTCTATATGAGCCTGACTAGCGCACTAAAAGTCCTGATGGAAAGAGGGCATGTCAAACCCCTCGATCCTCAACCTCTGCCTGATCCACTCCCAGCCAGACATAACCCCTCCAAGTACTGTGTGTACCATCAGCAGCACGGTCATGGCACCGACCGTTGCTACCGCCTTCGTCATGAGGTCCAAAATCTCATCGACAATCGGACGATAGCTCCACCTTCAGACCCCAATGACCAAACATCTCCTGCCTACCTCAATCTTATCCATATACAGCCATCCACCTATGACCCTAGCATATACATCATCCCAGCCCATCTATCCAAGCCTGAGGTGTTTATCCCAGAAAGCATGGACTTATGCATGATGGGTGCACCTGAACCTCAATCATCTCAAACCCGTGAACCCACTACTTCTGAGCTGAAGAGAATGATCGAAGATCTTCAGAGAACTGTGACAGATTTGGCCTCCGGGACATTGGCTCCGTCATCAACCACATCACATACCAGGGAGTTTGTGTCAAAAGGCTCCCCAGTCTTGGAACGGGCTGTATTTGAGGAATGTCAATCCCTTGGCAAAGTGGAGGCAAGTGGAAAGAACAAGATAGGGGTGGACATGGATCCCCATGAACATCTTCTGTTGGCTGTTGAGGCTTTGAAAGCCGAGGGACTGAACAAAGAGCAAGTGCTCGCAGTTGTTGCAAAAACTGTGGACAACAATTTCGCCACTCAAGTTGGGGGCAGTTTGAATCAAGGGGCAAGCCGGGAGAAGGGTCGTTGTATCAGAGACGTTCCTTTCAGCTATAATCCTGCACTCAGAAGAGATCAACAAACCAGGCCAGCACCTGCCAATCCCTTTACTCGCAAAAATCCACAAATCTTGAAGTACCAACCCCGAGGTCAGAGGGTCTTCCATGCCCTCTATATGTCTTTGTCCAAAACTCTCCAAGTCCTTGTTGGACAAGGCCATCTCAAACCCTTTGAGCCTCGGCCTCTCCCAAATCCTCTTCCGGCTACGCATGATGCCGCCCAGTACTGTGCCTTCCATCAGCAAACTGGCCATACTACCGACAACTGCTTCCGTCTTCGCCATGAAGTACAGGATTTATTTGACAACGGGGTCATTGCCGCGCCAAGCTCTGCAAAGTCTATCGGCACTGGATCGGTGAACTTAGGGGATAATGTGATCATGTGATCGGGGGATGAACCAGCTGCAGGTGGCACTCGATTAAACTCCAGACGTGGGAATGGCACGCACTGTTTTGAGCAATACGCAAACACCAGTTTTTGTGCTTTCTAACTTGGGCATTGAGTCCGTCTTGTTGTTTTGTATAGAGTCAGTCTTTTCTTATTGAGTTAGTTGGGCCTGTCTTGTTGTACCGAGTCAGTCCTATTTTGTTGGAGTCGGGTGATTTTGGGGGTGTTACCTCGGACATCACTTGCTTGTTTTGTGTTTGAATTTTCATTTTCTTTTGAGTCTGTTTTTGCCTTGGAGCCAGTAATGCCAACAGATTTGAATGAACAGCAGTGATTTTCGCATTCTTGTGTTCACTTCTGCCTTGTGCCAGTTGTGCCAGAAGTTCTGAATGAAATGGCAGTGCTTTCCACCTGCTCTTCTGTGCCTCGAACTCATTGCATTGACCTAAGTTTTTCAAAACCTTTTGAACACTGTGATGAAAACGAAGAGGAAAGAATTCCTCGGGATTTGTAAAAATTTGATCAATTGAGGGAAAGAGAGGCATGCTAAGCCCTTAATGAATGAAATCATGTTTGTTAACGTGAGTACTGAGAAGGATCCTAGCTTGATCCAGATTGGTTCTACATTGTCTTCCGCGCGAGCGATTAGTCGCTTTCTTAAAAGATTTCAAAAAAAAAATGTTTTGCACAGTCCTGCGAAGACCTGTGTGGAATCGCTCTTGAGATTGTGCAGCTTAGGATCGCTCTCAGCCTTGAGACTCGACCCCCCTTCGCTTTCCGATCTTGAACCTTAACTCAGAATGTTCAACGGTCAACCGCAATGTGAGGCCTGTTTGGCCAGATTCGAATCAGCCCTCGACCTAGGGGCAGAAAAATGTCAGATGTGCTCGGAGAACCGAAGATGGATCATCTTGCAAATCAATGAAGACTGGCAAGAATGCCAAATCCCAGAAGAGAAGAAAGAAGAAAGTATTGCTGAAGAACAACTGAGTTCCTATCCACAACACTAGGGGCAAATTTAGCCCCCATGGCATGGATTCCTGCATCGTGAGCGAACAACAGTCACTCTCCTAGATTTAGACAGATTCGAGATCTCAGAACCATTTGACATGGACCAAGCTACACTTTTACCCTTGAGAGGCTCGTTGGGCCGAAAACCCGGAAGGGCGACCTAGGCAAAAGTTAGAGCGAGAAAAAGAGAAAAGAAAAGAACAAAAGAGAAAAATGCAAAAAAAAATAAAAAAAGAAAATGCAAAAAAATGAAAAGAAAAAAAAAAGAAGAAAAAGATGGAAAAAAGAAGAAAAGAAATGAAAAAGAATTGAAGAATATAGCTTGCAAGGTTGAAAACCCGCAAAGGGTGGCCTTGGCAAAAGTTAGAGTGCAAAAGGAGAGGTTAATACCCGAGTGTACCTTAACCCCGAACTACGTGAGGCTTGATTCCCATCTTTGGGATACGTAGGCAACTTCATTCTGAAGTCCAGCCGTAAAACACTGTGTCCATGTAATGGTTTTGATCATCTTTGCTTTCTCTGAATCCGAAAATTTGGTTGTGTTCGTCACTCTGAGGACTGACTACAATGCGCCGCGGTGCTATCCAAACAAGGGGCAACTTTCCGTTGCCATTCAATACGTTGCGGTGCCGTTCAAACAAGGGGCAACTTTCCGTTACCAGGAAGCTCTCTTCAAGCACGGGGCAATTTTCCTTCGGATCTGAAGTTGTGCATCTCAAGAGCGGGTTCCGTGCTCGTTGAGCAGTGGCCGTTTGCAAAAATAGTTTTTGTGAATTTTTAATGAGGTTGACTAATTTCCTCTAAAAAATTATTCTATTTTTCTAAAACTGGACCATTTCTTGGACCCAAAAAAGGAAAATTTTCAGTGCTCATGACCTGACTTGCATGATTTTAAATCAGGAAATTGAACAAGCAAGTTAATCGAACTCTCATTTTGGTCAAAATTATCTTAGTAGAAAGCCAAAAACAAAAAAATGGTCGAAATGATGAACTAGGGGCACAGTTGAGTCAGGTGTTCTGTCTTTTCCCTATTGCCACAATACTTGCCAAGAAGGGCACTCTACCTGCCAGAAAAGGGCACAACTGAAGTTAACAGCAAAAGGACTGAAAGCTCTCTCACCCTCTGAGCAACGAGGTATCAAGCCAAGTGCGAAGCACGAACTGGAATGGATCAAGATATTCCACTCCCTCATCTGGACAGATCTGATCACGTCCGAACTCCCCAGTAGAGCATCGTCAACCGATGTCAGTTGCAGATTTGCTACACACCCAGTTGTAGCACAGCCCCTCTGTGGGAGAAACTCACTAGCCGCGTGCAGAAGAAGAAGAATCTAGCGGAATGCTAGGGGCAAGAGCCCACAACTTTTTGTTTATCCATCAACCACCCAGGGGAGGGATTTAAAATGAGAGATTGAAGAATAGAGAGGTGTGTGCTGTGAGAAAAAGTAAGGAAAGGGCTTTTTCAGAAAAACAGAGCTCGAGGGCCAAGTGATGTGAGAATCACAAATGAGAAAGGGTGGGAAATAATACCTGGAGAAACTGGCTCCTCGTGCACCGAGAGGTCTTTCACCTTTGTAACACAGCTGAGTGTTGTGTTTGTGTATTTTGTTTGTCTCGTTTCTTGTTTTAAGTCGTTTGAGTGTCAACAAATGTGTTTAGGTCATTTTACCTTGTTTTTCCTTTGTTGAGTTGTGTTTAGGTCGTTCTACCTTTGTTTTCCATTGTTGAGTCGTTTTGGCTATGGTCAATTATAGGCTCAATACCCGGTTGAGAACCCTTTTTCTCATTTCAATTTCAAAAATCATTTTGTGCTCAGAGTGCCGTGTCGTTCTCCACATTTGTGCAAAAAATGATCAGTTCTTTCATAAAGTCGCAGGGTTCAACCCAGGTCATGTCAGAATAGAAAAACAAGGACCTATCTGAAGCTATTTAGGTTCCAGACTGCAAAGCAAAAGAAAAGAGGGAAAATTTGGAGCATCTTAGCATGTTTCAACTTTAGCAAAATTCGAGACTGCATTCCAGGTGCACCTTCTCAGGCCTCGCTGTTTCTCTGGAGTATGAGTGTATCTCGACCCCAAGTGTAAGCCTGCTTCAAGTCAGAATGGCAGTCCAAGCAGCACCCGAGGGTTTCACATGCAGATGTTATCTCTCACCAATATGAACATGGTGTGCCCTTTTTGAGCTGAGTGAGTTGCGAAGCCCTCTAAGAGGCAAATCAGAGGCACCAAAGTACATATTTGATGCTCCTCTATTGCGTAGAATGTGAACTTTCATAAACCCTGTTGTTGCATGTGTGCCGCGCATCGTTATGATTCATGCATAGAATATGCTTGCTTTCGATTCTGCATAGAATATGCTTTGCTTGTTTCATGCATAGAATATGCTTGCTTTCAATATTGCATAGAATGCGCTTCCATACTTGCATAGAAAATGCTCGTATCTTTTGCATGGAAAATGCCCCCATACTTGCATAGAAGATGCATTTTATCGCACTTTCTTGTGCATTTTATCTCGCTCGCACTGTCTTGTGCACTTACACTTTGTATCTCACTAGCACTGTCTTGTGCATCTTGTGGTCGTATCTCACTCGCACTATCTTGTGCATTTCAAATCATTCATGCTGTTTAGCGTATCGCGCTGTTTAGCATATCACACTGTTTTGTGCATTTCTAATCACTCGCACTGTTTAGCGTATCGCACTGTTTTGTGCATTTCTAATCACTCGCGCTGTTTAGCGTATCACACTGTTTTGTGCATTTCTAATCATTCGCGCTATTTTGCGCACCTTAATTGCACTATTTTGTGCAGTTTATCATTCGTGCTATTTTGCGCACCTCCGTCGCACTGTTCTATGCAGTTTATCACTCGCGCTATTTTGCGCACCACAATCGCACTATTTTGTGCAGTTTATTATTCGCGCTATTTTGCGCACCTCCATCGCACTATCTTGTGCATTGCATTCATCGCGCTATTTTGTGCTTTGCATATCACATCGCACTATCTTGTGCATTTCAAATCAATCGCGCTGTTTAGCGTATCGCACTATTTTGTGCATTGTATCATTCGCGCTATCTTGCGCACCTCACCTGCACTTGTTAGTGTATTACATTGCGCTATCTTGCGCTGTGACCATTACTTGCATTGTGCATGCATTTTATCACACTATCTTGCGCACCTCACCTTTAGCATCGCACTGTTTTGTGCATTCACTCTACTCGCATTGTTTTGTGCACCTTTAGCTCGCACTATCTTGTGCACTCACCTGGTCCAGGAGACCTTAAATCCTCCGGTCTAAAGAGACCTTAAATCCTGCATCATCACTCGCACTGTTTTGCGCATTGCACTTGCATTTATTCGCACTATCTTGTACACTCACCTGGTCCAGGAGACCTTAAATCCTCCGGTCTAAGGAGACCTTAAATCCTGCATCATCATTCGCACTGTTTTGCGTATCATACTTGCATTTTACTTGCATTTCATCGCATTATCTTGGGCACCTTCGCTGGTCTAGGAGACCTTAAATCCTCTAAAGGTGCAATTCCTTTAGTGTTTGTCGTACCCGAATGACTTCCAGTAGTCTGGTATAGCCACTTGCCTGTGTTAGCAGTGAGTTCCTAGGAGATCAACTGAGACGGTGGAAACTAGAGTTCGAATGGCTCTTGCCTAGAACGCAAAGGTTCAGGATTTCCGGGACTAAAGTCTGGTTCAAATACCCAGGGGTATATCCTCGGCTTGAAATCTGTATGACAGCCCCATAGATTGAGATAGCATATGTATGCGCTTCATTTCTGGATACCGAATCAACCTAGTCTGTCACCCTGTTAGAGAATAGGGAAAGCTGCGACCATAGTCAGGGAGAAAAGTAGTACTTGCAGTTCAACCAAGAAGAAGCGAAAGATCCCCAGCGGCATGAGGTAAGTCATTGCCAATTGCCCCTATAAAGTACCTTCACCTCTTAACTATTACATTGCATTTTAGCCACTACATTACAGTGCATTGCATAAATCCTCAATTTTTTTAAACCGGCTTCGCGTAGCGTATAAGTCCAATCATCAAAATCTTCCCGCATATCATTTTATCCTGTCCCTGAACTACGCTGGTTTGATTCCTTGCAAAGGGATACATAGGCAACCTGCGGGCACAACCATTTATTTGTCTGTACTTTTTCTGTTTGTCCAAGTCTTCGGCCTTGTCAAAAATGGGTCGTCACTGGGCTTTGACATTCACTCCCGTCACTTCTTAACTTCCGAGTTCTGTCAAAGAGGGGCAACTGTAGACACCCCATTTTTGACCGCCCTTAAGACTTGGACGCGACTGATGGTTTACATGGTGGAGAAAGGTGTGCAGGGGAAAGGTTCAGTTTCTTCGGCAAGGAGAGAGTCAAAACTCAACTTCATACCCCTTTTTTGACCAAAACAATCTTGATCAAAAGATTTTAGAACTTAAAACCCTCTCTTTCAAAACGTTTTTAAAGTTTCTACGATGTTCCAACGCTCGCATTTTGTTAAATGTTGCGCTTTTCGGTAAACCAAGCAAGAACAAAGCAGAAATGAATGAAAGAGAGATGAAATATTTGAAAAATCTTTCAAAACACCTTACTTAGGGGTCTGAAGTTGAAGAAAAGAAGAGAAGAGGGAAGAAACCCAGTTGGGGGAGAAAATGGGCATGAACTGTTAAGAAAGAGTCGAGCGACCCTCGCCGAATCAGGCCTATTCATTTGCATACTTGGAATCAAGCTATGAGGCCACCACCGTTGGAAAGAAGACTTCCGGGGCTTCATTTTTCACTCAAGAATCTCCTAAAGCCAATTCTGGACGAGGGATATATGGTTGATTGAAGTAGGGCATCACTCCGGTTGGACCGAATCTGCGCGGCTTCACCAAAACAGGCATAACTTTTTTTACATGAGGAATTTTAATGCAAGGTTTGCGCCATTGGAAAGATAACTTCCGGGGTTTCAATTTGGACACCTGGCTGGCCACCATTGGACTTTCAAATCACTGGCCAGCCACCTTTCTTTCTGGCAAATCCATTTTTGTCTTTAAAAGTAGCAGGCCGACCATAAAAGGTGGTAGGCCGGCCACTTATGCCCAGAAAGCCCAAAATTGACAGATGTCTTCCCTCCAGCTGTCTTCCATAACCTCCAGCTGTCCCTAGCTCAGATATTTTCGACTTTTAGTGTTGCTTTTGCTATATATGATGATATATCTTCCATTTTCCAAGAGAGACAAGTTTTGGCTCCATTTTTGAATTTGTTTTTTTCCCCCCCTTTTCTTAGCCTCTCTCCCTCTATATAATACACACTCCACCACTATTGTTAAGGGTTAGACACTTTTGGCTTAGGCTCGTAACCCTTCTCCTCCATTACTCTCCATTTTCAAGCTCTAAACACCCATTTTCTTGCACCACTTGTACTACAACCCCTAGCCTACCCCTCCATCACTCATTCCAGCACCTTGGAGGACATTTGAAGAGGTTGAAAATCCAGAATTTTGGTCCAAAAGTTGCTGATTTGCTACTCTTCAAGGATAAGTGTCTATTTCCCTCAAACTTGTATTTTTTTTTGTTTCATTTATTTGCTATACTTGAAAGCATTTCTAGAATTTGTTGTGAACTGAAAAAGGTCGTATTTTGAGCTCCTCTTCATTTTTGATCAAGGACTTTTTACTGTTTGAGGTCTTCTCCTCACCCTTTGTGTTTAATCTCTCTTTTAGGCCTATTTTTGCATGGTATTTTAGTCTTATTTGTGAGCCGTTTTGGACTTGGTCATAAACTGTAAAATATCTTTTTTTAAGACCCTCTTCAACTTTGTTGAAGGGCTCTCCTCTGTTTGAGGCCAGCTGCTACCACTTGTCTCTTTATCCCTCTTTTTGACCTTTTTCTTGCATGTTGTTTTACCCCCACTTGTGTTTATTTTCGAGACTTGATATAAACTTTAAAGTGCCTTTTATTGAGCCCCTCTTCAACTTTGTTGAAGGGCTCTTTGCAATTTGGGGCCAGCTGCTGTCCCTTGTCTCTAATCTCTCTTTTAGGGCCATTTTTGTATGATAGATTGGCCCTATTTGTGTTTAGTTTTGAGATTTGTTATAAACTGAAAAAAGTCTCTTTTTGATATCATATTCATGTTTTATTAAGGGTATTTTCTTATTTGAGGTCACATGCTTCCTTGTATGCTTGATTCCCTCTTATTTTGAGCCTTACACCTAAGCTCTTGTTGCATGCTATGTTTGGCCTTCTAGCCACTGAAATCCAACAGATTTTCAGTGGCTAGCACACTGTTTTGAGCCTCCAAATCAGAGGGGGGTGACCCCCCTCTCACCTTGACTTGTTTGGTGGCCTTTTAGGCCTTCCAAAGAGACCCTATCTTGCATGCTTTGAAGTCACATTTCAGGGTCAATTGGGTGAGTTTTGGGACTACCATATTTGATTTCTAGAGTTTTTTTGGTCATGCTTCATGTCTATCTTGTATGTGCCTAATAACTCCTTGCATGGCCCTCTAAAGGAGCTCCTCATTTTTGCACATGTTGGCTGCATTTCAGTGATTATCTGGTCTTGTTTTGGCATGTTTTATTCACTGATTTTTGCTGGTTTGGTGAGATTCCATATGCTTCATACACTTGCCATGTAAACCATGTTTGCTAGTCAAAATTGCATGCTACTTTAGCCCATCTTGCTAGCACCTTTTGGCCATGCTTCGAACTAAGAAAGTTCATGTTTTGGGACTGCCTTGACTCTGTCTTCATGCTTCATGATCAAATAATGCACGCTTTGTATAGCTATAGGTCATTTCGTATGCCTAGTTTTGAGTTTCGGGGTTCATCTCGTGCATCGGGCTCCATATTGCCATGTTTCGGGGCTGTTTAGCATCATATATTTAGTGCTAGAATTTGCATGTTTGTATGACATATTTTGTGCCTTGCCATGCTTTGTTAGAGTGGCATTTGTGCCTTAGGATCGGTCCTCGGTTTGCGTGCATGTGTGCACGCATCTCGAGTGTCTCATTTTTCATCTTATGGCTACTGATGTGAGTGTGGCTGAGGTCCACTCATGTTAGTGTAAGTCCATTATGCATTGCGTATGCCATTTCATTTCATAGCATTGTGTATGCTAGGTTGTATGTTAGAGCATTGTGTATGCCTCGTTACATCGTGCGTTGTGTATGCCATTTCATAGCATTGTGTATGCTAGGTTGCATGTTAGGGTTGCATTCACGCATATCATGCATATTGCATTGTGCTTGGGATAGGAGTTAGCCTAAGCACGGGAAACGAGGGACGTTTCGTACTCCGAGTGACGGAACGTGTCTCAATTCCCGGTAGCCGACATTCCGGATTATCCATGATGGAGTCTAGGCCTTGTTGTGTCCATATGTGCATTCATTTCATATAGAGACATGCAATTCGACTTCTCGGCCATCATGCATCGAGATGCGTGATTAGTGGCACGAGGATCGAGGACTACACTCCCTAAAGAGTAGTCATGCATACATATGTGAAAATACTTTGCCATGCCCCTTTGTTGCTCTCTGTTGCAGCAAATTAAGAATCAGTAGCCTTCCGAAGTTTGGCATGCATTCCAAGAACAATTGCAAACAGAGGCAAACCGGGGCATCGCAAGAGATTCTCCGCACAAGGGAACCCGAGCATCCATCATTCATCATTTGGAACAGAGCTGAGGCGGTCCATGGATTTGCGTGCCAATTTACTGCTTTCCTAGATTAATTTGTTAATTAATTAGGGTTTTGTAATTATTTATTCGTGACTGTATTATTTATTCATTTGGGACTGTATTATTCTTTCGGACCCTCTGCGCGAGGGCAATGTTGTAATAAGTGTGCGTGTGTGTGATGTATATCTTCCAACCCCACGTCTTTCTCCCTTTTATTTACCCGTTTATGATGGTTAGATTAGGGCATGTTTCAATTAGCATACAGTATGATAGCATGTTTGCATTCATTCATCTGTCTTGCATGCACTGGGCTCGGCGCATCATACTAACTGCATTTGTATCTCAATTCCAAGTTGAATACTTGTTAGTTGTAGCATTTCGCATGCCATCTTTAGAATAGCCGAGCCTTCTATAGTTGCATTTTTGCATGTGTTGCATTAGGCATTTCTGTATAGTTAGGATCATGCATGGATTTCTAATTAGCTTCTGTTTTGGCTTGGAGTACTCGGTAAGTTTTATGCTTTAGCATCCTTGCATGCGTGTGAGTGACTGCCATGATAGCATGCTTACCATGAGGCTATATGCTTATGTGATATAACTGCCTGAATGCCTGTGGGTGGAGGTTGGGTTATTTGAATTGGAATAATGCATTGACTGTGAGTTTTAAGCCCACTAGATAATGGCAAAATCATGTTTTTCTAAGCCCACCAGAGGGTGGCAAATCC
This sequence comes from Camellia sinensis, assembly GCF_055761805.1. NCBI lineage: Eukaryota > Viridiplantae > Streptophyta > Magnoliopsida > Ericales > Theaceae > Camellia > Camellia sinensis. Next base: position 21,408,279 of record NC_138970.1, on the reverse strand, counting down.
ACGTCTTAGCCTACTTGCGGGTAGCACCATCAAACCACTTTCAAAAATAAACATGAAATGTTTTGTTCCAATTCAGACGATCCAGTCTATACTTGTATGCTGTGCGCATCACATAGTAAATCTAGGCTAATAACCGGAATAAGAACGCATAATATTTTCAAAAATAGATATCATGGTTAGTAGAGGCCGATCTTTGATCGGGCGAGCGGGGGTGCTCACGAAGTGACCTTCCCCAATAGTACCTAAGTTCCTGAGCCGAGGCAACTTTGGTGATGACGGACACGTGGCCTTAGGCAACGAGTCAGGGTTTCCTAAATTTTTCAAAAATAAAATATTTAGGTGGCGACTCTGTATCTGGCAAAGCAGTCCATGTTTGGCACTTCTTTCAAAAAATCTGTTTTCTCAAAACGATTTGCCGGATTTGGACTCTTTGGTTTAGATTAAGAACCGTGGCAATTTGAGAGTCGGAACTTGTAGTGAACCCCAAATGAACAGAACGGGACTTCATCCCTCCCGGGGCGTTCGGGGACGTCTACACCCCTCTGATGGCAGAAGGCACACTTATCTAGCCTTAATGATCCTTTCTTGCGTTTCGTAGAGGCCTGAAGTTAATGAGGAAGTGGGGTCGATAACAAAAGAGGCTTGGCCGGAGTCATGAAGACAGTAGGGGACAAAGGCTGACTAGCCGTTTTAAGATGGGTTTCCTCGAAGAGAAGCTCACGAACAATAGCATCCATAGAGGGAAAAAGAGATCGGTAAAGGATGCCACCTCAAATAGCCTCATACTGAGGGGAGAGAGCCGTTAAGAACTGCACTAAATGACCCTGCTCCTGAAACTCAAGATAAACGCCCAGTATCTTGAGACTAGATGGTTCCATAAGAGCCAACTGATCCCAAAAACCTATCATCCCAATGTAGAAGTCCTGAATAGTCTGATCTCACTGACGAGCACTCTGAATAGCTATTTCTAACTCATACAGCTTGGCAAAGTTAGACTACTGATAAACACCTACTAAATAATCCCACACCTCCTTGGCAGTACTGTACTTGAAAAACATCATTCCAATACGGTTATTCACAGAATTATGAAACCAGGTCAGAATTTGGGTATTATCACAATCCCAAGTATCATAGGAAGTTAGATATCTTCTACCTTCGAGTTCGATGGACGAGGAACAGAACTAGAAACATAACCCAATTTTTTTTGACCAAGAATAAAAAATTTCATAACACTGGCCTAATAAGCATAATTGTCACCAATGAGTTTGCATTTTATAGCTTGGATTCTAGTGTCTGACATTATAATAAAACAAAGTTTATAAAATGTTATGGGTCAACGAGGAACAAATAGAGAACTAATACGTTCAAACTGTAATAAACCAAAATCAAAACCAGAGAAGATGGGTTAAACATGACCAAAACAGACCAACCAAAACCAGTGAGCGAGAGAGAAAGGGATGTCACGAAGGAACCTGAACCAGAGAGTGACCTCGTGGGCCAGAAATTGAGCTAGACGAGTTCGAGAAAGGAAGATCTCGATTGCGAACAGATGAACCAGGCAAAGAATCACAATTCTAACAACCACCTATAAATCACGAACAGAGAACTAGATGGAGAAGACTCACGACTGCTGAACTAGATGGAGAAAGCTTGATGGGTCGTGAGATAGGTTGATTCGAACCAGATGAGATGCAATTCAAACATAGATGAGTTAGACAGATATGACGAACTAGAAGGCAAACTCGATCGAACCAGAAATCAGAACCAATGACCCAAACACGATGGCTTCTAGGGTTTCATATATGGCTCTGATACCATGTAAGTTTTCTGAATAAAACTGTATATTAGATTGAATTAATTGAACAAAGAATACACCAATACATCACTTATTGTAACAACCCTGATCTGTAATTAACGTTAATCCATGCTTAAGTGCGCCTAACAAGTAATTAAGAAGAAATCCTAAGCTGATTTCATGTGCATTGCATTATTATATGTTTCTATCTGTTCAGCGTAGAAAGATCTGTTTTTATTTTCGTTTCGGTTTGCGAATTAAGGGCCTTATCGGCATCTAAATCAGAAATTGATTTGAATTTTGTGCTAATTAGGATTTTTAGAATTTTATAGTAGGATCAATTGAAAGTCGATTTGGAACATTTAAATTAGATTGAATTAATGTCCACTTACTTGGTCTTAACTAATTACACTTTTGCCAAGCCTACATAAGGCCTATACACCCACTAGAGCCTTTGTTTGATAACATCTTTGAGCCTCCAAGTGATCAAACGTGAGAGAGAGGAAGAAAGGAGACCAAGGGTGAGAATTGGCATCAACATTTGTCATTGAGAGGATTTTCCTAGAATTATGAGCATTTGAAGAAGATTTGGGAGTTTTAACTTCAACTCTTTTGAACTCAAGACTTAAGGTAGGAATCCACCCTCTTAATGGTGTAATTGAGTCAGTTTATCTATGAATTCAAGTAATTTGAGTTACAAGATGTAAGAATCAAGCTTGGGAAGGGAATAGGAAGGTCAATCCATGCATGCATGCACCTTTCATGCATTTTGTGTTGAATTTCATGTAATTCTCTCATGCATGTCATAGATTGAGCTTAATAGCAGGAAATCATCATGTTTTCTATCAATTTACCAAGTTTGATCATGCTTTGAAATGTTGGAGTTTAAGGAAATTCATGCATGTTATGTTTATAAAACATTCATAAAGTTTAAGTTGAAACTTTGTATAATTGGCATGTCATTGGGCCATGATTTCTTAAAATGATCCTTGAAACATGTTGTTTTAAGAGTTTCTATGAGATTTCTCAAGTGTTGGCCCAGAAAAATGAAGTTTGATGCCTTAGAGGTCGAATTTGAACTTGTAGATCAAATCTGGAAATTCCAGAAATTTGATCCACTCTCAAGCGGGGGATTTCACGCTCGAGCGGACACTCTGAGTGCGTGCACTTCTGCTTGAGCGACGTGAGTCATGCTCGAGCGTGAAATGCATATACCTAGAAGTTCATATGTTTCACAGTTCGCTCGAGCGAGGGAATTCACACTAGAGTGAAGGTCTAAGTCTCACGCTCGAGCGGAGGTCGAGCGTCCGTCGAGCATGAAAATCAAGTATCCAGCATTTTTTGTCAAAGTTTACAATCCGCTCAAGAGAGGGAAGTCACGCTCAAGCGAACCTTCACTTCTTGCATGTTCGCTCGAGCGAGGAAAGTTACGCTCGAGCGTGGACCCTATTTTTAACCAAATTTGAGAAATGTTTTCAAGTGCATTTTTGCATTCCCATTCCATCCTAGGCATTCCTAGGCCATGTTTAAGACCCCGTAGTGAGGTTAAAGGCTAGAAACACACTAAGAACAGATAAAGTAGATCAAGTACAATACGAACATGTGTTTCAGGTGTGTGTTTGTTATGTGTTAATGTAGGTCACGTGCCATGAACCACTCGGTTAGTCTGCTCTGTCTGTCTGCACTCGAAGCCAACTGTGAGTAATAACTTAGTAAAGCTATATTCAACTTTAGTTATTTTTCTGTACGATGAATTAAGATCTGTTTTCTGAAATGATATGTTCTGTTTAATGAATGATTGTCCAATTTCTGACAATGTATTTGTGGCATCCGTAGCATCATGTGATATCTATTAGCTATTACCCGGTATTGGAGGTTCCATTATGGAACTTAATATGTCTGCACTCTGTTACCCGTACCAGAGGTTCCATTATGGGGTTCAGTATGTTTATTCTCTATTACCCAGATCCGGAGGTTACTTTATGAAACTGGTTAATCATAACCACCATACACTACAGGAATTATAGGTTTTGACGACGTTTCTTTAACGGCGTTTTATGAAACGCCACATTTTATACTATTTAACGGCTTTTTTTAACCGTCATTTTTGTTCAATATTAAAACGACACCGTTTAATTATTTGAAGGCGTTGAAAAACGTCTTCGAATGTCCTCTCTCTGGCGAGTTGGTAAATACACTCGTTCACTCATCAGGAGGATGCCGTAATCTTTTACTCACTCATCAGTCTATCGTTTGCTCTCTCTCTCTCTCCTTCTCTCTCTCTCTCTTTCTATCTCTCTAAATAGATGCCCTAATCTCTTCCAGCAGAAATCAACCGATCGGTTTCGATTTTGATTTCAAAGTTCTCTTATTTTGAATCCTTACGCCTTCTCTGATTTCGATTTCATTTGTATCTCTGATTTCGATTTTGATTTCGATTTCGAAGCTCCACCGCCACTACCATCTGCACCAACGAGGTAGGTGAGTTCTCTTTCTCTCTCTCTCGCAACCCTCTCTAAACCCTTATCATTCGCAGAGATTCAGATCGGTCTCAGTGATTTCATCTCAGAGTGATTTCGATTTCGAAGATCCAAAACACCATCTGCACCATCGTCTACTAAGGTGAGCTCCATCGTCTCTCTGTCTCTCTCTGAAACTCTTCATTTCGAAGCCTATTTCAGTGCTGTAATGAAAACATCTCTCTCAATTCATCTCTAAACACTTATCATTCGCAGAGATTCAGATCGGTCTCAGTGATTTCATCTCAGAGCGATTTCGATTTCAAAGATCCAAAACACCATCTGCATCATTGTCTACTAAGGTGAGCTCCATCGTTTCTCTGTCTCTCTCTGAAACTCTTTATTTCGAAGCCTATTTTAGTGCTGTAATGGAAACATCTCTCTCAATTCATTATTATGATCTTCAATAATAATGAAGCCTATACTCTTGACTAGGCCAAATTTTTAGGTTTGTTTAGTAATTAAGCCAAGCTCAGGTAGACTTAAGTTCAGCTCAAATAAATACGCTCTTGAACAGAAGGATATAATTTTTTTTTAAAGTTAATATTATATCAAATATATTAATTTATTTTATTTCTTTTGTTTACTGATATTTCAATGATGTTTGGTAGTTGTGTAAATATGCATATTTGATTGATGAAATTTATTAATAATATGAGCATTTTTTTTAATATTTTGCTCATAATCTTCTCTTTTTTCTCTTTATGTGCATGTTAATTTAAGTTTGATTTTTCTTTTCAAGCTTGAGCTCGGGCTGTATATGTGATCGAGTTGAGCTCAAGTTTCTCAATTATTAGACAAGCCGAACTCGAGCTTAATTTTTTAGGCTTGGCCTGAGCTCGGCTCGAGCTTGACTAAGTTTCAGTGAGACGAGCTTGAACACCCCAAAGCTCAACTTGGCTTGTTTGCAACCCTAAATAAACAAGATACCGGTGTTACTTATGGAAATGCTTGATGTACTATATAATTTGGAAAACTGATACAGAATACAGGTTGAATAAAATGTTTCCAGTGTATGTGCTTTCTCTCTGCTATTTTTAGATTGACTATAATCTTAAGGTATTTGAATTGATTGACAACATTTGGAGTCAATTGGTTCTCAACTGAAGTACTAATTTTTAAATGTTCAGTAATTTATTTTCATGTTATGATCTTGTATTATGACGTGTGTTATGAAATCAAAAGCATTTGTTGAATAGCTTGATATACATTGTTTGGTCTATTTCCTAATAGCTTGAGTTTTTGGGACAATTGGTGACTTAACAGTATTAAAGACAAAGTTGGTCCTAACTGCTTTGGAGAGGTATGAGAGATAGAGGCAGCCATAAGTGTTGTGAATCGTGATGAAGGAATTTGGTGACAAGAGGCAATGGCTATTGAGAACAACATTTCAAAAGGCAAAAGGCCTTTGTGATATTGGTAAAAGCTTTTAGAATTTTAGATGTTTAAGTGATAGGGAATATCATAATCAACTGTTTCCTGCCAGAATGTAGCTTTTCAAAGAATGATATGTTCTGGAGTACAATAGTAGAAGTGCTTCTTCATTTCATGCAAGTACTCGGACTGTCTTTACCATCATAAATTTATTTACCTTTTCATCACTCCTTAATTATTGTGAACACTTTTAATCACTTCTTAATTGATGTGAAAGCTTTTAATCACTTCTTAATTGTTGTGAACGCTTTTAATCACTTCCAAAGAAAATACAGATCATTTGAATTTGTTGGGTTAATTATTTATCATATATGGCTTAGTAGCTTCAATATCTGTTATCTGTCCAGGGCTGTGAATCATTCGCTTCATATGAAAGTCTTGAGCAGCTTCACCGTTTCTTGTTTGTTCTTGGTGTTACCCATGTATCATATAGCTTTTTTGCCATTGCCCTTGCCATGATCAAAGTCAGTGTTTCTTCTTCAAAATGTATCATCTTTTTGTATCTTTGGAACTTTTTTTTCTCAAGAGAGCCCTAAGATTTTTCTTCTTGTACATGCAGATTTATCGCTAGAGAACATGGGAAAATCAAGCGAAGTCGATGGCTCCGGAGGAACTACGAGGTGCGAAAAGTTTTATAGGGGTGATTTTGTTCTTCTCCTTTTTGAAGTACCCTTTATCTTTTAAGAGTTTAGTTTAGATGTTCTTCATTAGAAAATTTCTATCATGCCATATTGAAATTTTAATCTAGGTTCCCCGCAATCTGCCTCAAACCACACAAAAATGAGGCGACTATCAACTTTCATTTTTCACCACACATCCCATCCATGGAGCTAGCATAGAGTTCTTGTTTGGCTGGTAATGCACCTTTTAAAATTATTGTGTCTTTGCGATGTTAAAATGTGTCATTTTTTTGTTGTTGTTATTTATCTATTCAATTGGGAAATGAATTTGCTGGTATACTACTAAACATCCTAAATATGTGAAAATGCAGCTCAAGTAATGATTAGCTGAGGGTCTTACTTGAACATGCTTCCAGTTGCTTTGGGGTGGTAAAATGAATATGAAGCCTAAGAGAAGTTGTAGCTGCTGAAAGACGACCTAGGGCATTCAATATGAAAGGATAAAAAGGGCTTCTTGTTGTCAATATGATCATATTTCTTGAGAAGGAAAAGTAAATGCATTTTGTTAGGTACTGATGGTCACAAATGGTTTAGATGATTAGATAAGAAAGATTTGTGTACCATGCGGATAAAATCATCAAAACATAATTAGGATATGGTTTGTGGTTCCCTTGAACTTGAATGGCTCCATAGGCTTTTGAAATTTAAATAAAGAATTTTATCTTCTTGAATAGAACCCTAGGGGAAAGTATGTAAATTCTCCACATTTTCTAAGGTGTATGTACTTTCCCGTTTTCTTGGAATTATAGAATTTAATATCCATGTGGAGTAAATATTTACTAATAATGTCTTCTATCTGATAAGTTCAACCTGGAGTAGTTCTTTATGAGAGCCATCACTTTACTCAGTTAAGCAACCATCTTTAAATTAAGAAATTAGACTTTACTAGGCAACTCATTCCCATTTCCCAGTCGAAGTCCTTGAGAAACTTCCAGGAGATGGCAATATTTCTGTTTTACAACTTGGTATTGTGGAGGAGTAATTACACAAGTTATGGTTTAAGAAAATTTGTATGGTGAAAACAGAAAAAAGCAGGCAAAATTATAACCAAACAGACATGAAGGATGATTCCCTTTCTGGCTTGATCAACAAAGTATACCTTCTTTAGAATGTTAGTCAACCTAGATCGGTTCTGACTCTTCATGGTTCGATGAGGCATACTATTTTTACAATAAAATGCTATATATTAAGTGAATGGTACAATAAATTCAAGACGATACCCAAATATCCGTTCAAGGCTTCAATTGTAGGATTCTATTATTTAGTTCAGAATAATTCACTCTGTTTCTTTTATTTTCTAGAGTATAAACATTTCTTGAATCAGATGACAACCAGTGACACGGAGTCTTGACCTTGCACACTTGTGTATGTGTACATTGTCATCACATTTTCTTAGTTAGATTATGTGCTTTTACATCCAATTTAAATTGTTTCACAACCATTTAGTTTTGTACTAATGAACTCTTTAATTATATTGCTTTTATCTCTTGGTTTTTGGTACTCATGGTTGCTTTTTATAGTTATCATTTTGCCAAGTGAGTTCAGAATTCAAACTCAAGCTATTTCAGTGTACAACTTTGTTTCAGCCGCCAGTTTTGGAGTTCCATTAATCGAGCTGACTACATGGCCTTGCGCTTGGGCTTCATTACTGTAAGCATATTTAAATGGATCTTTCCCACCTATATATTTTCATTGTGGACCATCAGAACTGGTTGATCAAATGCAGATTGCAGATTTCTATCTCTCTCTGAAACTCTTCATTTCGAAGCCTATACTCTTGACTAGTTCTAGGTTTGTATCAAACAAGCAGTCACTTTTTGTTTCTCTAAACTGATGGGTATATTTATTGATAAATGAGAAAATTAATTGTATTATGACATTTTAGAAGCTTCTGATGATTTACTGATAACAACATCATATATACAACCAATCACCACCTTTGTACATTGAACAAAATTAATTGTTTTCTATATTTTTTGCTTCCATAGTCTCTGCAATATTCCATAATTTCATTTGGAGGATATTGTAATTTGGGTGGATCGGATCAGGTCGGGTTGACCCATTTGTACAAAATCTCAGCTCAAGATATATATATGCCCATTCCAATAACCAGAGCAACACCAGAAACCCTTCCATCAAAGAACCAAAACCCCATTTGTTCTATTCTCTTTCTCTCTCTCTCTCTCTCTCTCTCTCTCTCTCTCTCTCTCTCTCTCTCTGTTTCTGCACTGTTGTAGAAGAAGATGGTGCACTATCAGAGATATCATCATCCCTTTAACCAGGGAATAGATGTTGTTGATGAAGATGAGGATGAATCACAGACTACCCTTGCTTTAGTCTATGGGAACTCTACTATTAACAAGAGAACCAGTCCCAAACTTCTCTCTCTTCTCTCCTGCTGCTTGATTTTTGCTCGTTTAGACTTGTCTCTCTTATGTAAGCTCTTCCCTCTTCCATGCATTTTCGTCTTTTTTCCCCTTGATTTCTCATTCTATTTCTGTCTCCTCATGTTTTTTTCTTCTGGGTTTTGCAGATTCATTTGGACACGAAGATGCTAGCATTGTTGCTGAGATCGATGTAAATGCTCCCCTTTGTTCCTCAATCGCAAATGGTTTGCTCTCTCACTCTCTCTCTATATATATATATATACATATGTATATATATATGTGGGCTATTTTATATACAATTTGGGCTTTTGGTGTAATACTATCTATATGCAATTGTATTGAGATGACTATCAATAATATCTTATATATTTGTTAGAGCTCTATTCTTCACTTATGTTGCCCTATTCTGATCTTCTTCTTCTTGGTTTTCGGCATGCCGAATATTGTTCAGACGATCTGCCTCTATGGGGTATGTATTAACAAATGATTATTAAATGGTTGGCTCTTGCTCTTATTCATTAACTTTAGTTTTTGGTTCATAGATGTTTACAACCATTCCATGAGCTGTTGAGCTGTTTTTGGGTTTTATTATAGGCAAACGATTTTCTTTCTCTTTTTTTTCTTACTTGTTAATGTCTTCTTTTTTTCTTTTTTTCTTTTTTTTTTTTTTTTTGACCGTGTAGCTTTATTTTGGAATGTAAACACAAACTTGTCCAATTAATATTTTCATTTTTGATCATTCTTTAATTAACTTTTGGGGTGAATTTTGCAGAGCAAGAAGATCAGGCAATACAAATAAATAAAGGAGTTGAAGGTTTCATCAAGATCTCGGCGTGGAGAAACTCTGGCTGAATTCTGATTTCCAAGAATTTTTTGGATTGGAAATCTGTTCTGTATACAATAAAGCTGCAATCTTCTGGGGATTTTTTTAACAATTTAAAAACCATTTTGTTGCATTTGAACCGTTAATTAGCTCACACTCGATTTCCTTGAGAATTCCAACCTTGAAATAGGGGAGAACAATTTTCAGCAGTTCGGAACATTATTGTTTGATGATTTGAAGTCTGGAAGTTTACATTGGAAAATATGGAAAGGTTTTTATCAGAAGTTCTAATTGACAGTCAAAATGGAGGAGGAGAGTCATTGATTGGGACTATAAAGATAGCAGTTTCACCCATAGCAAAGGTTTTTACAGTTTGCTTCTTGGGATTTCTTCTTGCTTATTTTAAGCTATTACCAGCCAATGGAAGGAAGCTTTTAAATGGGGTAAGCAAGCTTATTATTATCTTGTTTTTGTAAAGAGTATTGAATTATCTAGCCGATGATCTAGTTTTTGTATTGCTGTATAACTTGTAGATTATATTCGTGTGTGTAATTGGAGAGATCTCTTTTCTTTTTCTTTTTAAATATTTTTTTTATTGGTAGGTGGAAATGAAGAGATCTTAGTGCAATATGAGTAGGAGTCTTGGTGATTACCCTTTGTACTATTTGTCAGCTAGAATCTAGGCTGATTGAGAAACCAACAAGATTTAGTTAGTTGCCCTCAACTTGTAGAATTGTGTAAAACATTGTGAATTTCCTCCAATGTAGTTTTCAGTTTTGCTAAAGATGCTAGAATCAATGGGCAATGAGATTTTATTATTACCAAGTGTTTTTTTTTTCTTCTAGAAAATAAAATCTTTCTACCTGTCTTCTTATTTAGTGTTATCTAGTGATATGCCAATATATGCAAACTAACTGATTGTTCAAACTATGTGGTGTAGTTGGTTTTTTCACTTTTACTTCCATGTTTGATATTCTCTTAACTCAGACAAGCCATCACTTTAGAGAAAATGATTGAGTGGTAAGATTTAGGTGTTTTTCTTGTTTTCTGAATAGCAATAGCTCAGAGATTTGTTGTTTAAGCAAGCATTTTTTCACCTTTTGCAGGTGGTTCATTCCTTTTAACGTTGTTCTAGCTACCATATCAGGGTCATTAATAGGTCTATTTGTTGCGTCCATCGTCCGTCCCCCATACCCATTCTTCAAGTTTACTATCATACAAATTGGAATCGGTAAGCTACTTTAAATTGTGAAGTTAGCATTTGTTAATGATATATGAAATGCTCCCTTAGCTTCTGTCAAGTATTTATCCTGATTGTTTTGGTTTCTTACTTTGTAGGAGAGTCCTGATGTCCAATTTTACTATCAACATGGAGTAGTCTATATATATATTGTAATTTTAAAATTAAGTTCAATGTTTGATTGGACAATTTCTATATATATTAACATGGAGTAGTCTATATATATATAGCTTTATTGAGTAGTCTAGGCTTGATTCATGCAAACCATGGGGAGGGTATCAAACAATTTCTTCGTGACAACCTATGCAGTACCAATGTAGAGGTGCTTGCTCTCTATAATCTATTGTTCGGTTACTTTTGTGCACCATGAATTTCTGTTATAATAGTGTTGGAAACTTTGATTGGTGCAGGTTATTCATCATGGTGCATGCTTGGGTCTGGGCTTGGTAGCTCTTGGAACTGTTGATGAAGATATCTATGACGACGTAAAAACTGTGCTTTATACTGACAGTGCTGTTTGTGGTTTCCTGTTTGAACCTTGTACTTACACTCTGTAAATTATCTTAAATTAGCATGATAGTTATTTATTTAATATTTTTCTCAATTAACCACAAGATGAGTATTATCTCATCAACTTTGCTATTGTTTCAGCTCAGAAGCGGTTAATTTTGTTAGGAATCAGCTTCGGCAACATGGAGATGTTCAGGTAAAAAATTTGCCTCAATTCTGGTATACCAGTGTTATGGTTTACAAAGTTTTAACTTCTTTTGTTCTGATTTTTGTTAGCTTGTGAGGCGCTTGGAAGAGCAGCTCTGGTAATGGATGCATGGATGTTTATTTTTCTTGCACAATGCTTGATCATACCTGCAAATTTATCTATATTACAGGACCGACGTTCACAAGATAATGTCAGCATCATCATTGTTGATTTGGGGTATGCACTTGTATGCATTAAGTTAATTTAATCTAATGTTTTCCATTCTAATCTAATGTGTCAATCTATTGTACTAATATTAACCTTTCTAATTTGGTCTTGGCTGTTACTTTTTGTAGGAGGACAAATTGGCAAAGTTTGCCTCGTTCAGAAAGAAAATTTTGTTTATGAACTGGGCCAAGCTTTTGCTACTATCGGTATTGTGTCATTAGGAGTATGGATGTCTTCTCTGCTTTCTGCATGAGTTCTCAAGCCTGACTTTGTAAATAAATCCTCACGGATTTCTAATATATTTTGTGTCTAGATATATTCTGCAATTGTACAAGTATCACATCTTATTGCATTGTTTTTTATTTTTAATTTTGTTTTCAAACTTAGTTTATTTATTATTTTAATAAACATCAATTATTAGTTCTTATAATTGCTTATGACAGGTATTTTTTCAACCATATAAAATTAGCACAACTTTAAAAATAAAAAAAATAAAAATAAAGGCTATGGCGGCGTTTTTTGAACGTCACTATATCCTTACCCCAACGGTTAGATTTTTAAAATGTATAAATGTCTTTAATGGCTTTTCCAAAACGTCGCTAAATGTCATAGTGACGTCACAGTAAATTAGGGTAGGACATTTGGCGGCATTTTTAATATAACGACGTTTTTCAAACGCCATAAAGCTATAGCGACGGCCGCGTCGTCGGCGTTTGGTACTAAACGTCACAAAATTAATTAGCGACGTTTTCAGTACCTATAGCGGCATTTTTAAAACGCCGCTAAAAGTCAATTTTCCAGCAGTGATATGTTTTGTATTTGCTCTGCATCTGCTCTGTTGCGCTAAGGGATGTACCACGTATGACTAAGCATGAATTATGAATTCTGTATATGATTTGGGCAAGAATGTGAATATGAAATTATTATGAATTTGGCTTACGATTTCTGAATTTGTATGGACTTCATTCATTAAAACCCTTTACTCTGTTATTATTCACTAGGCTTCCGCTCACTATTTATATTATATATGTAGGTGAGCAAGCACGTGACCAGGCCTAGAGTTGACGGCCTATGTTCCAATTTTGTCAGCCAACCCTTGTGCCTCCCGAGGAAGTTTCTGTTGGAGTCAAGTTTCCATGGCTATTTTTGTAATCATTTTGGATTCTGTTTGTTTGGTTAAGTCTGGATGAATTTCTGATATTACACTTCTGGGAGTGATATGTAAATACTGTATCTTTTAGTCCTTATCACTCGTATGTTTATAAAAGTTTTTGATTATTCGTCTCATGTATGTCATCACAGCTCCTTGGACCTCGTATATTTTGTATATTTGCTTCCGTAGCCCCTAACTGTATGTTAATCTGTTAAGAGGCCTTCGGTAATCAAAAAATGCAAAATGCATTAGAAGTTGTTTGTCTGCTTGAGCGGTCGTTTATTCCCTCGAACGGAGAATGTTTGGTTTCAGAAGTTTGACCTGTCTGCAAAAGTATTGGAAAAGTGTATTTGACGCTCAAGCGGAGCTTTCCACGCTCGAGCAGACCATGTTATATCAGTTCGTGAATCTGATATTTCATATCACTTTTGTATATCTCTCTCTCTAAAAACCCTTTCCTCTCCTTTCTCTCTACATTTCCCTATGCCAAGTTGGATCAAAACCTTGATTTCTCAAGATCCATTAGAGTTCTGCCATAAGTTCTTCATCAGTTGGTTAACTTCTCGAGGGCTTCGTTGTGTGCGGTGAAGATCGAGTTTCGGCACTGTTGAATTTGGGGGTTTCATTTCATTTCTTCTTCAAAACTTGAGGTAGGGATTTTCTTAGAGTTAAATATATGTTTTTGCAAGATCTATATGATTTTTGAAATCATCTTTCGATAGCTTTGAAAATTGATTGTTAATTTAAGAAGTTGAGCGATTTTGAAAGTGGGTTTATCTCTTGTTCTTTTAAAATGATATTATAGGTTTTGATCTTCGTTGATTGATGAAAAGATGATTTTGGAAAGTTTTCTTTCAAAAGATTTGAGTTGTATAGTTTTGGTGAGAAAACCTAGAATTTGGAGATTTTTTTTTAAGAGACTGAAAATCCATAAATGATATTGTCATATTTATTTTGTGTGTCAAAATAAATGAATGTTTAGAAAATTTCTTATTTATATTTATATAAATAATGAATTTTAGGGAATATGAGAATTATTGTTCATTTTGAAAATTATTGTTCAAAACGTTGAAATAGTGTTGAAATGACTAATTGTTGAGGATACTTGAGAAGAGGGAATTGTGTTATTCCTTGGATGATAAATTGAAATAAAAGTATTTATATTCATCTTGTGTTATTGGCATATCAATTCATTTTATTACATTAAACTTTGAAAGTTGATTTGAAAATTTGCATTGAGAAAAAAATGTTGAAAAATAAGTTTTCATGGAATGGTTTTGGGGTAAATATGTTGGTAACTCTTGATAGGTGGTGTAGATGATATTGAATAAGTTGGCTTGAGAGTCCGGGGTGAAAGACTGAAAACCCGCGCGGATAGGAGTCGAGCTTTCCGGTTAATACCGATAAAAATGACAAATTGGTAGTACTTGTATAGTCTACTTGTAGACACTAACCTAGGGATTACCAGAGTCGTATTTACTGCCCTTGAAATAAATTGTTAAGTTTTGAATAATTGAAATTGCATGATATCATTGAGCATGATGGTTTTCAAAAGATGAAAATGTGATTTATCTTAAAAAAAAACATAGCATGACATGTGCATTTCATCTCTTGAGACTTGTATAAAATGTATATACTTTTGAGCTTTATGTTCACCATGCGGGATTTTTGTGAAGGAAAAGATGTCGTGATTCCACCCAACTAGGGGCATGGAAGTATGTGTGTCGGGAGTACAATGCTCTCATTTCGCTGTGACTCTGTGTGTAAGCCAAGAGCTGTATGTGTGTGGGCTTGAATAACCATTTTGTGTAACCAGGCTTAAGCCTTGGAAACTTGTAAACCCTTGGGGGTATTTATTTGTTTATTTACTTGTTGTTGGATTAGTGTATTGTTGCATGAAGAACTATTGTATCACGTAATGTAAGTTTGGAGATTTATATTTGGTTTTCCTTGAAAGAGCCATGATTTTTTGGGTGAATAGTTGTATTATTATTTGGGCTAGAAATTTGGGGCGTTACAATATAGAACACTAAGTTCTAATCCTAAAAGGAAACACTGAATAGGCATATTCTCATAGACTATGTACACAAAATCGGAAGGACAGGGCGTGCAGGATCAACAGGCCAAGCTACTTCATTTCTTGAGATTGCCCTTTAATATGAGGTGAGAGAGAAGAAGATAAGATAAGATAAGAAATCTTGAAGCTAAGCTTGTTGAATTGTGAGAGGCTTCTGAAAAAACTCGGCCCACCATTGAACTGGATTGCATTCTTTATCGTTGATCTTTATTTATCTTCTTCCAGACAATGTTCAGTTCTAATTTGATGAAAACTTTGTCAGGTTGAGCTGGCTTGATGCTTACCCCTTTTTTGGAAAAGTGCACCTGGCAATACCAATCTCATGGTTGGGATTCAACCATCATTTAATTGAATTAAATCTAGAAGGGTAATAGAATTTAATTAATTAATTTATTTATTTATTTATTATTATTATTTTTTTCTGATCTTCATGGTTACAATTGAATATGTTGATCACTTGACCATATTCACTTTGTTTTGTGTAGCTGGAATATGAAGGACTTGTTTCTCCCGATACTGATATGGGATGATAAGAGATTTGTAAAGTTTCATAGGTTTCAGGTATGATTTATTTCAATCTGAAATTCAATGGCATAACAAATTAGGCCGCCATAGTGGGCCCTTCATGCAAACATGGAATATGTTTTTCTCAGTCATATTCAATTGTAATAATACATACATTACAATTGTATAAGCTGAAGCAATTCTACTTTGGACTTTGGTTTATCTGTCATCATTTTTGTTTCTTTCACGCCCTTATTGCTATTGATTTCAATGGTTTGCCTATATTTTCTCATCAACCAAATGGATGGTAACGAATTGTTTTGTTACATTTGTATGGAAGCATTTTTTATTCTTTTTTTTCTGTGCTGATGTAAGGATGAGAATATTGTTTTGTGATTATTTCAGAAATAATTTTTTTGCAGCATATGATGTGCCCCATTCTAGAATACAAAACTAAGAACACTATTAATCTTTGTCTGTGGGAAGCCAAAGCAGGTGCTGAAGACTATGTCCGAGACAACTGTGTTCACCGTTTGATTCAATCCAAAACTGATGGGGAGTTGGTTGAGATGAATCACTATTGTGCACATGCTGATTATGGTTGTGGTAGTTGCAACAGTAGTATTGATACTGGATTTAGTGAGACTCTTGAATGGTAAAGTTGAAAATGTATTGTTTTTAATTTGTTTGATTTAAGCTATTCTTATTTAATGTATTTGTTTCATTGGAGTTAGTCTTGTCTGATGCATTTGTTTGATTGAAGAAGTAGTAAATAAAATTTATTGGAAGAGAATTGAGTTCTATAAATGATCTCAATTCAAAAAAAAATGAGATTTTTAGCAAGAGATATGTAATAGTATATATCACGCTTTTATAAAAGGTGAGATAGTAAGTTAAAAATAGTTGCGCTTTTCTATTGAAAAGTGAGATTGTAACTTTAAACAATGAGGGGACTATATATATATTTTTTTGATCGGCTAAACCAAATCTTTATTGATGACGCATACAAAGCATGACATATTACATCAATAAAGAGGAGCTTGGAGTTGAGGCACCAACAAAGAAAGAAAACAGAAGAAGAAATGAAAACATCAAACAAACAAACTAACTGGTAGTAGACAAACTAGTAGTAGCAGTTTGCAAACCTCCAAGCTCAGAGCAGCAACACTGCAAGCAACACTACAGATACACCCACAGACCAAAACAGAACAGCTGGCAGGGCCAAAATAGAACTGCTTGTAAATTACGCAGATAGATCAAGCCAGCAGACATGGCCTATTCACACTGCGGCAACAGTGTGAATATAACAGCAACACTGCAAAGGCATCCACAGACCAAAATGATTTTACCAAAACAGAACTGTCAGTAGAAGCAGTCCCCAACAACACAAAATAGAACTGTTCAGAGGCACCCACAGACCAAAATAGAACAACAGGCAGTGCATGTGCTTTGACCAGAATTAGACTGCCAGAACACTGATAGAGCACAGATGCACAAAGAGAACAAACCAGCAGATAGCAGACAGAACAAAACAGCAGACAAGGGATATTAACACACTGACAGAACACCAATGCAGCAGACAGCATCAACCCAGATAGCATTAAACTGAATCCAGAGCACTAAACTCTGCCCCTGATCTGTCTCCAATTGTAGACGAGATCATCAACTGAGTATGGGAATTCCTTAATGGAAGCTTTGAGCCAAATGGCAGATTTGAATTTTATAAGATCTAGCAGTCCTGAAGAAGAGGGTTGTGCATTAAAAAATACACAATCATTTCTGAGTTTCCAAATAGACCATAGTACAATTAAGGGGGTTGCTCTCCATATTAGTCAGTCAAAATTATAGAATTTCCAGCCCATCCACCAATAAAGCAGGCTATCTTCAGACTTAGGAATACACCAATGTAGGCCCCATTCCTCAATAACTATTGACCAGATTGATCGAGAGAAAGAGCAATGAAGCAATACATGGGAAGCAGTTTCTACTTTAGAGTTGCAAAAGTTGTAGAGGGGAGAAGCATTGTTGTCAAGAGAACCAATCTTGAGCAGAAAGTCAGAACATTTGATTCTAGATTTCCAGGCTAGCCAGGTGAAAAAAGATACTCTGGGGGGCAATAATGAATTCCAAACAAATTTGCTAAGCTTGAGATGAGGGCCAAAGAGAGATGAGTGATGAGAATAGAGAGCAGAAGCAGATAAGCTCTAACCAGAATCTGTGCACCATACTAAGCAGTCTTCACAATCCAAACACAGAGATGGAGCAGAGGATAAGAGAGCATTCAATCTCACCTCTTCAGCCAATTCCCATGAATAAAGCTCTCTTCTATGGAGGAGATTCCAAACAAATGGACTTGACCTCCTTGCGTAATAATGATTGAGGGAACCTTCCTTATCATTTGACAAATTGAAGAGGAGGGGAAAAGAAGATTTCAAACAGAGGCCACCACACCAACTATCAAACCAAAATCTGATTCTAATGCCATTCCCAACCTTGAAACCACATTTGCCCACAAAGAAATTAAAGATAGACCTATTAAGAGCCCTATTGTGAGAATGTCCCTCCAGACTCTAGAGTGCTTGTATGAGAGACTCAAAGGAGGGAGCCAACAGGAGTTGTTAATTTTATATTTGCTGCACACAATTGACCTCCAGAGAGCATTGGTTTGAATTCCAAACTTCCACCACCATTTGAGAAGGAGACAAACATTAACATCTCTGACCTTTCTAATGCCAAGTCCCCCTTGATCAATTCTCTTTGTAACCTCCTCCCATTTCAATAAATGCACTTTCCTTTTAAGATCATTACTACCCTCTAAGAAGGCAGCCTCTATCATTTCTATTTCCTTAGCCACTCCTTCAGGCATTTTAAACATGGAAAGGAAGTAAATAGGTAAGCTAGGTAGAGTGGACTTGATTAAAGTTAATCTACCAGCAAAGGACAACAGTTTTCTCTTCCAACCTAATAGTCTAGCCTTGATTTTTTCAATTACAGGCTTCCAAGTAGATTTCCTTCCAGGATTTGCTCCTAGAGGCAGCCCCAGAAATTTTAGTGGAAAACTCTGCACTTTGCAATTGAGAAGAGAAGCAAAGGTGTTTAAACAGCCTTCATCTACACCAACACCATACACAACACTCTTATGGTAATGAATTTTGAGGCCAGATAATACTTCAAAGCATCTGAGAGCTGTTTTAATGGATACCAATTGATCACTATCAGCTTCACAAAAAAGAATTGAATCATCGACAAATTGCAAATGTGAGATAAGAACATTGTTAGATCCAACAACTACCCCTTTGGGAATGCCAAGATTGAGGGCTCTGACTAGAAGAATGTTAAGACCTTCTGCCACAATGTTGAATAGAAAAGGTGAGAGCGGGTCTCCCTGTCTAAGGCCCCTATGAGGTGAAAATTCCTTAGTTGGTGAGCCATTCACTAGAATGGAGATTCTAGCTGTAGAGACACAAATCTTGATCCAAGGGATCCATTTATCCCCGAAACCAAAACTGGCCATCAAAGAAAATAAGAATTCCCAGTTGACAGAGTCAAAAGCTTTCTCGAAGTCCAATTTGAGAATCAACCCGTGTTTTTTGACCTTCTTTTAACCATCCACTACCTCATTAGCAATAAACACCCCATCCAGAATATTTCTCCCTCCCAAGAATGCTGTCTATGTTTCACCAATGATTGAGGGGAGCACTGACTTTAATCTGGATGCTAAGACTTTGGCCAAGATTTTGTAGATAGATCCCACAAGACTAATAGGTCTGTAGTCAGATAGACCAATAGGGTTGTCCACCTTGGGAATAAGGGTGATAAATGAGCTATTGATGCCATATGCAAGCTTGCTGTTAGAATGAAACTCTTTGAAAAATTGCATTATGTCCAGCTTCATAACCTTCCAGAATTTCTGATAACACAGTAGGTTGAACGCATCAAGGCCTGGAGCTTTGTTATTGTTACAGTCTTTTATTGCTGCAAGTAACTCAGTTGCAC
Source organism: Camellia sinensis (assembly GCF_055761805.1). NCBI lineage: Eukaryota > Viridiplantae > Streptophyta > Magnoliopsida > Ericales > Theaceae > Camellia > Camellia sinensis. Next base: position 21,388,746 of record NC_138970.1, on the reverse strand, counting down.
TGAACTCAGTTACCAGATGTTGAGAGACATATTCCGGGTCAATGGTGTTGAATACCCCTGACAAAGAAGGCCTGTTAACCCATGATTTAGAGAATTGGGCCTTAAAGTGAAAGAGAACTTGTTCCCTAACTCCAGTAGGATCCTCAATGGACACTCCATTTACTGAAATAGAGTTTATGAGATTTCAATTCTGCCGAGAACTTGCAACTACATGAAAAAACCTACTGTTTTTATCCCCATTGATAGCCCAATTCAATTTGGATTTTTGATGCCACATCCATTCTACCATTCTATATAGCTTCCACAACTCACCTTTAACCTCCCTTCTTCTTGCCTTTTTTGAAGCACTCAGTGCTCTTTCCTCTGCAGTGATATCCAGAGCATGTAGTCCATCTTCTAAAGATTTTATTTTAGAAGCCATATTGCCAAACACCTAAATGTTCCAAGATTTTAAGACTTGCTTTAGATGCTTTAGCTTTTGGGAGAGTATATACCCAGACCAGCCAACAAAAGAGGTATCTGACCATGATGAGACAAATAACTGAGCAAAGCTGGGATGAAGAGTCCACGCATTTAGGAACCTGAAGGGTTTTGGCCCCCAAACTCTGGTATCCTCCATCATTAATAAAGGGCAATGGTCTGAGATTAGCCTGGGTAAACCCCACAATTTCATTGAGAAATTAATCATCCATTCAGGACTTAGTAAAATCCTATCAATTCTGCTCCATTTCTCTGATTCTTGGGCATTGCACCATGTGTATCTCCTCCCATGAAGTGGTAAATCATGAAGCTCACTATTGCCAATGAATTCATTAAGATGCTTCATGCCCCTATCTCTCCTAGAGCAACCAACTCCTTCACTAATATGGCTAATTTCATTAAAATCACCACCCATGCACCAAGGAAGAGGGAAAAGGGATTTAAGCTTTAAGACATTAGCCCAAAAAAGAAGATCTGGCACCAACATCATTGGGGCCATGAATATTGAGCAGGACACAGTCAAAAGTATTATATAAAGAACCTGAGAGTAAGATGTACCTCCTATTACAGCAGCAGCCAGAGAGTGTGAAAACTGCAGGATCCCAAATACATAGCAGGCCTCCGGCTGTTCCTTCAAGATCAACAGACATAAACTCCATATTTTTACTTCCCCATAGCCTTCTAGCATCACCATCTGATATAACTGCCCTTTTGGTTTCTTGAAAAAAAACAATATCAACATTTCTGTCCTTTAGGAGCCTCTTGATTCTACCCTGTTTCTCCACCTTTCCCATACCCCTGATATTCCAAGATATTAACTTCATGATAAACCCATTGATTCACTCACAAGGCCCTACTCCTTCCATTTACTGCTAGGCCTTCCCCTCCTTGGCAATTTTCTCCTTGTCTTTAAGTTCTAATTTAGCAATTTTGTTGAGCACAATGCCTTCCTTCCCATGGTAGTCTATTCCAAGAGACTTCCTGAATTGAATTGTAGCTGCAGCTTCAGAAAGAATCTGGCTTCTCAGAGAAGAATCACCTGCAAATGAATTAGACTGGGCTAGAGCTTTAACAGTAGGCCTGTAAATAACAGATTTAGCATAGTGCTTCTTGGCTGCATTGTTTGTGTACGCATGAATCCTAGCAAAGCTAGTGAACCCCTCCATTTGTGACTTCATCTTTCCTTTATTCCTCAGGTTTCGCTTGTGATCTTTGCTGGAGGCTGAGATTGAGTCTTGGATTGACTGTGTATGAGCAAAATTACTCCTTATACACACGGGTTTAAGTTGGACATAGGGCCAGAAAGTAACCCCTTATCTGATGCAGGTACATTGGGCCTACTAGAAGAGCCATTGGAATGAATGGGCCTGCAATTGACGGGCTGCTTTTCAAAGTGGGCCAAGTCCACTTCTAAATTGATGCCGGGTCCACCACCAGCACTTACTTCATTCATACAACATATAAACCCAGGTGTATAAACTTGTTCAATACACTTTTGTCTCTCATCATTGCTATTTGAAAAGTGGTCAACCTTTTCCATCAAATCTATCAGAGGCCTCTCAGCACACGCTCCTCCTCTGTTTATGCCTCCATCACAGGGTGTCTCCTCAAACATGGCCTTAACCGCGGCCACCTCATCATCTTCTCCCCTTTCCTTACCATCTAGCACTGGAAAATTCACTTCCTCAACACTGCAACAGCTTGCAAGAGAATTGGACTCGTACATGCCATTATGGTTCAGGCTACTAAGATCTGGTTGGAGGTCTTCACACACAAAAATCTTATGATCTTCACCATTGCAGTCCAAAGATAAAGATTTAGCAATAAATTCCATATTTGAAGTGGCTATCCTGATCCTGGTGTGGGAGAATGATTTTGGTTCACACAAATCTCCTTCAATGCTGAGTACCGAGCCCCATAAACGACCAATCTTGGTGAGAGTGCTTCTGTTCCAAACATGTAAGGGTATCCCACAGCATTTGTGCCATACACATCTTTCTTGGACAAAATGATTTCCAGATTTGAGCTCTGCCACAAACTGACTCAGATCCTTAAACCAAGCCTTGAGGTTGTCAATGTTTGATGTCAACACCTCCTGAGTGTTAAAAGTTAATATTACATCCCTTCCACACCCTTTTCGAACCAAAATATGCTCCAGACCTTTCTCCTTCAGTGCTTCACGAACGCTATGAATGGAGTGTTCTGTATTCAGACAGATAAAGGCACTTTCATAGAGCCAACCGTTGCCCTCTTCAGTGACTTTGATAGAGGTGTTCATATTCACCCCTTGCACAACATCAGCAAAGGATCTTTGGCCAGTAAATGGAGCATGTCCTCTGGATCTGCTTGCTTCAAAAGATCTCCGGATGAACTACTGTTTCATAACTTCTGGATTTCGCCTGTTATGCTCCTCCCTCTTTCTTCTATCAAGAGTTGCAGCTTTGACTTCTAGAACTTTGTCATCCACCAGAAGACCGTTGGCTTTTTGAATGGCTATATCAGTTGCTACATTACAATCGAACCTCACAAATCCGAACCTTGAATGTGACACTACTCGTCTTTTGGAAGGAATGAAAACATCCTTAACTATGCCAAATTTTGAGAAGAACTTGAATAATGATTTAGCATCCATTTTTGATGGTATATGATCCACAAAAACAGAGAAAAGACCATGCGATGCTTCCATGCCTTTCCCTCTTCCACCTTTCCACTGATTTACAGCCGGAATCCATCCTCCTTTTCTTTGTTGCTCCATTTCTTCTAATATTAATTTTAGATAGAGTTTGAAGATGACATGCTATGAGGGAAACTATATATGCAGCTAGGAATTGGGGAAAAATATTATCAATCACGCTTGCACCCACAGATTTTCATTTGCACCCAATAAACAATCACGCTTTCTCATAAAAAGCAAGATCTTTTACAGACAAATAGTCACACTCACATCACGCTTTTTTTATTATAAAAACTGAGACTAAGAACTTAAGGTCACAGTTACAAACTGTGACACAAAGCACACTTATCAAATTCACACACAAATTATTACATGGTTTATGATAAAGTCAATCCAGTTATACCACAACAGAGAAAGCTATGCCAGCACAATCAACCCGACCAATGAGATGACACGTAATTTATACAAACCCAACAATAGATCAAATGTAATCCTAACAACTAAACAATTCTTCATATATAAGAACACCTTGTAGCCTTGGTTTCTTCATAAATAGGGCCAATATCTATTTCTCCAACTTCTTTATCAAGATAAGCATACCCAATAAAGCACCTGCAATCAAATTTTGAAAATGAAAGACATTAAAGACTAGCTAAAAGCTATTACATTCAATGTGCTTGTGTCTAATGGGTGCAATGTGAAATTTTTTTTTTTGTTTTACAAAATGTAATACATAGAAAATATTCTCCAATATTTAGTTAGAACTTTGAAATAATGGGTTAATAATAGTCAAGGTGTGCTGTAGTGGTAGTGGTTGTGGTGGTGATGGTAGGATGTTGGGGAAGAAAGAAAGAAATAACTAGTAGAGACATATTGGTTAAAGAATTATTTGTGATAATTAAATCATCAAAATAAAGTTGAACAAGATAAACCTACGTTAGAGAATAATATTAAACTCATGTATTTACTATAAGATCAATTTATTTTGAACGTACCTGGCCAATGAAATGAATTCTGTATATAGTAACATGAAAATTGTACTATATGAAAATAAAAATTGATGAATTCTGTCTAAACTTTGGCCAACCTAACAGTCTACTAATTTATCCTTGTTCAAGATCCCCCAAGCAATTTTAGGAGAATTGGATAGACTGTAGAGGAAATTTCTCTCTTTAATACAATTTTTTTTCTTTGCTGATAAATTAAAAAAACTATTTCTCTAATTCACACAAACGAATTCTATAAACAACCAAAGAACAAAAAATACAACTCTTTACTTCACACAATGAAATAGTTTAGCAGAGTGTTTAGATTTTGAAAATAAAATAGGGTGAATTATACTAATAGTCTCTACATTCTATCTTTTGCGTCATTTTAGATACACTTTTAATTGGCTCAATTTTTATCTTTAATTTTTTTTTTTTTGGTCAATTTGGTTACGTCATTAGGGTTTTTTTAAAAGGAGAATTATCATTGAGTTCGTTGATGTTAACTTACTAGGTTAATCTAGTTTACAATTTCACCCTAAAAGCTAGACACATGCCTTTCATTTGCACATTTTTCATTAAAAGATATGCTATCAATTATAATCAATTGGACCAAATTAAGACAAAATCATAAATTCTGGATAAAAATCAAATTAGTTGAAATTATAGAGACTAAAATGACACAAGAACCTACATACAAGGATTATTAATATAATTTACCCAAGAAAATATTATTTGGAATGCCTCAAACGAAATATAATATATACACTAAAAATTAAAGGATATGAGCATAAACAGATATACTCACAGTATATTTATCAACAAGATGAAGAGGCATTTGGTGTAATAATTTTTTTGCTTTTACTTTATTATTATTATTATTATTATTATTATTATTATTATTATTATTATTATTATTATTATTATTTGTGTGTGTAGCAATAATGCATACCTTTTCTGTAAAGAGATTGGCGATGCACCGCAGCAAATGGTAAATATTACTCCCCTTCCACATCAAAACCTGCATATGGCAAGTATCAAATAATTACTAAAACTAAAAATATAGCTATCAACTTGATACATCATTATTGTCAACACCACCTCTCCTTTCGAATATCATTTATTAAAGATCACTCAATTATTAAGTTATTGAAATTGTCACTTATGACTTACAAGAAAAAAAAAAAAAAAAAAAAAATTATCTAAGGACTCAACTTTTTAAAAATGAATAATATTAGGTATCATGAAAAAAATATCATGAAATACATCATGAAGATATTTCATCTTTTGATTAGTGTGTGGTGTTTTATTGCATGTGTGATCCAAAGATAGAGAATTTTTCATGATCTCATGATCCCTAGCATTAAATAGATTGAGACTTTGAGCATCAATCACCACACAGTATGCTTGCTTATATAATCGTATTGATAGGTAGATAGATTTGTAATTTGTAATTTGCCTTTTACCTATTGGCTTAAAAAAAAAAGAAAAGATTGCATTATGTTTGACTAATAAATTTGGACAGAGAGAAAATAGAACAGGTAAGTGAAAATAGAGAAAAAAAAAAATTTAACTTATATTTTCATTCATATTTCACTCACTTTTTTTTCTTTTTCTTTTTAAATCCCTACCCAAAATCATGATCTGCTTTTAGATCACGAATTTGAGCAAAGATTTGAAAAGAAAAAAAAAATGTGAGAATAATAGGAATGTAATACAGGTTAATTTTTATTTTTTAAACTTTTCGTTTCAAAATATCCAAACAAAGCATAAGTTAATGAATTAATCTATTGCTAACCAATACTATATTAGAGACAATCACGTTGTGACGTTGTTAAGAAATTAGTGTATAGACAATGCTCAAAATCTGGAGGATACACTATTAATATCTGAAACATACAAATTGTTGGAGACAAAAATTATATCTCAAATCTTAAGATTAAAAACATGCACACAGTTTATTAAGGATAAGTACTTTTGGAGATCTTATTATTATTATTAGAGCAATGCTGTATGTAATTTTATTTCTTATCTCTTTTTATCATTCCTAGAAACAAAATAATGAGATTTATATTCACAAATGCATATAGGACCAATTTATTTGTCTCTGTTTTTCTTCTTCTTCTTCTTCTTATTATTATTATGGATAAAAGATAGATTTAGTCCTTAAAGTATGCATTCTATCATTTTAATCCCTCAAGTTTTAATTTTATCACTTTAGTCCGTAGTTATCAATTTGAGTCAATTTAGTTCTCTAACGTCTATTTACATTGATAACAGAAAAAATATTTTATGCTTGGGTAAAAGATAGTTTTGGTTCCTAAAGTATGTGTCTCTTTGTTATTTTAGTCCTTCAAATTTTAAATTTTGTCATTTTGATCCTCAAAGTCGTCAATTTAAACTAGGACGAAATCAACTCATATTGATAATTTTGAAGACCAAAATGACAAAATTTAAAATTTAAGAAACTAAAATGACAAAAAACGTATACTTTAAGAATCAAAATTATGTTTTATCTATAATCTTGTCATCAACGTAGAAGAACGTCACACCTAGAACTAAATTGACTCAAATTGACAATTTTGAGAACTAAAATGTCAAAATTGAAACTTAAGGGATTAAAATGAAAAACAAAATTATCTCTTATCCTATTATTATTTTAGATAACCATGTGGCAAGTACAGTGCAGTGAAGTCACTTTCTTGAGCAAGTAGGACAAACAAAATGAGAGTGGTCTCTGGAGGTGTTAGCTTCAATCATCACATGTTTTATGTTGAATGAAGCCAACAAGTACGACTGGATGTAAACAAACCATGGATGACAACAGCTAAATTGTGTATTCGAATTCTCTCGCGCACTTTCTTCATCAAACAATTCAACAATTAATCATTATTACTAGCTGTGGCTTTTGGATAAACTATTAAATGATGAACGAATGAGGAAAATGCTAGAGAATCTTTTTCCTTAAACCACTCCCATTTTGGGATGTCGATGTGGCAAATATATATATGGGGTAGTGAAGTTGCTTTCTTGAGAAAGTTTTATTTTTTTGAAAACAACGAGAATGAAAGAAGCATATTTGTGTGGAAGTATAATTGGTTACCTCGATACTTGGGGCAGAAATCTACACGCAACTGGGAGATATGAATTTGGGATTCTGAAATTCCAATACACACGAGACTTGGAAGATTTTCAAGTTCCACATTCAAAATTTTGATTTTGCCCCATACTTCTTCTTTTTCTACTTCTCTGGTGACAATCTTTTCTACTTTCTCGCAATTTCCAATTCTTAGATAATTTAGACACTCAAGGACGTTGACCATGGAAATTGTGAATAGATATCTCAAGTTGTCACACCTCTCCACTTCTAGGGATTTTAGAAATTTGAAACAATGAGTTTGTTGGGAAACATTCTTCCATATATGCATCAACTTGGGCAAATACATCAATTTCAAATCTCTTAGCCAAATGATTGATTCCACACCAGTAGTACCAGCGCGTACCGACCCTTGGAGGTCAAATATTGTTTCCAGTGAATCACACCACCATACCTTCAGCCGTTGTAGATTTCGTAGTCTCTGTATTAAGTTCGATGAGATCACATTTGATAATTTCCCGCAACGTTGGACCAACATGAATGCCACTTTGTCAAGGCGGTCAACTTCAAGTTGGTTGTGCCACATCTCTATTGATCCATTTATGTCTGTGATAGTAAGTTTTCCAAATTCGTACAGAGACCAACTACTGAAAATAAACTGCAAGACCATTAAACTTAACTGTGTTAGTGTTAGTGACATAATTATTTTACCCAAAATTTCATTTTATTCAGGGGTGTAATAGATATTTTGGAGATAATTTGAGGATAAAATAAAATTTTGATTGAAATTTAGATGTTATATCAACAACTTTCATTTGATCATGAACAACAATTGACAGTGGGGTAAACTTAATGCAAAATCAATTAATATTATAAAATAAAAAAACTGTTGTAAGCAGTGCATCGAGCCAAAAATTAAATAGGGAGATAGCCTTTTCTAATTAAATTTGACACATCCAACTCTCTCCCCTAACATTTGTTAACAATTACCATCTAAATTTTGCCTTTTGTGCCATTTTAATTCTTATAGTTTTAATTGGTTCAATTTTGATATTTAATTTTAGATTTTATGTCAATATAGTCAAATTAATAACACCTTTAGTGTTTTTTATTATTTTTTATTTTTACATAAAATGATTACTAAATTGATCGAGATTAACTTATTGAGTTGAGCAAGTTCATAGTTGTGAACCTAAAAGTATGACACATGTTATTTATGTGCGCATTTTTTTATTAAAAACTGATAATAATTGTAATCAATTGGTTTAAATTGAGACAAAATCATAAATTTATAATCAAAATCGAACCAATTAAAATTATAGGAACCAAAATTACTCAGGAATCAAAATACAAGAATGACAAGCATTACAAAAAGTGACTTAATTTGTGTGAAAGACATCGAAAAATGAATTAATTTGTGTAAAAAAGATTTTCTATTTTATAAAATTAAAAACATTTCTCATACTAAAATCTTAACACCACCACCACCCCCCAGCACTCTACTACCATCAGCACTCATTGCCACCACCACCCACCTATCACCTATCAATGCTATCCTAACACTGCCACCACTTTATCACAACTACCACCCTCACCTCTTTAATATAAAGCCACCTAAGGAAAGGTTTTAGGTTTCTTTTTTTGAATACTCTACATTTTTTTACGATAATGTTACATAAAAATAAAATAAAACAAAATAAAATAATTATAAAAAATTTTATACAAATAATATGACATTTCATAGTCTTTTTATTTCAAACAAAAAAGCATCCATCTTGTGGTAGTTCATAACTGTAAAATGTTCCGGCCACCAAATTTTTTATAAGTTATATATATATACATATAACTAAATTTTATTTGTAAATTATTTTTATTTTTTAAATATCATAGTTAAGGCTTATATAGCTTATCATTTATTTATTTATTTCTAAAGAAAGCTCCACTCATTAAGAAATAACATTCAAAAACTCATTAAGAAATAACATTCAAAAAGTGATATTGTCACATTATCACAAGTAACAATATAAAATTATGGACTACAGAAAATTTAAAAAAAATATGTATATATATATTATGAACATTGAATGGAGAATGGAGAATTTGAGTAAGGATAAATCAGTAAGACTAAAGACACTTAAAAATCCTTAATAATTTATTAAATTAGGGTAACGTTTTCCTTTAGTTGGCAAAATTAACTGAAGATGTTGTTGGGTTTTTGTGGGCCCACCACGGGGCCACCTCAATTATATGTGCCGTTCATATCTAAGAACATGTTAGAATACCATCCTTACAAAAAAATCAAATTGTTAATTTGGACAACTATAATTACGTGGTTATATCACATTTGTATATAGAAATGGACAATAATTATATTTTTTATGATAGAATGTTTATTATTTTGAAGATAAATGTAATCGACTAATGTGTCTATAGTATTCAAATCAATTTAATTTTTTACAAGTATAATCTTCTCAACGAGCCATAATTCTAATGACTACGGCAAACCGCGTTTGACAGAAATACCATAGGACACATTTTATACATTAAACAAAATTAAAACAAATTAAGGACTGCATAGCATGAAAATGAATTTGCGTGTAATGATCTCACGCAAAATAATAAATCCTATTATTATGCACCAATTAAATATGAACAAAATTAGATTGAATGGGTATTGATTGACTAATTGGACATCTTAAACCGTTCAAATCAATTGGGAATCACGATCAAATCATGGTGTGGAATTAACACAATTTATCATCTCGTATATTATCAATATATTAGTTTAATAAACAATACTCGGGTCAATCAAAATTATGATCAAATCATGGTGTGGAATTAAGACAATTTATCATCTCATATATTATCAATATATTAGTTTAATAAATAAAACTCGGGTCAATCATTTAAATTTTAAATTAAAATTTTGGGAGCAATTGTCTCAAATTATATATTTTTTTAATCCACAAAAATAACAACATTTTGAAATATCATATAACTCTTACCTATCTATCTATTTATTCACATATTTGTCAATTTGTCCACGTGTCCATCTATTTGCCCATTTATTGTTCATCAGTAAAGTAGAGAACTCCAAGAATTGATGTTTACAAATTTGTCATCCTAATAAATCTTTGCTAAAAAATTTGAAAGAGTGGTGGGGCTGGGCACCTTTATCACAAGTCCACTTTGGTAATTTACATCATTTTTTTTTTTCCCTTATAAAAGTCTTTATGTATGGATCATCGTACAAAATAAATAAACTAATAATATTGATTCGATAATTAAAACAATATGATTTTATGATCGTTGACTTCAAAAAATGGATTCACAAAATTGGAAGGTTTTTCATTTTTATGAACACAAATATGACAATTACATTATTATGATTATCATATCAATATGATTTGTTTTTGATAATTTATGCACAAAATTTACAAAATAAACAATTTAAATTATCGAAATATCCAGACTGTTTATTTTGTAAGGTCTTTCGTGTAAATCTTCCAAACAAAAAAAAATTATCTCATAATTGTAACCTATTCAATTTGTCATGTTTGACACACCCCAAAAAAATGGTTAGCCTATTTTAAAAACACACATTTTTCACAAATTTTTCTTTGTAAGAATTGATAATTAATTAACGGTGAATGCTATATTTTAAAGTTCATTAACGTACCTTTCCATCCAAGAGATGGTGTTGAGATGAGGTTGAAAAGTCTGCCTTTTGTTGGTCTAGCTTGCGCTGAAATACTGATGGGAGTATCTTCATTTTGGGACAGTTGATTACTTCTATTGTTTTCAACAACGATCCCTCAAACGTACAAGCCTCAAAGCAAAAACTACAGAGATTTGGCAAATCAGTGAGTTTGAGACTACTCAGTTGAGGGAACATGATCATATTTGTTATCACTGCATCATCTGCATTTGGTTCATTTCCAATGATTGACTCCATCATACCACATTCAGTTACCTTTATTTCTTGTAGTTTTACAAGAAGTTTGGTTAGAGAGTATGAGAATAGATTTCTCAAATTATCACAATCATTTACTATTAAGGATCTTAGATTCTGAAAGCCTTGAATTCCTGGTGAATTGTCCTTCCAAATATGTGTCAACTTTCGTAGATGGCTTAATCTCACCTTTTTTAATGAAGGGAGTGCCATATCTGATATGCTGTCTTCCCAAACAAGTCCTTCAAGGTCAAAGGCTACTCCAATAGATCGACAGTCCGTCACTTCAAGTACTTCAAAATTTTGCATGCCCTTAATTGAATTGGATGGAAAAAGAATATTTGAGAGCCCATGACAACATTGAACTGTCATCTCTCTTAGTTTAGCTTCAAGTTCCCCAGGCCAAATTTCCATCAGATTCTCCATGCCACAGATGGTCAATTCTTCAATGGTAGCCAATTTATCCTATGAGTTCATTCACATGGTGTTACGAACATAACTAAGCAATACAAATTTGATTCCATTAAACATAATCCATTTAGTTTTCAAATTAATATACTTCATATTTGAATAATTAAATGTAAACAGTTCTTACAAATCTGTTGCAATACATTTTTAGATCATTGACCTAACAAACCTAACCCATTTTTTTAGATTCTTGAATTTTCCAAATATAAAAATACACATTAAATTTATTTTTGGCATACTGAGAATCTTAGGCCCCATTTGGGAATAGGTTATTTTAGTTGACTTTTTTACTATTTTAGCCTGTCTAAAAAGGTTATGTTTAGAAAAATAATTGGCTATTTTTTTTTTTTTTTGTAATTATTGAGTTGATAGTTGTGAAAAAAAAAATGAAATGATTATGGTTCGAATGTGACATTTTATCTTATTGACTATTTTAGTCTATTTTATCTTTATTAACTATTTTAACCTAAATTCAACTTTCCAAATAGGGCCTCAATCTAGATTCTTAATCCATCAGAATCTTAATACACCATAGATTCATAAATTTTCCAAACATAAAAATACACATTAAATTCAAGGTGATGGGGCATCGAATCAATCAGTAGATAAATGAGGTACAAGGATTTTTTTCATGATTATCAGAATCTTAATTTAGATGGTAAGATCTTATGATTTTACAATTTTAGTTGGGTTAAATGATTCAAATCACAGTAAAATCTTAAATTTATTAAGGGTTGTTTTGACAAGTGCAAAAAAAATTAACTTTTTTATTTATTACGAAAAGACATGAAAAAGTTTAAAAAATGATATAACCCAAATATGTCAATAACCTGACTTTTTTGACAATTTTCAAAAGAAGCCTAAGATCTTGAAGTGACTATAATTATAGTTACAAAATCGTATAGAATCACATTATAATTCCGATTCTATTAGCACTATGATCTGCTTTTACTACAATCTCATTCTTACCAAATTTTTTTCTTATTATTTATTTCTTATATCTATGTGTATATCTATAAATTTGACTATAAACTTATTTCACACGTCTCTTCTAATTTATGTTAACTTTGAAAATAGGAAAAGGCTACGACACACAACCTTTGAGGGGTGTATACCATATGCACTTTATAACAATAGAAGAAAATGATATAATTTCATACTTTCTGAGTCGTAATTAAAAATAAAAAAAAAAATTCATAACCAAAATCTCAAAATAATGTCATAACTAAAGAAGAAAACTGGTCATAACCAAATAAGAAAATGCCATAACTAAGGGTGCATATGGTATGAGGTGTATATAATAAAATTCTTCTTGAAAATATATTATAATGCAAATTACACCGGCGGTCCCTATATTTTATCCCTTGGGTCATTTTAATCCCTACACTTTCAATTGGCTCAATTTTGATCCTTAATTTTAAATTTTATTTCAATTTAAAATATGGCACATGACACTTATGTGTGTGTTTTCCATTAAAAAAAAATGCTAAGAATAATAATTAATTTAAACAAAATCATAAATTCAGAATCAAAATCGAACCAATTGAAAATACATAAACTAAAATGACACAAGGAGTAAAATACAGAGATTACCGTCGTAATTTGTCCTATATTATATTAAATTTACCATTTTTCTTTAATGATTTCAAAATTATGTAACATGCATTTTCATTATCAATAATTTTTATTTTTAATTTTAATTTGAATTAAAAAGTAGAATCTTCCAAAGACACCACACTAAAAAAATTCACTGGTGTAAGGAGTAAATTGGGAAATAAAGTTTAGGGCCAAAAAATGAATTGGTAATACTTCAGGGGCACAAAGTTGATTTACCTTAAAAATTAAAAGTGTATTAACCTATAGTTTTGTTTATCAATGTTTTTCAAATCTATATGGATTAGCCTTAATTCATAATAATAATTTTAAGAACATTGTAAAAAGCTTTATCAAATTCAGATTTTGTAAGGGTTCGTATGGGAAGTAGGTTGGCCTTGGCTTTTGGCTTTTTTGCTTTTTTGGCTATTTTAGCCTGGGACTGAAAAGTCTAGTTTGGGAAGGACTTTTTGCTTTTTTAGCTTTTTTAACTTTTTTGTGAGAGAAAAATGTAATGATTATAAGTTGGATGTGATGTTTTATCTTACTGGACTAAAAGGTCTATTTTATTTTTTGTAACTAAAATAGCCAAAAAAACCTGGCTTTTGGCTTCCCAAACGAAGCCAAGTAGGGTTTTTCAATAGAAAATCCCATATTGAATTCGTACAATCCCTGAAGTCCCATTGAACAGTTAGTTCAAGTCTCTATTTTAAGAATTGTAGGTGTTAACTTTTGTTTAGCAAGTCATTAGCGTCATTAGATTAATCTTCAGAATTGTTTAGATTGACCTTTGTCATACATATTGATTGATATTTTTTGTTATAAATTCATGGGAACTGTTAGGGTGTGTACATCATCAAAATGTGCACATCATGTGCACCTTACTTTTTAACCAATAGATATCAAGAAGTTTAATTTGAACCATTAAATAATTTAATTAAAAAAATTGAGGACCTTCTCAACCGGTTATAATTTTCTTTACTGAAGACTCTCTCTCCAAAAACTCACAATCAATTGTGGTCATTGAATCTCTCTTACTCTAATGAATGGTACAATCGTTTAAATAACAATAATATAAACCCATATCAATCGATTGTACATTCAATTGTAATTGTTCAATCCACCTTTCATTTACAATGGCTACTAATGGATTGTACGATCAATTGTGGTCTTTCGGCCCAACCGATTTTGCCATCAATTATGATTTTCCATTCATTCTTTCATGCCAATTGAATAAACAATTACTTGTGCTATAATGACAAAAGTTAGGACAGTGTCATGATATTTGTGTTATATGTTATACAATTGATTACACAATTGTGTTTGAAATTTTCATAGTGGTGATATTTCGTGAATATTGTTATGATTTTGGAGAAAAAGTTATAATCAACATGTTATGGTTATGATTTATTAGTAAAAGTTATGATTTGTTATGGTGAATCATAATAAAAAAAAATGTTATGATAATTTTTTAGAACTAATTATATTTGTTATGAGTCATTATCGTATTAGTATGATTGATAGTGTCTTATTCATTGTAATTGTTATGATATTTGGAAAAATTTATGATTCTTTCATGTAACATGTTGGATGACCGGTTTAACAAGTCACTTTTTATAATGCGACACAATATGAATCACACAATAATTGCATATCATACATATATCGTTTCAGAAGGTGCACGTCATACTATTGTATACACCCTCAAAAGTGTAAACTATTTGCAAGGTATGACATTTGTGGGGTTGATTACCACAAATGTCATAACTTATTATTTCTCAATCATAACTAAAAAAAAAAAAAAATCATAACTAAACACATTTTGAATCATAGCCAAAACAATGTCATAATCAATATGAGAATGTGTATAACCAAGTCATAAGAAACATCACACTAATGAGTTATAACTAACACCACTAACATTTATTTATTTATTTCAAGATATGAAGAATCATTACAATAACAAAAATATATATATATATAGTCTAACTGCTTTATGATTTAACAAATCTAGATTACAACAAAAGAAAAAAATATTAAACTTATAATACAAAATAAAATTTAAACAATTACGGAAAAGTATTAATCAAATAGTACTTTTATTGTATTTTTAAATGGGTCTGGCTTCTCTCCAGTTTGTGATCTAATTGGAGGGTGCTGTTGGGCCCATGGAGGCCTACCACGGGTCCCGTTTTAATAATCTGAATCATGCAATGTGTAGAACTTGTCGAGTACTATATACTGCAAAAAATCACGTTGATCGGATATCGATAGCTACGTGATCAAATCAGTTTTGTATATAAAAAAATTCTGGTGAAAAAATAAACGGTTGACATAAATCTGATCCAATGAGATAGCTATCGATATCCGATCAACGTGATTTTTTTACAAACATATAATACTCGATGAGTTCTACATATTGAACGGTTCAGATTATCGAAACGAGACCCGTAGTCAGCCCCCATGAACCCAACAGTACCCTCCAATCCGATCACGGATGGGAGGGAAGCCAAACCCTTTTTAAATATAGAACTAATAAGCATTCATAATTTAGGCCTTGTTTGTCATAACCTAAAAAAGTCAAAAAGTCACTATCCTATTTAAGTCACATCATCTTATTTAAGCCACATCACCTCTCTACCACATCACTTCAAACCCAACTCATACATAACCCATATTTCATAAAAAGTCAAAAAGTGCACTTATTTAGATCATCTTAGTATGACCTTTCAGTTTTGATTGTGAACTTAGATTAGTTGAATTAAAAAGTTAAACTAATATGATTTTATTTTTTTTTCCCCATTTAAGATATGTATTTTTTGTTACATATTTTAGATTCATTCTATTAATATATATAATTATATGTTATAATTTTTTTCATTTAAGATATGAATTGTTTGTTACATATAGAGTCATTCTATTAAAAAAATATATAATAATTATATGTTATATTTTTTTTTTAAATAAGGAAATATAATTGAGTTGAAATCAAATATTTTATGAATAATTTTATTTAGTGGAGATTAGTTTCATAAAATTTTAACTTGCAAAAAAAAAAAAAAAAAAAAAAAAAAATTCTCCATACACTTGGTACTTTTAACTAAGAGTGAAAGTTTTAACATGAAACATTAAATAGACACAAACCAAAAATGACCTGATACAATAAAATAAAAAAATAAATAGATTAAATTAGTATTGAAGTAATTATGACATAAATTTAAAATGAAACCACATGATACTTATTTCTAATTGTGAGCCCTAAATTTTATCAAAATTTGGAGGCCGAGGCAACTGTTGACTGGCCCTAAATTGAGCTAATTAAAATTATAAGAACTAAAATGTCAAAAAGACTAAAATACAAAAACTACAAATATAATTTGCCCTAAATCTTTTCTTATATAATTACATTGACTATATATATAGTGATTAACTAAAAAATTGGGTAGATGCTAACTTAATTGTAGCCTACATAACCCAATTTACACTTCATTTATTGGAAAATTCTAATATACACCACCTTTAAAAGGGTGTATCATATACACCCTTAGTTATGTCATTTTCGGTTTTAATCAATTTTTTTTTTAAGTTATGATATTATTTTAGTTATGTCTTATGTTGGGTTTAGTTATGATTTTTTTTTTTTTAGTTATAACTCATAAAATATGAAATTATATCATTTTTCTTTTTAGTTATAAGATGCATATAATGCACACCCTTTAAAGAGTGTGCTCCATAGTGTTTCCTCTTATTATTTTATAAGGTTTAATATCTCAAGTTATTATTAGAACAAAATAAATTAAAACCCAATTTACATTAAATTTATAATGTTTAATTAAATCTCTATTTATTCATTTATGATCCAGAGAAAATGAATGAACGATTAGTTAGTTTACCAAAGTTAAAAAGATATTTTGAGTAAATATTTTAAAATTGAAACTACTCAAATATACCATTTTTAAATTGATCAGCAAAAAAATTGACTTAGTAATTATGTAACACTTTTCATGGTGTAAAATTTCGAACTCAATTTTATAGAGAGCAATTTGATGCTTTTATGATAATTGATTTATTTCTTCCTCCTTATTATGGAGTTGTTGAGCTTGGTGGGTTGACAAAAAAAGGAATGATGAATTTTCTCAACTTTTTGCTCTATGGGGTGGGCTCCACCTCAATGATTTATTACAATATAAATATTAAAAAAATAATATATAAATCTACATTATAAATTCATTTTTTTAATTTAATAATTTGTCAATAAGATGATTGGTTGATAATTAGAGAATAATTAAGAGAGAGTTGATTTAGATATTTTAATAGAATGTCACATTACTAAATATACAAAGTGAATGTAATTTTTTGACATGAATAGTGATCCAAACTATTCATTTGTTGTAGTTGTGATGCAAACTGCACTTTTCATTTGTTGTAGAGATCCGAACCATTCATTTTGTATGACTTTCTTAAAAGATCATTCATACCAAAAATTTAGTTATTTAGATCTCATTTGTCTAAAAAAATTTGATTGACTACATTTGAAAGTTATACTATTTGTTAATTATTTTTTATACAAATGTAATCGGATCCAGTGACACTTTTGGTTTGTGTTTGTAGAGTAATTTTTGAGATAAACAGTACGAAAATTTGTTTGGTTTTCTTTTTTTTAGAAATGGTTTTGAAAAATTATTTTGGGAAGAGAGTTTTAAAAAAAGTGATTGATTTGATGTGTATGAGAGAGAGAGTGATTTTGGAAAGTAGGTAATCATACAAAATTTTGAGATTTTTTTTGAAAAAATTTGTTTGGTTTGATTACTCTTAAAAATTTGTTTGTAGAGAATTTTTCCCAAAAATTTTTCTAAAAAACAAACCAAGCAAGCCCTTAGTGTCCGATCAAGCTAATTTTTTGTTTTTTAAAATAGAATTTTCCATACAGAACATGGCCTTATATGATCCTCTCACTTCAATGCAAAGCCCGCCATTGTGGTTCAAGATTGTAAAAATACAATTATCACATCATTTTGTATGAATTTTATGCATAGTAATTCTGTTGATAAATTTTATTTATTTTTATTTGGTATGAATAAAGATATATAAATACAAATATGTATGTAAACACACAATTTATATTGAATATGGCATAAAAGTGACGCAAACGATTTAAAAAAGTGACGCAGACGATTGAATATGAAAAAATTTAAAACTCAAATAGAGATGTAATAGTAAAAAAAATGAAAAGTGGTTCACAAATTAGCAATTAATTAAGCTCTTAAATAAGAAAAGCACACCTTGTTGTTGAAGAGGGGTTGAATGATGGGATCACAATTACTCTCTGAATCTGAAGCAGGACAGAGACGCTTCAGCTTTGGCATTTTCCAGAGTGTCAAGGAACTCAGTTGTGGCAGCTCAATTGCATTCATAGCTTTGCAGATACCAATAAAACTTTGAAGTCTTTGAAGATCCAATATCTTTAGTTTAGGAAACTCGATTTTATCTGTTGCTATTGCTGCTATTTCATGCTCTCCTCCTTCACTCGAAACAATTTCTTCCATCATAAGACAATTTAATATCATAAGGTCCTGCAGTTGCACTAGACCTCCAGCTATGGAAAGTGAGAACATACTTTCCAGTTTATGACAACCCCGCACTTTTACAGACGTCAGGTTGCCGAGCCATACAAGCTGGGTGGGACCCTTCCACAAATTTGCTGTTGCTATTGCTGCTATTTCATGCTCTCCTCCGCCACTCGAAACAATTTCTTCCATCACATGGCAATCATCTATTTGAAGGTCCTGCAGTTGCACTAGATCTCTAGCTATGGAAAGTGAGAACATACTTTCCAGTTTATGACAACCCCGCACTTTTACAGACGTCAGGTTGCCGAGCCATACAAGCTGGGTGGGACCCTTCCACAAATTTGTCAGTTCAGGCAAGGATTCCATCCTCAACACTTTCAATGCACTGAAAGCCTTGTTCGGTAGTCGCCATTCATGACTAGTAATCCCTTTGAAATTATCCAGATTAAATAGATATAGACCCTCTAACACAGGGAAAACACTCTGTGGAACCCCATCTGCTGTATTGATGAGGTATTCCAAATCACACAACTCAGCTAGTGACAAATTCGTTAAGCATTCAAAACCATCTTCGCCAACCAAATCACAGAGAATTTTCAAACCTTTTACACTTGAGTTTAAAGTCAGAATTTCAGTGCTCTTCAACAGAAAATTAAGCCTCGTTTCAACAATGTCACTCATGTTTTCAACTCCAAGCTGCAACTGATTTGATAACGAAGAGAAACGAAAATTCTTACGCATGTAAGAGCGAATGTGACTGGGATAGCGAATGGGAATGCCAACACGTATATTGAACTTTTTTAACCTCTCAATGACCAAACCTCTCGGCCAGAAGGAAATGTTTGTTAGAGCAATATCCAAAGCCACCAGATTGGACAAGGACGCTAGCTCATCGATTATTGCTTTAGCACCTTCTTTTCTTTTTTCATCTTTACACCAATTTCGAAAGATAGACCCAACATACAGCTCTTCTAGCTTTGATAAGCTTGCCAAAACCCCTGGGTAAATCCTTTTCACCACACTTCCCAACAAATCAAGTACCTTCACGTGAGCAAGGTGACCTATTATTTCTTTTGGAAATTCCTTGATATAAGACCAGCCAAACCTCAAAATTTCCAGATTCTCTAATGCTCCGATATCAGAGATATCATCACCAATAAGTCGGCAACGAAAAAGTGACAAGGTTCGGAGGTTGGTCAAGCATCGAAGTGATGTCGTCAATGAGCCGGATAAAGCTAGCACTTTAAGTTCTTTCATTCCTTGGTAAAAACTATCTTGGGTCTCTTGTACTTTGACTTCCTCCATTCCTTTGTTGAGATCATCTAATAATGAAATTGGTGGTAATCCAGCATTGCAATCTAGCTTTAGAAGATGGAGATTTGGAAATTCTA
Source organism: Camellia sinensis (assembly GCF_055761805.1). Lineage (NCBI taxonomy): Eukaryota > Viridiplantae > Streptophyta > Magnoliopsida > Ericales > Theaceae > Camellia > Camellia sinensis. The sequence goes on along the minus strand of NC_138970.1, from coordinate 21,368,535 downwards.
AATTACCAGGAAGCCGATGCATACCATCAACTTTTAATGAAATTATAGCATTTTTTTCGAGTCGGTCTTTCTTGGGCCATTCTTTCAATACTTCATCACATCTCACGACAATCGAATGCTCCTCCCTAGATGCAATTGATATAGCCACATCACGTACGACATCATGCATTTTGATATAATCTACTCGTCCACTTTCCATCAATAGATAGCATTTTTTCAAGTCATCAACTACAGAATATACTCTATTTCTTGCTTGGTGCACACTATCAATGCGCTCAAACAACTCTATCCCAATTGCATATCTAACGAGATCTTCAATTGGAATAGCAAAATCTTCTGGATATAAAGAACATAGCAAAAAGCATTTCTTGGCTTCCTTACTTTCTAAGAAATTGTAACTCAACTCCAAAGATTTAAGCACCTTGTCATACACTCCCTTGATGTTATTAACTATAGACTTCCGTAATTGTTCAAGAGCAGAATCCCATGAAGGCTTGCCTTTACCTTTGAGTGCCCTCCCAACTATAACAATAGCAATGGGCAGACCTCCACATTCCTTCGCAACTGCCATCTGCGTCAATTGTAAATTAGTTGAGTGACTTGTACCTTCGTCAGAAATTCCAGCCATCTCCTTGAAGAGATTCCATGCTTCTTCTTCATGTAAGACACCAACTTCAAAATTCTTCTGTGTGTCCATGCCGTTGCATACATCTTCACTTCTTGAAGTCATCACAATTTTGCAACCCTTGTGATTATCTCCAAATGGAATTCCTATTTTATTCAATTCCAGTCTCTCCCAAACATCATCCAATATTACAAGGATTCTTCCTGCCTTCAATATTCTTGATCCTAGTTCCCCTGCTCTGGCAAATAAATTGTTTCCCCCAGGTAATTCAAAACCCAATATTTTGGCTATCTCACCTTGAATATTAATCAAATCTGGGTTTTGGGACACTACTACCATCACGATTTTATGAAACATCTTCTTTTCTTCCGCTTTCTTGGCAACTTCTTCCACCATAGTTGTTTTACCAACCCCTCCCATCCCGCATATCCCAATCACATAGATACTATCATCTGTCAGTGCCTCCATAACTCCATTCATAATCAATCTTCTAGATTCAAACCCCTTAAAACCTCTAGTGAATGCAAATGTTGTCCCCACAGTAGGTGCAACTGCAGGATAGGACACTCTAGAGAAATCTCCTTCTCCACGTAGCTCTTCCACACTTTGAGTTTTCTTTGTAGCTTTTCTGCTCAAGGAGTAGCGTGACTTCAAATTTGGACACCACCCATTCAGACACCCTTTGTTTGCCTTCATTTCATCCTCGAGGAATTTCTTAGCCTCTTCGTTGAGTTCGTTCACTGTTTTCAACCACCGCTGGACATCTGGTGCGATAGTTTCTCTCTTTGTCTCTGCTTCTTCAACTGATTTTTGTACTCTAAATCTTTTATCTTCCAGCTTTTGGACCTGCTTCTCCAGATTCTTAATTTTTCTGTCATAGAAAATCAAATAACCAAACTGGCGGCCAACTGGGGCAACCAGATATTCTCCAATCTTCATTACTACAGGAAGAACAAAGTTCACGACCATTTCTCGCACGTTTTTCTTCTGAGGATAGTGAAAACTTAAAATGTAAAAGACTAGAACACAACAAAAAGGGATTTCTACTACAATCAAAATGGAAATGAGGAAACTGAGCTTTGCAAATCAAAACAGAACAAAGAGAGTAATACTATTTTGCAGAGGATATGAAGACAGGAAAGAAACACTTCGATGACACTTGACAAAATCAAAAGGGAAAACAAATTTTTTTTTTTTTTTTTTTGACAAGCAGGGTTGAATATGGAGAATTATATTGTAATATAATGGGAAACCAAGAAAGGGAGCTTTGTACTATAACAGAAATAGAAACCAAGAAAGGGAGCTTTGTAAAATGAAAACAGAACACACAACAGAATATTATTCTGATAATGAGTTCTAATAGAGCTGTACTGGAGAAGATAACAAAGATCTCTGAAATCAAAAAGGAATACAGAGTTTTTTTTTTTTTTTTTTTCTCTTTCTGGTAAGTAACACTCGAACACAGAATAAAATTGAAGGAAGAAAGTAAAATTACAGAGAGTTTTTTTTTTTTTTGAAATGAAGAAAGAAAAACCTTTGAGATTTTGTTCCGTCTCTTGCAGATAAAAAATGCACTGCATAATCATTCGCCGGCAGTGAAGAGTAAGCTTTTCAGGAAGACAACAACGAAATCAAATAGAAGGAGGGTATCAAAAGCCAAACAATGAACTCTTTAACAGTTGATGCAGACTACACTCACCTCTTTTGAGGTTTTCCCTTTTGAGATAATACAGTTAATAAATTAATATATAATTATATTGATTTATCTTTTAGTATAATTAAAACTATCAAAATTAATACTAATGATAGTTAAATATTGAAATAAATAATGGTAAATAAGCATTTTAGTAAGAAAGATATTATAATATTATTTTTTCATTTATTTGACAAAAAAGTTATTGATGAAAAATAATTTAAATGTTACGTGAATTAAAATTTTGTACAAAATTAATATAATTATGTCAAAAACGTAAGATTAACTATATTTTTAAAAAAAATTATGAGAGGTAAATATAATTTATTTTACATGCATAGAACAAAGCGTAAAGTGTATTTTGCCTCAAAAAAATAAGGAAAATATTCATGACTTATATAATGAGATGTGACTTTTTAAAGTTTTTTTTAGACTTAACTAAAAAGTTAATTTACTAGCTAAAAATTAAGTGTATAAAAAAATTAATACTAAAATAATTAGTTTGTTTTCACATATTATAGTTTGGGCTCAGCTATCGTATTGTTTTGATTCGTGAAATCTATTAGGGTTCTGTCCAAATGATTTGAATCATTCTTTTTTTAGATCATAATGTGTAAATCATTCATGAAAAAAATCAGGTCAATCCAATAGTCATGTCATGTTAGTTCATTACATTTGTTTTCCAAAAAATGAATGATCAAGTTTTTAAATATTGTTTGTCGTTTATTTTTGTCATGAACTAATGTGATTATAATTATCTAATCGATCTAATTTTTTTTATGAATAATTAACATATTGTAATTTAAAAACTAAACAGCTCAAATCATTGAGACGGAGCCGTGACAAATCCCCATAGCCCAAACAACACAATCCAACGGAAGCCTATTCAGCTTGTTTGGTTCTATTTTTCTAAAAACACTTTTCAAAAAATTATATTTTCCTATTTTTCGTATTTTTTTTGTTTTACTGAATTTTTTTAATATTTTAAGCAATTTTTTTACTTTTCAGACACACCTAACATAAATACACTTAAAAAGTAAACAAATTGTAAAAAAAATCTTTTAAAAATTAACTAAATACCAAAAAAAAAACACAAGAATTTAGTACATTTTTTTGTATTTTATGTATTTATTAATTTTTTAAAATATTTTTTCGCAAATTTTTTACTTTTTAGATACATCTAAGTAAGGTGCGTCTAAAAAAGTAAAAAAAAATGCTTAAAATTTTAAAAATATTCACTAAAAACAAAAAAAAATACAAAAATCAAAAAATTCAATTTTTAAAAAATTCAATTTAAAAAATTCAAACTAAACACACTGGGGATTTTACATTTTTAATTGCCTTTATGACGGCTAACATGAGTTTTTTTAATGGGAAATAGATATTTCAAATGAGTTAAAGTTTTATTTTAAAAGTAAAATGAGTTTTTTAGTTAATAAATAATTGTGAGAAAAATCATAAAAATTATGTGTTTATTTCAAATGTCAGATGAGTAAATTGTATATGGACTAAATTAACTTTGACAATATATTATAATTTGGATTATTTGGTGTAATATTTTTTAATTGTTTATATATATTTATATTGTAAGAGACTATGTGGGTGTTTGGGAAATAGGCTTTTTTGTAGTTTTTTTAGTTGTAGGATATTATTGGAGAAATTTTTTTTTGTGTTTGGAAAAATAATTGAGTTTTTTTGTGATTAAATGTGATTTTTGTGAGAGAAAAAGTGAAATGATTATGGGATTTGATGTGATATTTTGTTTGGATTCGTTTTTTTTTTTTTATTTTGTAACCAATTTGTCTTTTAGTGAAAAAAAATCAAAAAAAAAAAAACCCAAAACCAAACTTCCCAAACAGCGCTATAATATTAAATTGTTTGATATAACTTTTACTTATAATTTATTATTCAAAATTTAGTTCTTGTTTTTTAAAATCTAAAAATTAATTGAATTATGAAAGAAAAAATAGAATAAAAAGTACTTGCCATTTAAAGGAAGGTGCATTTATGCTTCGATGGACCCCAACAAGAGTTAGCCGATCTGAACCGAATTTTAATATAATTAGACTTGATTATTAAAATTTTAACAAATCCGAGCCAAGTTGGCTTAGGCTTGATTCAAGTCTGAACCTATTCACGAGTTTTAACATGTCAAAGAAATTAGAAATTCATATTTAAGTATGAGATTAAAGATGCTATTGAAATTTTACTTATACAATATATATAAATATACTAAAAAAAAGTCAATATATTACCAAAATAATAATATCTACTACTACTATTATATAAATATATCATCTATAGTTAACTATTATATACATATAAATAAATTTAGCTATTATTTATATTTATATTATTTAAATATATAAAATAATGCCCAATTAGTGCACATTAATATGTGTTTAGGAGGGAAAAAAAATTGAGCACACACCTAACCTTTGAAATAGTGCACAAAATGATTGTCCCAAGACTTAAATTCATAATCTCAAGGTTATTAAGCTAAAGTTTTATCATTGAACTAATGGTCACCCTTACTTTTATCCTAGTTTTAAATATATTTTTATATTATTTAATGTATAAATAATATATTTATTCTATTATTTAAATAAATATTAAACAAAACAGCTAACCAGCCAAACTAACTAACTGAGTTTTAGATGGTTGAACTTATTTATTAAAATTTTAATGAGTTTAAGCACAATATAAATTTAACCAACGGAATTTAAACGAGTCATTCCCAAATTAAGTTCCAACTTGTTTACGAATAATTCTATTCATTTATAACCCCAACCCCAGTACAACAATCCATGTGAGGGGAGGGGCTGACTCTGCTTTTGCTTTTGGAACATAGCTTAATAAAAAAGAAAACAGACGACTAACCAGTGCCGTTAGGCGTCCGGATCCTCTAGAGTCATCCTCTAGAGTGATCCTCTAGAGTGGTCCCTTAGAGTGCAACACGTGTCCCATTATCGCATCCAACGGTTGAGATGATCCCTCACCAAAACGACGTCGTTTTGGTGAGCTAGACCAAAAAAAAAAAAAAAAAAAAAAAAAAATTTACAGAGCTGCAGTTCATCACCATGGATGAACTTCCATTTTCTTCTGTGAGCCAGACCAAAAAAGAAAAATTGGAAGAAAATAGATTTGAGAGAAAATGGATTTTGTCCTTTCTCTATTGCATCTGTAGACTACTCGAAACACTCCCTCTCTCCCTCTCTCTCCTCAGGAACCCAATATAACTTCCCAACTCTCCTCTCTCCCTCTCTCTCTCTCTCTCTCAAATGGCAAGCCCAACAATACTCTCACCTTGCAGCAGTGGAAGACGAAGCAGCGACTCCAACTCCCCCGAGTTTGAGTTTTGTATGCTCCGAAACCCATATTTCCCTCAGAATCCATTTTCATCTTTCCCTCAGAGCCCAACAATAGATTTGACAGAATCCATTTTCTTCTCTCAAATCCATTTTCTTCTTCCTCCTCCTCCCTCTCGACTCGATCTGTCCTCCCTTCAAATCCATTTTCTTCTTCTTCCTCCCCTCTCTCGACTCGATCTGCAGCTCTGTAAATTTTTTTTTTTTTTTTTTTTTTGGTCTAGCTCACCAAAACGACGCCGTTTTGGTGAGGGATCATCTCAGCCGTTGGATGCGATAATGGGACACGTGTTGCACTCTAAGGGACCACTCTAGAGGATCACTCTAGAGGATGACTCTAGAGGATCCGGACGCTGCAGTTAGACCCATCGAACTTATCACGGATTTTATTTTAATAATATAAATTATTTAATATGTAATATTTATTGAGCATTTCATCTATGAAAAAAGTCACGCTGATCAGTTATCGATATCTCCTCGATCAAATTATATTTTTGTCAATAATGAATATAATTTTAAAAATAAATTATCGACAAAAATGTGTTCTAATCAAGGAGTTATAGATATCTAATTAACATGTAAAGATGAAATACTCGATTAGCTTTACATATTAAACTGTTCTAATTATCGAAATAGGACACGTAATAAACCCTGCTCATCAACATTGTCTAGTCCACAAAGTGAACTAGAGAAGCCTTGCCTAAGAAAAAATTACAGATTAATGATAAAAAACAGTATATTTCGATAAGATTATAATTAAATTAACGGTTCAAGATTTTTGGAAATCCAATCCAAACATCTTAAGTGGGGAGACTAAGATGACATTAGGCGTAAATTAACATGATATATTCATTATACAAAATTGCAATACCATTCACTTGTTTGCTTAACTATTCAAAATTTAAATTTGGAAAATTACTAAAGGAAAAAAAAAATTCAATGTTTAACCTTTATAACAAAATAAATCTTAATTTTTTAATTTTATCAATTTAATCATAATCTTCTAATTTATTTTCAATCTAAATCATTGCTTATTTTTTGGTTCAAAAGACAATTTATTGTCTATTTTTGTTAAGTAAATTAATGAAAAAATATTTTAATTATTAAACTCAACGAAAAAATATTCTGAACATTTTATGTAAACCTACATTGAGTTTAGAGTAATGCTAGAAACACTTACGTTGTGTTTGGTTGGGGGATTTAGGGAGGGATTTAGAAAGAGAAAGGGAAAAAGTATGTGAAACTAGGTGAAATATAGGTATGTTTTATTCGCATTTCACCTATCTTTTCCATTTTCCTTTCTAAATTCCTCCTCAAATCCCCCAACCAAACACAGTATTAGCGTACTAACACACTAACTAAAATACAAGGCATACATGTGGGTTCCACCACTTAACATGTTTTGCATAATATTGTATCTAGTTAGTGTGTTAATTAGTAAATTAATTAATATTTATAACATTACTCTTGAATTTCATGGCTAAAATATTATTATTTTTCATTAGTTTTACTTGCCGAAAATATATAATAATTTAAATTAAAAATAAATCAAAAAATTATGATTAAAATTAACAAAAATAAAAATTCATAATCTATTGTATTATAGAGTCTGAGAGGGAGATTTTATGAGCTGAAATGGGCCATGGCAAAGGCGGGGCAAGTTGAACGCCGAGCACATCTGGGCCGCGGTAGCTTGGGCTTGTCCAGAGAGGTTTTGCTTGATTAAGGCACAAGACCATGTTGGACCGAACTACTTGGGCTTGTTTTGTGTGGAAACCGAGCTACTTTGCTCGGCCGAGACGACCGCCTGCATTCCGGATTCCGCGGTTCGCGCGTTTAGTTCGGTAGAAAGGCCTAAAGTTAACCAGTTCGGCCTACTTTGAGCTCGGCTTGTCGGAATGCAACCGAGCTCGGATATTCTGGGGCTCGGCGAGGGGATCACACGTATGCCGTGCAGCACGGCCGCGTGATGCCGAGGTGATTCTGCCGTCCTGCCGAGCTCCGCCGAGGTATCTTGACAGTTTGGTTAGATGGTGATTGCTGGATATGTGCTGACAGATGGGATAACAGCACCACGTGTCGAGAGACTAATGGGAGTAGATTCGGGGCGCAGAAGGTATATAAGCGTGTCTGCGCCCCCATGCTAGACAGATGATCATTTGGTGAGATACACTCAACTCTCTTCTCTCTCTCTGTCCTTGAGTGTGTGCCAACTTGACCGTCAGAGAGGTTTTTCGGTCACACACCGCTGGGTAGCTCACCGTCGTTGTGTTTGCAAGTCGATCGGACAGACAAAAAGCTCAGAAGAAAGGAGTACGGACTCACCGAAATATTTACTCCCCGTACAAAGTCCAATCATAGAATTTGTTTTTTATATTATTTCCATTTAATTTTTACTTTTCTAAAGCTGAAAAAAAAAATAACAAAAACAAAAAGTAGCTGTCATTTTCGTACAATTTGTATGTATGTACCCACCGGACAAAGGAAGGTGCATTTGTGCTTCGATTGACCCAACCCCACAACCCATGTGATGTGAGTGGCCCACTTTGCTTTTGCTTTTGTTTTTCTTTTGCTTTTGACCCAGCCTCATGGCTCAATTATTAAAGTTAGGACGTTACATAAATTGGTTTTTTCCCCCTCCTTGCACCTCTTCTTTCTTTCCCATCACAAATATAGGATTCAAATATAATCATGCCAACATAACAAACAAAACACAATTCGTGGAGATACATATGATTTTTAAAGCAGAAATAAAACGATTAATCTATATCACATATTTAAGATTTTTTAAAATTATGTTTGGTTTATAAATTTAAAGAGAGAATGAAAAAAAAAAAAAGTGAAATATGAATAAAATTTACTTATATTTTACGTAATTCACCCATTTTTTTTTCTTTTTCTTTCTAAATCCATCTCTAAATCTACAAACGAAACATAAATTTTACTAACAACTAATTTATATCATATTTAGAGATTTTGAAAATATTAATCCAGTTAAATTTTATACATCCCATCAGAAAGATGCAAATCAACAAATTAACCAATTAATTGTGAGATGTAAAACTTGTCACAAAAAGGAAAAGATAGGATCTACTGTCATACCTATTTCTAGCAACCTTTTCTTTGAAACCATTCTTCCATGACAAAGTGCCCATAAGATCAAGGGAGATGCTACTATTTACACTCTTGAAAGAATGTATATGATATATCTTCATAACAATATCACAAAAATTTATAACATAAATCATTAAAAAATTCATTTTTTTCCACAAAAAGTACAACACGTGCACATCATAAATTTGCCACTCATAAATTTTACCACAAATTTTTTCCTACGAAGAATGTACTTTTATGTATATTTTGAGGGAGCAAAACAATTTTGGCCCAATGAATTATATAGATAGCTTCTCAGCCAGTTGTAGAGGAACATATGTCCTATCAGCGGATGGAATCCAAGCCACTATATCAGCAATGTTAGGCATTGGCCTGAAATTAGTGGGATTGCTTGTCACAAATTCTTGAATTGCTCTGTTTCTTTGTTCAATTTTCTTATGGAGAGGCCTCAAGAAGATGACAATTATCAATCCACAAGAAAGTGCCCGCTCATCACCAATGACATATTTAATTACAAGTATCAATCCATTTATTCCAAAGCTTTAAGGATGTTTTTGCATCATGGATTTTGATATAGATTTGAAAAGGGGAAAAAAATACGTAAAATATGAATAAAATATAATTACATTTCACTTATATTTGACTCACAATTTTTTGTTTTCGTTTTTATTTTTAAATTTTTATCCAAATCCATGATTCAAACACAGTCTAAAGGTTTGATCCCCATATCCCCTTTAATTTTTGGAGTACAAACAGAATCCCAAACGACTTTTTCCCTCACTTTGTTTCAAATCTATAGCCACATTTTCAATGTCTTTCACCACCTTGGTAGGTAAAATGAAAAAGAGCTATCAGTAAAATTTGATAATTTTATCTTTCAATTGTCTGCAATCCTTGTATTTTAATTTGGTTGAGAGAAGGGTAACACCTAGGAATAATACCCTCTGGAACTTGCAGAATTTGATTCAGTAGAAGTGCCTGAGAAGTATACTAGACACATTTGTAAGTTTGGCCTATTACCAATTGATAACTAAGAAGTAGTATCTTTTATCACTTCGAAAGGATAACTGATATAACTCATTTTTGAAATGCTATATTGGTCATGGTGGACGATGTCAAAAGTGATAGTCATGAGAGGCATAATAGAACTGGTGGCTCGGATTTGAGGGAGTGAAGAGAGGGAATGTGGAAACTTATTTATTAATCAAATTCTAGAATACCCGAATTAGGTAATGTGTGAATAATATTACCATGTAGCTCATTGATTGATTACTAGGAATTTATGATAATATATTTTTGGAGTAGGGTCATTATCTGAAAACCTGTTTGGCTAGTGAGAGTTTATTAGGAAATAGAACTCAGAAAAACCAGCAGGACTACTTGGAGTAGGCAGATCATATCATGGCTGGATTTTCGTAACTTGGATACAAGTGTTTTTTTTGAGGTATTTATGGATTTTTCTTTCTTATATCATAGCCAACACTGGAATTGCATTATGGGCAAAAGTATGATTTCAGATTCAGGAATACCTTGTGATAGATTTCCAGAAAGGTTAAGGAAATTAGATCAATCAAAGTCAAAAACAGAATTCAATTGAATTTCTGCTATGGCTAGAGAAAACCAAATCATAATCCTATTTCAAACAACCCCATTTAGATACTGAAATAAATAATGGTAAATAAACATTTTAAACCCCATTTAGATACTGAAATAAATAATGGTAAATAAGCATTTTAGTATGAACGATACTGTAATATTATTTTTTCATTTATATGACGAAAAAGTTATTGATGAAAAATGACTTAAGTGTTACATGAATTAAAATTTTGTACAAAGTCAATATAATTATGTCAAAAGCATAAGATTAACTTCTTCATTTTTTTAAAAATTATGAGAGGTAAGTATAATTTATTTTACATATATAGAACAAAGCAAAAAGCGTAAAGTGTATTTTGCCTTAAAAAGTAAGGGAAATATTCATGATTTATATAATGAGATGGAACTTTTTAAAGTTTTTTTTAGAGTTAACTAAAATGTTAATTTACTAGCTAAAAATTAAGCCTATAAAAAAATTAATACTAGAATAATTAGTTTGTTTTGACATATTATAGTTTGGGCTCAACAATCGTATTGTTTTGATTCGTGGAATATCCGGATTTTGTTCAAATGATCTAAATCGTTTTTTTTTGTTAGATCATAATGTATAAATCAATCATGTAAAAAATTAGGTCAATCCAATAACCATAGTCATGTTAGTTCATTACATTTGTTTTCCAAAAAATGAATGATCAAGTTTTTAAATATTGTTTGTTGTTTATTTTTGTCATGAACTAATGTGATTATAATTATCGAATCGATCTGATTTTTTTTTCATAAGTAATTGACATACTATAATTTAAAAACTAAACAACTCAAATCATTGAGACGGAGCCGTGACAAATCCCCATAGCCCAAACAACACAATCCAACTGAAGCCTGTTGTTTTTTTTTTTTCCTTTCTTTTGGGTTACTTTTCAAATTGCCTTTATAATGGCTAAAATGAGTTTTTTAGTGGGAAATAGATATTTCAAATGAGTTAAAGTTTTTTTTTTTTTTTTTAAGTCAAATGAGTTTTTTAACCAATAAATAATTGTGAGAAAAATCATAAAAATTATGTGTTTATTTTGAAATGTGAGATGAGTAAATCATACATGGACTAAATTATAGACGCACGATTTAACTTTCAGAATTTATTATAATTTGGATTATTTGGTGTAATATTTTTTTAATTGTTTATATATATTTATATTGTAAGAGACTATATGTTAAACTGTTATAGTTTATTATTCAAAAATTAGTTCTTATTTTTTAAAATTTAAAAATTAATTGAATTATGAAAGAAAAAATAAAATAAAAAGTACTAGCCATTTAAAGGAAGGTGCATTTATGCTTCGAACAAGAGTTGCAAATAAGCCGAGTTGAGTCGAATTTTAATATGTTTAGACTTGATTATTAAGATTTTAACAAATTCGAACCAAGTTGACTTAAGCTTGACTCAAGCCCGAACTTATTCACGAGTCTTAACAAGTCAAAGAAATTATAAATTCATACTTAAGTATGAGATTAAAGTTGCAATTGAAATTTTGCTTTCACAATTATATATACAATATATATAAATATGCTAAAAAAAGTCAATATATTACCAAAATAATAATATCTACCACTACTATTATATAAATATATATTATCTATAGTTAACTATTATATACTTGTAAATAAATTTAACTATTATTTATATTTATATTATTTAAATATATAAGATAATACACAATTAGTACACATTAATATGTGTTTAGGAGGAAAAAAATTAAGTACACACCTCAACTTTAGAATAGTTTACAAAGTGATTGTCCCAAGACTTAAACCATAATCTCAAAATTATTAGACTAAGATTTTATCATTAAATCAATGACCACTCCTATTTTTATCCTATTTTTAAATATATTTTTATATTATTTAATGTATAAATAATATATTTTTTTATTATTATTTAAATAAACATTAAATAAAACAACTAACGAACCGAATTAACGAGATGAGTTTTAAATATTTAAATTTATTTATTAAAATTTTAACAAATTTATGCACAATATAAATTTAACCGACTAAATTCAAACGAGCCATTCCCTAATCCTAACCCCAACTCTAATCCTAACCCCATTACAACAACCCATGGGAGGGGAGTGGCTTCCGTTTGCTTTTGCTTTTGCTTTTACTTTTGCTTTTGCTTTTGCTTTTGGACCATAGCTCAATTATTAAATGAGAAATAACATGTCAGTTGAAAAGATGAAAATAAAAAAAAAAACAGACGACTGACCAGTGCAGTTGGATCCGTGGATTTATTACGGATTTTATTTTAATAATATAAATTATTTAATATGTAAAATTTATTAAGTATTTCATCTATGAAAAAATCAATTTGATCGATTATTGATAATTCCTCGATCAAATTATTTTTTTGTCAATAGTAAATATAATTTTAACAATAAATTATCGATAAAAATGTGTTCTAATTGAGAGGCTATCGATATCTGATTAACATGTTAAGATGAAATACTCAATTAATTTTACTTATTAAACTATTCAAATTATCAAAATAAAACTCATAATAAACCTCATATACTCATCAATACCGTCTAATCTACAAAGTGAACTAAAGAAGCCTTGCCCAAGAAAAAATTACAAATTAATGATAAAAAACAGTGTATTTCCATAAAATTATAATTAAATTAACGGGTCAAGATTTTTGGAAATCCAATCCAAACATCTTAAGTGGGGAGATTAAGATGACATTAGGCGTAAATTAACATGATATATCCATTATACAAAATTTCAATACCAGTCACTTGTTTGCTTAACTATTCAAAATTTAAATTTGGAAAATTACTAAAGGAAATAAATAAATAAATAAATAAAATTCAATGTTTAACCTTTATAACAAAATAAATCTTAATTTTTTAATTCTATCAATTTAATCATAATCTTTTAATTTATTTTCAATCTAAATCATTACCTATTTTTTGGTTCAAAAAAAATTTATTGTCTATTTTTGTTAAGTAAAATTGATGAAAAAAATTTTAATTATTAAACTCAATGAAAAAAATATTCTAAACATCTTATGTAAACCTACATTGAGTTTAGAGTAATGCTAGAAACACTGGGTGTGTTTGATTAGACGGATTGGATAAGGGGGGATTAGAATCCATCGGACTTGAGTCCTAGGACTGTGAATCCCCCAGACTATTTGGTTGGATTGGATATGTATCCAGTGTTTATTTTTTCATGGGATTAGATGTCTGGAAAGGACTATTTTTTGTGAATCCAACGTTTGGTTGGACGGACTGGATATGATAAATGAACAAAAAACTATTTTATCCTTTTTCAATTGTTTATTAAGTAATAGCAATATTAAACATATCTTTAATATTTTAATTATTTTTAGCTAGATTAAATAAAAATTTATTTATTTTATTTTTTACACAATTAAATACATTTATTTTTAAAAAATTAAATAAATAAAATATCAATAAAAATATATGTTATTTTTTAATTAAAATTTTAAATAAATTTGTTTTAAAAATAATAATAATTAAACAATGAAATTAAATAAAACATCTATTAACATTTAAATCATGAAATTAAATAAAATATAAACAAAATTTTAAAATAAAACATCAATAAAATATCTATAAAAAATTATTTTAAAAAAATAAATAAATAAAACATCAATAAAAAGTTAAATAAAATTATTTTATTTTTAAATTGAGACATTTAAATTTTATTGAATTTTACTAAATATAATACATAATTAAATAGTAGAGGGTCAAAATGTTCATTTCACCACCTAATCCCAACAGTGGATAGTCCTCAAAAAATTGTCCCATACCCCCCCCAGGATACAATAGTCCCCCATATGGGGGGTAAGAAGTCCGGTCGGACTCCATGTCCAACAGACTAAAAAAAAAACAAACGTCGAATAAAGAGCTTCCTCTGGATTGTAATCCCAATAGTGAATAATCCCCTTCCTTATCCCCCAATCAAACACACCTTAGCGTACTAACACACTAACTAAAATACAAGACATACATGTGGATTCTACCACTTAACTTGATCTACATAATATTGTATCTAGTTAGTATGTTAATTAGTAAATTAATTAGTATTTATAGCATTACTATTGAGTTCAATAGCTAAAATATTATTATTTTTCATTAATTTTACTTGTCAAAAATAGATAATAATTTAAATTAAAAATACATCAAAAAATTATGATCAAAATTAACGAAAATAAAAATTCATAATCTATTTTATTTCCATAGTCAAATCATAGAATTTTTTTTTAAATATTGTTTCCATTTAATTTTTTCTAAAGCTAAAAAAAAAATAACAAAAATAAAAAGGAGCTGTCATTTTCGTACAATTTGTATGTATCTACCCACCGGACGAAAGGAAAGTGCATTTGTCCTTCGATTGACCCAACCCACAACCCATGTGATGTGGGTGGCCCACTTTACTTTTACTTTTGCGTTTGCGTTTGCTTTTACTTTTACTTTTGACTCAACCTTATGGCTCAATTATTAAAGTTAACCTTATGGCTCAATTAATAAAGTTAGGACGTAACATAAATTGGTTTTTGTGCGCCTCTCCTTTCACCTCCTCTTTCTTTCCCATCACAAATATAAGATACAAATATAATCTTATGTCAACCTAACAAAAAAAAAAACACAATTCTTAGAGTAGAAATACATTTGATTTTAAAAGCATAAATAAAACGATTAATTTATATCACATATTAAAGATTTTTAAAAATTATGTTTGGTTCATAAATTTAAAGAGAGAATGAAAAAAAAAAATAGATTAAATATATATAAAATTTACTTACATTTTACGTAATTTCACTTATTTTTTTTATTCATCTCCAAATCTATAAACCAAACATAAATTTTACTAACAACTAATTTATATCATATTTAAAGATTTTAAAAATATTAATCCAGTTAAATTTTACCAATCCCATCAAAAAGATGCAAGTAGGGGTGTAAATCTGGTCGGGCCCATGTTGGGCCTCACGGGCTGTAGCCAAAATTTGGATCGGGCCGGGCCACAAGCCAAAAAATTAGGCCCAAGCCCAGGTCCAGGAGTGTTCGGGACTAGAATGGGCCGGGCCTCGGGCCAGGCTGGTGGGTCTGGGCCTGGTCTCTGTTTTTCATTAAAAAAGACACTGGGCAGGCAAGCGGGCGGGTCAAACTTCAAAATAATGGCCCAGGCCCAGGCCTCGGTCTTGGGGCTCGAGTTGGGCTCGAGCCCAGGCCCAAATAGACCTAAACGGGCTAGGCTCACCCCAGGCCTGGACGGACTTCAAGCTGCTCACGAACTGCAGATCATTTTTACACTCCTAGATGCAAGCTAGCAAATTAACCAATTAACCATGAGAGGTAAAACTTGTCACAGAAAGGAAAAGATAGGATCTACTATCATACCTCTTTCTAGCAATGTTTTCTTTGAAACCATTCTTCCATGACAGAGGGCCCATAAGATGAAGGGAGATGTTACTATTTGCACTCTTAAAAGTATGTATATGATATATCTTCATAGCAATATCACAAAAATTTATAACATAAATCATAAAATAAAATTCAATTTTTTTGCCACAAAAAGTACAACACTTCCAGTTTATGGTGCATATCATAAATTTGCCACTCATAAATTGTACCACAAATTTTTCCCTAAGAAGAATTCACTTTTATGTATATTTGATTTGCCACTCATAAATTTTACTACAAATTTTTCCCTAAGAAGAATGCACTTTTATGTATATTTTGAGTGAGCTAAACAATTTTGGGCCAATGAATTATACAGATAGCTTCTCAGGCAATTGTAGAGGAACATATGTCCTATCGGCAGGTAGAATCCAAACCACTATATTAGCAATGTTAAGCATAAGCCTGAAATTAGTGGGACTGCTTGTCACAAATTCTTGAATCGCTCTGTTTCTCTGTTTTTATCAGCAAATTTCTTATGGAGAGGCTTCAAGAAAATAACAATTATCAATCCACAAGAAAGTGTCCACCTCATCACCAATGACATATTTAATTACAAGTATCAATCCATTTATTCCAAAGCTTTAAGGATGTTTACATCATGGATTTTGATAGAGCTTTGAAAAGAGAAAGGAAAAATATAAATGAAATATAGATAAAATATAATTGCATTTTACTTACATTTGACTCACATTTTTCATTTTCGTTTTCATTTTTAAATTCATAATCCAAACACAACCCAAAAGTTTGATACCCGCATCCCCTTTAATTTTTGGAGTACAAATAGAATTCCAAACAACTTTTTTCCCCAAGTTTCAAATCTGTAAACACATTTTCAATGTCTTTAACCACCTTAGTAGGTAAAATGAATAAAGAGCTACCAGTAAAATTTGATAATTTTATCTTTCAATTGTCCTTTTTTTCTTTTTTTTTCTTTTTTCTTTTGAGGAATATTGTCCTCAATCCTTGTATATTTTAATCTGATCGAGAGGAGGGTAACACCCACATATTTAATAGGAATAATACCCTCTGGAACTTGCAGAATTTGATTCAGTAATATTAGTTGGATCTCCCAGACTTGGCCCTTGTTTTTCTACTGGACCAGGCGAAATACTAACAAAGTTGCACATTGGATTGCTAATGCAAATGCACTTTTACTTTTACCTGTTAACTGGGTTGCTTTGCCTCCCTATGAGTTGAGTTGTTTGATTTACAATAATGTAATTATACCCACATCTTAATATATTTTCCCCTTTCTGATCAAAAAAATAAAAAAGTTTGGCCTATTACCAATTGATAACTGATAGAACTCATTTAGAGCATCTTTTATCACTTCGAAAGGATAACTGATAGAACGCATTTTTTAAAACGCTACGTTGGCAATGCTATGAAGCACGGGTACAGATACGAGTATTGGTATTGGTACGATATGGGTATATCTTTACGCTAAAATCCAAAAAAATAGGGTATGGGTTCGGCTTGGTATGCTTGTAAAAAAATATTTATTTTTAATTTAGATAATTAAATGGTTTAATTTATTAAGATCCAACCTATAATTAACCTTTAATGTCAAAAGTAAAGGTATAAATCAAAATTAAATGTCAATATATTAAATAACATACAAACCATAGTTTAATTTTAAAATCATGCTAAGCATAGAACTAAAAATTAAAAAGAAGTCTAGTGAAAGGAGTTTTATCTCTGTAGTAGAAGAAAATATTGTTTTAACTGAGGTACGATATGATTTGGGTATATACTAGGTACATCTGGGTATGTCAAAAATTAAGAAGAAAAAATTTAAATACGTGTTTCATATACCCAGTATGCATGCAAAAGTACCATACGAGATACCATACGCTGGTACAGCCCCGATACGGATACGGCATGTTTTTTGAAATACTCATACCTCATAGGTTGGCAGTGATGGATGATGTCAAAAGTGACCGTTATGAGAGGCATAGCAGAATTGGTGTCTCGGATTTGAGGGAGTGAAGACGGAATGTGGAAACTTGTTTGTTAATCAAATTCTCAAATACTCCAATTAGGTAATGTGTGAATAATATTACCATGTAGCTCATTGATTGATTACTAGGAATGTGTGAATAATATTACCGTTGATTGATTACTAGGAATTGATGACAACATATTTTTGGAGTAGGGTTATTATCTGAAAACCTGTTTGGCTAGAGAGAGTTTATTAGGAAATAGAACCCAGAAAAACCAGTAGGACTACTTGGAGTAGGCAGATCATATCATGGCTGGCTTTGCTCAACTTGGATACAAAGTGCTTTTTTTTTTTTGAGGTATTTATAGATTTTTCTTTCTTATATCATAGCCAACACTAGAGTTGCATTATGGGCCAAAGCATGATTTCAGATTCAGGAGTACTCTGCTACAGATTTCCAGAAAGGTTTGAAGGAAATTAGATCAATCGAAGTCAAAAACAGAATTTTTAATTGAATTTCTGCTATGGCCAGAGAGAACCAAATCATAACCCTATTTCAAACAACCCCATATATGCTCTTTCCAATATAGTGTTATGTTAATCCACCATTCCATTTTTCAAGAGTAGATTGAAAGGGAAAAGAGAAAGTACCAAAGGAGTGTTGAATTCAGGGAAAAATGAGAAGGAAAAAAAAAAAGAAAAAAAAAGAGGGAAATATCGAATATAGGTGAAACAAAGAGGAAAAAAGTGAGTTTTTCCCCAGAAATAGTCATCATCCCTGCAGGTAGATAATAGGGCATTGTATGTTAAATGTTTGCAGCCAATTATGCATATATCTATGAATTTTTTTTTAGTAATTAACACAACTATGATTTTGATAACTAACTCTCTAAATTTTTTCACCATATATAGTTCAAGGGCAGCTAAACAAAGATGGCAACATGGGCTAGACAATAAATTGCAGGTTTAAGATTTATCAAAGATCAATCAATCTGTATTACGATTTGATGGAGCTTCTTTCAGTCCCCTTTATTTACTTTCATATTCTGTATACACAAACGCACACGTAGAGAAAATAATCTACAAATTTATTTAAGGATATTGACAATCGCTCATGATGTCATTGTTACAATTTCACACAAAGCACACTCGTCAAATTCACACAAATTATTACATGGTTTATAATAAAGTCAATCCAGTTATGCCACAACAGAGAAAGCTATGCTAGCACAATCAACCCAACCAATGAGATGCCACACTACTTATACAAGCCCAACAATAGATAAAATGTAATCCTAACAACTAAACAGTTTTTCATATAGAAGAACACCTTGTAGCCTTGGTTTCTTCATAAATAGGACCAATATCTATTTCTCCAACTTCTTTATTAAGAAAAGCATAACAAATCCGGTGGTGCTACATACACCAATTAGTGAACTAACTAGTGTACTAATACTAGTTATGACATGTTAAAATTTAATGTATAAAGAGAAATAGAGAATTGTATTATTGATTGATTGAATGTTATCTTGTATAAATTACAAATATGAGAGGCTCCTTATATAGGAGATGTAGATGAAGTGGGTGGAGTAGGTGGAGTAGGTGAAGTGGAGTAGGTGAAGTGGGTGGAGTAGGTGTAGTAGGTGGTAGTGGTAGTGGTAGGTTTTAACAGCCCCCCGCAAACTCAAGGGGGATAGGAACTAACCAACTTGAGTTAGGAACTAACCAACTTGAGTTTGGAGAGAGTAACAAAACAAGAAAATACACGAATACATAAAAGAAAAGAGGATAGGAGACACTGTATGGTCGTGTCAGACCGATGGTGAAGACACTGTATGATGGTGTCATAACGTTGTAGAGGACACTGGATGGTTGTGTCAGACCGATGTAGAAGACAGTTTATGGGGTCATGTCGGACCGTTGTAGCAGACAATGTTGTGACAGTTGTTGTGACAGTTTACAGAGTCTTGCTGGACCCTTGTAGAAACTAACCGGAATCAATGTCGGGACAGTTTACAGAGTCTTGTCGGACCCATGAAGGAGCTAACCGGAATCAATGTTGGGACAGTTTATAGAGTCTTGTCGGACCCATGAAGGAGCTAACCGGAATCAATGTCGGGACAGTTTACAGTGTCTTGTCGGACCCCTTAAAAAGTCGCACCCTCAAAAGGTGCGCCCAATTTTTCAAAAGGCGTGCCAAATCCATAAAAAGACGTGCCATCAAAAGGCGTGCCTGATATGATGGCGAGGCACGTAAGTGCCTTGGCTGGCGCGCCCGTTTGTCGTCTGGCGTCAAGTGGCGTGCGATACGCGTGGCTGCCTCGGCTATTTAACCAAGACGGAGGCTGAGGCTGAGGCTGAGGCAGAAGCTGAGACAGAAAAACTGAGAGAAACCTCTGAAAAATTCTTCGTTTTGCTGAGAAAGATACTCTGTAACACTCTGTTGCCCAGAAAAATGGCTTCGTCTTCCCGCGGTCTGCTCACTCTCTTTCCCGACCTCAACGAGTCAACAAGAGAGATAACTGGTGCGGTGGCACTGGAACCTCAACCAAGCGCCCCGGAGTTTGCTCCATTGAACTTTCCTATGCGGTCTGTGGAGCAAAGAATGGCAGTGCAGTCGGATGTGGAGGCCAATCAGTATACATTGAAGTCATGTGTGGAAACCATGACTGCGGTTACAAATTTGTCGAACCGGCTGCAGAGTAGGACAAATGAGGTGCAGCAGTTAAACGCCCAACTGGCTCTGCTCCAACGCATGTATAAGGATGCGCGAGCAGAGATAAGTGTGCTAAAGGCGGAAAACAAGGAGCTGAAGCGGAAGGCCACCGTGATGTTTCGATTTGGAGGACCGCCATATGCTGCAGTGGAGGAGCAGGGAGTAGTGATCATGCCCAGTGGAGTGGGAAACACGGAAGCAACACCGTCAAGGGCCGCCCAGGACGGAGGCAAGAAGAAGAGACCGGCGGCAGAGTAGAGAAGGGATGTCGGTGTGTGGCCGTCTGCAGAAAAGAAAACAAAGTCGTTGTGTTTTTTTGTTTTGTTTTGTTTTTTTTTTTTTTTTGTGTGTGGTGTAAAATGGTGATCGGGGTGAGCCCCGTCATGAATAAAATGAGTTTGTGGAATGATGAATGTTGTTTTGTTTTTGTTTTTTTTTTTTTTTTTTTTTTTTGTGAAAAGTAAGGGAATCGAATAATAAAAAAAATATGGAGATGGTGATGATGAATATATAATAATGAATAAAAATAGAGCACCAATTAAGTTTTATAATAAAAAATAAAATTTGGGCGGTGGATGGGTGTGGAAAAAAGAAAGGTGAGTGAGAGTCGAGGGTTGGGTTGTGTGGGTGGAGAATAAAGAAAAGAAAAGAAAAGAAAGGGGATCATATGGGAGACAACAGGAAGTGAGAGAGAGAGAGAGAGCTTCCAGATCACAGACTCAAGCACCCCTCCAAGATTATTCTCTTTTTATTTTAACTTTCTGAAAAATCAGACATGGGAGCTGCTGGAGCAGAAGAAAATACTATGACCATATGAAAACAGTTCTCGTGCAAGAGGCCATTTTCTTTTGGTAGAAAGGTCCACATCTCGATCTTGTCCTCTATACCAGCAACAATAGGATCCTTTCCCTTACTGATGAACATTCCGGAGCTAGTTCGAACCTCACTAAGCTTGCTCTTTCCAGATTCATTATCAGCAACAGCAGATCTTTTCAGCTCCGATTTCGCAAGAGATATCAAATGATTGCACTCTTCGTCCGTGAGAAAACCCTCGTATACAAAGCTCTGGATTTGGATGAAACTTGCTTGACTTTAGAGGGATTGATGATCGAGGAGCTTGAAGATTCATAGATGATCGACGAGATCGAGACTAAGAGGATGACCGAAAGAGGCGAAAATCGAATCATGAGTACAGAGACGATGTTCAGTTAGCCTATACAAGAGGCTTTCACGAGCTGTGTGGGGGCATCATAATCTGGGATGTTAAGCCAGAGGCCGTGAGAAACAACAGTTGGAACACCCTTGCGAAGGCTAAAAGGGTATCCACGGACGAAATCTGCACCATCTCGAAAAGGATCATACAAGGTGTTGAAGAAATTGGGAGTTGATGGGCAGAGAAGATTCTTTATGTGCTGTGCAAGGGAAGGTGGAATTCCTTCATTGGCTGAGAAGAGAGCAGCTATGGAATTTGTGGCAGCGGAGTGAAGGTATGTGTAGAGGTCCGGCGGGCGGCCAAGGCAAGGCTGCCGCCCGCCGGTGAAGCAGAATGACTAGGTTTTTAACTTGGCTCTGATACCATGTTAAAATTTAATGTATAAAGAGAAATAGAGAATTGTATTATTGATTGATTATTGATATTTTGTATCTTACAAATGGTGAGTATGTTCTTTATATAGGAGATGTAGTAGGTAAAGTAGTAGGTGGAGTAGGTGTAGTAGGTAGTGTTTTGGTACATTTTAACATGACATTATTATTGACCTTACTCATTAATCACATTACAAATCCCAAAAACCTTTTAAATTATGCCAAATCATCAATTAGTACACTAATTAGTACATGTTAGAATTTCTCTCCACCTACCACCTCCACTATCACACACTCCACACCTACCACCTCCACTATCACACACTCCACTACCATCCACCTCCACTATCACACACTCCACTACCATCTTCTCCTCTATATATAGGAATTGTAATATACAGATATCAATCAATCTTGTAATACATCAATCAACAATTCATCAATCAATAATACATAAATTTTAACATGGTATCAGAGCAATAGGTTAAAGATCTTGGTGTTCTCGGTGTTCTCCACCTTCCGGCGGGCGGCAACCTTGCCTTGACCGCCCGCCGGATCTCAACCAATTGAAACCTCCATCAACTCCAGCAAGAGGCTCACAGGAAATGATCCATCCCAACGCCATCGTGATTATTATTCCATATCAAACATCAACCAAATTTCATTCACTCTGTTCTCAAACTCAAATGGTGAATTGTACTGAGCAACAGTGTACTCCGTGGCAATCTCAGAGGCATGGCTTTTCTCAATGGCAGCCGACCAAACGGTGCCTGAAAGACTGGCATGCAAGGCAGCAGCTTCTTCTCCAACATCAGAGTCGGATACGAATCCGCTGAATTGTCTTACGGCTGCATATATTGGTTCCCATCTCTGGGCATGAAGGCCTTTGGCCGGAGGCGTGCTAGCTTGGTTCTCTTTTGGAACGTAAAAGCTCACAACAAATGAGGATACACGGAATGGTTGCTTGCCCTGGATCCTTGGAAATCAGCTGGCCGGTCATCTCTCCCTCCGGCTGCAGCAGTTGGATGTTCGTTGTGAGACGAAAACAAAGAACAATGTATTTGTCAATGTTGTAGCATCTGTGCAGTACCGTGCCATTGCAGAGAAGGCAAATGACGCTTTCTACCTCGTCATCTCCGACCTCGTCCTCCTCTCCTGCGTCGGCATCCGCATCGTCTTCGTCCACGGCGGTGGCCCCGAGATCAACCAATGGCTGAGTCGACTCGGCCTCCAACCCAACTTCCTCCACGGCCTCCGAGTCACCGACGCTTCCACCATGGAAATCGTCTCCATGGTCCTCATCGGCAAAGTCAACAAACACCTCATCAATTCTCCCTCCTCTTTCGATCCTCGCCGTCCGTTTCTTCAAACAATCCCATCAACGATCTCAACTGCGTGAATGTCAGCATCGTCCCTCCGTTAGTTGTCGCCGCCGCGTCAATTGTGGGACCCGCGGGCCGAAGGTTGCGCTCCGCCGCAAGCGCCGTCGTTAGGTTCATGCCGGTGGCTGGTATCTGACCCACACACGGGGGCGGCGCGGAAATCTGACCACCAACGTCGCCATTACTAACCGGTTCTTGTTCTTCTGACCAGTGGTCTTGTCCTCAGCAGAGACATTCAAGATACCATTAGCATCACTTGACACCCCACTCCTTTATTTTATTCATCACCATATGCTCCACTCACCACCCTTTTTTTGTTTTTTACTTTTCTTCTTTTATTTTTTTATTTTTTTCTTTACATGACACCCCACTCGTTGTCAGACCATGCCACCAACTTAACAAAGAAATCATTCAAAGCAATCCCAGCCTTGGAATCAAAGATGCTCGACCTGCTGTCGCCCACAAAGTCAGTGGATACCACTAAAATATCTCATCCTCGCCTTTATTGATTCCACTGATTTCCCCCACTTCATTTTATTTATTATTATTATTATTATTATTATTATTATTATTATTATTTTATTAAAAAAAATAAAAAATAAAAAAAAATAAATTCATTCCAGTTTAATTTTTCTGCTCCGTCTTGTCCCTTCACGCCATTCGGATTTGCACAATATACTCATTTTATTCATATCGGGATCAACCCCGATCCACATTTTAAAAATAAAATAAAAATAAAATAAAAAAATAAAAAAAAAAATCACAACATCAACAGCTTTGTTTTCTTTTCTGCAGACGGCCACCCACCGACCTACTCTGCCGCCGGTCTCTTCTTCTTGCCTCCGTCCTGGGCGGCCCTTGCAGGTGTTGCCTCCGTGTTTCCCACTCCACTGGGCATGATCACTACTCCCTGCTCCTCCACTGCAGCATATGGCGGACCTCCAAAACGGAACATCACGGTGGCCTTCCGCTTCAGTTCCTTATTTTCCGCCTTCAGCACACTTATCTCTGCTCGCGCATCCTTATACATGCGTTGGAGCAGAGCCAGCTGGGAGTTTAACTGTTGCACCTCATTTGTCCGGCTCTGCAGCCGGTGCGACAAGTTTGTGACCGCCGTCATGGTTTCCACACATGACTTCAGCGTATACTGATTGGCCTCAATATCCGTTTGCACCGCCATTTTTTGCTCCACCGACCGCATCGGAAAGTTCAATGGAGCAAAACCAGAGGTGTTTGGTTGAGGTTCACTGGCCACCGCACCAGTTATTTCTCTTGTGGGCTCGTTCAGTTCTGGAAAGAGCGTGAGCAGGTTCTGGGTAGCTGGACGGGAAGAAGAGGCCATGTTTTGGGTTGCTCAGTGTTTCAGCGCAGGGTTTACAGAGTGTTTCAGACTGCCAAAATTCAGAGGTTTCCAACTGGTTTGCACAGCCTCTGCCTCAACCTTGGTTAAATAGCCAGGGCCGATCCGCGCATCGCGCGCCACTTGCCGACAGACGACACACGGGCGCGCAAGCCAAGGCGCCCACGTGCCTCGCCATCATGTCCGGCACGCCTTTTGATGAATTGGACACGCCTTTTGATGGCACGCCTTTTGACAACATTAGGCACACCTTTTGAGGGTGCAACTTTTTCAACGGTCCGACATGACCCTATAAACTGTCCCGACATTTGATTCCGGTTAGCATCTCCAACGGTCCGACATGACCCTATAAACTGTCCCGACAGTTGATTCCGGTTAGCTTTTTCAACGGTCCGACATGACCCTATAAACTGTCCCGACATTTGATTCCGGTTAGCATACAGTGTCCTCTACCACGTTATGACACCACCATACAGTGTCCTCTACCACGTTATGACACCACCTTACAGTGTCCTCTACAACGTTATGACACCACCATACAGTGTCCTCTACCACGTTATGACACCACCTTTCAGTATCTTCACCAACGGTCTGACACGACCATACAGTGTCTCCTATTCTTTTTTTTATTTTTATGTATTTTCTTGTTTTGTTCCTCTCTCCAAACTCAAGTTGGTTAGTTTCTATCCTCCTTGAGTTTGCGGGGGGCTGTTAGAATTTCTCTCCACCTACCACCTCCACTATCACACACTCCACACCTACCACCTCCACTATCACACACTCCACTACCATCCACCTCCACTATCACACACTCCACTACCATCTTCTCCTCTATATATAGGAATTGTAATATACAGATATCAATCAATCTTGTAATACATCAATCAACAATTCATCAATCAATAATACATAAATTTTAACAGTACATATACCATTATTCTAACAAATCACCTGCAATCAAATTTTGAAAATGAAAGACATTAAAGACTAGTTAGAAGCTTATTACATTCAATGTGCTTGTGTCTAATGAATGCAGCATTTTTTAGGCTTTGCAAGACACAAATATCTATTATCAAGTTAATATTGGAGGTCAAACACATATCCAACATAGATGTCTCAACTATATATATCACATCCTTTGTTAAGAAATTAAAAACTGGAGTTGCCAAATGGAAACATTAAATGCGATTTCATGTAAGAGCTAGCTATCTATATATTTACTCTAATCTCCTCTGAGATTTGAAGAGAAAGTATAAGTCCCACAGTTTTTACATAATTTCACCGCCCTCTCTTTTAGTAAGGTAAAAAGACCAGAACAAATGCAGATGATGTGAAAACACAAAAATAAACACCGTAAATACATATTTCAGGATAAAAGAGATGACAGTCCCATTTTTCAATTCATATGATTGACAAATTATCAATGAAAAAGGGGCTAAGTATTTTGTGAATCAAAATACTAAAAGGAGTCTAATGTAATTATGCTAAATTTGTAAAATTTACTGTGTTGTTTCTAAATCTCAAGGGATGTCAATGTAATTTTTCCTAATAATTTTTTTGTACTAAAAATTTGAAAAAGTGATTGTGCAAAATATTTATACAAGGAATGGGCTTGTTGGCAGTTATTCCATTTGGATTCCATAGAGCTTAATTGCTTCATCAACAGTTCTCCAATTATTTTTAGTAGTGTCACAATAATCACGTCTTTATCCCTCATTTGGTTTACCATAGGATGTGTCATCACTATATTGATAACAGACATAAGTGATAGGATTCATTCAACCATTGTATTTATGAGATGGTAAACCCTATATGGTATAAAGACATAATCATTGTAGTGTTACCTCTAAAAATAATTAGATTGATATGATAATTATAACAACATGATTTTATCATTTTTAATTATCTTCAAAAAAGTAAATTTCATTTCTTTTGAAAGCAAAAATGATCATATTATCAAGATTATCAAATAAATTTGAATTTTTATGGATACATAGTGATTATAAAATGAAAGATTCAGATCACTACAACAAATTAAGGTTTCAAAGAAAAAAATTTAGAAACAAAACAAGTTTTTAGAGTCGAAATATTTATATTGCCATAAATGTCATTGTCATATTTTTAACGACGAAATTGAACATATCTGTAAAACTCTTGTTTATTCGAATATATCATCATAGCGGAACTTGTGGTAGACCCTCACAAATCTAACCATACTGTTTAATCCAACAGGCCAACTATCGAGAAGCCCATTCCCTGTACAACATTTTTATTTAAGTCAGTTTGGATGCAAAATTGCATTAACAAACAAAATATTCATACAAAGTTTCTATTAAAATAATACTTATGGCACTTTCAAAATTAGACATGCAACAACAAATTGTCATTTCTTTAGAAATAATAGTGAGTTTTTACCTAAGATGAAATTTTGGTATGAAAAACTCAACTAGCATTTGATCTAATTGAACTGAACTCAGCCTAGTGAGTTTTTACCCATTTTTTTGGGACTCAATTGACATTGCTTTTAAAGACAAAATTCTTGACTGCATTAGTGATAAAAGCTCCATCTGTTTTGAAGTAAAATGTTTTCCTCAAAAATATTTTACACATTTTTCATTTTTGGTTAACAAAAAGTAAGTAAAAAAATTTTAAGAAATTTTTTTTTCATCAGAGTCCCCAAAATGACTTACCATTGAAAATTCGGTGAGTCAATTTTTTATTTAGAAAGTTCACTTCTAGCTCTCGAACACATTGATCTTTCAAAAAGTTGGGGGGGGGGGGGGGGGGTGTGGTTTTCTACTCAACGCATACAATAGAAAGTTTTTTTTCAAGTGTCTATTAGAAATAAATTTGGCCACACAACAATTACTCACACAAATTTAGAAGAGAATTGAAGAAAAATAAATTCAACTTTTATATTTCACTCATATTATTATCATTGCACTCTCCTACTCATTCTTATTCCTCATTACACATATAGATTGCATGACTACATATATATAAGATCCTAACATGCAACTCACACACTCACATTAAGACCCACTAACTCTATTATTCTTTTTAACCACTAACACATTAACATACTAATGACTCTTAGCACACCATTATCAACCATTACATGCATACCATTATTCCTCCATAATTAGCATAACTAAATGTAGGAAAAAATAACTCCTAATAATAAAAAGAAAGTTTATTATTTTCAATAGTGTCAACCAAACATCGAAAAAGAGAAAGATTTTTTTGTGTGCAAAATCAAATTAAACGAAAAAAAAAAAATTCAATATAAAATATTTTACATCAAAACAAACGGAGTCGGAGTTTCCTCTCGGGCTGTGTTTGGATAAGGATTTGGAAATTAATGGAAAAATTTGTAAAATGAAACTATATTTCATTCACATTTCACCCACTTTTTCTTTTTTCCTTTCCAAATCTCTATCCAAAGCAATGTTTCACATACAACCCTCAATGATTTTGTTTACAATTCTTTTCCTCTTCAAATGAATGATTGTATCCTTAGTTTAACGGATCTTGGAAACATTTTCTTTGAAACAAATTGGTAGTTAATGGTGAGTACTATATAATTTAAGTTAAATCAACATACCTTTTCATCCAAGAGATGGTTGAAAGTCCACCTTTTAAACTTCTTCATGCAATCCAACGTTGTTCCTTTGTTACTCTAGCTTGCACTGAAATGCTGGAGGGAGTGTCTTCAGTTTGGGACAGTTGTTTACTTCCACGGTCTTCAATAATGATTCCTCAAACGTATAAATCCGAGAGCAGAAGCTCTCA
This sequence comes from Camellia sinensis, assembly GCF_055761805.1. Lineage (NCBI taxonomy): Eukaryota > Viridiplantae > Streptophyta > Magnoliopsida > Ericales > Theaceae > Camellia > Camellia sinensis. The sequence continues at coordinate 21,339,877 of NC_138970.1, read as the reverse complement.
AGGTTTGGCAGATTTCTAAATTTGAGTTTTTTCAGTTGAGGGAACATGATTATCTTCATTGTCACTTCATCATCTGCATTTGGTTCATTTGCAATAATAGCTTCCATCCCACCACATTCCGTTACCTCTATGTCTTGTAGTTTCACAAGAAGTTTGGCTAGAGAGTATGAGAATAGACTTATCAAACTGCCACAACCATTTACTATTAAGGATCTTAGGTTCTGAAAGCCTTGAATTCCTGGTGAATTGTCCTTCCAAACATATGTCAACTTGGTAGACAGCTTATTTTCACCTTTTTTAATGAAGGCAATGCCATATCTAATATGCCTTTCCAAACAAGTCCTTCAGGGTCAAATGCTACTCCAATAGATCGACACCACTGTACATCAAGTAGTTCAAGATTTTGCATGCCCTTAATTGAATTGGATGAGAAAAGAATATTTGAGAGCCCATCACACCTGTGAACTTCCATCCCTCTTAGTTTAGCTTGAAGTTTCCCAGGCCAAATCTCCATCAGATTCTCCATTTGAGAGATGTACAAATATTCAATGGTGGTCAATTTAACCTACGAGTCCATTCACGAGGTTATAAACGTAGTAAGCACAACATACTTTATTCCATTAAACATCATCCATTAATTTAATTTTCAAATTAATATACTTCATATTTGAATAATTAAATGTAAAACAGTTCTTACAAATCTATTGCAAAACATTTTTAGATCCTCGAGCTAAAAGCCCAACCCATTTTGTTAGATTCTTGAATTCACCAAATATAAATACACATTAAGTTTCTTTTTGGTAATACTGGATGGTGATCAAGGTGGAGTCGAATCAATCACTAGATAATGAGATACAAGAATTATCATCATGATTATCGAAATCTTGATGAGATAGTAGAATTTTACGATTCTGTGATTTCAATTGGGCTAAACAATTTAGATCACAATAGAATCTTAAAGTGACCACAAAACTAGTCAGAAAATCGAGTGGAATCATAAGGGGTGTTTGGGAAGAAAGATTTTAGCCTCTTTTAAGCTAAAATCCACAAAAAGACAAAATAGACTAAAATAGTCAATAAGACAAAATATCACATCAAATTCATAATCATTTCACTTTTTCTCTTACAAACATCACATCCAACTACAAAAAAATCCAATCATCTTCCTAAACACAAAAATTTTAGCCTACTCAAATAGCAACTTCCCAAACACCCACATACTACAATCCCAATTCTATTAAAATCCCAATCCTACTAATTTTTTTTTTCTTATTATTTATTTCTTATATATATGTGTGTGTGTATCTATATGTGTATGTCTATATATAAATTTGACTATAAACTCATTTCACATGTCTCCTCTAATTCATGTTAACTTTGAAGATGCATTATATCAAATTTATCATTTTTCTTTAATGATTTTAAAATTGTGTGTTATACATTATCATTATCAATATTTTTTACTTTAATTTATATTGAAAGTAGAATCTTCCAAAGAGACCACACTAACAAAAATTCATTGGTGTAAGGACTAAATTGGGAAATAAAGTTTAGGGCCAAAAAAAGAATCTGGAATTGATGAAGATCATGGAAAGAAGAAAAAAAGTAAATCTGGAATTTCATATGAAGCACATTTAGGGCATCAAGAATTAAAGATTTGGAATAATTTTGAATCTTCATGTCATTATAGTAAGTTTTAGTAATTAAGAGTATAATGGTAATTCCAACAATTGTTGGACATGGGTTGTAGGGGTCACCCATGGGTTTTATTTTGAGTCAAGTTATTAAAGGGGTATATATATGGGTTTTATTATGTCTAAAATAATCTTAGTAGTCAAAAGTCTAAATTTTTAATTTTGATATTGAAATAGAATTAGAAATCATTAAAGTTTCCTATCATGATTGAAGTAGAATTGAAGTCATAGTTGGTCTAGAATATTAGTAGTTGCTAAATATTTTTAGTTTCTAAATTTGAGTAATAGTCCTTATAAAATTAGAAGAGTCTTTAGCCTATAAATATATATATATAATCTCAATGATTGGGGAGAAGAGCCATTATTATGAAAATTTGAGATTGTGTTTGTGTGATTGGCCTATCCCTTATGAGGGTGAAGCACTTCTCTCTCTCTCCGTCTCTTCTTCTATCCAACAAGGTTACTGTTCGCAGTGCTTAGAACAGCCACCAACAGCCCCTAAACACTTGTGTTTTCATTCCCAAAACCCTATCCTTTTACAAACCCTTAAACTCCTATTTTTTCAAATAGTTTTGTAGTCGCAAAATCTGGCCCTGTAAGTCTATTGTTATTGCTGCTAGTATACTTAACTCGGGCTCACTACTTGTAGGACGGTAATCCCTACTCGTCCTACATCAGGAATACTTTTTAGGGGCACAAAGTATGATTTACCTTAAAAATTAAGTGCCTTAACTTATAGATTCTTTTATCAATATTTTTTAAATCTATATGGATTAGCCTTAATTTGTAATAATAATTTTAAGGACAAATTACACCGATAATCCCTACATTTTGCCCTTGTGTCATTTTGGTCCCAACATTTTCAATTAGCTCAATTTTGATTCTTAATTTTAGATTTTATGTCGATTTGGTCCAATTGATAATGCCTTTCGTGTTTTTGATGAAAAATTATCACTAAATTGGTTAAAATTAACTTACTGAGATGAACAAATTTATAATTTTGCCTTGAAAAGCATGACATATGTCACATAGCATATTTGTCATTAAAAAAATGCTAACAATTATAAGCAATTGGATTAAATTGAAACAAAATCATAAATTCAGAATCAAGACCGAGCTAATTGAAATTATAGAGACCAAAATGACATAAAAGCCCTATTTGGTAGAGTTGTGGGAAAGTGATTATAGATTATAGCTTAACAGATTATAGATTACAGCTATAAACATAAGCTGTTAACCTGTTTGGTGTAGCTGTGGGATTATGGATTTAATAGTGTTTGGTTGAATAAGCTGTAAAATAGCTTTTTGTTGTGTAATGTCGTTTTTGCCCCTTTTTTTTCCTTTTTCTTCATTTTATTTTATTTTCTTTAGTTTATAGTTTATTTTTTCAAATTAATATTGTAACATGCATGGTGAGATTGATCATGACAAAATTTTGAAAAATACTGAAATATCAATTAAAATTTTCAAATTATATTCATTTTAGTTTATAAATACATGAATATTAATTTATATTTTTTTAATTTATTAAAAATTGTTGCAAATACCAATTAATATTTTTTTAATTTATTATTACAAAATTATTACAAAATATACCAATTTATTAATATTTTTTTAATTTATTATTACAAAATTGTTACAAAATATACCAATTTATTAATATTTTTTTAATTTAATTTATTATCAATTAATGGCTTAATTAGTATCAATTAATACTAAAATTATTAATTAGTATCAATTAATATAAAATTTATTTCATTAATGGCTTAAAATGCTTTATTATTATTATTATTTTTTTTTTTTAAAAAGCACTGAAAACCTAGCCGGCAGGGACGACGGCTCTGGTTCACCGGAAAGGGATGGGGATGGGGATGATAACGAAGGTATAGCGGCGACGTGGCGATCACGATCACGAAGAGAGAGAGAGAGAGATCTGCCACGAACAACGCCGGAGAGACAGAGATCTACCGCGATTGCGAAGAGAGAGAGAGAGATATGCCGCGAACAACACCGAAGAGAGAGAGATCTGTCACGAACAACGCCGGAAAGACAGAGATCTGCTGCGATCACGAAGAGAGAGAGAGAGAGAGAGAGTTCTACCGCGATCTGCTACGAACACCAGAGAGAGAGAGAGAGATCTACAGCGATCGCGAAGAGAGAGAGAGACAGAGAGACAGAGCTCACAGAGCCAGCTCTGTTTCACGCAAGAGAGAGCTAGTTCACGCCACCGGAAATCGCCGTCTGAAATCGCCTCTCAAGCTTTCTCTCTCTCTCTGAAGAAGTGAACAGTGTTTGGCTGTGGGTTTATATCTTGGTTTTTTGGTAATAATCGAAGTTGATAAGGGGCATTTAAGTAATTTTGCCCCTCCCTTCCCAGCTTGCCGCTTAAGCTGAATAATTAAACACCCCCATAGCCACTTCAACAAAAAGCTGATTTTTCACTTACAAAAAGCTATAATCTATATTATTAAGCTACACCAAACACAACAAAACAGCTTAAATTAAGCTAAAAGCTAAAATAAGCTGTAAAAAAAACTCTACCAAACAAGCCCAAAAACCCAAATACAGAGACTGTCAATGTAATCTACCCTAATTTGAAGAACCTTCAATATATTAAAAAGCTTTATCATGTTCAAGCTTCATAAACAATTAGGGCGTACACGGATTAAATTGGTTCGATTTTAGAGAAAACCAAGGAACCAAATCATGGGAACCGGTTCCAGAAAAATTAAAACCATAGCCAAACCGTTAAATTGTGAAACAGGACTAGAACCGAACCATAGAAACCAGATTGGTTCGGTACGATTTTACGGTTTTAGAAATTTTATATAACAATAAATATAATATATATTTTATATTAGTAAACAAATTAAGTTTGTTAGAATTTATCAATTTCACAATGAAGGGCTAGTGTTCAAATCTTATAAAAAAAAAGTTTTTATACTTTACTTTTTACATATAAAAATATAAAAAAATACGTCACAGTTCAATTCACTTCAGAACCATAATCCAAGCTAATAAAAACCTGAACAAACCGATGATTTAGACCGAATTTGATTGATTTATTGATTCCACAATTTTTTTTGCACACCTCTAACAAACAGGGGTTTTCACTAGAAAATCCCTTAGGTTAAACTTGTACAATAATAAGTCCCATGTATTGTCTTACAATCCTCGAAGTCCCATTGAACAATTAGTTCAAGACCAATTTGAAAAGTTAATTTTAATTTGCATTGAAAGTAGAATATTCTAAAATCTTCCAAAGAGACCACACTAACATAAATTCAAGGGTAAATTACACTAGCATCTCTTATAGTTTAAAGAAAATACAATAAATCTCATAGGTTTTACATCATTATACTAGATTATTTTCAAGTTTTAATTCAGCTAACACTTGGTCCCCATGTCATCATATTAAATTTGTTAATCATATGAATGAAAAAAATGATGTTATCATCTCTTTTACATTAAAATGAATATTTTAATTTGTGTATCTTTGTGTCTTTATACCATCCGCATTGATTTTGGTCTCTTTAAACTTTTTAAAAAATATCATTGTAATTATGTCAAAATTAAGGGATTTTCTGTATTTTATTCAAACTTCAAAAAAGGTCAGTGTAATTTACCCAAAATTTAATGGTATAATGACTAAATTGGGAAATAAAAAAGGCCAAAAAAATGAATAGGTAATACTTTAGGGGCACAAAGTGTGATTGACCTTAAAAATTAAAATTGCGTTAACTTATGGATTCTTGTGCAAATTACATTGTTAGTCTATGTACTTTAGTTCTTGTGTCATTTTGGTCCTTACAATTTCAGTTTGATCAATTTTGATCCTGAACTTTTGATTTTGTCTCAAATTGGTCAAATTGCTTCCAATTGTTAATATTCTTTTATGGCGAATGCGCACATGAGCAGCATTTGCCATATTTTTATGAGCAAAATTGTAAGCTCGATCAATTTAGTGACTTAACATCAAACAATTCCATGAAATTTTTAGTCAAAAACTCTATCGACATTATCAATTGGACCAAATTGAAGCAAAATTTAAAATTAAGGGTCAAAATTAAGCTAATTGAATCTGTAAGACTAAAATGACACAAGCAGCAAAATGTAGAGACTATCAATGTAATTTGTCCTACATTCTTTGATCAATATATTTCAAATCTATATGGATTAGCCTTAATTTGTAATAATAATTTTAAGAACCTTCAATATATTAAACAACTTTATCAGATTCATGCTTTATAAATAGGGGTTTTCAATAGAAAATCCCATACATTTGTACAATAATGAGCCCCATATATTTTCTTATAATCCTGGAAGTCCCATTGAACAATTAGTTCAAGTCTTTATTTTCCGGAAGGAAATGCTATGGTGTGCACTCTATCACAAAATATGTAATTTTATCAAAAAATTTCATAACATCAATCACAAAATGCGTAATCTCATCACAAATTGACATAAAAAAAAAAATGTCATAACCAAGTCACAATTTTTTGCAACATCAACTACAAAATTTTGGATATTTTGTTACGCTAATTTGTAACAAAATTACGCATTTTGTAGTTGTTACGAAATTTTGTAATAAAATTACACATTTTTATGGTAGGGTGCATATAGTATGCACACCATAGGATATCCTTTTTATGAATTGTAAGTATTAACTTTTCTTTAGAAAATCTTTAGTGTCGTTATATTAATCTTCAAAACTGTTCAGATTGATCTTTGTCATACACATTGTATTTTTCTTATAAATAGTTGTAAGTTTCTAATATATAAATTGTCTAAATAAGTCTTTTTTTTATATAGTTACATTGACTATATAATGAATAAACAAAAAATTTGCATAGATGCTAACTTAACTATAGCCTATACAACCCAGTATACACTTTTATTTTATAAAGTTTAATGTCTCAAGCTATAATTAGAACAAAATAAATTACCCTTATTTTATAATGTTTAATTATATCTCTATTCATGTATGATCAGTACAATATGAATGAAGGATTAAGTTAATTTACCAAGGATATTTTCAGTGAATATTTTAAAGTTGAAACTATTCAAATATATATTTTTTAAATTGATTAATTTTTTGAACCTTATTTTAATTTTATAGTGGCATATATTCTCTAATTTGGAAGGGAAAGGTTTATCCATGGGTCAATCACATATTATTAGGGCCCCACCTCTATGATCCATTATAACATATAAAAGTTCTAGGGAAAAACATTTTCATCCTAAAAAATAAAAATATCATTATAAAAAATATTAGGATGCAAATTACAGTAGTCAGGAAAAGGTTGTCCAAAAAAGTAAAATAAGGACTATAGTGACAAAATTTGAAACTGTCACTAATAAATGCAATTTTAGAAACAAAACAATTTGGTGCAAAAGGGTTTACTTTTTGAGTCTCTAGAAAGTGATTTCGTCTCTAAATTTTTATCTCTAAAATATTAATTTGTCGTAGTGATCGAAAGTTTAATGGTAAAATCTTGGCCTAATAACCATGAGATTATGGAACCACTTTGTACATTATGCCAAAAGTTAGATGTGTACCCAATCTTTCTCCTCCCAAACACACATTAATGTGCACTAATTGGGCATTGTTTTTTAGTGATCGAAATGGCTCATTTTGTATGACCCTCCTAGAAGATCATTCAAGCCAAGAATCAAATTGATCGGATCTCATTTTTCTAAAAAAACTGATAGACTAATTGAAAAGTTTTATTATTTGTTAATTATTTTTTATACAAATGTGATCTAATCCAGTGACTCTTATTACCCGATCAACCTAATTTTTTGTATAAATAATCTGCTTAACGGGTCAAACAAGATGAATTATTTGGATTGTCAAGACGGCTCTAAGGTGGGTTCACAGTGGGCCAAACTGCTGGAGAGATGCATTCCCTATTATTATGCTCTTAACATATATTTTTTATTTTTTTAAAAGAATTTTGCTACATTTACAAACCAAACTATCTTCTATTTTACTAATTACTCACATGTCAGTAGGGTCACACGTGACTAGTTGATAAAATAATTGGTAATTTAATTATTTTTTATTTTTTATAATAAAAAAATTTTATATAGAACAATGGGACCTTATGTGGCCCTCTCACTTCAATGCAAAACACCGATTATTACGGCTCAAAATTGTCAAAATACAATTATCACATCATTTTGTATAGATTTTTTTTATGCCTAGGAATTTGGTTGGTAAATTTTACTTTTTATTTGGTATGATTAGAGATATATAAACACAAAAATGTATATAAAACACAATTTATATTGAATATGGCGTGAAAGTAACGCACGCAATCTTATACTTATTACACAATTATGAAAAAAAATAAACCTCAAATAGAGATATAATAGTAAATAAATTCAAAGCGGTTCACAAATTAGCAATTAATTAAGCTCTTAAATAAGAGAAGCATACCTTGTTGTTGAAGAGGGGTTGAATGATGGGATCACAATTACACTCTGAATCTCAAGCAGGCCAGAGAGGCTTCAGCTTTGGTATTTCCCACAGTACCAAGTAACTCAGTTGTGGCAGCTCAATTATATTCATAGCTTTGCAGATAGCAGTAAAACTTGGCAGGTTTCTAAGATGCAATTGCTTTAGTTTAGGAAACTCAATTTTATCTGTTGCTATTTCATGCTCTCCTCCTTCACTCCAAACAATAATTTCCATCATATCACAGCGTCCTATGGAAAGGTCCTGCAGTTGCAGTAGATCTCTAGCTATGAAAAGTGAGAACATACTTTCCAGTTTCTCACAATGCCACACATGTACAGACATCAGGTTGCCAAGCCATACAAGTTGGGTGGGACCCTTCCACAAATTTGTCAGTTCAGACAAGAATTCCATTACCAACACTTTCAATGCACTGAAAGCCTTGTTTGGTAGTCGGCTTTCATGACTAGCAATCCCTTTGAAATTATGTAGACCATTAAGATTCAGAAACTCTGACACAGGGAAAGCACTCTGTGGAACCCCATCTGCTGTATTGATGAGGTATTCCAAATCATACATGTGTCGTAGGAACAAACTTCGTTAAGCATTCAAACCTGTTAGAATTTACCATAAACCTACCACCACTACCACCTCACCTACTCCACTAAACCTAACCCACTACACCACTACCACCTCCACTTCACCTACTCTCCACCTACTCCCAAACACACTCCTATATAATAGGAATCCTTGTAATTGTAATATACACTACATCAACACTTCAATCAATAATACTTCAATTTTTCACATGGTATCAGAGCAGGTTTAGAACCTAATATTTTCGCTTCCCCGGCGGGCGGCAACCTCACCTTAGCCGCCCGCCGGACCTCAACCTAGTCTGATAAAATTTTTTACACATACCTTGAAATTTCTTCGGGTCCACCACCTTCACGCCCAACTCGCACTCGAACCCTTCTCGGAAGATCAAGGTCGGTCGACGGTGCAACCCGCGAGGGGATCCCGTCGGTCAGAGAAGCAAGTCGAAGTTCGGACAAAAAAAAAAAAAAAATCGAGTACTCTATGCAGCTCAATGCATCTCGTATCAAAGCTTCTACAAGAGCTCATTGTTCAGAGTTTGCTGAGGCTGAAAGAGCCTGCCGTCTTGTTGCGTTGTCGAAAAGAAGACCTAAATCACGTGGAGCATGTTGTGCACTCTGCAAAGGAGGAGTATGCAGATAAAGCAAAGGTTCATGCACCTGAGATAGTGGTTGACAGCATTTAGATATATTTTTTTATTTTAATCTCTATATATTTTTTTATATTTTCCCTTCTCTTCTTTTTTTTAAAACAAACATCATCATCTCATTTCTGCACTCTCCTTCCCTGACATTCCCTCATCATTTTCTTTTATTTTTATTTTAATCCCTCTTTATATCTTTTCCCTGTAACTTCCACCCGCGCCTCTGCTTTCTCCATTACGATGTTTTTCTTATTATTCTTATTCAAAAAAATAAATAAATAAATAAATAACTACAATATAAACAAAATAAATAAATAAATAAATAAACAAACAAAAAAAATACAAAAAAAACAATAAAAAAAAAAAAAACGAAGACGGACTGCAAACCAAACACCTTTTATTCATGTCGGGGCTCACCCCGATCACCATTTTACCCCATACAAAACCAAAAAAAATAAAAATAACAATAAAAAATAAAAAAAAAAATACAAACAAACAACCACATCCACAGGTGGGATTTTTCTTCTCTACTCTGCCGCCGGTCTCTTCTTCTTGCCTCCGTCCTGGGCAGTCCTTGCCGGTGTTGCCTCCGTGTTTCCCACTCCACTGGGCACGATCACTACTCCCTGCTCCTCCACTGCAGCATATGGCGGCCCTCCAAATCGGAACATCACGGTGGCCTTCCGCTTCAGCTCCTTGTTTTCTGCCCTTAGCACGCTTATCTCTGCTCGCGCATCCTTATACATGCGTTGGAGCAGAGCCAGCTGGGAGTTTACATGCTGCACCTCATTTGTCCTACTCTGCAGCCGGTTCGACAAGTTTGTGACCGCCGTCATGCTTTCCACACATGCCTTCAGAGTATACTGATTGGCCTCCACATCCGACTGCACTGCCATTCTTTGCTCCACCGACCGCATCGGAAAGTTCAACGGAGCAAACTCCGGGGCGCTTGGTTGAGTTTCCAGTGCCACCGCACCAGTTCTCTCTCTCGTTGCCTCGTTGAGGTCGGGAAAGAGGGTGAGCAGCCCGCGGGAAGACGATGAAGCCATTTTCTAGGCAACAGAGTGTCACACAGTATCTCTCTCAGAACTCTCTCTCAGAAAACAGAATGTTACAGAATCTCTCTCAGCACTCTCTCTCAGAATATCTCTCGCAAGTTTTTTGCCTCAGCCTCAGCCTCTGTCTTATAGCCGAGGCAGCCACGCGCATCGCGCGCCTCTTCCCACCAGCCGACAAACGGGCACGCAAGCCAAGGCGCCCACGTGCCTCGCCATCATGTCCGGCACACCTTTTGATGACTTGGGCACGCTTTTTGAGGGCACGCCTTTTAACAGATTGGGCACACCTTTTGAGGGTGCGACTTTTTAGGGGTCCGACAAGACTCTGTAAACTGTCCCGACATTGATTCCGGTTAGCTACTTCAAGGGTCCGACAAGACTCTGTAAACTGTCCCGACATTGATTCCGGTTAGTTTCTACAAGGGTCCGACAAGACTCTGTAAACTGTCCCGACATAGATTCCGGTTAGTTTCTACAAGGGTCCGACAAGACTCCGTAAACTGTCTTCTACAACGGTCCGACATGACCCCATAAACTGTCTTCTACAACGGTCCGACATGACCCCATAAACTGTCTTCTACAACGGTCCGACATGACCCCATAAACTGTCTTCTACATCGGTCTGACACCACCATCCAGTGTCCTCTACACCGTTATGACACCCCCATACAGTGTCCTCTACAACGTTATGACACCACCATCCAGTGTCTTCACCAATGGTCTGACACGACCATACAGTGTCTCCTATCCTTTTTTATTTTTATGTATTTTCTTGTTTTGTTACTATCTCCAAACTCAAGTTGGTTAGTTCCTATCCCCCTTGAGTTTGCGGGGGGCTGTTAGAATTTACCATAAACCTACCACCACTACCACCTCACCTACTCCACTAAACCTAACCCACTACACCACTACCACCTCCACTTCACCTACTCTCCACCTACTCCCAAACACACTCCTATATAATAGGAATCCTTGTAATTGTAATATACACTACATCAACACTTCAATCAATAATACTTCAATTTTTCACAAAACCCATCTTCGTCAACCAAATCACACAGAATTTTCAAACCTTTTGTTCTTGAGTTTACATCCAGAATTTCAGTGCCCTTCAACAGCAATTTAAGCCTTGTTTCAATAATGTCACTCACATTTTGAACTTGGAGCTCCAACAGATTTGATAACGAATAACAAGGGTCAATGATGTAGTCAAAGTCAGTCACGCCAACAACTATATTAAACTTTTTTACCTTCTCAACGACCAAACCTCTCGGCCAGAAGGTAATGTTCATTAGAGCAATATCCAAAGCCACCAAATTGGACAAGGACACCAGCTCAACGATAATTGCTTTAGCACCTTCTTTGCTTTCTTCAACTTTACAGCACCGTTGAAACGTGGTTCCAACATACAGCTCTTCTAGCTTTAATAAGCTTGACAAAACCCCGGGGTAAATCCTTTCCACTATACATCCCAACAAATCAAGTACCTTCAAGTGAGCAAGGTGACCTATTATTTCCTTTGGCAATTCCTTGATATAAGAGCCAGCAAAGCTCAAAATTTCCAGATTCTCTAATGCTCCGATTACAGAGATATCATCATCAATAAGTCGGCAACGAAAAAGTGACAAGGTTCGGAGGTTGATCAAGCATCCAAATGATGTCAGCAATAAGCTGAACACATAGGATAAAGCTAGCACTTTAAGTTCTTTCATTCCTTGTTAGAAACTATCTTGGGTCTCTTGCACTTTGACCTCCATTCTTTTGTTGAGTTGAGATCATATGAGATTCGTGGTAATCTAGCATTGCAATCCAGCTGTAGAAGCTTGAGATTTGGAAATTCTAAATTACCAGGAAGCCCATGCATACCATCAAGTTTTAATGAAATTACAGCATAATTTTTTAGTCGAACATTCTCTGGCCAGAACCCATGCATACCCCCAACCCCACCCTTCTCAAGTATTTTTTTTTGAGGATTGTGCAAAGAAAAATGTAAAACAAGAACAGAACAAAGAGCTTTTGGGACAACAATCAAAATGGAAATGAGGAAAGTGAGCTTTGCAAAATGAAATAGAACAAAGAGATATGAATATAGGAAAGGAACATTGAGCAAAATCAAAAAGGGATACAAAGTTTTTTTTTTTTTTTTTTTTTGGGGGGGGGGGGGGTTAGATAATAGTTGAACAAAGATTAGGAAATGAACACTGAGAAAAATCAAAAGGGGTACAAAGTTTTTTTATTGGGCAAACAAGGTTGAATATAGAAAAGAGAACTTTTTTTACTAAAACAGAAACAGAAAAGAAGAAAGAGAGATTGGTAAAATGAAAACAGAACACAGAAAATATTGTTCTGGTAATTGCTCAACACAACAGAGTAATGATAGAGTTGCAGAGGAGGAGATTACAAAGCTTTCAGGGTAAGCAAAATTATAATAAAACTGTAGAGAGAGAACAAAATTATAGTTGAAAATTGTAAATAGAAGTGGAAATGAAGAAAGAAAAACCTTTGAAATATTACTCTCTGGCTCTAGTAGGTGAAAAATGCACAAGATAGCAACCAGTTGGCAGGGAAGAGCAAGAACGAGATCGAATTGAATCGAAACAATTAGGGTTTGTGCAGATGACTGGTTCGACGGAAAAATTGAAGAAATTCCAAGACCAAATACAAGTGAAGCTCTGACGTTGCTCTTGAGTATGACGATTAGGGATTATTTTATTAGAGGTGGGTTATTACGGTATTACCATTTATTAGGGATTAGTTTATTATAATATAGTTTGGGAAGTTGGTAAAAATTAATTTTTTGGTTTTTTTTGTGGTTTTTTTGACAAAAAAAAAAAATTGACTTTTTGTGATTTTTTTATGTAAAAAAATTTAAAAGTCAAAAAGTTTGCTCAGCAAGTTCCCAAAATACTAGTGTTTAGCGGATATATCGATCCGTCAAAATCGATCGAACCGATCTGATCCGCCGCATTTTTTACGGATGCGTGATGACGAGCAAACGGTTGTGAATTGATTTTCTCCAATCCGCCAATCTGGCAGACGGATGGCGAATTTGAAATTCCTTTGGCAGCAACCGAACCGCCAAACCGCGAGCGCCCCTAGTAATTTATCAGATTTTGTGTTTTCAATTTGTTTAAATATTTTATTTGTGTTTTAAATTAAAAAAGAGTTTAAATATTCTATTGAAAAAAAGTTTTCAACTTGAATATTTTTTTTGAATTGAAAAAAATAAATGTATTATTTATCTATATTTTTTATTTTTAAATCTATCTCTAAAATAATAAATAGAAAATATGATATATGCTGGTTGGTTTTTGTTTTCAAAAACAGATATAGATGTAACAATACAGAGACCTACAATCTCTACCACTGCTCTGTTCATGGTTTTGGTGGTTTGAATTGTTTTTATATTTTAAGAACCATAGATTGTAATACTTTATGTGGATGAGGTATGTTATGATTGTAGTATGTGGATGAGACATGCAGTGATTGTGATATTCTAAAGTTTCAAACTTTCTTACTTTGGATGAGACATGCAGTGATTGTAATATTTTTTAAGTCATTGACTATAATACTTTCTTTCTTTCTTTTTTGAGGTAGTGCACAAGTTAAATTATGTTGAAAATTTATAAAATTTTAAACCGCCAAACCGATTCGCATCCATCCGCCAATCCGCTCAATCCACATCCGCCGGATTGGCGGACAGATGCGAATTGATTTTCTCCAATCTGCCAATCTGGCGGACGAATGGTGGATTAGAGGTTCCGTGGCCGCAACCGACCCGCGCCCACCCCTAATTTCAACTGATTTTTTAAGTTTTTAATTTGTATTTTTTATTTTAATAATTTTTTTAAATATTGTAATTAAATATTTCGTATTTTTTAGATTTATTTTAATTCTAGATAAACTTAAAAAGTAAAATATTTTTGAAATTAAAAATAATAATAATAAAGATAAAATATATACTAAATTAATTTTTATATTTTGTATTTGTGAATTTTTTAAAGATTTTTTTTTATATTTTTATATTTTTTAAATGTGTATAAATTAAGTGAAAGTAAAAGGTTAAAAAATGATTAAAAATTTAAAAATATTCACTAAAAATAGGATGAATTGAAAATTTTAAAAAATAATTTTAAAAAACTCTAAGTTTTCATTTAGCATTGGCTTTTTTAGCTGACTTTTTTGTATTAGGGTTTTTTTAGCCTGGCTTTTTTAGGGGTTGTTTGGTTTTTGTGTTGGACTAAATAATCACAAAAGGACAAAAAAAATCAAAAAAATTATAAAAAGTCAAAAATCACAAAAGGACAAAAAAAATCCTCAATTCCAAAGCTAAAAAGCCAAAAAAAACAAATCAAGAATACCAAACGAACAAAAAGTCTTAGACTAAAAAAGTCAAAAAAGCCAAAAAACTAACTAAAAAAGTCATTGCCAAACGAAGGCTTAGCCTCGTTTGGTTTAGCTTTTTTGACTTTTGCGAGAGAAAAAGTATAATGATTATGATTTAAATGTGACATTTTATCTTATTGATTTATGTAACTAATTTTATCTTTTTATACTTTTTTTAGCTAAAAATCTAAAACCAAACAAAGCTTAAATAATTTGATGAGTTTTCACTGCTTGTGTGTCAATTCTATCCATTGAGATAATTAAGACATAGGCTTAATTTGGAAACTTAGTTAAAAGTCAAAAATTGGCTTTTAATTTATTTTGAATCATATCACCTCTTTATTTTTTAAAAAATTACTCATAAATTCTATTTGGAAAAATGTTAGTCCATTTAGTCCTATATGTTTTTTTAAACCAAATAGTCCTTTTTATTTGTAATATATACTATTGATTTGATTTAATAATATTTGAGTTTACATGTTTGATCCTTATTGTGATTATGTTTTTGATGTTTTTTTGAGATTGAGTGTATGTGGATAAAGTATGATTTAATGTTTCCATTTTTTTTAGGGATTTCATAGAGTGATTGTGGGGATTATTGATGTTACCTACTTGGTGTTACATTATTGATGTTAAATCATTTGCATTTTTCTAGGGAGGTGTATGGGTTGTAACGTTCACATTTACCTAACATCAGCCCAGAGTCATATTGTCGTACCATTAAGCCTCCCACTAACAACCTATAACATTAGCACCAAACACCAACCACATAACATAACATCGACACAGTCCAACAATTAACAGCCACTACCCCCCTACCACCACCAAACTCCATGTCACGCCCTCAAAATAAACCCATAATAACCATAACATTAACATGCATTTATAAAAGAAACTGAATCATTTGAGTTATTCATCAGAGTATTCTTATGGAAAGACATCACATGTAACATCCTGCAACATCAAAATAAATGCCCTAAGGGCTTACATCTTTCCAAGCTAACACTTGGACACAAAAAGGATGAGTACTAACTCATTTACAAGTTAAGCCCTAGGCTTGAATGTTTACATGAAATCTCAAAAATAACAAAATAAAACATATAACTAAAGACAAGTCTTCAAAATCCCAAACATCAAATCCTTCCAGGCTAAGTCCGTGGAGGTAGCTTATCACCTGAACCTGAAAATGATGTTCCCATAAAGGGTGAGCCACAGCCCAGTAGAAAAATACTAAACCAACTATAAGCATTGATTAAAGCTATAGCATTCAATAGATGGTTAACTAAGATAACCAATTTTTACCATTAAACAGTCTCATGACACTAATGTCTAAGGCACATTTCACTTTCCATTATTATCAACATGGCTCAGAACCTGGCCAAACTTACAACAGTGAATTATATATCATATTCACATTACTTCCAATATCAACAAAACAAATGAGACTCATGCTCATATCAAAACACTTCATACTTCCCATTTGATACACATTTTAGTGCTGTATCAATAATCATGTAAAAACACTTCAATATAATAAGCACACATAAAAATGGTGCTAATGGAGTCCATCCCCTATCTCCTCCCAAACAAAAATCCGGTTTAGAGGTCCATCCCCTATCTTCCCCTAAACCGTGGAGTACATCCCCTATCTCCTCCCACACAAAACAATGTATGCAAATGCAATGCTCAAACAATACACGTATTTTCTGTATTAATGCAATAGTCAAAATTAATGACTTAACCAATGTGATTAGTTTCAGTTATTCCTAATCCACATGCAATGTCTACAACAATCACGACTATCCTCCACCGATAGCCCAAAACAGTTATTTCTAGACTGGAAATAAATATAACAACAATTCACTAGGCGAGTGGTTTAAATTATCCCACCACACCATTTAATCAATGAATTCCTCAATTTCATGAATTTAACCAAATTCCCTAATTTCCTTAAATTAATTATACAAATTAATTAATTAACACAACTAGGGTTTTTCCCAAAATTACCAAAGTATCCCCAACATATCAAATACCAAAACTTAGAACAAAACTTATAGAATGGAGTAGGAAATCCCTACCTCGAAGAAAATAACCCGTATGGAGAAGATGGAGATGAAGACCAAAGACCAACGTGCTCCAAATCCTAAGTTTCTCAGATTAAAACGAAGCCCTCAACTCACTCTAACTTTTTAATAAAGGATCTAAGGTAGAAACTCACTCTAAGTAGATCAATCGAAAGAGAGAAGGTGTGTAGAGGGAGAGAGAGAGATAAAAACACTCCAGGGGCGGTTTTTAAAAGTTATGAAGGAAAACTAGGTCAAAAAGTGATCCAAAAAGTGAAATCACGGACTGATATAATCGACTCTACGCTCGAGCGTAGAAAGCCCCGCTCGAGCGTAAGACACAGAATCATGCTCGAGCGTGAAGAAAGCCGCTCTAGCGTCGATTTCACCCTTCCAGAAGTTTTGCAGGCGCTGACACCCGCTCGAGCGTCAAACACCCCGCTCGAGCGGAGGAGCAAAAACAAGGGATCACGCTCGAGCGTAAAAACTACCGCTCGAGCGGAAGAACTGCAGAGCAAAATACTGGGAGATGGAAAATCACGCTCGAGCGTCAAAATTCCCGCTCGAGCGTAGAAGCAACAACGAAGGGACCGCTCGAGCGTTAAAACTTCCGCTCGAGCGTAAAGGCCAAAATCTGGGCATCACCTATAGGCATCTAAAATCAACCAACCTGTAACAGACCCGCCCAACACAACCTATACTTCAAATACAAAGAGATTAAAGGACAACAACAACCAATAAGTAATGACAGGATCCTCAGAACCTAAGTCCGGATACAATAATTTAAAGAGAAAAGACCAGGGTCGCTATAACCCACCAACACTTTTAGGCATACATCCTCCCGCTAGCCTCCAACATTACAAAATACACACCCAATCATACAAACATTAGCTACAACACCATGCGCCTGGTACATTACATACATGCACAACATCACATTTGCAATCACTGGTAACCCCTAAACCTGTGAAAATACTACAACATTAACCAACAAAATCACGTGTCTGTCTCATTACAAACATGCACAATATCACATTTGCAATCAATGGTAAACCCCAAACCAACGACATGAACAAGATCACCTAAAACCCCACATGACTCACCAATTAAACAAAAACCCATTTTGAGCATTGACCTTGTTGTATTGTTCCACAAACAACCAAACTAACATTGAAAAAATCCATAGTTGTTATCATCGCACTAACACATGATCAACGATGCCGTCGACGGATTAATTTTAAATCACCGACGTTACGTCCTCAATGTTCATGGCACTCGAAGATGTCCTAATGCCCATGCCGCTTTGCCTCTATAAATTTGATAGAAAGGATTTCCATGATTTTTCTAGGGTTTTTTGGGGTTTTGTAATGTTATTTGGGAAATAACGAATTATGGGTGTAACGTTTTCAAATCCAGTGTTTAACTCACACAAACTGATAATCAACACTGCAATATCGTCAAGGAAATGTTGACGTTCCCATTTTTGAGCTTCCGTTTTGTTCGCAATTGAGGGAAAAAGAAAAAAATGCTATAGTACACTTTTGGACTTTTTAGTAACTACAACATCACCTAAACACCCAATATACCCCTCTAAACAACCAACCCATGCGTTACATTCGTGGGCTCAAGTGTAATTAACATTGACATAGGACAAATCAGTCTACAAAATAAATTGCAGGACTAAATGGTTCAAACTATTTAAACTTGAAATTTATTGGTATTTTCCCCTTTATTTTTTTTGTATTTTTTTTTAAAAAAATTAAAAAATTAATTTTTAACCAACTTCTCAAAACAACTATAATAAAAAACGAAGTGACCAGTCAAATTCCTGATTGCTTCTGATTGGGTATGTGTCTATGCCCTTCCAGCGAATTTACTATTGCTTGTGGTTTAAAAAAATCAAAAAAAAAAAAAAATACCAATCAAATTCGTTTTTGAGCAATGCTACATTTATTGAATTTTGATTTACCCAAATCGTCTAAATTTATACATGTCGGTCATCCGGCCGATCATCCGGTAACAAGAGTGACAATCGCAATTGATAAGGGTTGCACCAGTCGTTCAGGTGATCGTCTAACATACACAAATTCGAACGATTTGGACAAATTCAAATTCGGTGCTTAAATCATTTTTGTTTTTTTTTTTTATAGTTGAGTGAGGATATTTGGTCTACTGGCTATGCATTATGCATCATTAATGGCGTGAGATTTTAGATATCCAATGAATATGAGTTTGTAATTATATTATTCTAATGAGATAAACTAATTGTATCATTAAAATTATAAAAATGATATTTTTGATAATTAAAATATTTTATTCTAAAAAGTAATTTTATTTCTAAATTTTAATTTATTGCAGTGAGAATGCATAATGTAGACAATTCTAATGAGATAAACTAAACATATAAGGAACAACACATTAGATTTGGGTATTATTATTTTAAGAAAATATCCTCATAAGTTTTTAAAATCTCGTATGCATTATAATTTATTTTGAAGTTCTCTACCTAATATTGGTTGAAATTCAATTGTTAACATGTAGCAATTGGGACACAACAGTTGTATGACCCCAAAACTTTTTTTTTTTTTTTTATGATGATTTTGAAATTCACTCAACTAAGAGCTTTTTTAGAGTGTGTTATATAAGTGTACTTTTCATTTTTTAATTTTTTTTGAATTACATTATATTTTTAATTTTTTACACATCTTTTTATAACAAATCAAAAAATATATTTATTTAAACCATACCACCTATGTAACAATTGAGATACAACAATTGTTGATGACCCCAAAACCTTTTTTTATGTAGTGTAGGCCATATGATAACATGCCAACAAGAGTTGATGAATAGGAGTCACGATTGAGATGTTATGGGTCATTTTTTTTTTTGATTAATTATTTAAAAGTCTTGTTTATAAATATTATGTTAACTCAGATCATGTTTAAAATTTTCTGAACTATTAAATCCTATTTTGATATATAATGACGTTTTTACCCTTATGTCTTTTAATTTGATATGACATAGGGGTAAGCATGGTCCGGATTGGACCGGATTTGAGTAAAACTAGGACCAATCCGTTATCTACGGTTCCTGAAAAATTGGAACCAATCCAATCCGTTTAAATTGTGGAACCAATCCATTTAAACACGGTTTGGATCGGTTTAGGACCACGGATTTACATAATTAAATAACCAAAAAAAAAATATTTAACACTTTAATTTCATAAAAATATAAATATAACACCATATTAGTTTCACAATAACATGTCTTTTCATAATAGCGATATACTGTTCTAGAATTTAAACAACTATAAGAAAACTGGTTCCACCATAAGTATTTAGACCATTATAAATTAACATTAAAAATTAGCAAACAAAAGTAATAAAAGAAGATACTATGCGAGTTTAGGTTTGAATTTAAATTTTATATAAAATAAGAGAAGATACTATGTAGGAGGGTGTATAATAAAAATATAGACTATTTGTATACGCTCCGGATCGGTTCCAATCTGAAACCGTGGGGTTCAATCCGGAACCAATCCGTGAATTACGGATTTTTAATTTTTCAATCAGAAACTGAACCACGGATTCAAAAAACCAATCCAAACCTACTGGATTGGATTGGACTGAATCGGATTACGGATTTCACGGATTCCTTGCTCAGCCCTAACCATCAAGTAAAACAAATAACACTATCAATTTTTTTCAATTTTAAATTGAAAATATTATCAATTTTGTATAATAATATTCAAAATAATTGTTTTACTAATAGATAAGACTAAACATTTTTGTCTCTCCACTCCTTAATTTGATTCAACAATGCTAGAGGACCACAATTTTTGTGGCCACAATAACTCAAATTGCCAAAACGACGTCGTTTTGGGTGCAAAACATGCCAAAACGACGTCGTTTTAGCAGTTTTGAGCCATTGTGACCACAAAAATTGTAACCCTCAAACATTTTCCAATTTGATTTAACTATCCAGTATAACTGTCAACAATATCAGTTTTAAAACTAAAAACGTTGTCAATTTTAAAACTTGGAACATTTGAGTTTTGCATTCTTTCTCTCTCTCTCTCTCACTCTCACCTTCTCTTCCTTCTTCCTTCTACACTTTGCCATATGTGAAAATCTCCAAGTCTGGTTCGAGATTGGCATGGCTATGACTCGGCTGAGTTAGTAGACTCGGATTCGAACGCGAACTACAGTTTTTTTTTTTTATCATGAAATCTCATACGGATGAGAATCTCCGAATAGAGAGAGAGAGTGAGCGCAGTCGAAGAAGAAGTTACCATCTCTTATACTGGAGTCGATTTTACATGTCTTGCTACGGGTTGGAACAAAGTCAAATTCACATTCATCTGAGACATCATTTGGAGACTAGAATCGCTAACATCTAATGCTGATGCGAATGGACTATTGGAGTTAATCCCCACCGTCACATCATCACTTTTCGATCGACTTCGAACATCGTTGCCGCGAACTCTCTCTTTAGAGCTGAGTTCCACCGAGGCCTTTGATTGAAGCCATTTTTGTTTTGGGAGTGATTGGTGTCAAGATCTTTGAGTTTGAATCTCAAGATAAAGGGAGTATTTCTGGGGTTTTTTATGAGAGAGAGAGAGAGAGAGAGAGAAGACAGCTTGTTTTTTTTATTTTGATTTTATGTTCTTGAACTTGTAAAGATAGATTGGTCATATAAAGGCGTATTTTGGCAACATGGTTTGTAGTTACTTTTTTTTGTTAGTAGCAAAAGTTAAAAGTTGGCTTTTTTATTTTTATTTTTCATTTGGGAAGTTGGTTTTTAGCCAACGGTGAAATTACAATTTTACCCTCATGGGTCAAAATGTGTTACATAGGTGAAGTTGTAAATATTTTAAATAAATGGGGATAGTTTGGTCATTTTATTATGATTTGACATCATAAACAAACATTAATCAAAAAAGTCAAAAGTCACTTTTTACCAACTTCCCAAATCATTTGTCTAAAAAAGCCAAAAGCTTGGTTAAAAGTCAAAAAGTCACTTTTTACCATCTTCCCAAAATAAGCCAAAATTAATAAAAACTTATGAGTTTAAAATTTTGTGAGTAGGATCTAGGTTATTATTATTTGTCAAAATAGGACTTGACTATAAGGCTTGGCTTGCCATAATCTAAAAAAATTAAAAAGTCACTATCTTATTTAAGTCATATCATCTTATTTAAATTATATCACCTCTCTAACACATCACATCAAACGCAACCTAAACCCAACCCATATAAACCAATAAGTTAAAAAGTGTACTTTTTTAGAACATCTCAAACCAACCCTCAATCTCTCTTTTTTTAAAAAAAAAAAAAACAGATAAATTTGATTATTTATTTTCTACTAGTATGGGGTGTTTTGACAAATTGGTAAAAAGTTGATTTTTTGGATTTTTTGATAACTTTTTTGACAAAAAATCTAACTTCTTTGGCTGAAAAAACTAAAAAGCCAAAAAATTGACTTTTTTTTATCTTCTTCTCAAAGTGTCCCCATATATATATTGTCTTTATGATCTTTTTCTTGTATTGATGTATGTACCTATGTGGTGGTAGAATTTATATAATTGTATAGTTTGTTTTAATTCTTCTAAAATTTATAAATATTTTTTATTGATTAATAATTTAAAATATAAAAAAAAATTAGGAGCCATACTTGATAATAATAGTGCATAAAATTCATAATTGATAATAATATTTCTATACCGAGAATAATAATACATAAAATCCATACTTCACAGATAAAAATCCGACAAAATAACTCCGCCATGATTGAGCGGTGCCAAGACTAATGGTGCTCTTAGTCATTTGGCCAAATCTCAACTCCTTTTTTATGCTCCTAAAAACACTAGTCATGAAAATAAGCTGCTGATAAGATATGAAACGTGCTAATTTGCATCTATCTCAGAGTGTAGCAAATGTGCCGAAAACTAGCCCAATAAGCATGGTAGTAAATGGAACAATATATATATATATATATATATATTATGATCCTGCTTTATTTGTAAAGATGGTGGAAACTCATCACTTGATCTTCCAAATGTATTTGAGCATGATGTGCCCACACATAAAAATTAATCACACTATTGAATCAGTGCTTCGCACCGTTTTCGGTGATTGGTTTATAGTACAGCAACACTGCTTGGTTCTCAAATCAAGTCAAGGCAAGATAAGTTTGCTTACATAATGATGATGGATGTATTCATACTATAGAAGTATAATCCTTGTTTTTGCCTTTGGTCCCAACACATCAATTTGAATAATTGATTTAATACAAACAGTAACATAGAGCAAAGACTACTCCAGAAAGCATACCGTAATAATGGATGGTTTAGTAAAGACAAACTTCATATCGACCACTTAGTTATCTTATTCATTGAATTCAGTCGATTCTCACTGATGGAGCCAATTGTAAGGACATAAAAAAATACCGTATTTGATGATAAAGAAATCCAACGAAGAAGATGGTCAGTATCACCACACGATCGCTATCTGCAAGACAAAACACCTCAAGCCGTAGCCGGGGGTCCTCCGACGCTCAAGTCAGTCCTCCAATATTATCGAAATATTTAATAGACTAATTCATAGAGAGAAAGTGCCTACCTCAACCCATAAGGATGTTGCCCATTTATAATATCTAGTGACTTACTTATCAAGTAGTTTGAATGTTTCAGAAGTCCTATCCCAAACAATCTCCGGTTGTTCAGGACTTCTATATCGATAAGATTTCATATTCTGATAAGTTTTGCATAACATAAAACACTAATGCATATACATGATAATCCATAACCATGCCACATGGCAATGCCGGAACCCACATAATTCTTGTGGTTTTTTTTATTCCCTCTCATAAAGCAAAGGTTTGACTTGGTGTTTATGTCACTATTTTTTCCTATTCCTATATTTCTCTTATATACCTCTGTATATATATACCCACAAGAGCAGTTATAGACAAATATACAAAGAAATATACAGAGATTCACAATTACTATGATCATTTTGATTGCACACAATTACTATGATCATTTTGATTGCACACATAGTGTGCATACCCTTCTAGTATATATATATATATATATAGAGGAGAGAGAGAGACTGGACTTTAAAGCCTTGTTTTTGGACTAGACTTTAAACCCAAAGAAGAGTGCTTTGTTTTCAAGTTTAAAGCCTTCAGCAGAAATCAGAAATAAGCCCATGTTTTTATTTGGCCAACTCTAGGTGTGCCATATGCCCAATTTTCTTAGCTTGGACTTCGTTGGAAAAATAAATTATTTAGTGCTTAAAACAAATGGATTTACAATAAACCTAAATAAATCGATGATGAGTATAATGAGAAAATATCTTATTAATTTTTTAGCTCTGAGAAGTGTGGAACTAAATTCGTTATTTTTTAAAGTAATTTCACTATATCAGAAATAGAGATGGCAATCGAAACCCGACCCGACGGGGACCCGATCCCCTAACCCCGAATTGAGCGGTTATTTTCCGAAAAATACCCTCGACTAGTCGGAGATGGTATTAAAAATTGAATCCTCAATGATATTCGGGCCGGGGACGGGGATACATGTTTCAGTCTCGAACCCGGCTCGACCCCGCCTCCGATCCCTGCCCCGCTTGCCTCCGATGTGAAATTATTATTTTGCCCCTATATATATATATATAATATATGTGTATGTGTAGGGTTTGGTTAAACACTCACTCACTTACACATAAACACAAAGCTGTTTCGCCTCTCTCTCTCTCTCTCTCTCTTTGCAAGTGCTCCTCACGGCGTTGGTGTTGGTGTTGGTGTTGGCGTTGGCGGTGGCGGCGGCGGCGGCGGCTCTTCCACTGTCCTCTCCCTTTTCTCATCTCGCCGATCTCCGATCTCACTAATGGTGGTGGCAGCGACTCCTCGGACATCCTCTCCCTCCTCACATCTCGCCGATCTTCGATCTCGCCGATGGCAGTGGCAGCGGTTCCTCCGCTGTCCTCTCTCTCCTTCCAAATCTCGCCAATCTCACTAATCTTTTCTATCTCGCCGTCACCGATCTCCCTGCTCAAGAACATCACGGCGACGCCCTTTCTCTTCGCTGTCGGACTCCGACGCCTTTTCCATCTCTCTGATTTTTGTTTTTTTGATCTGTTGTGTATAATGATTTTGTTGATCTGTTATGTAAGTATACATGATCTGCAACAAATCATCTGTTGTTGCTGTATGATGTTGTTGATGATGTTGATCTTCCATTTTTTTATTTTTGGACTGGGAAATTTTTAGGGTCGGGGAAACCCGATCCCCGTTAGGAGACAAGGACAGGAGCAGTGATAACTTCCGCCTTAGGGATCGAGGCCGGGGACGGAGAAATTTTTGCCGTTGGGGATCAGGGATGGGAAGTTTGATCCCCGGCCCCGCCCCGTTGCCATTCCTAATCAGAAACTTTCTTTGGCACAAATAGGATCACCATTCAACATCAGGAATGGTTCTATGCACTCACAAACAATCCTTTGAACTTGTAGGTATGTATGATACAGTAAGAAATAAGAATTAGAAAGAATTTTTTTTCGGGTAAATAGAAGCATGAGTGAACTGGTAAAGGAAATTTAAATATTAATTTCATAAATTATGTGATTGATCAGTGAAACATGAATGAAATAAATTATATTCCACATATTTTTTAATGTTCCACCATAAGTATTTAGACCATTACAAATTAACATTAAAAATTAGCAAACAAAAGTAATAAAAGAAGATACTATGCGAGTTTAGGTTTGAATTTAAATTTTATATAAAATAAGAGAAGATACTATGTAGGAGGGTGTATAATAAAAATATAGACTATTTGTATACGCTCCGGATCGGTTCCAATCCGAAACCGTGGGGTTCAATCCGGAACCAATCCGTGAATTACGGATTTTTAATTTTTCAATCCGGAACTGAACCACGGATTCAAAAAACCAATCCAAACCTACTGGATTGGATTGGACTGGATCGGATTACGGATTTCACGGATTCCTTACTCAGCCCTAACCATCAAGTAAAACAAATAACACTATCAATTTTTTTCAATTTTAAATTGAAAATATTATCAATTTTGTATAATAATATTCAAAATAATTGTTTTACTAATAGATAAGATTAAACATTTTTGTCTCTCCACTCTTTAATTTGATTTAACTATCCAGTATAACTGTCAACAATATCAGTTTTAAAACTATAAACGTTGTCAATTTTAAAACTTGGAACATTTGAGTTTTGCATTCTTTCTCTCTCTCTCTCTCTCACTCTCACCTTCTCTTCCTTCTTCCTTCTACACTTTTCCATATGTGAAAATCTCCAAGTCTGGTTCGAGATTGGCATGGCTATGACTCGGTTGAGTTAGTAGACTCGGATTCGAACGCGAACTACAGTTTTTTTTTTTATCATGACATCTCATACGGATGAGAATCTCCGAATAGAGAGAGAGAGTGAGCGCAGTCGGAGAAGAAGTTACCATCTCTTATACTGGAGTCGATTTTACATGTCTTGCTACGGGTTGGAACAAAGTCAAATTCACATTCATCTGAGACATCATTTGGAGACTAGAATCGCTAACATCTAATGCTGATGCGAATGGACTATTGGAGTTAATCCCCACCGTTACATCATCACTTTTCGATCGACTTCGAACATCGTTGCCGCGAACTCTCTCTTTAGAGCTGAGTTCCACCGAGGCCTTTGATTGAAGCCATTTTTGTTTTGGGAGTGATTGGTGTCAAGATCTTTGAGTTTGAATCTCAAGATAAATGGAGTATTTCTGGGGTTTTTTATGAGAGAGAGAGAGAGAGAGAGAGAAACAAGACAGCTTGTTTTTTTTTATTTTGATTTTGTGTTCTTGAACTTGTAAAGATAGATTGGTCATATAAAGGCCTATTTTGGCAACATTGTTGTAGTCACTTTTTTTTTATTAGTAACAAAAGTTAAAAATTGGCTTTTTTATTTTTTTTTTCATTTGGGAAGTTGGTTTTTAACCAACGGTGAAATTACAATTCTACCCTCATGGGTCAAAATGTGTTACATAAGTGAAGTTGTAAATATTTTAAATAAATGGGGTAGTTTGGTCATTTTATTATGATTTGACATCATAAACAAACATTAATCAAAAAAGTCAAAAGTCACTTTTTACCAACTTCCCAAATCATTTGTCTAAAAAAGCCAAAAGCTTGGTTAAAAGTCAAAAAGTCACTTTTTACCATCTTCCCAAAATAAGCCAAAATTAATAAAAACTTATGAGTTTAAAATTTTGTGAGTAGGATCTAGGTTATTATTATTTGTCAAAATAGGACTTGACTATAAGGCTTGGTTTGCCATAATCTAAAAAAATTAAAAAGTCATTATCTTATTTAAGTCATATCATCTTATTTAAATCATATCACCTCTTTAACACATCGCATCAAACGCAACCCAAGCCCAACACATATAAATCAATAAGTTAAAAAGTGTACTTTTTTAAAACATCTCAAACCAACCCTCAATCTCTCTTTTTTTTTTAAAAAAAAAAAAAACAGATAAATTTGATTATTTATTTTCTACTAGTATGGGGTGTTTTGACAGATTGATAAAAAGTTGATTTTTTGAATTTTTTGATAACTTTTTTGGCAAAAAATCTAACTTCTTTGGCCGAAAAAACTAAAAAATCAAAAAATTGACTTTTTTACTTTCTTCTCAAAGTGCCCCAATATATATATTGTCTTTATGATCTTTTTCTTGTATTGATGTATGTACCTATGTGGTGGTAGAATTTATATAATTGTATAGTTTGTTTTAATTCTTCTAAAATTTATAAATATTTTTTATTGATTAATAATTTAAAATATAAAAAAAATTAGGAGCCATACTTGATAATAATAGTGCATAAAATTCATAATTGATAATAATATTTCTATGCCGAGAGTAATAATACATAAAATCCATACTTCACAGATAAAAATCCGACATAATAACTCCGCCATGATTGAGCGGTGCCAAGACTAATGGTGCTCTTAGTCATTTGGCCAAATCTCAACTCCATTTTTATGCTCCTAAAAACACTAGTCATGAAAATAAGCTGCTGATAAGATATGAAACGTGCTAATTTGCATCTATCTCAGAGTGTAGCAGATGTGCCAAAAACTAGCCCAATAAGCATGGTAGTAAATGGAACAATATATATATATATATATATATATATATATATATATGATCCTGCTTTATTTGTGAAAACTCATCACTTGATCTTCAAAATGTATTTGAGCATGATGTGCCCACACATAAAAATTAATCACACTATTGAATCAGTGCTTCGCACCGTTTTCAGTGATTGGTTTATAGTACAGCAACACTGCTTGGTTCTCAAATCAAGTCAAGGCAAGATAAGTTTGCTTACATAATGATGATGTATGTTTTCATACTATAGAAGTATAATCCTTATTTTTGCCTTTGGTCCCAACACATCAATTTGAATAATTGATTTAATACAAACAGCAACATAGAGCAAAGACTACTCCAGAAAGCATACCGTAATAATGGATGGTTTAGTAAAGACAAACTCCATATCGACCACTTAGTTATCTTATTCATTGAATTCAGTCGATTCCCACTGATGGAGCCAATTGTAAGGACATAAAAAAATACCGTATTTGATGATAAAGAAATCCAACGAAGAAGATGGTCAGCATCACCACACGATCGCTATCTGCAAGACAAAACACCTCAAGCCGTAGCCGGGGGTCCTCCGACGCTCAAGTCAGTCCTCCAATATTATCGAAATATTTAATAGACTAATTCATAGAGAGAAAGTGCCTACCTCAACCCATAAGGATGTTGCCCATTTATAGTATCTAGTGACTTACTTATCAAGTAGTTTGAATGTTCCAGAAGTCCTATCCCAAACAATCTCCGGTTGTTCAGGACTTCTATATCGATAAGATTTCATACTTTGATAAGTTTTGCATAACATAAAATACTAATGCATATACATGATAATCCATAACCATGCCACGTGGCAATGCCGGAACCCACATAATTCTTGTGTTTTTTTTATTCCCTCTCATAAAGCAAAGGTTTGACTTGGTGTCTATGTCACTATTTTTTCCTATTCCTATATTTCTCTTATATACCTCTGTATATATATACCCACAAGAGCAGTTATAGACAAATATACAAAGAAATATACACAGATTCACAATTACTATGATCATTTTGATTACACACAATTATTATGATCATTTTGATTGCACACATAGTGTGCTTACCCTTCTAGTATATATATATATATATATATATAGAGAGAGAGGAGAGAGAGAGACTGGACTTTAAAGCCTTGTTTTTGGACTGGACTTTAAACCCAAAGAAGAGTGCTTTGTTTTCAAGTTTAAAGCCTTCAGCAGAAATCAGAAATAAGCCCATGTTTTTATTTGGCCAACTCTAGGTGTGCCATATGCCCAATTTTCTTAGCTTGGACTTCGTTGGAAAAATAAATTATTTAGGGGTTGTTTGGGATATCCTAAATAAGTGCACTTTTTATCTTTTTAGACTAAAAAATTGAGGAAGAAAATATAGATGTTTGAGTTAACTTTTTGACTTTTTATAGAAAAATGTGTAATAAAAAATTGTAAAAATTGATTTGTAGGAAAAAATTAAGATTGAGAGTTGTGCAGCTGTAATTGTTGACTTTTGGTGAATAGTGTTAACTTTTTAACTTTTTGAGTAACTTTTTGACTTTTTAACTTTTTTACAATATACCAAACTTGGCCTTAGTGCTTAAAACAAATGGATTTACAATAAACCTAAATAAATCGATGATGAGTATAATGAGAAAATATCTTATTAATTTTTTAGCTCTGAGAAGTGTGGAACTAAATTCGTTATTTTTTAAAGTAATTTCACTATATCAGAAATAGAGATGGCAATCGAAACCCGACCCGACGGGGACCCGATCCCCTAACCCCAAATTGAGCGGTTATTTTCCGAAAATTACCGTCGACCAGTCGGGGATCGTATTAAAAATTGAATCCTCAATGATTTTCGGGCCGGGGACGGGGATACATGTTTCAGTCCCGAACCCGGCTCAACCCCGCCCCCGATCCCTGCCCCGCTTGCCTCCGATGTGAAATTATTATTTTGCCCCTATGTATATATATATATATATATATATATAATGTATGTGTATGTGTAGGGTTTGGTTAAACACTCACTCACTTACACATAAACACAAAGCTGTTTCGCCTTTCTCTCTCTCTCTCTCTCTCTCTCTCTCTCTCTCTCTCTCTGCAAGTGCTCCTCACGGCGTTGGTGTTGGTGTTGGCGTTGGCGGTGGCGGCGGCGGCGGCGGCTCCTCCACTGTCCTCTCCCTCTTCTCATCTCGCTGATCTCCGATCTCACTAATGGTGGTGGCAGCGACTCCTCGGACATCCTCTCCCTCCTCACATCTCGCCGATCTTCGATCTCGCCGATGGCAGTGGCAGCGGTTCCTCCGCTGTCCTCTCTCTCCTTCCAAATCTCGCCAGTCTCACTAATCTTTTCTATCTCGTCGTCGCCGATCTCCCTGCTCAAGAACATCACGGCGACGCCCATTCCCTTCGCTGCCGGGCTTCAACGCCTTTTCCATCTCTCTGATTTTTGTTTTTTTGATCTGTTGTGTATAATGATTTTGTTGATCTGTTATGTAAGTATACATGATCTGTAACAAATCATTTGTTGTTGCTGTATGATGTTGTTGATGATGTTGATCTTCTATTTTTTTATTTTTGGACTGGGAAATTTTTAGGGTCGGGGAAACCCGATCCCCGTTAGGAGACAAGGACAGGAGCAGTGACAACTTCCGCCTTAGGGATCAAGGCCGGGGACGGAGAAATTTTTGCCGTTGGGGATCGGGGACGGGAAGTTTGATCCCCGGCCCCGCCCCGTTGCCATTCCTAATCAGAAACTTTCTTTGGCACAAATAGGATCACCATTCAACATTAGGAATGGTTCTATGCACTCAGAAACAATCCTTTGAACTTGTAGGTATGTATGATACAGTAAGAAATAAGAATTACAAAGAATTTTTTTTTGGGTGAATAGAAGCATGAGTGGACTGGTAAAGGAAATTTAAATATTAATTTCATAAATTATGTGATTGATCAGTGAAGCATGAATGAAATAAATTATATTCCACATATTTTTTAATGTTGCACGCACACGCATCACATGTGCCTAGCCTAGTTCACGTCCAACGCACCTATAATATAACAAGGAGGCCCACGGTAGATCTCTAGCCCATTCTAAAACAAGGAGGTTTGTAAGGCTCAATAATATAAGTATCAATATGGGACAAACAATATAATAAAATTTGAACATTCCCAACAGAGTTTTATAAAATCAAAATATGCTACATGTTCAAGCACTTGCAATTCCTAACCTTCATTGTGTTTTATGCATATATATGCACCTAATCACATCCTTAATTAAATGGGATGTAAAATAACCTAATTATATCATGGGATGTTTGAAGAATATAAAGTCTCGTTTGGAAAGATGTCATTTCAATTAAAAAGTCACTAAAAAGTAAAAAATTTAAGAAGTCAAGATTCATTTTCATTCATTTTACTTTTTATACGTTTTTTTCATAAAAAATTTTAAAAAAATCATTCCCAAATATATTGATTTTTTTTTACTTTATATTTTAGCCTAAAAACAAAAAATCTATTAAAAAAACCACTTTCCAAACTGCGAGACATGCAAGCTATGTAAACAATTTATTCTCAAATGTGGATCTGACCCAACTTCCAAAAGCAATCCATAATAACCAACCCAAAGCCCAGTGGGCTGACCCAAACCAGAAGAACTAGGTTGGGGTCGAGAAGCTTTAATTTTTGACGTACTTTTAATTGTGAAAATTTTATTTTAACAAAATACCCCATAGTTTGGCCCTAGTTGCCAAGGTAACTTAACATTTGGTTCTAACATGTTCTATAATTTAACAATATATATATATATATATAGTTAAAAATATGGCTAAGAAAATAAAAGAATTGACTTTTTTAAGGGTTGAAAATAAAAAAAGCTACTCAAGTTAAACTTGCATTCAGTTCGTTCGAAATTGACTCATATAAACAATTTAAAATGAACATATTTTTAAAAAGAAAACTCTATGATGTGCTCCCTTTTGGGGTGTATACCATATGCACCCTATCATAAATTAACGTAACTTTATTAACATCAATCATAAAATATGTAACATCACCATAAATTGACAAAATAAAAAATGTCATGATTAAATCACAAACTTTTGTTACACGAACCACAAAATTTTAGATACTTTATTACGTTACTTTGTGGCGAAATTACGCATTTTGTGATTGATGTTACAAAATTTTATGATACAGTTATACAAATTTGTGATAGAGATAGTGTAAACCATAAGTTTTTTCATTTAAAAAAAGTTTCAAAACAAATTTAACCAATCGATTACTTGGCTGTATAAGTATATATCTATTATAAAAAATCAAATTGCTTAAACTTATGTAATCTCAATAAACTGAATATAGAAATATGTAAAATAAGATTTTAGCGGCACAATGGTTTTTAATTTTTTATTTAAGAGAATTTGATATTTTCATTTATTATTTTGAGAGTTAATCTAGTAAAATAAATAGAAAAATAACAAGGTTTACTCTATTGAAATTTTATAAATGGAATTTGAGTTGAAAAACACCACACAAAAAAAAATCAACAGCAAAAAAATAACAAAAACGAAAACTTCAAAATTTATTTTTAAAACCTCACATCTTAACAGAGTGAATGAAATTTTTAATAAATAAACAAAACAATCAGTATAAGATTTGTTAGGGAAAAAAAATTAAGGATGATTAACCCTTAACCAGAGCAACAATTGAAGATAGCCTCACAAAATTAAACAATCTAACTAGAGTTAGAAAGTGAGTTGGTTTGGGACCTCAGATTGGTTTTGGCTGGCAAGCCACATGTCAACAACCTCATTCATGTGAGCTGCTGCCAAACAAATAGTACACTCAGTTTTGTCTCTTTCTTTCCAACCAAGACTTCAGACCACACGCTCCTAATGTTGCCTCAAGCGCGTGAGACTCAATCACCAAATAGTAACTTTAAAATTAATTTTTTTTTTTAAACTTTTTTTTTTAAAAAAGGCATAAATAAATAAATAAAAATGAGTTGAATTTTTGTATTAATTTTTTACCTTTTAACTAATTTAGGCCTGGTTTGGCATGATCTAAAAAAGCTAAAAAGTCAAAAAGTCACTATCATATTTAAGTCACATCACCTCTCTAACACATTACTTCAAACCCAACTCATACCCAACTCATATTTCGTAAAAAATTAAAAAGTACACTTATGTAAATCATCCCAAATCAACCCTTAATATGTTTCCAAACAATTCTTCAAATTCAATCTACATAGTACATGAGTATTTAAAAAAAAAAAATCAAATTTAAATGATTTTGTTGTTAAACTTTTTTTGATCATTTTTAATTTATTTATCAAAGTGTTGAAATGATAAGAGTTTGAGCCTATAATCAATGACTTAAAAACATGGGTTTTTGTAATTCACCAAAATTAGAGTTTTTAATCAATAATTTAAGCTAGGTTTACAATCACGACTTTAAGTTGGATTTGTTGCGATTTATTTTATAGTAAATAAAAATTCAGTGTTAGTTTTTAAAAATAAATTAGATTAGTGGTATATTTTAATAAGTATAAAGTCTTAATTTTTTTCCATAAAATTGTGAATTGTAATTTCTAAAAGTTAAATTCATTTCCTAAATTTAAATTTTCTTAAAACTTTATTCAAGTCATTTTTATTTTATAAATTGTAAAAGGAAATTATAACAAATGCCCCAACACAATACATCTTATTCTAAGTTATAATTTAATACTTATAAACAGATTTTAGAAGTATTATTACTCTAATTTTAAGACAATTAATTTTTTAATAACTTATTTAAACTATGTTTATAGCATAAAATATAAATACGACAAATAATTTACAATAAACCTACAATATAAAACTGTAAGGAATAATACCAAAATCTAAAAATAAAAACTAAATAAATCACTTATAAATAGGTGTTTAGAAAGTGTTAAATAAATATATTTTTTAATTTTTTATAAAAAAATATATAAAAAAGTAATGTGATAATTTTTTTATTTGTTTATTTATTTATTTTTTTTATTTTTTTTTTGCAGTTTCCAATCAACTCCTTCATTTCTATGAATTTTTTTTATTAGCAGACTAGCTGTGTTCTCTAATCATATTAGCAGTATCTGTCACGCGCGGTATGCTTTCACTCTCTGATTTATTAGTATTTATTTTTAATTTTTTTTTATTGTACCACTCTCAGCTTATTGGAAAAGAAAAAATCTAAAAAAAGTATGATAAGCTTGACAGTGACACCTTGAGTACAAGATCCAATAAAACGTCTTCAATGATTCATCCAAATTTACTTTAATATCATTATAAATTGACCATCCTATCCTTGCCTAGATTGAGATTCACATGCATGGTGTTGAGTGAAATGACAAATTTAGCCATGTAGAAATTAATCAGTTGGTTGGACCTCACCGCATCAAACTTTGAAATGATGTCTAACTTTCCACCATCCGACCAATTTATATTAGGGATGTCTATGGATTAAGTTTTAAGCAAAAGTTACCTATGATTTTCGTGTTTGGTATAAGGAAATTGTGTGAGAGCTCGAATGTGTAGGGCTCGAATGGCTCAAAAATATTATCTTATCGGTAAGAGAATAAAAAAACACCCTAAAACGACGTCGTTTTGGAATTTCGAGCCATTCGAGTCATTTGATTTTCGAGCTACGTATCAGTGCCGTTGGTATAAATAATTATAAGTTAAAAGTTGGTAATTAGAAAGTAGAAAATTAAGGTTCCGTTTGGTAGAGTTTTGTAACTATGATTTAAGAATATGAGTTGTGTTTTGAGTTTGTGTGTTTTAGAATTATGATTTGAGTGTAGAAAATTTGTTTGATTATGATTTTTGAATAAAGTGTTGAATTGAGTGTGGAATTGAGTGTAGAATTGAGTTTTGAAAGTTTGATTTGACATGTGAAGTAAGAAAATTTGTTTGGTTATGAGTTTTGAAAAGAGTTTTCAAAACTTAATTCAAATTGCTATAACTCATAACAAAACATATTACTTTCACATTATTGAAATTTTTGATCAATACTCATAACCAAACTCTTTTTAAAATTCAATTAAAAAAATTTATTATTAACAAAAAATAGCATTAATCAATTTTTTAATTGAAAATACTACAAAGGAAATAATTTTTTTTCAAAATAAATATTCAAAAAATTTAAATAATAAATATTTAAATAATTTAAATAATCTAAAAAATTTAATAAGTAAAAAATTAAAATAAATATTCAAAAATTTTAAATCGTAAAAATTTAAATAATTTAAATATTCAAAAAATTAAAATAATTTAAAATTTTAATATTTTAAATTTAAAAACAACTCTACATTCAAATCGTAACCAAACATATAAAACAAAACTCAATTAAAAAATTATTTTTAAAACTCATAACCAAACATATAACTCGAAACTCCATGCTACTTTCACAACTCTACACTCAAATCGTAACCAAATACATAACAAAAAAATTAAAATATTTAAAAATATTTTTATAAAATAGAGTTTGAATTTATTTTTATAAAATATTTTAAAATTTAAAAAATTAAAATCGTAATATTTAAAAATTAAAATATTTAAAAATATTCAAAAAATTAAAATATTTAAAAAAATTAAAAAAATTAAAAAAATTAAAAAATTAAAAAAATCGTAACATATTTAAATATTAAAATATTTAAAATCTTAACAAAATTAAAATATTTTTAAAATATTGATTTGAATGGAGTTTTGAAAAGAGTTTTGAATTATGTGTTTGGTTATGAGTTTTGAAAAGTAATGATTATGTTTTGAATTGAGTTTTGAAAAATGAGTGTAGAATTATGATTTGAAAACCCTAAACAAACATCATACTCAAAAGTGAGTATGGAACTAGATTTTGAAAACTCCACCAAACGGAGCCTAAAAATTTCTTCTTTAGTTTCTAAATAATTTTTATTTGTTTAGCTTATTTAAGCTAAATTTGAAGTAGTTACACTAAACAGTCTGATATATATTCTGAAATTAAATTTGTATGAACACGTGATACTTTATAGTATTGTAATTGGTGGAAAAGATGGATAGGTAAAGTATTGTATAAGGCTGTTCAAAAATCCGTTCAAATTGATAATCTGGACCAAATCAGACCGAATCGTACGGTTTGGTTTAGTTCTATTAAGAATTTGTTCGGTTTCGGTTTAAGAAATATGAAAACCGTAAAAACGGTTTGATTAATAGATTTTATGAAAAAATCACGATTCAAACCGAATTCTAAAATATATATATATATATATATATAATATCAAGTTTTACTTTTTATTAATTGATTTTTTTTAATTTTAATGATATTAGGATGATATAGATATGTAATGTTGAGTAATGCCTTAATATTATTAGTTTTTACCATGAGTTAATTGTAATTAGTTTGAGTAATTATTTTGCTAATATTAACAATTTATTCTTATAAATAAAAATTTTTGGAACCGTGAACCAAATCGAAACCGAATTGTTTTTTCGGTTTGGTTCTAATTCGGTTTTACAAATGTAATGGTCTGATTTGGTTCTCAAAATCATAGAACCGCTAAGATCGGTTCGGTTCTTAGATTTTTTAAGAACCGAACCAATCCAATTCGGACCGTATACACTTCTAGTATTGTGATGGGTAATTGAGAGAACATAAGGGGGCATGATGAATGAAGATTGGTTTAGAAATATGGATACGTAATATTTCAAGGGTATTCTATAATTTTTCATAATTTAATATGCACCAAACACCCCAAAATCCTATTTGATAAAGCAATCAAGTATTTTCAATTAAGGGTCTTGTTAATAAAATTTAAAATAATTATACAATTTTTATGACACCCTTTTATTCAAATTATATAATTATTTTAAACTTCTAAACAATTGTCTTCAATCAAATGTATTATCATTAAATCATTAAGCACAATTATGTTATGTTTAGATTTTGAATTTTTCTAGAGAGAAAAATAAAATGAAAAAGACAAGACAAGAAAAGAAAAATAAAACAAAAATGATAATGAAATAATTTTTGTAAAAGAAGTTAGAAATTTCCTTCAATTGGTTGAGTTGGAAGAGAACAAAAAGAATAAAAAAAATGAGCACCATCATGTTAAGATTTTTCGTGATATTAGTTATGAACAATTGTGATTATATTAAGGACACATTATAATTTTATTTTATTTTTTTGATTATGAACCATTGTGGTTATATATAAATATTAAAATATTACAAATTGTTATAATAAGAAAAGTTATGCATCATTTTAATTTTATCACAAATAAATATAGTAAAATTACGAAAAGTATTCTTTCTTATGAGGATGTATATTATAGCCTTTCCCTAACAATGAATTTAAAAATATATAATTAACTCTATATTGTCCATTAACTAGATTAAAAAATATATATAATCAATTAAGATAGACTGATTGATTACAAGATATTTTAATATAAAAAAATATTTCATCAGGGTTAGGTACAAACTATTTTAGTAATTTTTCTATTTTTTACGAAAAAATGTGTAAAAAAATAGAGAGAATGATGTGACAACTTGTAATATTTTTTAATTTTTTGACTAAAATACTGAGTCTCCAAACGATTCTAAGTCCAACTAATGAATAAAGGAAAACAACAAGCAAAAAGTTCTTTGATTTGAGATATGAAAAAGAGTTCATAGATGTTCAATGGGTAAAGGGCCAAATATGTATAAAATGAAAAGTACAGACTATTTGCAAATACTAGCTAACAGTAATGTTCAACTGAGCAGGAGGCCCTGACCCCTCACGGTCTCTTCTATGGTCTGTCCCTGATTTTAGTCAAAAAAAAATAAAATAAAATTTTTAATTCAATAAGATAAAATATCACATTTAATTCATAATTATTTTATTTTTTTTCTCACAAAAGTCAAAAAAATTAAAAAGACTATTGCAAACGAGACTTTTAGTCTTAAGTTAAAATAGCCAAAAATTTAAAAAGCTAAAAAATCAACTCACTTCTCAAACGAACTAAAGTCAGCCTTCCGCTTGAGCTCGCAAAGTCTGGCTTAAGCATATTACAAAACAAATTTCATGGACCAACTTCACCTGACCAATTATTTTTTCAGAATTTTACTTATGTCCTTTCTTGCTTTAAAAATCTTGTACTCATACTTCATGAACTTTTGCTTTGCATCTTTTGGTTAGTATTCACTCCAAGTTGATTTTAAAGCAAATTTTATCATGACTCAACTTGGTCTTTTAAAATTAATTACAATTCACATACACAATTACAAATTAAATAAGTTTTGTAAACTGAGCTTAAATAAAATTCTTACAGCAACAATGACATTATTATATGCATTATTATTTTTTCCATAATTTTTTTTAAAATTTTTTTTATCTCACTCCATTCCACCCAATAGAGTTATTCCAACATAGAGTATCCTATCTTAATAAGTCAAATCATACAACTATATGTAGGATAAATGGATCCCACAAATAATTAGTAATCCCTTTCTTTGGGCAATGTGGGTGGGATGTCTTCTATTAGCCAAAGGTACATGTTGGTGGCTACAAGGCTTGTGGATGGAATGTTTGCTGGGATGTCCATTGTGGGACAATATAGAGAGGTTGCGGTTTTATGTTACACTTGTATTAACCCAAAATAAGTATGAGATACATCAACTTTATGTGATTGACTCACATTTTATATAACTTTAAATTCTTAAATTTAATAAAGGTCTTGTCAAGTGACTTTAAAATACAAGATAATGACAAAAGATTTGCCAATTTTGAAATATTTATTACCAAATTCAATACACATTTTATGAATTTAATACACTTTTTATGAATTTCAAAATACTTTATAATTATTTTACACTTTTTCAATACACTTTTTTTCAATATTAACAAATGTCAGGGGCACTTGCTAGCAATAAATACAATTTTACTTATGGGGGAAGATTAGACCATATTTCAAGATTTTGTGATGCCATTTTTGCAACCAAATGGATCTTGGTGCATTTTTAGAATTTATAATATTTTAAGATAGTTTTTTTTGTCGTCGCAAAAAAAGGTAATTTTGTTTAAAGAAATTATTAAATAATTTCTCTAGCAATGGTGGTGGGGGTGAAATTTTGGGATTTCAATGTTCTACATATAAATTCCTTTGATTAGCCAAATTTTCATAAATTTCTCTATTGTTTGACATAAATTAACTTTCACGCTGACGACAAAAAAAGGTAATTTTGTTTAAAGAAATTATTAAATAATTTCTCTAGCAATGGTGGTGGGGTGAAATTTTGGGATTTCAATGTTCTACATATAAATTCCTTTGATTAGCCAAATTTTCATAAATTTCTCTATTGTTTGACATAAATTAACTTTGCACGCTCATTTGACCATTTATAGAGATTTTTTGAATTCATATATGTTGTTTGAGGTTAAAATGTTCTACGTTTACCAAAAAAAACAAAAATGTTCTACACAGCTATAGGTCAAAACACTAAAATTTTGAAAAAAAGAAGAAGGTTGTTTCGTGATTAGAAAATGAGCATTTTTCAATTTTTTTTTAGTTGTTTGCTTTTTTATTTATTTATTTATCACATCAAATCAAAGAAATTAAAATTTTCAACTTTGCTGGACATGTGTATTAGATACGCGAAGGGGGAGAGACTTTGGCCCCGTTTGGTGTAGCTGTTAAAATAACTTATAGATTATAACTTAACAGATTATAGATTATGACTTTAATCAGAAGTTGTTAATCTATTTGGTGTAACTGTTGGATTATATATTTAAGTTGCTGAGTAGTGTTTGTTAAATAAGTTGTGAAATAATTTTTTCAATTAATTTTTATTTTTTGTTTGTCTACATTTCTCATAAAAAATAATAATAATAATCTATAGTCCATTTGAGTCTTTTTCTATTTTTTAAAAAATAAGAAATAAAAAAATTTAAGAGTATAATCATAAATTAACATGTCCACAGCAGAAGCTGATAATTAGAAGCAAGGGGCAGCTTCTCAGAATCAGCTTTTTTGAGTTAAAATAAGCTGTTAGAATCAGAAACTGTTTGAAATAAATTTAACCAAACAGTCCAAAATAACTTTTTCAAAGCTAAAAGCCATAAGTTGGCTCTGAAAAGCTGAAACAAACACCCCCGAAGATTTTAGATCTATCTCTTATTATTTAAGTCACATATAATATATAATAATTTTTTATTTTTATTTTTATTTTTATTTGTTTAAATTATACACACATCACATGTATCAACCGTTAATTTTAATTATCGTGAGACTAATTCCTATAGAAAATTGGAATATTTATTAATAAATTTCATCTCGTAAACAAATACTTTAATTAGTTTTAAATTTTTTCTATTGATATGTTAAGTCTTATTAGTAGAGAGTTTTCTTTTCGTGTGGTTCTATTTTTTATTTTGATAGTATTTTGGTAGACAACTATACTTTTTTATTAATGTGACAAGTATGATGTAATATTTCAATGTAGCAGGTATTAATGTGCCACTCAAAAAAATTTAAAAACTCCTTAGTGTACTTTTCCTAAATATGACAACGTAACGAGTATGATGTGGCTCTCTAAAACTTTACTTCAAAAAAAAATAAAAAAACTTCTTAGTGTACTTTTCTCAAATGTGACAACGTGGCGGGTATGATATAATACTTTACAAAATAAATAAAAACTCATTATTATACTTTTCTTAAATGTGACAACGTGGCGGATATGATATGAAAACTCTAGAAAAAATCAAAAATTTCTTAGTGTACTTTTTCCGAACATGACATATAACACTCTAACATGGTGGGTATGATGTGACACTCTAAAAAAATTAAAAATTCTTTAATGTATTTTTTTTTTAAAATGTGGCACTCTACTTTTTTCAAATATGACACTCCAACGTAGCGAGCAAATAAGTCATCACACATTTAAAAAGACTAATGAATCACAAAAAAAA
The DNA here is from genome assembly GCF_055761805.1 of Camellia sinensis. Lineage (NCBI taxonomy): Eukaryota > Viridiplantae > Streptophyta > Magnoliopsida > Ericales > Theaceae > Camellia > Camellia sinensis. The sequence continues at coordinate 21,298,849 of NC_138970.1, read as the reverse complement.
AAAAAAATGAAATTATATAAATTACAAATCTAAAATTTAAGACTTATTAACCAATCTTCCAAAAAAAATTTCACGTTTGTCTGAAGTCATTAGGTTATTCAATTTGCAAGTTTGTTTAATTTTGCATGGAAGTTTTCGAAAGTATAAAATATTTCACAGATTTTTTAAACAAAATTTCATATTTATTATGGGTCTTATTTGATAGACCCTAATAAAAAGATTCAAAAAATATTAATTTTATAAAAAAATATACGTAGATAAAAAATTTACAATATCTTAAAAGTTGAAAAATGTAATATAAGAAGTGAATACATTTATAATAATAATAAAATAAAAAAATATTTCAAAGCTGGTGAATACAATTTTTTTAATTAGTGTAATTTAGAATTATGGGTAAATTATACTTACATTTTTTGAGATTTGTTTAAAATATAAATTGTCTCATGTTATTTAAAAAATTACAAATATCTCATTGTCAGATCTTTTATTTAACAGAATTAATTTGAAAAAAATAAAATTCCTAATTGCTTTGTTATACAATAATAAAATTACTTAAATTATTAATTGAAATAATTTATTAATAAAAATTATTAATTGACCTGATAATTTATTAATAAAAATGATCATTCGTTATGAAATTAAAATTTTTAAATGGCGAGATGTGTATTTCTTAAATCTGCGCAGACGAACATTCAAGTGGTAACTGAGAGACTGCTCTCTGTCTCTCTAGAGAAATCAAAGCCTCTCTCTGTAAACTCTAGAGTTTTCTCTTGTTGTCATGGTAGGGGAGTGATGACATCTAATCCCGCTCTCCCCCTTTCCTTTTGGTCTTCCTAGGTAATTTGTTTTCTTCTCCAATCTAGTCTTTTGCCCATATAAGGTTTTCTACCTTCAAGCTTCTATTGTAAGGCCCCGGTGTCTCAAATCGGGAATGGAGGGAGAATTCCTAGGCTATAAAAGTAAAAACCTGGACTCTTATATAGTATCGAGGCCTTTTCCCGGGTGGTGAGATCCCTATTAGAACTCCCTAATTAAGCGTGCTTAGGTTGGAGTAGTTCTAAGATGGGTGACCTACTGGGAAGAACAAATCCGTACGGGCGTGGCCCAAAGCGGACAATATCAATGACATGTAAAGGGTCGGGGCGTTACAAATGATATCAGAGCCGACTCTCCGAAGTACCGAGTGTGGGCCCCTGGCGTCTCTCGGTGTATGTGGGCGGGCTTGCGAGCTGGCAGGCTACTGCACGAGAAAGTGCAGCCTTATGGGGGGTGGATTGTAAGGCCCCGGTGTCTCACATCGGGAATGGAAGGAGAGTTCCTAGGCTATAAAAGTAAAAACCTGGACCCTTATATAGCATCGAGGCCTTTTCCCGGGTGGTGAGATCCCTATTAGAACTCCCCAGTTAAGCGTGTTTAGGCTGGAGTAGTTCTGGGATGAGTGACCCACTGGGAAGAACAAATCCGTGCGGGCGTGACCCAAAGCGGACAATATCGATGATATGTGAAGGGTTGGGGCGTTACATCTATTGCCTATGTGGGCTGCATATCTGATGTTAATGCCAGAGTTGCTTGCCGGTCCTGCACTACGGGTTGTGTGAATATGATTTTTTGATATTTTTTTAGTGTTTTTATATTTTATTTTCTTCTTTGTAGAGATTTTTCTTTTTCTTCCATGGACATTTGGGTTTGTTTTTGTTGTTAGTGGTCGCAGTATGTTATATGTATGGTTGTTGGTTAGTGGCTGCGATACATTGTGGTTATGGTTGTTGGTTGATAGTCGTAGTATGTTGTGGGCTATGATTGTTAGGCGTTTGAGTGTTCGAATTTGAAATACTAAGGTTCCGTTTGGTAAGTTTTTCAAATTATAATTCTACCTATTAATTTGAGTGTGTAGTTTATTTTGAGCTTTCAAATTATAATTCTACACTTATTTCTCAAAACTCAATTCAAAACATAATCATTACTTTTCAAAACTCATAATCAAACACATAATTCAAAACTCTTTTCAAAACTCTTTTCAAATCAATATTTTAATTTTGTTAAGATTTTAAATATTTTAATATTTAAATACGTTACGATTTATTTAATTTTTTAATTTTTTGAATATTTTTAAATATTTTAATTTCAAAATATTACGATTTTAATTTTTTAAATTTTAAAATATTTTATAAAAATAAATTCAAACTCTATTTTATAAAAATATTTTTAAATATTTTAATTTTTTTGTTATGTATTTGATTACGATTTGAGTGTAGAGTTGTGAAAGTAGTATGGAGTTTTGAGTTATGTGTTTGGTTATGAGTTTTAAAAATAATTTTTTAATTGAGTTTTGTTTTATTTGTTTGGTTACGATTTGAGTGTAGAGTTGTTTTTAAATTTAAAATATTAACATTTTAAATTATTTAATTTTTTTTGAATATTTAAATTATTTAAATTTTTACGATTTAAATTTTTTGAATATTTATTTTAATTTTTTACTTATTAAATTTTTTACATTATCTAAATTATTTAAATATTTATGATTTAAATTTTTTGAATATTTATTTTGAAAAAAATTATTTCCTTTGTAGTATTTTCAATTAAAAAATTGATTAATGTTATTTTCTGTTAATAATAAATTTTTTAATTGAATTTTAAAAAGAGTTCAGTTATGAGTGTTGATCAGAATTTTTAATAGTGTGAAAATAGTGTGTTTTGTTATAAGTTATAACAATTTAAATTACGTTTTGAAAACTCTTTCCAAAATTCATAACCAAACAAATTTTCTTAGACCATCTCCAACGGTTCATCAAATTTGGCATCAGATTTGAATTTTGGTGAAAAAGTCACTTTTTGGTGCTCCAACGATTTCAGTAGATTGGTATCAAAATGAGAATTCACCAAAAAATTTATCAAACTGAGAACAGGGTATAGCTTTCACCATTTTACTGTACGTGACCGTTGGAAGAGAACAACCGGTCAACCAGTTGGTTGACCACTAAAAGGCTCAAACAGTTCAAATGGTAGGTTCAAACATTCAAAAAAAAAAATTTTTTTTGCCTTGCCGGTCGACTACTAAAAGGTTCAAATAGTTCAAATAGATAGGTTCAAACAATTCAAAAAAAAAAAAAAAATTAGCCTTACCGGTCGACCAACCGGTTGTCCCTTGGAGCAGATTTGATGTAAATCAACCATTGGAGCAATCTGTATTAGATTGAGAAAATGATCATTTTTTTACTCAGATTTGGTAAAAAATTAAGTAAATCGTTGGAGATACTCTTACTTCACATGTCAAATCAAACTTTCAGAACTCAATTCCACACTCAATTCAAAACTCAATTCAACATTCTATTCAAAAATCATAATCAAACAAATTTTCTACACTCAAATTACAATTCCACAACTCACAAACTCAAAATACAACTCATACTCTCAAATTATATTTACAAAACTCTACCAAACGCAACATAAATCTTGGCTGTAATTCCATTTGGAGTTAGGGATAATCACTCTTGATATATTTGTTTGTCTATCAATGAAATCTAATTTTAGCATGAAAAAAAAAATCTAAAACTATAAAGAGTAATTTATATTTTAAACAAACATTGGGGAGTGTATTTGTAATTATCCTTTAATCAATTATTTAGGCTAAGTTTGGGAAGTCCCAAATAAGCCAAAAAGCCAAAAAGTTACTCAAAAAGTTAAAAAGTTAACACTATTAACCAAAAGTCAACAATTACGGCTGCACAACTCCCAATTCAAATTTTCCTCTACAAACCAATTTTTACAATTTTTTATTACACATTTTTTCATAAAAAGTCAAAAAGTTAACCCAAACATCCATATTTTCAATCTCAATTTTTTAGTCCAAAAAGACAAAAAGTGCACTTATTTAGTCTTCCCAAACTTGGCCTTATTTTCATGACTAGAATGCAGTGCATTTTAAGGATATACCCTTATGAGAACATAGTCAAAGGACATTTCAGTCGTTTAAACAAGGGTATAATTGTCACAGAGTTCGCTTATTTAAAAAAAAAAAAATTCAAACCGATCATTACTGGTAAAGCTCATCTGGACCGTCTATTTTTGCCGTCCGACGGCACAGTCTGCGACAAATAGGAGGGAAACAACACCAGCCGTTGGATCTCACCTTTCACTCTCCACTAGCATATATAAACCACTCTAGGGTTAACTTTCTTCCCCACATACACTCTCTCTCGCTCACCCACTCTCGCTCACCCACTCTCAGTCGATCGAGTCATTTATTTCTCGATCAATCTTCGAATCTCAGGTACGATTTTCTCTCTCTCCATTCGAGCTATTGTAGATCTTCAAATCTCAATAGCATTTCTTACAATGTTCAAGTTTTTAGATTCAATTTCTGTATATATGTAGTTTTGTTTCATGTGTACGCGTTAGATCTTGAACTTTTTTACTGCTTTTTATGGATATATATATATATATATATATGTGACTTGATCTCTGGATTGTACAAACCAAGTGAATTTCTTTGGCTTTGCGTAAAATTTGTAATTGTGTCTTAAAATTTTCAGCGGCACTTGTTGGATTTGATCTTCTTAGATTAAACTGTTTTAGATGTTAAATAAAGTAATGCATTTCGTGGATATTTGTGGTTTGATGTCTGGATTGCTCAAATTGTTTGATTTTCGTTCATTTTCTGTGAATTATTCCATGATTTTTTTTTTTTTGTTGTTGTTGAAGATTATCTGATTTGAAAATTGTCTATTACATTGTGCACAAATTGATCTAGACTTGTTTTGAATTCACTTTGTTCCTACATCTGTTTTGTGCACAAATTGATCCATAATTGTTTTGAGTTCACTTTGTAGATCCGTTGAAAATCTTTGAAATTTGAATCATATGACGTATAATTTTGTCATTTTTGTCTATTTTACTGGAAAATTTTCAAAAAAAATTGGATCATAATTCCATGTACAGTCCTGACCCTTTCATTTTTGTGAATATTATATTTTTGAAATTTTTTGTGGTTTTGGTGGATCTGAGTTCTGTACACTCTTGGTGTCTTGAAGAGCATTATATTCTCCTTTTAATTTATTTATTATGGAATGAATAATTTTGAGTTGATTTGGTAGATCTGTTTTCATTGAATTATCAATTCAATTTGGTAGATCTCTTATGGATTAGTAATTCAATTTCAAAATGGGTATGATGTTTTGATTTGAATTACCTTATGATTGTTCAAATTGATATTGAGTTCATTTTAATTTGCAGAAAAAAATGAGAGAAATCCTGCACATTCAAGGTGGACAGTGTGGAAACCAGATTGGATCAAAATTTTGGGAAGTTGTTTGTGATGAACATGGGATAGATCCAACTGGAAGGTATGTTGGAACTTCAGATTTGCAACTGGAACGTGTCAATGTATACTACAATGAGGCTTCTTGTGGGAGGTTTGTTCCACGTGCTGTCCTCATGGATCTTGAGCCTGGCACCATGGACAGTGTTCGCACTGGTCCCTATGGCCAAATCTTCCGTCCCGATAACTTTGTTTTCGGCCAGTCTGGTGCTGGAAATAACTGGGCGAAAGGACATTACACAGAGGGTGCAGAACTTATTGATTCAGTGCTTGATGTTGTGAGGAAGGAGGCTGAGAATTGTGACTGCCTTCAAGGTACTATTGCATGATTTGTTGAGGTCTCTTGAGCTTTCTGATCTATATGTCAATTATTTTGTATCTTTTGAAAGCTTTTGTCAGTTTTATGGACATGATTTTTTCCCCTTATAGGTGGTGTATTCTTCAATAAATTAATTCATACAAGAGTGCATTCTTCAATTAATTTTGTCCACTATTGAACCATTAAGGTCTTAAAAAAAAAAAAATAGAGTTTGTTTCTTGTCATCATTGATTCATGGGAGGGATTTTTGAAATAAATTTCAGTTCTTTAAGACTATGATGGGGCTTTCTGATCGTAGTTATCTTATGGTGCAATAATTTATTTTTTTGGGCAGGCTTTCAAGTCTGCCACTCCCTGGGTGGAGGAACAGGTTCTGGGATGGGCACCTTGTTAATCTCAAAAATTAGGGAGGAATACCCTGACAGGATGATGCTCACATTCTCTGTGTTCCCATCCCCAAAGGTTTCAGATACAGTTGTTGAGCCATACAATGCCACTCTTTCTGTCCACCAGCTTGTTGAGAATGCAGATGAGTGCATGGTGCTTGATAATGAAGCTCTATATGATATCTGTTTCAGGACACTTAAGCTTACCACTCCTAGCTGTGAGTATACATTACAATCGTGTCTTTCTGCGGTATATTTCTGGGCTGTTTTAGTTGATTTACCTGATTAATATATTTGTCATTTTTTTTTGTTCTGTCGTTTTTTCCTTCTCTATGTTTTTTGGGTTTTCTTGTCATTTCTTCTTTTTTGATTGCCTCAATACTGATCCTTGTCAGTAGGACTATATGTTGATAAATATGTCATGGCAGTGATTTTGAAACTTGTGATGTATTGTTACACTTGCAAGTTTCTGCTCTTACATACTGGTCCTTACTCCTGATATTTTACGTTCAGATATTTTCAGTAGACAGATACTGTCAATGCCGTCAAATCTACAACAATTTTGCAGATACTGTCAAATCTACAACAATTTTGCAATTAATAGATTTGGAGTACTTATTGGAACTCATTTCATTCCTTGAATTATCTGCAATTTGTTTAGTGGTTTGTTATTGATGTGGATAAGTGCACCTTGCTTCAGTCCAAAAGCAGACAAAACATATTTTTGGTGTCAATTATGTGTTTTATTCTGCCAATTTGGTAGGTTGCAATTCATGTGTTGTGGGTCCAACCATCACTTTAATATGCAATATTTTATGAACTATTGTGCATAGAATATGGTCCCCTGAATTTTGTTGTGATATTGAAGCAAGATGGTTGTGGCCAGCTGCTCTATGTTATATCAAGTGGATAACCTAACCGGATTTATTTTATTCCAATGAATCATGCCAACTGGATGTGGGATCCACATTAATTCATGACTTAGTGTACACATTTGTCTAGCTGATGAAACTTATAGGTTTGATATATTTTAGAACTCGATTATGATACATTGCACTTGCTATGTATATTATTGATCACTGATTTTTCTGTTGCTTATTTGTATCATTTCTGGGACAGAGAACAATACTTGTATGTAGAAAATATATTAACATAGTAAATTACTTAAGTCATCTTTGATTGAAGCCCAATTTATATTCACATCTTTTTACAACCATCCCACCCATCCATAACTGTCGGAAAATATTTTCTTCTAGGAGACTAAAACATTTGAAGATGTTTAGCATCTTTGAGAAAGGACAACATGTAATTTACTTCCTGATTGCCTATAGAACTAATTTGCATTGGTGTAAAATCTATCAATGCTGTATGTTATTTGTAATTTCTCTTTACCTTTATTGACATCTCTTTGTTGCAATTCTTGTTGCAGTTGGTGATCTGAACCACTTGATCTCTGCAACCATGAGTGGTGTCACCTGCTGCCTCCGATTCCCTGGTCAACTCAATTCTGACCTCCGAAAGCTTGCTGTAAACTTAATCCCCTTCCCACGTCTACACTTCTTCATGGTGGGTTTTGCTCCTCTGACCTCACGTGGGTCCCAGCAATACCGTGCCCTTACGGTCCCTGAGCTGACCCAACAAATGTGGGATGCAAAGAACATGATGTGTGCTGCTGACCCACGACACGGCCGCTACCTCACTGCCTCAGCCATGTTTAGGGGTAAAATGAGCACCAAAGAAGTGGATGAACAAATGATTAATGTTCAAAACAAGAACTCTTCTTACTTTGTGGAGTGGATCCCTAACAATGTGAAATCGAGTGTATGTGACATTCCACCTAGGGGTCTTTCCATGGCATCTACCTTTATCGGGAATTCAACCTCCATTCAGGAAATGTTCAGGAGAGTGAGTGAGCAGTTCACTGCTATGTTCAGGAGGAAGGCTTTCTTGCATTGGTATACAGGGGAAGGAATGGATGAAATGGAGTTCACGGAGGCTGAGAGCAACATGAACGATCTTGTGTCTGAGTACCAGCAGTACCAGGATGCTACTGCTGATGAGGAGGGTGAATATGAGGATGAGGAGGAAAGAGAAATGGACCAAATGTGAGAGTGAATGCACGTTGATATGTGATGTGTAATAATGTCAACTTCATATTATGTAATTGAAAAATCTCCTTTCTTTAGCGTCTGGTGAAGATGGGTCAAGTGCTATTTCTATGAAGGAGAGGTTCGAAACTACCTGTTTTCCCTCTCCTAGCTATTTGGTATGGTAATGGCGATTGAGTAAGGTTTGGTTAGATTGCATGTTTCTTGTTCATTGTTACAGTGTGTGTCTGAATTTGAGATTCGTTGATGTTTGTGCCTTCTATGGATTTTTCTTCAATGTTATTGTATCCATTTTAGATTTACATTCCCCTGGCTTGTGGCTTGTGTTATTTGACTTGATGTTTCAACCATGGATGTGAAATATAATTGGGTTTGGTTACAGTTCTAAGAGCATCTCCAACGGTTACTCAGATTTTTCACCAAATTTGAGTCAAAAATGACTCATTTTATCAATTTGATACCACTCGCTCCAACGGTGCATTTCATCAAATTTGTGCCAGGGACAACCGGTTGGTCGACCGGTCGGTCGACCGGTTAAGCGAAAATTTTTTTTTTTTTTTTTTTTTGAACTTTTTGAACCTTTTAGTGGTCGACCGGCTGGTCGACCGGTTAGGCAAAAAATTTTTTTTTTTTTTTTTTTTTTTACTGTTTGAACCTTTTTTTCGAACCGTTTGAACCTTTAGGCGGTCAACCGGTTGGTCAACCGGCCGGGCAACCGGTTGGTTGACCGGTTGGTCAACCGGCCGGGCAACCGGTTGGTTGACCGGTTGGTCTCTCCCAACGGTTAGGAACAATAATTTGGTAAAATGCTTCGCCTGTTTTCATTTTGGTACAAGATTTGCTGAATTGTGGATTTGATATCGATTTGGTGAAACGGTTGGAGCTCAAAAAAGTGACTTTTTCATCAAATTTTGAATTTGATATCACGTTTGCTGAAGCGTTGGAGATGGTCTAAATACGTAGGCCAATATCAGGAGTTAGTATCACTTGAATTGGTCATCTTTTGAGGTGATAAATGGGTAGATTTGGACCGGTTGAATGTGTGTTATGCATCAAAATAATTTAATTTGAGCTTGACTATTTAGCCTCCGTTTGGGAAGTGGGTTGGCTTTTTGGTTTTTTGGCTTTTTTGGCTATTTTAGCCTGGGCTAAAAAGCTTGGTTTGGGAAGGGCTTTTTGGCTTTTTGGCTTTTTTGACTTTTTTTTGTGAGAGAAGAATGTAATGATTATAAGTTGGATGTGATGTTTTGTTTGTTATGGCTAAAATAGCCTATTTTGTTTTTTGTAGCTAAAATAGCCAAAAAAGCCTGAAAAAGCCCTTGCCAAACACAGGTTAATGAGGTCGAGTTGAATTCAATACAGACGTGGAATGCCAATATATGTTATGGATTTGCTCCTATCTAGCACTATTTAATTCAGCCATTGTTCTGCACTCGTCAGTTGTTCAATCAGTCATTCGGCAAGGTGACAGTCTCGGTCGACAAGACTAACCAGTCATTCGGCAAGGTGACAGTTTCGGTCGACAAGACTAACAATTACAGTAAATAAGGTGATATTTGCAATTGATAGGAGTGACAATTATGGTAAACAAGTGTTGCGCTGGTCGTTTGGTCAGTCAATTGGCGTGCACAAAATGAGGCCTCTCCTCTTGCCTTTAAATCCACGGTTGCCACGCGTCTTCATCTACTAGGCATAGAGAGTGCCGGACAGAAGGGTGCTGGAGTAGCGGGAAATCCATATATATTACATGGTGGTTGTGATTTTTTTTTTAATGGGTTGTGTAATGGGCCAAGCTGCTCACAAACAAACATCATGCATTACAGCTCACTCCACTTAGGCCCATACCTTTGTTTACAATTGTTAAGAAGAAAATAGGGAATGAGAAGCTACTCAAATTCATAAATCATAAATCATAATTTGATAAGATTGTCTCTTTCACGAGGCCAGTCATTGGTCTTGTTTATCCTTCAAAAATATTGCAGGAAAAGGTGATTGATTTCTACCACATTTCAGCAGCTCCTTACTAATTTTTCTCTTTTTTCGAATAATAACCGAAATCAAATAAGTTTGAGCGTTGCCAGTGAAAGTAGCACATAAAACTCCGAAGTTTTGAATTAATTCTACGATTATCTTAAACTACTAGGGACCGCTCTCTTTCTATTTTTAATTAATTTTGGGCCGGGCAATGGGAGGTGGTGACGGGGACAGTGAATGGGTTCTCAGGATTCGATCCGGGTTGGTGAGCATACTTGACCCGAAGATGAGGTCCTTTTACCACAACCAACCATGTTTGGGCTGCCTATAGTAGTAGTATTATAAAGGACCATGATGTTTCAACCAACCCAACCAACAAAATGGGCTTTTCACCAAGAGAATATTTCCATGTCGGCAAGCCCAATTCACATACTGGCTTGGCCCACCATCACCACAAAAGTCAACATATTGGATTTGAAAGTCACATCATTGATCCCTCAACCCTCCAATGAAATTTCACTGGTCCATGTGAAAGATATGAAGAATTTTTTCAACAACCACCATGAGGTTGATTGCCATTGTGGGCCCAATAAAATTGCAACCATGAGGTTGTTGGTAGATCCCCCTTATTGTGGAGAGCAATGCTAACCGTATATATATATTTTTATCATATTTATTTTATTTATTATTTGACGCATGGTTTTAAAAATTGGATTGGACCGGTTGGTTCAACCGGATGGAGTTCCGGTCCGATCAACCCTCCTAAACCGGTCAATTGAAAAAATCGGGCTATTTTTTGAAAACCGGTGAACTCACCGGTTTAATCGGTGAACCGGTCAACCCGGTCACGGATTGATCGAACCGGTCCGGCCCCTTTTTCTTTTTTTTTTTTCTTTCTTTCTTATTTTATATATATATATATATATTATATTATATATATAATAAAAATTTAATTGGAAACTCTCTTTTAAGGGTCTCCTCTTGTGAGAAATCCCATTGAGAGCTTGAAACTATTGTGAAAGCTTCCATCTATTTATAAGAAAAAAATTCTACCAAAAAAACTCAAGAAATTTATGTGGGATTCAATTAAATTCATTGGAGGGAAACTTAAAATTTGATATCCCTCCAAAAATTTTGCTCTTCTTTCAATCAAAGTGTTTGAATTAAAATCATATGGAACGAATATTAAATATTTGATTTCTTCTTCCAAAATGAAAATTAATAATATTTTTAAATATATTTTTATATTTTTTAATAAAAACAGTATTACAAGAAATATTTAAGATTATTAAAATTTTTAATTTATAATTTTGTTACTTATATTTTTATTTAAATATAATTTTAATATATTTATGACGTCACGGTTCGATTCCAGTTCAACCCGATGGTTGAACCGGTGACCCGTCCACCCGATCATTTTTCCGGTTCATTCACCGGTCCGGTTTTTAAAACATTGATTTGACGTGTGAGTGTATATACATATTAATCAAATATTTATTGTACTTGTTTAGAATGTGAGTTGACTTTTTAACTATTTTAATTTAGGATTAAAAAGTCTCGTTTGAGAGGAGTTTTTTGACTTTTTTAAATTTTTTGAGAAAAAAAAAAAATTATGGTTTGAATATGACATTTTGTCTTATTAGATTAAAAAACCTATTTTATTTTTTTTGTGACTAAAATAGCCCCAACCCAATCCAAACCTTCATGCCAAATGAACCCATAATAATGATGAACATAAGAGTTTTAAGAACTAAATTTTTTATTTTTAAAAGTGAAAAATTTGTTGCGAAAATCATTTGGGAATCAATTCCTATCGTCACGTGGATAGTCACTAAAATATTATTCCAAAAGGTAAATAAATAAATAAAGCACTTTTAGAGATAAAATTTTACAAATGCTGCTAATAAATACACTTTTAGGTAGGAGTGCAATTTGGATTGGTTCGGTCGGGTTGGGAGGTTGTCCAAGCCCAACCCAAGTTGTACTGAGATCTACACAGGCCCGTCCAAGCCCGAATTGTAACCCGAGGTTGCCTACCCAAGTCCGACCCGAGTTAAACTTGAATTGTCCGAATCGTATTTTTTTTTTGCAACTACATTATTAAATTATTAAAATTTGACTCTATTTACATTTTTTTTAATATATAGAAAATCATTAATACCATCAAAACAAATAATTTATATAATGTAAGAGAGATGCCGCTATAGTAGTCTTTACAATTTATGAGTGAAAATAAAAAAAAAGAGTAAGATTTTATGTTATTTGTATATATAATATATATTCAATATGATTTAATAATCTAAATTACTTTAATATCATGTAATGGCTAATAATTTATATATATTTAATATTTATATATATATATATATATAATTCGGGTTTCGGGTTGCTCGGGTTGTTTGATGTCTTTGTCCAAGCTCGTCCAAATTTAATTTGGGCTTCTGAATTTTTGCCCAAACCCATACCAAATTTGAAAATACCTTGTCTAAGCTCTAAAAAAATTCGAATTGAGTTCGAGTTACTCAAGTTGAGTTTGCCCAAGTTACACTCCTACTTTTAGGGATAAAACAATTTGATCTCAATTTTTTTTTAGACAAAATTTAGTTCTAAAAGGATATTAATTCATTACTAAATATTTAATTTTATTATTAAAAATATAATAATATTTTTTTATAATACAAATATTTCATCTTTAAAATATAATTTTGTCTCTAAAATATTAATTATTATAGTGAAATCTCAAATGAATACTATCAATACCTACCTAATCCTTTTATGTGCTATATAATAAATAAAATATGATAAAATGAAATGATTGTTACAACATTACTCATGAATGATGTAGTCAATGCTAAATCAAAAGGCATTTATTCCTTTTCATATTGTGGTCCATATTTGTCAAGGGTTCCTTTTTCATGAACCATGAAATCTATTTTTGTTGCACTGTGGACTGTGAGGAAATGGACCAATAACTAAAAAGATTAATGCACCACCGTTGTAGAGCTGGTAAGTTACTTTTTTAACCCCATCTTTGAATTGTGAATTTGTGTCTCTTTTGTTCTTCTCTCTTTATCTTTCACAAATCATCAAAAGTCTAAATACAATCTTAACTTAAGAAAAAATTATTCCAAAGTGAATACTGTGACGTATGTACATGGTGCTTTAGACTAATGAATGTGCACAAAACAGGATAAATGAAGGTAATAATTATTTCTGACTTATGTAAGTTTAAGGGGTTGTTTGGGATATTTTAAATATGTGAATTTTTTAATTTTTTATAAAATATGGATTGAGTTTGAAATGTTGTGATAGAGAAGTGATATGACTTAAATAAGATGATATCAAACAAAATAGGATAGTAAGGCCAAGTTTGGGAAGACTAAATAAGTGTACTTTTTGTCTTTTTAGACTAAAAAGTTGAGGTTGAAAATATGAATGTTTGGGTTAACTTTTTGACTTTTTATGGAAAAATGTGTAATAAAAAATTGTAAAAATTAGTTTGTAGGAGAAAATTAGAATTGGGAATTGTGCAGCCGTAATTGTTGACTTTTGGTGAATAGTGATGACTTTTTAACTTTTTGAGTAACTTTTTGGCTTTTTGACTTTTTTTAAACTACCCAAACTTGGCAACTTTTTAACTTTTTGACTTTTTTAAAGGATGCCAAACAAATCCTAAGTCAATTTCACCTGTTTCGTTTTAGTATTTTGAAAACGCAATGCAATATTTTAGTATGTTTAGTTTCAATTTTTTGAAAATTAAATTTTTTATTTTTTGGCTTTTGTTTTTGTTTTTGGTGAATATTTTTAAAATTTTAAACAATTTTTTAATATTTTTTTAGATGTACATTACTTAGATATATCTATATAGTAAAATATTTTTAAAATTTAATAAATACATAAAAATATGAAAAATGTATTGAATTTTTGTATTTTTTTTTTATGTTTTTAGTATTTAGTAAATTTTTTAAAGATTTTTTTCACCAGATAATTGAACTTTTTAGTTTATTTTATTTTTATTTTTTCACCCACTCTCTTGAGACTTCGCTTGAGGGTCCTATTAATAAAGAGTTATTACTGCATTGAATTCCATTTATTTTGGTAAAAAATAATTTTTAGAAAACAATTTTTGTATATTCTAGCATTTAATAGGATGAAAAAAAAAATTAGCCAAAACCATTTTCGATGATCAATAAAAATAAATTTATTTGGTTTAAAAATGTTTTCATTTTCAAAAGATAGAATATGTGCCCCCCTCCTCCCTCAAATTTATACTTGCACTCAAACACAAATTTTATTAGTATCAAACAACGGATAAGGGGTTGTGGCAAAGATGAGTTGGGAGTGGTAATGGCGATAGATTAGTGGTGATGGTGGAGGGGAACAGGGAAGGTGCAACGGACAATTTTGTCAACCAAAATGAATATTCCATAAGTCCCTAATTTTTTCCTCATCTTTTTACATGTATTGAGATTTTACATGACTTTTCACTAATTTCTATTTAGATAGTAAATTTCACAACTAAATATTGTAGTGGGTATTACAATCTTTAAAATTAGGTAGCATACTCATATTGCTTTCACAATAAAAACTGCAATTATGTGTTCATTATCTGCTTAGTCATCATGATATTGTATATATATATATTATAGTATTTATGTTAGTTGGCAAAGGATAAGAATATGAAGGATACTTTAATTCTTATCCTTGCAATCTCATTTCAAAAGATACAAAATGCATTAAGGGAAAGTCAAGCAATCTTTTGCCACACCCACTACCAAAAAGAATGGAAAGGGGCTTTTCAATAACCTACACAAGGAATTGTTTTTCCAAATATGCTTTTTGATATTTTTTTGAGATAAAAAATAAATATTCCAATAACCCATCATCTTATGGAATATGGGGCTTGAGCCTTTTGGTTGTGCACAAAGCTAGATAATGTGGACATCTTGGAATTTGAAGCTTTAATGATGGGAATTTTAAGTTGTGGCTATTGATGCCAAATCTTTACAATTTAGGAAGAACATATTCTAGGAGAAATTCCTTTTTTCACAACCCAATAGTCCTCAATTGTTACTTCTATATGTTATTGAAATAATTGGAGGCAATATCATTTTAATGGGAAGTAGAAAAAATAATATAAACTTAGTGGTAAAGTTTATGACGTTTTGTTTTAGTGTTGCAAAAATTTTCATTAATTTGATATTATTTTTTTGCTTTTCACTAAAATTGTATTTTTTGAAGAATTATAAGTTTATTCAAAATTATGTGGGAATGGTACTTTTTGATGATGAGAATATGTATAGTTTTATCTCAATCAACCCATTGCTTCATAGATATTGGCTAACTATCAAGCACAAGTCTTGGATGGTCCCAAAGAGGACAACTGCTCCATGAAATTCGTACTTAGTACTTTTGTTTCTTAGAATGATTATTGCGGCCAGGGGCAGACTCTACGTCCAAGGGTGGGCGTTCAATGGAACATCTTTAATTTTTTTTAATATATATATATATATATATTTCAGTTCAAAACTTTATATTGAACTTCTTAACTAATTTTTTTGAATATTCAGGCTTCGTTTGAAAATAAGTTAATTTAGTAATTTTTTGATTATTTAGTTAAAATATGAATTAAAAAAAACTAGTATGTTTGGAATAATTTTTTGACTTTTTACGAAAAGATGTGTAAAAAGTAGAGAGAAAAGAGAATCTTTGACTTTTTAATATGGATTGTTGGCTTTTTGGCTAATTTAATAATTTTTTGACTAAAAGGAAGGGTTCCCAAACGAAGCCTCAGTCTAGTTAAACATTCGCCCCGCTCACTTTCTTGAACATCTAATCCAACCAAATTCATAACCCGTTAATCAATATATATGCTTTGTGAAGTGATTTTACAACATATTTTGGAGTTTCGCTTCCTAAGCTTGTGCAAAATAACCCTTTCACTAAATTTTGTGATTTTGTGATTTTGTAATTCCTAACAAATATACTACTTGAATGTTAACGTTGAACAATAGTTTTGTATTTTATCTCAATTTCAGTTGAAGGAGCTTTATTTATTTTTTTTGATCATGCTAAATTTTTGGATCTATATTTTATTTTTTGAATAATGATATCAATATATTAGAATTTTATTTATTTGTATGTGATTTGAAAAGTCTAAAAAACTTATATTTTTTAATGTCTACTCTGAAAAAATTTCTGGAATACCCACTGTGAACACCCTAAAAACATTTCTAGAGTCGCTCTTGAGCTCAACTTGTCACTTGGACTAATGATTTGTGTATGACAAATGTATTAAGGGGTTGTTTAGAGTGTCCTAAATAAGTACACTTTTTGACTTTTTATGAAATATGAGTTGGGTATGGGTTGGGTATGTGTTGGGTTTGAAGTGATGTGATAGAGAGGTGATGTGACTTAAATAAGATGATGTGAATTAAATAAGATAGTGACTTTTTGACTTTTTGAATTTTTTTGAGGATGCCAAACTTGGCCTAAATGAAGAATTATAATAACAATCCTTATAGTTTCGAATTTTGTATCACTTTAGTCTTTAATTTTTTAACTGTGACACATTTGATCTTGAATTTTAAATCTTATTTCAAATAAGGACAATTGAATATACTATTGCTCAATTTCAAGAACAAAGTCGTCAACTTGATAAAATACAAACTAATTTGACAAAAATAAATGTCAAACAAATATTTTTGAATTTTTAAAAATTATTTCTACTTATCAAAGATAAAATTATGTAAAATTGATAATTTTTTTACACATTTATTTTACCAAATTAATTTTTATTATATGTTTGGATAATGGTCATGTAATAGGTAGTTGTTTTTATTTTCATTAAATTAGTTTCTATTTTTCTAAAAGTTAAATATGGCGACAACTCTAATATCATTATTAAACCAATCTATTAAATCAAAAAATCCAAAACTAAAATATTTCATATATTAAATATATCGATTACATATTAAAAAACTAACAACTACCCATTACACGATCATCATTCAAACACATAATAAAAATTAATTTGGTAAATAAATAAATAAATAAATGTGTAAAAGATTTATCAATTTTACATAATTTTATCTTTGGTAGGTAAAATAATTTTTAAAAATTCAAAAATATTTTTTTAACAATTATTTTTGTAAAATTAATTTATATTTTATTAAATTGACAACTGTGCCCTTAAAAATGAGCAGTGGTATCTCTAATTGTTCTTATTTAGAATAAGATTTAAAATTTAGAATCAAATATGTTACAATTGAAAAGTTAAGAATCAAACCAATACAAATGCCAAACTATAAAAACCATTAATATAATTTGACCCATAGTATACAAGGACAAAATAGCTAGCTAGTTTTGATACGGTTGACAAACTACATGCTCAATCTGAACTCAATTAAGTTCTAATAATTAAAGAATGTCATAGCAAAGTCGTTAGAGACTACTACCCAATTTTTCATGAGAGAGAGAGAGAGGGAGAGAGAGAGAGATTACTTTAGAGAGTTAGGAAGATAAGCATGGCTTACCTTCCATCACCTTCCTTAGCTCCAAACATGCCACCTAAACCTCCTTCACCAACTTATATATATCAATCCTAGCTATTTGTTTCTTCTTCAACTTAATTAAAAAATAAAAATAAAATAAAAAAATCATCAACCTACACTTTTCAACACACAATACATAAGTGGTTAATCTTCTATTAATTTAAAGTCACTTTAACACAACAAAAGCATGAACATAACAAATTAATGTATAGATTCCATTATTAATATTGTATATTATATTTGAAACAACAATGTTACTCAGTAAAATGTCACAATTTAAAATGTGTAGAGTAAATTTATTCTTATTTAACATCTGCCTTATTTTAGGGCTTAAACAGAGAGGTGGAGGGACTAGTGAAAACAAGGAGCTGGCTATTTGTAAAATTACTTGCTCAAATTAAAACTCTTAAATTATTTACCTTGATTAGTTGAAAAAAGAAAAAAAAAAAGACTTGTAAAATATTTTTCTTAAGTTATGTGCAATCAAACACAAAAAAATAAATTAGGAGCAAAATATTTTCAGTTCATTGTTATAAATCTTTTTATTTTGTTGTAAGGTCTCCATTTAAATGTATATTGTTTTATTTCTTTTTTATAAAATCTATGAATCTATGATTTCTTGCAAGTGTGTTGGGTGACTGCATGGCATAGGGACAAGATACATTATCTCTATCTATAGTTTTTTGAAAAATTTTATAATGCTAAAATTTTATACATAATTTACTTTTAAAATAATGTGACAATGTCAAATTTATAAATCATATTAGTAATGATAGGTCTTGTTATTTTAAATAAAACCATGACAATAATGTATAATTTTTTTTATATGGAGGACACTACTATAAATTTTTACTTGAATATTGTCCCTTCTAATCCAAAATAGTGGCTCTGCATCTACATTCATGCATCAAGCTAGCAAAAGGGATACCAAACTGCAAAAGGTGGACCCTTCATGTGTAAAATGTGTTATTTAATCCTAGGGCATGAAGTTCAACAAAAATTTGAGTACTTTGTCAAAGGAAAGAAACAAATTGGAAAGAGGTTAAGAAAACTGTCCTATGTGCATGGTCAGAGCGCATACTAAGATTTTTTTTCACTTTCATTGTTTTGAAAAGAATAATAAAATTATACATGGAATTAGGAAATTTTTGGGAAGGACAAATTTGTGAGATGATATGTGATATTACATGACTGTTATGTGTGTCTGTTTAATAATAAGAAAATTACATTTACATTATGATTTCAATTACATTCATTTAATCACGATAATCTACTCTTTTATATTCAGTAACTGATAAACAATTTTTTTCAACCATCAAACTGTCCAAAATTGTTAAACGATTTTCTTCATTACTTTTCTCAATTATTAAACAATCTAAAAATTTTAATATATATGTGTGGGTGATTTTCCGACCAGACTGCTCGCTTAGTAACCAGCTAGAGAGCACAGACAGAATAGATGGCTTCAGTAACCTGTAACAGAAAGAAAAAGGCTCCGGCGGTGGCTCTTCCACCCGGGGGCACTCCGACGATCAAGTCAGTATATTTCTTAAAGATAATCAAGTGCTAAATTCACAAGCTTGAATATAGAATTGTGTACCTTAGACCCATGGGGGTGCCTCTCTTTTATAGTTTACTCAATCCAAGTCCTACTAGAAGCCTGACTTCTATGGACTCCAATTCAATACTGACTTTGGATTCTTCAAGAGATAAAGATAAACTCCCTAAGAGCTTTATCATTATCTTGGCTAAGTCTTTTCTTCTCTTTAGGACTCTTGCCTCTTATCCATTTCTCCGTTTATCTCGGATTCCGATATCCTTGGAGATAACCTCGGCAACCCCGAAATCACCTCGGTGTAACTACCATGATATGTGACGCTTTGGCTTATATGTCGGCTTCGTCATGCCACGTGTTGGTATCCAAGAAATATATCCCCACAACTGCCCCCTAGGTTCTATTACCTCGGCATTCTGAGGTGATGGAACCTATATCGATATTTCTTTTTGCACAGTGGATAAGAAACTGTTTGGCCGAGATAATTCTTTTCCAAGCCGATGTGTTCTCTTCTGAAAACAAGAATTCAAATGAACTCCATCACGCACATGAGCTGTCATGCACATCTAACCGTTCCTTTCACGTGCTTTGTCTTCATTGGAGCGTGTCTGTGACGCGCCTGAAAGCTGTCTTTCATTCGTCTGCGCCGTCTGACGCGTGCGTTGCTCCAGGCGTAATAAATGCCCTATTTTTGCCGCCGTTTCAAGTTTTGATAAAACTTTTCTTTCCATCTTTTCCTTTCTTTACTTTTTGCATTCTGATTTCTTGCTTTCTCTCTCTCTAAACTTTCTGAAATCCACCATTGTTTTAACTCGAAGTTCTGCGATTTTTTGTCCCTTCACCTTAGCGAAGTTTCCTCCGTTTCGTCGTGCCTGCAATCGTTACCATTTCTCGGCGTCGTTCTTTCCGACTTCATTTGTTCTGGTAAGGTCCTGTTCCTTTTACACCCAAACTCTTTTATATGCTTTTACCATTACTGCTTTGTTCAAACCTTGGATTCGCTGAACTGTTATTTAGATGTGTCTATTCATGATTTCACTTATATTTTGAACACTTGCACTGTCTCAACACGTTTCTTGCCACAATTCTTGACCTTTAACCCTTTGTATTCTTCGTGTTTCTGATAGCCCGTCTTTGTTCTTGAATCTGAAACTTCGTCTTTGTTTTCTATTTTTCGTATCTGTTCCAGATCTGTGCCTTCGATCTTGATCTTTATAGTTCTTTGGCTTGGGATTTGTGTGTAGAACCTTCAATTTTTTAGGGAAAACTGAAACAAGCCTTATCAGTCCTTTCCTAGGTCTTTGCCGAGGTTCTTGCAACCCTTCTTTAAACGCCCATCTTCTGAAACACATTCTTTTTTGTTTAGGTTGACGTAATGGGTATGTGGAGGCATAGGGTAAATACCCCAACAAAACTCGAATACTTTAGGTAGGAATTCTCTATCCCAGCCGATGTTCACCTTAAGCTAGCTGGGGATGATGATACCATCATACCCACAGACCATACGATGCCCTTTCCTATAGTAGCCTTTACTGAATGTGGACTTCGGCTTCCACTTAATCCCCTCTTTCGTGAAGTTCTTTATTTCTACAAGCTGAACCCCATGCAACTTACTATCAACTCCTATAGGGTGATTAACGGTATTATAGCTTTAGCTAGGCAAGAGAATCTTAGGATCACCCTGGCCGACCTTCAGTACTGTTATATAATGTGCCCCCTCAACCTGAAGGAAAGGGGCTTTGTTTATTACCTTAAGCCGAGGTCTACCGAGTTCAAAATTGTAGCCGACCTCCCAGACTTTAACAAGGGGGCTGGGGATGACTTTGTTATCGCTTCAGAAAATTGGGAATTTGGCCCAGATGAAGATGTCCACCTCTACCCTCTTCCTCGAACAGTTAAAGAGGGCAAGGGTAAGAGCCCAGTGCCAACACTTAGTTGTTTTTATTTAAGTCTTTAAAATTTTGTCTGTTTCTAATGTCTGTTTGCTCGTCCTGCAGATCTTCTTCAACCACCAAAAAACTCCCGTCAATCGTTTTTCCCTGGAAAGACTTAAAGAAGCTTCTTGGTCTTCCAATCCACAAGCGCAAGGCTCCCCTGTTGCTGAACTTCATTCCGACATATAAATCTACTTTACCCGACGTCCCAAAAAGGAAGAAAAAGAGTCTTTCTCCACCTTCTGCCACAACTCCTTCCATTGCTTCCATATCACGAGCAGACGAAGGATCCACTTCTGACCCAGTCGATCTGCCATCTACTTCGGCCCCATACTTGATCCCAATACCAGAAAGGAAACGTCGGCGACGCCTTGTTAAAACTGCTGAAATGGGTCGTGCAAAGCCAGTTGCCCAAAATCTTCTAGCCGATCTATCCGATCAGGCCGATGCTGCTACTAAGGCCCAGCAGATGGCCGAAGAGAAAGCTAAGTCTGCTAAGGCTATCCGAAAAGTAGCTAAAGCTGAGAAGAAAGAGGCCGAGGTAAAAAAGGCCCAGGCTGAGAAGGAGCTTCAGCAGGCTCTGGCCACCAAGGAGGCCGAAGTAAAAGAGGCTGATGAAAAGGCCTGTGCCCAGGGTATGGCCGATGTCACAGAGGATTATAAACTTCAAGTTAGGCAGGCATGCAACAGGGGATTTTCCCTTGGTTGGATGTCCCTGATAAAAAAGCTTGATCTCCCTGTTGACTCGCCCTTTCGAAATGCCGATGCCATTCCTTTACCATTTCCTCCTCCAAGTCAGATTGAAAACGAATCAGAGCTTGAGGTTGATGCCGAGGATGAGGATGAAGAGAACAATGATGATGAGGCCTTGGTGAGGAAACCAAAGGATGCTGCTGAAGCCAAGTCCCCTCCTCCTGCTGAGCAAGTGATGGATTTAACCTTGGATGAGGAGGGTGATGAGGTTGGGGAGGCACCCAAGGAAATTGCCATCGGGCAACTATCATCCGACCTTCTTTTGGCTGAAAGTAATCTGGACAAAACGCTGGCTGAGATTGATGCCGAGATTGAAGCAGAAAAGGTTGCCGAGGAGGTTCCACCAGAGTCTTCCGAGGTCCTAGCCCCTCCAGCTGCCAATGCTGAAGAGTCCTGATTCGAATGTTTTCTGTATTTTTTATACTTTGTTTTGTCTTCTGAACAATGTAAACTTCTTTTTATGGCCGATGTGCCTTCCTTCTGAACAATAGTTTTTCTATGGATACGCCAATTCCTTAATTTCTTCTTGATTTGCTTCTGCTTGGTTGTATGCCTTCTATATTTTGCTGCCTTTGTGCAATCTCCTCGGGGTTACGTACCTCGGGTATAATCAATATTAAACTTTACTTCGGCAAGATACAGACCTGCAAACTTTTCATAAATTCTAACAAGTGTGAAACATATACTACTTAATTTAAATTCGACCAAATTTTTCCTCAAACGTTTAAATGGTGATCTCGGTCTAGCTTACTTGTAAATTGCTACAAATTTCAACAAGGATTAAACAATATACTTAGCTTTTACCTTAACCTGTAATTTGCTGCAAATGTATATCAATAACCTCGGCTTCATATCGACTTGTAAATTGCTACAAATTTCAACAAGTGAAGAGAAACAGTAATCTCGGCTTAACTCCAACTTGTGAATTTCAACAAGTGAAGATAAGGAATTAGCTTAACTTCAACTTGTAAATTGCTACAAATTTCAACAAGTGAAGATAAGGAATCAGCTTAACTTCAACTTGTAAATTGCTACAAATTTCAACAAGTGAAGATAAGGAATCAGCTTAACTCCAACTTGTAAATTGCTACAAATTTCAACAAGTGAAGATAAGGAATCAGCTTGACTCCAACTTGTAAATTGCTACAAATTTCAACAAGTGGAGACAAGGAATCAGCTTGACTCCAACTTGTAAATTGCTAAAAATTTCAACAAGTGGAGACAAGGAATCAGCTTGACTCCAACTTGTAAATTGCTACAAATTTCAACAAGTGGAGACAAGGAATCACCTCGGCTTATCTTTGGTTAAGCATCATCTCGGTTTAATTTCAGTTTTAAACATTATCTTGGTTTGACCAACTTGTAAATTGCTACAAATTTCAACAAGTGACAAACGCATTCTTTTTCTTTCTTTCCCCAATATGAACCTGAGTTCTACTTGGGTTCTTATTATTTATATTTCCAAAAACATCAGCATGTAATTTTATCAGTCATATGTGTTTGAAAGAATCTTTGAGAAAACATTATTAAAGACATCGGCAAAAAATACTGCACATCTAATGATAGAAGAATTTCAGATTACAAGTGTTCCAAGGTCTTGGTAGTGCTTTGCCCTCGTTATCTTCAAGCCGATAGGCTCCATTGCCCAATACCGAAGTAATTCTGTAGGGTCCTTCCCAGTTCGGGCCAAGCTTGCCCTCTCTCGGATCCTTTTTGTTGCCGACGACTTTTCTCAAGACTAAGTCACCGACTTGAAAATCTCTTGGATTGACCTTTTTGTTGTAAGCTCTGGCAAGCTGTTGCTGGTATATTGCTAGCTGAATTGCAGCATTTTCTCTTCGTTCTTCCAAAAGGTCCAAATCTCGGGCTAAGACCATGTCGTTAGTGCCATTCTCTACTCCCTAGGTCCTGATCCCTGGGATGCCGATCTCTAATGGGATGACAACTTCTGTGCCATAAGCCATAGCAAAGGGGGATTCTCCTGTTGACCTTCTCGGCGTAGTCCGATATGCCCAAAGCACGTTGGGCAACTCGTCTACCCACTTTCCTTTCGCTGCTTGCAGCCTCTTCTTTATTCCATCCAGAATTACTTTGTTGGATGCTTCTGCTTGGCCATTACTTTGGGGAAAACTTGGTATTGAAAAGTAGTTTTTGATCTTAAATTTGGCACAAAAGTTTTTGATGAGTTTGCTGTCAAATTGTGTTCCGTTGTCGGCAACTATTGCCATTGGAATCCCAAATCTGGTGATGATGTTTTTTCATATAAAGTTCTTGACGTCCACATCTCGGATTTTGGCAAGAGGTTCTGCCTCTATCCACTTTGTAAAGTAATCTGTTGCCACCAACAAGTATTTTCTCTGCCCAGTTGCCTAGGGGAGTTTCCCAACCAGATCCATGCCCCATTGGGCGAACGGCCAAGGGCTGGACACTGGGTTTAGGTCAGCAGCTGGCTGATGTATCAAAAGTGCGAACCTTTGGCATTGTTCACACTTTTTTACGTAAGCTTCAGCATCCTTTTGCATGTAGGGCCACCAATACCCCTGGGTAATGGCCCTGTGGGCTAATGATCTGCCCCCAGCATGGCTTCCACAAATTCCTTCATGAATTTCATATAAGAAATCTTCAACCTGTGAAAGGTGTACGCACCTTAAAAGGGGTCCAGTGAAGGACCTTCTGTAGAGATGTCCATCTTCTGTTAGGCAGAATCTTGCAGATTTCAATCTGACTTTGTGTGCCTCCTTACGATCTTCTGGCAGTTTTTCGTCTTTCAGGAATGTAACTATTGCATCCATCCAGCTTGGCCCAATGTCCACACACATTGTTTGCTGCTGTGTGCTCCCTGGTTCTATGCTCGGGCTCGACATATAGTCGATCATGACTGTTCTTGTTTTCCCAGTCTGCATTGAACTTGCCAGGTATGCTAATGCGTCGGCGTGAGTGTTGTCATCTCGGCTGACTTGCAGCAGTCGGCAGTTCTGAAATAGGGCTGCCAATCTAATGACTTCTTTTGCATATGCCGACATCCTTTCGTCCCTGGCTGTAAATTCTCCTGTTGATTGGTTAACAATAAGTTGTGAATCACAAAAAATAATTACCTCGTCTGCTTCTGCCGCTTTTGCCAGTTTTAGCCCTGCAATTAATGCTTCATACTCTGCTTCATTGTTTGAGGCTTTGAAACCCAAACGGATGGATTGTTCTATTATTTCTCCATCTGGAGATATCAGCAGTACTCTTGCCCCTGCTCCTTGACGGTTTGAACTTCCATCGACGAACAGCCTGAATGAATCACCGATGTAGATGCTGCAGGGTCTGAGTTTTTCCATCCCTTGTTCTTTTGCCTTTGGCTGGGTTTCTCCTTGCTTGCTAGGATACTGCTCATCTCGGCTCGACGGAGCCCGATGTTCGACTCTCTCAGGTGTGAATTCCGCCACGAAGTCTGCCAAAACTTGGCCCTTTATTGCTGTTCTTGGCCTGAACTCCAGGTCATACTGGCCCAGGGCTACTGCCCATCTTGCTATCCTTCCTGTTAAGTCTCCTTGTTGCAACAAGGACTTCAGTGGGTGCTCTGTTAGGACCACAATCTTGTGCGCCTGAAAATAATGGTTCAACTTTTTTGAAGCCACTACTAAGGCCAGCATTAATTTTTCCAGTGGTAGATACCTTGTTTCTGCGCTTGCCAAGGTTTTACTTACATAGTAAACCGCTTTTTGCTCCCCTTTTTCTTCTCGGATTAGTACTGCGCTTACTGCGTGTTCTGAAACTGCTAAGTACAAAAACAGTTCTTCCCCTGGTTCTGGTTTGGAAAGAACCGGAGCTGTGGTCAGGTACTTCTTTAGGTCGGTTAGAGCGGCTTCGCATTCTTCTGTCCACAGAAAGTCTGTGGCTTTTTTCACTAAATTGAAGAAGGGTCTGCATTTATTTGAGCTTCTGCTGATGAATCTGTTTAGGGCTACAGCCCTTCCAGTAAGTATCTGAACCTGTTTTGCCGACGTCGGGCTCTGCAGCTCTAAAATGGCCTTGATTTGGTCGGGGCTGGCCTCTATGCCCTTTCTTGTTACCAGGTACCCGAGGAACTTACCTGATCCAACTCCAAACGTGCACTTTGATGCGTTGAGTCGGAGCCGGTATGTTTTGAGTATGTCAAAGATCTCTTTTAGGTCGGCAAGATGTCCCTTAGATTTTTTGGTCTTCACGACCATGTCATCAATGTAGACTTCTACCGTTTTGCCAATCATGTGCTTGAACATTTTTGTTACTAACCTTTGGTAAGTTGCTCCTGCGTTTTTTAACCCAAAAGGCATTACCTTGTAACAGTACAAGCCTTTAGGGGTGATGAACACAGTTTTCTCCTCGTCTGGTGGGTACATGGCGATCTGGTGGTACCCCCTGTATGCATCCAAAAAACTCATCCTTTCGTGCCCTGAAGTCGCATCTACTAGCTGGTCAATCTTTGGTAGAGGAAAGCTGTCTTTGGGGCAGGCTTTGTTGAGGCTGGTGAAGTCTACACAGACCCTCCATTTACCGTTCTTCTTTTTCACTACTACTCTGTTGGACAGCCATGTCGGGTAGTGGACTTCTCGGATGGCCCTGGCTTCCAGAAGTTTGTCTACTTCCTCTTCTACTGCTTCGACGTGCATCAACATCAGTCTTCTGGCTCGTTGAATCACAGGTTTTGTCGACCTGTCGACATTCAGTCTGTGGCAAGTGACCTCGGGGTCAATGCCAGGCATTTCATAAGGTGTCCAGGCGAATACCTCAATGTTGGCTCTTAAAAAATTTTCCAGTTCTCTTTCCTCTTCTTCGTCTAAGCCTGATCCGAGAAGAAAGAAACGTTCTTCGTCGTCCTCCTGGACTAGGATTTTCTTTAGTGTCTCTTCACTCTTTTCGGTTGGCTCCTTGCCGACATCATCTAGGACCTCCATGTCCTTGTCTTCAATCTCTGCCTCCTTTGGCTCTCGAATGTTGCAAGTGGACTTTGTTGCTGCCATGGAGCAACTTTTTGCCTGCAGTTGGTCTCCTCTGACTTCTTCAGTTCCATGTTCTGTGGGGAACCGAAGTAGTTGGTGCAATGTTGAGGGAACTACCCCCATTGCGTGCAACCATGGTCTTCCCAAGATGATGTTGTATGGCGAGGGTGTATCAATCATCATAAATTCTGTCTTGATCTTCTTAGTACCAGCTTGTACCTCTACGCTTGCTGCGCCTAGGGGCCATGTCGGCGTTCCGTTGAAGCCGACCATAGGATTGTTGGATTGTTCCAGGTCGTCAGGATGAAGGCCCAGTTCCTTGTAACATCTGATGTACATAATGTCACAAGAGCTGCCTTGATCTATTAGGATGCGTTTTACCTGGCACTCCCCAACGTGGAGGGATACTACCAAGGCATCATTATGCGGATGCTGGACCATCTCTAGGTCGGCCTCAGTGAAGGTTATCATTGGTCCTTGGCTTTTTTCAGGCCGAGGTCTTTTTTTCCCTATTTGGTAGACATGCTGTAAATGCCTTACTCTCTGGGTCTCTCATCTGACTTCATTCTCGTTGACTCTTGAGTGGATCACGTTAACCACCCTTGGCCCTCCTGCCTGTGGTTGCTGTGCTGGGGGTGGTGGGGCTGCTGGTGCTTGAGGCAATCTTGCCTGTTCTTCTCTTGTTCTTGCCTCGTCAATAAGGTCCCTCAGATGGCCTTGTCTTACCAAGTCTTCTAAGTGTGCTTTTAGGGCTCTGCAACCCTGAGTTGGGTGCCCTTCTTCATTGTGGTAAGCACAACGCCTACCAACGTTTTTTCCCATGAATTCCCCTGGTGTTCGCACTAGAGTTCTGAAATAAGGCTGGTTTCGTATCTGATCCAAGACTTTATGGATAGGGATTCGGAATACCGTCGTCACTGCCTGTTTACCCCTCAATTCTGTTTCTTGCTTGGTCGGCACATTGTTACCTCGGCTTCGCTTTGGCGAGCCGTTTCCTTTCTCCTGTTTTATCTCTTTGTTGCCCGATGTATCTTCCTCGGCTCTGGCGTACTTCTCAATTCTTGCCATGAGTTCTTCCATGCTTTTTGACAGTGTTTTTGCCAAAGACTTCCGCAGTGGGCAGTCATTTTTAAGGCCGTTCTTGAAGGATACGACCGCCACTTCTTGGTTGCATTCGGGTATTCGATTGAACACCTCGTAGTATCTCTTTGCGTAGGCCCTAAGGTTTTCTTCCTTGGTAATTCTTAAAGCCATCAGGGCGTCGACCCTCAGGGGCTGTAGTTTGTTTGTCACAAACCTGGCCACGAACATCTCGGCCAGGCCTTCCCATGTCTTCACGCTTCCCTTTGGTAGCTTGTGGAACCAATCGGATGCAATTTCCCCAAAAGATGACGAAAATACTTTGCAGAGTAATGGCTCGTTCCCACTGTATAATGCCATTAAGTTCAGGTACAGTCCAACATGGAAGTTGGGGTCCGACTTACCATCATAAATTTGGAACCTCGGCATACTGAATCTTTTTGGTGCTTCAAATTTGTCGAGTTCCACCGAGAATGGTGTTCTCGGCTTAACTTTTGAAGTCACCTCGGCTTCAGTATTCTGCTGCTTCCTTTTGAAGTAGTCCCTTAAGTCTTCCTTACTCCTACCTGGAGCTCGGCTATCTCTGGACTTCAATCTTTTTGGCACACTGCTTTCGGCCTCGTGGTGGGCTCGTTTCGATCTTTCTCCATGGGTTGTGTCGAAGCAGAGTGCTTGCCCTTGAACATGACGATGCTCTTTGGGTCCTGGATCCCTTATGCGATGTGTCCTTTGGGACTCTCCCTGTCTTGGTTCCTCTCGTCCGACCTCCCTGGAACGTCGGTGAGAGCGGTTTTCACTCCTAGTGTGCTGAGGGGCTTCGGGGATTTCTTTTCTCCCTCCCTTCTGGGTGTTAATTGATGGCATCGGCGTATCTTGCAGCGGGTACGGTGGCTGCATAACATTGTTTTGCATCATAAAGTTGACGACGGACTGAAGGTCTGCCAGCTTGTTTGCCAGGTCTTTTACTTCCTCATCCCTTCGTAGGCACCTATCCCTCCAAACCTGAAGGTTATCTTCGTTATAGTACTTACTTTGGTCTGTTTTTTTTGAAGCGCCGCCCTCCTGGCCGGCGTCTTTGTCTTTGTGGCCTTGGTCATGATTTTCTGTACCATGGTTGTCTCCTTCAATATCAAGATCAATTGGTCTGCCGCTCCCAGTAGGAGTGTTGCCCCCAATGTTTTCCCTTTCTCCGTCACTGGCCATCTATTCTTCTAAGATTCCCACAGACGGCGCCAAATTGTGTGGGTGATTTTCCGACCACACTGCTCGCTTAGTAACCAGCTGGAGAGCACAGGCAGAATAGATGGCTTCAGTAATCTGTAACAGAAAGAAAAAGGCTCCGGCGGTGGCTCTTCCACCCGGGGGCACTCCGACGATCAAGTCAGTATATTTCTTAAAGATAATCAAGTGCTAAATTCACAAGCTTGAATATAGAATTGTGTACCTTAGACCCATGGGGGTGCCTCTCTTTTATAGTTTACTCAATCCAAGTCGTACTAGAAGCCTGACTTCTATGGACTCCAATTCAATACTGACTTTGGATTCTTCAAGAGATAAAGATAAACTCCCTAAGAGCTTTATCCTTATCTTGGCTAAGTCTTTTCTTCTCTTTAGGACTCTTGCCTCTTATCCATTTCTCCGTTTATCTCGGATTCCGATATCCTTGGAGATAACCTCGGCAACCCCGAAATCACCTCGGCGTAACTACCATGATATGTGACGCTTTGGCTTATATGTCGGCTTCGTCATGCCACGTGTTGGTATCCAAGAAATATATCCCCACAATATATTACAAACGTATTGCATTTACCGACATCACTAATTCATATAAAAATTGAGCCTTATTGAAGTTTGTTGTAGTGGTAGTAAAATGAGGAAGTCAAGAGGGAAATATTTTATTTTCAAGAAGAATTCAATAATGTATGGGAACTTAAATTTACCCTCTTGAAAAAGTCTTGTTTTTTATTGAAGAGAAAATAAATACTCTTTCTTATTTGAATGAATCAACATGGAATGAGTTGTTCAAATAAAAATAAAAACAAAACAAAAAAATAGATGAGTTTGTTATGACGACAATTTAAAATTATTTTTGTGTTTCTGATATTATCGTAACCACAGATTGTTTTAGGCCAAGTTTGGGAAAACTAAATAAGTGCACTTTTTGTCTTTTTGGACTAAAAAATTGAGGTTGAAAATATGGATGTTTGGGTTAACTTTTTGACTTTTTATTGGAAAATGTGTAATAAAAAATTGTAAAAATTGATTTGTAGGGAAAAATTTGAATTGGGAGTTGTGCAGCCGTAATTGTTGACTTTTGGTGAATAGTGTTAACTTTTTGAGTAACTTTTTGACTTTTTGGCTTTTTTGGAACATCCCAAACTTGGCCTTAGTATCAACCATAACCAATTGAATAATAGTCACACTCATTCAAAAACCATTTATATATTCTTAAAAAAAGAGAGGGTATGTACTGTAGTCTTTACCAAACAAAGCTTTATAAAATAACTGCATTTAGCATTTTGGTAGCCATAGAATCGAGAATAAAGTCTACTTTGAAAAAAAAAAAAGGGGGTCAAGATGGGTGGGCTGCAAAACGCCAAGAGACAATAGGAAGTTGAGATATATATAAAATACTTTTAAAATAATAATGTAAAGAAAGTAAAGAAAAAGAAAAGGTGTGAATTTCACTTTATACTGCATTTTATATAAAATTTTACTTTGACTTTTATTTTTTTTTTAATTGTGACCGCTAATTTTTTATACTTTTAGTCAAGTATGAATCTCACGCTTTCATTAGTATGTCATTCTAACCTGTAGCATAATCTCTACGTATGTTATTATTTGGTTACGTGAGCCTCACATGTGAATTATATCACTCATTTGAACGGAAGATTGGCGAAAAAGTAACATTAATACTTGATTCAAAATGTAAATGTCAACTGTTATAATTAAAAAATAAAGAATTAAAAATGCAATTTGGTCAACTAAATAAAATGAAAGGAAGAAAGTAATAAAGCTCTATTTGATTCCTTGAAAATTAAGGAGTTGTTTGGAATGACCTAAATAAGTGTATTTTTTATCTTTTTACGAAAAAATGTGTAGAAAAGTAAAAAGATGATATGATGAAAAAAAAATAAAAAGATGAATTATTTTAGAATTGTCAAACTTGACCTAAATATAATAAGAATGAATGATAAACTTAAGTGGGATGGGGGGTGGGGGGTTTAACCAATCCCAACAGTGGGGAGACTAGTAAACCCCCAAATGACAGAACTATTTTCAATGAGTAAGGATCCTTTAGAATTTTTTTTTCCCTAAAGTTTGTGTTGTATGGTTGAGGTTTAATGACAAGTCACATCAATTTTTTAACATTAAATCTCATCCATACAACACACCACTTTAGAAAATTTTAGGAAAAAAAAACTCTAGAGGATCCTTGGTGATTTTCAACCAGACAACTCATAGAAGGGAATAAAGAAAAAGGAAAATGTTTGAGGGCCCTAAAATTCGAGCCATTTGAGCCACAGAAATTAGGGCCCTCTATCATTGTTGAAAGAAAAAATAATTTTTGGATTACATAGAAGCAATAGAGGGTTGATAAAAACGTGTGGAATTATAATTTGAATTGCAAATCAAATACAGACTAGAATTTTTTTAAAGTAAATTTTGAAAATTGAAACCAAACAAATGAGATTGGTTTGGAATCGGTATTTTTAGTTGTTTTTTTTTATTAATTTTTTTTAATGAACTTTTTTTTTTCAAAAATTTAAAAAGCTTTACGCTTTTAAGTTTTACTCAATTACACCGATCAACAATTTAAAAAAAAAATTCACTAAAGATACAACAATAACAAAAAAAAAAAAAATTGCTTCTTTTTTTTTTTCTTTATCTTTAGTGAATTTTTTCAAATATTTTTACTTTTAAAATTTTTCTACATTAAATAGACAGGAAAAGTAAAATTTTTTTATATAACTTCACAAAAAAGAAAAAAAATCAATAAAAAAGAAGTTGAGAATGTAGATGCCAAATTAATAGCAGATTCATATGTTAAATTATTACAACCGGACTCAATATTTCTTTTCGAATTCCAAATTTTTAAAATTTTTTAAGGATATAGTCTTAGTTTGGTAAATATTTTAGGGCTAAAAAAATAGAAAAAAAGACAAAATGGGCTATATAAGTCAATAAAATAAAATATCACATCGAAACTATAATTATTTTATTTTTTCTCTCACAAAAATTTAAAACACCCAAAAACAAAAACAAACGAGGCTAGAAAAGTCCTTACACAAAAAAATTGGCTATTGTAACAAATGCCAAACGAAGCTATAATTAAATAGACTCTCGGTTATTTAATAATGACATAACAAATGATTAAGTTTGTGATAAATTAAAAATATAATTTTTTATATTATATATTGAATTAAAAAAATAAGTGTGTTAATTTATTTATTAAGTATTATTATTATTTGGCAAAACAGGCTTCTCTTTTTTTTTTGACAGCAATGAGAGCTTTAAATCTAGGGGTGTAACTTGGGCGGGCTCAACCCGAGCTTAGTCCGAATTTTTTTAAGATTTGGATAAAATATTTTTAAATTTGGTACGGGTTTGGATAAAAATTTAGAAACCCGAATTAAATTTGGGCGGGCTTGGGCAAAGACGTCGAACAACCCGAGTAACCCGAAGCTCGAATTATACATATATAGATATATAAAAATATTAAATATACATATAAATTATTAGTCATTACATGACATTAAAGTAATTTATATTATTAAATCATATTGAATGTATATTATATATACAAATAACATAAAATCTTACTTTTTTTCTTTTTATTTTCACTCATAAATTGTAAGAATTACTATTGTGCCATCTCTCTTACATTATATAAATTATTTGTTTTGATGGTATTAATGATTTTCTATTAAAAAAAAATTGTAAATAGAGTCAAATTTTAATAATTTAATAATGTAGGTGCAAAAAAAAAAAATTAAATTCATTTACAATTCGGGTAACTCGGGCAGTTCGAGTTTAACTCGGGTCGGGCTTGGACAGACAACCTCGGATTACAAGTTGGGCTTGGGCGGGCTTGGACAGGTCTCAGCACAACTTGGGTTAAACTTGGACAATCTCTCAGCCCGACCAAACCCGCCCGAGTTGCACCCCTATGTAAATCTACCACTAATGAAGTGGAAATGCCAAACAAAAAAAAAAAAAAATCAGACTGTAATAATAGATGAGAACTACTGATACATCCAATTAGTGGTCTGAAACTTTATTTTTTTTTGAACTATAAACAGGCTTCTCTTGTTGTACATTTTTAGAGGGAGGAGAGGAGGTGACGCGTGGGCCCACCCTACACACGAAACTCACGACTGGGGAAACGGTCAAAAGTGCCCACACGCACTCTGTCCGTTCAGTTTTTTATTTTTTGTCTGCAGCTATTACCACTTTCCACTCTTAACACGAGGGAAAAAAAAAAAAAAACAAGAAGAAGGATTATTATCATTTAATTTTTGTTTTTTAAAAAAATTACAAATTAATGGGAACTAACAAAGTAATTATACTATAAATGTAAACTTCTGTGATGCAACTTTGATATACAAGAAAAATTTGTACCAAGAACATAAAATATTTACACACACAGAAAATTTATATCGCTATAAAAATGTAAATATTTTTTCACTCATTTGCAATTACTCCTTTTTTTTATTTTTTCAAAAAATACTTGGAATACCTTTTTTTTTTTTTTTTGGAGATTCCACAATCTTCTTAGATTTTTTGGGGACTCACAACCCCCTTCGGATTTGGGATTGTGGGGGTCCCAAAAAATATGGGTCTCAATAATTATTGTTTTTCTCCTCCTTTATATCATGCTAGTGGGTTTGACAATTTACATCACTATAAAAATGTAAATATTTTTTCACTATTCCATTGATTTGCAATTTTTGCTATTTTTTTTCCCTTTATATCAATCAAATGCTAGAGGGTTTGACATTGGTATTATATTTAATTTATTTTGTTTTTTTTATTGGTACATTAAAGTTTTTTTTTTTTATAAAATTCATTTGATAAAATGGAGAATATAACCCAAAACAAAAAAAAAAACAAAGAACAAAAGAATGAAAGCAAAGTAAAAAGCCAAGTATGCTTGAACATCAAAAGAGATTTTATATGAGATTTTGTACCCTTTTAGGGTAAACGTTTATTTGTAGTGGATACTTGTCTACCACAAATATCCAATTTTGTTAAGGAATATACTTCTTGCATAAATCACCCTTTAACCCAATTTTTAATTGTTAACAACTTCCATATTGATCAAATACTACTCATTTTTCTAATCTTTCCTAACATAATTTCTAGTTGTTCAGAACTCCTATAATTATAAAATTCTCATTTCTTTATTGAGTTTGTTTTCTTGTAAGATACTACTTATCATTGATTCAATCTAAGAGGTTTGTTTAGAGATAATTTAAAGAAGCCTCATGTTTTCCCTATACAAAACACCGAGCACTCTGACTTAAATTTAATTAACATAAGTAATTAACCTATAACATATTGACTATTAGAGGTGGTCAATTGCATGTGCATCAAACAAGTATGAAGCAAACAGAGATGGGAAGTTCATGGTATTGAGCCACATTACCTCGTGCATCAAATTTAAATAATTTTTTTTTGTTGATAAATCTATTTTTTTTTGAACAATTTTAATGGTGTCAGTTTATGAAAACCTCTGAAAAATTTTATATGATAGTACATAATTCTAAAAAAAAATTCAAATTGAACCCACTACTTCATGCATAGCTCCACCCACGCTAGCGGCGCCCATTTGCCCAATTCCGGTTGTGATTTCCAGGCCTCATGTGTGGATGTCTATTGCCAAGCCCTTGTTTGGGGAGATCATGCAATTCCATAACCTGGATCGTTCTCTGCCTCTTTGCTGTCAAATAGAATAACAACAATTACATTAGAGAAAGTTTTGAATTTTAATAAAAATTATTTTCTAAGTCCAAAAGTGCGAAAATGAAAACAAAACATAAAAGCAAAATCCAAAATTCTTTTTGGTTCACCATAACCGATATTGAACTTAAAATCTACAATGATAAGAGTAGGTATCAAAAAGGATAAACCAACCATTTTCAGCTTGTTGGTAGCGTTCATGGAGCTTCCTCTTTGTGACTTCAAGTCTTGCAGCCTCGTCCAAGCACTTCAGTTTCTAATTGAACAAAAACAAAAAATCAGATAAAAATTTATGATCCAAGCAGGTAAACTACATGACATCTTTACAGTCGATACTCACATCTTGTTGAGCAGACAGTGGCTTCTTTTGGATGGACACCTTGTCTGACTTTTGCTGGAACTTTGTCTCATTGTTGACCTTTCGCTCCACAGTTACTTTTGTTGGTCTCCCAGATCCAGATTCAGTGTTTGATGGCTTGTGTGGTTTCACAACAGCAGTTTGTTTCTTCATTTGTTCGCCCTTTCTGTCCTTGGGAGTAACATAAGACTCGTGTGGAACCTGTTGCTTCCGTTTGGGAATGTTATGGTTCTCCAATGATGGTTTTCTCCCATTTTCATACTTCTTATTGAATTCCCCACTGTTTCGAAAATCTGAAGAAAAAAAATTCCCATTAATTATGAAGCTCAAAGAAATGGGGAATTCAAAAAGACAAAAAAAAAAAAAAAAAAAACTGAATAGAATAAACTTCATAAGAATCAAGAAATCAACTCACTTCCATCATCATCAATGCCGTCGAAGAACTTTATTAAGCACAGCCAAAAAACAGGAAACAAAAGAAAAAAGGAGTAAATTTTGTCAGTCTTGATCACAAAAGAGGCTAAATTAACTTGATTCCTCAAGAAAAAGAGAGATGGGGTAAAAGCACACCTGGGACAGCTCTATTGGAGCACTCAGGAAACCTACATCATCCATTGGAGGAGAAGGAAGCCCTTCTTCTTCGTCAATGACAGATGGGTTCACAGATTCAGGGGTACCTTCTTCAACTATAAGTAACCGTATCAATATTAGAACTCCGAATCAATCAAGCATGCGATGAGATAACGGAAAATAAACATCAATCAACAATGAATTGCTCACAAACAAATCTCTACCTGCAACAGTCGATGTAGCTTTGACCCATTCGTCTACCATTTCTTTCCACACACTGCAATTG
This sequence comes from Camellia sinensis, assembly GCF_055761805.1. Classification (NCBI taxonomy): domain Eukaryota; kingdom Viridiplantae; phylum Streptophyta; class Magnoliopsida; order Ericales; family Theaceae; genus Camellia; species Camellia sinensis. The sequence continues at coordinate 21,262,726 of NC_138970.1, read as the reverse complement.
ACAATAATAAAATTATTAGAATTGGAAAGCATATGAAATTTGTGCTAATCTGATATAGTAAAGAGAAATTATAGAGTATATTGAGCTATAACTAGCTACAAAATGGGAATGAAAGACATTCACTTTACCGAACACTCCACTAACACATGAGAATAAAATCGGAAGCAAAATGATTGAAAACTATAAAGAAAAAAGGATAATAAATGAACCAAGCTTTCCATAATTCATATGCTTCCAAAGGAAGCAAAGAAAAATAGAACAAAGAAAAACAACAAACATTATCATCATCCGAGATATAGGAATCAGCAACGTCTGTAAGGAAATAACATGTCGGTGCTGTTAATGAGTACAGATTCTTTGTTGACAAACACGATAAGGATATATGAAAGTTATTAGCCATATACCAACAATAACTCACATAGTTTAACCATCAACTGACCAAAACTATAACATAAAAAGTAAAAGAAATAATCCAAAGCAAGAGCCAAGAATGCATACCCGATGAGTGTCCGTGCAAGCTGACGAATCTGATTTGATGCATGCTTTCTGAGAGCATTAACCGACTTTCCAATCTCTGTGGCCTGTGGTATAGAGTTGAGTAAGTCACCACACTCGTACAACTTTAAACAAACAACAACATTGCAATTGCTCCAAAAACAAACTCGAAAAATAATGACAATAACAATAATGACTAACAAAAGAGTGTTCATAGTCCTACCTTCATTGTATCCACGGATAAAGCCATCAATTGAAGCCGCCTCAGCGAATCCAACAACACTGAATCAGCCTGTCACAAATTAAAAGCACCAGTTATCACAAAACATTCTTAAATCAGCGAACAGCATGACCAAAATCAATATGCCAGTTTGGTAGTGTTTTCATTCGGTTCTTTGTTTTCATTTACCGGAACATACATTAAAGTTGTTTGGAGTACTATTTCCAAAAACTGTTTTAGGGATAACTTCCTGCAAACAACCCAATTTTAAGAAGAAAAAAAAAAAAATAGTAGTTTCTGGATTTTCAAAAACTGTTTTCTCACAAATATCAAGGACAAAATGATTTGATCATCAACAACAAAGGTCTAAAAACTTCAAAATTGTTCTATTAGAACTGTGATAACAATCATAATGCTTAGCATTTACAATCTAATCTTCCATACAACAATAGCAGTTCTTGAATAACATTCAAAAGCAACAAAATCAGAATTACTAATTCAATTCACATAACCAAAAAAAAAAAAAAAACAGATTCAGTAAAACTTAAGAAAACAAACCTCATCATTACTGTTATCAAGAATCCCTTTGATCCTCAAGACCTCTCCAACAATCTGACTCTCATATTCAATCTCATTAGTCAATGCCTCTGCTTCTCCATAACTGTAATTACTCACATGATTCATATTAATCTCTATATGATCATCTCCATAAGTATTCACCTTACTCTCTTTACTAGCACCAGTCTCAAATTCACACCCATCTCTATCAGACCCAGTCTTGCAACCTTCTTCTTCATCATTATCTCTAGACACAGCCAAATCGACTCGGTCGCAACCAACACACCGAGACAATTTACACGAAAACAAAATCTCTGCAATTCGATCTCTTCTCAATCTGAACTCCTGTGGACAATCCGAAGCAGCAACCATGATCGAATGTTCGATGATATCGAATATATCGGAATTGGAAGACCGAAAGTAGTCTCTCCAATCATCCAGGTTTCCAGATTTCGTTGACATCGCTAGAACCCAGATCGAAAAATCGAGTTTTGATCAATACCCAGAAATCAGAATTGGTTTTTTTTCTCTGATTTTGATCGAACCCAGAAACCAAAAAACCAAAAACACGTGAATTTGATGGAGGGTTTTGTATGAAACGATCGAGGAACACAGCTAGAACCCTTGGGTTGAAACCAGTTTTTGATTGGTTACGTAATAGACAAGACTTGTGATATGATCGTAACAGAGATTTTTGATTGAATCCAAAAAGTTTTCTCCGGAAAATCGATTAAAATTTTCTAAGCGGTATTTCAAGGAATATTACGAAATCGAAAACCGACTAAAATTGAAGTGGGTTTTCTAAGTCTATCCAAAATCCAACACTAACTCAATTGGAAAACAAATCTATAAGCTAATTATGGTAAGAGAAAGAAAGTAAACTCTCAGAGGTTTTCTCTCTCTCTAACACTCCTTAGTTCCTCTCTCTAGGAACACAATACCGAGTGCTGGAAAAAGACGAGAAAATTGTAGTTGGGGGGTTTGATAGAGAACAAGAGCAGGTGATCAGCACAAAGAATGTGGTTCGAGGAAGGTTCAACTTCAAGGGGGTTTTACATTCACAGAGAGAGAGAGAGAGAGAGAAAGAGAGAGAGTTTTACTTTATGAGTCTTTTATGTTTAAAAAAATTTTGGATTGACTTTGATGGGTCTAAGAGAGGGAAAGATGAGGATTTTGGGAAAGAATTGAATGGAAATTGGGATTGGTTTGGAGTGTCTTAAAAATGTATATTTTTTTGTTTTTTTACAAAAAGATATGTAGAAAAGTAGAAGGTGATGTAATGAAAAAAAAGATAAAAAGATAGATTATACAGTCTATGCCAAACCAGTCCTTAATAAGATAAAAAAATTAGGACTATTTTGTGAAGTTGATGTTTTGACTTTTTAATTTTTTTAAATTATATTTTTTTTATATTTTTTAAAAAAATTAAAAAATAAAATTTTAAATTACTTTTTAAAATAGTCCGAAAGATTTTGTGAAAATTTTGTTATTGTGGTGGTGGTGTTTGGAGAGTTGGAGAAAAAAAAGTTCAAAAAAAAAAAAAAAAGAAAGAGAGAGAAGATACGGCTATAGTAAGGGTGTAAATTTGATTCGTCTCGGCTTATGTCACGCATCGCAAGCTCCTATCAAAATTTGAGGCTGGTTGGGTCAGCTTGCGGGTCAAAAAATTAGGCACAGGCTCAGGGGTATTCGGGCCTTGGACAGGCTAGGTCTAAACATTTTTTTTTGTTTTTATTTTTTTTATTAAAATTTTATTATTTTTCATTAAAAATGACACTAGGCCTCTGGCAGGCCAGGTCTCAAGTTGGACTTTGAGTGGGTCTTGAACGGACCGATGGGCCGGCCCAGGGAGGCCGGGGCCACCCCGGGCCGGGTTTCAAAATGACGGCCTAGGGTCTCAAGCTGGGCTCAAGTCTAAACTGGTCGAGCCCACCCTAGGCCGTGGGGCCATTTTTACACTGCTAAGCTGTAGCATGTAGTGACTGTTCATCGGAGCTGTGTCCTTACTTTAAAAAATAATAATAATAAATTCAATATAAATTTTTAAAAATAATTATAGAACAATAATAAATTTTACAAATATTATAATAAGTTATAAATAGAGTTTATAATTTTAGAAATTACATTATATTACTTTTAATTTTAATTACGTAATAAATAATTTTTTATTAATAAATTATTAACTTAATTAATAATTTTTATTGATGTCAGGAATATATTTTAATCAATAATTTAAATAATTTTATTATTATATAAGAGAATAATTAAAATTTTATTTTTTTCAGTTAATTCTTGTAAATAAATTTTTTTTGACAAAAGAGTATTTGTAATTTTCAAAACAATAACAAGCAATTCATATTTTAATTAAATTTTGTATTTATAATTCACCTTAAATGTTAATAATGAAAATTTTAATTTTTTTAATCAATTTATAATAATTTTGAAGAAATACCACTGGGTTAATTTTCCTTTAAAAAATCAAATTTTATCTAAAAAGTGCTGATTTATTTAAGAAAAATATTTTGGAGTTCTAATTTTTGAGTTTTAAAGGTAACTCTAATGAGTTAGTAGTGGGTTCTACTCATAATGATGTGATGTTTTAGTCTTAATTTGTTTTTATTTTATTTTATTTATTTATTGTCATGTCATTAGTGCTATATTAAAGTACCAAAATTTATTTAATGACGTGGAATAAATTCGGCGACTCGTTTTTCTTGACACGAAAAAAACAACGGAGGGGTAATCGGACATGACGTGACGTACGTGAGTGGGACCCATCTTATGGGCACTCACTCCTCATAAATAAGCATTAACGGTGTGGATTAATTTTGAAGAGTATGAATTTGGAAACGATTGGCATTGACAACTAATTTGATATATCAGTATCAAAAAATAGTTTGATATATTAATTAAATTTCTATTGTTGTTATTACAACTTTAAGTATAATTATGTCTTGTTTGGAGTGTTTTAAAAAAATTAAATAATTACTATTTTAAATAAGTTATATCATTTTTTTATCACATCACTTTAAACTTAACTCATATTTTATAAAAAAATAAAAAGTACACTTATTTAAAATATCTCAAACAATCCGTTAGATTCACTATTTATTAAGGGGGGATTTGTGAAGATAAAAGTTGATTTTTTAATTTTTTTTAAAAATATATAAAAAATATAAGAGATGATATGATTTAAAATTGATTAAAAGTTGACTTTTCCTCTCTTTCTAAATGGGGCCTAAATACATTAACAGTCTATTTCTTCTTTCTTATTCGAGTAACCTATAAATAAGGGGTTGTTTGGGATGGCCTAAATAAGTGTATTTTTTGTCTTTTTATGAAAAGATGTGCAGAAAAGTAGAGAGATGATGTGATGGAAAAAAAATAAAAAGTGTATATTTATTTAGGATAACCAAACTTGACCTAAATAAAAATATTGATCAAAATAATTAAAAAAAACACTCAAATAAAACCAAAATAAATTAACTTTTACCAAAGTAAGATCCTAAGTATTAAAAAAAATAAACAAATCAATCTATAATTAAAAAATCATAATGAAAGAAAATAAACGGATTTTCCCAAACTAAAATAGTAATCTATAAACCCAAAGGTGAGTGGCATTGTGGTTAAGGCTTGGGGTTTAAGCCCCAAGGTCATAAGTTCAATTCTCTCTTCCTTGAGTCAATCTCCTGGGCGAAGCACAGTTGGTTAGGAGGTTGGATCTCAAATTGTCTAATCAACACTTGGTGTGGGTTCAATGCACCCCCGCTGTGCGAGTCTGCCTTGGACTTGCGGGAGGATAGGGAGGATTTTCCTGTTAAAATAAAAACAAAAATAAAAATAAAAATAAAAAATAGTAATCTATAAATTAAAATTTCATATGAGAATAAGCATTAAAAAAAAATAGTGATTAGCAGTCACAATGAAAAAATAAAATTTAAAAACAAAAAAATCCCAAAAAAGCTAAATAGAAAAATCACTAAATTATTTTAAAATTTTCAGTCCTAGAATTTTATCTTTGTTTAGGTGAGGTAGCATTGTTTGGGAAGGGTTAAAGTGGTTATTTTAGTCATAAAAGACAAAATAAGTTATTTTAGCAAAAAAAATAAAACATCACATCCAACCTATAATCATTACATTTTTCTCTCACAAAAAAAGTTAAAAAAATCAAAAAATCATTTCCAAACTAAGTTTTTTAGCCCAAATTAAAATAATTAAAAAAATAAAATAATCAAAAAGTCAACACACTTTCCAAACGGAGGCTAACACACTAACAATTGTGTTGGTGTTGACCCTGTTGGGTACTTTGACAAAAATAATCGAATTAAAAAATTTATGTAATGAGCGAAAAAAATCTATATAAAATCATACATAGCATGTGTCACATTCAATGAAAAACATTTCAAAATTATATTATAACCAAATGAAAGATAATAAAATATTTGCCTAATATATTTGCCATATTAGGTGGCATTAATTTTGAAAGAATGGCGCTGTCTGGGAAGAGGTGGTTTAGGTTAATATAGCTTCCAAAATAAAAATAGCTTAAAATTTGTTTGGGAAGAGGTGGTTTAGTAAAATTACAATTTTGCCCCTATTGATTTTACTTAAAAAAATGTAAGAATAGGGATAAAATTGTCATTTTAATTACAAACATCATTTCAACACATTTTTCAATACATCAACTCAAATAAAAATCTATCCCATCTTCTCAAACACAAAAACTAAAATAGCCTACTAAGGGGTTGTTTGGGGTGTCCTAAATAAGTGCACTTTTTATCTTTTTGGACTACAAAATTGAGTTTAAAAATATAGATGTTTGGGTTAACTTTTAGACTTTTTATGAAAAAATGTGTAATAAAAAATTATAAAAATTGATTTGTAGGGAAAAATTCAAATTGGGAATTGTGCAGTCGTAATTGTTGACTTTTGATGAATAATGTTAACTTTTTAACTTTCTGAATAACTTTTTGACTTTTTAATTTTTTTATAAGTTCTTAAACTTGGCCTAAAATAATTAAAAAGTTAAAAAGTCTTTAAAATAATCACTTCCCAAACGAGGCCAATATATATATATATATATATATATATATTTCTAAAAAACAGTTTTGTCGCAAAGAATCATTACTAATTTCGAAAATCAAAAACGTCTTCTCAAATTGATTACCTTCCATGAAGTAAGCTAATTGAAGGTGTGCTTAATGAGAACATTTATAGAGTTGGTTTGACAAATGGGTCAACTTCTTTTTTTTTTTTTTTTTTTTTGATTTTTTAGTTATTTTAATTTGGGGTTAAAAAGTTTTATTTTGTATAAATTTTTTAATTTTTTATAAAAAAAATATAATAATTATAAGTTAAATGTGACATTTTATCTTATTAAGTTACATTTTTTTTTTTTTTTTTTTTTGTAACTAAAATAACCTCTAACCCAACTTAACCTAACTCAACCCAATCTAAGTTGTCAAACGAAGGCATAATAGATTTTAATAAATCCTTATGTGGGCTGGAAAACACCACTTTTTTCCACCATGGACCACGATACATATTATCATAAAGGGAGAATTTAAGAAGATAGTTAAAAATTAATTAATTTTTATTTTTTCAAGTTTTTTTTTTTAAAAATGTATAAAAAATATAAGAGATAATGTAATTCAAAATAAAAAATTAGGATAAATTATCAATAGGTCTTAATAGTTTGACTTAATTCTCATCAAGTCCTATTAAAAATAAGTCCTAGTAAAATTGTCACTATAAATAATTTTTTGTGATGATTTTTTACAAATGTTAAAATTTGACAATTAATGACTTTTTTTGTCACAATTTTTATAAATTGTAGCTAAAATTTATAATTAGTGACTTTTTTGTGACAAAATTTTCAAACTGTCGCTGAAAGTTAAAAATTATTAACTTTTTTTGTAACAATTTTTTAAACTATTGCTAAAACTTATAATTAGTAAACTTTTTGGGGCAATTTTCAAACTATCACTTTTTTGTGACAATTTTAATAGTATTTAATGAAAAATATCATTAATTATCATAAAACATATTGAATAATAAAGGCTATTTTGGGAAGATGATTATAAACAGTTTTTTAGTGAAAAGCTCCTTATAAGCAATTTTTTTGTGTGAGAGGAAGTGGGTTATAATTTGGGAAGTGGATTATAACTCACTTCTCAAAATAGGCCTAAGTCTACATATTAGGACCTATACGCATGGTTTTAAAAATCGGACCGGACCGACCGGTTCAACCGGTTGAACCGCCGACTGATCGGGGTTCCGGTTCGGATACAGTCCCTAAACAGGTCATAGTGGAAAACCGGCCTATCTTGTAAGAATCGGAAAAATCGGCAGTCAAACCGCCGAACCGGTCGACCCAATTCCGATTCGCCGGGTTGATAAAATGAATTTTTTGTTTTTTGTTTTCTTTTTTTATTCTTTCTTTCTTATTATATATATATATATATATATATATAAAATATAAGAATATAAGAAAATTTTAATTTGAAACTCTTTTTCAAGGGTCTCCTCTTGTGAGAAATCCCATTAAGAGCTTGATGAAATTATTGTGAAAGTGTTCATCTATTTATAAAAAAAAAATTCTTTCAAAAAGACTCAAGAAATCAATGTGGGTTTCAATCAAATGTATTGGAGGGAGTATTGAAATTTCGATATCCCTCCAAAATTTTTGCTCTCCTTTCAATCAAATTATTTGAATTAAAATCATATGGAGGGAATATTAAATATTTGATTTCACCTTCCAAAATTAAAATTAATAATATTTTAAAATATATCATTATATTTTTCAATAAAAAAAATATTAGGACAAATATTTAAGATAATTTAATATTTTTAATATTTTTAATTTATAATTTTATTACTTATATTTTTATTTAAATATAATTTTAATATATTTATTACGTCACCGTTCGATTTCGGCTCAACCCGACGATTGAACCAATGATCTGTCCATCCGATCCCTTTTTCGATTCGCTCACCGGTCCGATTTTTAAAACATTGCCTACATGTAAGTCTCCCCAATAAGTTCTCGGTTGACATAAGCTAAAAAAGGGTGTTTTAGTTAAAATAGTTACAAAAAGACAAAATAAATTTTTTTATCTCAATAAGATAAAATGTCACATCTAAATTATAATTATTTTATTTTTTTCTCTCATAAAAATTAAAAAAGTTAAAAAAATCTATCTCAAACAAATTTTTTTAATCCCGCACTACAATAATTAAAAAATTAATCCACATTCTAAACAAGAATAAAGCTTTGGACCCCCAGTGGGGGTACTGGGGGTCCTTTCCCATTGGTCCAAAAAAACAATTTTTTTTTTTTTTTTTTTTTGAGTTTCCAGCCACCCCCAGGCCGACACGTGGCACTGGGGGTCACTGGGGGTCACCCCAGCTGGGGGTCTGTAGCATTACTGTTCTAAACAAATACCTAAAGCTGACAATTGATTTTAACTGACTTCCAAATGGGACCATAGACCGAGCAAAAATAGTCGAAAAACTTATCCAAAATGTTATTGTATAGTGCCTCTGTTTGGCAAGTTGGTTCTTCGACTTTTTTGGCTATTTTAGCCACAAAAGACAAAATAGGCTATTTTAGCCATAACAAACAAAACATCACATCTAACCCATAATCATTATATTCTTCTCTCACAAAAAAATTCAAAAAAGCCAAAAAGCCAAAAAGTCCTTCCCAAACCAAGCTTTTAAGCCCAGGCTAAAATAGTCAAAAAAGCTAAAAAGTCAAAAAGCCAATCCACTTCCCAAACGGAGGCAGTGTAAATTTAACGTTGTCAGATGGGATGGGACCCACTTTTCAAATGTATTTTAATTGTACAATTTTTATTTTTATTTTTGAGTTTTTTTATGTATAAATATTATAAATATCTAGGTAAGTGGTTTTGGAGCTAAAATAATCACAAAAAATAAAATATGCTATTTTAGTCACAATAAATAAATATCACATTCAACCCATAATCATTACACTATTTTTTTATAAAAAAATTTAAAAAAATCAAAAAATTAAAAAGTTCTTTACAAACTAAATTTTTTAACCCAAATTAAAATAGTTAAAAAAATTAAAAAATTAACTCACTACCCAAATAGAAACTATGTAGCCTAATTGAGACAAATTGACCTAGAAACTTATCCACCATTCCATTATTATTGTTGTTATATTATATAGCCTACTTGATACAAATTGACTTGGAAACTTATTCACCATTCCATTGTTGTGTGAATTATCTTGATAGTGCATACAAAATCGACTTCTAGCTATATTGTGCAATAGATTTATAGGGCTGATCTGTTTAGATAGGTTGAGTAAGATTATTAGTGAAGGAATTAAGAAAAATTATGATTGTTTGATAACTAGTAAATTAATAATAATTTTTATTTGTTTTGAGAAATAAAAGTGAGATTAACCATGTAAAATTTTACAAATGCCCTTATTGCATTACTGTCAAATCTGGATTTATACCAATTAATAAATGCATTACATATTTTAATATTAAAAATTATATTTCATAAATATATATATTTTTGGTACTATTTTATTTTTTTAGTATAATTTATTTGCTATAAATATTATTATAATATTATATTTTTATATTAAATTATTTTGATATAAAGAATGGTGGAGTAAACAATGGTGGAATAATTTTTTTTTTTAAAAAAAGATAGAGAAACAACCATACTAATCAAGTAGAATATAATAAAGGACAAAATAGTAAATCCTTCTCTAATCTCAAACGATTGTTTTTCCAATACCATCTCTCATGAGGGACTACTAGTCTCATCCACGGGGGCCTATTATAATCTTAGGTCATGTTTGTTTGGGTGGACATGAGCTTGGGATTGGATTAATAGTCCAATAAAATTATTAATCCGATATTTGGTTAAACAATTAAAGTACGGACTAATTATTTTAAATTTGACTATTATTAGTTAATATAGGATACATAATCCAGCGAATTCGTAGTTCTAGGACTATTAGTCATGAGAATGCTAATCCAGTCTGCCCAAACAAACATGGTATTGTGAATCTCTTTCTCTATTTTGCAAACAAACACAATATTAATGGATCCCATATCCATCATAATTCAATCTCATCTACTATAATTCAAAACAAACGGACCATAGGGTTATTGTGCACAATTCTGCGAAATATGAGTATAAGTGGATTTCAATATCTTAATATATGAATTAAATGGTCATTTTGGAATAATTGTGAAAAATTATATGCTAAAAGTTGAAGTTCTTTGTCTAAAGTAAATATAAATAAATAAATATATATATATATATATATATATGTAAAGTTAACGAATAAGTTACATGCGGAGACTAGATTCCATATACTTCCTAATTAAAAAATTTCTAATTATGATTTTCATGATTTTAGCAATTGAATGACTAATAATGATTTCCATGATATGATTTTATAAAATGGCTAAAATCAATTAATGTCTCTCTAATTGTAGGATTCACATGATCCACGATAGATTTTGGGCTAATTTAAAGGGAAGGTTTTTTAGTTATTTTATTTTTTTAATATTTAAAAAATATAAAGGAATCAAATTCAATACATTTTTTTTTTTAAGTGTGTGTGGGTGTTTTAATACATCAAAATTAAAAGTGTTGATCTATGAGAAATATGCTTCACTTTAAAGATTCTTGTTCTATTCTTTACTTTAAAAATCAGCCACATTAATTTTAAGATGACACGTGTTGGAAATTACAACCACACCCTCATAAAGAACTAAAATAAAAAAACAAAAAAAAAATCATTGCTTTAATTTTTGTGCTTAAGTAGTTTTTGAAAATTTAAGAAATAATTTGAGAGCATTTTTTGAAAATATTCATTGCTTTAATTTCAAAACATAAATTTTAATTTGTTTGTCAAATGCTGCCATCTTTTTATAGTGATCACCCTTGAGTTTTAAAATTTTTATACTCCCTCTGTCCCAAAATACTATTAGCTTCTTATTCTATTTTTTATTGTTCCAAAATATTAGTCCCTTTTCAAAAATCAAGTACAAAAATAATATAAATTTCTTATTTTGCCATTCTTTTAAATTCATTAACAACATAAAAAGTACAATTATGACATTGATATTCTCTAAAAAATGTACTATCCAAGAGTAATTTTAAAAAATCAATTTTTTTTAAAAGTGCAATAACTGTTCTACGAAAAAAAGTTGAATTACCCAAAAGAAACCATTATTTTGGGACGGAAGGAGTAATAAATTTCAAAAAAAAATTCTAATTACACTTACTTCTCTTTTAAGTTTTAATAGAGTTAAATTATAAATAAAAATATTACTCTGTGAATTAAAATTTTTAAATAACTTAATATAATTATAATAAATTTGTGGAGTTCAATATAGATTTTTAAATTCCAAATAAAGTTGGGGTAATTTATCCATTATAATTTATTTAAATAATTTTTAAGTTAATAATATAAAATTTCATAATCTTATAAGTTGTTAAATGGGCCATGAATTGATATATGTGGGCCTTGTATTGCTATTCCCAATTGTTGAGCGTGGGCCCAGTAAGAGATAAACTACATGCCAAACATTACCATATTCATGACGTCTACAGGACAACTGTCTTATCTAAGACAATCATGGCCGTCCAAGTTAGACGTTGAGGATCCCATCACAAGTTTCTCCCTTCTTTGACCCGTTCGGTAGAGCTGTGGAAAAGTAATTATAATTTATAGTTTAACAGCTTATAACTTATAACTGTGAACATAAGTTGATTTTTGACTTATAAATTAAGCTTCTCCTCCCCCACTCAAAGAATAAGTTAATTTTTGACTTACAAAAAGTTATAAACTGTATTGTTAAGCTGAACTAAATATATCAAAATAACTTAAATTAAGCTAAAAGCTAAAATAAGCTGAAAATAAGCCCAACCAAACATGGCCTTTATTATATATTGTGGATGTTTGGGAAGTTGTTATTTTAGTAGTTTTTGATTTGGAAGAAATTTTTTGTGTTTAGAAAGATAGTTTGAATTTTTTTGTAATTGAATGTGATATTTGTAAGAGAAAAAGTAAAATGATTATGAATTTAATGTGATATTTTATCTGAATTTATTTTTTTTAGGTTTTTAACCTATTTTATCTTTTAGCAAAAAACTAACAAAAACAAAAAAACAAAAAAAACTCTTCTCAAACCCCACCATTTTTATGTGATCTGTCCTTCTAAAATGTATTAAAAAACTCTTCCTTTTTTTTTTTTTTCGTTTTTTTGTTTTGAAATTTGATGATATGAAGTAATAAAAAATTATTAATTACCATTGCCATATGATGATAAATAAGAAACCGCAATATATCAAGTGATCATGTTTTTTCTTTTTTTTTTGAATTATTTAATAAACGTAAGTTAATCTATCTCATTAATAAATTTGTTTATTATTAATTTGAAATACCATAAAAACAATGACATGTGGTGCTCTGAAACTACTACAATTACTAAGTGGCAAGGGGTGGTAATTTTCATTTTTAAAAGGAATGGCGAATTTAAGATTTTTTATTTTTATTTTATAGGATTAAGTTTAAGAATAAAATTCGATCAGGTACAGAATATATATAATTGAATAAGATTTGTAAGATGTGAATGTATATAATATTTATATATATATATATATATATTTAATATTTAATTATGTGATCAGTTTTTGTCCTCATAACGTGCTAAAACTTGATATTCCTAAAGTATATCTAAATTTGTACTATAAATCCACCTACCAACAAGCCTAACCTAAGCATTAGTGCCTAACCATCCCAATGGGGGAAGATGAGAGAATTATAGTCAAAAGTAGAACCAAAAATCTTTTCTGATCATACATTCCACTTTGTATGTCCATTAAAAAAAAGAAAAAAAAAATGAAATTTATTGCCAATGTTTCCACTTTATGACACCACATAAATCCAAAATTTTGTTATATTAAAATTTTCATTTGGGGGTTACTGTTTTTCCCTATTACAAAAATACTTCATTTTTAATCCCCTTCCTTCTCATAAGACTCTTATTTCAGCTTTGGCATTAATTAATATAGTTAACTTTTTTATGTTAGGACTTTTTTTAGCCTAACTTTTTCGTTTGGTTTAGATTTTTTATTTTTTTTGACTTTTATAATAGAAAAAGTATAATAATTATGAATTAAATGTGATATTTTATCTTATTAATTTATTTAACTTATTTTGTCATTTTATACTTCTTCTTTTTTTTTTTTTTTTTTTCTTTTTAAGCCTCAAAATAATAGCCAAACCAGGGCTTAGACAATGGGTGTGAAGGCAATTTCATTGGTACTCAATTTGTAATGAGCAGCTTTCCCGTTACGATGCGAAATGTTAGAAATTATGAAGTGATGTGTTTGAAGTTAGTTTCAATTATATTGTTTCGTAATTCTAACAACTGGGCCTATATGTCTGGAAGGTGGGTTTGAGAATTTTTAGGTTAAAATAGTCACAAAAAATAAAATAGATTTTTTAGTATAATAAGATAAAATATCACATCCAATCCATAATTATTATATTTTTTTTTTCACAAAAAAGTTAAAAAAGTTAAAAATTCTTTCCGAACTAGACTTTTTTACCCAGGCTAAAATAATCAAAAAAAAAAACTAAAAATTCAAAAAGTTAACATACTTTCCAAACAAAGCCAGAGTGAATCAGAACTTCGGAGTTGTGATTCATTGCAATTTGTTACTGTCATAATAAAGAATGAATAATGTTTGATAGCTCGAAAATCCTTCCCCCTAATCCCCCTAATGCCCAAAACAATGTCGTATTGGGCATTAGGCTTTTTTTTTTTTTTTTTTTTTCTTTTTCTTCTTCCATTTTCAGTCTGCAGAGGAAGAGGAAGAGGGAGAGAAAGAGAAGAGAGAAAGAGGAGAGGAGGAGAGAGGGAGAAAGAGAGAGGAGAGGAGAGAAGCAGCTCCGCCGCCGATCGTCCCCTCCTATGCCTCCGTCGCAGCAGCTCCGACGTCTCAGTCCCGCCGCAGCTCGTCGCAGCCTTCGATCGCCGTCGCCCCGCCTCCGCTTCCTCCTCCCCCGAATATTATGCCCCCTCCAGTCCCTCATCCTCCTCCTCCCTCCTTCCTCCTCCTCTTCCTCCTTTCTTCCTTCTTCCTTCTTCTTCGTTCGTTCTTCTAATCTGCAAAAAAAATAATAATAATAAAATAAAAGCGAAAAAACGGCGTCGTTTTTTATTAGGGGGATTCGAGCTACGTAGCTTTCGAGCTACATAGCGCTGCTGATAAAGAATATATCATATTGTAACAAAAAGAGAAACAAATCATTTGCACATTTAGGGGGAAATGTGCACTACATAACCAAATCAGCGTATTTGATTTGGATTTTCAAGATTTACTTTTTAAAAAATTATTTATTTTTTTATTTTTTATTTTTAAATTTTTACATACACATAATATAATTACACTTAAAAAATATAATATTTGTGAAAAAAAATCTTTAGAAATTTCTAAATATCAAAAATATAAATAAAAAAAAGAAGAGAATTCATTACATTTTTCTTATTCTTTTGTATTTATTGATTTTTTGAAATATTTTTTTACAAATATTTTACTTTTGGATAAATTACAAACACACCCCTGAGGTTTGCTTAAAATACGAATTGCTCCCTGTGGTTTGAAAAATTACAAATACTTCCCTGTCAGAATTTTTTATTTAACAAAATTAATTGAAAAAATGAAATTTCTAACTATTCACCTATACAAAAATAAAATTATCTGAATTATTAATTGAAATAAAATTTTAAAATTATTAAAATCTGTTAATTAACTTGATAATTTATTAATTAAATGACCTATTTGTTATGAAATTAGAAACTTTAAGGGGCATAATGTAATTTTTAAAATCACAGAGGTAATTTGTAATTTAAGTAAATCTCAGAGGGTGTGTTTGTAATTTATTCTAAAAATATAAAAATACAAAAAATAAAAAATTTAATTTCTAAAAAATTAAATTTAAAAAATTAAAACCAAACCTATTGAATAATTCTCGTGAATAAAGTTTGACATTGAGATAGGCAATTGACTTTAACATTTGTTCTGATCAATTTTAAAGCAAACAAAAATCTTTTCATCTCCCCAATAACCTTGACCATTTGAGAAGTCAATTTCTGAAAAAAAAAGAAAAAAAGAGGAAGGGTGGGGGGAAGAGCCCATTGTGGATTTTGCCTAGTTGGAAATGAAAAAAAAGATTAATTTGAGAAGATGATTAAAAGTTAATTTTTGTTATTTTTAATTTTTTTAAAAAAAAAATTATATAAAAGAATAAAATGACTTTAAAAAATTGACTTTGGTAAGAATCATGGATTTGTCAAATGTCAATGGGTATGGGAATTTGGTCAACAGGATTTAAGTTCAACTAATATATGTGTAGTAATAGAACAGCTTGGAATTCTTCAACACCAGACCAGTTGTAGAAGAGTAAAAAAATCATAAGCATTAAAAAAAATATATATATATTTTGAAGTAACCAAAGTCAAGTAAGCTATAAATGTCATGTTTACGAAGATTTTATTTGTAATAAAGCATGATTAATCTTGAACTGGTCATCTCGGGCTTAGATATGAGTTGTTTGGAAGAGTTTGTTAAAAATTGATTTTTTAAAAAAATGTGTAAAAAAACAGTAGTGATTTGGCCAAATAGATTAAAAGTCAAAATTTGGCTTTTAACTATGTTTTTAAATTGGCTCATATATGTAACAGCGCCCGCGTGGGACCTCGTGCTACAGTTCGGACTCGATTTTGTTGTCGCGGTTCTTAATCTGAACCAAAGAGTCCAAATCTGGCAAATCGTTTTGAGAAACAGATTTTTGAAAAAGTAGTGCCAAACATGGACTGCTTTGCCAGATACAGAGTCGCCACCTAAATATTTTAAAATGGGAGAATTTAGGAAACCCTGACTCGGTGCCGAAGGCCACATGTCCGTCATCACCGGAGTTGTCTCGGCTCGGGAGCTTGGGTACGATCGGGGAAAGTCAGCTATGAGCACCCCCTTTCGCCCGGTCCGAAGACCGGCCTCTACTAACCGTGATATCCGTTTTTGAAAACTTTACGTGTTCTTATTCCATTTATTAGCCTAGAATCACTATGTTATGCGCACAGCAAACAAGTATAGACTAGATTGCCTAATTTGGAAATAAACATTGCATATCCGTTTGGTTTGAAAATGCTTTGGAATTTGCTACTTGCAAGTAGGCTAAAATACGGATTTCAACGAGTTTTTCCAACTCAAACAATCCGGCCTTCACCCACAGGCATTCAAAACAGTTTAACACATAAGCATCTAGCCACATGTTAAGCATGCTGTCATGGTAACATTCACACTCATGCGATATGCTAAAGCGGAAATACTTACATAGTACTCCGTGCCAAAACAAAGAACTTGTTAGCAAATATGCATGATCCAAGTCCATGTGAAGTGCCTAATGCATCGCATACAAAATGTCGCTAAGATAGGCTCGGCTAATCCTAGACATGTCATGTGAAAATGCACAATTAACACATATTCAGTTCGGAATTGAAGTACTGATGCAGTTAGCGTGATGTACCGAGCCTAATGCATGTAATACAAATGCATGGATGCACACATGCATAGCATAAGGTATGCTAAATTAAACGTGCCCTAATACTAACCATTAAAGCGGGTAAGTAAAAGGGAAGAAAGAAGTGAGGTTGGAAGACATACACACCACCCACACACACTTATTACAGATTTGCCCTCGCTCGGAGGGACCGAATAAATATTACAAATTAACTAACTACGCAAGCTAATTAAATATTACAAATTAATTAATTAACAAATTAACTAATTTAGGAAAACAGTAAAACGTCTCGAGAAGCGCGCCGCCATGCGCAAGCTGCCTCTGTTTTCCTCCCTTTCCTCCTCTGGAGGTTGTCAAAACCTCAGGACTACATCCTTGGACAGAGGGGATCATCACCGGCTAGATGAAATTTCCACCGGCAGTGTTGTATGGCCATCGGCACAAAGTTGAAGTTGTCGGCAGAGAAAATAGTGCCGGTCGGCACATTACACTGCCGGTCGGCAGAGTATTCCTGCAGAACCTGCAACTCACAGCAACAGAGGGCAAAACAAGGCATGGCAGCATATTTCAAGGCATGTATGCACCAACCATGTCTCTTATCATTGTAATGACTCAAAGGGACATGTGTCTCGATTCTCGGACCACCAATCACGTATTTCCATGCATGATGGCCCAAAGAACCAAGTATGCAACTTTGATTTCAAATGCATGCAAACCAATCAAACAAATTAGGACCTATTCCTATCACCAATTTAAGGAACAAGGCATGCATGCAAAATGCAATGCAACCTAGGCATACAAGCTAGGAATGCAACATGGCATGGCAATTAACTCATGCAAGCATACAAGCATGCATATGGCAATACAAATGAGTGCAAAGATGGACTTAAACATGAATTAGGCAACTCTAAAAAGGCCTAAAACAGTAGCCATAAGTGTTAAAGAGTGAGAGCTAAATGGCATGCACACACACATGCACATAAGGACCAACACTTAAGCACAAAACAAGCAGCATTCAAGCACACTTGAAAGGAGGAATCATGGACTAATTAGCATGCAACATGAGCCCTAAAATTATGTTATAAAATGATGCCAAATCAAGTTATAAATCAAGCCAAAACATGCAAAGAGTAGTCCAAGTGTTCAAGGCAAATCAATAATGCATTGAACTACACTTATCATGACCAAACATGGCATGCATTAAAGAACTAAAAACAGATTTTTAGCATGTTAAAACAAGGCCAAAGGACTCCTTAGATGGCATCTAAGTGGCCCAAATACAAAGGCATACACAATAGCCAAATCATGGGGCATGCAACACATGCTTATGAGGCATTAAAGATGCAAGCAAGGCAATCAAGCAAGCATGGAAATGGGACTGAAATAGCATGTAGGATGATTCCAAATCATCAAAACAATGCAAAGATGGCATGCTACACATGCACATACTCAAGGCTAACAAGCCCAAATACAAAGGAGCTATGTCAAGCATGCTAAGATCAACCCAAACGACTATGGACAGAGCTAAAACATGTCAAGATAAGCACATAATCTCCACAAGACTAAGCCAAAAACATGCTCCAACAAGGGCTAACAACCTAAGGCACATTGAGGCAATAACATGGCATTACATGGTAGGTATGCTAAGCATGCATGGTGTACCAAAACCAACTTGAAATCATGTTATATCATGGATATATAAGCATGAAAAACAAACCAAATATGCTCAACACACACTCAAGCATAGGCTTCCTTAAGAGGCCAAAATGTGTCCCTTTCAAGGATAACAAGGAGAGGGGGTGGCCCTCTCCTTCTTGGGACTTCAAAGCATCATCTTCACCACTGAAATCCCTCAAGATTTCAGTGGTGAAGAGACCTCAACACCAAAATCCCGGAGCTAGCACAAAATGGCTCAAAATGAGGCCTTTTGAGGCCTAAGGGTAGTCAACACCCCTCAAACAACAAAACACTCTTAATAAACAATAAAGAGGGCTTAAAAATAGAACTTTTTTATGTTATACAATAATCACAAAAACAGCTCTAAGACTAGTAGAAAATCAATGCAAAAAAGGGGGAAAAAGGGACTAGTTTCTCACCCTTGTAGTCCTCTTCAACAGTGGTGCTCCAATGGCCTCCTTGAGCTTGAATCCAAGACAAAAACTTCAAAACACACTCTTTAGAACCTCAGTTCCAAGAGGAAGGTGAAACACTAGGTGTTTGTGTGCAATAGTGAGACACAAAACACCTAGTGTACAAAATGAGAGGAAAAGAGAGATAGGTGAGTGTATCTAACCCTAACCCTAGGAAAAACCAGAGCTCTCCTCTGTCTTCTCTCCTCAAAAATGTCTAAAGCCTCCTCCTTTTGCCTTAGAGAGAGTTCCTCTCTATATGCCTCTTGTAAAGCTTACAAGACAAGCTTTGCAAGAGGGAGATCCCTCCATACACGTGTATGGAGGGGAGCAAAAGCAATACAGCTGTCCAAAAATATCTGCAAAAGCAGATGAACAGCAATCGGCCGGCAAAAAATGCCATCTTGGCCAAACAAAGTGCCGACCGGCACAAAATAGTGCTGACCGGCAACAAAGAGTGCCGGCCGGCAAACTATATTGCCGGTGGCAGCAAAAACCAGCCGGTGGCATCTAGCCACTGCCGGTGATGGGTGGGGATGGTCTACAAGCCCCACCTTGCCTCTCAAGGGCAAGATGCAAGTGTTTGGTGCAAAACCAGACACTAAACGGTCGAGTTCGGGGATCCTGAGGCAAGGCACGCGAACCGAGACCTCCGGGAACTCCAAACGAACACAAACATGGAAGATCACCGTGTGTTCAAACAGTGACGTCCAAGTCTTGAGGACGGTCAAAAATGGGGTGTCTACAATATAAGGCTTCGTTTGGGAAGTGGGCTGGTTTTTTGACTTTTTGACTATTTTAACCTGGGGTTAAAAAATCTAGTTTGGGAAGAACTTTTGGCATTTTTGAGTTTTTTGATTTTTTTGTGAGAGAAAAAATGTAATGATTATGAATTGGATGTGATATTTTGTCTTATTGAACTAAAAAATCTATTTTGTTTTTTGTGACTATTTTAGCCGAAAAATCCTCAAACCCAACTTCCTAAACATAGGCTAAATATCCTCTTTTATTTTATTTTATTTTATTTATAATTGAGTAGTTAGATAAGTTTATGTCCATAACAACTAATATCATTACTTTGAAATAAATGATTAGACAAACTTCCAGTGATACCGCGGTGTGACTCGAGTTATGCCCATAACAACTAATATCATTACTTTGAAATAAATGATTGGACAAACTTCCAGTGATACCGCGGTGTGACTCGAGTTCATCTTGCAAATCATATATATATATATATATATATATTATTAAAAGTAATATTTTTTCTTACTTATGTGGCACATTCTAAAGGTTTTTTTTTTTAAATAAAAAAAAATCACATTAGCATGCCTTTTCTATTTATATATAAAGTTCTACATAAATTCAGTTTCAATTATATAATAACCAATTTTATATGGATCTTATTTGAGAAATACTTATTTTATATATATATATATATATATATAATTATAATTTAATTATTATGACATATATAATTTAATTTGAATTTTATATACCAATATACAATATGTATGAATAATTCAAAAAGAATATTAAAGAAAAAATAATATTAATTTATGTATTTTTTTCTTAATCAATCGCAATATATTTATATTTAATCTTTTAAATAAATTTTGTATAGTTCCATTTCTACATATTTTTATTATCCAAATAAATATAAAAATCAAAATCAAAATAAATAATTAAGATCACTTTTAGTTTTATATTATTAATTATGTTTATAATTTAACTATTATTTTTAATATCAAAATGAGTGTTTATTTTATATCTTATAATTTAATATATATCATATAAAATCATTATATGATAATTACACTTTTATAGCACTATAAAACTAAAATTATCAAAATCAATAAATAATTTAACTAATATATAAGTTTTAAAGTAACACTTCTATAGAAATGATAAAGCTAAGATTATTAAAATAAATAATTTTATTTTATTTTTAATTAAAATCAATATTATTATTTTGTAACACATATCATAATATAAAATATCATTATATTAATTAAAGGTAACTCCATTGTGATTTTATGAGGATTTGATTTCAGGCCTTTTTTTTATATATATAAAAAAAACTTTGAAAGAAATTATTTTTATGAGCATTTTATATAGGATCACACACACAATAACAAAACTTTTCATCAACCATTAGAAAATCTATTTGTATTTGAATTTTAATTGTTAAAATTTTTTAAACATAAAGTATTAAAATTTCAAATTAATTTTTTAATTTAAAATTAAATTCCCGTGCATCGCACGATTCACTTACTAGTTAACAATAAACACAATGAAGTTATTCAATTTTAGTAGGAATAGAACAACCTTGTGTTTAACTGCAAACAAAGCATGACAATTGGGTATAATCACTATGCTTTTTTATTTCAATTTTATTTCATTTAAATTCTCTTACCAAAAAATAATAAAGGGAAGTTCAATTAAATAAGACAAAGAGGAAGTCACATTGGTGGTGTTTTTTCTGCGTTTTAACATCCAAACACAACTTAAAGAGTGAGAGAGTTTCGTACTGCATTTTAGGAATTCACAGGTTATTTTTATACATTTTCTTTTTGTTTAAAATTTTAAAATTATATATTTTGCATGGAACTTTAATAATCTATGTATACTGTCAAAATTCTAAATAACAACAACTTTCTTTGCTTTAATTTTTGGAAACTATTTTTTAATTTTGGATTTTTCGTAATTTTGATTAATTTTCATTTCATATTTTTCATTCTTAGTGATTAGTGAAATTTCTTCATATTATGTATAATACTTGTTAGATGTATATCGAATCTAAATGTAATTAAAAAAATAAAATATTTGTGAAAAAATTACTAAATACAAATAAATATGAACATGTATTGATTTTTCATATTTTATTCATATTTTCTTGTATTTAAAATAAAATAATATTTAACATTAAAAAATTTAAAAAAATTACACAAATAAATTAGTTTCTGAATGTATTTAGATTAAAAATTATATTATATTGGTGAAAATAACAATGGAAAGAATGGAGTCCTAATAGAACCATTAAATGGCAGTTTTTGACAATATCTGAAAGTTATTTCTTGTAAACTTTTCCCTGGTGACATAAATCAATAAGATATTCATAATTGTATTTAGAATTTTACATAAAATGTGTAGTTTAAATTCATTCTATCATCAGGTAGTGGCGGAGTTAAGAAATTAAATCAGATGAGACACTTATTAATTATAATATTGAAAAAATTTACAAAAATATGTCACATAAATTTTTACAATTGATTTCAAGAAATATTAAAAAAAAAAAGAAAAACTAATAATATTTGTAATTAGCATATTATGGACAATATAAAAAAAAAATCATGGATATAAGTTTCAAAATAAATTATATAATGATAAAGTAATTTTTTATACACAAAATTTGAGTAAAAACTCAATATAATAGTAATACCAAATCATCATTGACATGTGATATTACCAACCAACAGTAAAGAAACACGTGGAGGATAAACTCCACATATCGAATGTAACTAACAATTCAATAAATTTCATATTTTCATTGAAATTAATTATGTTTACATAATAATAATAGACATCACCATTATATTAAAATTTTCATGAATAATAATATGACTTATCATAGTCTCTTTATTTTTAATCAAAACAACCATTATTGTTCTCATAATTTTAAAAATGTCATTGATATTTCACTCTAAACAATATTTTTATAATTTTTTTTTATTTAAAAATTTTCTTTATATTTGACAAAAAAAAAATTCCAAAATCCAGGGGACACGTGACCCCCCTAAGCCCTCTATGCCTCCACCACGGTCACCAGCCCTCTATGCCTCCACCACGGTCACCAGGCACGAATTGCATCTCAATCACACTTTTCCATCCATAACAATTTTATTACTTTGGATTCATTCTACATGTATATTTCATAATACGCTAATTAAATCTCAACAATACTTTTTTATTCATGGCAATACTGATGCTTACAACCTTAATTTTTTACATGTTAACAATTCTAGTGCATCCTATGGAACCCAAATACATGATTTGCCTATCATTGTAAAATTTGTATTGTTTTTAGAGACGATGTTAGCTAATACATGACATGTGTATAAAACAGTCATTTCTGAGCACGAATACTGAGGCTACCAATGAAATATTTAAAGTTATGATGGGGTTGGACACCAGAGAACAAGCTGTTAATGTGAGGAATATCTTGAGTGTGGTGGACACCATTGTTGTTGATTTGGGAAGCTTGGATTTGAAAGTAGACTCCCTGTTAAAAAATTTGAAAATCCCAATTCTTTGCTCCCCTATTGCATCTGGTGGTGTACCACCACCACCACCACCACCGGTCACTAATGGTGGTGAAGGAAACGGTGGAATTGGAGGTAACGGTGGTGATGAGTGAGAGTAAGGTTCTTGTAGGGTTTTGAATATGTTCTTTTGTTTCTTTTTAATTTTTATTTTTAGTTTTGATGGTGATCAATAAAGGACTATATTTTATGAAAGTGTTGGAGGACCAGATCTGCATCGAAGAACAAAGTCCAAATAGGATGGAACACCACCGCATCATTACTACTGACTCGTCTCATCATCTAGACGGAAGGACTCCAATATTGGAGAAGACGAATGATAAAGAACCAATAATCCTAACAGTGTCAGAATACTAGATTTGTATCAATACTATTTAGTTGTCCCACCGGTGAAGAACTCCAATGATGGAGAAGACGAATGACAAAGGATAGATGCTCCTGAGTCTTCTGAAAGATGAGATCTGTATTGACGAACAAAGTTTAGATGTGGTGAAGCTCTACCATATCCTTGCAATTGAGTTGTTCCACCTATTGGAAGGAAAGACTCCATTGATGGAGAAAACAACAAACAAGGGTATAGTACAACCAAAACATAAGTTTGGGTTAATCCCAGCCGACTACATTGATGTGGACCTAACAAAGGTCTAGGCCGATCCCAGCTAACCACCTTAGTGTGGGCCTAACAAAGGTCTGGGCTGATCCCAGTCGACCACCTTGACGTGGGCCTAACAAAGGTCTGGATCGATCCCAGCCGACCACCTTAGTGTGGGCCTAACAAAGGTCTGGGCTGATCCCAGTTGACCACCTTGATGTGGGCCTAACAAATGTCTGGGCTGATCCCAGTCGACCACCTTAACGTGGGCCTAACAAAGGTCTGGATCGATCCTAGCCGACCACCTTAGTGTGGACCTAACAAAGGTCTAGGTTGATCCTAGTTGACCACTTCGATGTAGGCCAAACAAAGGCCACTCCGATATAGGCCGAATAGAAGCTAGGTTGAACCTAACTGTCCACCCCGAAGTGCGACGAACAAAGGCCACTCTGAAGTGTGCCAAACAGAAGTTAGATCGAAGCTAGTCCTTCACTAAGAGGTGGGTTGAATAGAAGCCACCCAACGTAGGCCAAAAAGAAGATAGGTTCAACCTAGCCGTCTACTCCAAAGTGTGCCGAACAAATGCCACTCCAAAGTGGACCGAACAAGAGCTAGGTTAAACCGAGCCCTCTACAATGAAGTCTGAACAGAAGCTAGGTCAAAGCTTGCTCTCCACTCCAAAGTGGGATAAACAGAAGCGTAACCGAGTCAAGTAACGGCCGAACAATGATGATCGATTGGGGGCAAGACAACTAATTCAATTAAGGCCAAACGGGAAATATTGCAAGGTTTCCCTATTATTGCTCGACTAGAAGAGCAACTTAATTTTTCAAAGGCATAAGGCGAAGTCTAGTCGAACAACGAACAATGTAGGGCTACATCCTTGTTGCTCGGCTGAGGGCAAACAACATAAACATGAAGAAATTGAAAGTTCGAGTTACAAGTCCAACACTTGGCAAATTTCGAAGATAATTTATTAACTTAAAGTTTCATTACAAAAGGACCTCAGCCTAACGAAGGTGATACGAAGTGGACTGAGCAACAAAAGTTGGTTGGACACCCAATGCCTGGGCCGAGCAATAGAAGTTGGTTGGACGTCCGACACTTGGGCCAAGCAACAAAAGTTGATCGGACGTCCAATGCCTGGGCCAAGCAGTAGAAGTTGGTCAGACGCCCAACGCTTCGACCGAGCAACAGCGGTTGGTTGGATGCCCAATGCCTACTCTTAAGCGCGCTGAGCAATGGATGTTAATTGGACGCCCAACACCCTTTCCGAAGTGGGCCGAGCAATGAAAGTTAGCCGGACACCTAATGCTCACTTTGAAGTGGACTGAGCAACAAAAGTTGGTTGGACACCCAATGCCTGGGCCGAGCAATAGAAGTTGGTTGGACGTCCGACACTTGGGCCAAGCAACAAAAGTTGATCGGACGTCCAATGCCTGGGCCAAGCAGTAGAAGTTGGTCAGACGCCCAATGCTTGGACCGAGCAACAAAAGTTGGTCGGACACCCAACGACTGGGCCGAGCAGCAGAAGTTGGTCAGACACCCAATGCCTAGGCCGAGCAACAAAGGTTGGTTGGACGCCCAACACCCACTCTGAAGCACGTTGAGCAACGAAGGTTAATTGGATACCCAATACCCATTCCGATGTAGGCTGAGCAATGAAAGTTGGTTGGACGCTCAATGCTCACTCTGAAGTGGACCAAGCAACAGTGGCTGATTGGACGCCTAACATCCACTCCAAAATAGACTGAGCAAAGGAAGCGAGTCAAAACTAGCTAAGCAAAACCAAGTTTCATAGCTCGAGTAAATAACCAAAAGATTGACAACAAACAAAGTTGGAAGTGCAACATTCTACCAAATAAATACACTACAAACAACAAGCAAAGGTCAAAGGAGTGCAGTGCCCGATGAGAGTCAATATTATCGAAGTCGATACCAAGACTATAACGACTATGTGCTAGACAACTCTCAAGATAAAAGGTGCTAACGTTGATAGTAGCTTGGTGGTAGAGAAACCGAATTAAAAAATGCAAACTCGCAACGCCAAAGCTGCTAGGGCCGACCAAGCAACTCGGTGTTGAAAAACAAAAACTATGCAAACAAGCTGCTACGACCGACTAACTAAGTGACGGACAATTCTTAAGCTGAAGGTAAAATGACCGACTAATACATGAAGAAATGAGCTGAACAAATAGATGTGCTAATCATGTCCAAACAAGAAAATGGTGCATGATCCGCATGACCAAGCAATGTTAGCAAGCTATGCTTCGAGACCGAACAGAGTGGGGGTGCAGGACTTGGTCGACCAAGCATTGAGACCAACACCAATTTATCTCTTACAAGTAGGATCGAGCAAAGAGATAGCGAATATGTCTTTTAAATTAGAACAAAGTTGTGATAAAGCACACTTGGCCTGCTTTGAAGCGTCGATGTGTTGCTCGGCCCAATCGACGAACACTGCAAAAAGATATCTATATATATATATATACTATTCTGCATATATATTTTTTCAAGTCAAGCAACGACGCTCAGCCGACTGAAAAAACACCAAGCTAGACAATTACGAGGCTAGTGAAGGTACACATTTAGTTTGGGGGCACAACCGAGCCGCGAAATATTGGGCAGACGTAAACGTTGGGCCGAACAATAATTTTGAATCCAACTCACGAAGCTCAAATTAAGTTGTGATCAACCAAACTTCGAAGTTTGTGACAGAATTGGCTTCCACTTCGCCAAACGTAAGCGCAAGCCAGGGGGCAAATGAAGTGGGTAAAAATTAATCAAGTCTTGGTGCTAGGCCCAATGCAATGCCCACTCTGAGGTCGAG
Organism: Camellia sinensis; assembly: GCF_055761805.1. Taxonomy (NCBI): domain Eukaryota; kingdom Viridiplantae; phylum Streptophyta; class Magnoliopsida; order Ericales; family Theaceae; genus Camellia; species Camellia sinensis. The sequence goes on along the minus strand of NC_138970.1, from coordinate 21,235,985 downwards.
CTAGGTTGGACCTCGGCCCTATGGCCAACACTTGCTCCGAAGCAAGACAATCATAGGAGCTCGGCCTAATGTAGGAATGTCACTCCAAAGTGGGCCGAGTAACACGGTGGACCTCCTGGACGGACAGCCAACCACTCTGAAGTAGGTTGAGTAACATGTTGAACCTCCTAGACGGACAGCCAACCACTCTGAAGTAGGTTGAGTAACATGTTGAATCTCTTGGATGGACAGCCAACCACTCCGAAGTAGGTTGAGTAACATGTTGAACCTCCTGGATAGACAGACAACCACTCCGAAGTGGGCTGAGCAACATGTTGGACCTCCTGGTTGGACAACCATTCTAGAGTAGGCCAACTCAAAGAAGGCCAATTCACTGAAGATCTTTCTTGGGCCCACAAGAGACAAACAACTCTGCTCCTCTCCCTCTGTATGAACAGAACGTGGAGACATGGAGGTACAAAGGGACAAGGTGCATATATGACAGACATGCATCTGAATGGCAGGCGAAGTGGTCGTCCTCCTCCAATGAGAGATGTCCGCTAATGAGACAAACAAAACAGACCTGCACCCGAGTGTCAGGCGGAGTGGTCGTCCTCCTCCAATGGGAGACGACCACGAATAAGACACATTGGACAGATGGCGGAGAGAGAAGGATTTGAACGACAAACAACCTTCTCTTATAAAAGGTGAACACTATTCACTCTCAAGGGATCCGAAATCCATACACTTAACACATATACACTCTGTATTCTCTCCTCTCTCTTTTTCCTCTCCCTAAGTCCCTGACTTTACCATCGGAGGGGTTTCCGACCAAACCCCGGTCGGGCAGCCTCACCGTTTGCTATTCTGTGCAAATCTTCAATTCCCAAAACCTGTTGTTCATCCACGAAGTTCAACCCTTCTTCATAGTGCGGAAATCACCCCCGCACAACTACCTTGAGTGGGATGCGTAACACGTTAGGATCCTCTAGAGTAATATACCTAAAGTGATCTCCTAAAGTGAAAAGAGGAAGAGAGGCACGTGTCCCACTTAGTCTTCCAAGGGCTGAGATTCAACCTCACCAAAACGACGTCGTTTTGGTGGGTAAATTGAGGGAAAAAAAAAAACAAACAAACAAAATTAAATTTTCCTTGTTCTGTTCTGGGTTTCTTTCTTTTCATCGTTCCTGGGAAATTTGTGAGAGAAGGGCTGAGAATAAAACAAATGGGTGATAAGAATTTCAAAGAAAAAACATGGATAATGAAAAGAAATTGCAAGAAAATCATATTCAAAAATGGGTAAGTACCCACCTAAAGATTCCAAGTAATTTAGAAAAGAAAAAAGAAAAAAAAACTTCCCCAAGAACCCAATAATCAACAATCGCAAAAGTAAATTATGAAGAGAAATCTTCCAAGAAACTCAAAATCAAACCATCATATACAAACACATACCCATCAAGATTGCATTTCCCGAATCTAACATAAAAACCCAAAATCAAGCAATCATAAAACATAAACAAATACATATATACCTATCAAGATTGCATTTTCCCGAATCAAACATAAAACCCACAATCAAACAACACATACCAATTGGATAAACATTTCCAATAACATGGAAGACCATAGAAGAGCCAATTTCATAGGAGGCCTTCGATTTTGTTTGCTTGGAAGCTCCAAAAGATCCTTGAAACGTTGTGAAAAAGACCACAATAAACGATGAACAGAGTTGCTGGCGGCGGAGGGAGGAGATCGGCCACCGAAGTTCGACGAAGGAGATCGGCCACCGGAGTTCGACGAAGGAGATCGGCCATGCCTCTTCTCTCCTCTCAGTCCTTCTCTCACTAACTCTCCCAAGAATGATGAATAGAAACCCAGAACAAGGAAAATTTGATTTGTTTTTGTTTTTTTGTTTTTTCAATTAACCCACCAAAACAACATCGTTTTGGTGAGGTTGAATCTCAGCCCTTGGAAGGCTGAGTGGGACACGTGTCTCTCTCCCTCTCTTCACTGTAGGAGATCACTCTAGGATATTACTCTAGAGGATCCTAACGCGAGTGGGATGGAGTGGACACCTTTTTTTTGGTATCTATGTCCCCAAAAGTTTTCCATGGAAAATCAACCACTCAATTTTACCAGTTAAAGAAGTTTTGGTTATAAGAGGGACTATATCTAAACTTGCTGTGTCTGAAATACAAATTAGAAATTTAAAATAACTTTTGCCTAAAATATAAATTAAGGGTTTTGAACAATTTTTGTCATCTCTGAATTTGCTGTGCACTTATTCCCATCAAAAAGTTGCAACAATTTACTACTATTTACCTTCACAGAGGTGATCCCTCAATGAAGAATAACATTACTACACAAAACATTGCTACACTGTGCAGAAAAAACAGTGCCATCCATATCTTCGTGGAGTTATATGATCAAATCAACAATTACGCAAATTAAATTTAGAATAACATGTAGAGAACTAATAAACTTAATTGCACCTAGAGATGACTAAAATATAGAGAAAGAAACAAACAATATATGTAAGAAAATTAATGTTTTGTGTAGTAATGTTATGAGGACTTAATGTTTCTAAACCTTTATACAGGCCAACCTTGAAATAATATAGATAAATATCTAGATATTTATGATTCTATAATATTTCACACGTTTCTAGAAACTTTCTAAATTGTTCCAATACTTTCCAAATGTTTCAAGAAAGTAATGGTTAAATCTACGGTTTTCTAAAGCAACATGTAATGGATAATAAGTAATAGAAAATGGATTCTCGTGTGCTTCCAATCCAACGAGTTCAATTTTGTTACCCTAATAAGTTAGGTAAACAAAACATACATTTTTATTGGTTCAAAAACTGTAGAGCACATAAATTTTGATGAGATCAATATACTTTTTAGATGCAGTTTCAATTGTGTGCATTTGGATGGAGCAAATTATGTGGATGAATCATTAATCAATTATGCATTGTTCATACACTTTGATAATGTGTGAACAAATTTATTTCGACTTCTAACACATGGCCTAAATGACCATAAGTTTGAGAATCATCTAAAATAGTCAAAAAAAATTAAAAAATTACTATAAAAAAGTCAACTCTTCATTTTATTTTTCACATATCTTTTTATAAAAAATTAAATAAAATAGTCACCTCCCAAAACAACTATCATATCATAAGTACTCTCCTTTCCTCCAACACTAGCCATTTTGTTAGATAATTTGAGGCAAAAGTGGTTCAACCTAAAAGCATAAAAAATAAAAGAGCTAATTACATTAAAGTTTTTCAAATATTAACAAATATCCCTTTACCCTATTATTTATGAATTTGTATATATTTACCCCTCAATTATAAAAAATTATATAAATATACTATTTTTGAAGGTGATTTGCAAGGGTGAAAGTAGGGAGTCAAAATGTACTTATTTGTAAATGAGAGAATAAAGTGATACCCATTAATAGTTTATGAAATTTTAATAGAAATAATCCAAAATAAAATAAACAGTGGAGCTTATTTTGCTGTGCGTTGAGCCTAGGACAATAAATGGGCCAATGCTAGATAGAGAAAGGATAAAAAAATAAACTTTGGGCTGGCCCAAAACTTTTAAATCTATATAATATATTATTTTGCTTTTCATTTTTATTTTTACCAAATATAAAATAAAAATAATTTGTTGGGATCATACTCACCACCTCATAGGTAATATAATTGCATACCATATCATTCCATTTTTAGTTATTGAATCTAAAAAATATAAAATTATACGTACTAATTAGTATATTAATTAGTGTATTAAAAAATAATGGGATATAATCTTAGAGTCTTTATAGTTTGTATAATGGATGGGATTTATAATTTTAAAGTGATAATATTATAACATATATTAATACATTGGTTAGTGTACGTAACATCACGAAAAAAATAAAGACCAAACATTAATCATAATCACGTAGAGTCATACTCGTTAATGAACATCATTTTCAGAGGTAATTACATACTATTTTGATTATAATAAATCATAATCAATATTATTCAAGGACATAACCCAACATTATAATAAGTAGAATACACAATGCCGTAGGTAGGGATGTAATTGGTTTGGTTCGGTTTAGTTTGGTCAGTATTTAGGTAAAAAAAATTACCGAATCGATAATGTCAATTTTATTATTTTGAGTACCAATACAGGCTGTTTCTCCCATCAAATCGAACCGAACTGATTGAAACCGTTTGGTTCGGTGCAGTTAAATTGGTTTATGACCTTTCAAATTTGAGTCACTTTTTAATATAGTCACTAATTTATGTAAAAATATTAAATTAATTATTTGTTTACCATTTCAAACATATTCAATCCATCTATTTAATAAATACTTTCAAATTCCTAGATTAACAAAAATACAAACAAAAATAATAATAATAAATATTAAGATTTCAAAAATAATAAGTTAGAGTTAAGATTATATATAAGAGTTTACTAACTTAGATTATAGAGATGATAAGGTTAATTAATTAAGATTAATAATTTATTATACTTATTAATATTGTTATATTTTATATATATTATAAATACAATATATGTTGAAATAGTCGGTTTTGGTTTAGTTCAGTATATAAAGTGCTTAAACCGATACCAAATCGAAAATTGAAAAAAAATAAAATAAAAAAATCACACAAACCGATTGTTGTTAAAAACAGACCAAATATAATCGTTTCAGTTCGATTCAATCGATTTGCTCAATTTTTAAAATTTTTCTTACCTTTCGATATTTTGATTGTTTATTGTTTAATCAGTCCGATTTTTCGATTTTTCTTCCCTTTCGATTTTTCTTAATAGAAACTTTATTTACCAAAAAAAGGAAAAGCTATGTGTTGTTTAGTGACTGAACACTCAAATTGTTTTAGGAATATATAGTATTATGTAAATTTTTTGAAAGATTTTTATAAATTGACACTACTAAAATTGTTTACAAAATAAATAATATGGTGTCAAAAATAATTAATAAATAGAAAGATTATACAAAAAAATATATCAAAAATGATATGTCAATGATATTTTTGAATTTATGTGAACAATAGTGGGTGTTTTGATTGAAAATAAAAGGGTAATACGAAATAACATCATTTCATATAAAACTTCTATTTGCGTAATATCTATGCTATGCACGATTTCAAATAAATAAATAATAATCAATTTTAAAATTAAAATTAAAATTAAACAATAAAAAATAAAATTAATTAAATTTTTAACCATTTTTATCACAATTTCGCTTATGATTTTTTCCCCCTACCATTAATGCTATGTCTTAAGTTCTAAAAAACAATAACATGAATCATAATATAATTAGTAAAAATTAAACAAAAATTATGATAAATTATAAAATTGCACTTTTTAATTTTTATTTTTAGGAACAAAACTACACCTATGATAAAATATAAATACATTGTTATTTTCTAAGAGTTTCATAATTTTAGTTTACCATTATTAGATGATTTCGTAAACTATGTGAAATTCAATAATTATTATTATTATTTTTTGCTAATTACATTTTTTTAGTTTTCCATATAACAGTAATAACAATAATAATAATTTTTCTGTGAAACTTAATCTAGCAAAACTTGTTTAAATGAAAAAATGAAAATGACAAACAATGAACTACCAGTGGCCCTTATCCTTTTATCTTTTCTGAAATCAACATTACCTACAAAGTATAATTTTTAGATTTTCTGATACTCGCTAGTTTTGGTATCATTTTCTTTTTCTTCTCTCTCACTCACCTGCTTAACGGATCTTCATAGCATGGATGTTATTTTTTAAACCATAAATACCTGTGCTATGCATGAGTTTAAATAAATAATTAAAAATTAATTTTAAAATTAAATAATAACATAAAATTTATTTATAAGAAATAAATAAACTATGGTAGAATGTATTTTTAAAAAAGTGCAACAAAATTACAATAACTATATTTACAATGAAATATAAATACATTTTGTCTTATAAGTTTCGCAATTTAGTTTATTTTATATCAAAGATAGCCCAATCATATAATAAATTATATTTGTCAATTTATTAACTATCCATTGTATATTTTGTAAAAGTTTAAAAATATGTCTACTTAAGCATAAAATTATAATTTCTCTTTTACCAAAATTCACGAATACAAAAAAAAAATAAGAGTTGGCTTGAGGATTTATAATTGTGCTAGATACTAAAAGTGACATAATCTAATTGTCTCAACGTTTATCTCAACTTAACCATGACCTAATCATTAGAGAATATTGTCTTAATCTATGTCTAAGCATGAATCACTTAACTCATTTATTTATTAAATTAGTGAATAAATATATGTTAGTTTTATTTATAATTAAATAAGAAATATGTACATGTTTATGCATGGTTATTAAAAAAATTCAAACTTTGATAAAATTTTATATTTTTATTTAAAATTATTACATGAATACTTAAGTATATTTATGTGTGAAAAAAACTATCCAAGGTTAACCTAAAATACGGGCATTATTCTAACTATACTTTGAACCTGATTTAAAATTTTCATCGATCAATTGATAAAAAGAGTTGGTATTAATCAATTTAAATTTTATGCTTAAATTATATTATAATTTCTCAAGTGTTGGATAGTATGAACTATTTTTTTTTTTGAACGAAGTATGAACTAATTTGAGGAATAGTACTTATATTAAAATTAATTTAGGAGTCAGATTAAGATCAATTTTTATACCAACAATTATACTCTTAGAGAATTATCTTCATTTATGCCCAATTCATGATCACTTAACCCACTTATGTTTTTGTTTTTAAACTTGGTAAATATATTACGATTATTTTTTATAACCAAAATAAGAAATTGTATGTAAATTTTTGGCATATTTATTTACTTATTTTTTGTAAAAAATTTATATATTTATATTAAAAATTCTTACACAAATAATTAACTACATTTATGTATAAAAAAATTATATAATATTGGGTTGACCTAAAATATGTAGCTTGTTCTAGTCCTACCTTAGGCTCGATTTAAAAATTGATCGGTCAATTAGTGAAAACAATTAATAATAATTAATTTAAGCTTATGTTTAATAATTTGTTAAGTTATAATAGGTACGAGCTAATACTAGATCAAATACTAAAAGTAGTGTAGAAACTGAATTTGGTTATTTTTATGCTATATATCAATCTAATTTTTATATAATCATTTTGGTTCATACTCAACCATCACATTGGCTACTTATTTATTTATTTATTTATTAAAATGGTAAAAAAATTTATAACGAAAATAAAAAAAATATATGAATATATATTTGGCATATTTATTAATATTCTAAAACTTCAATTAAGAAATTATATATTTATTCTTAAAATATGTCTAAAATTAAATTATATTTACATTTGAAAGAATTATTTAAAATCAGATTAAGCTAGATTATAGATTTTATTTTTAGCATAAAACTTGATCAAAGAAGTGAAGTCTCAAAACAAATCATAATTTTCAATTTAAATTTTATTAATTTTTTATTTAATACAAATTTTCACGTAAAATGTTTTAATATTTCCAAAATAATTAATCATTTGTGAAATGAAGTTACCATTATAAAAAACACTAAAAAAATTGTCTTTTAATAGTGTGAAAATCCATTAACTAAAGAATAAAATTGATGAGATATAGAACCTTTTTTTTCTTGAAAACAAAATCAATGAATGGGGCTAATATGAAGGGTACTCATAATCGTACACACTTAATTTCTTTTCACACCCATGACATGTATTAAAAAAATTATAATTTAGGCATAAAGACTGATACATATGAGTGTACAAAACAAATCAAAAAAGAAAAAAAAAAGTATACAAAAAAAAAAAAAAATTAAATGTGTGTAATCAAATCAAACTATTTTGAATGTTCCTTATTTTTATCATGAATTTTAAAGATTTGAGAGTAGTTATATGGGGATTTTTTTTAGGATCCTTGATATTAAGATTTTACAGCATAAAGGATATTTAAATTTTCATAATGTCTAAACTCTCTCAACATCGATCCAGAGAAATTTCAATCCAGAGAAATTCTGGACTTCTCAAAGAATTTCTCTAAGTTCAAACCAAAGAAAATTGAAATTTCTCTGAGTTCAAACCAGAGAAATCCAAAGAAAATTGAACAACACAAAGAAAATTAAATAGGGCATAGAAAATTACCTAGAGAAAATTGAAATTTTTCTGAGTTCAAACCAAAGAAATCTAGAGAAAATTGAACAACACAGAGAAAATTAAACATCCTAGAGAAGGAAAATGTATGCTACTCTGCGAACATAGTGTCTCCAAGGAATCGGCCTTGGGCGAGGAAGACTGTGCTATTTCTGAATCCATTGTTTCATTCATCGCCGCCTAAAAATCATCACAAGTTCTGTAAGACGAAGTCTCCGCACAAGTTCTTGATCAGAACTCGGGTCTCGTTTGGCAACATGCCGGTTTAGCTAAAAAGCCAAAAAGTTACTAAAAAAGCCAAAAAGCCAACAGCCCATACCAAAAAGTCAAAGATTTTCTTTTCTCTCTATTTTTTGCACATCTTTTCGTAAAAAGTCAAAAAGTCATCCCAAACATATTAGTTTTTTTTAGCTCATATTTTAGCCAAATAGCCAAAAAGTTACTAAATTAGCCTGTTCCTCCCCCACCACACGAGCTTGAGCAAGAAGAATGCTTTAAAGCCTTCGTCATCAACTGCTGCAATTCTACATAAATCATTTTCACCTTTGAGATTGGCGAATAGATTAGTGTCGCCATTGAAGAGTAGAAAGACTGTATAGAGGAGTGATGATGGGCTAGTGATTCGTCTCGATTTGGCTTCCATGCGATTCAATGCTCGGAAGGTTAATCTTCTTTTTTCATCATCCATGTTCGCATTTACTAGCTTCAGCGACATGAATCCATGCTTTTTCTTGATCTGCGATGACTTTGCCAGTAACAAAATTTCTTTGTGATATATGGGTGTGGAGTTGAGGGACTTTAGATATCATGAAATAATATTGTGGATATTTTTCATTATTAAAAATGAGAGAGAGATCTTAGACTAATTTTTCCTAGTTATATATGTTATGAATAATATAGTAATATAGTAAGAAGCAAGTTTTAATTTTTTTTTAAAGGAAATAAAAATCAATGGGAGAGGATTAGGTTAGAAAAATATGAAATATTTTTTTATCTTTTCTTTTGAAAACTATAAATTATGAAATTATTAATATTTTGAAAACTATTATTTTAATAGATTAGTCAATACTACTTTTTAAAATTTATTTTTTAATTTAATAAACCCACAAATTTATTATGAGATTTTGAAAATCCCATAATAACCCTTATGCAAGCTCCATTTTACTTATATAATATATAAATTTATATATATATGTATATATATTTTCCTAAACAAGAGTATAACTTAGTTGAGAGCTAACCTTCTTTTTTAAACATGACGAGCTCACATCACATGAAGGGTTATTTTGTCCTTCTATTTACCTTATTTGGTGTTGATTGATTTTTTAAAATTTGAGTTTTTTATTTTTCGTATTTTTTTATTTTTCGTGATTTTTTTTAATATTGTGAGTAATCTTTTTACTTTTTAGATGCACATAACCTAGATATACCTAAAAAATATAATATTTATAAAAAAATATTTTAAAAATTAATACATACACAAGAATATGATAATATAATGATTTTTTTTGCATTTTTGATATTTAGTGGATTTTTTAAAGTTTTTTTTTTTTTTTTTACAAATACTATATTCTTTTAGTGTATTTATATTAAGTGTATCCAAACTCTAAAATATTTGCTTAAAATATTAAAAAAAATGAAGTGAAAGCACAGAAACACGAAAAACAAGAAATTCAATTTTTTAAAAAGTGAACTCAATATATATATTTTTTGTTGTGAATAAAAGATATTATATGAAAATTTATTTTAATAAATTTTGTAGAATTAAAAATATAAAATAATAATATCGATGATACTATTAAAATAATTAGCATAACCCTAGTTTTAAAAGTCACAGTCAATACAAATGCATGAATGATGGTAATAATGAGATAGGTTTCAAGGCTAAATTGGGCTTTTTTAGTTTAGATATTTTAAAAGCATTATAATAATACCACAATAATCACATTTATATATCATATTTGATTATTCATTCAACCAATGCAATTATAAAAATTGAGATAGTAAATCAAATGTAATCACCGTAGCATTACTCAATACCTCATCAAAATGTCTTTTACCTATACTCGAAACATAAACTTGCCTCAAGATATGAAAAACATATAGAAGAAATAGCTTTGAAATCTAGGTTAAGGTAACTGAAGAACACATTGGGGAACTATAAAAGCAACAAAAACCTCCTCCCTTCAATACTTCGCAGAAAATAACACCTTCTAGTGTACGGATGAAGAACTTGTTGGCATTGGAGATGAGGAAGAAGGTTCCCTTCGGAGCTCCTTGACAACGGCACCCAATGCCTTGGGATTCTGGCCCAGATAACAGAGGGCAATGAGGATAGAGAGGGTGTGGCGATCGAGCCCAGCGTCAAGAATGTTTGACATGTGAAACACCAGGTCCAGAGATTCCTGGGCTGTCCATGCAGCCTCTGGATCCATATGAAAAGACTGTAAAGAACTGTTTCTTTCTGGGAAGAAAGGTTTTCTATTTTGCAACAACCTTACAAGAAGAAACCTGAAAAAATTGAAACAAAGGTTTCAATACACATCCAACTTCCTATTTTCAATCAACTAAATGCATGACAAAGCATGCAAGTATGATGCATCTACTACACACACATTTGCAAAAATTGACTTCTGAAGAACAGTGTACGTGTCTCTGTGGGAAAACAACAACAAAAAAAATGCTTTACTGTCAATGGACCTGCAGCACATCTAAACAACATAACTAATAACCACCCTTTACTGTCCTATGAACTTGAGGCACTTTAACTGTATACAATGTGCCTAGAGTTTTTGAAAATCACACACAAATTCAAAAAGTGTAGAAGATTCACGTTGAGGGTCCCAAACTTGGCAGAGGATTCTGGCAAGTAGATACATTATGAACCATAGAAAATATAGAAGTTTGAAATTATGGGCTTTGTTAGTCAAAGTTTGTGTGATGTATGCATAAAGGTGATGTATTTGCCATTTTTAATGTGATAAAATCCAAGAAATATATGTAAAAAAAAAAAAAATGAATAACAGTCTTGTGTAAAAAGAAATAGACACAAAAAATAAGATGGATTTCGCAGTAACAAGACTGTATTGTAAATAGAGAAACAATCTGAGATAAGTTTTATAAACGTTTACAACTTTACATATGATGAAGAATTGAATAGGAATTCTATAAAGAAACTTTCCTTCTTTACATATGATGAAGAATTGAAAAGGAATTCTATAAAGAAACTTTCCATCATATTGTCATCAAACCAGGTATCATTTTTGAACAAGTTACTAGGTTTTATACAAGTGAGTTTACAATCATTCCCTGTAACAACACATTCTAAGCCTGTGAAAGCACAGTTTAAAACCAACAATATCGCTTGGGATGGCAGCCTTACTATTTCTCTTACAAGGTGTTCTGTCTCAACTCCTAAAACTCTGTACTTAATAATTACCATAACTCTGTATTCTTATTACAATCCCACTACAGACCTCGAATGAAGTCTGCCGCGAATGGCTCGAATGAGTTGGCCCATTCTTCACGCGTTGGCCAGTTGCACCAAAACTTGTGTGGATTTCACGTGCCTACAAAACAAGATTAGAAAACAAATCAGCTATTCCCGGGAGATAGAAAGAGATACGACCAAGACCTAGAGGACTTGACCCCAACGACAACGACCTAGGTGGCCACCGACGACGAAGAAGACCACTGCTGACCATCGACTTACGACCTTATAGGAATACACATTGGTGAATAATTTAAGTAAAAAAAATTATGAAATTTACATATCAAATGTTATTAAAAAGAATAATGACTTGGACCCCTTTTTTTACTCACCCCCTTGACCCCCTCTTCCCATGATTGGTCCATTTTTCTTTTTCTTTTCTTTTTTTTTCCTTCTCCTCCAATCACCACCCGCCACGTGTGTGTGGGGGTGGTGGGGGTGGTGATTGGAGGGGGTCTCAATCATCACCCTATTAAAAATTTACCTATACTTTTAGAGCCTTTTTATTCTTTCCCTTCAACCGATTCACTATTTCATCCACTTTGCTAACTTTCTGTTTGGTACATGGACGGCCTTTTCGGCGAGCAACCATAAGACTAAGCACCTTGCGAGTCATGCTTGCATTTGTAGTACTACGACTAGGCAAAGTTTTGGGAGAAGTATTAGAAGGTGAGATAGTACTAGTAGAAGGTGACACATTACACGCACAACCCGATTGCTCTTTTCTCACTCTATCCTTGATTTCTATCAACCCAAGTTGAATGACTTTGTGTTTACCATCATCGTTGGAAGCAATTTCTATATTTCATCCAATGTCTTGTGGTAGTTATCATGCACCTTTGCATTGAGAACAGCCCCAGATTTAGTGTATGTGGTTGGAATGCATGTATACCCTCTTTTTAAATCTTTTCTCCATCTTGACACAATGTATTTATCTGGGACCTCATATATGCACCTCTCAATGAACACATTAAGTGAATGGGCACACATAATACCCCTAAACTCAAACCACCGACACACACATTGGATGTCACATTCAATTGAATTACAGTACACAACAAATTCCACTTTCTTCATATCCTTACTGACTAGAACAACCCCTTTCACATGATAAGTACAAATTGATCCTTCCTCTTTGACAAGAGTCGCATGACAGTACAATAGTCGTTTCAATTTTGCTCGAACTTCTTTAAATTTGCATTTGTGTAGGCTGCACGAAATTGCTTCTCGAAAGCATACATCGTAAAGCAATCATACGAATTGTTTCGAGATTTAAAGTCAGCTTTGGTCTCTTTCTCCACCTTACTTCTCAAAGCATTGTCATACTGCTTAACAAATTGCTTTAAAATAGTCTTCGAGTTCACATATCTATCAAAAAATGTATTCATGCTCATTTTGTTGTATAGTTGACATGCCAGCCCAAAAAATGTCTTTAACATAGGTAGGAATCTACCTATGTCGCTCACCGTATAATACCCCCAACCACTTGTTATCATTTAGACTGAACTTTGCAATCATCGCTTGCCATTCTTCATCAAATTCTTCTTTTGTGAAAGAATCATAAATTGCATTTTGCAAAGCAAATTTTATGGATTCATATTGCGAATATCCTCTCAATTTCTCCGAAATTTTCTTCATTATATGCCATAAGCACCAATGATGTCAAGCCTATAGGAAAACAATTTCTATGGCATTTTGCATAGCTTTGCACTGGTCAGTTATTATAGCTTTTGGAGGAGTGTCTGACATGCAACTTAACCAAGCTCTGAATAGCCATATAAATGTCTTGGTCTTAGTTGCACGAAGCGGGAGCGGGGGCGGGAGCGGGAGCGGGGGAGCGTGAGCCGATAGAAGTTTCTTAGGTTGGGAGCGCCTCGGGGAACAGTAATATATATATATATATATATTTTAATAGTTATTTTTAAAATATGTTTATTATATAAAGGTGATTTAAATAGTTATTTTTAAATATATTTATTATTTTTATGTTGGTATTATTTTTATTGATAATATTTTTAATTTATTTATATAATTATTTTTATTTTTAATTGGTGCATATTATAAATAAAAAATATAACAAATAAAGAATAATAAAATATGTTAAAGTAAATAAAAGTTAAAAATTGGATATTTATTTTATAGATTTAATTTGATATTTTTTTATTATATTTGATTTAATTAGATTTATTCTTATATAATAAATTATATTATTTATTATAACAAATTATATTATTTATTATATTTATTATATGTTACAAAATGGGAGGGGGAGACAGAACATAACATAAATCGACGAGAGAGAGAGAGAGAGAGAGAAGAAGGAGGTAAAGAAGCAGATCGAAGACGGTTGGCGATGGCGATGGCGATGGCGATGGCGATGGCGAAGGCCGAAGGCGAGAGCAGATCGAAGGTCCAGGAGCAGATCGCGAGAGCAGATCGAAGGAGAAGGCGATGTCGAAGGAGAAGGCGACAACGAGTTCAGGTTTCTCTCTCTCTCTCTCTCTCCCCCTTGCGATCCCATCTTGGATTGGATCGCGTTTCTCTCTCCACAGAAACGCGATTCCTACGCGTTTCTTTCTAGGAAGCGCGGAATCGCGATTCCTACTCCGAATCGTCACCTGATTGCACGATTCCTGCAACTAAGGTCTTGGTGTTCTCATTACATAACAGCCCACAACCAAACAAAATTAACTGTCCATGGTGATTAACTCCTACAAACGGAGCAAACGGTATGTCATATTTGTTTGTGAGATATGTTGTGTCAAATATAATAACATCCCCAAATGCTTTATAGCCTGCTCCACTCCTTGCATCAGTCCAAAATAAGTTTCGCAAGCGTCCTTCTCCATCAAAGTCCATTGCAGAATAGAAGTTCGAATTTTGTTGTTGTATCATATGAAAATAAAGTGCAACTGATTCGGCATCTCCTACCCCAAGCCTCAATCTTCTAGCATTCTCAATGTGATTCCTCGCATCTTGTTCGTCAAATGTTAATGCCTCATATCCCCTCGCTTCAACAACTATAGAATGAAAACTCTTAGCCACCCCTATCCCTGCCTCATCGTTTGTTTCTAATCTTCTCTTTACAGGAGTAAGAATTCTCTTATTCATTGCAAAATGCCGTGAGTTAGTAGGAACCAAGTCATGAGTGTGCTCAAGCGCAACAGTTAACCAACTTAAATGTTCCATCCTTTTGTAGACTCCCACTTACTTTTGCTTTACAATCATTTTTGGATGACAAAGATGGTTCCAGAGTCCTTGCCCGATTACATTCAATTCCAAAGTATTTTAGTTTCCCATCATTACCATAATTTTGTGTTCCATAAGCTATAGCAAATCCAAGGTGCTTCGCATATTTTGCATAAAATGCATACACTTCTTGCTTTGAGCTAAAACACATCCCCTGCTTAGGTTCTTCAACTTCACCACTCTCCGGTTCTTGAACTTCCTCACTTGGATTATTTGAACCTTCCATCCTTTTGTTGCTTTTTGAAGCTTGTAGGTTGAAATTGAAAGACAAAATTTAATTCAAAAATTAAAAGAGATGGAGAGAAATATGAGCCTTAGTTAGTGCTAAAAAGGAGCAATAAATACCATAATAATAATAATAATTCCAAATGAATAAACTCAATTTACATTCAAAATCAAGACAAGATGCTAAATTTTGGCTTCAATTTGATGTTACATACTAGTATTGTTCTTCAGGATAAAAAATTTCATCTTATTAAAGTTTTAAATATCAAGACAAGAAGTTAAATTTTCCCTCAACCAAGCACTGTCTCTGTGCCTCAGCTGTCTCTCTGTCTGTGCTGAATGGTGATCTGAGCAAATTTTTTTAATTATTATTTACATTTGCATTTAAATTCTCTCATTCATCCCTTATTCTATGATGGCTAGTGTACGTATTTGGACCATGACTCCTTTTGTTTACAAAACATCTGAAATAGGCACTGATTAATGTCCTTGAACTACCAAGAAGCTTCATAACAATAGATACATTTGTGTATTATAAGAGATCTACAAGTAAAAGTAGTTCATATAAGGTCACCTTTAGAATCAATAGCGAGAGCTTCCAGATTTGGGGAAATGCTTAAGTAAGTGGATTAATACTTCCATGTGGCTTTTAATTAAGTCTGCACGCAGCACTAGTGACTTCAGATTACCAAATGCAGTAGGAAAACATTAATACTTCCATTCTTTTTTTTTTCCAGTAAGAACTATAGTATTGTTATTCGTTTCCTCTTTTTGTTCCTAAATTTCCAAGTGTGGAATTCTAATTTTAATTTCCACTTTTTTTTAGTAAGAAAATGACAGAAAGGAACTGTAGTAATGAACAAGTGTGGTTCTTGTGGGAGGAGTGGAATTGCCAATATCCATAGTAATTGCAATCTGATTGTATACCAATTGATCAACCATTATTTTAGCCAACTTTCTTTCTCTACTTTTATTTTATTTTTTTGGGTTTCACTAAATGTATATATTAATTGGATATAGATAAGAGAAGATTGGTTAAGTAATGTATGAGAGGGTTCAAGAATGGTGTTGAAATATTTGAAGATCTTTGAAGAAGACTTGAATTCCTTTAGAAATTGTGAGAGGCTTAGATTTTTTAATGGTCTCAACTAAGAACACAAAAGAAAGGAGATGATAGAGATAAGTGATTGGGTGAAGAATAAGGCAAAGTAGCTAGAGAGAGAATAATGGCAAGGCTCTCCTATGGATCCCCCACTTTCACTCTCAAGGTAAATAATGGAAAAGAGAAATTAGTTCTTTCCCAAGAGTTATCTCTCCCCAAAATCCATTCCTTGTAAAGCTATAGATGGGTGCTACTTATAGGCACCTCATGATGTAGGATGGAGCCCATGTGCAAGGCACATGGGGAATATTCTCTCTAACCACCTTGTCCGAGGAGGTGATCTCTCCGAGGATGAGGAAAACCTTCGAAGAGGAGATCAACCTCTCGGCGAACCCTTCTTCTTAGCCACATCTAACCAATGATCCCCAATCATCCCAAAGGGTCAGGGGTAGTCCCAGAGGACGTCCTGCCACATAAGGGTTAGGGGTAGTTCAAGAGAACGCCCTGCCGCAAACATTGCCGAGTCTCAGAGACCCCCTAGATCGTGCCATCTCGACCCGGGTATAGGTTAGTTTAACCGAAGAGTGAATTTATCTCCACTCACTGTCCTCGGGATCGAGTCCTTTGTTCGGACTCTATTACGCCCATGGTTCTGGTACATAGATCTCGGAAAGCTCCAAGCCCGCAAGTGTTCTAGGACTCATTAACAGAGCGACTTCTAGATTACATTTGAATCCATTCGAAGCCAAGTGCTTCGGATCTCTAGATTCGTAGATCCGAACCCTTTCGAGTCCGAGTGTCTCGAATATCTAGGCTTGCTCAATACCCGTTCGAGTCCGGGCCCGAGTAAGCCTCTAAGTTTGTGAATCTAAACCCTTTCGAGGCTTAGAGCGATTCGGCCCATTTGATGGCGATAAATCCGAGCCCACCAATCTTGGACTTGCGATAAATCCGGGCCCACCAACCTTGGACTATTAGGCCTAATTAATTTAGTGGGCTCAAATTAGCTCCTCTTACATTTGCCTCTTGCGTGTATGAGAAATTTTAGTTTTCTCGGACATTTATAGTTTTACCTTGTCAGCCATGCTTTGCACTACGTCTTCAGGAATATTTAGTCTTCATGTGACTTTTGGATAAAATTGATGACTCATAATGTAAATTATGGGTAAAGTTGACAACTTACAAAGATAAGAAAACTTTTTTTTTTTTTCAAACTAAATTCAAATCAAGTTTTCCTTTAGAACACTTGAACAATATTTCTTCACTTCAAGAAAGAATAAAACACCCACCATCAATCATTTGTTTATTCTTAAAAAAAAAATAAGGCCCACATTTTTTTTTTAATAGTCAAACTTGACTTTACTTCCCCTAAACAACTTACAAAAAGAATCAAATTCACACAGATCAACCAGTAAGCATATTCGAAGGCCCATGATATATATATATATATAAAATCATAATTTTTGAGAGAATATTCTAAGAATCACACCTTTCTTTTTTTTATTTAAAGAAAATGACAACCTAAATATAGCTCACTTTTTGCCCACAGCCTCTTTGGCTCTCTCTCCACAGAGGCCAACCCAGTTTTGCTTTGCACTCCATTTGAAGACCACTGTCACTGCTTCTCTAAATCCAGAAAACGGAGACCATGATGAAACTTCTTTTTTTTTTGTTTTTGTTTACAGGAGATCAAAATCCAAGGACCCATTTCGGCACACTCTCTCTCCAAACTGAGATCACCCAGCTTTCTTCTTCTTCAAGCAGCTCTGCTTCGGGTTTGCTCACTGCCGACCGCTGTAACTCCAGACACGCCGACACCGTGACCTAAGTCGCCACTGAAGACTCACACCATTGTGCACGCCGTCCGCCGCCACAGCTTTGGCTACCACTAGCGTCACATCTCGGCCACCGGTTCACACCGACACCAGCCCAACTCGCTGTTGGCTGGCCTATCCTTCGCACCCGATGCCTTGTGCCAACGCCAAACCAACCTATCGTCAGCCTCTCTTTGCCGAAACTTCACCTCTGGCCTCAGCTGCACGGTGCCAACCACACGTCACCCACTCAATGCGTCGTGTGGCCTTGCTTAACGCCGTTCAGCTCGTCCAGTTCGCCAGTTTCAACATTTGCTCACTTCGGCGCCGTTTCCTCACGATTTCGGTTTGTACTATTCTTGGCCACTCTTTCTTACGGGTGTGGCCTTAAGATCTGTAAGTATATTTTTCGAAACCCACTCTCTAACCTCTTATTTTGACGAAATCTAAATTTGTGAGCCTTGCTGGAAATTTGATTTGGGCTTTTGAGATTTGTGGGCATTGTTGTATACCAATTTTGAACTTGAGATGACTGAAGCTTCTATTGAATCTTGATTTGCATGAGAAATGTAATCCTGAAATTCATGTTTTGGAGCTTGACTTGTCTTGAAATTTGTAGAGTAAATAAATGTTGTTGCAAAAGAAATCCGAGGAAATAAGTGCGTCATATTGTATACAAATCTTGTTGTCGAATGACAGATTGTTGTGGCTCCAAGAATAGTGAAACCCGATATTGAGCTTTATATACTTGATGAATGAATTCCCGATATCCAAATTCGGTGAATGTTTCGCTTGGAAGAATAAACTGATGTAACAGAGAATGATGTAGCAGAGAATAAGACCATATATTGTTATGTGTTGATCTTGTGGACACTTGAGGAAATAAAATGTTGATTCCGAAATTTTGTTTGAACATTGTTGCTTTATGTCGGCTTGAGAGGAACCGGTCCAAAGAGACAAAACCTTAATTGTTGTATTTTCATGAACTCGCTCAAAGGAATAAAATTGTTGTAGCTTAAGCAGATCATTACTATTGTTGATGTTGCCTCTATTTCGGTAATGTTTGAATCATAATCTGAACTCGATATTGTTTGTCTAGTTTGTCGGCTTTACTATTTCAGGCAAATATATTTTTGTGCGAAATCCACGACCTCGGGGCCCTCAGAACCCGCACTAATGAGAGCAAGGGCTATCTTTCGGAAGTCTAAACGAGAGCAAAACTGTCCCTCAAGAGTTCGAAAGTAGCATACACCCTACTTCGGCAGGAAAGATCCCTCTGGAAGGCAACCGAGTCTACCAAGCTTGCACCAACAGAAGTAAAGATTGTCTCTCGGAAGTCCGAGAAAAAGCAAGGCTATTCCTTAGAAGTTCGAGCGAAAATAAGGCTCTCTCTCAAAAGTCCGAGCGGAAACAAGGCTGTCCCTCGGAAGTTCGAGTAGATGTGCACTTCTACTTCGGCAGCTAATGGAAGCAAAGGCTATCCCTCAGGAGTTCAAGTAGGAGTCCACTCTACTTTGAAAAGAAAGATCCTTGAAGCTCGTATTGATGAAAGCAAGGGCTGTTCTTTGGACCCGCACTAATGAGAGCAAGAGTTGTCCCTTGGAAGTCCAAATGGAAGCAAGGTTGTCCCTCACGAGTTTGAATAGTAGCACACACCCTATTTTGGCAAGAAGATCCCTTCTGATAGGCCACTGAGTCTCGAGGGCTGTTCTTCGAAAGTCTGAGTGGGAGAACACACTCTACTTCAGTAAGAAAGATCCTTGACACTCTTTGAAAGTCTGAGTGGAAGAACACACTCTACTTTAGCAAAAAAGATCCTCGAAGCTCACACTGATGGAAGCGAGGTTTGTTCTTCGAAAGTTTGAGTGGAAGCACACACTCTACTTCAACAAGAAAGATCCTCGAAGCTCGCACTGATGGAAACGAGATTTGCTCTTCAAAAGTCTAAGTGGGAGCACACACTCTACTTCAACAAGAGAGATCCTCGAAGCTCGCACTGATAGAAACATATAAAAGACCCTCCAAGCTCGCACTGATGGAAGTAAGGGCTATTGTTCGGAAGTCCGAATGGGAACACATACTCTGCTTCAACAAGAAAGACCATCGAAGCTTGCACTAATGAAAGTAAAGGCTGCTCTTCGGAGGTCCGAGTGGGAACACACACTATTTCGATGACTAATAGAGGCTCTCTCTCGGAAGTCCGAGTGGGAGTACACTCTACTTCGGCAACTAATGGAAGCAAAGGCTGTCCTTCGGAAGTCTGAGTGGGAGTACACTTTTACTGCGTCAAGAAAGGTCCCTTCAGGTTGGTAACTGAGTTTACTATTCCTCTTTCTTCTTCGAGGGGCAACAAAAATTGAAAATTGTTTCAAACAACATAACACAATGAAGATATACAATGTAGAGAAAATAACTTCTAATGGAGATACACAATATTGAGGAAATAACTTTCTTCATAACATAAGAAAGAAAGATAGAAAATTCTCAGACAATGCAGTAAATACAAATTGTAAATGTCGTAGATAGACTTCTTCTGCGGAATGTTGACATTTGCCCCTAGAGTTGCAAGGTCATTTGGAAAGCTTTCACCAAGTGCTCAGGATGTGGCCGTCATGCACAATCATAGCCATGTCTTCTAAGATATCCTGTGGCCCCTGTTCTTTGAACTCTAGCTCATCTGCTTCGGCTTTCTTTCTAAAGATCTTCTTAAGTGTCTGACACTTTTCTGTAGGATGTCCTAGTGATCGGTGGAAAACATAATAATTAGGGCCCTCGCGGTCCTTCTTCTAAGATATCCTGTGGCCCCTGTTCTTTGAACTCTAGCTCATCTGCTTCGGCTTTCTTTCTAAAGATCTTCTTAAGTGTCTGGCACTTTTCTGTAGGATGTCCTAGTGATCGGTGGAAAACATAATAATTAGGGCCCTCGCGGTCCTTCTTCGGCAAAAGCTTTTCGATACGAGGCAACTTTAGTTCCCTATCTGCCACCCATTCTTTAGCTAAGACCTTCACCTCCTCAACACTACGTGGAAAAAGAGTGTCATCTTCACAGTTTTTCCTCTTCTGACCTCTAAATTCCTCCCCCTGCAACTTTCGTGTAGAGGATGCGGAAGTCGCAGTGACAAAAGGTCCTCGGGATGACTTGAAGCTGGTTTTATAACTAGTCTCGAACCTGATCCCCTGAGATTGAGGTACGTTAATGTTCCGAGATGCTTCAATTAGTGCCGAGAAGGTGGGTAGCTTGTGATTAACAAGAAGTATCTTGTACCCGTTCAATGCCCCTTCAATACAGATTTGAACCAAGTAGCTTCCCTCCACAGCCTCATGACAGTCTACGGCTTTGTCTTGGAACCTCTTCACATATTCGAGAATGTCTTCACCTTCCCGCTGCTTTTCCTTACATAGGGTAAGTGCGGTTACCTTCTCAGCCGCTTGAAAGAATTTGGTGTGGAATTTGTTAACCATCTCCTCCCAACTCCGAACAGAATTTAGCTGTAGTTAACGTACCAACTATATGCTCTGTCGGTAAGAGACTTAGAGAATTCTCTCAGTCAGAGGACATGATTTGAACCATGAATCCCCAAAGTCTCGATGAACCGCACAATATGTTCTCGAGCATTTCCTTGCTTGCCATCGAATTTGATGAACTTCAGCACCGTGTGCCCCTCCGGGTATGGATAACTCAACATCTCGATAGGGTAAGGCGGCTTGACATCCGGATCAGGCAAAGAGGGTAAAGTCCTCTTGCCCCATTCGAGGTCGAACATGGCTTGCACATCGGCGAGAGTGAGAAACTGTTGAGGGAGAAAGTTTGATGATGGCATTCCCGGAACTTGGCTTATGGACCCCAAGACTGAACTAGGAGCAACTTGGCCACTCTGGTGTTGAGAATTCATCATCAGTGAACACATGACGATATTGGCCATCGGCACCTATGGACATGTCATTTGGTGATAGGACGTCGTATTGGGCCCCATAAAGTTCATTGCACGCCACGACTATACTGGGTTGGACTTGCAAACTTGGCGTCGGAGCCAAAGGAGACCCACTCGGTACATGAGTAGAATTTACAATCGGTGGAACAAAATTAGGCATGGATGGAACACCATTTTGTAGAGGAATTTTTGTAGGCCTTCCTTGAACTTCCACAGCCGCTGGAACACCATTCATCGCGCTGGAAACTCCTCCAACCACCGCTGGACCATGGCTTGATCCTCCAGGTGCGTGATTTTGCGCTCCATGGGCCGCAGGTTGGCCATGACTTGTTCCTTCTAGCACTTGACTTTGCACACCATTTTGTACAACTTTAGGGAGAATTTGGAGTGGATCTTGATGGTTTTGGCCATTCCCAACATTACCATAAAGGTATTGATGCTTGTCGACGCCGACTTGACCTCCATTTGTTGTTGGTGGTGCGAAATTCGAACCCATCACCAACATGGTGTGGGTGAGATTTTGAAAGGTCGTGAGAATCTCTTGTTGAGTGTGTTGCAGTCCTTGAATGGCTTCAAGGATGAGAGGTGAGTCTTGAACTTGAGTTCTTTCATCACCACCATTGGAAGAGCTTTGTTGATGAACTTATTCTTCTCCCGCCATCTTCGCCGGAGTTATGTAGATTCCAGATCTTGTTGAGATCATTAACCAATCCGCCTCCCCAATGAAATCACCAAATGTATGAGAGGGTTCAAGAACGTTGTTGGAATATTCGAAGATCTTTGAAAAAGACTCGAATTCCTTTAGAAATTATGAGAGGCTTAGATTCTTCAATAGTCTCAACTAAAAACACAAAAGAAAGGAGATGATGGATTTTGGGGAGAGATAACTGTTGGGAAATAACTAATTTCCCTTCTCCATTATCAACCTTGAGAGTGAAAGTGGGGGATCCATGGGAGAGCCTTGCCATTATTCTCTCTCTAGCTACTTTTCCTTCTTCTTCACCCAATCACTTATCTCTATCATCTCCTTTCTTTTTGTGTTCTTAGTTGAGACTATTGAAGAATCTAAGCCTCTCACAATTTCTAAAGGAATTCAAGTCTTCTTCAAAGATCTTCGAATATTCCAACAACGTTCTTGAACCCTCACATACAAATAACACCCACAAGATGAGGAAGGAAAGCACTTTGATTTGAAAAAATTTCATCTTCATCTGCACCAGTTGGCTAATAAGCATTTGCAGAACCAGAGACTACCTCTTTCTGTTTGTCTTATTGCCACAATCAGAATATGACTTATCATTTTCTATCCTCACATCTCTGTCTCATTTGGTTGAAGAAACTGTTTCTATTTTGTTTCCATCCCCAAATTGTATTCTTCTACATTAATTTGTTCATTATAGTTTGGCTTTGTCTTCTGTGACGAACTTCACCATTTCTCAACAATGAAATAAAGGTACCATACACATAACAATTGTCTAAACAAACAAAATCTTTCTATGTGGAATTTCAACAAACACATAGAATTCATCAATACAAAAACACCAAAATCATGTTTGAAACAAATTATGGACCAAGAAGATTTCAACCAATGTAAAGCAAACAGGAGCAAAATCATGGACCAAGCAGATTTCAACCAATGTAAAGCAAAGAATATGTTTGAAGCAATACCTCAGTAGTGACCCATGAATCAGTTGGTTCTTGGTGGGTGGCGGCCGAAATTTTCAGAGAAACCGGAGGAATTGGAGTGGTAGACGGTGGTCGATGGTCAGTGGTGGTCTTCTTCGTTGTCGGTGGCCACCTAGGCCGTCGTCGTCATAGGGGTCAAGTCCTCTAGGTTGTGGTCGTATCTCTTTCTATCTCCCGAGAAGAGCTGATTTGTTTTCTAATCTTGTTTTGTAGGCACATGAAATCCACACAAGTTTTGATGCAATTGGCCGATACACGAAGAACAGCCGCCAGCTCATTCGAGCCATTCACGGCAGACTTCATTCGAGGTCTGTAGCGGGACTGAAATACGTGCAAGGACTGGAGATGGCCTTAGTTAACAAGAAATATTCAAGAAACATTACCGAATAAGTTTGATGAGTAGTCACACAATCAGTTTCAACCCTTTTTTTGGGGGGGGGGGGGGGGGGGTAACAAGCAGATTTTTTAGGAAGCAACCAGGAAATTAAAGTTTTACAAATTGCAAAACACTCAGATTTACAAACAGAAAACCAAATCAGTGCACCAAGTCTTGTTAATATGACCTAAAATCATCTCTAACTTTTTCATCAAATTCAAAATTGATAAATAAAGAGCTAAAATTGAGCTCCAAGCATTTCATCAAACTTGTATCAAATCAAGCAAAATTTTCACCAAATCAAGGATGAATCTAATTCTTCACCAAATTTCCAACAGTCATATTTTCACTCAAATTTGATGAAAATATAAAAAGAGCAAGGATTTGAGTGTTCTATACCAGATCAATCAATCTTTCAATCAAATTTTCACTAAAATTTAATAAAAAAAGAGAGAATAAGAATTGGAGATGCTATAAAAAACACATTTCATACAATTTTGATCGAAGTATCTCACAAAACTCAGTCAGAACAGATCAGTAATTAGAACAATCAGAAAGTAGACAATGCGTGTAAATATACATAAAAAAAGAAATTATAGCTTCTGTTGTGAGCTCAGAGGAAAGCGATCCATGGAGAGAGAGAGAGAGAGAGAGAGAGAGAGAGAGAGAGAGTACCTGATTCAGTGAGAAGGACTCGTCAATGGCGGCACTGGAGGGGGATCGATTGATCAGTTTTTTCGTTTGAAGTGATAAAGATAGGTTTGATTTTTTAAGATTTTTAAAAATTATTTTTTCTAAAAAAATTCATATGAAAATATGAGTGGTTTTTATTTTTATTTTATTTTTATGATTTTTACTAAATTAGTTTTTGAATCCTTTTTATAAAATATATTTTAAAATTTCAACTAAACATACTATTGAAATAATTCAAGCATACGATTTTATGGAGTTTTCCCTTTATATAATATTTTTTTTTTGACTCAACTCAAATTTTTCTAGATATTCTACTTTTTCAAGTTTAAAATATTTGAGTGTTTTATGTTGTGTTTAGTTGAAAGATTTAATAAAAATAAATAAATAAATAAATAAAATATGAATAAAATATACTTACATTTCATTTCATTTCATATATTTTTTTCTTTCTCTTTTTAAATTTTTTTCTAAATCTCCTAACCAAATACGAGGTTAAAAAATAAACCCTCGTAATTTGATTTTACAATGCCATTGCCATGGCAAATCAAACTGTTAACTTTTTATTTATCACAAATTGAATCGTATAAGACTCAATTTTTTCCACAAAAGTAAATTCGGCAAACTTATAAAAGTAAACTTTGCATTTATCCAATTTATTTTTTACGAATATTTTTTCAAAGTAAAACTTCAAGTTAAAAAATTTATATTTCAAATTTGACTAAAAAAGACGGCCTTAGATAATCAAATTAAATAAACAAATTAAATTTTATATTAAAAAATAAATTATATAAAAAAAAAGCTTTAGAAAATTTAAATTAACACAAACTAGGAAATGTAATAATTCTAGACTATTCCAGATAAAATACTGATTCCAAAATGCTAAAAATATAAATATAGAAATTCCTAATATTGTCCCACATCACTATAAAAGATAAATGAAGGAGCAACCCAAAACAATACACAACTAAAATCAAGAGCATTCAGTTTTTATTTTTTTGAGTTGTTTATTGAAAAAAAAAAAAAAAAAACAGTCTAGCTCAGTTGACCAGAATTCTTACACCCCTATTAAAACGTCAAAAGTTCATTGCAACATGCAAGATTTCTCCGCAATAAAGGATGGGGTCTCTAAATTTCTTCGCATATCTCACCATTTCAATTCAGAGCACAATTGTGAACTGTCTTGACTCGACTCTACTAACTAAAATATAGCTCAGACCAAATACAATGTTTGATGAAGTACGGCTTAACATGATGGGAAGTAAAAATACATCAGTCATGCAGTGTTCCCAAAATGTCGTCGTCCCGATAGAGATGATACCTGAAACAAGTTCAAGAATTACATATGTTAGCACCAAAAGAGTGGTTAGCATAACAAAAACATATATCTCTGAAACCTGTTGTAAATCGCAATGAAGCATTGGAAGTAACAAGTTTTGCAATTGTTGGGTGCTTGTGATTTTCCAAAATAAGTTATACTTTACAAAAAGAAGAGAAGAAGAAGCTCCCACCAGATGCTTCAACAATTTGTAATATGAATATTTTATGCTCAATCTTAATATCCCTGTCACAATTACTATAAGATATCATTCATTCAAAGCTTTATCTCAGACCTTGCCAATGTGTATCACAATGGAAAAAAGGGAACATGAATCAGAGATAGCAATACGAAATTAATAAAATTTTATTATCCCTAAACCTAATGTGAGTTTTTCTATTTTAACTCTGTTCACAATTACTAACAAAATCCATCCAACAAGAAAACTATATAGAAAAAAGACTGAGATGAAGAAAAAGACAAATAGAAGAAGCAAATTGATAGAAAGAAGGAAGATGAAAAGACCACTGAAGAATATGATCTAGGATCAAAGTGGAAAAAAAGAGAAGCTCGGTAGGGGAAGAAACTTATGTGAAACTTTAACATGATCAAAAAAAATCAGTGAAGACGAAAATTCAATAGGAAAAAAAAAGGATCGAGGAAGATTTGGAAAAGAAATCAATAGAGAAGATGAGGCTCATACCGGAATGAGAAGAGAAGACTCCAAAGTTAAAAACTTATACATAATTGGATTGAAAACTTATTTTAGAAACTGCTCAATATAGCCTACTGCTAGGACTAATACTCCAAAGTTAAAAACTGAACAAGACATTAGTTTAAGATTATCAGTGCGTCTCAATATGATTCCCAGAAAATTAATGAACTCAACACTATAGGTAGGCAGCTGTTAAATTACTACCTTTTTATCTTTTAGTTTTATTCTCTGAAGATTCCAGAGTGGTTGCATTAACATCATCATAAGCTTGGAAAGACAAACACCAGTGAATTCAGGAATTACAAGCAAGAGATAATAGCCCAAAAACAATGAACATGCACTTACTCTTTTTCACCAAGCTTTACTTCAGTTCCACCATATTCAGGTAAGAGAACTGTCTCCCCTTCCTTCACGCTAACAGGAATCAGCTTTCCATCCCTATCATGAATGCCAGGACCCACAGCAACAACTTTTCCAGAGTTCAACTGACCCATCAAACACAGAAAAGTAAGAAAACTGAAAAGGAAACTTGGCAGATTAAATCCAAGCAAATGTATTTCAAAAGAAACAGGAACACATTCTAAAATCAATTCAGCAATTAAAATAAAATAAAAAAGTCTTTAATAAGGAAAATTTATAATGCTTGCACTCAATTTGTTAGCTGAAAGAAGAGCTAAAGAGATCATTAAACCTGACACTGAGAAGCTCTAGTATTAGCACCCAAACAGAAAAAATAGTCCACTCATCTGAGCCTAACAAAATAACTTGGGTTAGCTTTAATTAACTTGTTCATCTACATTTACTTTCCCAGAAACACAAAAAGTTGGTGTTTGAAAATTAAAATTAACAATCATTTCATCCATAAATGGTGATCGATCCATCATTCTGCTAATTAATATTACAATGATAAAAATAAAAATGTATACTATATGATGAAGTGCAAATAAGTTTGATGATTTCAGAAATTGGGTGATGAATATAGATAAGTTATTATCATTTCACCCACTCATTGTATCTATCTATTATTGCATTTTTTTATAATAGATTTGTATTATAGAAGAGCCAAGGGGGCACAATGGGTTAGGTTTAATTGATCTTTGGAGGAATCTCCAAGAAGGGTCATCATATGCCTAGTGGAGTAGATCCTAAAGTGATATCACTTCCTCATGAATTAATCTTGAATCGGGTCAGCTACATGATTTTTGTTTTTATTTTTTTGTCATTCCACTCTGTCAAATTAAACAAATTCATAAATCATTTTACCACCACACCTCATATCAGTTTAGGTCTTTCTCTCCCCATCCTATATAACAGGTCCTTTTAAATTTAACTACCAAATTTCATTTCAATTTAGTGTTTCCCACCCCCTAACATATCCTTACAGTCATATAGTTGTTATTTTAAATTTTGCTTTCAATTTTGTCGGTATCCATGTAAGGTTGGCCATGTCTCTTGAGAGAGATGTGTGTGGTGGCTCACGTGTCACTTTCTGTCTCTTGCGTGCAAAGCTTCCCAATTCTATGTGAGTGGGGTATTTGTAAGTGGGGTATTTGGTTTGGGTTATACTACCTAAGTGGATGAGGTGACAAATTCTGGGAATCCCATAACTTCCCATTCTCTTGTAACTCAACTACCTCATGTTATTCACAGATGTTCCCACAAGGTAGTTACTCTCTTACCACCCCCCACATCTTTTAGGAGATACATGGCCACCAATACATCAGTTGCATAAGCATTCATCCACTTGAGCCAACCTATTTTGATTATACAGAACATGTCCTACCCCTCCTTTGTAATAATTTTTTACGCAACAAAAATGGTCATCTCCTAATTTTCAATCTCCACTTCTCCATTATTTCTCTTTTGTTGGTACTAAAATAACATTCCATATATCCAGCTTTACTGTTCCTCTTTAGTTTTCTAATTGAATATTGATTCTCCCTTAGTTTCATCCACATCCACTAGAACAATATCAATCATCTGTGAATAACATAAACCCTGGGAAATCATTCTGAATGGGTTCAGTTGATTCATCCATAAGACCATAATACTAAACATTTCTCTCAACGCTGAACCACGGAAATTCAGGTGTCTTGTATGTTGTCTAATTTTATTATTTCTGGTAATTTTACTGACATAAAGAACAAAAAGCATGATACTCAAATTTTGTTTTCTTTCATTTTTCTTTGCTTTCCCAGCAACCAAACAGTAGTTTTGGGCTAACAACTAACAACAGGATATTAGAGAATGCCAAGAATGAGAAGAACAAATATCACAATAAACACCTAACTTCAAGTCAAAAAAATTCAATTAACTCAAACCCAGATCTAGATATCTAATAATAGGTCATTTTCATCAAATAAACATGAAATTTTACAGATTTAAACAATACCCATAAACGGAAAACAATAATTTCAAAGAAAAAATATGCTCAAAATCTAGAATTGGCCAGAGGATGAGGGTAATTGTTGGGCAATGAATGAATATCACCTTGGAGGTCTTCTCTGGGAGTAAGATTCCAGCATTGGTCTTGGATGGAGGAATGATTTTCTCCACCAAAACCCGATTCAGAGAAGGAATCAAACGTTTCGCCATTTGACTCAAGAAGAAGAAGAAGAAGAAGCTCGGAGAGAAGTGAGAGACCTAGCGGTGAGAGAGAGCAGCCCCTATTGGGGTTTTGGATATCCTCGGGTAGGGTTTAAAGAGCGTTTTACACAAATGCCCTTGCCCTTGCATTGTTTGGAAATCTAGCCGATTAAAAAAAACAAAATGCTTGGTGGCCGAAAAGGTGCGGCTCGAATGTGTGTTAGCTAGTCGTCTGCTCGGAGGACTGGCTGGACGTCTGTCCGAATGACTGGTTGGATGTCTGTCTGGATGATGGGATGAAAGCTTGTCTATTGTGATTGTCACATCTGTCAACCGCAGCTGTCAGCCTCTTTGTCGAACGACCAGTCGGACGACTGGCCGAACGTCCGCCAGACGAATGGCAAGGTGAAATTCGAGCCATTTGAGCCAACCTTCTTTTCGGGCCACCTAGCATTGCTCTAAAAAAAATCTAATTAATTACTCCTTCTGTTTCAAAATATTAATCTCCTTTAAGAGTCTAATTTTTTCAAGATCATCTGTTGGGTGTTTTGGAAAGTTGATAAAAAAAAAATTGACTTTTTAACTTTTTAACTTTTTTAGTGTTTTTTTTTTTTTGTGGCTTTTTTGGGAGAACTTGGCAAAAAGCCAAAAAAACTGACGTTTTGCCAAGTTCCCAAATTGCTCATATGTGTATAAAAAGAAAATAGTCTTTTTTAAGAATAATGAATGTGGAAGTTTCTCAAATTAATTTTGTTAATTTTTAAATAAATAAAAAAATCTATTGGTTAATTCTTTAAATTAAAAATCCAAAAAAAAAAAAAAAAGTTCTAATTGTCTACAATTTTGAATTTTAAAAATTCAAAATAATATAATAAATCACCCTCACTCTTTCCAAAAATAATGTTGATCAAAACAATTCAAATAAAAATAAATAAAGACACTAATTATCTATGATTTTGAATTTCAAAATTTAAAATAATATGGCAAATCACCTTTATCTCACTCTAACCTTTTCTGAAAATAATATAAATCTAAAATTTTAAAAATCCAATCAAATTAAAAATTCAATACAATTCTCTCTTTAAAATACTCAATATTTTATATTTTTTCCAGCCCGACCAACTCCTCCCCAAATGTAATGATGCAATGGTTATTCTCTCTCTTTGCCGATAGTCCAAACTTATTTCAAGTTTGTTTGTTTGTATTTTTTTTTTTTTTTTTGTAAATTTATATTTTGGTGTGAGTATTTTTTTTTTCCTCTATATGAATTTTTTTTCAATGTATTTTTTTTCCAACTAAATTGATAATAAATATATGTTTCTTAACTATCTTTGTTTTGGGAGTTGATTTGAATTTTTTTTTTGGGGGGAGGGGGGATGTTTGTTTATTTTTTTTATTGTTGTTATTTTATTTCATTTTTTTGATATATATGAATTGATAATATAGTTATGAGTTTTTTAAAATTTAAATTTTCATTTTTTTATAGAATAAGGCGTCTTATATTGTTCTATATGATTTGGCCATTTTTTAAATTTCTTAAACAAAATTTTCAAATTTTTTATTTGTAAAAAATTAAAAACATTTAATTGACTTGCCCATCAATAAATAAAATTTTAAATAATGAACACTATTCCATAATTTATGGATTAAAAAAAAACAAAATTTAACACCCATATATGGAATAAGAAAACCTAAAATCACGCTTTTTTTTTTTTCATTTTTAACTCTTTAAAACTCTAACAGTACCTTTTTATTTCTACAACAATGTCTTTTTATATTTACAAAGATAAAAAATTAGACCAGAGTTGCATAATAGTTAGAGGTGGTGAGCATGGCAACAACAAGGGTGATGATGAGCTCGGCCAGAGCATTGTTTGGGTGGATTTTGAAAAGGTGAATATTAAAAGAATAGTAGATAGTTTGGTTGATGAATTGATTTAGAAAACTAATGTGTAGTTGAGATTAAGTGTAAATTTTACATATAAAAAGTGAATATGGATCATATATTGTGTTTTACATATAATTTTGGGTCATTTTGTATAACTATAAAAAATTATTGTGATCACATGTTACTTATCATTTGATATATTATTGTTGTATTATCGTAATAAATTTTATTATTAATATCTATTATCAATGTAGTGGTGAGACGTCACATAATAAATAAAAATATGTTTTGTTATTATTATTATTGATAATATATTTCTTTATTTACCTTTTCACAATGTTCAAAAAATTAATTTATGTTTATTGTTAGTTTTTGTAGATGAGAAGTCAAAAATAAATTTTAACCAAATTCAAGTTATAATTAATTTGAGATTGAAAAGGAAATTTCAAAAGAAATATATAATTTTAAAATATTTTTAAAAAAAATACAAGGAAAAATTGGAACGATAAATTAAAATTGTCAAAAAACCTAATTCAAGAAAAAATTTAAATGAAAAATTGATCAAATTTGAATTTATAATTATTAAATATTTTTAATAAGCCATTAATTTTTTATTCAGGTTCTAGCCTGATTTAGTTTTAAATAGTTTTTCAGATATAAATATATCTTAATATTAATACAATCAGTATTAGACATATTTTAAGAAGGGTAAATTATGTTGATAGTCTCTACATTTTGTCTCTTGTGTTAATTTGGTATCTATAATTTCAATTAGTTTGATTTTTACCCATAATTTTAGATTTTGTATAAATTTGGTCTAATTGATAATGTCAGTTAAGATTTTTTGAAAGAAAATAATTATTAAGTTGGTTGAGATTAACTTATTGAGTTGACTAAATTTATAAATTTGTCTATAAAAATATAATAGATACTGCTCATGTGTATATTTTCAATAATAATAAAAAAATACTAGCAATTATAAAAATTGGACCAAATTGAGACAAAATTATAAATTTAGGGTCAAAATTGAGCAAATTAAAATTGTAAGGGCAAAAATAATACAAGAGTTAAAATATAGGGATTACCAATGTAATTTATCCTTTTAAGAATAAGTACATAATTTCTTAATTAATTTTGAAATTGTTAATAAATATACCAAGCAAATATGTACATATTTCCTATTTTTGTTATAATTTTTTAAAAAAATACATTTACTAATTAAAAATTAAATAAATAAGTAGGTTTACTAACTCATTGATTGGACATGAATTAGATTATTCTTTAAGAACTAGGTTTAAATTAAGAATTATTGGCAAAAAAAAAAATCGACTTGAACTAAATTTTATTGGCTACTTTTTAGTATTTAATTAAATATTAGAACCTCAAATTAGCTCATATCAGTCACGAACTGATAAACTATGATATAATTTAAATATAAAATTTGAATTTATTAGGACTAGAATATGACCTATAATTTTGAGTGGCTTTATCTTAAATAATTTTTTTTATACATAAATATATATAACTATTCATTTAATTGTTTTAAACATAAATATATATTTTTTTTTTAAAAAAAAAAAACTATAGTTCAAACTTTTTAAAGTATGCATAAAATAAGTCCATATTTCTTATTTTTATTATAAAAAAAAATTTACAAATATTTATTTACTAATTTAATAAATAGATAGGTCAAATGATTCATATAAGTTGGGAACAAAATAAGATAATTTTTAATGATTAGGTGAAGGACAAGTTGGCGTAAATATAATGTTATGCCCAAATTTAATATCACAAGTGAATCCTAATTCATTTTTATGTAAATCTTATAACATAAGACAAATTATAGCTTTTAGACTTCACAAAACATGAAAAAATTACTATATTGACAAATGTAATTTACCACTATCATATGATAAATTAAATTTACGAAACTCATATGACAAAATGTATTTATATTTTATCATAAATATAATTTTGTGATTTATTTTTTATTTTTAACACTTAAATTATGATGTATATTTGTTATTAAGAACTTAGAGCACACAATTAATAACATAAGAATAAAAAAAAAACATTTCCTTATATGTAACTGTGATAAAAATGAATAAAATTTAATTAATTCTAAATCATTTTTATTAAATATTGTAGATAAAATTTTCAGATTATTATTTAATTTTAAAAATTAATTTTTGATTATTTATTTATACTCATGCATAGCACAAGTAATTATGCTTGTTATTATATAAATCCAAAAATTAGAATCAATTGTCAAGTTCAATCATGTGATAATTAATTATAATTTAGAATATATAATATAACGATCCCGGTTTTACCCTTGTTGTACAGTGATCCGGACATGTGTCCGTGGATGTAGGTAGTTGATTATTATCTTGTTTACATCCTTTTTACTTTGTATTTGGGTTATAGGATGTGTTGGGCAGGTTTGTTACAGGTTGGTTGAGTTTAGAAACCAAAACTAGTTGCCCAGACTTTGACCTGTCTGCTCGAGCGGGGGTTTTGGCGCTCGAGCGGGAATTGCACCCATCCAGTATTTCCTGTGCAGTGTTGGACGCTCGAGCGTGGGATTGGTCGCTCGAGCGGGATTGTGTGAGTGCCGCTCGAGCGGGGAGTTGGAAGCTCGAGCGGAGACTTGGTTCTATAAAAGTTCTAGGAGTGTGCATCCGCCGCTCGAGCGGGAGTCTGTGAGTGACGCTCGAGCGGGATGTTTGACGCTCGAGCGGGGCGACTGGGTTTAAGTTCCGTGTTTTGACTTTTCAAATCACTTTTTCACTTTCTCTTCTCTCTCCTACTTTTCCAAAAACACCATTGTTGAGCCTCTCACTCTAGAACTCTACATTCTCTCTAGGTTTTGATCTAGTGGGAGTGATTTGCTCATCTTTAGCCTTTACAAAAAAGTTGTTGATCGTCGAGGGCTACATTTTAATCTGAAAATTTCGAGATTTGGAGCACGTTGGGTTTTGTCATCTTCTCCCTTAGGGCTCCGGATTTGAGGTAGGGATATCCTACTCCTCTCTATGGATTTTGTCTTTAAATTTTAGTATTTTGAGATGTTAGGGTCGGTTTGGTAATTTTGTGAAAGTTTGGGGCTTTTGTGTTATTTTACAAAAGTTGAGGTTTTATCCATAATAAACCTAAATGCACATTTGGTATAGAGAAATGGAACAAATGTTGAATCATCGAAGAAAATGGGACCTAAGGGTTGGAATGTAAATTATGAAAAATAACCTAATTACATTGATTGATTAATTTGTATAACAAATTGTTGAGAATGAGGAATCGAATTGAGAATGTGGAAATTGAAAAGGAAAGGGGTTAAAGGGTGTAGTTTGATTATTTATCACTCACCTAGTTGAAATGTTGATTATATATATCCATTGTTGCATTTATTTTCTGTGTAGAAATAACTGCTTTGGGCTATCGGTAGAGGATAGTCGTGATTGTTGTAGACAATGCATGATGATTAGGCAAACTGTAACTAATTACTGGAATGTGTCATTGAGATTGACGATTGAAAGAATACATTAAATTTATGTATTGTGTGATGATGTGTATAATTGTTGTTTATATGCATCGTGTTGTGTTGGAGGAGATAGGGGATGTACTCCACGGTTTAGGGGAAGATAGGGGATGGACCTCTAAACCGGATGTTGTTGGGAGGAGATAGGGAATGGACTCCGTAGATAGAGCTCATATGCTTATCTAGTGATGTATTGACAGAGCTCATATGCTTGTCATTAGAAGTGTGATAGTGCTCATATGCATATCTGTGGAAGTGGTGATATAGCTTATATGCTTATCTGCTGTCGTGTGATATAGCTAGTATGCTTATCTAATGTGAAATGGGGAGTGTGTGATATGAGTTACTGTCTCATATGAGTTGTTTGGCCAGGTTCTGAGCCATGGTTTGTAATTTGAGAATTGAAAGAAATTGGAAAATGAATTGTAATATGGACTTGTATGTCATGAAAATGTAAAGTGTGATAAGAGAAAGTATCAGTATTGACCATCTATCAACTGCTAATCTTTTAGTCATTGTTCATATTTGGTTTAGTATGTTTCTACTGGGCTGTGGCTCACCCTATATGGGAATATCATTTTCAGGTACAGGTAGCATGCCACCTCCAAGGACGTAGCTTGGGAGGCTAGAGGCGGACACACTTTTGTTGTCTTATTTTTGATGTATTACATGTAAATTCAGGCCAAGGGCTTAATGTGTATATGAGTTAGTACTCTTTTGTTGTAACCAAGTGTTAACTTGGAAAGCTGTAAGCCTTTAGGGCATTTGCTTTTGTCGTTAACATGTAATACTTTTTGTAATGAAACTCTGAAAAAATGGAAGAATGTGGAACTTTTACATATCAATGCATGTCTTTATTGATGGGTTTAATGTTGTTATATTGAGGGCGTTACAACTTGGTATCAGAGCGTACCGAGTTCGAATACTTTGGGTACGTGGGAAGTGATTAGGATCACAATGGGTTTGTCTCGCTTGATAGAGACTTAGATGTTGTGTTATATGCTATGTGCTTAATTGATAACATGCTTATGTGACTATGTGGGTATGGAATGTAGTTTCTTGGATGTTGATTGGACCTTTGGGTTTCTGGGAGTCTTGTTGGAAAGGCACTTGATCAATGTCGTTTCTAACCGGAACTCTAGTAACGCCTCGGGACTATCATTATCCGGAAATGAAATTCGTAGGTGCTTATGTGTTTATGTGCTTACGTGGAGTGAATTACTGTTGTCCATGCACTAGGACGTGAGTGTTTAGTTTTGGCACATTTGTGAATGTGCTAACGTTCTGTATTACCTTTATTAGGATGTCAGGACGAGGAAGAGGTGCTAGGCGTGGTAGACCTGCGAGGCAGGAAGTACCGTTACCGGAGGAGGTTCCGGCAGTACAGGAGGGAGTTGGTCAGGCCAACGTGGCCGAGCCAGCGGGTCAGCAGGCTATGTGTGCTTTGGCCAGAGAGATAGTAGGAGCTTTGGGTATTCTTAGAGCTGGGAATCAGGCAGCTGAGGTGGGGCCTTCTTTCTTGAAGAGGGAGTTTTTCCGGTCTAATCCGGATGAGTTTATCGGGGATCCGAAGGAGCCACTAAAGGCTGATGAGTGGCTAGAGCAAATGAGTAAGACGTTCGAAATGCTTGGCATCGAGGACGGAGCACTGAAAGTGACCTTGGCATCCTTCCAGCTGAAGGGAGATGCGGGTCAATGGTGGAAGTACGAGAAGGCTCGTGTTGGGGGTACATGGGAGGCATTCGTAAATGCTTTCCAGGAGAGGTTTTTATCTGCAGTGGCTAGGGAGAAGCTGAGGGATCAGTTTAGCCGGCTTAATCAGCAGGGTATGTCTGTGGCAGAGTTCGAGGCCACTTTCACTAGTTTGTCCAGGTTTTCACCTGAGTTAGTGGCGTCCGAAGAACGCCGTTGCTACGAGTTTGAGCGGAGTTGAGGCGGGGCCTCAAGTTGAGGGTTGGTGGGTCTTACATCCGAGAGTATAGACATTTAGTGGATGCTGCAGCTCATATGGAGCTCATGATGCAGGAGGAGGATGAGGGGCAGAGAGGCTCCAAGAGGGGCCAGGATGGTCAGGGTGATGGCAGGAGACAGAGGGGTTCTAACCCTCAGCAGTTTCAGGGCGGTTTGGCTAGATCATCCTTTCCAGTGCCGAGTGCGGGTTCTGGGAGAGGTAGTCAGGGAGGCTTGACTTGTTTTGCGTGTGGCCAGCTGGGTCACAAGTCTTCGGTTTGCCCGTAAAAAGGAGGGGGTCAGCGAGCTGCTTCTTCATCAGCTAGACCTCAGGGCCAGAGTCAGGGCAGAGGCCAGCCTTTGTCTTGTTATTAGTGTGGTCAACCTGGGCACCTGAAGAGGTACTGCCCGCAGTTGAGTGCTACTTCGGGAGCGTCTGGTTCCAGACAGACGCAGGGTTTTCAGCCAGCTCAGTCTGTGCAGGCCTCGAGGGCCAATCCGGGGACTTCGTCGTCCCAGTCAGTGCAGCAGTCGTATGCTCCTAGAGGTGAGCAAGTAGATCAGGGGCCTACAGGGCGCGTGTATGCTGTTACCGCGCAGGATTTAGTACCTGCTCCATCAGTAGTGAGAGGTACTTTTCTGTTTTGCAACTCGGTTGCTAGTGCGTTGATTGACACGGGTGTATCTCATTCTTTTGTATCTGCTGCATTTGCATCTGTCTTGGAGTTGGAGTTAGCACAGTTAACATCTCCTATTTGTGTAGTGTCACCTCTTGGGGGTGAACTGATCTTGAAACAGGGTGTTAGAGGTTGTGATATAGAGGTCGCTGACTATAGGCTTCATTTTCCGTTTGTTGTCATGCCCATGAAGGGCTTTGATGTTATTTTAGGTATGGACTGGCTATCGTCATACCGGGCTGTTATCGATTGCTATCGCCAGAGGGTCACGTTATGTACCTTGAGTAGGGAGTGGTTCCATATCTTGGGAGACCAGGTTGGTAGCGTTTTGCCACCGGGGTATGATTCGCGAGGGCGAAATGAGCTTAGTGGTCTACTTGCTAGCTTTGAGAGTGGTGAGTGTGATGAGACCCAAGTTGTATTGCCGAGGGTGGTTTGTGAGTATTCGGATGTCTTTCCCGAATACCTTGTTAGTTTGCCACCTCACCGAGAGATAGAATTCTCTATTGATCTAGTGCCCGGCACAACGCCGATTTCTATGGCACCTTACCGTTTTGCTCCAGCAGAGTTGGTTGAGTTGAAAGTCCAGCTCCAGGAATTGTTAGATAAGGGTTTTGTTCGCCCTAGTGTTTCACCGTGGGGAGCACCGGCCCTCTTTGCTAAAAAGAAAGATGGTGCCTTGAGATTGTGTATAGACTACCGGAAGTTGAATCGGGCTACGGTCAAGAATAAATACCCTATGCCCCGTATAGATGACCTGTTTGACCAGTTGAAGGGTTCCCGTTGTTTCTCTAAGATAGACTTGAGATCGGGTTACCACCAGTTGAGGGTTAAGGAGGAAGATATTCCTAAGACGGCATTCCGTACGCGGTATGGCCATTATGAGTTTCTGGTGATGCCATTTGGGCTTACCAATGCACCGGCAGTCTTTATGGACTTGATGAACCGGATCTTCCGGGAATTCTTGGATCGATTTGTAGTTGTTTTCGTGGACGACATTCTTGTCTATTCGCCTTCAGAGGAGGAGCACGAGGCACACTTGAAAGTGGTGCTTGAGTTACTTAGAGCCCACAGGCTGTATGCCAAGTTTGGGAAGTGTGAGTTCTGGTTGAGGGAAGTCAAATTCTTAGGCCACGTGGTATCCGGGGAAGGGGTGTCTGTTGATGCATCCAAAGTTGAGGCAGTGCAAGATTGGGCACAGCCTAAGAGTGTGTTTGAGATCCGCAGTTTTCTAGGATTAGCTGGCTATTACCGTCGGTTTGTGAAAGATTTCTCCAGGCTAGCTTCGCCGTTGACTAGATTGACGCGGAAAGGGGTCAAGTTTGTGTGGAGTGAGACTTGTGAAAAGTCATTCCAAGAGCTGAAAGTTAGATTGACCACCGCTCCGGTGTTGATTATGCCGGAGAGAGGGTTGGGTTATGCGGTTTATTGTGATGCCTCGCGAGAGGGCTTGGGTTGTGTGTTGATGCAAGAAGGGAAAGTGGTAGCTTATGGCTCACGTCAGTTGAAAATTCACAAGAAGAATTACCCCACACACGACCTAGAATTAGTAGCAGTGATCTTTGCCTTGAAGATTTGGAAGCACTACCTTTATGGTGAGAAGTTCGAGGTATTCTTGGACCACAAGAGTTTGAAGAATCTGTTTACACAGAGAGACTTGAATCTGAGGCAGAGGAGATGGATGGAGTTCATTGAGGACTACGACTCTGAGCTGCACTATCACCGGGAAAGGCCAATGCTGTGGCCGATGCCCTTAGTAGGAAATCCATTAGTGATGTAGCTTGTATAGCCATCCGGGAATGGGAGATGTTGGGAGCGCTTGGTGAGTTTGATTTGCTACTGGGCGAATTTGTTGAGGCTGCGGCCTTGTTTTCTGTTGTTGCACAGCCCACACTTGTGACTAGAGTGTTAGAGGCACAGAGAGGTGACCTTGAGGTAGAATCTTTCTGAGAGAAGATCTCCAGTGGGAAAGTTGAGAAGGGTTTGACGGTATATCCCGACCAGAGTGTGAGATATCGAGACCGTTTGTTTGTACCGGAGTCTTGCCGAGAGGAAGTACTCTGAGAGTTTCACCATTCACGTCTTGCGGTACATCCGGGAGGCATTAAGATGTATCGGGATTTGGGTCGCCAGTTTTGGTGGCGGGGTATGAAGAGAGATGTGGCTGTTTTTGTATCGAAGTGCCTTACTTGCCAGCAAGTGAAGGCCGAGCATCAGAGGCCAGCGGGTTTGTTGCAACCCTTGCCTATTGCCGAGTGGAAGTGGGAGCATGTCACTATGGACTTCGTTGTAGGTCTTCCGAGGACTCAACGGGGTAGTGATGCTATCTGGGTGGTTGTAGACCGGCTGACTAAGTCGGCGCACTTCATTCCTATGCGCGTGAGAAATTTGGTAGATCATCTTGCCGACTTGTATATTCGGGACATAGTGAGATTGCACGGGGTCCCAGTGACGATCGTCTCAGATAGAGACCCTCGTTTTACTGCTAGGTTGTGGCAGAGTTTGCAGAGTGCCTTGGGCACTAAGTTGACCTTTAGTACGGCTTATCATCCGCAGACTGACGGGCAGTCCGAGCGTACTATTCAGATCCTTGAGGATATGCTTCGGGGTTGTGTCCTTGACTTTAGTGGGACGTGGGAGAGGCACTTGCCATTGGTAGAGTTTGCCTATAACAACAGTTTTCAGTCTAGCATTGGTATGGCACCGTTTGAGGCCTTGTATGGCCGACCGTGTAGGTCTCCAGTTTGTTGGGCCGAGGTGGGTGATGCACCTTTGTTGGGTCCGGAGTTGGTTAGGGAGACGACAGAGAAGGTTGAACTTATCCGTAGGAGGCTTGTTACAGCCCAGAGTCGTCAGAAATCTTATGCTGACCGTAGGAGGAGGCCTTTGGCGTTTGAGGTAGGTGATCATGTCTTTCTGAAGATATCACCTAGGCGAGGCTTGATGAGGTTTGGGAAGAGTGGGAAGTTATCCCCTCGGTTTATTGGTCCTTTTGAGATCCTTGAGAGGGTTGGCGAGGTTGCTTATCGGTTAGCTTTACCGCCGCAGTTGTCCGGAGTTCATGACGTGTTTCATGTGAGTATGCTTCGGAAGTATCAGCTAGATCCATCACATGTATTGGATTGGACCGATTTAGAGGTAGATGAGGATACCTCGTATGAGGATAGACCAGTTCGGGTCTTGGATAGGCGGGATCAGGTCCTGCGTGGCAAGACCATTCATTTGGTGAAAGTCTTGTGGAAACATCACGGAGTGGAGGAAGCCACTTGGGAACATGAGTTGGAAGTCCGTAAGAAATATCCGGACTTGTTTGTTGATATGTACTCTTGTATTTAGATTTTGAACTATCATTGAACTTAAGAGCTTTTATATATGTCTTGAGTTGTGAAACATTGAAAATGTTTTGGTTTATTGGAAGTATGTTTTGTAACTTGCCTCATATGGAAGTGAATGTAACATTATATATGTTGAATATATTGTTGAAATTGGAAAGGAAATGCGTAATGTTGATGCATGTTGAAAGTACATATGTTGTTTACATATTGTGAAATGCCTCTTGTTTAAGGGATGGGATGACCGGTAATGGGTCGAATTGTTGAATGTTAAAATGTAACATTGTTTAAAATGGAGGAAAACCTGTTTTTGAAAACTTGTGCTAAATTTCGGGGACGAAATTCTTTAAGGGGGGGAGGTTATAGCGATCCCGGTTTTACCCTTATTGTACAGTGATCCGGACATGTGTCCATGGATGTAGGTAGTTGATTATTATCTTGTTTACATCCTTTTTACTTTGTATTTGGGTTATAGGATGTGTTGGGCAGGTTTGTTACAAGTTGGTTGAGTTTAGAAACCAAAACTAGTTGCCCAAACTTTGACCTGTCCGCTCGAGCGGGAATTGCACCCATCCAGTATTTCCTGTGCAGTGTTGGACGCTCGAGCGTGGGATTGGCCGCTCGAGCGGGATTGTGTGAGTGCCGCTCGAGCGGGGAGTTGGAAGCTCGAGCGGAGACCTGGTTCTGTAAAATTTCTGGGAGTGTGCATCCGCCGCTCGAGCGGGATGGTTGACGCTCGAGCGGGAGTCTGTAAGTGACGCTCGAGCGGGGTGTTTGACGCTCGAGCGGGGCGACTGGGTTTAAGTTCCGTGTTTTGACTTTTCAAATCACCTTTTCACTTTCTCTTCTCTCTCCTACTTTTTCAAAAGCACCATTGTTGAGCCTCTCACTCTAGAACTCTACCTTCTCTCTAGGTTTTGATCTAGTGGGAGTGATTTGCTCATCTTTGGCCTTTACAAAAAAGTTGTT
This sequence comes from Camellia sinensis, assembly GCF_055761805.1. Taxonomy (NCBI): domain Eukaryota; kingdom Viridiplantae; phylum Streptophyta; class Magnoliopsida; order Ericales; family Theaceae; genus Camellia; species Camellia sinensis. The sequence goes on along the minus strand of NC_138970.1, from coordinate 21,194,253 downwards.
GATCGTCGAGTGCTACATTTTAATCTGAAAATTTCGGGATTTGGAGCACGTTGGGTTTTGTCATCTTCTCCCTTGGGGCTCCGAATTTGAGGTAGGGATATCCTACTCCTCTCTATGGATTTTGTCTTTAAATTTTAGTATTTTGAGATGTTGGGGTCGGTTTGGTAATTTTGTGAAAGTTTGGGGCTTTTGTGTTATTTTACAAAAGTTGGGATTTTATCCATAATAAACCTAAATGCACGTTTGGTATAGAGAAATGGAACAAATGTTGAATCATCGAAGAAAATGGGACCTAAGGGTTGGAATGTTAATTATGGAAAATAACCTAATTACATTGATTGATTAATTTGTATAACAAATTGTTGAGAATGAGGAATCGAATTGAGAATGTGGAAATTGAAAAGGAAAGGGGTTAACGGGTGTAGTTGGATTATTTATCACTCACCTAGTTGAAATGTTGATTATATATATCCATTGTTGCAATTATTTTCTGTGTAGAAATAACTGTTTTGGGCTATCGGTAGAGGATAGTCGTGATTGTTGTAGACAATGCATGATGATTAGGCAAACTGTAACTAATTACTGGAATGTGTCATTGAGATTGACGATTGAAAGAATACATTAAATTTATGTATTGTGTGATGATGTGTATAATTGTTGTTTATATGCATCGTGTTGTGTTGGAGGAGATAGGGGATGTACTCCACGGTTTAGGGGAAGATAGGAGATGGACCTCTAAACCGGATGTTGTTGGGAGGAGATAGGGAATGGACTCCGTAGATAGAGCTCATATGCTTATCTAGTGATGTATTGACAGAGCTCATATGCTTGTCATTAGAAGTGTGATAGTGCTCATATGCATATCTGTGGAAGTGGTGATATAGCTTATATGCTTATCTGCTGTCGTGTGATATAGCTAGTATGCTTATCTAATGTGAAATGGGGAGTGTGTGATATGAGTTACTGTCTCATATGAGTTGTTTGGCCAGGTTCTGAGCCATGGTTTGTAATTTGAGAATTGAAAGAAATTGGAAAATGAATTGTAATATGGACTTGTATGTCATGAAAATGTAAAGTGTGATAAGAGAAAGTATCAGTGTTGACCATCTATCAACTGCTAATCTTTTAGTCATTGTTCATATTTGGTTTAGTATGTTTCTACTGGGCTGTGGCTCACCCTATATGGGAATATCATTTTCAGGTACAGGTAGCATGCCACCTCCAAGGACGTAGCTTGGGAGGCTAGAGGCGGACACACTTTTGTTGTCTTATTTTTGATGTATTACATGTAAATTCAGGCCAAGGGCTTAATGTGTATATGAGTTAGTACTCTTTTGTTGTAACCAAGTGTTAACTTGGAAAGCTGTAAGCCTTTAGGGCATTTGCTTTTGTCGTTAACATGTAATACTTTTTGTAATGAAACTCTGAAAAAATGGAAGAATGTGGAACTTTTACATATCAATGCATGTCTTTATTGATGGGTTTAATGTTGTTATATTGAGGGCGTTACATATAAAGTAAGGAAACAGCTTGCCTCCAGTCCGAGATCAGACTAGATGGTGTTGTTCGTTTGTTGGAGCCCACCACAGGTTTTGTTTTGATAATTCGACGTTCAATGTGTATAACTCATCGAGTACTATATGCTTGTAAAATATCACATTGATTGGATATCAATAGCTATCTCATTAGATCAGTTTTTTGTCAACTGTTAATTTGTTCACCGTCAAATTTTTTTTTATACAAAACTCATTTGATCACATAATTATCGATATCTGATCAACGTGATTTTTTATAGACATATAATACTCGACGAGTTGTACACATTGAATGATTCAAATTATCAAAATGGGACCCGTGGTGGGCCTCCACGGGCTGAACAGTACAGTCCAATCCGATCTCGGACTGGAGGCAAGCTGCTCCCATAAAGTAATACTCTCTCTCATATCTTCTCAATCATTAATCAATCATATCATACACATCATTGGGCCTAGAAAATGTCACTTATACATACTTGGATCTAGAAAATAAGTTTAGAAAATGAACTTGTATATCATTTTTTTTAATAGTACAATTATTACACTTTAAAAATAAAGGGACTTACATGTAGGTTCTAATAGGTTGACTTTTTATCTAATAGGTCTTGTGATAAGTAATGACGTTTTTCATCAAGCATTATTAAAAAAAGTTACTAATATTAATTTTCAGCAACAGTTTAAAAATTTTGTCATAAAAAATATCATTAATTATAAGTTTTACCGACAATTTAAAAAAACCATCACAAAAAATGTCACTAATTTTTAACTTTCAGCCACATTTTAAAAAATTCATCACAAAAAAATATCACTAAATTTATAAAAACCGCGACAATAAAAGTTACTAATTGTCAATTTTTAACGACATATGCAAAAAATCGTTACAAAAAGGACTTATTTTTAATAGAATTTGATGGAAATTAAATCTAACTATTAAGACCTATTGGTACTTAAATTTTTTCAAAATTACCTTTTGGTAGTACAATTATTACATTTTAAATAATATTAATGAATTTAAAAGAATGATAAAATAAGAAATTCATATTATTTTAATCCTTAATTTTTGAAAAATGACTTATATTTTGAAATAATGGACTAATATTTTGAAATGGATGGAGTATTTTTTTTTTTAAAAGCTAAGAGAGAAGATAAATTATGTTTTTTCTCCTTCTTATTTGGTAGAAGTGGAGAGAAAAAAAATTATGATTTCTTTTTTATTTTATTTGTATATAATAAATAAATAAATAAGCTATAATACTAAAATAACTTTTTGTATTTTTATTATTGTAATACTTATATGGAAAATTTTAATATTATATAAATTTGTAATTTTATATTTTTTTGGGAAATAAATCAGGGAAAATTTGGTAATGACTTTTTTAGTTGGCTTTTTTATTTTTTTGACTTTTTTAGCTTGAGAATTTTTTGTTTGGTTGGTTTTCTTGTCTGGCTTTTTTGGCTTTGAAATTGCAAATTTTTTTGTCCTTTTGTAATTTTTAGCCTTTTTATTTTTTTTTTGACTTTTTTTTGTCCTTTTATGATTCTTTAGCCCACGATGAAAGCCAAACGAGCACTCAATGTTAGGTTTGGAAAATAAATTACATGTTTATAGTATACTTTATACACTTCAATAATTAAAGTTAAATTTTTTTTCATAAATTTGTAATTTTTAAGGATAATACCATTGATTTGTAAATTCACCTTTGATTTTTTCCCCTCTGTTTCAACCTCTATTGAAAAAGTGGTTTATAAAATTTCTCTCCATTTTTTTTCTATTTGTCCCCATTTTCTCCTTTTTAATAATCTAAACAAGTAATTCGCATCAAACGAACTCAGTTTTTTCATTTTATTTTTATTTTTTAAAATCCATCAATCCAAGCATACTGTTAAGCTAGTAGAATTATGTGTAACAAGAAAATTTAGATCGCGCATCCCGTCCAACTCGAGTAAAAAAAGTCTAACCACAGAGGAGTGACTTGTGAGCAAGGCCTTAGAAGTCACCATTAGGTGGTATTATATAACAGAGTCATTTAATCATATAGTGGTAAGTCACAAACTTGTACATTTGTAGGAATTCAAATCCACAGTCTTGATAATCGGTACAATTCGCTAAGCCATGGAAGGTTTATCCTATTAACCACATATGTTGTTGTCGAGTGATTTTTAAGTAACCCAGAATATGACCACGTGGTATTCTATGGTATTGTGATTGATGGAGAAAGTGAGTAGGTAAAGTATTGTATTGGGTGATTAAAGAACATGATGAATGATGATCGGTTAGAGAGTATGAACACGTGATATTTCAAAAATATTTTATAATTTTCTGTTGTGGCCCAAATGACAAACTCCAAAAAGAGTAAAGTTTGAAATTTTGAGTATAATACTTTTCACTCGACCAACATATCCGACTGAGCAGGGCCGGCCCTGAGAATTCAGGGCCCTAGGCGAGCTTCTAAGTTTGGGCCCCTTCCCTTATACATACGCCCAAAAAAAATATATATATTTGCTAGTGGCCACTCAAGTTTGCTTGAGTAAATTTGGGCTCTTTGTTTGTTTTTTCAATTGGACTAATTTTTTTTATTTATTTTTAATATAGGCCTGCAACATGTTTTTATTTGGGCCTTTTATAGTGGGCTGTTTTATTTTGGAGGGTTTCTATTTTAGTGGGTTGTTTTGTTTTTGAGGGCTTCTAACAATAATTAGACTTTATTTAAAACTTGATAGTATAATGGATCTTCAAAATTTAGGGCTCTATTTTGGCCCAAATTTTAGGAGTCCTAGGCACAGGCCTTACTCGCCTTAGCTCAGGGCCGGTCCTGCGACTGAGTAGTCCAAACCCCAAAAAAAACATCCAAGGGCTAGGCTATGTTTTTACACCATGGCTGAAACGTGGTGCCAATTTACCACTAGGTCCAAGCATAGGAACTTTGAAAATGATTAACCATTAATGAGAGGGGGAGTGGCGATTTATAAGAAATCTATAGTGAGAAATTTCTTTGTATCAGTTGATGTCCCAATGATGACAACACTGTCCCTTCCCTTTGACCAAATGATAAAAAAGATGTATGAAGAAAGAAAGAAAGGTAACACATGAGAAAAAAGAGAAAAACCCTAATTGCTTGCAGGGCATTAACATGCACATTCTTTGCCATAATGATGAAGCCATGCACTCAAAACGACATTGTTATTTGATCTTAGATTGTTGTCATTTAGTGTTGTTGCATTTACAGATCAAAAGCTCAACCTTGAAAAATGGTGGGTCAATATACACTGCAAAATATAGGCACATAAAATTGCAGAAACCTGAAGAGAAAATACAACAATAAATATCTACAAATTTATTTGAGAAATTTTTTTGGTCATATCAAAAAAATTGAGAATAGATGCAAATATGGAAATAGATTCCATAGGTTCCATGTCTATTTTGTGATGTAATTTCAATAAATTTCCCTATTGTTTAAATATTTTAACGGGACATGCAATCTGAGTAACGGATACTTATCACGTCGCCAAATTTTATAAATTAATGATCAAAATTTTGTCAACCTACTTATGAATTTTTTTCTTTTTTATTCTTTCAATTGTGCTTCATAAAGACTGAAAATGTTAGACTAACTAATAAATTTTATAAATTTTTTTAATGTCACATGCAATAATTTAAAAATAAGATTTTCTTAAAAGAACAAAAAATTAAAAACAAAAAAGAAATAACCTTTTTACTGGTAAGCAGGTACTGGGAATAAATTGAGGACCCTTTTTGGGTGCAGAAATCATAATCACTCTTTCTGGTTTCAGTTTTCAGAATTTACTTTTCAAAAAATTTTACCTTTTCATTTTTCGTATTTTTTTTATTTTCACTGAATTTTTAAATACTTTAAGTAATTTTTTTAATTTTTAGACACACATAATATAAATACACTTAAAAAATATAATATTTGTGAAAAAAATCTTTTAAAAAATTACTAAATACCAAAAACACAAAAAAATAAATAAAAATTCAATACATTTTTCGTATTTTTATGTATTTATTAATTTTTTAAAATATTTTTTCACAAATATTTTACTATATAGATACATCTAAGTAAAATTGTTTAAAATTTAAAAAATATTCACTAAAAATTAAAAAAAAAACACGAAAAAAAAAATTTGAAAACAGAAATCAAACACTGGGAATAATATGTGAATGACTTTCATGTACTGTTATTTATGTTCTTTCTGTAAATAAAATAATTTTTTTTTAAAAAAAGTGAAATTATTAAGGGACACCATCATTTCCCTTAAGAAAGTAACCTACTACTTAATTCCCACCATTTTATGGCCCACCTTGCAACTCTTTAGTTTCTTAATTTCTTTACATTTTTTTTTATTCACATTAATCATATTTCATTTTTTTCATTTTATTTTATTTGTTATAAATATGCATAACTTGAGTGTTACATGAATTAATCTTGAGTTAAGATAGTTTCCCAATGGGTATCCTTTTATTTTTTAGGAAAATTATATATCAATGTATTTTTATAAAAAAATAATTACAAATCGGTGAAAAACTTTATCAATTTTAATAATTAAACTCATAAATTTTTTAATAATTCTATAATTATTTTTTTTAAAGTAAACTGAATTGTAATCTTTCCTTATTTTTTTCTATTGTGCTTTTTTACAGTGTTGGTGCACAAATAATTATACTCTAATCAATGCTCTTCTTTTAGTTTTATTAATGAAAATTAGAAAAAACAAAACAATCATTTTCTCTTACTTTTATTACGGAAAATAAGGGGAGGGGTGGGGTGGGGTGGGGGGATTTCTTGATGTTATTTTTATTTCATTTTCTTCATTTTTTTCTAATTTATTTTGACAATTAGGTTCCGTTTGGGAAGAGCTAAACCAAGTTTTTTTTGACTATTTTAGTCACAAAAGACAAAATAAGTTATTTTAGTCACAAAAAATAAAATGTCACATTTAACTCATAATCATTACACTCTTCTTTCACAAAAAAAGTTAAAAAAGTCAAAAAGTCCTTTTCAAACCAAACTTTTTAGCCCAGACTAAAATAATAAAAAAAAACTAAAAAATTAAAAAACTAACCCACTTCTCAACTGACACCACTGAAATTATCATGTTCACTATGTTTGTCCAATAATATTTATATTGTAAAAATAATAATAAATATAATAGATAAATTATAAATATTTTTAAATAAATATACACCTGATATTTCACACTATAATGTTATAATTTTTGGACCTTAAGTGGAAAAGTCACATTTTTGTGGGAGCCAAAAAGTCATGATGGGTCAGATTTAAAACATGAGACAGATAAATAAGCCCTCCCTCTATTGATTAAATTAATTTGAAGATACAACCAAAACAAAACCAAAAAAAGAAAAAAAAAAGTCAAATTTTTGGACAATCAACATTATTACAGCAATGACTTGTGTAATTTACTTTCTACTTTGGCTAATTGTGTCAATTATTGGTTCAATGTTCAATACATAGTACAGACGGTTGATAGAACAAAATCGACCACCTATCTCTGATATTTTACCAAACAAAGAGTAAAATGATTTATTTCCCTTAGATCATTTTCAACGCTTCACTAAATCTTATAATAGATTTGAAATTTAGTAAAAGTGTCACTTTTTACAGCTCAAATGAGAATTCACTAAATTTTTCATCAAAGTGAGAACAGGGGAAAGATTTCACCAATTTACTGTGCGTGACCGTTGGGAGAGACCAACCGGTTCACCAACCGGTCGACTAGTTTCCTTGCAAATAGGTTGGTTCAAACAGGTCAAAAGGTTCAAAGAGGTAAAAAAAAAATATATACTAACCGGTGGACCGGCCGGTCGTCCCCTGCTTTGATGACAACCATTGGAGCAGTCTGTATCAGATTGAGAAAATAATCTTTTTTTTACTCAAATTTAATAAAAAATTTAGTGAACCGTTGGAGATGCTCTTAATCAAAAGAGTTGAAAGTATTTGGTGATTTCAGAGTAAACTTTCACATTATTCATATTGTAACATTTATTTTATTATTTTTAAAATTCCAACATAAAAATGATATGTTATACTGTTTAAGTGGGTGTTTGGGATTTGTTTATTTTGTAATTTTGTTTTTGGCTTATCAAAAAAATTAGGCTTTTAAATTTGATTCAGCAAAACGAATCGAAAATTTTTATAAAAAATAAAAAAAAAAGTCTAGAAAAGATATAATTTTTTATAATTTTTATAATTTTTTTTTAATTTGCCTACACAAGATGAATCGAAAAACTTAAAATTTTTGACATAATTTTTTTAAAAAATTCATTAAAAATTAAAAAAAAATTTAAAAGTGAGGTGCCTTAGCCCACCCCAAACAACCAAAATCAAGTTAAATCACCATGAATATACATCCTTTTTTAAAAAAAAAAATTAATCATCTTGTTTGGTTTCAAAATTTTGAAGGGGGATTGACTAATAAATCTCATATTTTGGATTTGTAATTTATATAGTCCCATATTTTTTCTTGTGATCCATTTTAATCATTTTAGATGTGTAATGACTCTTTTGCCCGCCACATTGGAGTGTTATATTTAAAAAAAGTACACTAAATTTTTTTTAATGTCACGCCATATTCGCCACGTTAGAGTATCACATTTGAGAAAGTACACTAAAGAGGTTGTAATTTTTTTAGAGTATTACATCATATCCGTCACGTTGAAATATCACATGTCATGTTTGTGAAAAGTACACTAAGGAATTTTTAATTTTTTTTAGAGTGTCACATCATACCCTTCACGTTGTCACGTTTGTGAAACATACACTAAGAGGTTTTTATTTTTTTTGAAGTGTCATATCATACTCGTCATGTTATCATATTTGAAAAAAGTACATTAAAGAGTTTTTATTTTTTTTAGAGTAAAAGTTTTGGAGTGTCACATTATACCCGTCACGCTGTCACATTTAGAAAAAATACGCTAAGAAATTTTTAATTTTTTTAGAGTGTTACATCGTTAGAGTGTCACATTAATACCTGTTACATTGGAGTATCACATCATACCTGTCACATTAATAAAAAAGGTATAATTGTCCACCAAAACACTACCAAAATGAAAAATATAATCACACAAAAAAAACTCTCCACTAATAAGACTTAACAGATCAATAAAAAATTTGAGACTAATTGGAGTACTTGTTTGTGAGATGGGATTTATAGTAAATATCCTAATTTTGAATCCATTTTTTAGAAAATTGAGTTTTTTTATTTTTTTATTTTTCATGCTTTTTTGTTTTCATTGAAATTTTCTAATATTTGAAGAATTTTTTTTTAGTTTTAGATACACCTAATATAAATATACCTAAAAAAATATAATATTTGTGAATTTTTTTTTTTAAAAAATCAATAAATACCAAATATATAAAAATTCAACATATTTTTGTATTCTTATATATTTATTGATTTTTTATAAATATTTTATTATAAATATTTTATTTTTTAAGTACATTTAAATTAGTATATCTAAAAATAAAAAAATTATTTCAAATATTAAAAAAATTACTAAAAACAAATAAATAAAAAATTTAATTTAAAAAAAAATTTGAATTCAAAAATTGAAACAAATAGAAATTAGGAGAGCTTGCTGAGCTTCTCACACACAAGTAAAAAGCGCTCTCTCTCACTCTCTCTCTCTCTCCTTTGCCTTTGAGTAGAGCACTGTCTAGATCTCTGTGCCTTCCAGTAGAGCTCTACCACAGCCAGCAACAACCTCTTAAATAGGCTCTGAAATCAGTAACAGAAGAAGTTTCCAAATTCCAACATCACAAAAATTTAATTTCAAAAAACAGAGAGCACCAAACCCAATGCCTATTGACACTCACCTTCATTGACTTCACTTCCCTCTTGCTTCAATCTCCAAGGAATCAAAAAAAAAAACCAAACCAAAAGGTTTCTTCATTTTGTTATCCTCGCTAGAACCCCACCTCAGAACCAGCTCCTTTTTCACTTAGAGAGAGAGAGCAGCCTCTTGGGTTCTTGGGAGCCTATGTAATGAAACATATGGGTCTGAGAAAAGAGTACTTGACTTGCTTGTCTCTTCTTCTTCTGCTGATGCTGATGATAGAGTTCAAGACCCCATGTTTTGCAGATGGGTTTAACAAATTCAGTAGATTCAAAGGTGGGTCTGTTTCTGAAACCAATTCTCTGAAACCGCATAGAGGATTCAACGGAAATAATGCTGATTATAAGAATGGTGATGACGGTGTTTTTGGTGCCCAGAAGAGGAAAGTCTACACAGGTCCTAATCCTCTACATAACAGATGAGTAAATAGGCTTGATTTTCTCTTTCAAGCTGTGAAAATTTTCTTGCCTTTTCCTTCCCATTTTCTTTTCTTTTCTTTTCGTTGTCCTTTTCATATGTGCTTGAGACTTTGCTGGACTGTTGTTCACAGGATTGTTTCAAGTAATCATCATACATTTGTACATGGAAAGTTGCTTGATTTTTGAGATTTTGTTGAGAAAATATATATATATTTTTTTTGGATGTTGTTCAAAACCAAATATATATATGGCAAGAAATAAATTTTGATTGATCATTTCATGAATAATAATGCTGTTAATGGGGTTTTTGATGTAATTTGTTCTTTGTTGGTTGGTGTTTTCATGATGTATGTTTTTGATGGTTGGGGTTTTTCTTTTGTTGGGGGTCATGGACCTGGTTGATTCGTCAAAATTGATAGATACAATTCAATTTGTCTTCTTCTGAAGATAAGCCATTCGATAATATAGGTGAATTAAAGCCGATTTAGATAATTTATTTTTTTTAAGCGATTTCGATAGTATAGATGAAGTAAAGCGGATTTAGACGGATGAGAGATCGTCCGATCTAGTCAGATTTATCCATCCCCTTCAAAAATTGATGTTATCTTTTTATATATTTTATTTAGTAATAATATTAGTTACTAATAAAATATAAAAATTTAACTTTTATTTTAATTATAAAAATGAAGAATAAAAAATATTAAACTCAAAAAAACTCAACGTAATAAAAAATTATCCTAAAATAGTTTTCTAAAAAAAAGCATAAAATAATAAAGTATAAATTACCAAATCGATTTACATTCATCAGTTAATTTACACGGTTCGTTCAATCGAGATCTGCCAACAAAACAGAAAGATATTGATTAATTTTTTATAATCTATCTAAGTTTGGATGAATAATGAATGAAAGATTACTTGATCCAACCCAATTCGTGAGTATCTAATTTCAAGTAATTATACATTATTTTATCTCACAATCAACCTTGAGTCTTACTTTTAATTTGATGATCATTTCAAATTGTAAGAACATCTCTAATGACTTGTTATCTAAAAATTTCATGTTTAACAACCACCAAAATTATAGCATTTTTATTTTGAATTTTGTGGAAAAAAAATACGATAAATAATATTTTTATAATTAGAATAATATTGTCAAACTATTATATTTTGGTGATAGAACATGTTAAAATTTAAATTTGATATTAACTACTAGAAATATCCTAATTAATAGTATTATTTTAAATCATAATTAATATCATTTTAAAGCATAATATGTCTTATATTTTATTTTTTTTTTGATACATCGGAAAAGGATAATGGGGCACTTTGGGAAGAGGCTAAAAAGTCAATTTTTTGACTTTTTAATTTTTTTACTCAAAAAAATCAGTTTTTTTTAGTCAATTTTTTTTACTCAAAAAAAAAAATCAAAAAGTAAAAAAAACTAATTTTTTTTCAACTTCCTGGTGTTGTTTGGCAAGTTGGTTTGTGGCTAAAATAGCTACAAAAGACAAAATAGGCTATTTTAATCACAACAAATAAAATATCATATCCAACCCATAATCATTATACTATTCTCTCATAAAAAAAAGTCAAAAAAATTAAAAAATTAAAAAGTTTTTTCCTAATCAAATTTTTTAGTCTAAATTAAAATAATTAAAAAAATTAAAAAGCTGAAAAAATCAATTCATTTTCGAAACGGATGCAATATGTCCTATGTTATAAATGTCTCGTGTATGTACTATATAAAAATGGTCATACAATTGTCTGAAAGGCAAGTATCACTGCGTACATGTGCATAGAAATGTGCACACATTTTTTTTTTTTTTTTTGGAGCAAATGTGCACACTTAGGTGCTGTTTGGGAAGGGCTCATCGGCTATATGAGCCACATACGACAACACAGGCTCATTTAGCCACATGCGACAAAACACGGTACGCTAGGGTTGGAGAGGAACTCTTATACGGGTAAATTCACCAAAATACCCTCCATCTCTTTCCTTTGTTCATTTCGGGAACACGCAGCACCACACGCACACACAACACAAGCCAACGGATCTAGGGCACGGAAGGAGCGACCTAGGCGATCTCTCCCAACCACCGGCGACGACATCAAAATATGGCTTCGCTAGACCGATCGGCACCGGAATAGGCTTCTAGCGGCGGAGAAGAAGACCGAGCCCTGTTCGATACACCACCGATTAACTGGTAACTCTTCCAAACCAGAACTGATTTCATAGATCTTAATGCCCAATGCTTCATGAATGGAATGATTTTATTTTTTTCTACGTTTTTCCTTCCCCCACTTCAGATCGCAGTGTATTTTGGCCTGTATTGATCGTATGTCGTTGTAGAAAATTTTTTATGGTCTGATGGTCTGATGGTATGTTGATTAACTGGTAACTCTTCCAATTGATGGTATGCCATTGTATTGATGGTCTGAACTGATTTTATTTTTTTCTACGTTTTTTCTCCCCAAAATCTGTTTTTCATTCATACATATTATAAAATTTGGTTTATATTTTCACCAAGTAAATAAATACTTACAATTTCATATTTTTCTGATAAGTACAAAAATTAATTAACGAACTCAAAAAAATTAAAATTACTATACATTTTTCTGTATATTAACAACAAAATTTAATGAATAAATAGTAAGAAAAAAAATTCCTATAAATAAATATTTGTTCTTTATTAATTAACATTTTTCTGTAAGAAAATTAGTTTTTTTCCAGATTCTGTTCTTCATGAATAGACTGACATTGTAATTTAGAATATTTATTTACTTATATTGGTTATTTAAAATTACATTTTTGAATTTTCAGATAAATAAATAGTAACAAAAAAAATTTCGTATAAATAAATATTTATTCTTTATTAATTAACATTTTTCTGTACGTAAATTAGTTTTTTTTCCAGATTCTGTTCTTCATGAATAGACTGACATTGTAATTTAGAATATTTATTTAATGAAATATTGGTTATTTCAAATTACATTTTTGAATTTTCAGATTCTGTTCTTCATGAATAAAGACTCACATTCTAATTTACATTTTTAAAATTATATTGGTTATCAAATTAATTTCATTTTGCTATTAATTTGTTGTCTTTGAAGCTCATCTGCCAATCCTAAAGTCTGCTCTAAGGGCATTTCTTCCTTCTGAAAGACAGTGCTCCATATAGCCCACAAATAGCTATTGAACGGACCATTATCAAATTAATTATATTGGTTATCAAATTAATTTCATTTTGCTATTAATATGTTTTTCTCTTTACTACTCTTGATCCATTCAGACCACCACATTGTAAAACAACATGGCCTACCATGAGTGAAATCCAATCCCAACACTGAACCTCTTCACACTTTTAACATAATTGGTCTTATATTTTTTAGAATACGTCTACGGACCAAACTTATCCCGAAATCACCCAGAAGGGTGATTATGTGATTGAGATTGAATTTGTATAATGTGATATCTATGTATAGAATAAATCTGAACTATTAGATGATAATTCTGGATAATTTCTGCATAGTTAAGTTTGGGTTTATAGTATTACTGTATTTTTTACATAATTATGCTGTTATATCAATTAGCCCTTTTTTTTTATTAATTGTATGAATGGAAAAAATGATAGTGTCATATTTTTTTGCTAGAAAAAATATTTTTATTTATCTATTAGTATTTATCCCACCATTTTTGTATTAGTTTTGATCATTTTAATCTTACTTAATGGGAGGTCAATCTAATTATATCAAAGATATTGAACTCACTATTTAAATAAATTAAAAAAAATTAAATCTGGTTTGTTAACAAAAAATTAAATCTAATTTGTTAAAAAATTAAAAAAATCTAATTTGTTAACTAAAATTAAAAAAAATTAATATACCCATTCATAAATTGTAATAATAATGAAATCACGAGTTCATAACTTGTAATAATTAGACAAATGAAATCACCAGTTCATAAATTGTAATAATTGGAAAAATGAAATCACGAGTTCATAAATTGTAATAATAATGAAATCATGAGTTCATAAATTGTAATAATTGGAAAAATGAAATCACGAGTTCCGGGTACGAAATATTTTTACCAAACAAGTATGCCCGTTTTCCATGTGCATGTCAATTATGGTATACTTTGATCTCCAATGTTAAAAATAAGTACAATCTTGCATGTTATACATATTTTTTTAGTATAGTCAAACACTTGAGGCAACCAACTGAAAATAATTACAATTACATATTTTACAACTCTAATAATAATAATGTGCATAATTACAATAACATATGTACGTCGGTAACTACTCCTACCAATGTACTACCGATTGGAGATGCACAATACCCTTATCATAATTAAGTGTTCATGATCGGAATCAAAAAGTTTTATTTTGTTCAGATTTGTACGTTTCGTTGTTCATTCATGTACATTTTAAAAAAATTACGCTATTGTTTGTAAATCGTAGCATGGCTTCGTTTACATCTACTGCAACTTCCAGTAAATGGCCATGAATGTGTGCTTGTGGACATGGACCCTGTGTTGTTAAGATTTCCAGGTCCACCAAAAATCCAGGGTGTCCCTACTTTGCATGCCCCCGCCCATTGGTGAGTGACCCATTCTTTTAGGTCATAACTGTCCTTCGTTAACAACCCATGAAACTAATAGTTCCATAATTTGCACTCATCAGCCCTGTGTCAGTTGGATTGGTTGGTGCGATGAACCCAGGTGAGAAAACCAAGACTATGCGTCACCCAGGGATGAATTTGTCATGCAGTTGCGGGCTGATGTCATAGACATTCAACAATCCTTCCGTGTCCTTAAGACCATCGTGTATGTGCTATGCATTGTCGTTGTCGTTTTGTTGTTCTGTATGTAAGCAACGTTAAAAAATGTTTCAGTATGTACAAACACGTTACTATGTTGGTTGTTTATTGGTAGTATGTACAATAGTATGTACGAACACGTTACTATGTTGGTAGTTTCGAAACGGTAGACGTGTTAATGACTATCATAACTATGTGCAATTCTAACTTCTATGGAACCTGTGGTAGTATAAAATTAATGTGCAATGGTTAACTGTTGCGTTATTTAGCATCCTATCTCTCTGTTTCTGTGTTATTAATGTGTAATGGCTTATGAGTTTGTATATAACAACCGTATGTGTGATGGTAATCTTTTGTAACCGAACATTAGTAATGGCTTCCCTACGTACTTCTCCGTGTACCCAATCCAAAAGCAAAGGCGTTGTCACTGACAAGTCAAGCAGTCTTGAAGATACACACAATCATTTAAGCCACAAGGCCATATGGGACAGTGCCTCAACCCGAGTTTTCCTGCAATTGATTGCGAATGAGATAACTAAAGGCAATCGCCCATTCCTAGTTCTCAGCCAAGCAGGGTACAAGTCCTTGGCAAGAAAATTTGAGAGAAAAACAAGAAGAAAACATGCACTCAAACAGTTGAAGAATAAGTACATGCGTTTGAAAAAAGAGTGGCAAGCATGGACAAAGTTGATGGATTCAAGCAAAGGAGTGTCAGGGATGGGGTTTGACTGTGACACCGGTATGTTTCAGGCACCTGAGGAGTGGTGGGACAAAATGAAATCGGTAAGTACATGTACTCTTATATTTCATATGTGTCATTTACCAGTACATTTTTAAGTTTTGTAGTTAAATTTTTATTAATTATATGAAATGTAACATCATTCTCTTCCATATATCTCTATTTGAACAGATAAACAAGGTATGTGCCAAGTTTAGGAAAAAAACCTTGGAACATCGTGACTTGATGGAGACTGTCTTCATGGGGGCATCAGCTACTGGGAAGCACCATTGGACCCCGGGCGAGGAACTTCCTGAAGTTGCTGAGGACTCATCTGATTCAGTGCACAGTTTGGGGGCCCAGCCATTTGCTGATCCGATACCCGCAGGAGTACAGGACGTGGATTCAGATTCTTCACTGGAGCATGTTCCGATCGAAAAGGGGAAAAAGAGAAAGACGCCATCAAGCAGTGTTTCAAAGTCCAAGAAGGTAACAAGTGGAGCGTCAGTTATTGCGGAAAGCATGAACACTCTGACAGATGTGGTGCGTACAAAGAATCAGCAGGTTACAGTGAGGCACGTCTGTAACAACCCTCGTACTGTTTACCGATTAATGACTGATTGATTACCGATAACCATTGATTACCGTTAAATTGAATTGATTATGACTGATAATTGGACTGGTAAAAGTACTGAACTGACTGACTGAAATTGAAAATCGAATTGATTGAGTATATGCTAATTAAATTGCATTCTATCTGTTTGACTGTATGAATATCTGTTCATGCTTATATGTTTAAACTGCTAATTGAAGGCCTTATCGGCGGCCGAATTAGAAATTGATTGATGTTTTATGATCCACATAATTAATGTGAATTTGTGGTATACTTACCTGAAAACTGATTAGGTATGATTAAATTAGATTAAAACAAGCTAATTAAAGAGTTGGACTTAATTACCAAATTGCCACCTTTAGTGGCCCACTCAATATAACATATTTGAGTCTCATTTCATACACATTCATCAGCCATTTCCCTTACCATTGCCGACTAGAGAGAGTGGGTAAGAGGAAAAGAGTAATTCAACTTGTTTCATGGTGAATTGGCTAGAATTGCTTGAAGAATTGAAGGTTGATTACTAATTTGAGCTCTTAAACTTTGAATACAAGACTAAGGTAGGAAACTCATCTTCTTATTGTTGCCATTAAGCTAGTTCTTGCATGGTTCATGTCCAATTGTAGAGCTAAGTCATGAATTGGTTCATTAATGGTGAATTGAAGCCCAATCTTTGCATGCATGGTAGTATTGTTGGATTTTGAGTTGTTTTCATGGCAAAATGTTACATGCATGTTCATGTCTTGAGTGTAGTCCATGATTTCATCATGTTTTGAAAAGAATTGGCTCCTTAGAGCATCAAATCGAAGCTTTGAAATGGTTTGAATCCATGCATGTTTGCATGTTCATCTTGTGCTTGAAAAATGGTTTAAATTGAGTTTGAATTAAACACCCTTGGGCTTTGATTTCTTAAAATTGAGCTTTGAAACATGATATTCTATGTGTTTATAAATGTTTTCCAGAAAATGGGCCCAAGAGGATTGGTTTTGATGCTTTTGAGCTTGGTTTTGAACCTGGAGCTCGAATCTGGGATTTCCAGATTTCAGTCGTCCGCTCGAGCGGGGGAAGTGCCGCTCGAGCGGAAAAATCGAGCTTCTAGCATCTTGTACTGTTTTACAGTCCGCTCGAGCGGAGGATTGGGCGCTCGAGCGGAGTTATGTCTCAAGCTCGAGCGGGCGTCGAGCGGGGATTTCACCCATCCAGTACTTTTACATTACGCTCGAGCGGGAAAGTTTACGCTGGAGCGTGTACCTTTGTTTTCCTGTACGCTCGAGCGGGGAAACCTGCGCTCGAGCGGGACTCTGTTTTTCTGAAAATCCTGAACATGCTTTTAAATGTACATCTTTGCATCCTCATCCCATTCTAGGCATTCTTAGGCCTAGTTTAAGGCATCTTGTTGAGGATATAGATGCAGAACACGCCGAGGCATTAGGGATTAAGTTATGATTTTTCCCAACTGTGTAGCTTAGTGTGTGTTCAACCTGTGAACTGTGTAGGGTTGGCAACTGGGGAGACACGCTCTAGCATACTGTAGCCCAAAACTCTGTGAGTAACGATTGTGTAAAGATATGTTCACAAATGATTATCTTCTGAACAACTGAACTGTACTGTTTTCTGAACTGATTACTGTTAACTGAATGAATGTATGTCCTATATTCTGATATTCTGAATTGTATTGTGGCATCCTTAGCACCTACTGTTTACTGTTACTGTGACAGAAATCTCTGTCGGTTCCCTTATGGAACCACTACTGTTTACTGACTGATGGCCATCATTACTGTTCGGTCTTTTAAGACCTACTGTTACTGTTATGCTAATGGATGTACCACATATGACTGTTTACTGTACTGAACAACTGAATGACTGATTGAATTGAACTGTTTTCATTACCGTAAGGACATTCATTCTAAACCTCTTTACGCATTCTGTTATTCACTGGGCTTTAGCTCACTGTTTATATATATATGTAGGTGCTCAGCCACCAGATCGGAGCTAGGAGCGTGGGTTAGACTCCAGTTTTGTCAAGCCAGTCTTTGTGCCTCACTGCGAGATTCCGAGCCTATCTGTTAAGGCTTAGGGGTCTTTTACAATTCCCCCTTCTGTACTGTTTTACTGTTCTGTATAGACTGAGTGTTACTGTACTGTTATATAGGGTCGAGTCCCTAGTCTGAATGATTGTAAATATTGTGTATACTGTTCTGTACTGTTTATGTATAAATGTATGAAAAGCCTTTTTGCATACAGACTGTCACAGCTCAATGGACACTATTTATTTACTGTATTGGCTTCCGCCAGGCCCTGTACTCTGTTTTACTATATTACTGTTCTGCAGGCCTTCGGTAATCTCGGATTACTGGCCGGTTACGGTGCTAAACCCATAGGGCCGGGTTTGGGTCGTGACAGAGTGGTATCAGAGCGATACTTACCACGAGTTATACCGCACACACGTGTCCAAATGAGCTATAGGGTGTCCTAGAAAAGTTATTAGGGCATCTCATGAGCATGATAAGTGTGTGGTTATGTTATGACTGAATACATGCTAATGTGGTAAACTGTTAAACAAATGACTGCTTATGTTTAAAACTGCTTATAGTGAAATGGACAATGCAAATGAACCTGAGTCCTCATCTACTGAGGCAAGAATGGAAAGAATGGAAAGAATGATGGAATTGATAACTGCTAGACTTGATCAACAGAACCAACAGCCCCCACCTCCTCCTCCTCCGGTACAACCGGAACCTAATGTGAATGTGAATGATGGGGATATTATTGCTCTCACCCATAAATTCAGCAAGATGAAACCGCCATCCTTTCAGGGAGGCCTTGAACCGTTAAAAGTTGAAGCTTGGGTTTTGGAAACAGAAAAATTATTTGAAGTATTTCCGTGCTCAGAAGCAAACAAAGTATTGTTAGCTACCTTCACCCTACAAGAAGAGGCTAGAAGGTGGTGGATGTTGATCCGCGATACAAGCACTGTTATGACTTGGGCTCAGTTCAAGGAGTCCTTCTTTGAAAAGTACTTCCCTCAGTGTGTCAGGGATAGAAAAGTGACTGAATTTGAACAGCTGAAGCAGGGCACAATGTCCGTTGCAGAGTATGAAACCAAATTTACTGAACTTGCCCGTTATGCACCGCACATGGTGGATACTGAATATAAGAAGGCCAGAAAATTTGAAGGTGGCCTTAATGTGGCAATACTTGACCGGATAAATGTTTTGAAACTACCGACTTTTGTGGGTGTTCTCGACCGGGCATTGATGGCCGAGTCGAACATTGCGGCAGTGAAACAATCTGAAACACCAACAACTGAATGGCATGGAAAAAGGCAGGGTTTCAAATTCAAGAAAGGCAAGCACAACCCAGCCAATAAGAAACAGAACACGGGATCAATGACTAGCCCCAGCCAAGGGAGTGGGTTCATTCCACCCTGCTCTGTATGTGGTAACAAACATAAAGGGATTTGTCACAAATTATCAAGAGCCTGTTACAGGTGTGGCAAGGTGGGCCACATGGTTAGAGATTGTCCTTCTGCTCCTCAGGGCAATAGCAAAGCTGCAGCCAGCGGCGCAGCATCAAACGCTCCACCAAAACCGAACCCTAAAGCTACCGGAAAAGAGCCTATGAGGCAAGGCCGAGTGTTCGCACTAGTACCGGGAGATGTGCATAATATCGAGACCGTTGTGTCAGGTATTCTCTCTATCTCTCAAAATGCATATGTACTGATTGATTCGGGGTCTACACATTCTTATGTATCGCATGCTTTCTCACGGAAATTGAATAGACCCTTAGAACCCATGAACTATCTGCTAGCCGTATCATCACCCGTAGGAGGATCTATGACCTGTGCATATATGTATCCCGCTTGTGAAATCATTGTTAGGGATATGCATCTGTTTATTGATTTACTACCATTGAACATTGATCATTTTGATGTGATATTGGGGATGGATTGGTTACAAAAATATCATGCCACTATTGATTGTGTGACCAAGCAAGTTGTTTTCCGTCCACCTGGTTTGCCTGAATTCGTGTTTAATGGGAGTGGAGTAGTACCTCCTCCGTATTTGATTTCGTCAGTGAAGGCTGTTAAATTAATTAGAAAGGGGTGTAAGGGATATCTATGCTCTGTATTGACTGTATCTACTGATGATAATGCTAACGTGAACTGTATTCCTATAGTCAGAGAATTCCCAGATGTCTTTCCAGACAATTTGCCAGGAGATTTGATTGACAGGGAGATTGAGTTTACTGTTGATGTGGTTCCCGGAACACAACCGGTTTCTAAAGCTCCATACCGAATGGCTCCAACTGAATTGAAAGAACTGAAAGTGCAACTGCAAGAACATGGGGTGCACCAGTTTTGTTTGTAAAGAAGAAAGATGGCTCGTTGAGGTTGTGTATAGACTACCGTGAACTGAACAAGGTAACTGTGAAAAATAAATACCCTTTGCCACGTATTGATGACTTATTTGATCAGTTACAGGGTGCACAAGTGTTTTCCAAGATTGATCTCAGATCAGGATACCATCAACTGAAGGTTAAACCGGAAGACATTGATAAAACTACTTTTAGAACAAGGTATGGACACTACGAATTTTTGGTTATGCCTTTTGGAGTCACGAATGCCCCTGCTGCCTTTATGGACCTCATGAACAGAATTTTTAAACCATACCTTGATGACTTTATTGTTGTATTTATTGATGACATATTGATTTACTCCAAAAGTATAGAACAGCATGAACATCATCTGAGACTTGCCCTACAAACCTTAAGAGAACAGAAACTGTATGCTAAACTGTCTAAATGTGAATTTTGGCTTGACCATGTTATGTTTTTGGGGCATGTTGTTAGCAAAAATGGGATTTCTGTTGATCCGCAGAAAATTGAAGCTGTAATGAACTGGCCTAGACCAACAAATGTGACTGAAGTCCGAAGCTTTTTTGGGATTGGCTGGATATTACAGAAGATTTGTCAAAGATTTCTCCAAAATTGCCCTACCACTGACTCAGTTAACTCAGAAGGGGACATCATTTGACTGGACTGACCAAAGGGAATCAGCATTCCAAGAGTTGAAAACTCGACTTGTGACTGCACCGGTTTTGACTCTACCTTCGGGTACGGATGGTTACACTGTATTTAGTGATACTTCTCATAAGGGTTTGGGATGTGTTTTAATGCAGAATGGGAAGGTTATTGCTTATGCTTCCCGACAACTGAGACCGCACGAAAAGAACTACCCGATCCATGATCTGGAACTTGCTGCAGTAGTATTTGCACTGAAAATCTGGCGTCACTATCTGTACGGGGTGACATGTGAAGTATACACCGACCACAAGAGTTTAAAGTATTTCTTCACACAGAAAGAACTGAACATGAGACAGCGGAGATGGCTGGAACTGATTAAAGACTATGACCTACAGATATTGTACCATCCGGGAAAAGCCAATACCGTTGCCGATGCATTGAGCCGGAAATCGATTGGAAACTTAGCCTGTTTGCTTACAGGACAGAAAGAGTTGCTTTGTGACCTTGAAAAATCTGAAATTGAACTTGTTTTGAGAGAACAAGGTGGAATCTTAGCTGCTATTTCTGCTCAACCGGCACTGATTGAAGAGGTTAAAGAAAAACAGCAACTGGATGATTTCTTGAAGAAGATCATCGAAGAAAGAGAATCTAAACCGAGACCGGGATTCAAATTTGAGAATAATGTACTGAAATTTCAAGAAAGACTGTGTGTACCAAATGATACTGAACTGAAAAGAAGAGTTCTGCAAGAAGGCCACAATTCGAAATTGTCTATCCACCCGGGGAATACGAAAATGTACCAAGATCTGAAACAGAATTTCTGGTGGCCGGGAATGAAGAAAGAAATTGCCGACTTTGTGTCCAAATGTCTTCATTGCCAACAGGTCAAAGCGGAACATCAACGACCCGCTGGACTATTGCAACCCCTACCCATACCAGAGCGGAAATGGGAGCATATCACGATGGATTTTATCGTCGGATTAGCTCGCTCCAGGAAAGGTATGGATTCAATTTGGGTTATTGTTGATAGACTGACTAAATCTGCTCACTTCTTACCTGTCAAGACAATTTATAATGCGGATAAATTGGCCGTGATTTATATTGATGAGATTGTGAGACTGCATGGAGTGCCTGTGTCTATTGTTTCTGACAGGGATTCGAAGTTTACATCGAGGTTTTGGCAAAGCCTACAGACTGCACTGGGTACTGAACTGAGACTGAGTAGTGCCTATCATCCTCAGACAGATGGCCAATCAGAAAGGACCATCCAAACTCTGGAGGATTTACTGAGAATGTGCGTCCTTGATTTTCAGGGAGATTGGGAAAGTCATCTGCCATTAGTTGAATTCGACTACAACAATAGCTACCATTCGAGTATTGGTATGGCGCCTTTCGAGGCATTGTATGGTAGAAAATGTAGATCTCCAATTTGCTGGGCAGAAGTTGGAGATGGGCCTTTGCTTGGGCCCGAGATTGTGTATGAAACAACTGAAAAAGTGAAACTGATACAGCAAAGACTGAAAACTGCACAGAGTAGACAGAAAAGTTATGCAGATGTCAGAAGACGAGACAGAGAATATGAAGTGGGTGATCACGTATTTGTGAAAGTGACACCGATGAAAGGCCAGACTCGTTTTGGAGTCAAAGGCAAGTTAGCGCCGAGATACGTCGGACCGTATGAGATTATTGAGAAAATTAATCCGGTGGCGTATCAAGTCGCGCTCCCTCCTAAAATGGAACACATGCATAATGTTTTCCACATTTCTATGTTAAGAGATTATCTCCGGGGTCCGTTCCATGTAATAGAGCCTACCCACGTAGTGTTGAGTGATGACTACACTTACGAGGAACGGCCTATACAGATTGTAAACCGACGGATCAAGAAACTGAGGAACAAAGAGATCCCGTTAGTGAAAGTTGACTGGCAGAACCATGGTGGCGTGTATGCCACATGGGAAAGGGAAGATGACATGGCCAAACGATATCCTGAACTGTTTCCACTGAATCCTGTTTTCTTCCAGAATGAAGGTAACTCGAGTTTAGAGGACTAAACTCTTTATAAGGAGGGGAGACTGTAACAACTCTCGTACTGTTTACCGATTAATGACTGATTGATTACCGATAACCATTGATTACCGTTAAATTGAATTGATTATGACTGATAATTGGACTGGTAAAAGTACTGAACTGACTGACTGAAATTGAAAACCGAATTGATTGAGTATATGCTAATTAAATTGCATTCTATCTGTTTGACTGTATGAATATCTGTTCATGCTTATATGTTTAAACTGCTAATTGAAGGCCTTATCGGCGGCCGAATTAGAAATTGATTGATGTTTTATGATCCACATAATTAATGTGAATTTATGGTATACTTACCTGAAAACTGATTAGGTATGATTAAATTAGATTAAAACAAGCTAATTAAAGAGTTGGACTTAATTACCAAATTGCCACCTTTAGTGGCCCACTCAATATAACATATTTGAGTCTCATTTCATACACATTCATCAGCCATTTCCCTTACCATTGCCGACTAGAGAGAGAGGGTAAGAGGAAAAGAGTAATTCAACTTGTTTCATGGTGAATTGGCTAGAATTGCTTGAAGAATTGAAGGTTGATTACTAATTTGAGCTCCTAAACTTTGAATACAAGACTAAGGTAGGAAACTCATCTTCTTATTGTTGCCATTAACCTAGTTCTTGCATGGTTCATGTCCAATTGTAGAGCTAAGTCATGAATTGGTTCATTAATGGTGAATTGAAGCCCAATCTTTGCATGCATGGTAGTATTGTTGGATTTTGAGTTGTTTTCATGGCAAAATGTTACATGCATGTTCATGTCTTGAGTGTAGTCCATGATTTCATCATGTTTTGAAAAGAATTGGCTCCTTAGAGCATCAAATCGAAGCTTTGAAATGGTTTGAATCCATGCATGTTTGCATGTTCATCTTGTGCTTGAAAAATGGTTTAAATTGAGTTTGAATTAAACACCCTTGGGCTTTGATTTCTTAAAATTGAGCTTTGAAACATGATATTCTATGTGTTTATAAATGTTTTCCAGAAAATGGGCCCAAGAGGATTGGTTTTGATGCTTTTGAGCTTGGTTTTGAACCTGGAGCTCGAATCTGGGATTTCCAGATTTCAGTCGTCCGCTCGAGCGGGGGAAGTGCCGCTCGAGCGGAAAAATCGAGCTTCTAGCATCTTGCACTGTTTTACAGTCCGCTCGAGCGGAGGATTGGGCGCTCGAGCGGAGTTATGTCTCAAGCTCGAGCGGGCGTCGAGCGGGGATTTCACTCATCCAGTACTTTTACATTACGCTCGAGCGGGAAAGTTTACGCTCGAGCGTGTACCTTTGTTTTCCTGTACGCTCGAGCGGGGAAACCTGCGCTCGAGCGGGACTCTGTTTTTCTGAAAATCCTGAACATGCTTTTAAATGTACATCTTTGCATCCTCATCCCATTCTAGGCATTCTTAGGCCTAGTTTAAGGCATCTTGTTGAGGATATAGATGCAGAACACGCCGAGGCATTAGGGATTAAGTTATGATTTTTCCCAACTGTGTAGCTTAGTGTGTGTTCAACCTGTGAACTGTGTAGGGTTGGCAACTGGGGAGACACGCTCTAGCATACTGTAGCCCAGAACTCTGTGAGTAACGATTGTGTAAAGATATGTTCACAAATGATTATCTTCTGAACAACTGAACTGTACTGTTTTCTGAACTGATTACTGTTAATTGAATGAATGTATGTCCTATATTCTGATATTCTGAATTGTATTGTGGCATCCTTAGCACCTACTGTTTACTGTTACTGTGACAGAAATCTCTGTCGGTTCCCTTGTGGAACCACTACTGTTTACTGACTGATGGCCATCATTACTGTTCGGTCTTTTAAGACCTACTGTTACTGTTATGCTAATGGATGTACCACATATGACTGTTTACTGTACTGAACAACTGAATGACTGATTGAATTGAACTGTTTTCATTACCGTAAGGACATTCATTCTAAACCTCTTTACGCATTCTGTTATTCACTGGGCTTTAGCTCACTGTTTATATATATATGTAGGTGCTCAGCCACCAGATCGGAGCTAGGAGCGTGGGTTAGACTCCAGTTTTGTCAAGCCAGTCTTTGTGCCTCACTGCGAGGTTCTGAGCCTATCTGTTAAGGCTTAGGGGTCTTTTACAATTCCCCCTTCTGTACTGTTTTACTGTTCTGTATAGACTGAGTGTTACTGTACTGTTATATAGGGTCGAGTCCCTAGTCTGAATGATTGTAAATATTGTGTATACTGTTCTGTACTGTTTATGTATAAATGTATGAAAAGCCTTTTTGCATACAGACTGTCACAGCTCAATGGACACTATTTATTTACTGTATTGGCTTCCGCCAGGCCCTGTACTCTGTTTTACTATATTACTGTTCTGCAGGCCTTCGGTAATCTCGGATTACTGGCCGGTTACGGTGCTAAACCCATAGGGCCGGGTTTGGGTCGTGACAGCACGTCACAGGCAAAGAATCGCTTTTTACTATTTCAGAGTGCATGCATTGCCTGACAGGTATTACATCGCTGGTTGGTACGCCCTTATTCCACTTCGCCACATCACTTATGGATAACGCCGATTTACGGGAGGTGATGATGTGCCAGCCTGATGACGACTCTATCATAGGGTGGCTTACCCAGAAGCAGCTCCAGTGCACTACGTCGGCGCCTTTTGCAAATCTGTTCGGGCCTTGCCGGATGTGATGTAGCGTTGTTATGAGTGTTGAATATGCCTTTCCTTCACTTGCATTCTATAAACTTTTACTTATGTTTTTTGTTGGCACTGTATTAAAATAGGATGGTTGTGTGTGCATTTTTTTTTATGTTTCCTTCGTTTATGTTTTTTCTTGCAACGTATGGTTTCCAAAACTTTTAGGTATGGATGTGAATGGGACATGACTGGGATGCTGTTATGAAATAGGATGGTTGTGTGTGCACGCTTTGTGAGACATGAATGGGATGCTTCTGTTCAAAGTTTCTGTATGGATATTTTGTAGAATTGGGTAGAACGGATTTCCTTGCTAGCTTTGTGTATGTTTATATTTTCCAAAGTACGATGTTAGTTTCATATCTTCTGTTCAACTTTTTTGTGGTTGTCACCACCATGGTCGCCCTATATCACAAAAGTTTAGCAGGTTCACAATTTTCTGATTTTTCATATCATCATGCGTTAAAAAATACATTTGTGACGACAGTCCGTAAATTGGGTTGTGAACATATTGAATTTTTAGGATTGCAAATTTTGAAATTAATTGACTCGATGAAAGGGAAGCGAACTGATTGAAACAGTGCCATTCTTGTAGGTTTCGCATCAACGAAGACGTAATGAATCCCTGGGATGGAAGTGACAACGACGGAATAATGGAAATGCTTAATCAAATGGCAGTCCAGGTGCAACAAGAACACAACTGCACATTTCTACAAGCATGCCAGTATGCGACAGAGTGGTACCAAAAACACATGGCTAAAACGCCATGTCGCACTTCTATACTGACCGGGAATGCATGGATATTCGAACTATATGCTGGCCATATGGGCCGATTTGAGGAAAACGTGTCCATGCCGAAGGAAGTTTTTGTCGCCCTGTGTGAAACATTAGTAAATGATTTTGGGTTACAAGTCCCGCAACATCCGCATGGTTTAGCTGTTGAAGAAAGCGTTGCAATGTTTATTCATGTGTTGAAAGGGAAGCAAAATCGGGAAATCCAAGAACGGTTCCAACATTCGGGGGAGACTGTGTCTCGGCACGTGCATAACGTATTAACTTCCATGAAGCAGTTCACTGTTGTTCATTGCCGGCCCACATACAATCAGCATCGTATACATCCATACGCGCGGTTTAGACGGAAATACCTACCGTTCAAGGTACTACCGAAATACATTCTTCACATATACATGAAGAGTGTCTGTTATTTTGTTTTTATTACTAACTGGACGTGACATATGGAAAAAACAAAGCATGCTATATTTTTTTAAGCAACAAAAGAATTGGGTTGTTTGCAGGACTGCATTGGCGCAATAGACGGAACACATGTAAGTGCATGGGTTACGGGGCCAGATGCAGCAACATATTTCGGTAGGAAATACTGTCACACGCAAAATATCATGGCCGCAGTCGATTTTGACATGTGTTTCATATTCATTTCGTGCGGATGGGAATGAAGTATGCATGATAGTCGCATATTCAACGAGATACTAACTAATGACAATGTCCCATTCCCACATCCTGACGAAGGTAACACATGCCAATGTTTGTGGATTTAGGGGGTTCTCTGTACAAATTTTAGGTGTCATACATTGTTGTCATGTCTGCAGGCAAATATTATCTTGTCGATTCTGGTTATCCAAACCGGACGGAGTACTTAGCACCATTCAAAGGCCACCGTTACCACCAACAAGAATTTCGACGTATTGCACGGAACAGGACATCAAACACGCCAAGGGAGTTATTTAACAAAGTGCACTCGTCCTTACGCAGTGTGGTGGAACGCACCTTCGGTGCCTGGAAAAATCGATGGGGGTTTATTCGAGACATGCCTCGGTATGACTTTGCAAATGTGCAAGTTCAGTTAGTAGGTGCGTCAATGGCATTACATAATTATATACGGCGCAACACAGGTAACCCAACAACTGTTCACCCAATCTGTGACGAGGAAGAGGCTATGACAATAATAAATGTCATACCAGAAGTTGAACATGACGAGGATGGTTTAATGGTTGGGGATGAGGACCCACATATGGCATTGGTGCGCCTTCACATACACGACAAATTATGTTACATGCGTGATAACGGGATGTTAGGAAATATATAATAGTCGACCTAATTTCCGTAGGGTTGTAACATTACTAATGACACACGTGGAACAGACTGTATTGAAATATATTATCATGTACAATATGTATGTGTGTACACGGGGATATACCCCCTTCCAGTTGGTGACGTGCCGCACTCTGAAAAACCAAAATACACAAGATCGGAAATGCTTAATCCATTTTTTTAAAATGTAAAATAAAAAATGTGAGTGAATAAAAAAATGACAAAATCGTAAATTTTAAAAAAAAAAATGAAAAAAATACGCCTCATTCAAAAACATTAAAAAAAAATAACATGAAAACATAAATTATCATTCGCCACGTAATTTACAAAAAAATGAAACACATAAATAACAAAAACAAGTGCTTCTATACCAATAAAAATAAAGGAAAAGAACTAATTCACGTAAAAAGAAAAAAACAAAGACAAAAACATAAATTTAAAAAAATAAATTTTTTTTAGCAAAATACGCCAAATCGAAACCCAAAATAAAAAAATTAAAACAAAAAAAAAACAATGAAAGCAAAAAACGCCAAATCCACTTCCAAAATACAAAAAAAAAAATGGTTCGAAAAATACACCAAATCCAAACCAAAAAAAAAAAAAATTAAGAAAAGCAAAATACGGCAAATCGAAACCCAAAATAAAAAAAATAAAAAAAAACAATTAAGCAAAAAACGCCACATCCAAATCCAAAATTAAAATGAAGAAATAAATAAATAAATAAATTAAGCAAAATATGGGAAATCCAAACCCAAAATAAAAAATAAAAAAAAAGCCAAAAAGGGTAGTTTGGTAATTAAACAGGATGACACCTCACCAAAAAGTCAAAAAAGTCAAAAAGTCCTTCTCAAACCAGGCTTTTGAGCCCCAGGCTCATATAACCAAAAAAGTCAAAAAGCCAAAAAGGCAACCCCTTCCCAAACGGAGGCTTAACCATATTATACTATCTTAAAAAAAAAAAAAATCATATTATTAATAATAATATACAACGGCCTAAAAATTACGCCATGCTAAAAAATAAATAAACAAAAGGAAAAATCACCCCAAAAAAATTTAAAATTGACTCATATAATAAAATAAAATTTTAATTTTATCAATCTAAATTATTAGCTTATTTTCATAAAATAAAATCGAGAAAAAAATATTTTAATTATTAAACTTAATATATGTGTACTTAAAATATCTAAAATATTATTTTAAAGTTTAATAACTAAAATATCATTTTTTTCGTATTTTTTATTTAATGAAAATAAGTAAATAGTTTAAATTAAAAATAAATCAAAAGTTTAAGATTTTAGTTAACAAAATTAAAAAATCAAATTTATTTTACTACACTGGTCAAACACTGATTTTTTTATTTTATTTTTGTAATTATAAAATAAAAAATTTGTATGGTCTCCTCAGAAGTAGTAGTGTGGTCACCAGCAACAACGAGAGGGAGAGAGACTACCACCACCGCTGCAGGCGGTAAGAAGATCATCTAGAAGAAGAGCACCACCTAATCATTAACCACCCCCTTCTTGCTTGAAAGAAAAATGTTACACACACAAAAATTTGTACACAGAAAACCATTCAAAAAAATTTAGGTCAAGTTTGACAACTCTTAAAAAATTTAAAAAGTTAAAAAGTCACTATTCTATTTAAATCATATTATCTTATTTAAGTCACATCACCTCTCTAACACATCACTTCAAACCCAACCCAAACCCAACCTATATTTCATAAAAAGTCAAAAAATACACTTATTTAGTCTTTCCAAACTTGGTCTTAATGTGAGATGCGATAGATATTTTTTTTTTCTTCTTTTCATTGTTTTTAAAGAATTTTTTTTCACTTCAGATATGTAAATGCCGTGAAAGGCATTCCATCACAAAATGAAAACTGAACAAAGTTCAAATGAGAGGACAAAGGATTGAGGCTCCGTTTGGCAAGGAGGTTTGGGGTTATTTTAGTCATAAAAGACAAAATTAGTTATTTTAGTCACAACAAACAAAACATTACATCCAATTCATAATCATTACACTATTCTCTCACAAAAAAAATCAAAAAAATCAAAAAGCCAAAAAGTCCTTCCCAAACCAAGCTTTTTAGCCCAGGCTAAAATAGTCAAAAAATCTAAAAATTCAAAAAACTAACCGACTTCCCAAACGGAGGCTGATAGAGATTATTTATCATTACTTTTTTTAATGGTTATGTGAAAAACCTTACCACGATGTATCTATAAAGGGACATGAAAATAATTATGAATATCACCTTTTCTTTCGTCCTTAAATTATTGATTCAAACATAGCTTAAAACAATTCCAGATTCTGAAAACTTGGTGTGAAAGCATGTCTTTTTTTAGCAAGGTACGTTGGTCCAATGTAGCTTATAACTCGGAAGCATGAGCTGTGGTTTGGCTCAAGGCAATTGCAGTCTTTGAACCAGAGGACCGGGCTAAATGTTTACAAATGAAGTCCCTGCCAACGTGACCTTTTGGAGATCCACATTGGTCTCAAACTCTGAGCCCATTTAGCATATAACTCTAAGACTTAATACAGATGAATTTATAATGTTAATGTTGGAAAAAATGATTTTTTTGGTGATTTTAATTTAATATTAAAGTGTGGTGACTTTAATTAAATATTAAAGTGGGTCCCAATCATCTATTGTGTTGGGTCAAAGTGAGCCAAAACCCATTGAAATTTGAATAAGAAATTGCCTCATGATATTAGATTCATGAATGAGATTTTAAAGGGTATTTAAATCCTTTTTTTTTTTTACTAAAGGGTGTGAATCCTTTGGACATTCAAACTTTTTAATTTTTTGAAAAGGGGCAATAGATGCTAGTTAATGGTGTTTTAATGACCAGCCTTAAAGGCTGGAGGCTCTTCTTCTCTCCCCTATATATGTATAAATTGAGACCCTCTTGTCAAGTCTCAATATAGAAATTTTTGCTTCTATTTTACAAGTCAATTTGCCAGAAAGTTCCTACAATGAGAGAATGCTGCCACAGTTTTTGTTCGCTAAGCTAGACAGATGTCGTAACTAGTTTTTGACCGTCATATCCTGAGAGACAGAAGCCGAGATTCCTCAAGCACTCGACCTGTGAGGCGGCGAAATCTGTTTTAAGGAAACTGCTACCGTGCAAGCTTCGGTTTGATTTCTTTACCTTTTTATTGTTTTGTGTATTTCTGTTGAAATTTAATTGTAATTATCAACATATGTTCTTAGTATATAATTATAATTTCTTCATAAATCTATTTATTTAATTTCACAATTTGGACAATGTTAAAGAACTAGTACGAAATAAAATCCAAATCATTAAAATTAAGCTTTTTAAGAATTTATACAAATCAAATGATGCACTCTAATTTTATTACAAAAGATCAACAAATGTTGTTATATTTTTTTGGATGATCTTCAATGTTCCTCCACTTGATCTAGTAACATTGCAGAGAAGTGGGAAACTGTCATCAAACAAGTGAATGATCAAATTCTATACGAGCATCCGATTAGGTAAGGTATAAAACAAAAAATCAATAACACAAGTGATGCATTGTTGTTTTATTCAAAAAGATCAGCAAACATGATCATATTCTTTTGGGTGAACTTCAATAATCCTCCACATTGTGCGAAAATATTGCAGCAAAGGGACACCGCCACTAGATAGGGGATATTAATCAAGTTCTAAAGAAGATCAATGAAATATTAATATAAGTCATGATTGGATTAGATTAGTGTTAGATAATGTCTCAATGGGATCACAAAATTAAATGTGGTGTTATCATTTATAAGAGTATATGTGTTATGGACCTAATGTGTAGATACTAGTTGTATAATTTCTATTTCTATGAGGGGCAGAAATAGAAATTAAAACATATTGGTTAAAGTTGGTTTTCATTACTTTTCAGTTTTAAAACCAATAATAATAATGGTTAATTTATTAGTTTTTATTACCTTTCAGTTATGAAACTAATAATGGTTAATTTATTGATTTTTATTACCTTTCAGTTATGAAACTAATAATGGTTAATTTATTGGTTTTTATTACCTTTCAGTTATGAAACCAATAATGGTTAATTTATTGGTTTTCATTACCTTTCAGTTATGAAAACCAATTACAACCTCCATATTCCTTCCCAAGAGTGACCTTTCAGTTATGAAACTAATAATGGTTAATTTATTGGTTTTTATTACCTTTCAGTTATGAAACCAATAATGGTTAATTTATTGGTTTTCATTACCTTTCAGTTATGAAAACCAATTACAACCTTTAAAAGGTTATGGTCCATATTCCTTCCCAAGAGTGAAAGAAAAAACAAGAATACTGTTTTGTTTTCTAAATCCTCTCAAGGAGAAACATAAGGTACATAAGGGAAAGGATTAGAAGGCTCTAACAAAGTCAATATTAAGGTTTTATTGACAATCAGACGCTTCCGTTTAACCGTTCATCAATGGATTCAGGTATGTCATTTTGTCTTGATCTCTTGATAATACACATGGTAAATGATCCAAAGTGTAAGGTTTATGTTCTGAAATTTTATGTTTACAAGTGGTGTCAGAGCCAACATATCATGTGTCTTATCAGAATTGATATGCTTTATTCATTCTATTTAGTTTCCTGGAATCAGATTCTGAATTTTCTTATGGATGTAAATTCTGTTTTTTCCTGTTTTGTTCTGTGAAAATGGCAATCTATTTTCTGGCATTGTAAAATGATTCGGCGGACAGTTTTTTTTTGGACCCGTCAATTCTATTTATATATGTATATATATAATTGGAATTGCTTCAGATTATATAACATATACGGGGTCACAAATTTAGAAATCTTTAAATTTAATGTAATTTCATACAACGTCTACAGAAATTTAATTTTCTAACATTCTCAATATAAGTCAATTCAAACAAGATGTCACAAAAGTGATCTCTCTTGTCTAGATTGTTTTATATGGAATGTTTTGAAGTTCATGTCTGTGTATCTCATGCGGGTATTTATCGGTCCAAAGACATGATTAAAACTTGGCAGAATTACACACACATTTTGTGGTGATAAATATGTGCCAATTGTCAAGGAAACCTAATGTGAATAATAAATCCATCAAAAGATAGATTTGTTATTTGACATAACTTATTGTCAATGTTTGATCATTACAACAAGAATACCACTTACAGTTAATATCACTACCCAAAGATTTGGTATTAATGTTGTGCTAGGTATCTTGAGATGCTGTCATTTTTTTATTTAGAGATTATCTGTTTGGTAACTTAATGTGAGCATTCCTTTTATTTTCTTGTCTATTCAGCTTTAATGTCGACTACTTCAATCTCTGCCAACATGAACAATGTTCCAATGTTAAATGGAACAAACTTTAAGGACTGGAAAGAGAACATATTGATTGTTCTCGGCTGCATGGACATAGACTTGGCATTAAGAATGCCAAAACCGAATGCTCTCACTGCACAAAGTACTCCTGAGGAAACTGTGTACTTTGAAAAGTGGGATCGTTCTAACAGGCTAAGTCTTATGATCATGAAGCGTGGGATTCTCGAAGTTTTTCGGGGTGCAATAACAGAGGATGTTACCGTTGCCGGTGAATTTCTTTCAGAAATTCAAAAGTGTTTTGCTAAAAACGATAAGGCTGAAACAAGCACGCTTTTAGCAAGCTTGATTTCAATAAAGTATAAAGGCAAGGGTAATGTTCGCGAGTACATCATGGAAATGTCTCATCTGGCTTCAAAACTTAAGGCACTAAAGCTCGACTTATCTGATGATTTGCTCGTGCATTTAGTTCTCATCTCTCTTCCTGCACAATTTAACCAATTTAAGGTCAGTTATAACTGCCAGAAGGAGAAATGGACTCTCAATGAGCTCATTTCATTTTGTGTGCAAGAGGAAGAGAGATTGAAGCAAGAAAGGACTGAAAGTGCTCATCTGGAAAGCACCTCCAAGCATACGGGCAAAAGAACGCATAAGGGAAAGGAAGTTGCTATTCCTCAGGGTCCGGAACCAAAGAAACAGAAAGTGCAGGATGGTTGTTTCTTTTGTGGCAAGCCCGGACACAGAAAGAAGGATTGTGCCAAATACGTCGCCTGGCGTGTAAAGAAAGGTACATTTCATGTTTTGGTCTGTTCTGAAATAAATTTTGCTTCAGTACCAAGAAACACTTGGTGGGTAGATTCTGGTGCTACTACTCACATATGTGTTTCTATGCAGGGTTGCCTGAACTACCGAAAGCCAACTGATGCTGAAAGATACATCTTTGTGGGTGATGGCAAGTCGATAAAAGTGCAGGCAATAGCGCACTTTAGATTATTACTGAAAACTGGTTATTATTTGGATTTATTAGACACTTTTGTTGTACCGTCCTTTAGACGGAATTTAATTTCTGTTTCTGTATTGGACAAATTGGGATATTATTGTTCTTTTGGAAATATGAAGTTTAGTATGTCTATTAATTCCAATGTTGTTGGTACTGGTTTACTTAATGTGTTTGATAATCTATATTTGCTCGAAACTATTGCATCTTATAATGCAACCTTGCACGTGGAATCACGAGGTACAAAGCGTAAATTAACTAAGGAAAATTCAGCCTCATTATGGCACAAACGCCTAGGTCACATCTCTAAATCTAGAGTTGAGCGCCTTGTGTCTGATGGAATTTTGGACTCTCTTGATTTTTCAGATTTTGATGTCTGTGTTGAGTGTATCAAGGGAAAACAGACCAAAATAAAGAAATATGGTGCCCATAGGACTACAGATGTCTTAGAATTAATTCATATGAACATTTGTGGCCCATTTCCTATGGCGTCTTGGAATGGTCAACATTATTTTATCACATTCATAGACGACTATTCCAGATATGGGTATCTATTTCTTATCCATGAGAAATCACAGTCTTTGGACGTATTCAAAAAATTTAAGGCCGAAGTTGAGTTACAACTCAACAAACGGATTAAAAGTGTCAAGTCTGACCGTGGTGGTGAATACTATGGCAGATATGATGGATCAGGTGAACAACGTCCAGGACCGTTTGCAAAATACCTGGAGGAATGTGGAATCGTCCCACAATACACCATGCCAGGATCACCTAGCATGAATGGTGTCTCTGAGAGACGAAACCGGACTCTTAAGGATATGGTAAGAAGTATGATCAGTCATTCTACTTTACCAGAGTCCCTCTGGGGTGAGGCTCACAGCAACTTATATCTTAAATCGGGTACCAACTAAAGCAGTTGCAAAAACACCTTATGAGCTTTGGGTTGGGCGAAAGCCTAGTCTAAAACATTTGCATGTGTGGGGGTGTCCTGCTGAGGCGAGGCCTTATAAACCTCATGAACGAAAATTGGACTCTAAAACCATTAGCAGCTACTTTATTGGCTATGCCGAACGATCACGGGGTTACAAGTTTTATGATCCCACAAATAGGTCAATATTTGAGACGGGAATTGCAACATTTTTTGAGGATGTTGAGTTTGGGGGGAGAAATCCAGTTAGAGATATTGTCTTTGAGGAGGAAGCAGGAGTAATCCCACTTCCTACTACTACTTTTGACCAATCACAGGTTCCTATACCTGTCATTGCTCGAGACGTAATTTCGGATCCTCAACCTGACAATGTTGTTCAAGATAATATAGTTCAAACCCCCATTCAATATGAGGTAATTGTTCCTGAAGAACAAACTCTACAACCTCAACCTCAAGAATCTGTGCCATTAAGGCGATCCACCAGAGAAAGGAGATTTGCATTTTCAGATGATTATATTGTATATCTCCAGGAACATGAGGTAGAAAATGGAATGTCGAAAGATGATCCAATCAACTTTCGTCAAGCCATGGAAAGTTCCAACTCTCATAAGTGGATAGAAGCCATGAATGAAGAATATAAGTCTATGCAAGACAATAAAGTTTGGGAACTTGTCTCATTACCAGTTGGTGCGAAGCCCGTAGGTTGTAAATGGATATTTAAAACCAAAAGGGATTCAAATGGTAATGTGGAGAGGTATAAGGCACGTCTTGTAGCCAAAGGCTTTACTCAAAAAGAAGGAATTGACTTTAAAGAAACTTTCTCTCCAGTTTCTTCGAAAGATTCTTTTAGGACAATTATGGCACTTGTTGCATATTTTGATCTTGAGTTGCATCAGATGGATGTCAAAATAGCTTTTCTTAATGGTGACATTAAAGAAACAATTTATATGGTGCAGCCAGAAAACTTTGTGTCAGGAGACCCAAAGAATATGGTCTGCAAATTGACTAAATCCATCTATGGACTCAAACAAGCTTCTCGTCAGTGGTACTTCAAATTTCATCAAGTTCTCACTTCGTATGGTTTTGAAACTAACGTTGTTGATGAATGTGTGTATCACAAGTTCAGTGGGAGTAAACACATATTTTTGGTTTTATATGTTGACGACATATTGTTTGCCACAAACGATATAAACTTATTGCATGACACCAAGAGATTTCTATCTAAGAATTTTGAAATGAAAGATCTTGGTGATGCTTCCTTTGTATTAGGAATCGAAATACTCCGAGATCGTTCTCGGGGTATTCTGGGATTATCACAAAGGAGCTATATCGAAAAAATACTCATTAGATTTGGCATGCAAAATTGTAAATCAGGTGAAACCCCGGTTGCTAAGGGAGACAAGTTTAGTCTCAGCCAATGCCCGAAGAACAGTCTTGAAATTCAAGAAATGCAGAAGATTCCTTATGCCTCGGCTGTAGGGAGTCTAATGTATGCTCAAGTATGTACGCGTCCGGATATTGCGTTTATAGTTGGCATGTTAGGCAGATATTTAAGTAATCCTGGCATGGATCATTGGAAAGCAGTCAAGCGTGTTTTGCGATATTTACAGAGAACAAAGGAATATATGCTCACATATAGGAGATCGGATAAGTTAGAGGTCATTGGATATTCCGACTCCGATTTTGCTGGATGCCAAAACAGTAGGAAATCCACATCAGGCTATATTTATCTGTTAGCTGGCGGAGCAATTTCTTGGAGGTCTGCAAAGCAGACGCTCATAGCTTCATCCACCATGGCTGCAGAATTTGTAGCATGTTATGAGGCATCAAACCAAGGGATATGGCTGCGGAATTTTGTCACTGGGTTGCGTATTTTGGAAGGCACTGAAAGACCACTTAAGATATATTGTGACAATAAGTCTGCAGTTTTATATTCCAATAACAACAGGAGCTCGACAAAATCAAAGCATATTGATATCAAGTTCCTAGTTGTAAAAGAAAGAGTGCAGAGTGGACAGATTTCCATAGAGCACATTGGGACAAACTCCATGATAGCGGATCCACTTACGAAGGGACTACCACCCAAGGTCTTTCATGAGCACACTGCTCAGATGGGTGTTGTTCTATTTGAGAACATTCTGGTTTAGTGGGAGTTTGTATTTATATTATTGCTTTATGTCAGTCTTGAGTTTTATCTATGTAATTAGATTAATTTCTGCAGAAATGAAGTATTCAGTTTATTACGCTCTGTTATGTATTGTGAAGTATTGATCTCAATAAAGTTAAGTAGGACCAGTTGGAAATAGGCATGTATGGATCACATCACATGTAATTTCTATACTACGCATCCATGATTGATCTATGTCATTTAGCTGTATTAGTATACGTGACCATTGGTGGGTTGAGTTACGATTGATGTAACGAAGACCGCTTTGATCCTATATTAATATAGTTAATGGACAAGATTGTTTGGATACCCTCAAGTTATGATAATAAATTTCTGAGCTCACTAAAGTTAAGCACATTTTTCAGGATACATATGTGGTCCAGTGGGAGATTGTTAGATAATGTCTCAATGGGACCACATAATTAAATGTGGTGTTATCATTTATAAGAAGCCTACAATTTAAGTGATTCAATTTAGTTAATAGGCTTAAGGGTATATGTGTTATGGACCTAATGTGTAGATACTAGTTGTATAATTTCTATTTCTATGAGGGGCAGAAATAGAAATTAAAATATATTGGTTAAAGTTGGTTTTCATTACCTTTCAGTTTTAAAACCAATAATAATAATGGTTAATTTATTAGTTTTTATTACCTTTCAGTTATGAAACTAATAATGGTTAATTTATTGGTTTTTATTACCTTTCAGTTATGAAACCAATAATGGTTAATTTATTGGTTTTCATTACCTTTCAGTTATGAAAACCAATTACAACCTTTAAAAGGTTATGGTCCTTATTCCTTCCCAAGAGTGAAAGAAAAAACAAGAATACTGTTTTGTTTTCTAAATCCTCTCAAGGAGAGACATAAGGCACATAAGGGAAAGGATTAGAAGGCTCTAACAAAGTCAATATTAAGATTTTATTGACAATCAGACGCTTCCGTTTAACCGTTCATCAATGGATTCAGGTATGTCATTTTGTCTTGATCTCCTGATAATATACATGGTAAATGATCCAAAGTGTAAAGTTTATGTTCTGAAATTTTATGTTTACAATTAGCAGTAAGATAGGAGTAATCACTGATCTCTAGTCTTAATATATGACAAATGAAAAAGAAAGAAAATATTATCAGCTTTTTCCTTCTTATCATAGTACAAATCAATCAAAAAAATCCAAACGATCAGAGTCAGCATCTGAGTATGCTGCTTCATCAATAGCATTACACTTCTAGTAGTTGGGTAGCAGACTTTGAGAGGTTTAAAATCTTGCACACGTACCATAAATGCCATAGTGTTATAGTCGTTGTCAGGGTCAAATTCATGAATGCCAAACCACTTGTTGGAAGCGAACACAGCTCCCCTGAGAAAAGGCAAAAAGCCACCGGAATCAACATGAATCCAAATTGCCATCAACACATCGTACTAGTAAATGCCATACCTTCCATTGCTTAGAATTGAGTATTTTTGTTATTTTTAAACCAACCCATTATGTGGTCTTATTAAATTAAAAAAAAAACTATATATATATTACAAGAAAAGCATTTTCAAGATGCAAAAATATTTTTATAATTATTTCTAACATTTCAAAAATAAAATTATATAAAAATAATATTTATTTTTTATTTCTTTCACTAAATTAATTTTTATTTTCTTAAAAAAAATTCTCAAATAAGTTTGTGAAAACCAGACCAAACATGAAAATCAAACCAATCCAAATATA
This sequence comes from Camellia sinensis, assembly GCF_055761805.1. Classification (NCBI taxonomy): domain Eukaryota; kingdom Viridiplantae; phylum Streptophyta; class Magnoliopsida; order Ericales; family Theaceae; genus Camellia; species Camellia sinensis. Next base: position 21,155,273 of record NC_138970.1, on the reverse strand, counting down.
ATTTTACAAGAAAATCACTAAAAACAAAAATATTCAAAAACGTATGTGTCCTATGGTGTAAACATCATTTTAAGGGTGCATACTATATGTACCTTCTACCATAAATTGTAAAATTAATTATAAAATATGTATCATCATTATGAATTGACATAATAAAAAATATCGTAACTAACTCATTTTTTTGTAACCTCAACCATAAAATTTTAGATAGTTTGTGATGAAATTACACATTTTATGATTAATTTTACGAAATTTTATACTTTATACATTTTGTGGTAGAATATGTCTAATATGAGAAAAATTATTGGTTAGTTCTGGCACTATGTGACTATATCTCAAGTCAATCACAAACCCTCATATTCCTTTATATTTTTCAATCACTCAATATAAAATCACGAACCCTACCACTTTTCCTAATCATAATACATATGAAGACCTTGTAACACTACCTCGACCAAGTAAGAGCATCTATATCAAGCTCAACAAATTTTAAACTAAATTACAATTTAAAAATCATTTTTCTATTTTGTATAGCTCTCTTTTTAAATACATCATCCATTAGACTCTCTATTCTAACTTTATTTTATTAAAAAATTATTTTGTTATCCATTATTTCAATGATTAGTACTCAAGAAAGTGAAGATAGAAGAGTCAAATCTATCAAAAATAAATAAATAAATTATTGAATAGTCAATGAATAGTGACTCAATAAATTTGTTGAGTTACTGTAATAAATATAAATAATAATTAGTCATAAAATTAATTTGTTGAGATTAATGGATCAATGTTTTTATAATTTACTAAGTTATATTTAGCCAAAAAACTCATTTGTTGAGACTAATGTAGATGTTCTAATAACTTATCATAGTAGAGGCCTTAAAAGGGTTATATATATAAAGGACAATGATAGAGACCACTAAAAATGATGTTCTAAAACAACTATTAATAATGTAACATCTATTTAAAAAAAATAAAAATAAAAAACAAATGCAACAATATTATGACAGTAGGTGAGGTGAGAGTCACTGCCACGTCATTAGTGGCTACTATGTTCTATACATAAAAGTTTCTTTGTTTTAAGGGCAACGACCTAAACAAAAATGAGTATGAGCTCTAAAAGTTGAGCTCTAAAGAGGTATTAAATTATCTTTTTCCTACTCATGTTTTGTCTTTTACCTCTCTGTCTTTTGTTTTGTTTTTTTTTTTTTTTTAACAACAATGATTCATCCCACTAAAAATACCACTACTAATAGCACTAATGCATTAAAAAAAAAAAATACAACTCTAAGACCAAAACATCACATCATTAACAGCAGAACCCATTGCCACCTAATTAGTAAGAACACTAATTAATACTCTCAAACATTTTTCTTTTTTAAATGATGGCAACTCATTAGAGCGGTTTGAGGACCGCTCTAATTAGAGCTATCTAGCAAAGCCCACGGCCTAAAATAACCAAAGATAAAAAAGTGACTATGAAAAAGTCACTCTTCTACAATCTCCCATCTCCCATCCAAAAACACAACCAATAGTCGCAAATTTGAAGGTATACAATAATTGCTTTCCTTCCTTCAGCATCTCCCTTCGCTCCATTCATCAACTCTGCATCAACATCATCATCGTCAAATCAAGGTATGGAATTCTCAGTCTAAAAACTCCCAATTTCCCTTTTCTCTTCATTCTCTCTCCCCCTCCCCCATGTAACTCCCCCACCACCACCATCTGCGAAACCCTCTTCCGAACTCTGGTTTCCCCCTCTTTCCATTTACTTGTTTGTTCAAGTGGTTCAACTTTTATTTATTTTTATCCTGGGCTGGGCTTGGAAACAGAATGTAATATACTCAAATACATCATCATTAATTTGTACACTGTTTCTGTATGATATGACTCTGTTTGCTCTCTTTTTAATCTCTTGAGAGGCTTGTGGGTTAGACTTTACCAAACCAAACTAAGCCTTGTCTCCCCAACTCAAGTGGGCTCGGTTATATGAATCTTTATTCTCCCTGTATTATCAGTTAAATTAGATAGATTCATATGTTTTTTAGTTAGGAGCTTTGTAGAGGTGGAATGGCCTTGCTTGGTAAATGTCTGCAAATTAATTTAGTTTCTTTGCGAGAATATGCAATGAAATCATTTTTTTATTTATTTTTTATCTCACTGTGAATTGCATTTTAAAAGTTTGGGTATCTTCAATTGGAAGTGGTTACCTTATGAATTTTTGGGTTGGGTTGTGTTGTGTTGTGTTGTGTTATTTGATTATTGAATTCTTTGTATTTTGTGTATATAGCATTTTTTATTTTGAAAATGGGTTATGTTAGTTTGAATGGCTAGATAAAGTAGAGAGTCTTGTTGGAGATACATGAAAAAATGATTAGGCAAAATAGAGAAGCTACTTTTTGTGTACTTAATGCTTAAGATATAATTTCAGGCATGAATTGTTTCCATTTTAATTTCAGTTGTAACCAACCACTTGTCCCATGAATTTCACAAGACCTGTCACTGATTATCAAGTTAGGAAGTTTGTCTAGATGTCCACAATGTCCCTCTAGTGTTAAAATCTGTTCTCCAATTTATTATGTTAGTAATTAGAGTATTTGGACTCAAAATTGATATTTTAGGGATCAAATTGAAGTAAAAAAAAAAAAAAGAAAAAAAAGTGGACCAATGGCTTCAAATTACTTTGGTGGACACATGATAGGACTACAGCATGAAACAGTTGTAACCATACTGCCTCTGGATTGCACTAAATGAATCATACTTCCTTTTCAAATTTCATTTGGTGTAATACTTTTGTAACTGCAGGAATTGAATTTGAAAGTTTATGTTGCTCTCGAACTATAACATGCACTCTAAACATGGCCACTGTTTAGATTTATCTTAATTTTATATGAAAGTTTTAATTTTGGTTAGAATCATTAGCGACCCATTATCTCTTGGAATCCTAAATATAATGCTTCAATAGTTCACTTTTTCCTTTTCTTTTCGAAGTTAGGTAACTTAAAATATAATGAAGTAGAAAGGCCTATTCCTGACTGTAGTAAGTTGTTTGTTTTGGTGCAGTTGATCCAATGCTAGCAGCTAAGACTTTATGTAAACTCTCAAGTTTACGTTCTTTCTTGCCCTGTACATTTGATCCGATAGTGCCAAGTTTGGAGGCATTTATTTATAGTACGTTGTTGAGCACTGTTGTTGATATACCTCAGAAGACTATGCCTGCTGCTTTTTTAGGCAAAGTAAATGAAATGGCAACTGGAAATGTCTTGTCTGAACAGGGAAGCCATATACCATTCAAAAGTAGGGGGTAAGTAATGAATCTGGAGGTCTTTGTTTAAACTTTTGCAAATGATGCTTGGAACTTTTCCACAAATTCAAAATTTTAATATTTTCAAGTTTTTATTGTTTTCTTCTTTTGATTTTTAGTATCATTAGCATGCGTCTCTGAGATAATTGTGGACATGCCGATTTCCATGGGAGCAATTTATCATTCTTGTTTTGCTATCAACTCTTGTAACCATCAGTTTCTCCATTTTAATTAATTTTTGTGAATGTGCATTATTCCGTATTTAGTAAGTTATCCTTGTATTTCCATGTAGTTCAAGTCTACTGGATGGATGTTTGATTTATCTTTAATTGAGATGCTTTAATTTTTTGCAATAGCATACTTGTAATACAAACATTTCCGTCTCTATAAGTTTTATGGTTGTTGGTCTGTCAGAGAACTTTAGAAGATTTAAGCAAGTAACATCCTTAAACTGCGTACCCAAAAAGAAAATCCTTAAAATTGTTAATACAAAAAGTTTTCCAAGTTCCGAATGGTAGTTTTAATATAAATGTATGTGGAATATTATCCGTTTCATTTAGCTATAATGTCATTTATGTTACATCATTTTAAAAAAATTTGGATTAATATTCTCCAACCACAAAGTGAGAGAATTAAATTATAATTATTGTGGAGGAAGATGTCTGACTGGATATGTTTTGGTGATATAATGTAGTTGAGAAAAATAGAACACTGGTGATTCTTGTCTAGAATTATCCACCCCCCCCCCCCCCCCCCCCCCCAAATCTTAAATTTATAAGCATGGAAAACGTTATAATATAGAGAGAGAAGAAATAGGGTGAAAGGTGGATATATTGAAAGAAACATGGTAGAAGACATAATCAAGGAAGCAACTCAGTTTAGAAATTGGTTCCTTTCAAGCAAATTCAATTGGGATTAATTGGAAACATATATGATTTAAGTTTTCAAGCTTAGCAGAGTAGTATTATAAGATTATTTAAGCTAGATTTAATTTTATTTATTTATTTATTTTTTTTATGTTATCTAATGTTTCAGATGTCAAGGGTATTTTGGCGATTTGAAGTTTTGGACATGGACTGCAGGGGTCGCTTGTGAAGCTTATTTCGAATTAATTAGGTTTTGGAAATCAAAAGTCTAGTTTCCTAGTTAGTAACTCTAGTCCTAGTTTTTGCAAGGCTTTTGGTCATTCTATGCACTTGCATCCTTCCTCTTTCGCTCCCCAAGCAAGTCTCAAAATGAATGGAGGATTAAGGAGAGGGAAAGCAGTATATTCCAAAATGAATGGAAGGAGATATCACTTGCAGGAAAAAGGCAATGGAAGGAAAACACAAGTTGTTTATCATCAAAGTCTTTGGAGCAAAAAGGCAATGGAATTTCTAGGAACTCCAATATGTTTGATGTTCGTAACTCTTGCACCACTATTATGCCTAGCGAGGAGAATGGCAGTTTAGTTAACAAACCCCAAAATAGCAAGAGAGAAGGTTAGAACAATTCTTCTTGTCAAACCAAACAAATTAAGTTAGAAAACGTGTGGCAAGCAACCAAGTTTGTCAAAGCAAGGGCAAGGAGGGAGTCACAAACCTCCTTACTTTATGTGTTTTGGTTGTATATCTATTATCTCGGGTTGTGAGACATCGGTGTGTTATATTAACTTAGCCTATCGAGCTGTGAGAGGCGTTGTTTTAGTAGGCTAGGCATGTGCTTTCCTCCTATTGGGGGTGGTGCCTTTGGTCATGTCTTGAGCTTCATTGTGTATTCTATATTTTTTGGTACTAAAATGCATACTTAACAAAAAAACAAAAAGAAAAATGGACTGCAATTAGGATATTGAGATGGATGCGAAGAAATAAAAAGAAAAAGAAAGAATGATAAATGAATTTAATCAAAGTTAAGCAGCAGTGATTGAGGATAAGAAGAGGAGAAGTTATCTAACTTCAACGTAATGATATTTGTGTGAAGTTGGGTACGTAAAATATCTATTATGTTGCTTGTAGGTTAGGATTTTGGTTATTTCATAATCTCATTAGAGTATAATCTCTAGTAAACAACAGAAAGAGGGTGAGTTGGGCATCATATCTATGGGCATGCCTTATTTTCCATTGTTCTTTCACTCTTTATTTATATTTTTCTTGTATTCTTTCTCATCATCTACTGATATTCAAATGTGAAAGTTAAATAGTTATGATCACTATTGCCATTCTTTTTGTTTTTAGTTGATGTTAGCCACTTATTGCATCTTTTATTTGTTATCTTAAATAGTGTAGAAATCATGATTTCTTCTTTTGCAGTGATGAGAAGTCAAGAGATGCATTTGCATGTGGAAGACAAATACAGAGTCTTCCCCAGAGACATTTCTTAAATCAAGTACCTGGAATGGTTGGAACTCTCCCTGATGCTTTTTGTATGCCAAATCATCATTATAACTCTAATTGTAATGATAATGACACAAGCGAGGGAACAAATAAGGTTTGTGTACAAGCTGTCGATGGCTTCTCTTCTAGTGTAGTTTCATTGTTTACAAGTCATTGCATAGATAAGATTATCTAGCAATTTAATTTTGATATGAATAAAGCTTCAACTTGAGTTGGAACTGCATGATTTAAACTTGAGTGTTTCTAATCCTAGGCTACTGCACAAATTCAAGGCTTGTGATGCAGGGAAAACTTGAAGGAAATAGGTAGTGCACAATGATTACATTAGGTCATTAACATCATTGTAAGTTGAGAAGAACTGAACAAGAAATTTGGGTGTATTTTTAGAAGGCTATTTTCCTGTCTGAAAGGTTTTCTAAATCTGTAAGCAATGTCCTTGATGCAGAGCGAGTTTAGAGTTAATTGAACGATTTTTCTCGGTCAAAGATGGTCGTGGAACTTTTCATTTCTCTTTCCTCTGTTAATTCTCTTTCTAGTTTTCTGGATGCTTCTTAATAAAATAATCAATATTGATAGTGCTTTTTACCATATTCTAAACCCAAGGTTTGAAATTCACTGTTTCACAAATCTTGAACCTTCTTCCCGTATTTTGGAAATTTAACTCACCACTTCTGACGGCAATAGTGTCATAGAACTTGACAAGCCAAGGCTGTCTTGCATCAGTTTGTTTTCTCATTTTTTATTTTATTTTAATGCAGAGAGCCATATGATCTAATGTTGTATAAGACTTGCAGTTTCTGAAAACCATACCAAGATATGTGAAGATAGTGGAAGTTGGTCCAAGGGATGGGTTGCAAAATGAGAAGGAGATTGTACCTCCCTCCATAAAGATTGAGTTGATAAAGATGCTTGTTTCTTCTGGGTTGCCTGTTGTTGAGGCCACTAGTTTTGTTTCGCCAAAATGGGTACCACAGGTAAATTGCATTCAGTTGTTTTCAAGAGATTATTACTATGTTTATAGGTAGGTAGGTAGATTTGCACCTTTTTCTCTTTCTTCTTCTTCTTCTTCTTCTTCTTCTTCTTCTTCTTTTTTTTTTTTGTTTTTGTTTTTGTTTTTGTTTTTGTTGGAGACATCAATTCCTGTTACTCGAACTTGCACCAGTGTGCTGGGAGCAGATAGTACTTGACATTGCTCCTGATCTCGACCTCCAATAGTCACTAATGTCTTACTTTTATAAGTCTTTAACTACTGACAAACAGATTGGTTGTCGTAATAGGATAACTTCGAAAGTGTGTCCAATACATGTTGATGTGTGTATGAAGGGTATCAAAATCCGACATGTCTAGAACACAAATGCGACACCCTAGTAGGCGTGTCCATGCTTCTGAGCTTGCTTGAGCATGAACCTGTGAAATTTTCACCATTCACATTACAGAAAGCTCAACATCAAAGAGATGACCATGAATGGTAATAAGTCATAATTAATTGAATCTGCTGTTAGTTTGTACTCTTATTTTTTTTTTTAACCCATGTTTTGACTTCTAGTGATCCATTTAGTTAGTTTAAGTACTCTTGTAGTACTTATTGGCTTCATTTGATTACAATGCCTTATGAATGAATACCAACTTGTTAAAATACAATGTATAAAGAGAAATAGAGAATTGTATATATATGGATTGTATTATTTTTGATGTATGTTGAGCTCTCTTCTTTATAGAGGAGAGGGAGAACAATTACAAACCGAAAGTAGAAACACAAACCAAACAACATCATTAAAGGTATATTATTAAAGGTTTGACAGCTAATATATATACTAATATATACTAACAGCCCCCCTCAAACTCAAGGAGGATAGGCACTAACCAACTTGAGTTTGGAGAGAGTAACAAAACAGGAAAATAATCTGACAAATAAAATAAAAAATGGATAGGAGACACTGTATGGTCGTGTCAGACCGTTGTAGAAGACTGTATGGTTATGGCAGACCGATGTAGAAGACAGTTTATGGGGTCATGTCGGACTGGTGTAGAAGACAGTTTATGGGGTCATGTCGGACCGTTGTAGCAGACAATGTTGTGACAGTTGTTGTGACAGTTTATGGAGTCTTGCTGGACCCTTGTAGAAACTAACCAGAATCAATGTCGGGACAGTTTACAGAGTCTTGTCGGACCCATGAAGGAGCTAACCGGAATCAATGTCCGGACAGTTTACAGAGTCTTGTCGGACCCTTAAAAAGTCGCACCCTCAAAAGGTGTGCCCAATTTTTCAAAAGGCGTGCCATCAAAAGGCGTGCCCAATCCATAAAAAGGCGTGCCATCAAAAGTCGTGCCATCAAAAGGCGCGCCCATGTTGTCGTTGAGCGCCGAGCGGCGCATGATGCGCGTGTCTGCCTTGGCTATTTAACCAAGGTTGAGGCGGAGGCTGTGCAAACCAGTCTGAAACCGCCGAACATTTGCATTCTGAAATACTCTGTAAACACTCTGTAACCAATCTGAAACACTCAGCAACCCATAACATGGCCTCTTCTTCCCGTTCAGCTACCCAGAACATGGCCTCTTCTTCCCGTGGTCTGCTCACTCTCTTTCCCGACCTTAACGAGTCCACAAGAGAGATAACTGGTGTAGTGGCCCGTGAACCTCAACCAAACACCTCTGGTTTTGTTCCATTGAACTTTCCGATGCAGTCGGTGGAGCAAAAAATGGCAGTGCAAACGGATATTGAGGCCAATCAGTAGACACTGAAGTCATGTGTGGAGACGATGACGGCAGTCACAAACTTGTCGCACCGGCTTCAGAGTAGGACAAATGAGGTGCAGCAGTTAAACGCCCAACTGGCTCTGCTCCAACGCATGTATAAGGATGCGCGAGCAGAGATATGTGTGCTAAAAGCGGAAAACAAGGAGCTGAAGCGGAAGGCCACCGTGATGTTCCGATTTGGAGATCCGCCATATGCTGCAGTGGAGGAGCAGCGGGGAGTGAACGTGCTCGGTGGCGTGGGAAACACGGAGGCAACACCGTCAAGGGCCGCGCAGGACGGAGGCAAGAAGAAGAGACCGGCGGCAGAGTAGAGAAGAAAAATCCCGCCTGTGGATGAGGTTGTTTGTGTATTTTTTTTTTTTGTTTTTTTTTTGTGGTGGAAAATGGTGATCGGGGTGAGCCCCGACATAAATAAAATGAGTTTGGTGTGCAGTGCTTCTGCTTCTTTTTTTTTTTTTTGGAATGAAAATAAAAGAAAATTGATAAAAATCAGAAGTGGTTGGAATGTACAAATATATAGATATAGATAGAAAATAAAAGATAGTTGATGAGAAGGATGGAACCCGGAGTAATAATAATAATAAGAATAATAATAATAAAATGGATATCATGGAGGGATGATGCTCACCAATTGAGAGAAATAATAATGAAATTTGTTTTTTTTTTTTTTTTTTGATAATAAAATAAAATAATAATAATAAATAAATAAAATAAAATAAAAGAAAGAAAGTGGAGCAACGTGGGTGAGGTGCAAAAGGTGAAGATTGACTGTGCAAAAGTGGACATGGTGGGAGCTTTAGGTAATATATTATAATAAAAAATAGATATATATATATATATATATATATATATGGGGCAGTGGAGTTGGTTGTCGCGGGGCCGGGGAAGGATCTCGCCGCCGAAGCTGCACATGAAGCGTACACGTGGCTGGGTGATGGTGTCGTCGTTGATCGAACGGTAGTGCTACAACGGATATGCTTCTGCGATCTCGGTTTAAGCAATCGAACCCCTCGACTCTCACAGTGGCCTGTTTGTGACCAGATTTCACCCAAACGCATGATCCTCCTTTGCGTGCGGACGAGGATGGAGATTTTGGCAGAATGGGTGCCTGCAGTAATGGACTAAACATGTTGTTGCCGAATTGCGAGTCTTGGATTATAGGGTTTGAAGCCCTGCTGGGTGGAGAGGACTGAAAGAGGTCATTGCCGCTAGTCCAGGTGCTGTAATCAACACCAATAGCCCATCCACTCGAGTCACCTACTGTGTAAACTGTGGCCAAACTTGGCACAGCTGAACACAATACTATGACCAAACACACTATTCCCACACAAGAACTTGCATATTCTGTGTATTTGTGCCTCTGTATCAGAGAGAGAGAGATTTGCATTGTGTGTGTGTGTCCAGCCGTTGATCAGATTGAAGGGACTGCAGCGACGGGTTAAGGTCAACAGTGGTGGTAGATGAAGACGACCGAGATGGTGGTGTATGGGAGGACAACAGTGAGAGGAGGGGCAGTGAAGGTGGTGGACTCGAAGAAATTTCAAGGTATGTGTAGAAAATTCTAGCGGACTAGGTTAAGCACTTAGTATTTTTCGCTTCACCGGCGGGCGGCAAACTTCAGACATATTATAGTTATAGTTAATGCAATCTGTGGGGTTTCTTTTCTAGATTTTAGTGCTTCTTTATCTGTCTTCGATAGGAATATATAGCAGTTTGATAAAAATTGGAGTAAAATACATTCTTTTAAAAGTATCATAATCAAAATTGCAGCTAGCAGATGCAAAGGATGTACTCGAGGCAATTCAGTGTGTTGAGGGAGCTAGGTTTCCTGTTTTAACACCTAATCTTAAAGTAAGTTTCCCTTTGCAGCTGACCATTCTGTTGCACAACAATTTTAACCTGTCTAGAAAGCATATTCAGTGTTTTGTTTCCCTTTCTTCAGGGTTTTGAGGCAGCTGTTGCAGCTGGAGCTAAGGAAGTGGCCATCTTTGCTGCAGCTTCTGAGTCTTTTTCGAAGTCAAACATAAACTGTAGCATTGAAGATAGCCTTGCTCGATATCGTGATGTTGTGCTTGCTGCTAAAAAGCTCTCAATTCCTGTCCGTGGGTATGTCTTGTGATTCCCTCTTAACTTCTCACCTTTTCATGGAAATATATCTGACATTTTCAGTTTACTGTTGTCTTGTCTAGTGAGATTGTTGTATGTGTGTGTGTGAAACATTTAATATTAGGTCATGTGAAGAAACCATAACTTAGATTTGGGCATTGGAATTATAATGAGGTCCCCAATGTTTGATGCTGTATTTTCCAATATTGGATCTATTTGAAAAAGCAAATTCAAAATCGTAAAACCACATTTGATAATTGGCTGAAATGTTATCATATTAACATATAAATCTTTTATCTTAGGTTTGTTGTGTGCTTACTTCCTATGGCCTTCTACTTATCTTTACATTGAGGAGCTTTTATCTTCTATTAATGCTGTGTCATATGTGAAAATGTTATAAAGGATTATTGCCGCCTCCAATCCATTCATGTATGTGCTTATTATGCGTATAATAGCTGTCCTGTGAGTTGCGATATCTTAATCTAGTTCTGCCCATAAAACCAGTTTTCATTCACTAGGCCAATATTGTTAAAATCTGATTGCAGACAGCTATTAAGTGTGTTGCATCTTTTATCTAAGATTTTAGTGTGATAAAACTGGATGTTTAGTTGCTTTTATTTTCCATTTTGCCTTTAATATTCAAATGTTTGAACTTAAAAATATTGGTGTGGTTGTTGGATATTTGTGTTTTTGTTGATTGTTGTCTATTTAGCATTTGGAATGGTAGTTGCTTTTATGACTTTTGGAATTCTTATTAATTTTTTGTAAGTTATTTATTTATTTTAAAATTCTTCCTCTTATTGTTTATAACTTATGAATTTTTGGTTTAGCCTATGTTGGATCTTGAGTTACATGTCTATGTTAAATTACTTGTCTTTAATCAACAACGTTTCTCAATTTGGTGAAGCCTGCACCTCACTTCGCACCTAGGCCCCAAAAGACCTTGGCGCATCGGCGCACCTCTCACCTTAAACAACTCTACAACTCTCCTTCTCTCTCTCTTAATTTGTGTTTTTGATACTTTGTAGGGTGTTAGCTTGCTATGATTTCCAAAGCTTCGTCAAAATAAGTATATCTGATTTTTTTTTCTTCCAGTTATATTTCTTGTGTTGTTGGGTGCCCAATTGAAGGAGCAATAGCTCCATCAAAAGTAGCATACGTGGCAAAAGAACTTTTTGATATGGGATGCTTTGAAATTTCCCTTGGTGATACGATTGGTGTTGGTACTCCAGGTAACTCTAAGGTGACTTTTATTTTTTTGTTTAATTTCTACAGTTCATAGAATATGAGAAATCAGTAATGACATGCATCTGAAGTATTAGTTTGTTGCTGACAACATAATTTATCATAAGAGAGCCTGTAAAAAATCTGAGGTTTGCTTAAATCTTTCTAATTTCTTGTATGTTCTCATTTGAATAACTATTTCAAAACTTTAATCTGTCATATGCTATGTTTGACTAGTTAGCTGTTGATCGGCCATTCATCTGGTCTGTTTGTGATTTCATACAAAAATTATTACTGAGTTTTAGTCCGGGGGATTGAACCCCTAAACCAAATTGGATTAACTGGTTCAACCAGTTGATCTGTGAACCAGTCACTGACATTGGTCAATGTTTGGCATGTGGGTAGGGTCATTCTATTTCCACACACCACCTTTTCTCAGTTCACACCATTTTTTTTTTTTTTTTACGGATATCAAATACCGAACAAAAAAACTCATGGTTTGGATATCAATTACCGAACCAAAGGTATAGACGTACCATGGGTTTTCGTTTGGTGATTGATATTTGAACCCTTTTTTCTTCGGTAGTTGATATCCAATGAAAAGAGGGTGTGAACTGAGAAAAACATGTGTAAATTGATGATCCCGTGGGTGCAACTTTGCATTTGGCCGCCTGATCCATCAACCTTGTCTGGTATGATGTAACAACTTGGGAATATTTGAACAAATATTGTGCATGTTTGTTTGCTTTTCTCCCTTGCAAAGGATGATATGATTAATTATAGAATTGAAATAAAATATGTATATTAACTAAAAACTTGGTGTTTAATAAATCCTTTAGTTAATGCCATTTCCTGAATTGTACATATTGTTTTTTTTCCCTCTTTCACTTATTTCTATTTATTTACCGCTCTTTCTTTTTGCCTAGGTACTGTTATTCCAATGCTTGAAGCTGTTATTGATGTTGTACCTTTGGAGAAGCTTGCTGTTCATTTCCATGACACTTACGGACAAGCTCTTTCAAATATTCTTGCATCACTCCAAGTAAGCCATCTTTCGTGTTGATCCACAGAAACCCAAACCTGTTATGACAGATCATTCACGCTTTATATTTCAGGTGATCAAGACTGAAGTTAAGCCATCTATTGTGCTTGTATGCACACACTGGTTTTAAAAGTAATTCAGGCCCACCTTTTAACAAGTTTACTATAGGTTTCTCTGGCCAGACATCAATTTACTCTAGTTTCCGTATGTTTTATTTAAAATTAAAATAAATTGTTTGGATGAACTGATTTTTTGAGCTTTTAGATGTATTGTGCTGCAAAATGGATTACAATTGAATGAATTATTCTTAGCTAAGTTTTGACATTTTGTTCCTTGACAGTAGTCAAGAGTCGAGACAGATAGACTTTGAAGTAAATAGTGGAAAAAGTAATTGAAATACATCCTAATAGATAAGTAATAGTCATTAATTGGCTACCTTTGCTAGTTTCCAGTCCTGAAATTGGAGTCTTCAGTTGAAGGAAAAAGGTGAAAATATTTTCATTTTTTCGGTTGGTCATATATTAAGAATAGAGATCAGTGGTTTCCTCTATCCTACTGCTAATCTAATCCATTCATGACATGTATTTAATATTTCATTGATCCTCTTTTAGAACTTGATTGATATCCCCTATCTAGTGGCAGTGTCCCTTTGCTGCAATGATTTTTGCATAATGTGGAGGAATATTGAAATTAATCCAAAAGAATATGATCATATTTGTCAATCTTTTTGAATAAAACAGCATTGCATCATTTGTGGTATTGTTTTTGTTTATACCTAACTTAATCGTGATGTAAGTTATATTTTACTAATTCTTGTATAGAATTTGATCATATTCACCTGTTTGATGTCGGTTTCCCACTTTTCTACATTGTTACTAGCAGCATCCACATCGAAGTTTATCCAAAAAATAAAACCATATTTGTTGATCTTTTGTAAGGGTGCATCATTTGAATTGTATAAATTCTTAATAGAGTTTCATGGTGAATTCATATTTCGTATTAATTCTTTGATGTTGTCTCCCAGATGGGTATTAGCATTGTAGATTCATCTGTATCGGGTCTTGGAGGTTGCCCATACGCTAAAGGTGCTTCTGGGAATGTTGCAACTGAGGACGTTGTTTATATGCTAAATGGGCTCAGAGTTGAGACCAATGTGGATCTCCGAAAGGTCATGTTGGCTGGGGATTTCATCTGTAAACATTTGGGCCGGTCCTCTGGTTCAAAGACCACAATTGCATTGAGCCGAACCACAGCTCATGCTTCCAAGTTATAAGCTACGTGGGACCAATGCACCTTGCTAAAGACATGCTTGCACACCAAGTTCCCAGTTTTTGAAATTGCCTCAAGCTATGTTTGAATCAACAATTTGAGGAGGGAAAGAAAAGGGGATATTCAGAATTGCCTTCAATGTCCCTTTATAGATATATCGGTTTCCATTGTTGTATCGCAGAAGCATTAAAAAAAAAAAAATAATGACAAATAATCTCTTAGTCCTTGGTCCTCACATTTGAACTTTGTTCAGTTTCTATTTTGTGATGGAATGCCTTGCATGGCATTCTGAAGTGAACAAAAAAATTTAAGAAGAATTGTAAAGAAGGAAAAAAAATAAAAAAATCTATTGCATAGAACATTAAATTTTCTAAATATTTGTATGTGCACGAATTTTTGTGCACGTAGCGTTACTTTTTCAAGTAAGATGGGGGTGGTTAATGACTAGTTGGTGCTCTTCTTCTAGGTGATCTTACTGCCTGCGGCAGTGGTGGCGGCCCGCCCTCTTCTTGTTGCCGGTGCACCACCACACAACCTTTTGGGGAGGCCATACCGTATTCTTCAAAAAAAAAATTTTAATATTTTTTTTAGGAGAATTTATTTATATATAAAAAAAAATTCGGAGTTTGACTAGTGTAATAAAATAAACTTGAGTTTTTAATCTTATCAATTGAAATTTTAAACTTTACTTATTTTTGTTAAGTAAAAATAACTGAAAAATAATATTTAAGTTATTAAATTCAATGAAAAATAATATTTTAGACATTTTCAATACATTTACATTAAGTTTAATAATTAAAAGAATATAATTAAAATATTCTTTTATCATTGATTTTACTTAACAAAAATATACTAATAATTTAAATTTACAAAATTAAAAAAAAAATTATTATAAGAGTTAATTTTGATTTTTTTTTTTTGATGTAATTTTTTTTCTTTCGTTTATTTTTTTCATGGAGTAATTTTTAGCCCCGTTGTATAATATGGTTATATGTGCACATTTGGACGCACATGTACGCATTTGGTACATGCTTTTCAGATATAGTAACTTTTAATGTTTAGCTTTATTTATTTTTATTATTTTAACGTTACTTAAAAAAGTTAAGTTTGAGATCAATTTTAATTTTTTTATAGTTGATTTGTTGATTGTGAGAGAAAAAATAAAATAATTATAATTCAGATGTGATATTTTATCTTTTTGATTAAATTAATCTATTCTGCTTTTATTGACTAATTTAGTCAATTTAAATTAATTATATCTGAAAAATAAAAAATTAAGTAAAATATTAAAAAATTCACCAAAAATGAAAAATATATATAAAAAAAATCTTAACTTTTTGAAACCAAATATAGTGACATTGCCCAATTGAAATAAGCCACAAATCACCTTAAAATGAAAAAAAGTTGCGTCAATACTTTTAAAACAATACCGGTGACACCTAATCAGTTTCCCCCTAACTTCAAGACAAAACTAGTGGCTGCTATAGTTTAGACTAATAACTATTATATCATTGAATAATTTTTCTGCCATAAGACCATCACCAACATTGCATCAGATGCAGCATTAGATTTGAATTTGATAAAAAAAGTCATATTTTTTGTCTCCAATAATTTTATCAAACTAATATCAAATTGAGAATGAATAAAAAATTTCATCAAATTAAGATCAAGGTGAAATTTTTCACCATTTCACTGTATATTTACGTTAGAAATGGTCCCACCAGTCAACCTGCGGGACGTTTGTCCAAAGGACATCCCACCAGTTGTCCGTGCATACAAAAATATTACACAACAGTGCAACAGTGCTTCAGTGCAGCTTTTCATTGTCTCAAACTTGGCTCCATTTCTGAACACAAAGAAATCAAACAACACCTTCACATATGTCCTTTCTTCCCTTCACTTTTCCCAGGAAAATGGCACACCATTGGACCAAAGAAGAAGAAACCAACACCATTGATGAATTTTCACCATTGTTGGTGTGCCATGATGGTGATCAACACTCAGTTTTTTCTTCTCGGGTCAACATCGATCAAACTGAGTGTTGTTTGATAATTGATCAAAGGAATTACAGAGAGAACCAAAGAAGAAGAAGAAACCAGAGAGAGAGGGGGCAATAAAAAAAAAAAGAAGAAAAGAAGCAGAGGTCGGGATCGAAGGGGTTAAGAAACCTTGACGGTGAGCTCATGAACAGATTGGGGCTTCTGGGATTGGCTAGCCATTGTATGTTTCGATCTCAAACTACACAGCACAGGTCTTGTTGTTGAAGAAGCGTTGTTGCTCTGATATATACGAAATGAGGATGACCCACAAGAAATCTCAGTTTTCAATGGCGAATAGAGCAAAGGAATTGAAGAATTGTGAAGAGAATCGAAATGGGTTCGCTTGAGAAGACGAGAGAATTGCTTTGGTACGCTTAGATTTGTTCGGATCAGAAAGCGAACTGAATAAGAACAAAACCCACAAGAAATCTCAGTTTTCAATGGTGAATAGAGCAAAGGAATTGAAGAATTGTGAAGAAAATCGAAATGGGCTCGCTTGAGAAGACGAACGAGCTGCTTTGGTACGCTTAGATTTGTTCGGATCAGAAAGCAAACTGAATAAGAACAAAGATACATATAGAGAGAGAGAGAGAGAGAGAGAGTCAGTACGTTAGCTCTTGCGTTGGTTGATGTCGGTATTCAGTGCTTGGCCGGTCGGCTGGTCGGCTGGTTGGTCGTCCCACCGGACGTCCCTAGCTTTTGATACAAACCGCTGGAAGAGCTAAATTTGATGAAAAAAAAAGGGAACCATTAGTGATGCTTTAAGACACCTGATGATAATGCACCCAATGACTACGCATGTGGGTGGCGGCAGCAAAAACGTACCTATGCCTAACTAGCCAATGAAAAATTAGTACTCATGAGTGATTTTTGAGTAATCTCGGATAGTAGTATTTTATAATAGAGTAATGATTCATCCCCCTTTTCCCCCACCCCCTTTGACCCCCTCTCTCTCTCATTAGTTACCTTTTCTTTTTCTTTTTCTTTTTTTTCCTGCTCCTCCAATCACCCACTGCCACGTGGCAAAGGGGGTGAGGGGTGACCCCCAAAAGGGGTCCCAAGCATTATTCTTTATAATATTTTGACTGATAAAAAAGATAAAAATATGAGATATTATATTGAGTAATTGAGAAATATAAGAGACATGATAAATGATGATAAGTTAGGAAATATGTATGCGTAGTACTCTAAGAGTATTTTATAATTTTCAGTATTCTTAAAATATCACGTGTTCATACTCTTTTACCAACTATCATTTATCATATTTTTTATATTCTTCAATTACTTAACACAAAATCATAATATCTAATTTTCATCACTAATTATAATATAATGGAGTACCGTGTGGTCCGAATTACCCAATAATCACCCCTAACCAATCATGTCCTTACCACACCAGTGAGTGTAATAGTGATGCGACAAAATCACCTGGCATTTTCCTAAAAACAATAAGCAGAGAATCTCACAAGGGAAGAGAGAGAGAAGAAAAATGAAGAGGGGTGTCGAGCTTCCGAAGAAGAACGAAGATACTCAGCCATTGCCACCAGGAACCTCCATCAAGGACGGGTAGAACTCCGACGATGGACCGTTATCTTCTCTTCTCTCTCCCTCACTCACTCATTTTACTATAGAGAGATAGAACAATATTTCACTATCGAAAAAAAAAGAAAAGGAAAAGATATAAAAGCCCAGCAAATTTTAAGTATAAAACAGAGCAACATCCACATAAACAGAGATTAAACAGAAAGAAAGAGAGAGTGTTTTGAATGTTGATAAAGAGATATATGCATTAGAGCATGACAGAGCATTTTTATTTTACATTTAGGAGTGTTAGATTCAATATTTCATTCATTCTTTTTCTTATAACCTATAATTAGTCTTTATGTTTTCTATTTATTTATTTATTTATTTTTTTGTTTCTTTTGCAATTACTCTCTCTTCCATTAATTTTATTTATCTATTTTTTGAGTAATGACTTATGATGCAGACGACATCAAATGAATAGAGAAAAGAAGGCAATTTCTTGCCTATGTAAAGAATTATTTGCTAAACTTTCTTGCCGATAATCAATCTAAGACATAAGAATTGCTCTTAGGCAACCAGACCTTCATTGTCAAGACTTAAGCTTAAAGGTTCATTGTGTCATTACACTATCTCCAAACCATCTGCATGATCATTTTCTGGTTTGATAGCTTTTCCTCTTACTTGTACCATTTTAGAATGCAAAAATTTGGAATATTTTAAAGTTGTGAAGCAGATGATGTCTTCAAATTGCTGCTTCCTGCATTTGATTCTTTCTTTGCTTTCCTCTAAGAAAGAACTTGGTGTATGTCCTTTAAAGCCGACTTAAATTTCTTATTGCTGATGAAATGGTGTCAGTCCCAAACGTTGCGCATAAAGTTGCAACGCTGGGCAAGCTCCATAATTAAGCAGTGTTGCTCAATGAGTAGCACATTTTGTAAATAATTTTATGGTGTTATACATATACCAACATTCATAATTAAAAATTGTGAACTATTATAATTTTCACAAATAATAACATAATGCGAAAAATAAATAACATACGCGGATCAGTTATACGAAACCTTCAAGTGACCCAAAATTGATTGAACATAAACCTAATAATAATGTTAGTGGAAAAAGGTTTCTCTCTTGACACTCTTTAGAATATATTGAATTCATAATCATTTTGATGGGTAGTCTGAATGTCTTTTTATAGGTAGAAAGGGGACCACTTTCCTTATTCAACAATGATTCCACTTTCCCATCAAAGTAGGATACTTGGAAAACACTCTTCTTTATTTATCAATTAATTGTAGCAAAAATATGGAATCATAATCTTATCAAATCTCTAATTCATATTCCCATATCATGTGAGTCGATATAATGACTAAATAAATAATTTAGTCTTACATTCTCCTACTTGGCCCATATGAGAACTTACGTCAAGATTTAACAAGGTTAACATTAGGCTCGTAATAAATCATATTACCTTTAATTTGGTCATCATCATAATGCTATAATTAAATAGTTAATTAATATGAGTCATTGGGATTCTATACCAATAGTGCGATATAGTCCCTTCCATTTACTACAACACTAGCAACTAGTTTAACATAACCCTTTTAGTGAAGAGTATAACGGGGTCCAACAATAATGTCTTTTATGAAAGACTATTCGTGTTGTCATTCATTCATTCATTCTCATATATGTATGTACTCATTTCATAACAGGCAATATATTAGAAACACAATTAATGAGATCTCAATGTGTCAACAAACACAATCAATCATAAACCACTGTTATGGATTACATTCAAAACCTAATTGGCAAGTTTCTTAATTTTCTTTAAGAGTAATCCCTTCATCAATAGATCTGCACTTAAAGGTTATGTACTTATGTGTTTTATTGACACTTTCTGTTTTTGAAATTCTTCTTTAACGACAAAGTATTTCAATTATATGTGTTTAGCATTATTAGAATACTTATCTTTCTTAGAAAATAAAACAACAGCGAAATTATCACAATAAATTCTTAACAACTTGGCAATAAAAATCGACAATCCCAAGTCCTGAAATAAAGTTTCGTAATAACAATTCATGAATTGTGGTCTCAAAGCACACCACAAATTCAACTTTCATAGAGGATATTTACGATAGTTCGTTTTACACTTTTCTTAATATTGCTCCTCCACATAAAGAAACAAAGAACCAAAAGTGAATTTTCTACTATCAATATATCATCTAAAGTCTGAATCTAAGTAGCTAATCAATTCATGATTATCAGACTTCATAAATGTGAGCAAGTAATCTTTTATTCCTTATGATTACCTTATCACTTCCTTATTTGAGCATTAAATTTCATACAATAAATGTATAAAGAAACGTTTCCATTCTAATTGAATTTATAAAAATTTGCATAAGACTGGATTTATTTCCTTTCGAAACATGGATAACTTTATGTGAATATTCTCTCATTCTAAATCTCTAAAGAACTTTTAATATATATACCTTCTAAGACAATCTCAACAATTCATGTGATTCATTTAGAAATATTTAATTTTTATCACATAAGTTGTCTTACTAATATATTTCATTTCAAAGTTCTTAAAAAGAAATTTCTTAACTCGTGCAATAAATCACGTACATTATTAACAAACAAAATATCATTAATATACAAAATTATAAGTATAAACTTGCTCCCACTGATCTTTGGATATGCACACAAATCAAAAATATTTTCTTTAAATCCAAAGGAAAAACAGTATCATAAAACTTAAGATACAATTTTTAGAAAGCTTGTTTAAGTGCACAAATTGATTTCTTAAGTTTGCATGTCACATTTTCATTTTCTTCAATAGAGAAATCTTTGAGTTGATTTACACAAAATTCTTCATCTAAACTCTCTTTCAGAAAATTAATTTTCACATACATTTAATGCAACTCAATATCATAATGAGTTACTAATACCATAATGATTATTAAATCAGCCCTTTAAGATAAAAGTGAAAAAAAAAATATCTCATTGTAATCAATGTCTACTTTATGAGTAAAATCTTTGGCCACATATCTAGCATTATATCATTTTATATTGACCTTAGAACAATAAATATTTTTGTATCATTAGGCAATTCAATGAAATCCCAAATTTCATTCTGGTTCATTGATTTCAACTCATCATTCATGACATCAATTTCTTTAGTAGAATCAATACTTTCTATGGCTTGTAACAATAAAACCGAGTCTTTACTTATTCTAATATTATAATAAGATTGTTATAGATATACCACATAATCATTTAAAATGACAAATCTCTTTACCTTATGAGATCTTCTTAATATTATTTTTTGTGGTTCTTCTACAATTTTTCATTAGTGATAATTATGTTATGGAGTAATTGGTTATTCATTTGTTGTTCTAAAACATGAAGTTGTTTAACAACTATAGGAACCACAATTTCCTTCAAATTATGGGTAATGATACTTGTACCCAAACTTATTAAATAATTACATTTCATGATTTATCACTCCCACTGATTTCACCATTTTTATTAAATTTGATATTATCGGTTTCTACAATTCTTGTACTATGACCAAGATAGTAAAACTAATACCCTTTGAATTTTCAAGATAATCAACAAAATAACCACTGATTATTCTAAAATCCAATTTCTCTTCATGTGGATCAATAATTATAATTTTGTAAACAACCTCAAACATGCAGGTGTTTTAAGTTCAGTTTCCTTCTTGTTCACAGTTCAAAGTGAGTGTTTGAAACCACCTTACTAGGAACAAGATTTTATATGAAAATAATAAATCATAACGACATACATCCACAATATTATGGGTATTTATAAATTATTTAACATATTCTTAGTTATATTCATTAGAGTACAATAATGTTTCTCAACTATATCATTCTGCTAAGGCATTATGCCTTTCATAGAGTTTAGCAAGTAGACTTGTGCTTTGCACCATCTTTATGTTTTTCACATTTTTGTTTAATTGTTTTTCTTCCTTAATAATATACACATCAATGTGTCAATTTACTAGAGATATGTTATGCAATAAATAAACAAAATCATAAAGTGAAAATTCATCTATAAAAGTGATAAAATAACTTTATTTACCAAGCATGAAGTGTCAAAACGACACGTTAATGTCTATTTGGGTAACATGAAGAAACCCTGTATATCTTGAGACACTTTACTTAATGTGATTGAACTGCTTTTCCTTAATAAAACCCACACTCCCACTAAAAGCAATAAAATCTAAATTCAAAAGAATCTCATCTTTACTAGTCTTTATAACTTTTTTTTTTCCTTTCAAAAAAATAGTACAATTTTTTATGCCACAAGTTTGAGGAGTTTTCATTTATTAAGCTATATTTAGGACCAACATAATGATGCAAGATAAATTATTATTAGTATTATTTTGAGAAATCATTAAATTTTAATTTATACAAATCATCCTAAATAATACTAAGATTAACAAAAGCGGTATTTTCAATAAATTAGACTTTTATTCTAAATTTTGAAAATAACTAACAAGGTTAATTAAGTTTAGACAAATCAATAAATAATTTTTCAAAATTAGAATAAACATAAAAAAAATTTGAACAAAGTCTAAGTAATGATCAATGCCAAAAAATTAAACGATAAGACCCAATAATTTCAATTGGAGTTTTAACATAATTGGTTTGAAAATAATCTTGCACCGTATTAAAAACATGAGTAGCCATTTTCTTTCTTATGAGATTGAAAATCTTGAGCAGACTTATTTTCTTTATGTGGCTATTTTTTTTTATGTCCTTTTATAAGCATTCTCCTTTTCTTTTCGGCTCCTTGAATTACAAGATCAATAAATGATATCTCAATTACTTAAGTTTTATCTCTCCTTAAATAAGCATACTAGTCAATTTACTAAATTTCTACTTACTATTCATAGAATTATAGTTAATATAAATGGTCCATACTGAAGAGATAAATAATTCAAAATAAATTGCTCGAAAATAAACTTATTCACAAATATTTTAAAATTTTTTTAATTGAGCAGTCAAGTTAGACAATTGAGCAGTCAATTTTTTTAATTTTTTTTAGTCTCATTCATACCATCAAACTTTATGTTGGTAAACTTAACCATAAGTGTCCCAGCAAAAAAACTTATTAACAATTCGAAAACGTTCTTTAGCATTAGCAATTTAAGGAAGTTAAAACTTAATATTTGCTATAATCATTCGCATAAAAACATAAACTTTATTTATTCAATCCTTTTATACTTTATGTAAAGTCTTTTCTTTCTTATATACTGCTTGAATCATAATAGCAGTAAATTTCTCAAATAGTAACACTAAGTCAAAATTCAAGACATCGAAATGAAACTAAACTTATTTTATTTATTTTGAGAAATCTTTTTCATTTAAAATTGAAACAAACAAAGTATACAAATATATCGAAATAAAACTTTAATCAATAATTTATGCTCACTGTATTAATGCTAAGAGTAATCAATAATTGACAATTAGTCAAGATAAACACATGTTTAAACAATCACAAATAGTATTACCGTGATCTATCTTTGGGATAATCTAATGGTATACTATTTAACAATTATGGTGATTCCCTTTCACCAATAGGACTAGTTGATAAAATATTCATAATTAAGTAGGTCTGTTACCTTTGGGTATTCATTCCAATATCAATTATGAATGTCCATCAACTATCATATTCCAATTCAATAATTACTTAGAAGTGGTGTACCTTTGGGCCAATCTAATAGCTTTGTAATTAAAGAATTGTGATTTGCAAAGTCATTATTTTTTAATACTTGGGAAGGGTATTAAATTTCAATTATTTGATTTGATATCTATTTGTCATTCCGATTGGGTCACTCTAGCAACTACTGATCGTATCATAATTTAGATTTCAAATCAAAATAAAAACTTTGCATGGACATTATTGAATAAACAATAATTTATTCACAATTATTCATCATCATAATCATAATGCATATTACTAAATCACAAGAATAATATTAAGACAATAAATATTAACACAATTCATATTCTATATCACATAAAAATATATACTTTTGTACCTCATCAAACCATCTATAAAAATCAAGCTTATACATAATGGTGAATATAGCGGTCCCGATATTTCCTGTTGTTGTTTAACTATAATCCGGACTCGGTTCTGTAGATTCGTTGTTATCTTATCCTCATTTCTATCCCTTACTCTATTAATTAGAATTTTGGGTTGTGTTGGGCAGGTTGGGAATAAGTGGGTCGTGTTTTAAAACTTAGAAATTTTGCCCAGGTTTTGGTCTCTCCGCTCGAGCGGCGATTTGACGCTCGAGCGGGATTTTGTTGTTGCCTCTCCGCTCGAGCGGCAGTTTGGACGCTCGAGCGTGAATTTCCTTCTCTCAGCATTTTGGTCGTCTGCAGAAAATTCTGGGAGAGTGCACCCGGCGCTCGAGCGGATCGTTGGACGCTCGAGCGTGAACTTGTGTCTGTACGCTCGAGCGGGGTGTTGTACGCTCGAGCGGACCTGCTTTTATATCAGTTCGTGAAATCACCTTTTTGATCACTTTTTGATTTCCTTTCTCTCTCTTACTTTTTCAAAACCTCCATTGGAGAGCACCTCACTCTAAAACCGAACTTCTCTCTTAGGATTGATCTACCTAGAGTGTTTTCCTCACCTTGGGCCTTTGTAAGAAGTGTGTTGATCGTCGAGGGCTTTGTTGAGATCTGAAAAATTTGGGATTTGGAGCACTTCCGAGTTTTACTCATCTTCTCCCTTGGAGCTCTGAATTTGAGGTAGGGATATCCTACTCCTCTCTATGGATTTTGTCTTTAAATTTTGGTAATTTGAGAGGTTGGGGTTGGTTTGGTAATTTTGTGAAAGTTTGGGCCTTTGTGTTATTTTACAAAAGTTGGGGTTTTATTTGTAATAAACCTAGATGCATGTTTGGTATAGAGAAATGGAATAAATGTTGAATCATTGATGAAAATGGGACCTAAGGGTGGTAATGGTAATTATGGAAAATGACCTAATTACATTGTTTAATTAATTGGGATAATTAATTGTGGGAAATGAGGAAATGAAATGGAATTGTTGAGATTGGGAGTGCATGGGGTTAAAGGGCGTAGTTGAATTATTTATCACTCACCGAATTGAAATGTCGATTGAATATCCATTGCGCATTTATTTCCTGCTTAGAAATAATTGCTTTGGGCTACCGGCGAAGGGTAGTGTTGATTGTTGTAGACAATGCTTGATGATTAGGCAAACTAAAACTAATCAATTGGATGTGTCATAGAGTATGTTGGTTGATAGAATACATTAATTTTATGTATTGATTGATTGCATATGTGATTCTGTGTTTATATGCATTGCTTGTGTATGGGAGGAGATAGGGGATGTACTCCACGGTTTAGGGGAAGATGGGGGATGTACCTCTAAACCGGTTAATGGTTTAGGGGAAGATGGGGGATGTACCTCTAAACCGGTTGTTGGAATGTTGATATAGCTCATATGCTTATCGGTTGAAGTGTTGATATAGCTCATATGCTTATCGGTTGAAGTGTTGATACAGCTCATATGCTTATCTGTTGTAGTAGTGATATAGCTCATATGCTTATCTATTAAAAAGTTTGTTTGATTTGATATAGCACTAAAATGTATATCATCATTGTTTGCGAAGTATGGGAGTAGTTTATGTGTTATTGATACAACAAAATAATGTGTGTCCACCTTGGATTTCGAAAGTGTTCTAGTGATGAACTATAATCTCATCAAACGTTCTGGCCAGAGTACTGAGCCTTGTTTTCAAACTCAAAGTTGAACAAAAACGAAAAGTGAATTGTAACATAGACTTGGCTGTTATGGAAACGTAGGGAGATGTAAATGGAAGTGTCAGTGTTGACCATCTATCAGTTGCTAATCTTTTAGTCATTGTTCATGGTTGGTTTAGTGTATTTCTACTGGGCTGTGGCTCACCCTATATGGGAATATCATTTTCAGGTACAGGTAGCATGCCACCTCCAAGGACGTAGCTTGGGAGGCCAGAGGCGGACTTTTGTTGTTTTACTTTTGATGTATTACATGTATATTCAAGCCAAGGGCTTAACGTGTTTGAGTTAGTACTCTTTTGTTGTGATCAAGTGTTAACTTGGAAAGCTGTAAGCCCATAGGGCATTTGCTTTTGTTGTTAACATGTAATACTTTTTGTAATGAAACTCTGATAAATGAAAGAATGTGAAGCTTTTGAATATCAATGCATGTCTTATTTAATGGGTTTAAAGTTATTATTTTGAGGGCGTTACAACTTGGTATCAGAGCGTACCGGGTTCGAATACTTTGGGTACGTGGGAAGTGATTAGTATCACAATGGGTTTCTCTCGCTTGTTAGAGACTTAGACGTAATGTTATGTACTTTTGTGGTAACATGTTTATGTGACTATTTGGGTATGGAATGTAGTTTCTTGGATGTTGATTGGATCCTTGGGTTTCTGGGAGTCCTGTTGGAAAGGCACTTGATCAATGCTGTTTCTGATCGGAACTCTAGTAACGCCTCGGGACT
Source organism: Camellia sinensis (assembly GCF_055761805.1). NCBI lineage: Eukaryota > Viridiplantae > Streptophyta > Magnoliopsida > Ericales > Theaceae > Camellia > Camellia sinensis. The sequence goes on along the minus strand of NC_138970.1, from coordinate 21,129,082 downwards.
ATCATTATCTGGAAATGAAATTCGTAAGTGCTTATATGTTTATGTGCTTATGTGGAGTGAATTACAGTTATCCATGTGTTAGGATGTAAGTGTTCATCTTCGGCACAGGTATGAGTGTGCTAACGTGTCTCCGTTACTTTTACTAGGATGCCTAGGCGAGGAAGTTGCGATTTCCCTCCTTCCGCTCAGGAAGAGCTGCGGAAACAATTTGTGGAATTACGCCAAGGTACTACACCTTTGGTGCGGTTCGAGAGATGGTTTGCTAATCTGTCGAGGTTTGCTCCAGAATTGGTGGAGACGGAGTACTTACGTTGTTTCGAGTTTGAGAGTAAGCTGCATGACGACATCCGTGTAAGGATAGCGGGGTCTTGGCATAAAAGATATAGAGCGCTTGTTGAGGCGGCCGCCCATGTAGAGGCTGCAGTGCTAGCAATGGGGCAGAGTGGGGAGGAAGCCATCTCGGCGACTCCTGTGACTCAGGGTGTTGGTAGGCCTTTTAAGAGGCAGAGGGTTTTAAACTCGCAACAGGAAGGACGGGCTAGAACTGCCCTTCTAGTGTCAGATTTGGGTTCGGGGGAAAATAAGCAGAGGGGCATCATTTGTTTCAGATGTGGTCTGCTGGGCCACAGGGTTTCGGTTTGCCCACAGAAGAAAGGGGTGGGGTTAGCAGTTCAACCAGTAGTTGTACCACCAGGATCATCCAACCAGCCGGGTTTTGGACCGATTAAATGCTCAGTGGGGAGGCAGTTGTTGGGGTCTTCATCAGCCCAGAGTCTGAACCAATCTCGTGCTCAGGCACCGCCTACCTGTTGGGTGTGTAATCAGCCGGGTCATATTCGACGTTTTTGTACTCAGTCGGGAGCTTCTTTAGGGGTTTTGCAACCTAGCCAGGCTCAGTTTCTTTCGACTGGGCAGGAACAATATCGTTTTGGGGGACTAGCAGGCCAGATTGCGAGGGCCTCAGTAGAGTCGAGTTCCCAAGCCCCAGCTAGGGAAGTTTGTAGTTGTTCCAGGTGTGGGCAGAGGGGGCATACCAGTGGTTCTTGTCCGTGACTTGTAAACTCGTAGGTTGCCTTATGTTCGGGGATGACCAACTTCGGCGGTCCAACAAGGGACGGTAGTAGTAGTAATACTGATGGGATGGTTTTGTTTTGACTAATCCGTGTTGTAATCAGTGGATTATTGTTTTGTGATCATTGGGTTCCGTTGTGTAACCAATGTGTTTTGGGAAGGTTGAAACATCTAAACTGTTTGTTTATCTATATATATACATATATGCTTTGTTTGTTAATTTCCCTAGAGTGGGTGAATTGGAGCATGTCGTAGCTCTAAAATTTTATTAATGTATAAAGTTGCTATAAAAAAATTTTTATGCTTGTAATTTGATTTGGGGAGGATGAGGGCTAGAGAGCCATGTTTTCAAAATTTGGAAGAACCACTGAGGGGTACGTGTCCTAGCCAAGGTAATATTGGAGCGAGAACTGTTTTACTTGCCGAGTGTGTGGAATTACATGGGTACGACCCATTTAAAGTTTTGTGCGTGGTATAGCTTTGATCTACTGTCGAGTGAACTTGAGAGGACGTGAAGTGTACGATTAATACTAGATGTAACACGTATTTAATATGGTGTCCTACGGGGGCATGGCACATAATTTTGTCAAGGTTGGACTCGAACCTTCGTGGTAAGTAACGTTGTCAAGATTGCAGGTGTACTGATTGGCCGTTTCAAGTGAAGGGATGTCAGTCCCTATATTAGGTTGTGATTGTTGTATCGGGAGCGATGTGTTGTGAGTAGCTGGTATTATACCTCGGGCTGTAGTATAATGGATGTCTCCCTAAGTTTTCAAATTTCTTTATTTGGATTGAATGTGATAAGTTCGTACCTTAGCACTGGTCAAGTCAGAGGATATTATCAGAAGCGTTAATTGGGTATATAGCCCATGGTTAGAGTGTGACCCGTGGGTGGAGTCACAGTGGTATGGTGTTTGCGGATGAAGATGTGGGTTAATGACGAGGGAGGCGAGGACTTTTACCCCTCTGGAAAGTTAGAAGAGTGAATCTTTGGAAGCCCTATCGGCGACTTGTGACGGTGTCGGAGTTTGGTTCATGATGGTTGCCTAGCGGTAGTGTGGACTAGTGGTTTAGCACGGAGGCCGGGCCTCTTGATGGTACTCTCGAGATGAGTGACAAGTAAGATATAGAGTAACGAGTGGACCCTATGAGTTATTGGAGGATTCGGTGTAGGAGTAAGAGGGCTTGCAAAATAAGGAGGTTTTACCTAGTACGGTTGAATGTGTTAGATGGGATGGTATCGAGAGTTGCGCAGTGTTGGCAAGACTATATGAGAATGTTCGAGGGAACGTGAGATTTGTATCTCGAGTTAGTGGGAATGGTACCTGTATGCTGGTTCGTGTGTTGGGCCTTGCTAGATAGTGAGTCCGTGGTGACCCCCTTGGTTGTATAGGGGTAGTGTTCATATTGTGATTGGTTATCCATTGTTGGGTGTGGGTTATGAGTGGATGCTGCCAGCATTCTTTGAATTAAGAGCAATTCGTGTTCTAAAGTAATGAGTATAGCGTGGGTCAAAGTAGTCCTTCGTATTCGGGATGTTGTGATTGAGGTTGACCATGTCGGTCTTCGGTCAAGGAAGTGAGCAGGCTTGCTAGATAACCATGGCGGGGGATGGTGATTCCCTTAGACGCGATGTTGAGGCGGTTAAATTTTAGGAAATCCGATGAGATTCCAAAATTTGTGGTTCGTGTAGAGAACTCTGTGGTTGGGGTTAGTGGTCTGAGTAGCACATCAGTGTGTGGATTACTGAGTGTAGAGTTTATTGAGTTGACTAGTCAGCTTGTCGGTATCGGGTGTTGGGATGGCATTGGTCACCTTGAGTTTAGTCTCGTTCGTTGTAGACTACGTATGTTGATTAAGGAAAACTGAAATTAATCGAACATGTTTTGTCGTTGAGTCTGACGGTTGGAATAATACATCTAATATATATATTGATTGATCATTGTGAATGATTGGCTTTTTATACATTATGAATGTATAGTGTCTAGTTTGATGTTGATACAGCACTATAATGTGTATCATTTGTGTATTTCTGAGCTGTGTTTATGATTATAAAGTGGTTAAGTAAAGGGAGGCGGGATAAAATTGCAAAACCATGAATTTCTTATACCTTATGTATTGATAGTACTGTTGTTATTTCTATTAACTATCATTATAGAAATGTTATGTTCTGTGTCGGTTGTGGCATCACTGTATGAGTGATGGTTGTGGATAATGCTGTTTTGGAAAGAAATGGAAAACAAAATTTTTCCAGTGTTTGGACCATATAAATGCGTTGTTGAAAAGTTGATTTAATTCAAGAATTTTAAAGAATTTCAGATTAATCTTTTGGCAAATAAACTGTGGATGACTCTGCTTTTTGGGTAACACCGTATTTGTGAAAAATGTTTGCAAAGCTTTTGAGTTTTCGTACGGAACATGCAAGATTTATTCCGGAACGTTAACGTTGAAAATTTAAACATCTTTGGGAAATGCCTCTTGAACAAGAAAATGTTTTCTTATTATCTACTTTAAGATTTGCTTTGGTCGTGTTGTTGAGTAGTGACTAAGCTTGGAGCACTAGTCGGTTTTTGGTGAATTGTTTCGGGGGAGGTTTGGTATGTTGAGGCTTGCGTACCTAAGGTGTGGTTGTTTTGAATGTGTTTCCTTGGTTAGTATCTTCCTTGCTAAGAGTAAGTCGGAGGTTTGTTGTGAAAGTAATTTCTGTCCTTGGGGCTCGATTGTTGAATGCTCTGTTATCAGTTGGCCTTGTGTTTTGGCGTACCCTTAATTTCGGGGACGAAATTCTTTAAGGGGGGGAGGTTATAGCGGTCCCGATATTTCCTGTTGTTGTTTAACTATAATCCGGACTCGGTTCTGTAGATTCGTTGTTATCTTATCCTCATTTCTATCCCTTACTCTATTAATTAGAATTTTGGGTTGTGTTGGGCAGGTTGGGAATAAGTGGGTCGTGTTTTAAAACTTAGAAATTTTGCCCAGGTTTTGGTCTCTCCGCTCGAGCGGCGATTTGACGCTCGAGCGGGATTTTGTTGTTGCCTCTCCGCTCGAGCGGCAGTTTGGACGCTCGAGCGTGAATTTCCTTCTCTCAGCATTTTGGTCGTCTGCAGAAAATTCTGGGAGAGTGCACCCGGCGCTCGAGCGGATCGTTGGACGCTCGAGCGTGAACTTGTGTCTGTACGCTCGAGCGGGGTGTTGTACGCTCGAGCGGGGTGTTGTACGCTCGAGCGGACCTGCTTTTATATCAGTTCGTGAAATCACCTTTTTGATCACTTTTTGATTTCCTTTCTCTCTCTTACTTTTTCAAAACCTCCATTGGAGAGCACCTCACTCTAAAACCGAACTTCTCTCTTAGGATTGATCTACCTAGAGTGTTTTCCTCACCTTGGGCCTTTGTAAGAAGTGTGTTGATCGTCGAGGGCTTTGTTGAGATCTGAAAAATTTGGGATTTGGAGCACTTCCGAGTTTTACTCATCTTCTCCCTTGGAGCTCTGAATTTGAGGTAGGGATATCCTACTCCTCTCTATGGATTTTGTCTTTAAATTTTGGTAATTTGAGAGGTTGGGGTTGGTTTGGTAATTTTGTGAAAGTTTGGGCCTTTGTGTTATTTTACAAAAGTTGGGGTTTTATTTGTAATAAACCTAGATGCATGTTTGGTATAGAGAAATGGAATAAATGTTGAATCATTGATGAAAATGGGACCTAAGGGTGGTAATGGTAATTATGGAAAATGACCTAATTACATTGTTTAATTAATTGGGATAATTAATTGTGGGAAATGAGGAAATGAAATGGAATTGTTGAGATTGGGAGTGCATGGGGTTAAAGGGTGTAGTTGAATTATTTATCACTCACCGAATTGAAATGTCGATTGAATATCCATTGCGCATTTATTTCCTGCTTAGAAATAATTGCTTTGGGCTACCGGCGAAGGGTAGTGTTGATTGTTGTAGACAATGCTTGATGATTAGGCAAACTAAAACTAATCAATTGGATGTGTCATAGAGTATGTTGGTTGATAGAATACATTAATTTTATGTATTGATTGATTGCATATGTGATTCTGTGTTTATATGCATTGCTTGTGTATGGGAGGAGATAGGGGATGTACTCCACGGTTTAGGGGAAGATGGGGGATGTACCTCTAAACCGGTTAATGGTTTAGGGGAAGATGGGGGATGTACCTCTAAACCGGTTGTTGGAATGTTGATATAGCTCATATGCTTATCGGTTGAAGTGTTGATATAGCTCATATGCTTATCGGTTGAAGTGTTGATACAGCTCATATGCTTATCTGTTGTAGTAGTGATATAGCTCATATGCTTATCTATTAAAAAGTTTGTTTGATTTGATATAGCACTAAAATGTATATCATCATTGTTTGCGAAGTATGGGAGTAGTTTATGTGTTATTGATACAACAAAATAATGTGTGTCCACCTTGGATTTCGAAAGTGTTCTAGTGATGAATTATAATCTCATCAAACGTTCTGGCCAGAGTACTGAGCCTTGTTTTCAAACTCAAAGTTGAACAAAAACGAAAAGTGAATTGTAACATAGACTTGGCTGTTATGGAAACGTAGGGAGATGTAAATGGAAGTGTCAGTGTTGACCATCTATCAGTTGCTAATCTTTTAGTCATTGTTCATGGTTGGTTTAGTGTATTTCTACTGGGCTGTGGCTCACCCTATATGGGAATATCATTTTCAGGTACAGGTAGCATGCCACCTCCAAGGACGTAGCTTGGGAGGCCAGAGGCGGACTTTTGTTGTTTTACTTTTGATGTATTACATGTATATTCAAGCCAAGGGCTTAACGTGTTTGAGTTAGTACTCTTTTGTTGTGATCAAGTGTTAACTTGGAAAGCTGTAAGCCCATAGGGCATTTGCTTTTGTTGTTAACATGTAATACTTTTTGTAATGAAACTCTGATAAATGAAAGAATGTGAAGCTTTTGAATATCAATGCATGTCTTATTTAATGGGTTTAAAGTTATTATTTTGAGGGCGTTACAGTGAAAATAACATCATACTGAAATAATTTTTTAGAGGTCACAATTAGATCCATAAATAGCAATATGCTTAGTACTATAAAGATCACAATAACACTTTAATGTGCCTCACAGTAAAATTTGATAATATAAAATTCAGCAAAACATGAATGATTCATTATGTAATACGAATATCTTTAGGCATTACTAAATCAAACAATACAATGGTCATTATCCACTGCATCTTTCCTCATAATAAAAAATAATTAAATCATTCATAATATTCAATTATCAAAATATTAATACATTCAGTTTATCATCAAAGAGTTAGCTCTCATTAAATAAATATTATTTATACAATACGCAATCCAATCTAAAGTAGAAACATAAGAGTTGCATATTAAATTTCATATCATGTTCAGCAAATTTAAAATGTTGAATCAAGACAATCATAATTGTAATCAAAATTAATTGATATTTACTTAATCGGAAAATCATAATGTTTTGAAACATGAGCTCTGATACCACATGTAAATAATTTTATGGTGTTATGCATATAACAACCTTCATAATCCAAAATCGTGAACTATCATGATTTTTCACAAATAATAACATAATGCGGAAAATAAATAACATATCCGGATCAGTTATACGAAACCTTCAAGTGACCCAAAATTGATAAACCTTATAATAATATTAGTGGAAAATGGTTTCTCTCTCTTGACCTCCTTTAGAATATATTGAATTTAAAATTATTTTGATGGGTAGTCTGAATGTCCTTTTATAGGTAGAGAGGGGACTGGTTTCCTTATTCAACAATGATTTCACTTTCCCATCAAAGCAGGATTCTTGGAAAACACTCTTCTTTATTTGCCAATTAATTGTAACAAAAATATGGAATCATAATCATGCCAAATCTCTAATTCATATTACCATATCATGTAGGTCAATATAATGACTAAATAAATAATTTAGTCTTACACATTTCCCCTGTTGAAGAGATAATTTGAAATATAATAATGACGGTTAAATAAAGAAAAGAAAGAACCATCAATAATTTGGAAATGTATAAAAAAAAAATTACATTAAAAATAGCTCCAATTAACAAGAAGGTTTAAGAAATCTTCCAGCTCTGTTGGCACATCCCTTCCATCCAAAATAACATTATGAACTAAAAATTTTAAGCGCAAAAAGGTAATGGTCACTCCAGAAATTGTACATGGTTTGGTTATTAGATCGAAAAACTTAGGAGTATCATTAACCACTACAACATTATTCTCGTTAAATCCAACAGTCATAAGATCTTGATTATGTAAATCCAATATGAACTTCAACAGGCACTTACAAAGAAACAATTTCAAAATAAATTTTGCTAAATGACTAAATTTTATTTATCAAAATCTAAATTACACTATATACAGGTATACTTAATCAAATAACATGTTTTTTCTCCAAGCTGCAAATGTAATCCCTTGACGAAAGGAACCTTGTCGTATGAAATCATGGGCCAGCGTCGAGTGTTCAAATATTTCAAATAATCTGTCAAAGTCAGGTCGTACGACTCATAAATGATTGAACCACCATTTCCAAGTGAACCGTCGCCATAAAATGATCGTAGAAAATATCTATGCGTTAAGTGTTTTGAACTATGGAGGACAAATTGATATATCTTGAAATCATCATAATGCTTAATAACTATCTCGGGTCACTTGGGAAGAATACCCGAGCTGAGAAGGTTAGTGTCATCATCTATGAAGTAATTGCAACTAACACTGTGACACTGTAAATAAAATGAATGACGTTATAGATACATGTCCATAAACAAGATTCACCAAAAAATAAAAATAAAAATTGCCACTTACCAACATTGCACTCAATTACAGCTCAAAAAATACAAATTTGCAACCAAAAGAAAGAAATAACATAAATTAATTGGAAAAATTACACCACAATAATATTACCCATCAAACAAAAAGAAAGTAAAATACAATCCTACAGAGAAGCACCCCTTTTTCTAAAGGTAGCTGATTCTAAATAAATTAGAATTCTTGCATATGTAAACATGCTCAGGCGACCATTTTAATTATAATTCTGAAATATCATCTACCCTCAAATTGATGCGACCCACCCATGATTCATGAAACATGCTCTTTTACAACTCCTAATTTCAAATTGACAATGATACAACCAAAACTCGTCGAATTTCCAAAACATGGCATACTTAACTTTTTGGACAAAACATCAAGAACCAACATATATAAAACCGTCATATGCGGATAAAAAAAATAAAAAAATAAAACCTTCATATCTGAATCTTTCTCTTTAAATTCAAATTATGATATGATATTAGAAATCTAACCAGCATTTCAAACTTTCTACATTAACCTAATCATGGAGACAATCTTGCCTTTTAAAAAGTCTTTCTAAGACACAAAAAAAGAAAGGTAAAAGTTTCATCAAATTCTGACAAAAAATCCCAAGATCAATTCCTTTAACTTTGAAAAAATAAAGAACATTAACAAGAGAACTAGAGAGCTTATGGCCGCTGTTTCAAATACAAAATCAGGGAGTGTTATCAAAACAAACAAAACAAGAAACCATTATACTGTAAGTTTTCTGTATATTCAACTTGTATTTCAATTACATCAAGATCGTAGTTTATATAACCCTAACGCCCAAACCAAAAAGGAAATACAGAACCATGCGTAACATATACACAATCCTGCCTAATATATATATATATATACACATAATCATCTCTAATATATACACAAGCATGCCTATATACGATTATATTCTCACAACCCTGCTCAAACTTAAGGTGTTTTAGCAAAAAACACGGAGAGTTTGTCAAGAAGAAATCGAAAACGAGCAGTGGTGTGAGTCTTGGTGAAGAAGTTAGCAAGCTGTAGAACCGAAGGGATAAAAGAAAGCAAGATAGAGTTAGACTAGAGGTGCTGGCAGACGAAGTGATAATCAATCTCAATGTGCTTCGTGCGTTCATGGAAAATAGTGTTATAGGCAACCTGAATAGTACCGCGGTTGTCATAGAGGAGAGACGTCGGAGAGGACTAAGGAATGCCCAAGGCAGAGAGGAGACAACGAAGCAAGACAACCTCAGCAGTAGCATGAGCCATAGCACGGTACTCAGCTTCAGCAGTAGAATGGTCAACAGCTATTTGTTTCTTGTTTTTCCAAGAAATCAAGGAATCACCAAGAAACAGAAAGAAACCAAAAGTGGATTTACGATCAGTAACATCACTAGCCCAATCAGCATCAGCATAAGCCACCAAATCCAAGGAAGAAGTAGAAAATAACAACAAGCCTTGGAAGATAGTACCACAGAGATAAGGAAGAATCCGAACCAAAGCAGCCTAATATGGAGAACGAGGAGCAGAAACGAACTGGCTAACCACATTAATAGCATAGGCAAGATTAGGGCGAGTAACGATCAGATAGACTAAGCAGCCCACAAGCTCGTGATACAAAGTAGGATCATCCAGTAGGACACCATCAGTAGTGTTAAACTTCACATTAAACTCAATGGGGGTATTAGAAATCTTAGTGTCAGTAAGACGGGCATGGTGAATAACCTTATTGGCGTACTTGGCCTGAGACAGAAAGTAACCCTTGGGAGAAGAAGCTATCTCAATACTAAAAAAATACCGCAATGGTTCTAGATCCTTCATTTCAAAAGTGCGGAAGAGATGCTACTTGACCTTAGAGATAGCAAGAGTGTTAGAGCCAGTAATGATCATATAATCCATATACAGTAATAAGGCAACAAAACCAGCAGAGGTGTGGAGGAGAAACAAGGCAGAGTTTTGGTCACACGGATGAAACCCAAGCTTAGCAACAACTGTTTGAAAGTGATCATACCAAGCACAAGGAGATTGCTTCAAACCATATAGAGCATGCTGAAGACGACAAACAAGTCTAGAGAAATGAGAAAGACCAGGGAGAGGATGCATGTAAACCTCTTTAGTGAGATGGCCATTAAGAAAAGCATTCATAACATCCATCTGATAAAGAAGCCAATGACGAACATCAGCAATAGAGATCAAAGTACGAACAGTAGTCATCTTGGCAATAGGGGCAAATGTCTTATCATAATCAATAACATACTCTTGTAAGAAACCTTTGGCAACTAGGCGAGCTTTGTAGCACTCAAGAGAATCATCAAGGTGAGTCTTGACTTTGTAAACCCATTTGCAACCAACCAGATTCTTACCAGCTGGCAAATGAACCAACTCTCAAGTACTAGTTTTCTGAAAAGAAGACAACTCATCCTTCATAGCTTAATCTAATGAGGATCCTAATAGGCCTTCTTGTAAGACTGACGTTCTGAAAAAGAATGAATAGTAAACAAAAAAGTATGATAGAAAGCAGAAAAACATGTATTAGACCAACCCAAACTATTTGGAGGATGACGTGCTCGAGTAGGATATCAGTGTGCAGCAGGATCAGAGTAGTCAGAAGCAGGAGGATCAGCAGTAGGAGTGAAGACAACTGGTAGAGAAAAAGCTTGGTGATGAGAATAAACTAACAACGGAGGAGGAGGAGGAGAAGGAGCAGGCTGAAGAGAAGGAGGAGAAAATGGAGTAAGGTCATAGGGAACAGTGGAGATGTACTCATTAGGAGGGACTTCAGAGGGAAATGGATCAATGTAAACCAAATCCTATTTGGAAATTGGAGTAGTGATAGGAGGAAGCCAAAAGTAATGCAGACGTTTGAGAAAAGAAACATGACAGGAGACGTAAAGACAACGAGAAATAGGGTCGTAACACCGATAGCCTTTCTAAGTAAGACTATAACCCAAAAGACACATAGGACAAACTGGGCACTAAGTTTGGTCCGATCCTTATAGGAAAGAAGGATAAAACAAGCAGGCCCAAACACACGAAGAAGGGAGTAATTGGGAAGTTGAGAGAACAGAGCCTCATAGGGAGACCGACCAGAAAGAAATGGAGTAGACATGCGTTACGGTTAAGAAGAAAAGTAGCAGTAAGAATTGCCTCCCCTCAAAACAAAGTTGGAACTGAGGCAGAGAGAAAAAGAGACCTAGCTATCTCAAGGAGATGACAATGTTTACGCTCGGTTTGACCATTTTGGGCAGGTGTATTAGTACAAGAAGTTTGGTGAATAGTACCCAAATTGGCTAAATATTCACAAAATTCAGTTTTAAAATATTTCCCACCCAAGTCAGATCGTAACAATTTAATGGTAGCCCCAAACTGTGTAGTGATCATAAACTGAAATGTACGATACATTTGGTAGAAGTCAAATTTATGAGTCATAAGATAAACCCAAGTATAACGAGTGCAATCATCAACAAAAGACACATTGTATGAGGAACCCCCTTTAGTGAGAACAAGAGAGGGTCCCCAGACATCAGTATGCACAAGAGAAAATGGAGAAACAGAAGCTGAAATACTTTTATCAAAAGGTAAAGCTGACATTTTGACAAGTTTACACCCCTGACATTCATCAATTTGACTAGGAGAAACTTTATCCAATAATCCTGACTGAGCTAAAGACCGTAAGCGGTCAACAGACAAATGACCTTGGCGAGAATGCCATAAGTAAAACTGACTCGATTGAGAATCTAACTGAAATGAGGAAAAAGCAAATGGAGAGGTGAATAGAGGGAGATGCAAGCTTTCTACAACATAGAAATCTCCAACTCAACGATCGGTCCCAATATGCTTTTTGGACAGTCGATCCTGCACACAACAGATAAAAGAGAAAAATATAACATCAAAATCAGAAGTATCAAGTTGACTGATAGATAATAAACTGACAGATAGTTGAGGAACATAAGGAACAGAGAAAATAGTAACAACAGACATATCAGAGGGTAAGATAGAGCCAACAAATAAAACAAGCATACTAGACCCATTAGCAGTATTAACAGTAATAGGAGAGGGAGGTGGGAGACAGTTTTGAAGTAAGAAAATGTGAGAAGTCAGATGATGAGAGGCACCAGAGTAAAAAAGTCAGACAGAAGAGGAAAATATAACATCAAAACTAGAAGTATCAAGTTGATTAATAGATGATAAACTGACAGATAGTTGAGGACATAAATAATAGAGAGAATAATAACAACAGACATGACAAAGGGTAAGACAGACCCAATAGATAGAACAGGCATACCGGACCCATTAGCAGTATTAACAATAATAGGAGAGGGAGGGGGGAGACAGTTTTGAAGTAAGGAAAGGTGAGGAGTCATATGATAAGAGGCACCAGAGTCAAAAAGTCAGAAAGAAGAGGAGATACCTGAAGAGGACCCAAACAAACCTGACTGAAAAGAGGTGAGAGTAGAGGTAGATGAGGATGGCTGGGAGGTGGACAGGAGATGCTGAAACTAAGCCATCTGGGCACGCAAGGATGCTAAGTCAAGATCAGAAGCCGGAGCAGTTGCAGTATAAGTAGCAGGAGGTCGAAACTGTGTCTGAGACGGCTGAGAATACTGAGCAGACTGATGTCTCTTCTTGGGACAGTTGTACTTACAATGGCCCTTCTGATGGCAAAAACCACACTCATCAGAGGCTAGTGGCCCCATCTTGGGCTTCGCATTGCCCTAAAGCTAATGAGGTGGTGTGTTCAACAACACAGTAGGCTGAGCAGGAGCTAAGAAGACATATGGAGACAGAGTTTGACTAGCCGTCTTAAGATGGGTTTCCTCAGAAAGGAGCTCATGAAGAATAACATCCACAGAGCGGAGAAGAGACCAATGAGGATGCCACAACGAATAGCCTCATATTGAGCGAAGAGAGCCATTAAGAACTGCACTAGAAGTCCTTTCTCCCGAAACTCAACATAAGCGTTTAGGGCCTTGAGGCTAGCTGGTTCCATGAGAGCCAACTGATCCTAGAGACCTGTCGTTTCAATGTAGAAGTCCTGAATAGATTGATCCCGCTGATGAGCACTCTGAATAGTTATTTCCCACTAATACCGTTTGGTAAAGTTGGACAATTGATACACACTTAATAAATAGTCCCACACTCCTTGGCAATACTGTATTTGGAAAATATCATTCCAATACGATCATCCACAGAATTATGAAACCAGGTCAGAACTTGGGCATCATCACAATCTCAAATGTCACAGGAAGTAAAATATCCATCTTGTTTCGGGTCCAATGGACGAGCAACAAAACCAGAAACATAGCCCCACTTTTTCTGATCAAGGAGAAAATTCTTCATAACACTAGCCCGATAAGCATAATTGGCACCAGTATGTTACATCTGATGGCTTGGATTTTTGTGTTCGTCATTATAATAGAGCATCGATAGATTAAAGAAAGAATTAATTGGCTAGAGAATAATAAGTCGAGGTAGACTGAAAACAAATATATAAACACAAAGAGAGAGATTGAGAGAGAAATATACGAACACACACACACACACACAGACGAAAAGCCCTTGCGATCAAGTCAGAGGCCAACAGGCTCGACGAACCACGATGATCGACGATGCAAAGAGCTTTGACCGACAATTAGGTCTGAGGGAAAGAGAGAGGTCGCGAACCAGATAGAGCCAAGGAGAAGACTCATGACTGACGATAGATGAAGCAAAGAGCTTCGATCAACAACTAGGTCTGAGCGGAAAGAGATTGACAGCGCTAGGGTTTCTCAACCTGCTCTGATACCATGTAAGTTTTTTGTATATTCAACTTGTATTTCAATTACATCAAGACCGTAGTTTATATAACCCTAACGCCTAAACCAAAAAGGAAATACATAACCATGCCTAATATATACACAGTCATCCCTAATATATACACAATCATGCCTATATACGATTATATTCTCACAATTATTCTTTAAACCAAAACAATTCTTGAAAATAAATCATTCTTTAAGTGAAATCATAATGTTGCATGTCTTAGATCAATATAAACGAATTCTATATATATGTACATTATTCACGATTTTACCTGTGTTTTTATTGGGATTCTGTAATTCAACCGAAAGAGAAGACAAAAATGAGAAATTTACTGTGATCGACGGGAATGGAATACGAGAGAGAGAGAGAGAGAGAGAGAGAGAGAGAGTCCAGTAACGAATATAATTTTGTATTTTAATGCTACGATTATGAGAAAAATTTCAAGAAGATTTTTTATTATTTTGTTAGTGTATGGTGTTTTATTTTAGGTGTAATTCAAAGGTGTTTTAATACTAAGATCATGAAAAAAAATTCAGGAAGATTTTTTATTGTTTGATTAGTGTAAGATATTTTTATTTATGTGTAATTTAAAGGTGCAGAAGTTTCATGAAGTATTCCATAATATCTTTTTCATAATTCCTAACATTATTCAAAATGTGATTCTAACCAATTATAGCGACACCTAGTACACTTCAAATTTTAAATTATGTTTTTCAAAAAATTTTAAATTTAATAAAAAAAGGTCTTGCTTCAATTACAAATTTAGGCCAAATTAAACCCGATTGAGGACCATGAATCCATGGTTAGAATAGACGAAGCAAATGGGTCGATTTGGTCGGGTCAAGACAACTTATGTATTTAAAATAATTTAATATAAACTTACTCATTTAATAAATAAATGGGTCATTAATTTTACCTTCTTACTTTTTTTTCTTTTTCTTCTTCCCGATAACAGCAGCGATAACGGTGGAGGTGACGGTAGTGATGGTGGATGAGGGGGTGGTGAAGAGATAATTTAAAATATAATAATGACAGTTAAATAAAGAAAAGAAAGAACTATTAATAATTTGGAAATGTATAAAAAAAAAGCTACATTAAAAATACCTCCAATTAATAAGAAGGTTTAAGAAATCTTCCAGCTCTGTTGGCACATCCATTCCATCCAAAATAACATTACGAACTAAAAATTCTAAGCACAAAAGGTCATCGGTTACTCCAGAAATTGTACATGGTTTGGTTATTAGATTGAAGAACTTAGGAGTATCATTAACCACTACAACATTATTCTCGTTAAATCCAGTAGTCATAAGGTCTTGATTATGTAAATCCAATATGAACTTCAACATGCACCTACAAAGAAACAATTTCAAATTAAGTTATATTAAATGCCTAAATTTTATTTATCAAAATCTAAATTACATTATATACAGGTCTACCAAATCAAATAACGGGCTTTTTCTCCGAGCTGCAAATGTAATCCCCTGACGAAAGGAACCTTGTCATATGAAATCATAGGCCAACATCGAGTATTCAAATATTTCAAATAGTCTGTCAAAGTCATGTCGTACGACTCATATATGATCGAACAACCACTGCCAAGTGAACTGTTGCCAGAAAATGATCGCAGAAAATATCTATGCATTAAGTGTTTTGAACTATGGAGGATAGCTTGATATATCTTGAAATCATCATAATGCTTAATAACTATCTTAGGTCCCTTGGGAAGGATACTTAGGCTAAGAAGGTTAGTGTCATCATCTGTGAAGTAATTACAACTAACAATGTGACGCTATAAATAAAATGAATGATGTTATAGATACATGTCCATAAACAAGATTCACCAACACACACACAAAAAAAAAAAAAAAAAAAAAAAAATTTGTCACTTACCAACATTGCACTTCATTACAACTCAAAAAATACAAGTCTGCAACCAAAAAAAAGAAATAACATAAACTAGTTAGAAAAATTACACCACAATAATATTACCCATCAAACAAAAAGAAAGTAAATTACAATCCTGCAGAGAAGCACCCATTTTCCTAAAGGTAGCAGATTCTAAACAAATTAGAATTATTGCATTTGTAAACATGCTCAGGCGACCATTTTAATTATAATTCTAAAATATCATCTACCCTCAAATTGATGTGACCCATCCATGATTCATGAAACATGCTCTTTCACAACTCCTAATTACAAATTGACAACGATATAACCAAAACCCACCAAATTTCCAAAACATGGCATACTTAAATTTTTGGACAAAACATCAAGAACCAACATATATAAAACCTTCATATGCGCATCACAAAAAAAAAAAAAAAAAAAAAAATCAAAATAAAAAACTTCATATCTGAATCTTTGCTTTTAAATTCAAATTATGATAGGATATTAGAAATCTAACTAGGATTTCAAACCTCTACATTGACCTAATCATGGAGACAATCTTGCCTTTTAAAAAGTCTTTCCAACACTAAAAAAGAAAGATAAAAGTTTCATCCAATTTTGACAAAAAAATCCCAAGATCAATTCCTTTAACTTTGAAGAAATAAAGAACATTAACAAGAGAACTAGAGAGTTCAAAGGTTCTGTTTCAAATATAGAATCAGGGAGTGCCATCAAAACAAACAGAAAAAGAAACCATTATACTAAAAGTTTTCTATATATTCAACTTGTATTTCAATTACATCAAGACCGTAGTTTATATAACCCTAACGCCTAAACCAAAAAAGAAATACAGAACCATGTCTAATATGTACACAATCATGCCTAATATATATATATATATATATACACAATAATCTCTAATATATACACAAGCATGCCTATATAGGATTATATTCTCTCACTCCTACTCAAACTTAAGGTGTTTTAGCCAAAAACAAAGAGAATCTTGGTGAAGAAGCCCGCATGCTATAGAGTCGAAGGGACAAAAGAAAGTAAGATAAAGCCAAACTGGAGGTGCTGATGGACGAAGTGACAATCAATCTCAATGTGCTTCGTGCGTTCATGGAAAACAGTGTTATGGGCAATCTGAATAACACCGTAGTTGTCACAATAGAGAGACGTCAGAAAGGACTAAGGAACGCCCAAAGAAGAGAGGAGACAACGAAGCTAGACAACCTCAGTTGTAGCATGCGCCATAGCACGGTACTCAGCTTCGACAGTAGAATGGGCAAGAAGAGTTTGTTTCTTGTTTTTGCAAGAAATCAAGGAATCACCAAGAAACAGATAGAAACCAAAAATAGACTTACAATCAGTAACATCACCAGCCCAATAGCATTGGCATAAGCCACCAAATCCAAGGAAGAAGTAGAAGACAAAAACAACCCTTGGAAGATAGCACCGCGGAGATAACGAAGAAACCGAACCAAAACAGCCCAATGTGTAGAACGAGGAGTAGAAACGAACTAGCTAACCACATGAACAGCATAGGCAAGATCAGGATGAGTAACGATCAGATAGACTAAGCAGCCCACAAGCTTGCGATACAAAGTAGGATCATCCAATAGGACACCATTAGTAGTGTTAAGTTTCACATTAAGCTCATTGGAGGTATCAGAAATCTTAGTGTCAGTAAGACTGGCACGATGAATAACCTCATTGGCATACTTGGCCTGAGACAGAAAGTAACCCTTAGGAGAAGAAACTACCTCCGCACCAAGAAAATACTGCAATGATCCCAGATCATTCATTTCAAAAGTGCAGAAGAGATGCTGTTTGACCTCAGAGATAGTAGGAGTGTTAGAGCTAGTAATGATCATATCTTCCATGTACAGTAATAAGGCAACAAAACTAGTAGAGGTGTGGAGGAGAAATAAGGCAGAATCTTGGTCACACGGATGAAACCCAAGCTCAGTAAAAGCTATCCGAAAGCGATCATACCAAGCACAAGGAGATTGCTTCAAACCATATAAAGCACTCCGAAGACGACAAACAAGTCAAGAGGAATGAGGAAGACCAGGAGGAAGATGCATGTAAACCTCTTCAGTGAGATGGCCATTAAGAAAAGCATTCTTAATATCCATCTGATAAAGAGGCCAATGACGAATAGCAGCAACAGATATCAAAGTACGAACAGTAGTAATCTTGGCAACAGTGGCAAATGTCTCCTCATAATCAATACCATACTCTTGTGAGAAACCTTTGGCAACCATGCAAGCTTTGTAGCGCTCAAGAGAATCATCAAAGTGAGTCTTGACTTTGTAGACCCATTTGCAACCAACCAAATTCTTACCAACAGGCTAAGGAACCAACTCCCAAGTACTAGTTTTCTATAAAGCAGACAACTTGAATCCAATGAGGATCATGACAGGCTTCCTTGTAAGATTGAGGTTTTGAAAAAGAATGAATAGTAGACAAAAAAAGTATGATAGAAAGTAGAAATACATGTATTAGACCAACCCAACTTGTTTGGAGGATGACGTGTATGAGTAGGATATCGGTATGCAGCAAGATCAGATTTGTTAGAAGCATGAGGATCAGTAGTAGGAGTAGAGCCAACTGGTGAGGAAGAGCTTGGCGACGAGAATAAACTAACAGCGGCGGAGGAGAAGGAGCAGGCTGAGGAGAAGGAGAAAAAAAGGGAGTAAGATCATGGAGAACAATAGAAATGTACTCATCAGGAGGGACCTCAGAAGAAAATGGATCAATGTGAACCAAATCCTCTTTGAAAACTGGAGTAGTGATAGGAGGAAGTTGAAAGTAAGGTAGACGTTCGAGAAAATAAACATGACGGGAGACGTAAAGACGACGAGAAATAGGGTTGTAACACCGATAGCCTTTCTGAATAAGACTATAACCTAAAAGACACATAGGACAAACTGGGTACTAAGTTTTGTCCGATCTTTACGGGAAAGAGGGACAAAACAAGCGGACCCAAACACACGAAGGAATGAGTAATTGGGAAGTTAAGAGAATAAAGCCTCATAAAGAGACCGACCAGAAAGAAAGGGAGTAGGCATGCGGTTAAGAAGAAAAACAGCAGTAAGAGCTACCTCTCCCCAAAACGAAGTTGGAATTGAGGCAGAGATAAGAAGAGACCTAGCTGTCTCGAGAAGATAACGGTTTTTACGCTCGGCTCGACCATTTTGGGCAGGTGTATCAGTATAAGAAGTTTGGTGAATGGTACCCAAATTGGCCAAATACTCACAAAACTCAGTTTTAAAATACTCCCCACCCAAGTTAGATCATAACAATTTAATGGTAGCCCCAAACTGTGTAGTCATCATAGACTGAAATGTACGACATATTTGATAGAAGTCAGATTTATGAGTCATAAGATAAACCCAAGTATAATGGATGTAATCATCAATAAAACACACATAGTATGAGGAACCCCCTTTAGTGAGAACAGGAGAGGGTCCCCAGAAATTAGTATGCACAAGAGAAAATAGAGAAACAAAAACTGAAGTACTTTTATTAAAAGGTAAAGCTGACATTTTGGCAAGTTTACACCCTCGACATTCATCAATTTGACTAAGAGAAACTTTACCCAATAATCCTGACTGAGCTAAATACCGTAAGCGATCAACAGACAAATGACCTAGGTGAGAATGCCACAAGTAAAGCTGACTCGACTGAGAATCTAACTGAGATGAGAAAAAAATAACTGGAGAGGTGGATAGAGAGAGATGCAAGCTTTCTACCACATAGATCTCCAACTTTACGACTGGTCCCGATATGCTTTTTGGACACTCGATCCAGCACACAACAGACAGAAGAGGAAAATATAGCATAAAAACTAGAAATATCAAGTCACTGATAGATAATAAATTGACAGATAGTTGAGGAACATAAAGAACAAAGAGAATAATAATAATAGACATGGCAGAGGGTCAGGCTGACCCAACAGAAAGAACAGGCATACCAGACCCATTAGCAGTATTAACAGTAATAGGAGAAGGAGGAGTGAGACAGATTTGAAGTAAGGAAAGGTGAGGAGCCATATGATGAGAGGCACTAGAGTTAAAAAGTCAGACATAAGAGGAGATACCTGAAGAAGATCCAAACAAACCTGACTGAAAAGAGGTGAAAGTAGAGGCATATGAGGATGGCTGGGAGGTGGACAGGAGATGCTGAAGCTGAGCCATCTAGGCACACAAAGACGCCAAGTTAAGATCAGAAGCCGGAGCAGATGCAGTAGCAAGAGGTCGAAACTGTGTCTGCGGCGGCTGAGAAGACTGAGCAGACTGATGTCCCTTCTTGAGACAGTTGTACTTCCAATGGCTCTTCTGATGGCAAAAAGCACACTCATCAGAGGTTAGTGGCCTTTTCTTGGGCTTCGTATTGCCTTGAAGCTGATGAGGTAGTGGGGTCAACAACAGAGGAGGCTGAGTAAGAGCCAAGAAGACATATGGAGACAGAGTCTAACTGGCTGTCTTAAGATGGGTTTCCTCGGAGAGGAGCTCGCGAACAATAGTATCCACAGAGGAAAGAGGAGACCGATGAAGGATGACACCATGAATAGCCTCATATTGAGGAAAGAGAGCTGTTAAGAATTGCACTAAACGACTTTGCTCCCGAAACTCAACATTAGCGTCTAGGGCCTTGAGGCTAGATGGTTCCATGAGATCCAACTGATCCTAGAGACCTGTCATCTTAATGTAGAAGTCCTGAATAGATTGATCCCACTAACGAGCACTCTAATAACTCATACCATTTGGCAAAGTTGGACAACTGATACACACTTAATAAATAGTCCCACACTCATTAGCAGTACTGTATTTGGAAAACATCATTCCAATACGATCATCCACAGAATTATTAAGCCAGGTCAGAACTTGGTCATTATGACAATCCCAAGTGTCACAGGAAGTCAAATATCCTTCTTATTTCGGGTCCAATGGATGAGGAACAGAACCACGAACATAGCCTCACTTTTTTTGACCAAGAAAAAAATTCTTTATAACACTATCCCAATTAGAATAATTGGCACCAGTAAGTTTACATTTGATGGCTTAGATTTTGGTGCCCGTCATTACAATAGAGTAGGGATATATTAAAGAGAGAATTAATAGGCCAAAGAGTAATAAGCTGAGAGAGACTAAAAACAAACAATTAAACACAGAGAGAGAAAGAGAGAGAGAGAGAGAGAGAGAGAGAGAGAGAGAGAGAGAGAGAGAGAGAGAGAGAGACGAAAAGCCCTTGCGATCAAGTCAGAGACCAATAGACTCGATGAACCACGATGTTCGACGATGCAAGGAGCTTCAACTGACAACCAAGACTGAGGGAAAGAGAGAGGTCGTGAACCAGATAGAGCCAAGGAGAAGACTCACGACTGACGATAGATGAAGCAAAGAGCTTCGATCAACAACCAGGTCTGAAAGGAAAGAGATCGACAGTGCTAGGGTTTCTCAACCTACTCTGATACCATGTAAATTTTCTGTATATTCAACTTGTATTTTAATTACATCAAGACCGTAGTTTATATAACCCTAAGGCCTAAACCAAAAAGGAAATATAGAAACATGCCTAACATATACACAATCATGCCTACATACGATTGTATTCTCACAATTATTCTTTAAACCATAACAGTTCTTAAAAATAACTCATTCTTTAAGTGAAATCATAATGTTGCATGTCATAGATCAATATAAACAAATTCTATATATATGTACATTATTCGCGATTTTACCTGTGTTTTTATTGGGATTCTGCAATTCAACTGAAAGAGAAGACAGAAAGGAGAAATTTACTGTGAGCGACGGGGCTGGAAGACAAGAGATTGAGAGAGAGAGAGAGAGAGCGAAGAGCGAAGAGAAATGGAGTCCAGTAACGGATATAATTTTGTATTTTAATGCTACGATTATTAGAAAAATTTCAGGAAGATTTTTTATTATTTCATTAGTGTATGGTGTTTTATTTTAGGTGTAATTCAAAGATGTTTTAATGCTAAGATCATGAAAAAAATTCCAGGAAGATTTTTTATTGTTTGATTAGTGTATGATATTTTATTTTATGTGTAATTTAAATGTGTAGAATTTTCAGGAAGTATTCCATAATATCTTTTTCATAATTCCGAACATTATTCAAAATGTGATTCTAACCAATTATAGCGACACCCAGTACACTTCAAATTTTTATATTATATTTTTTAATAAATTTTTAATTTAATAAAAAAGGTCTTACTTCAATTACAAATTTGAGACAAATTAAACTTGATTAAGGACCATATGTCCATGGTTAGAATATATGAAGCAACTGGGTCGATTTGGTCGGGTCAAGACAACTTATGTATTTAAAATAATTTAATATAAACTCGCTCATTTAATAAATAATTGGGTCATTAATTTTATCTTCCTTTTTTTTTTCTTTTTTTTTTCCCCAACAACAACGACGATAACGGTGGTGGTGGTGGAGGTGATGGTAGTGATGGTAGATGAGAGGGTGGTAGAAAAGATAATTTGAAATATAATAATGACGGTTAAATAAAGAAAAGAAAGAACCATCAATAATTTGAAAATGTATAAAAAAAAACTACATTAAAAATACCTCCAATTAACGAGAAGGTTTAAGAAATCTTTCAGCTCTGTTGGCACATCCATTCCATCCCAAATAACATTACGAACTAAAAATTCTAAGCACAAAAGGTCATCGATCACTCTAGAAATTGTATATGGTTTCGTTATTAGATCGAAGAACTTTAGAGTATCATTAACCACTACAACATTATTCTCAATAAATCCAGTAGTCACAAGATCTTGATTATGTAAATCCAATATGAACTTCAACAGGCACCTACAAAGAAACAATTTCAAATTAAGTTATGCTAAATGCCTAAATTTTATTTATCAAAATCTAAATTACATTATATACAGGTATACCTAATCAAATAATGGGCTTTTTCTCCAAGCTGCAAATGTAATCCCCTAAAGAAAGGAACCTTGTTGTATGAAATCATGGGCCAGCGTCAAGTGTTCAAATATTTCAAATAGTCTGTCAAAGTCATGTCATATGACTCTTATATGATCGAACCACCACTGCCAAGTGAACTATCGCCATAAAATGATCGCAGAAAATATCTATGCGTTAAGTGTTTTGAACTATGGAGGACAACTTGATATATCTTGAAATCATCATAACGCTTAATAACTATCTTGGGTCCCTTGGGAAGGATACCCGGGCTGAGAAGATTAGTGTCATCATCTGTGTAGTACTGGCAACTAACAATGTGACGCTGTAAATAAAATGTATCATGTTGTAGATACATGTCCATAAACAAGATTCACCAACAACAACAACAAAAAAAAAAAAAAAAAAAAAATTGCCACTTACCAACATTGCACTCAATTACAGCTCAAAAAATACACATCTACAACCAAAAGAAAGAAATAACATAAATTAGTTGGAAAAATTACACCACAATAATAAATTAGAATTCTTGCATCTGTAAACATGCTCAGGCGACCATTTTAATTATAATTCTGAAATATCATCGATCCTCAAATTGATGTGAGCCATCCATGATTCATGAAACATGCTTTTTCATAACTCCTAATTACAAATTGACAATGATACACCCAAAACCCGCCGAATTTCCAAAACAAGGCATACTTAACTTTTTGGACAAAACATCAAGAACCAACATATATAAAACCTTCATATACGGATCAAAAAAATAAATAAAAATAAAACCTTCATATTTGAATCTTTCCCTTTAAATTCAAATTATGATATGATATCAGAAATCTAACCAACATTTCAAACTCTCTACATTAACCTAATCATGGAGACAATCTTGCCTTTTAAAAAGTCTTTCTAACACATAGAAAAAGAAAGGCAAATGTTTCATCCAATTTTGACAAAAAATCCCAAGATCAATTCCTTTTAACTTTGAAAAAATAAAGAACATTAACAAGAGAACTAGAGAGCTCAAGGGCTTTGCTTTAAATACTGAATCAGGGAGTGCCATCAAAACAAACAGAAAAAGAAACCATTATACTATAAGTTTTATGTATATTCAACTTGTATTTCAATTACATTAAGACCGTAGTTTATATAACCCTAACGCCTAAACCAAAAAGGAAATACAGAACTATGCCTAATATATACACAATCAGTGGCGGATCTAGGAAATTAGGGTAGAGGGCCGCTTATTAATTATAATTTTTTATTTAAAAAAAATCATGAGCAACATTAAGATTTTTATGAGTCAAATTTAAACATAAAAAATTACATATTCATTATTAATAAGAACAAATCAAAATTCTATAATAGTGTGGAATAACTCGGTGTGGGATGATGATGTAAGTTTGCAATTTTAGCACAAAAAATTATGGATCAAAATCCTTAATTTAAAAAATAAAAACACATCATTTATAGCACAAATTATTATAAAATCTATTTAATTTTCATTTGATAAAAAAATATTAAAGAGATGACATTACTTATAAATGATGTGTTTTGAATGAAAATTATTAAACAGTCTTAGAGTACCTACCATATGGCGTTACCTACGTGGTACTCAAAGCATAGAAAATCACAAATCACACTAAGTGGTATGTCAACTACTTGAAAATAATGAGTTCATTATATCCAATCTATAATATTTTTGGCTACATTATTGATTTAAACTGTTATATAAATAATACCACATAATGTTCCCAAAGTATCAAATAACTACTTTTTGTGAACAATATAATAAATCCTTAGCCAAAGAACGTGTTAAGAAAAAAAAGAGAATACATTTTATACATGGTGATAACAAAAAAAAAAAAAAAAAAAAATTCAAAACAGAGGAGGGGCACTTGACCCCCCTAACCCTATGCTGCCTCCGTCCCTGTACACAATCATGCCTAATATATATATATATATATAAACACAATTATGTCCAATATATACACAAGCATGCCTGTATACGATTATATTCTCTCACCCCTGCTCAAACTTAAGGTGTTTTAGCCAAAAACACGAAGAGTTTGTCAAGAAGAAACCGAAAACAAGTAGTGGTGTGAGTTTTGGTGAATAAGTCAGCAAGCTGTAAAGCCAAATGGACAAAAGAAAGCAAGATAGAGCCAGACTGGAGGTGCTGACAGACGAAGTGACAATCAATTTCAATGTACTTCATGTGTTCATGGAAAATAGTGTTATGGGCAATCTGAATAGCACCACGGTTGTCACAGTGGAGAGACGTCGGAGAGGACTGAGGAATGCCCAAGGCAGAGAGGAGACAACGAAGCCAGAGAACCTTAGCAGTAGCATGAGCCATAGCACGGTACTCAGCTTCAGCAGTAGAATGGGCAACAACAGTTTGTTTCTTATTTTCCAAGAAATCACCAAAAGATAGACAGAAACAAGAAGTAGACTTATAATCAGTAACATCACCAGCCCAATCAGTATTAGCATAAGCCACTAAATCTAAGGAAAAGTAGAAGACAACAACAAGCCTTGAAAGATAGTATCGTGAAGATAACGAATAATCCGAACCAAAGCAGCCCAGTGCAGAGAACAAGGAGCATAAACGAACTAGCTAACCATATGAACAACATAGACAAGATCAGGGCGAGTAACGATGAGATAGACTAAGCAGCCCACAAGCTCGTGATACAAAATTAGATCATCCAGTGAGACACCATCAGTAGTGTTAAGCTTCACATTAAGCTCAATGGGGGTATCAGAAATCTTAGTGTCAGTAAAACTGGCATGGTGAATAACCTCATTGGCCAATAATGAACTGCAGCAACAGATATCAAAGTACGAATAATAGTCATCTTGGCAACAGAGACAAATGTCTCCTCATAATCAATACCATACTCCTATGCGAAACCTTTGACAACCAGGCGAGCTTTGTAGCACTCAAGAGAACCATCAGAGTGAGTCTTGACTTTGTAGACCTATTTGCAACCAACCAAATTTTTACCAGCAAGTAAAGGAACTAACTCCCAAGTATTAGTTTTCTATAAAGCAGACAACTTATCCTCCATAGCTTGAATCCAATGGGGATCCTGACAAGCCTCCTTATAAGACTGAGGTTCTGAAAAAGAATAAATAGTAAACAAAAAAGTACAATAGGAAGCAAAAAAACATGCATTAAACTAACTCAACTTGTTTGGTGGATGATGCGCTCGAGTAGAATATCGGTGTGCAGCAAGATTAGAGTCATCAGAAGTAGCAGGATCAACCGTAGGAGTAGAGACAACTAGTGGAGGAAGAGCTCGGCGACGAGAATAAACTAACAACGGAGAACGATGAGAAAGAACACGCTGGGGAGAATGCAGAGAAAATGGAGTAAGGTCATGGGGAACAATAAAGATGTACTCATTAGGAGGGACATCAGAAGGAAGTGGATCAATGTGAACCAAATCCTCTTTGGAAACTGGAGCAGTGATAGGAGGAAGCTGAAAGTAAGGCAGACGTTCAAGAAAAGAAACATGATGGGAGACGTAAAGATGATGGGAAATAGGGTCGTAAGACCGATAGCCTTTCTGAGTAAGATTATAACCAAAAAAGACACATAGGACAGATTGGACACTAAGTTTGGTCTGATCTTTACGGGGAAGAAGAACAAAACAAGCAGATCCAAACACATGAAGGAGGGAGTAATTAGGAAGTTAAGAGAATAGAGTCTCATAAGGAGACCGACCAGAAAAAGGGGGGAAAGACATGCAGTTAAGAAGAAAAGCAACAGTAAAAACTGCCTATCTCTAAAACGAAGCTGGAACTGAGGCAGAGAGAAGAAGAAACTTAGCTGTATCAAGGAGATGACGGTGATTACGCTAGACTCGACCATTTTAAGCAAGTATATCAGTACAAGAAGTTTAGTGAATGCTACCCAAATTGGCCAAATACTCACAGAACTCAGTTTTAAAATATTTCCCACCCAAGTCAGATCGTAACAATTTAATGGTAACCCCCAACTGTGTAGTGATCATAGACTGAAATGTACGATATATTTGGTAGAAGTTAGATTTATGAGTCATAAGATAAACTCAAGTATAACGAATGCAATCATCAACAAAAAACACATAGTATAAAGAACCCTTTTTAGTGAGAACATAAGAGGGTTTCCAGACATCATTATGCATAAGAGAAAATGGAGAAACAGAAGCTGAAGTACTTTTAGTAAAAGGTAAAGCTGACATTTTGGCAAGTTTACACCCCCGACGTTCATCAATTTAACTAGGAGAAACTTTATCCAATAATTCTGACTAAGCTAAAGACCGTAAACGGTCAACAGACAAATGACCGAGGCGAGAATGCCATAAGTAAAATTGACTCGACTGAGAATCTAATTGAAATGAGGAAAAAACAACTAGAGTAGTGGATAGAGGGAGATGCAAGCATTCTACCACATAGAGATCTCCAATTCTACGACCGGTCCCAATTTGCTTCTTAGATGCTTGATTCTATACACAACAGACAGAAAAGGAAAAGATAACATCAAAACCAGAAGTATCAAGTTGATTGATAAATAATAAACTGACAGATAGTTAAGGAAGATAAAGAACAGAGGGAATAGTAACAACAGACATGGCAGAGGGAAAGACAGACCCAACAGATCGAACAGGCATACCAGACCCATTAGCAATATTAACAATAATATGAGACAAGGGGGTTGACAGTTTTGAAGTAAGAAAATGTGAGAAGTCATATGATGAGAGGCACCAGAGTTAAAAAGTCAGACAAAAGAGGAGATAGCTGAAGAGGACCTAAACAAATCTGACTGAAGAGAGGTGAGAGCAGAGGAAGATGAGGATGGATGAGAGGTGGACAGGAGATACTGAAGTTGAGCCATCTGGGCATGCAAGGACACCACGTCAGGATCAGAAGCCGGAGCAGATGCAGTATAAGTAGCAGGAGGTCGAAACTGTGTTTGAGGCGGTTGTGAAGACTGAGCAGACTGACATCCCTTCTTGGGACAGTTATACTACCAATGGCCCTTCTGATGGCAAAAAACACGCTTATCAGAGGCTAGTGGCCCCTTCTTAGGCTTCGCATTGCCCCGAAACTAATGAGGTGGTGGAGTCGACAACATAGGAGGCCGAGTATGAGCCAAGAAGACAAATGAAGATAGAGTCTGACTGGCCGTCTTAAGACGGGTTTCCTCGGAGAGGAGCTCATGAACAATAGCATCCACAAAGGTGAGAGGACGCCGATGAAGGATGCCACCACGAATAGCCTCATACTGAGGAGAGAGAGTCGTTAAGAATTGCACTAAACGACCTTGCTCCCGAAACTCAACATAAGCGTCTAGGGACTTAAGGCTAGATGGTTCCATGAGAACCAACTGATCCCAGAGACTTGTCATCTCAATGTACAAGTCTTGAATAGATTGATCCCGTTGACGAGCACTCTGAATAGCTATTTCCAACTCATACCATTTGGCAAAGTTGGACTACTAATACACACCTAATAAATAGTCCCACACCTCCTTAATAGTACTGTATTTGGAAAACATCATTCCAATACAGTTATCCATAGAATTATGAAACCAAGTTAGAACTTGGGCATTATCAGAGTTCCAAGTGTTATAGGAAGTTAGATATCCTTCTTATTTTGGGTCCAATGGACGAGGAACAAAACTAGAAACATAGCCCATTTTTTCTGACCAAGAAGAAAATTCTTCATAACACTAGCCCAATAAGCATAATTGGCACCAGTAAGTTTACATCTGATGACTTGGATTTTGGTGTTCGTCATTATAATAGAGCAGAGATAGATTAAAGAGAGAATTAATAGGCCAGAGAGTAATAAGCAGAGAGAGATTGAAAACAAATAAATGAACACAGAGAGAGAGAGGCTGAGAGAGAAATATACGAACAGAGAGAGAGAGAGAGAGAGATATAGGAAAAGCCTTTGCGATCAAGTCAGAGGCCAACAGACCCGACGAACCACAATGATCGACGACGCAAGGAGCTTCGACCGTCAACCAGGTCTGAGGGAAAGAGGGAGGTCGTGAACCAGATAGAGCTAATGAGAAGACTCACAACTGATGATAGATGAAGCAAAGAGCTTCGATCGACAACCAGGTCTGAGAGAAGAGAGATCGACGGCACTAGCGTTTCTCAACCTGCTCTGATACCATGCAAGTTTTCTATATATTCAACTTATATTTCCATTACATCATGACCGTAGTTTATATAACCCTAACGCCTAAACCAAAAAGGAAATACAGAACCATGCCTAATATATACACAATCATGCCTAATATATATATATACGCACAATCATCCCTACTATATACACAATCATGCCTATATACAATTATATTCTCACAATTATTCTTTAAACAATAACAATTCTTGAAAACAACTCAATCTTTAAGTGAAATCATAATGTTGCATGTCTTAGATCAATATAGACGAATTCTATATATATGTACATTGTTCGTGATTTTACCTTTGTTTTTATTGGGATTCTGCAATTCAACCGAAAGAGAAAACAGAAAGGAGAAATTTACTGTGAGCGACGGGGATGGAAGATGAGAGAGAGAGAGAGAGAGAGAGAGAGAGAGAGAGAGAGAGCGAAGAAAAATGGAGTCTAGTAACGAATATAATTTTGTATTTTAATGTTATGATTATGAGAAAAATTTCAGAAAGATTTTTTTATTATTTTATTAGTGTATGGTGTTTTATTTTAGGTGTAATTCAAAGGTGTTTTAATGCTAGGATCATGAAAAAAATTTCAGGAAGATTTTTTATTGTTTGATTAATGTATGATATTTTATTTTATGTGTAATTTAAAGGTGCAGAATTTTCATGAAGTATTACATAATATCTTTTTCATAATTTCTAACATTATTCAAAATGTGATTCTAACCAATTATAGCGACATCCAGTACACTTCAAATCTTTATATTATACTTTTTAATAAATTTTGAATTTAATAAAAAAGGTCTTGCTTCAATTACAAATTTGGGCCAAATTAAACCCTATTAAGGACCATGAGTCCATGGTTAGAATAGACGAAGCAAATGGGTCGATTTAGTCGGGTCAAGACAAGTTATGTATTTAAAATAATTTAATATAAACTCGCTCATTTAATAAATAAATGGGTCATTAATTTTATCTTTTTATTTTATTTTATTTTTTCCTGACAACAACGGCGATAACAGTGGTGGTGGTGGAGGTGACAGTAGTGATGGTGGATGAGGGGGTGGTGCTGGTGGAGTGGCAGTGGTAGAGGTGGTAGTAGTAGAGTGGTAGTAACGGTGGTAGTGGTGACAATGGAGTGGTGGTGGTAGTGGCGGCAACTACGGTATTGGTAGTGGTGGTGATGGAGTAGCGGTGGAGTAGTAGGGATATGATGATGGTTGTAGTGCTAATGGTGGAGTGGTGGTGACGACGATGATGGTTGTGGAGTAATTGTAGTGGTAGTCGAAGATGAGGTACTGGTGGCAGTGGCGATCATAGTGGTGGTGGCGATGACGGTGGCAGTGGCAACGTGGCGGTAGCAGAGTAGCGATGGCGATGACTGTGGCTATGGTAATGGAGTGGCGGTAATGGTGGTAGAGTTGTAGTGGTAGTGGTAGTGATAGTAGTAGTAGTAGTGGTAGTGGTAAAATGACGGTAACGGTGTTAATGGTATTAAAGGAAATGGTAGTGGGGGTAGTAGTGGAGTGGTAAATCCAACCCAAACATATGAACCCACCCAATTGTACCCATTTAAAATCCATATAAACCCAATATCATTTAAACTCATTTAAATGGATACCACTACCTCTACCACTACCATTACTATCATTGTTGCCCCCACTTTATCATTACCACCACTCTACCACCACTGCGGCCACTCCACCACTATCACTATTACCATCACCACCACCACCACCACTCCCACTCCAGTTAGGGGTGGGTGCGGGTCGGTTGCGGCCACGAAACCTCCAATCCGCTATCCGTTCGCCAGATTGGTGGATTGGAAAAAATCAATCCGCATCCGTCCGCTAATCCGGCGGATGTGGATTGAGCGGATTGGCGGTTTGGCGGATGGATGCGAATCGGTTTGGCGGTTTGAAATTTTATAAATTTTCAACATAATTCAAGTTGCGCACTTCCTCAAAAAAAAAAAAAAAAAAAGAGAGAAAGAAAGTATTATAGTTAATGACTTAAAAAAGTATTACAGTTACTGCATGTCTCATCCAAAGAAAGAAAGTTTGAAACTTTAAAATATCAAAATCACTGCATGCCTCATCCATATATTACAATCACAGCATGCCTCATTCACATAAATTATTACAATCTGTGGTTTTTAAAATATAAAAACAATGCAAACCACCAAAACCATGAACAAAACAATAGTAGAGATTGTATGTCTCTGTATTGTTACATTTATATATGTTTTTGAAAACAAAAGCCAACCAGCATATATTATATTTTCTATTTATTACTTTTAAAGTTAGATTTAAAAACCAAAAAATATAAATAAATAATATGTTTATTTATTTTTAATTCAAAAAATATTTTCAAGTTGAAAACTTTTTTTCAACAGAATATTTGAATTCTTTTTCAATTGAAAATACAAACAAAATATTTAAACAAATTGAAAGTACAAAGTCTTATAAATTACTAAGGGTACTCGCGGTTTGGCGGTTTGGTTGCGGCCAAAGAAACCTTAAATCCGCCATCCGTCCGCCAAATTGGCGGATTGGAGAAAATCAATCTGCAACCGTCCGCTCGACATCACGCATCCGTCCAAAATGCGGCTGATCGGTTCGGTTCGGTCGGTTTTGGCGGATCGGAATATCCTCTGCTCACCCCTAACTCCAGTGCCATCACTACTACTCCAACACCACCACCGCCGCCACTCTCCACCACTATCACTGTCGCCGTCATCCCAAAAAAAAAAAAAAAAAAAAAAGTAGAAGAAGATGAAGTAAAGGCGTTGGTTGGGTTCATTTGTCCAACCTATATCTAATTCAATCCAACCCGTTTAATTCTATTTATTAAATGGACGAGTTTTAGTTGAATTGTTTTAAATAAATAACCCGTTTTGACCCTCCCAAACTCACTTATTTGCCACTATTTAGGTTAAGTTGTAGTGTCATTATTCTATCTATTTGGTTGTAATGAGATTGACTGAAGCTATGATGTGAGACACACATGACATTTTTTCAAGGACACATGTAAAATTAAGTGTGGCTTTTGGGAGGATGTTTGAATGGGCTCCCTTTACTTTGTCTCAGACTTTTCACATTTTTATAGAGTGACTCGGTCTCATAATTATTCTATTACTTCCATAGCTTGTTTATTTTTTGCTCCAATTTCTTGAAATTTCAATTTTTCTAGGAATCTCAATGATAGGGAGGTTATAGAGCTGACATCTTTGTTGTCAAGACTTGATCTTTTTTCTTCGGTTCCTCTTTTGGAGAATAAGATGGTTTGGACTCTTCATTCATCGAGTATATTTTCTTGTTAAGTCATTTTTTGAAAAAATTATTGATAATCCTCAAGTTCTTTTTTGTAAAAGAATTTGGAAGGACAAGGTCAATATGCAAAAAAGCAAAAGGCAATTTGTCTTTTACATGCAAAGCCTTCTTGGCATTCCCACATATACTTAGAAAAGATATTCCATTGCTTGAATCTCTTCAATATCCACATCATTAGTGATTTATGTATTTTTTTTATAATTTGATATCTAATTCGCATGACCGACTAATTAGGGATCGATCTCACTATATATTAACGGAAGTTTAATTAAAGTGAGGGCAAAATTCAATATGAGTTGACTTCAAAGAACTGTTTGCAGCTTTAGAAATTTTATACCTTGAAATGAGCACACCCCAAGTCCAGGTCCTTAACTATTAGGCCAAACCCTTCACAGTACATTAATGGTTATGAGTTTTTTTAAATAAGTTTTTGATACAACATTTAAGAGTTTTAAAAATTAAATTTTTTGATCTCTAAAAGTAAAAATTTTGTTACAAAAAATATTTAGAGACTAATTTTTATTATTATGAAAATAGTCGCTAAATCATCGTCTCAAAAAATCAAAAATAAGGCTTTTAGCGACAAAGTTTTAAAAATGTCACTAATAAATAGGCTTTTAGGGACAAAATAATTTGGTCTCAAAATGATTTATTTTTTGAGACAAAAAATTTAGCCACAAAAGAATAACAATTCATCACTAATGTCCAATTTTATTTGCTAAAAATATAATAACACTTTTTGTAACAAAAATATTTGGTTCCTAAAAATAAATTTATTCCTAAATTTTGATCTCTAAAATCTTAATTTTTTGTAGTGAGAGTTTTGAAAATTTTATTTAGTTATAAATTTTGAAAAAAAATTAAATTTTTATTTATTTATTCAAATCATGATTTGAAAACCAAACCAAACAGTAACTAAACTTTTCTGGAATCCAATTAATGAAAGAGTTTAGGAGTTTTCTTAAGTGTGCAAGTGCACACCATGTGCCACTTACACAAAAAGTGTAAGTGTAAGGTGTAAGTATAAGTATAAGGTGTAAGTGTAAGGTGTAAGTGTAAGGTGTAAGTGTAAGGTGTAAGGTGTAAGTGGGTTGCACATGGTGTGCAACCTCAAAAAAGGTGTAAGTGTAAGGTTTAATTTTTTACAAAAGGTGTAAGTGTAAGGTGTAAGTGTAAGGTATAAGATGTAAGGTGTAAGTTGCACACCATAACCAAACCCAAGAGTTTATCATATGTTAAGATGCTCCGGGAATCTTGTGGGCCACATAATAAACACAAAGGGCGAATTACATTAATTATCTTTGTAGTTTGAAACTTATATCATTTTAATATCTGACGTTTTAATTGTCATATATTTAATTTTAAATTTTAAATCTCGTTTTAAATAAAAATAACTAAATATATTATTGTTTAATTTCAAAAATAAAGTTATTAATTTGATAAAATATAAATTAATTTGATAAAAATAAATATGAAAAAATATTTTTGAATTTTAAAAAATTAATTCTACTCATCAAAGATAAATTTATATAAGAATGATAAATCTTTTGCATTTTTATTTATTTATTTATTTATTTTATCAAATTAATTTTTAATATGTGTTTGAATGATAATCATGTAATGTGTGATTGTTTTTGTTGATGTTTTTCGATGGTTATCATGTAATAGATACTCGTATTTGTTGTTAATAAATATTTTTGAATAGTTATCATGTAATAAAGGGTTATTGAGGTTTTAATGTATAATCGATATGTTTAATATATAAAATATTTTGAATTTTTTGATTTAATAGATTGGTTTAATAATGATATCAAAATTGTCACTATTTTAAATTTTGAAAAATAAAAACTAATTTAATAAAAATAAATATCAAAAAAATTATTTAAAAAAATTAGTTCTATCTTCCTAAAAGATAAAATTATATAAAATTGTCCCTCTCGCCTCTCTCTCTCTCTCTCTCTTGCAATGGAAAATGGTACACCAAAAACAATTTACATTTGGTATCATTATTACGAGGGACCGATTTCATATTCACTTTATTCCATCGACACGAGTACTCGCCACCTCTGTTCACACAAAAAGATTCATGAATTCAAACGTCTTGAGTTTCCACAAGTCGAAATGGGAATTTTTCCTGCATCTCCCAGCAAGTTTTATCTAATTGGAGGTGGTCGCGATACTCTTCCTAAAATCTTGTCTCGCGATGTTCGTGTGTTCGACACAAGTCGGCGTCGCATCACCACCGCGCCGCCAATGCACGGGGAGCCCCCTCGTTTTCCCCGCCGTAGGAAAGTTTTACGTCCTGTAAGACGTCTCGTCCTTGGTTTCCGAAAACCCGAGCCCTTGTTTCGAGTCACTCGATCCAATTTCAGGCCAATGGAAAGTTTCTACACCGCCTCCATTCTACTTCATTGATTGTTATTGGTCTTCTTCTGGCCGCAAAATCAATTTTGATTGCAAAATAATCTCTCACGCAGTTGTTGATACCAAGATCATTGTTTCAATTCTAAGCAATGGAAGGTATGGCATTTACTTGTACGATGTGTTGATGGGGATTTGGATTCATGTTGTTTCCGGTGACTTTTTGCCTTTTCGCGGGAGAGCTGTGTTCGCTTCCGACAAGTGGTTTGGGATTCCTATTTTTGACCTTAAGAACGACAACACTATGTTCGCATATGAGTTTGATTTCAGCGCTGAACAGAGATTTGTCAGTCGACGTGTGAAAGATTTTAAACCTCTCAAACCAACTCTGCTACCCAGCTACTATGAGTATAATGTTTTTGATGAAGCAACATACTCAGATGCTGACTCTGATCATTTGGATTTTTTGATTGATTTGTACTATGATGAGTAGTGCCCATATCCTGATTATGAGTTGCTTGATTTGGGCCATGGATGTCTTCGACTACTTATGTTTCTTGATGATGATGATGCTGAAAGAGAGCCTCATGTGTTGGTGAGCACTTTTCAGGTTATCGAGCAGAAGAGGGGTACTAGTACTAGTGCAAGGACGACTTCTTATCATCGTTGTGTTCATCAGCACCGCATCTTGTGTGACTTGAGCGGTGGAGAAGCCACAATTCGTGTAGATCGCACCATAGTAGTGGTTGCAATGTTACTTTCTTCACTGCATGAACTAGTAGCCCACATAGGTTGTGTTTACATACATGGTTTCGGATAGGGATCATCGAATTTTAGGAATTAGGACTCGAAATCTATATAATTCTATGTGTTTTGAAGTTTCTTGATGTATATATTGAATTAGATTTATTGGTAATGAAATTCAGAAATATAACTTCTAATGACAAATCAATTTGCAGATTTTTTTTTTTTGGAGTAAATACTATCTAGTCTATATGGTTTTTAACAACTCAAAATGACTGTTTGTTCCTTCTTTTGTTGATCAGCCATCAATCAACTATTTGAATTTCTATGTGCATTTTGTTCCTACTATACAATTAGCAGAAGAATGAATTAGTTGTTCGTTATTACTCATTGATTTATGTATGTGTGCACTGAATACAATTCTCATTCGAGCAATTTGAATTACTCTTACTCAATCCATGAAGTTTAACTTAGATATGGAACAAAGATGTTCTGATGATAATAAGAACATTGTTCTGATCACAATGTTCTAAGTGAATCTTCATGCTCTAGTCCTATTGATGCGTCCACCAATCCATGGAAAGGAAAATAATCAACATGTTTTACGTAGAAACAATGTTCTTATTATCATCAGAACATCTCTGTTTTCAGATTCAAATTCATCCAAATCTGTCTTTAATGTATATGTATGTATATATAGCTTTACTTTCTCTTGGGTAAATGCATATTAATGAAATTATTATAAGTTAAATGCAAAATTTCTGTCTTCATAAAACAAAGAAAAAAAAAGGGTTAAACTTTTGAACAAACTTTAGGGATTAAGATTTGACCTTGGCGACATGCAGTTGTTGCAATGTTATCCCTTGTAGAACTCACAAGAAGATTGTAGAAACAACAATTGTGTCCATTTTTGATAATTCATGTCTCTTTGGTGTTTCTCTCAGCGTAGTTATACTGAATTTGCTGAGTTCATCACTAAAACATTTATGTCCTCTTAACATGCATTAGCATATCAGAAATATTAATGTAGCGATGAATCTTGATTAGATTTGTTATAAGCTTGGTAAGTTTGTGAATTAGAGCAAGTGGTTTGGGACTTTGAGAACCACAACACTCTGTTCACATACGATTTCAATTTCAGCGCTGAGCAGAGATTTGTTGGTCGACCTGTGGAAGATTTTAAACCTCTCAAACCAACTCTGCTACCCAACTATAATGAATGAGTACACTGATTTTGATGAATCATAATTAGATCCTGACTGTGAGTTGCTTGATTTGGGCAATGGATTTCTTTGCCTACTTATGTTTGTCTAGATGTCTACAATGTCCCTCTAGTGTTAAAATCTGTTCTCCAATTTAATATGTTAGTAATTAGAGCATTTAGACTCAAAATTGATATTTTAGGGACCAAATTCCAAAAAAAAAAAAAAAAAAAGGTGGACCAACGGCTACAAATACTTTGGTGGATGCATGATAAGACTAGAGCATGAAACAGTTGTAACCATACTGCCTCTGGATTGCACTAAATGAATCATACTCCCTTTTCAAATTATATTTAGTGTAATACTTTTGTAACTGCAAGAATTGAATTTGAAAGTTTATGTTGCTCTAGAACTATAACATGCATTCCACACATGGCTATGAGAATAGTGTTCTCCTCCGTTTTCCTTTTCCTTTTAGGATTAGGAATTAGTGTTAGTGTTCTACATCTAAAAGCATTTTCTATCAATGATGTATTTTGTTTAGGATTAGGATTTAGCATTCTATATAAGTGAGTGATGTATTCTTTGTTCAATTCAATGAGATACAATTTGACTCAAAAAACTTACATGGTATCAGAGCAAGGTTTGAACCGAAACCCTAGAAGCTCTCTGTGAGTTAATCACAAATAGTATCTCGAAAATCAGCCCTCTGGTATTTTCTCTCTGAGTCGCAGGTTGTAACTGCCTCTGTTTCTTCTGTGTTCGTCTGGTTCGAGCGAAGGTCTTGAGTTGTCCTTCGTCTGTCATCTGGTTCGTCTCCTTGGTACTCTGCCTCGCAACCCATTCGTGAAAACCATAGCCTCTGGTTTGTGATCTATCACTGGGCTCGAGTCGTCATCGTCGTCGTTGTTTCTCTCTTGCTTCGCTTCGTGCGATTGAAGCGCTGTCTATGCCGGTTGCTCCAGAGTCGACTTCGACTCTTGTCTTTCTCTCTTTCCCTCAATCTCTCTCTCTTTGTCTCTGTGTGTGTAGTTCGAAGTTGACCTACGGCTGTCTTTCGTGACCACGAGTTCTCCTTCATTCTTCTTTGGACCAAACAAGTTCCTGATTATTATACTTTGAGCCCTCAGTTTTTTATTTTTTATTTTTGCTGGTTATCACACTTTGCCCCATCTTTTCCTTCTGCTTCATCACAATGTCAGAAGATAAAATTCAGGCTATTAAATGCAAACTTACTGGTGACAACTATCCTTATTGGTCTAGTGTTATGAAAAATTTTCTTCTCGGTCGAAAAAAATGGGATTATGTTTCTGGTTCTGTTCCTCGACCATCAGACCTGAAGGAGGATGGATATCTGACTTCCTGTGATACTTGGGATTGTGATAATGCCCAAGTTCTGACCTGGTTTCATATTCCGTGGCTGACCGTATTGGAATGATGTTTTCCAAGTACAATATTGCCAAAGAAGTGTGAGATTATTTACTAGGTGTCTATCAGCAGTCCAACTTTGCCAAGCGGTATGAGTTGGAAACAACTATTCAGAATGCTCGTCAGCGGGATCAGACTATTCAGGACTTTTATATTGAGATGACAGGTCTCTGGGATCAGTTGGCTCTCATGGAACCACCTAGTCTCAAGATACTAGACACTTATGTTGAGTTTCGGGAGCAGGGTCGTTTAGTACAGTTCTTAACAGCCCTCTCCCCTCAGCATGAGGCTATTCGAGGTGGCATCCTTCATCGATCTCCTCTTCCCTCTGTGGATGCTATTGTTCGTGAATTCCTCTTTGAGGAAACCCGTTTTAAGACGGCCAGTCAGACTTTGCCTCTTTCTGTCTTCTTGGTTCCTGCCAAGTAGCCCTTGTTATCGACCCCTCCTTCTCATCAGCTTCAGGCTACTGCGAAACCCAAGAAAGGACCATTAGGGCCAGATGAGTGTGCTTTCTGCCATCAAAGGGGTCATTGGAAGAACAATTGTCCCAAAAAGGGACGTCAGCTTGCTTCATCTTCTCAGACACAGTTTCGCAGTCCTACTTCGGGTACTTTCCGACCTTCTGCTGCTTACACTGCATCCACTCCGGCTCCCGATCCTGACTTAGCTTCCCTAAGTGCTCAGATTGCACAACTTCAGCATATCCTGTCCACCTTTCAGTCATCCACATTTGCCTCCGCTCTTGCCTCTTTTCATTCAGGTTTGCTTGGGTCCTCTTCAGGTATCCCTTCTTCTGTCTGGTTTTTTGATTCTGGTGCCTCTCATCATATGACTCCTCACATTTCCTTACTTCAAAATTGTATTCCCCCACCCGTTCCTATTACTATTAATACTGCTAATGGATCTGGTATGTCTGTTGGGTCTGTCTTACCCTCTGCCATGTCTGCTGTTACTATTCCTTCTGTTCTTTATGTTCCTCAATTATCTGTCAGTTTATTATCTATTAGTCAACTTGATGCGTCTGGTTTTGATGTTATCTTTTCCTCTTCCGTCTGTTGTGTGCAGGATCAGGTGTCCAAAAAGCAGATTGGGACCGGTCGTAGAATTGGAGACCTCTATGTGGTCGACAACTTGCATCTCCCTTTATCTACCTCTCCAGCTGCACTTTCCTCATTTCAGTTAGATTCTCAGTCGAGTCAATTTTATTTATGGCATTCTCGCCTCGGTCATTTGTCTGTTGACCGCTTACGGTCTTTAGCTCAGTCAGGGTTGTTGGGTAAAGTTTCTCCTAGTCAAATTAATGAATGTCGGGGGTGTAAACTTGTTAAAATGTCAGCCTTACCATTTAATAAAAGTGCATCTATTTCTGTTTCTCCTTTTTCTCTTGTACATACTGATGTCTGGGGATCCTCTCTTGTTCTTATTAAAGGGGGCTCTGCATATTATGTGTCTTTTATTGATGACTGCACCCGTTACACTTGGGTTTATCTTATGACTCATAAATCTGACTTCTACCAGATATATCGTACCTTCCAGTCTATGGTCACTACACAGTTCGGGTCTACTATTAAATTGTTGCGGTCTGACTTGGGTGGGGAATACTTTAAAACTGAATTCTGTGCATACTTGGCCAAATTGGGTACTATTCACCAAACTTCTTGTACTGATACACCTGCCCAAAATGGTCGAGCTGAGAGTAAACACCGTCATCTCCTTGAGACAGCTAGGTCTCTCCTTTTCTCTGCCTCCGTTCCGGCTCCGTTTTGGGGTGAGGCAGTTCTTACTGCTGCTTTTCTTCTCAACCGTATGCCTACCCCTCTTTTTTCTAGTCGGTCTCCTTATGAGGCTCTGTTTTCTCAACTTCCTAATTACTCTCTCCTTCGTGTGTTTGGGTCTGCTAGTTTTGTCCTTTTACCCCGTATAGATAGGACTAAACTTAGTGCCCGATCTGTCCTATGTGTCTTTTTGGGTTATAGTCTCACTCAGAAAGGTTATCGCTGTTATGACCCTGTTTCTCATTGCCTTTATGTCTCCTGCCATGTTGCCTTCTCGAACGTCTATCTTACTTTCAGCTTCCTCCTCTCACCGCCCTTGTTTCCAAAGAAGATTTGATTCATATTGATCCATTTCCTTCTGAGGTTCCGTCTGATGAGTTCATCTCCATAGATACTCTTGAGCTTATTCCATCTTCTCCTCCTGCTTCACCTCTAGCTGCTTCTCCTTCTTCGGCCTCTTCTCTTTCTCCGTTGTTAGCTTATTCTCATCGCAAGGCTCCTCCTCCACCAGTTGACTTTGCTCCTACTGCTAATCCTCCTGCTTCTGACGACTCTGATCCTACTGCACACCGATATCCTCCTCGAGCGCGTCATCCTCCAAACAGGTTGGGTTGGTCTAATATTTGTTTTTCTGCTTCCTATCGTACTTTTTTGTCTGCTATTCACTCTTTTGTAGAACCTCATCTTACAAGGAAACTTGTCAAGATCCTCATTGGGTTCAAGCTATGGAGGATGGGTTATTTGCTCTACAGAAAACTAATACATGGGAGTTGGTTCCTTTGCCTGCTGGTAAGAATTTGGTTGGTTGCAAATGGGTCTACAAAGTTAAGACTCATTCTGATGGTTCTCTTGAACGCTACAAAGCTCGTCTGGTTCCCGTTCTATTGTCGAAGTTGAGTATCGTGCTATGGCTCATGCTACTGCTGAAATTGTCTGGCTTCGTGGTCTCTTATCTGACTTGGGTGTCCTCAGTCTTCCCCGACCTCTCTCTATTGTGACAACCGAAGTGCTATTCAAATTGCTCATAACACTGTCTTTCATGAACGGACAAAGCATATTGAGATTGATTGTCACTTCATCTGTCAGCATTTATAGTCTGGCGTTATGTCGCCTCCTTTTGTTTCTTCAACTCTGCAACTTGCTGATTTCTTCACCAAGACTCACACCATTGCTCGGTTTCAATTTTTTCTCGACAAACTCTCAGTGTTTTCTGCTAAAACACCTTGAGTTTGAGAGGGGGGGTGTGTGAGAATAGTGTTCTCCTCCGTTTTCCTTTTCCTTTTAGGATTAGGAATTAGTGTTAGTGTTCTATATCTAAAAGCATTTTCTATCAATGATGTATTTTGTTTAGGATTAGGATTTAGCATTCTATATAAGTGAGTGATGTATTCTTTGTTCAATTCAATGAGATATATAGTTTGACTAAGAAAACTTACAATGGCCACTGTTTAGATTTATCGTAATTTTATATAAAAAAAATTAATTTTGGTTAGAATCATTAGCGACCGATTAGCTCTTGGAATCCTGAATATAATGCTTCAATAGGTCACTTATCATTTTCTTTTCGAAGTTCGGTAACTTAAAATATAATGAAGTAGAATGTCCTATTCGTGACTGTAGTAAGTTGTTTGTTTTGGTGCAGTTGATCCAATGCTAGCAGCTAAGACTTTATGTAAACTCTCAAGTTTAAGGTCTTTCTTGCCCTGTACATTTGATCCGATAGTGCCAAGTTTGGAGGCACTTATTTATAGTACGTTGTTGAGCACTGTTGTTGATATACCTCAGAAGACTATGCTTGCTGCTTTTTTAGGCAAAGTAAATGAAATGGCACCTGGAAATGTCGTGTCTGAACAGGGAAGCCATATCCCATTCAAAAGTGGGGGGTGAGTAATGAATTTGGAGGTCTTTGTTTAAACTTTTGCAAATGATGCTTGGAACTTTTCCACAAATTCAAAATTTTAATATTTTCAAGTTTTTATTGTTTTCTTCTTTTGATTTTTAGTATCATTAGCATGCGTCTCTGAGATAATTGTGGACATGCCGGTTTCCATGGGAGCAATTTATCATTCTTGTTTTGCTATCAACTCTTGTAACCATCAGTTTCACCATTTTAATTAATTTTTGTGAATGTGCATTATTCTGTATTTAGTAAGTTATCCTTGTAGTTCAAGTCTAATGGATGGATGTTTGATTTATCGTTAATTGAGATGCTTTAATTTTTTGCAATAGCATACTTGTAATACAAACATTTCCGTCTCTACAAGTTTTATGGTTGTTGGTCTATCAGAGAACTTTAGAAGATTTAAGCAAGTAACATCCTTAAACTGCATACCCAAAAAGAAATCCCTTAAAATTGTTAATACAAAAAGTTTTCCAAGTTCCGAATGGTAGTTTTAATATAAATATATGTGGAATATTATCCGTTTCATTTAGCTACAATGTCATTCATATTGTTAACATATATTAATATAATTGTTAATATAATATGTTATAGTATGTATATAATATAATATGTTATATATTATATAATAGGATTCCTTTAATATATTATAGTATGTATATAATAGGATTCCTTGTCGCTGCTTTCGGTCGCCTGCCCTCTTTCGACCTCCTTTGCTTTATTATATTAAATTATATCATAATGATGTTTTGTATCCAGCTCCTATATTATGGAGCCTCTATTTGGTTTCTGAATACAGTTTCAATTACAGAAAGTTCACTTTCAATATCACTCTCTCAACTCTCTCTCAACTTGTTTTACATGGTATCAGAGCACATGTGTTTTTCCTAAGTCTCTGCATCACATTTTCTTCTCTTGACAGATCGTTGCGTACCTTGTCCTTACCTAATATACAGATTGGACAACACTAGCACCTTCGTCTCTTCACGATGAAGCCAATGCCACCAGATTCATCATCATCTGAAGTCTCACGCGCCTCCAAGCGCCGCCAGAACATTAGGCAACGCGCTTCCTCGTTTCAGACGCGCTCTACGCGCCTCCTTCACTGTCCGGTGCTATTGTGCGCCACGGCCTCATCTGCTAACGTGAGCCGCGTGTTTCTGACGTCAGCCGACATCAGCCTTGGCTGCTTCCGTGCGCCGCGTGTCTCTCGCCTGCTAACGTGCGCCGCGCAACTCTATTCTAACGTGCGCTGCGCCTGTGACATCAGCCCTGCATCATCCTTGTTTGACCATATTCGTTGACTAATCCATTTTTTGCCTTTCTGGTCATATTTTTGGTCCGATCACTCATTTTCTGACTAATTTTGACCATCTGAATTCACTGGTAGCCTCAGTTTTTTCAGATTCTACCTCAATTGTGCTATTTTTCTCTCATGGATCGCCTGGACTCCTCTAACCACCCTATTTCCGTTATTCTTGACGAGACTAATTATGTCCTATGGGCACAAGCTATGTCTGGCTTCCTCAAAGGAAAGAAACTTTGGCGCATCATCACTGGGGATGTGTGCAAACCCGTTCAAGGGACCACAGATTCTGTTGCCACGGACTCCGCTACCAAAGATGTCGACCGATTGGAAGATTGGGATAGTAAAAACTATCAGATCATCACTTGGTTCCGCAATACTTCTATTACATCTATCAGCCTTCAGTTTGGTCGGTTCCAACTTGATTCTGCTTCCTCTCCTGCCAAAGACATCTGGGATTTTTTACAAGAACGCTATCAGACTACTGGCCTTGCTCACCAATATCAGCTTCTGAGTCATCTTCACCGTATGCGCCAAGAAACAACTCAGAACATTAATGATTTCCTCTCCCAAATGTATTATGTTTGGGATCAGCTCGCTCTTTCTGAACCTCCATGGGATTGTACTAAGGATGCTGCCTTGTTTACTAC
Source organism: Camellia sinensis (assembly GCF_055761805.1). NCBI lineage: Eukaryota > Viridiplantae > Streptophyta > Magnoliopsida > Ericales > Theaceae > Camellia > Camellia sinensis. Next base: position 21,085,620 of record NC_138970.1, on the reverse strand, counting down.
TTACCGTGATCAACAGCGCTTGGTTCAGTTTCTCATGGCTCTCACTCCCCGATTTGAGCCAGTACGCGCATCTCTCCTTCATCGCACTCCTTTACCCACTCTTGAGCAAGCAATTTCTGAACTCCTGTCAGAGGAAACCAGATTTGGTACTCTCCATCCGCACCCTGTGGACTCTGTTCTTGCCACTCCCCTAGATTCGAAGTTCTCCTTCCCCACCTTCACCACAGAAGTCCAATGCCTGCAATTACTGTCACAACCGCAATCTTCCGTCCACTCATCTTCTGGTTAATTGTCCAGTTCGTCTTTGTCGGTTTTGCAACAAGACTGGCCCTGGTCATCTCCAGTAAGATTGCTTCCGCAATCCCGCCCGTGCCTCTCGCAATGGTCCTTCCACCGGGAATTTTTCTCGCAGCCACTCTCACCATTCTGGGACTCCGTTTAAACCAATGCCTGCTCAACGCACTGCTGCTACTGCCTCAGAGGATTTACCTTCCTCTGTTCCTATAGACCCTTCCACTCCAGTCTTCTCTCAAACCGATGTCGAAGCCATGTTTTAACATTTTTGGCAGAATTCCGGTACTCCTCCATCTACTGCTTTATCTGCCACCGCAGGTAACTCTTCTTGGTACTTTGACTCCGCTTGTTGTAATCACATGACCTTTGACCCTACTATTTTTACTCCTTTCTCTTCTACTCCTCATGTTCCTTCTATCCATACTGCTGATAGGTCTCTTTTGTCTGTAAGTCATGTTGGTTCTGTTTCAACCTCTCACTTATCTTTATCTCATGTCTATCTTATGCCTGCTCTTACTTTAAATCTTATCTCCATTAGTCAATTATGTGAGCATGGTCTAACTGTTACCTTTTCCCGTTCTGGTTGTTTGGTGCATGACCCTCGGACGGGGCAAACTCTTGGGATAGGCCGTAAGCATGGACGTCTCTATGAACTCATCCATCTTCATGTTCCAGATTCCTCTCAGATCACAGCTCCTACCACTGCTACCGCTGCTCCTCCTTTATCTCATTTTCAGCTTTGGCATTGTCGTTTAGGCCATCTTTCTGTTGATCGTTTAAAATCTTTAATTTCCAGTGGTCATTTAGGTCATGTAAGTTCTGATGTTTTAGATTGTGTGTCCTGTCAACTTGCCAAACAACCTGCCTTGTCGTTTAATAAAAGTGATTCTGTTTCTCTTGCCCCATTTGATCTCATTCACTCTGATATTTGGGGACCCTCTCCTACTCCTACTATGGGAGGCGCACGATATTTTGTTGTTTTTATAGATGATTTTTCCCGTTTTACATGGTTGTTTCTTATGAAAAATCGCTCTGAGCTCAAACAACTTTATTACAATTTTGCTGCCATGGTTAAAACACAATTTTCTAAAAATATTAAGCTTTTTCGCTCCGACAATGCCATGGAATATAAAGATTTTGACTTTCTTTCTTTTCTTCAGCGTCATGGTACTCAACCTCATCGTTCCTGTCCCGGTACGTCTCAACAAAATGGACGTGCTGAACGGAAACATCGACATATCCTTGACACTACTCGTGCTCTCCTTCTGTCTTCCTCTTGTCCGGAACATTTTTGGGGAGAGGCAGCTCTCACTGCTGCTTACACTATCAATTGTATCCCTACACCTGTCATTCATAATCACACTCCTTATGAGCGTCTGCATGGCACCCGTCCCCCTTACACCACCCTTAGGGTCTTTGGATCTGCCTGTTTTGTTCTTCTCCAACCTCATGAACGTACCAAACTTGAACCACGTTCTCGCCTTTGTTGCTTCTTAGGGTATGGTATTGAACACAAGGGGTATCGTTGTTGGGATCCTCTCTTCCAGCAACTCCGTATCTCTCGTCATGTAGTCTTTTGGGAACACAAAATGTTTCTCTCTCTCTCTCTCTCTTCCGTTTGTCCGTTCCCTCATCCTCTCTGTTTTTTACTGACCCTTCCACGGATCTGTTCTCAGATGAGCTTACCCCACCGCCCTTGCCAGCCTCTCTCGAGTTCTCTGATGAGCTTACTCTACAGCCCCTACCAGCCTCTCTCGAGCCTGCCTTGCCTACTGGTCTGTCCTATGCACCTGCTACCTCTGATGGTCCTGCTTTTGTTCCCTCGGGATCCTCCCCTCCTGATGAGTCTCTTCCTTTGGCTCCTCCTGCCTCTACTCGACCACACCGGGTAACCCAACCTTCTACTCGTCTTCGTGACTTTATTGTTGGTTCTACTGCTTTTTCTACTTATGAACCGACCTCCTACCGTGAGGCTCGCTCTAATCCTCTTTGGCAGCAAGCTATGACTGATGAATTGCAGGCTTTAGACAAAACTCACACTTGGGACATTGTTGATCTTCCTCCTGGCAAGACTGCCATTGGTTGCAAATGGGTCTACAAAATCAAAACTTGTTCTGATGGATCTATTGAGCGCTACAAAGCCCACCTTGTTGCCAAAGGCTTCAACCAAGAATATGGTATTGACTATGAGGAGACCTTTGCTTCTGTTGCTCGTCTCACCTCTGTTCGCAGCCTAATTGCGGTTGCTACCACTCGACACTGGGATCTTTATCAAATGGACGTGAAAAATGCTTTCCTTAATGGTGTTCTTCTTGAGGAGGTCCACATGCAACCTCCCCCTGGGTCTACTTATCCACCTCATAAAGTCTGCAAACTTCAGCGTACTTTATATGGTCTCAAACAAGCTCCGCGTGCTTGGTTTGCCAAGTTCAGCTCTACTATTCATGACTGTGGTTTCACCTCCAGTTCTTATGATACTGCTCTTTTTATCCGGAACACTGCTCAAGGGACCACCTTGCTTCTTCTTTATGTAGATGACATGATTATCACCGGTGACGATCTTGATGGTATTCTATGCCTTAAACAGTTTCTTAGCCATCATTTCGAGATGAAAGACCTTGGTCCTCTCAGCTATTTCTTGGGTCTTTAAATCTTACATGATTCCACGGGGTCTTTTCTCTCTCAGGCCAAGTATACCTCTGATCTTCTCATCTGCGCTGGTCTTACAGATTGCAAGACTGCCTCCACTCCGCTGGAGCCTCAGAGTTGTCTTACACCTCTTGATGGCACTCTTCTCTCTGATGCTACCCTATATCGTCAGCTGGTTGGCAGCCTTGTCTATCTCACTGTTACTCGTCCTGATCTTGCCTATGCCGTTCATATTGTCAGTCAGTTTATGTCAGCTCCTCGTACCCCTCATTATGCTGCATTAGTTCGTATCCTTTGTTATCTCAAAGGTACCTTGTTTCATGGACTTCATTATTCTGCTCGCTCCTCTCTCCAGCTTCGTGCTTTTTCCGATGCTAATTGGGCTGGGGATCCTATTGACCGGCGCTCTACTACCGGGTTCTGCTTTTTCTTGGGTGATTCTCTTATTTCTTGGCGCAGCAAGAAACAATCTCTTACTGCTCGCTCCAGTACCGAGGCCGAATATCGTGCTCTTGCTGATACTACTCAGGAGCTTCTCTGGCTTCGTTGGTTTCTTGCTGACATGGGTGTTTCCCCCTCTGGTGCTACTTCCCTCTTTTGTGACAATCAAAGTGCTCTTCAAATTGCTCACAATGATGTTTTTCATGATCGCACCAAGCACATAGAGATTGACTGTCATTTTATTCGTCAACACGTCACTCGTGGTACTGTCCATCTCCATCCAATCTCCTCTGCTGATCAACCTGCTGATATCTTCACCAAAGCTCATTCTCCTGGCCGCTTCGTTGAACTTGTCTCCAAACTCCAGTTGGTTGATGTTTGTCCTCCTTGAATTTGAGGGGGGTTGTTAACATATATTAATATAATTGTTAATATAATATGTTATAGTATGTATATAATATAATATGTTATATATTATATAATAGGATTCCTTTAATATATTATAGTATGTATATAATAGGATTCCTTGTCGCTGCTTTCGATCGCCCGCCCTCTTTCGGCCTCCTTTTCTTTATTATATTAAATTATATCATAATGATGTTTTGTATCCAGCTCCTATATTATGGAGCTTCTATTTGGTTTCTGAATACAGTTTCAATTACAGAAAGTTCACTTTCAATATCACTCTCTCAACTCTCTCTCAACTTGTTTTACACATATTACATCATTTAAAAAAAGTTAGGATTAATATTCTCCAACCACAAAGTGAGAGAATTAAATTATAATTATTGTGGAGGAAGATGTCTGACTGGATATTTGGTTTGGTGATATAATATAGTTGAGAAAAATGGAACACTAGGGATTCTATTCTAGAACTACGAAAAGATTCCTTGGAATCTAAATATTTCAGCATATAAAGCCTAAGGGTGCATTTGGAAATTCGATGAATTCCCCCCCCCAAAAAAAAAACTTAAATATATAAGGATGGAAAACGTTATAATATAGAGAGATGAAATAGGGTGAAAGGTGGATATATTGAAAGAAACATGGTAGAAGACATAATCAAAGTTTGGAAATTGGTTCCTTTCAAGCAAATTCAATTGGGATTAATTGGAAACATATATGATTTAAGTTTTCAAGCTTAGCAGAGTAGTATTATAAGATAATTTAAGCTAGATTAAATTTTATTTATTTTTATATGTTATCTCATGTTTCAGCTGTCAAGGGTATTTTGGCGATTTGAAGTCCTGGACATGGACTGCAGGGGTTGCTTATGGAGCTTATTTGGAATTAATTAGGTTTTAGAAATCAAAACTCTAGTTTCCTAGTTACTAACACTGCTCCTAGTTTTGCAAGGCTTTTGGTCATTCTAAGCACTTGCATCCTTCCTCTTTGGCTCCCCAAGCAAGTCTCAAATGAATGGAGGATTAAGGAGAGGGAAAGCAGTATATCCCAAAATGAATGGAAGGAGATATCACTTGCAGGAAAAGGAAAACACAAGTTGTTTATCATCGAAGTCTTTGGAGCAAAAAGGCAATGGAATTTCTAGGAACTCCGATATGTTTGATGTTCATAGCTCTTGCACCACTATTATGCCTAGTGAGGCGAATGGCAGATTAGTTAACAGACCCCAGAATAGCAAGAGAGAAGGTTAGAACAATTCTTCTTGTCAAACCAAACAAATTAAGTTAAAAAACGTGTGGCAAACAACCAATTTTGTCAAAGCAAGGGCAAGGAGGGAATCACAAACCTCCTTACTTTATGTGTTTTGGTTGTATATATATTCTCTCGGGTTGTGAGACATCGGTGTGTTAACTTAGCCTATCGAGCTGTGAGAGGTTTTGTTATGTAGGCTAGGCATGTGCTTTCCTCCTATTGGGGGTGGTGCCTTTGGGCATGTCTTGAGGTTCACTGTGTATTCTATATTTTTTGGTACTAAAATGCATACTTAACAAAAAAAGAAAAAGAAAAATGGACTGCAATTAGGATATTGAGATGGATGTGAAGAAATAAAAAGAAAAAGAAAGACTGATAAATGAATTTAATCAAAGTTAAGCAGCAGTGATTGAGGATAAGAAGAGAGGAAGTTATCTAATTCAACGTAATGACATTTGTGTGAAGTTGGGAACATAAAATATCTATTATGTTGCTTGTAGGTTAGGATTTTGGTTATTTCATAATTTCATTAGAGTATAATCTCTAGTAAACAACAGAAAGAGGGTGAGTTGGGCATCATATCTATGGGCGTGCCTTATTTTCCATTGTTCTTTCACTCTTTATTTATATTTTTCTTGTATTCTTTCTCATCTACTGATATTCAAATGTGAAAGTTAAATAGTTATGATCACTATTGCCATTCTTTTTGTTTTTAGTTGATGTTGGCCACTTATTGCATCTTTTATTTGTTATCTTAAATAGTGTAGAAATCATGATTTCTTCTTTTGCAGTGATGAGAAGTTGAGAGCGGCATTTGCATGTGGAAGACAAATACAGAGTTTGCCCCAGAGACATTTCTTAAATCAAGTACTTGGAATGGTTGAAACTCTCCCTGATGGTTTATGTATGCCAAATCATCATTATAGCACTAATTGTAATGATAATGGCATAAGCAAGGGAACAAATAAGGTTTGTGTACAAGCTGTCGATGACTTCTCTTCTAGTGTAGTTTCATTGTTTGCAAGTCATTGCATAGATAAAATTATCTAGCAATTTGATTTTGATATGAATAAAGCTTCAACTTGAGTTGGAACTGCATGATTAAACTTGAGTGTTTCTAATCATCTTCTACTGCACAAATTCAAGGTTTGTGATGCAGGGAAAACTTGAAGGAAATAGGTAGTGCACAATGATTACATTAGGTCGTTAACATCATTGTAAGTTGAGAAGAACTGAACAAGGAACCAGTGTGCTGGGAGCAGATAGTTTGCTCCTGGTCACGACCTCTAATAGTAATCACTAATGTCTTACTTTTATAAGTCTTTAACTATTGACAAACAGATTGGTTGTTGTAATAGGATAACTTCGAAAGTGTGTCCAATACATGTTGGTGTGTGTATGAAGGGTCTCAAAATCCGACATGTCTAGGACACAAACACGACACCCTAGTAGGCATGTCCATGCTTCTGAGCTTGCTTGAGCATGAAGCTATGAAATTTTCACCATTCACATTACAGAAAGCTCAACATCAAAGAGATGACCATGAATGGTAATAAGTCATAATTAATTGAATCTGCTGTTAGTTTGTACTCTTATTTTTTTTTTAACCCATGTTTTGACTTCAAGTGATCCTTTTAGTTAGTTTAAGTCCTCTTGTAATACTTATTGGCTTCATTTGATTACAATGCCTTATGAATGGATACCAAGTCCAGACATATTATAGTTATAGTTAATGCAATCTGTGGGGTTTCTTTTCTAGATTATAGTGCTTCTTTATCTGTCTTTGATAGGAATATATAGTAGTTCGATAAAAATTGGAGTAAAATGCATTCTTTTAAAAGTATCATAATCAAAATTGCAGCTAGCAGATGCAAAGGATGTACTCGAGGCAATTCAGTGTGTTGAGGGAGCTAGGTTTCCTGTTTTAACCCCTAATCTTAAAGTAAGTTTCCCTTTGCAGCAGACCGTTCTGTTGCACAACAATTTCTAATCTGTCTAGAAAGCATATTCAGTGTTTTGTTTCCCTTTCTTCAGGGTTTTGAGGCAGCTGTTGCAGCTGGAGCTAAGGAAGTGGCCATCTTTGCTGCAGCTTCCGAGTCTTTTTCGAAGTCAAACATAAACTGTAGCATTGAAGATAGCCTTACTCGACATCGTGATGTTGCGCTTGCTGCTAAAAAGCTCTCAATTCCCGTCCGTGGGTATGTCTTGTGATTCCCTCTTAACTTTTCGCCTTTTCATGGAAATATATCTGACATTTTCAGTTTGCTGTTGTCTTGTCTAGTGAGATTGTTGTATGTGTGTGTGTGAAACATTTAATATTAGGTCATGTGAAGAAACCATAACTTAGATTTAGGCATTGGAATTATAATGAGGTCCCCAACGTTTGATGCTGTGTTTTCCTAATATTGGATCTATTTGAAAAAGCAAATTCAAAATCCTAAAACCACATTTGATAATTGGCTGAAATGTTATCATATTAACGTATAAATCTCTTATCATGGGTTTGTTGTGTGCTTACTACCTGTGGCCTTCTACTTATCTTTACATTGAGGAGCTTTTATCTTCTATTAATGTTGTGTCATATGTTAAAATGTTATAAAGGATTATTGCTGTTAGGATTATGGGACACCAGAAATCAATTCCACACAATAACACTAGAATATTTATGTGGTTCGGCAATTGCCTATGTCAACGGAGAGGTATCCACTATAGAATTATTTCGGAGGGAGATTACAGAAAGATTACAATAGAGGAGGAGCTCACACTCTCCTCACTCACCCACTCACCCGTCTCCCTCGCTCACACCGAGGGAGACGGTCTCTCCGCCTCATATCTCTCACTCTCTTTGGTTGCTCTTTCTCTCTCTCAACTCTCCTCTCACCCTCTCCGTTTATACACATTACATATGGAGGTGGAGAGGCTGGCCTTGCACATGGCCAGTTGTCTTGTGCGTTGGCTTCACATGGCCAGCTTGTTCCAACATGTTGCCACACATGAGAAATGATCACCCCTCACATGGGGTGATCTCCAACAAATCACCCCCTCAACCCATGTAAGGTGATCCACTGTACACACTGTTGCTAATCTTGTCACGCCCAAATTTCAGTATAGTCTCCTTCTCCTCACTGAGACGTTTGCACCCCCTGAAGTTAGAGATAATACACCAGAGATACAAGAGGAGGAGGGAATCCTACATCCTCAACTTAACTCACACCACTCTTTGATTTGGAGAGAGCCTTTGCTCTTATCTCCCACAGATCTCTTCTACGCTTTCTGTCTCGGATGCCTTCACTTGCTATGCTTGAACTTGTGTAACCAATATATCCGACACCCCCTGATTGGATGTCCTGCACCCCCTGCTGGGATGCCCTTGACTGTCATGCATTACCTCGTAGGACCAGTCATTGGAGTAATAGAAAACTCGTCGTTTATCCCATCAACGTCCTCGATTTTCTTTGCTCAGAGCTTTTTCTCTGAACTATTAGCCTTTGCCCTCTGCACTTCTGAACAACCTCCTAGAGTTTCCATATACGCTCGTTGTCTGTGCTTTTGCAATCCCTGATTTGCTGTCCAGTAGATTGATAGTTGACAGTAGCTCCATCTGTCAAAGCATTGTCAGCTATGCAATTCCTTGCATAGTGCTCGCACTCATGGCTTCTGGTCTATAGCGATCCCGGTTTTTCCTTTGGTATTTGTTGTATTCCGGACTTTGGTTCCGTGGAGTTGGTGGTTGTATACCTTCTTGTCATCCTTTACTTCTTTTGTTTGAGTTTTGGGATGGGTTGAGTATGTTTCGAGCAGGTGGGTTGAGCCTTGGTCTAAATTCTTGTTGCTAGGTTTTTGGTCGTTCCGCTCGAGCGGGGTTTACACCCTTCCAGCATTTCGTGTCCCTGAAAAACTTCTGCAGGTGTGTTTTCTACGCTCGAGCGGGCTTGTTGGCGCTCGAGCGGGTAGTACCTTGTTGGTGAAAGTTTTGGGAGACGAAAGTCTACGCTCGAGCGGACTGGTCTTTCGCGCTCGAGTGGGTATGCCTTGTCTTTGTATCTTGGCGCTCGAGCGGACTGGTCTTTCGCGCTCGAGCGGGTATGCCTTGTCTTTGTATCTTGGCGCTCGAGCGGCCCTTATTGCGCTCGAGCGGATCCAGTTTTCTGTTCTTGACGCTCGAGCGTTGTGTTTTCCGCTCGAGCGGGAATGTCGTATATCAGTTGGCAGCTGGACATTTTAAAATCACTTTTCACATTCTCTCTCTCTCTCTTACTTTCCAAAAATACATTTTGAGAGCTCCTCTCTCTAGAAACTCCCTTCTCTCTAGGGTTTGACCTAGTTAGAGTGTCTCACTATCCTCCGGCCTTTGTTAAAGTTGTGTTGATCGTCGAGAGCTACGTTTTGATCCGAGAATATTGAGTTTTGGAGCACGTTGAGTTTCTTCATCTTCTTCCCTTGGGCTCCGAATTTGAGGTAGGGATTCCTACTCACTCTTATGGTCTTTGACATAGATTTTGGATTGTTTTGACAAAGTGCGGAAGTTGGGTAATTTTGGGACTTAGGGTTTCAAAATCTTAAAAGAGGGTTTGTTATTTTGATTCTAAAAATGTGTATTGTGAGTTTCAAAATAATGATATTGTTGTTGATTGGCGATATATAGACCATTGGGTCAATATTGGAAAATGGGGTAGAAAACCCTAATTTGTTGTATAAATTAATTGGTATAATTAATTTGAGAAAATTGTGGACTTGTGGAATCGAGTTGGAAATAATGAAATTGGCTCATTATGTTATGAAATGGTGGAGTTGGATTTATTAATCGCTCACCCTTGAAAACATTGATATTTTATCTGTTGAAGTTTTTATTATCTGTTTAGAAATAATTGCTTGGGTTACCGGTGGAGGGTAGTTTTGATTGTTGTAGACAATGCATGATGATTAGGCAAACTAAAACTAATCAATTGGTTATGTCATAGAGTATGACGGTTGATAGAATACATTAACGTTATGTATTGATTGATTGTGTATATGACCTATGTGTATATACATTGTGTGTGTGGGAGGAGATAGGGGATGTACTCCACGGTTTAGGGGAAGATAGGTGATGAACCTCTAAACCGGATGTTGTTTGGGAGGAGATAGGGGATGGACTCCACTGATACAGCTCATATGCTTGTCAGATAATGTGGTGATACAGCTCATATGCTTATCTATGAAAGTGTTGATACAGCTCATATGCTTATCTCTGGAAGTGTTGATATAGCTAATATGCTTATCTGTTGAAATGTGGATACAGCTTGTATCTGTTGAGATGTTGATACAACTAGTATGTTTATCTATTGTAAAATGGGAAATGTTTAATATGAGTCACTGTCTCATACAAGTGGTTGGCCAGGTTCTGAGCCGTTGATGTAAATTGTGAAATTGATATGACATGAAAAATGAAATGAAACACGAACACAGGGGTCATGAAATGGAAATGGGTTATGTATTGATTGGTGAAAATTGAACATTTATCAATTGCTAATGTCTTAGTTATTGCTCATACTGTGTTTAGCATATCTCTACTGGGCGTTGGCTCACCCTATATGGGACATTATTTTCAGGTACAGGTAGCATGCCACCTCTAAGGACATAGCTTGGATGATGATGAGAGTTGAAGACTTTTTTTTGTTTATTGTGTTTGTATTACATGTATATCAAGCCGATGGCTTATTTTGTATAGAGTTAGTACTCTTCCTTTGTGTAACCAAGTGTTGACTTGGAAAGTTGTAAGCCCGTAGGGCATTTGCTTTTGTTGTTAACATGTAATACGGTTGTAATAATTACTCTGATGAATAGAAATGGTTAATTTCTTTTGTATCAATGCATGTCTAAAGTGATGAATTTTATGTATTATTTTGGGGGCGCTACATGGTCTCCTTACGTCGAGCTCGCTTGAGAGATCCGTATCAACTCTATCCTCCACTGCCATGGAAATAAAGAAACCACCATAGAGAAAAGAGACTTGCCACTCATTGGAGTGTACTCTTGCGTTTTACCTGTCTCAATTTCTCTGTCTGGAAGTTCCTGTGAACTTTCAACAACCCGTTGCTACACACTCTTCTTACGCCTCTGTACGACACTGTACCCTTGCACTGCTGCACGTCTGCATTTGTGCTTTTGCGCTTAATATGCTCCTTTGCAACTATTGTTCTACACGTCTACATACCACCAGTACCTACTCGTATACAGTAGCTCCAACAGCCACAGCATTTTCCTGAGCTTGAACTGGTTGCCAAATCATCTATCCGTCGATGAATGGTTTTTTTGATTGAACCAGATCTTCTGATCAACTCCGGAGATAATCATCTCTGCAATCCTCTGATCGCCTCTGACCAATCCTGATCTTTCTTGGTTTGCCATTTGATCAAGCTGATCTCCTTTGGTCTTCAATGATCTATCCCGATTTGTATCTGGTTGTCCAATCTGGTCAGAATCTGTCCATTCTAACCTCTTCAGTGAATTCGCAGCGTTCCACAATATTCAGCAACCTTCCTTCGACTATTAAAGATGACAAACTCCCATGTTTTGACAATCTTTCAAAAAACTGTTCAGAATTTCACTATTCTGACCTCGCGGTTACGTCCGGAGCGGTCCATTTAGCTAGGACCAACCTTCGCTGCACTTCCGGGGACCTCACTGAAAATAATCCTTGAAAGTTGGGCCACACCATAATTTTCTGAAAATTCCGGGCCAAATTGCAATTTTTAGAAGTTCAGGGAATATTCTGTGTTCCAACAAAATATTCTGTCCACTGCACTGACACTGTCTACCACTTTAATCTTCTTACCTTTTACAAAAACTCCAATTCCAAAATCTGCCCGTACGGATGTGTCTAGAATACTCTAAATAGTTGGAAAACACTATTGGATTGCCAGAAACGGACTTCGAATGGCTTAGATCAAGCGAAAACATTTTGTACGCCTTAGATCTACGGCTACACCTTAGCCGAGAAGCAATGGATCACTCCTTTTGCGGCTACACCTTAGCCGCCTCGCACTGGATCCCTCCTCTGTGTGCTGACGTGTCAGATGACGTGGTGTTGACTGGTTGCCACGCGGCACTGACTGGTCTGCCACGTGGCGCTGACTGAACCGTTGACGTGGCAGACACGTGGCAGTCCATGGCTGACGACGGTACCACGTGTCACTGACGTGGCGTGATGACGTGTCACCGACGTGGCGTGATGACGTGTCTCTGACGCGGCGCCACGTAGCCCGCGCCTGGTGTGCACGCGCTCCCCCCACTTACCTTCTTCCTTCTGCCGCGCGTGTGGCGCATGTACGTGACTGGATCTACGCGCCGGTGACCAGGACGGCACGTGAAGGCGCGTGCTGAGACTGGGACTCACGCGCCATATTCAGGAGGCGCGTGAGGGCGCGTCCTTGCTCCTCTGGGTGTCTTCTTTACATTTCTAGACTCCTCTCGTCGAGTTCTTGCTCCCGGTATGCTCAAAATCAGATTTTGAGCAATTCGATTTCTGGACAGTTTCGAAAATCACACTGTTTTTTGTTCCGAAACGCCATCGACGAGGCTCTGATACCACTTGTTATGGTTATGGGACACCATAAATCAATTCCATACAATAACACTAGAATATTTACGTGGTTCGGCAATTGCCTACGTCCACGGAGAGGTATCCACTATAGAATTATTCCGGAGGGAGATTACAGAAAGATTACAATAGAGGAGGAGCTCACACTCTCCTCACTCACCCACTCACCCATCTCCCTCGGTACATGGCCAGCTTGTTCCAACATGTTGCCACACATGAGAAATGATCACCCCTCACATGGGGTGATCTCCAACAATTGCCGTCTCCAAGCCATTCATGTATGTGCTGATTATGCATATAATAGCTGCCCTGTGAGTTGTGATATCTTAATCTAGTTTTCCCTATAAGACCAGTTTTCATTCACCAGGCCAATATTGTTAAAATCTGATTGCAGACAGCTATTAAGTGTGTTGCATTTTTTATCTAAGATTTTAGTGTGATAAAATTGGATGTTTTTTGGGAACAAGTTTTTTTAGCAACTTTTTGGCTTTCTGGTTAAAATATGATATAAAAAAAACTAATATGTTTGAGATGATTTTTTAATTTTTTACGAAAAGATGTGCAAAAAGTAGAGAGAAGGGGAATCTTTGACTTTTTAGTATAGGTTGTTAGCTTTTTGATTTTTTTAGTAACCTTTTGACTTTTAAGCTAAAAAGTGATGTTGCCAAACAAGGCGTAGCTGCTTTTGTTTTCCATTTTGCCTTTAATACTCAAATGTTTAAACTTAAAAATATTGGTGTGGTAGTTGGATATTTGTGTTTTTGTTGATTGTTGACTATTTAGCATTTGGAATGGTAGTTGCTTTTATGGCTTTTGGAATTCTTATTAATTTTTTGTAAGTTATTTATTTATTTTTAAATTCTTCCTCTTATTGTTTATAACTTATGAATTTTCGGTTTTGCCTATGTTGGATCTTGAATTATATGTCTATGTTGAATTGCTTGTCTTTGATCAACAACGTTTGTCTCAATTTGGTGAAGTCTGCACCTCACTTCGCACCTAGGCCCCAAAAGACCTTGGCGCATCGGCGCACCTCTCACCTTAAACGACTCTACAACTCTCTCTCTCTCTCTCTCTCTCTCTCTCTCAATTTGTGTTTTTGATACTTTGTAGGGTGTTAGCCTGCTATGATTTCCAAAGCTGTCAAAATAAGTATATCTGATTTTTTTTCTTCCAGTTATATTTCTTGTGTTGTTGGGTGCCCAATTGAAGGAGCAATAGCTCCATCAAAAGTAGCATACGTGCCAAAAGAACTTTTTGATATGGGATGCTTTGAAATTTCCCTTGGTGATACGATTGGTGTTGGTACTCCAGGTAATTCTAAGGTGATTTTTATTTTTTTGATTAGTTTCTACAGTTCATAGAATATGAGAAATCAGTAATGACATACATCTGAAGTATTAGTTTGTTGCTGACAACATAATTTATCATAAGAGAGCCTGTAAAAAATCTGAGGTTTACTTAAATCTTTCTAATTTCTTGTATGTTCTCATTTGAAGTACTATTTCAAAACTTTAATCTGTCATATGCTATGTTTGACTAGTTAGCTATTGACCAGCCATCATATGGTCTGTTTGTGATTTCATAAAAAAAATATTTTTGAGTTTTAGTCCGAGGGATTGAACCCCTAAACCAAATTGGATTAACTGGTTCAATATCTGGTTCAACCAGTTGATCTGTGAACCAGTCACTGTACTTGGTCAATGTTTGGCATGTGGGTAGGGTCATTCTATTTCCACACACCACCTTTTCTTAATTCAAACCTTTTTTTTTTTGGAACAGATATCAATTACCGAACAAAAAAACTCATGGTTTGGATATCAATTACCGAACCAAAGGTATAGCCGAACCATGGGTTTTTGTTTGGTAATTAATATTTGAACCCTTTTTTCTTTGATAGTTGATATTCGACGAAAAGAGGGTGTGACCTGAGAAAAACGTGTAAATTGATGCTCCCATGGGTGCAACTTTGCATTTGGCGCCAACTGATCCATCAACCTTGACTGGTATGATGTAACAACTTGGGAACAGTATATTTGAACGAATAATGTGCATGTTTGTTTGCTTTTCTCCCTTGCAAAGGATGATAAGATTAATTATAGAATTGAAATAAAATATGTATATTAACTAAAAACTTGGTGTTTAATAAATCCTTTAGTTAATTCCATTTCCTGAATTGTACATATTGTTTTTTTTCCCTCTTTCACTTATTTCTATTTATTTATCGCTCTTTCTTTTTGCCTAGGTACTGTTATTCTAATGCTTGAAGCTGTTATTGATGTTGTACCTTTGGAGAAGCTCGCTGTTCATTTCCATGACACTTATGGGCAAGCTCTTTCAAATATTCTTGCATCACTCCAAGTAAGCCATCTTTTCATGTTAATCCATAGAAACCCAAACCTGTTATGACAGATCAATCACACTTCATATTTCAGGTGATCAAGGCTGAAGTTAAACCATCTATTGTGCTTGTATGCACACACTGGTTTTAAAAGTAATTCGGGCCCACCTTTCAACAAGTTTACTATAGGTTTCTCTGGCCAGACATCAATTTACTCTAGTTTCCTTATGTTTTATTTAAAATTAAAATAATTTTTTTGGATGAACTGTTTTTTGAGCTTTTAGATGTATTGTGTTGCAAAATGGATTACAATTGAATGAATTGTTCTTAGGTAAGGTTTTGACATTTTGTTTCTTGACAGTAGTCAAGAGTCAAGACAAATAGACTTTGAAGTAAATAGTGGAAAAAGTAATTGAAATGCATCCTAATAGATAAGTAATAGTCATTAATTGGCTACCTTTGCTAGTTTCCGTCCTGAAATTGAAGCCTTCAGTTGAAGGAAAAAGGTGAAAATATTTTCATTTTTTCGGTTTGTCATATATTAAGACTAGAGATCAGTGGTTTCCTCTATCCTAATGCTAATCTAATCCATTCATGACTTGTATTTAATATTTCATTGATCCTCTTTTAGAACTTGATTGATATCCCCTATCTAGTGGCGGTGTCCCTTTGCTGCAATGATTTTTGCATAATGTGGAGGAATATTGAAATTCAGCCAAAAGAATATTGTTAGAAATTGGACGTCCATGTGGCATGACCCTTTGAACCTTTTGAACCTTATCCATATAAGTTTGAATTTGAATTCAAAACTTACTTGGATAACCACTCAGGATATCCATATCTATCATATCAACTGATATGGATAGATGAGATATTATCCAACATATCTGATATAATATGGGATATGGGTGATTAAGAGAAAAAACAACGTATGTCGTATGTTTTTCCCATATACTGACTCTCTCCCAAAATACAACGATCAAGAGTCATTTTGCACTGTGACTTGTGTGAGTGATATTCATTCTGTAATATCACTCCATTGCTGGGTTGATTGATCAGATTCAGGAAGCACGTGATTTACCCACGAGATCCTTCAATTCAGACTCTGCAAAAAAAGGTATGACCATAATTTTTCATCCGCTGCGTTTACCTTTGATTTACATTGGTATCAGTGCAAATATGGATATTTTCGTACTTATTTTTATGCATTAAAATATGTGTATATTTTTATATAAATATATATACATGATATATGCATGAATATTAATAAAGGAGGAAGATGTCTTATTTTTTATGTTCTTTAAATGTTATTTTTAATGCCATAAATGTTTTTATTGTGAAAAATGGAGTCCGGCAATACAAAAATCAAACCAGAAAACACCCTGGATGGCGGAGTGTGGGCCTCACGCGCCACCTGACGCCGTGGGAGGCTTCCACGCACCTCCACGTGCTGCCACGCCCTTGCACGCGCCTCCACGAGCCAGACGCGCTTCCACGCATCGTCACGCGCGCGTCAGCGGCGCTGTCCACGCGCGCCCTCCGCGCCACACACGCGCGCCGCGTGCTGAGCCGCGTTCCGAGCCGTGTTCTGAGCCACGCGCCGAGCCGCGCCGTTTTTCCTCCGCTGACTTGGTTGCTGATGCATAAGGCTCTGTTTGTTCTGTTTTAAATTCTGAATCGCGTTAAATTATCATAATTAATTCGTTATAGCTTTGTTTTAAGCATGGTTGGTACCGTTAGACTCAGAATTAAATTTGTTATCTTCTGTAAAATTTTGAAAATTTTATGAAAATAAAAAATATTTTTCCTGAAATAATAATTCATTATTTCTGGTTTAAAATGCATCTGGTGTTGCATGATTAAGTTTCTGGGGCTGATTTTTTTATTGTAGACTACTGTTGTAGTTTACTATTTACTGGTATAGTTATAGTATTTTACCAGATTCTGGAATATTTATTTCTAATTTTATGTGTGTTTATTAGTTATTTAAAATTCCAGAAAATACCAGAAAATTTCAGAAGTGATATAGTTTCTGTCATGGCATAATTTGAATATTAAAATACAGCATATTGTTATTTTTTTCCTAGAGTTTCTAATATGTATTAATTAGAATAGCATGATTAATTGTTATTTGTTTAAATTCCATTATTAATTGTGACATAGCATGAGTTGGTTGTGAATCTACATTATGATGCTATTGTATGGAATTAGAATTTTTTATCATGCTTTTAGACATGCCATAGTTAGTGAGAGGTTATTCGATTGAGAGAAATCTTTGTAAATTAACTCCCGAAAACCAATATTTTGCGTATAAATTAAATTAAATTTTAGATAATTGTCACCTGTGGCGCAAGAGATGATTACGAGCATAGCGGATTTTCGATCTTGCGACTTGTGTAATATTGTCACTATTTAATTTAGATTTTTGTGGCAAAATTATATTATGCTAATCAAATTAATCCCAATGCGAATTTCTCTCTAAATTGACTTAGTTTATGAAAGTTAATTGGTTGACCTAGACTTAGGTCAAGTTTGGCAACCTAAAAATAATCCATTTTTTTTTATCTTTTTATCTTTTTTCTATCACATCACCTCTCTACTTTTTTGCACATCTTTTCGTAAAAAGACAAAAAGTACACTTATTTAGGTCATCCCAAACAACCCCTTAGTAAAGATGTTCAAATGTGAACAATATAATCCCATTCTTTAGATGAGCAAAAATCTTGGAGACTTTAGGTCAAACCTTAATTGAGCCAAAGTAAGGAAACATGACTCAAAGTCGCCGTGATTTTATTGCCTTGTTTGGCATAATAAAAACTAATGTGTGTGCTATGGTTAGCGGCACGTTACGCAGTTTTGGTTGGCGAGTTTTGGAGTTATGAAGTTAGTAAGCCCTCAATAGATCTGTATATGATCTTGACTATTGAGCTGCGCAGATTAACTTTGTAATTTGACTTGTAAATAACGTTACATCATTGGATGAAGTAACAATCAAGAGTCACGTCATCCAAGAAATGCGAGCTTAAATAAATTAGTCATTAAGTGTAAGACGAGCAGCCAGTATGAGTAGTGTTTTGCTCTCTACCCAATTATTGGGAGTGAATGGAGCAAAATTTTATGCACTATAATAGTGTGCGTTGAAATATCACGTGAAATGAAAAGATTAGCACTTAGAAGCTGCAAAATCTATTAACACTAAGTGAAAAGATTAGCGCTTAGTGGCTGAAAAATCTATTAGCATTGCCAACTTGTCTAAGTTTGGACACTTACTGTTTCCACACTTGAGTGTGAGACATGAGGAGGGGCTTCTTTGTATGATTCCTTAGCTAGGCTAAAGTTTTTTAACGTTTACCACTAAGCGCAAACGTTACAGCATAATAATGAAAAGGTCAAGGCCGACAAGGTTGTTATGACTCTAAGAATTTGACGCATGGCTCGTGAGAGCATTGTGTTGAATTAGACTCTTTAGCCTAATTCGCGTTTAAGTTACTTCAGGAGCTGTCATAGTTGATAGCTTATTCTCTCCTTCTTGTGGATAGTAGAATTAATCGCACGTAACTATGTAGCGAGAAATAGATATGGCAAGAGGAGTATCGTCATCTTTCAACTAGATGCAGTAAAGTGTATGGAGAATAAAATTGACTTGACGGTGTAGGGGATTAGCACTTAGTAGTTAAATTTTCGACTTAGGCGCACTTGATATTTCCATGACATCCTTTTTATGATATAGTGAATATGAATTAGTCGTGAGTCATTACCTAGTTGGGCCTAAACCTTTAAAACTTGTCTTCGAGAACTCACACATTAAGATGATTGGAATTAGTTTATGACATTGGTCATGAACCAGTGGCTTATTATACTTAATCACATTAATGAGATGATGACACGATGGTTTGAGTAGGCCTTCTCGGGCCCACTCGCTTATGACATCCTGCCCTCATGTGAATGTGTAACTTTGTTCGCAATGGGTGTGCACAAGTAAGTAGGAAAGCCGTAGAAGGTCATTTGTTTTGGCGCATTTAGTCTACTATGATATTTGTGGCTAAATATGTGTAAGGGTATGATAGCTAAGCCTCAATTTTGACACATTTATAGATTACGATACGCATCTGAGTCAAGACTATTTGATCTCCCATAAGTCAAAAGTTTTGAGATGATTTTTCGACATTGCACATATGAGGTTGAGATCAATTAGATAATAGCTTTCGTGCCTTTAGTTTTGACCAAGGTGGCGAGTATCTATTTGAGTTATTTTAGAAAAATCTGTGAAGAGAGATGGATGCTTAGAAAATTGATTATTCCTAGTACTCAACAACACAATGGTGTAGTAGAGATAATGAATTAAATATTGTTAATGTTAGGTGGATAATGGCGCAAAATGTTTCGCAATTGGGAATTGCACTAGTTTGTTGCCTATATCCCTAACTAAGTGCCCTCCATATCAGATTTTGCACTCCATTTGAGTAATGGGTTAACGAAGAGCCATCTATGGGCGATCTGTAACTGTTAAGCAGCTTATCTTTATTTTACTTCTCATGAGATTGCGAAGTTAAGACCTAGGGTTCTATAGCGCATTATTGTATGCTGTCTTGTAAACACAAAGGGTCGTGTGACGCATTATTGTATGCGGTCATGTAAACCCTCCGGGTCATGTGCATATAGGTAAGTAGCTTTGTGGTAGTGTAACTAAGTCATATAAAGTTTTATTAGTAAATGTGACGTGAATAGAGTTTTTGGAACTCTATAAGATAGATAATTCTAAGCATAGTGCTCTATGTAGCCTAGTTGAGAATGGAAAGAAATTTCCAATATCCTAGGGACAGTGGGAGCGATGTGCCTACTAATGGATTACTCCATTAGAGAAGAATACTCTACATTCTTAGTTGCGTGGTAGCGAATGTGAAAATTTTCCACGTCATCACTGGGTGATTGAGAGGGAAACATTCATGATTGCTCCGCAAGATGATAAAGAGCCTAGGATAATGCCAAAGGCTCTAGTCCCCTGTTTTAGAAAGTGGATTAATGTTGCGCAGTTTAAGACAAAGTCTTTGAGGATTAACCATTTCTATAATTTGGTTGACTTTCCATTATGACGCGAAACTGTTCTAAAGTTATGCGTAATTTGTATAGTTATTGTTGATGCATAAGGCTCGCTAGATACCGAAAAGTCGCACCATTGAGGAAAGTGTAGACCATGAGAAGACTTCCTCTTGGGGAGTGAGGTTATTTTGACTTAGGCTATGATTGACAAAAGTTTGGAACATTGATTTGTGGACATTGTGACCCAACTTTCTCGTTAGAGAATTAGATAAGTAGATCCGTAGGGATTTACCTTCTGCTTTTATGAAAAGGTAGGAGCGCAAAAAGGTTGCTAGTTCCAATAAATCTTTTACAGCCTAAAACAGTTATCCAAATAGTGGTTCTTAGATTTCGTCACGCCATGATAGGCCAACGATGATCGATGAAGACCATTGAGGCATGATCAATGGTCCAAAAGAAGTTTTTCCTTACTTAGTCATTATGAGCCAGGAATTTATAAGGTTGTCGCCACCTAAGGTGGCCAGTCCTCTATTTTAGATATGATGGACATGGGTGATGTAATTTATATGCTCGGATGTACGATCCTTAGGGATTGTTTTGGAAAAATTCTCAGTTTGTCTTCGATGACTTACATAAGGAATATCCTAGAAGGATTCTAGATGCAAAATTACAAACCCATTGACTTACCTATCGGTAAAAACCAGAGCCTTAGCTATTGAGTGTATCCTCGTATTGTCTTTGGGAGAAACAGATGACCTATATTCCTTGATCTTTTTTTTGTTGTGGGACCTAAAGTACGCTTTGTGGGCGTATTCGGCATGATAAGTGTTATCTTTGGTAAATGGTCAAATGAGTTGTTTAGACATTGACCTTGCTCATTAGACTGTGGATAGAATGCTTTACTAGTAGTATATTAATTTGCTCCTTGTAAGATTCAATGCACTAGTTGGGTGCATATGCGCTAGTTGGGTGCATCAAGAATGAACGCAAATTGGTCACCAAAATATCTTTAGAGAGGTTATTGCGCAAGAGGTAGTGATCTTAAATCACGTCATGTGAGGCGCACATGGTGGATTCCGTTGTATATACTTATCGCAAGAGGTGCTGATAAGGCTCATGTTTGGAATCTAGAATTGTGATCTTGAATCACTTCATGTGAGGCGCACATGGTGGATTCCATTGTATATACTTATCGCAAAAGGTGCTGATAAGGCTTATGTTTGGAATCTAGAATTGTGCAAGCTGTGGTTAATTTTTTTTTTTTTTCGATCACTTATTTTGAAATGATGGGATGTTGACACTATTATGGTTTGTGTCATAATGATTAGTAGATGATGATGTCAGCAGGCAAGATTGGCTCACTCACACGAGTAATCGCCCTTGGCGCTTGGGAGCGAGCAAGGATGAGACTAGTGGTTTATTTTTATTTGGAGCCTAGAGAGGCTTAAATAATCCGCTATGTATGTCGCCTTGGTTACAACCAAGATGAGGTCGTGTTAAGGACCAAACATGGATGTTAGTACCCACTTTCCATGTTGTGCCTGTTATGATTAGTCAGATGCGAGATCTCATTTGGCGCCTGAAAGGTGAGCAAATAGAGAATTTAGGTTAGGCGCTAGAAAGCGACTAGACTAATATCTGTACGGTGTATCGAGGATGACGTCACTCTTTTGGAAGAGTTACTCCACCGTAACATGTATTCATACTATATGTGCTTGGCGACTGAGTAATGAAGTGAGAGAATGAATCCTTGTTTCCTCACCGTGTGAGTCTTACGTGTCATTATTGATATGACTTTCATTTATGTACCCTTTTGTGACTTTTGACTATGTCATAAGGTAAGGGGTTAATGTTCTGCTACTTTGGTATGTTGCCTGAGGTCATGTATGATTCGGCCTTAAGGGACATCACTGGGAAAGCGGTCAATCCTAAACTAAATGGCATGAGGGCAAAGGGAAGATCATCTAGTATTACACCACTCTTGTATATTCACTGCCGGCAGCTCACATTGCTCTGTATGAGAAGCAGATTGAGTGTGAATATATTGCAAGAATTGAGAGGGTCAAACATGCTCTTTTTGAGGGATTAGAGATGTTTTTTGGACCGGTGTAATTAGATGGGTCTGGAGTATATGAGACACTATTTCTGTTTTTTTTGGGTTGATGTCTCTATGCTGGCTCATTTTGAGTTTCTAGTATAGAGCTCCCACATGCAGGTGTTCTCTGCAGTCGCACGGTGCACTGGCTAGTATGAGATTGTTCATTTTTTGGAGAGATTGAGATAGAGATGTGGCAGTGTCATGCCAACTCATGTCCGAGTGGGAGGTGTTAGAAATTGGGCGCCCATGTGGCATGACCCTTTGAACCTTTTGAACTTTATCCATATAAGTTTGAATTTGAATTCAAAACTTACTTGGATAACCACTCAGGATATCCATATCTATCATATCAACTGATATGGATAGATGAGATATTATCCAACATATCTGATATAATATGGGATATGGATGATTAAGAGAAAAAACAACGTATGTCATATGTTTTTTTCCATATATTGACTCTCTCCCAAAATACAACGATCAAGAGCCATTTTGCACTGTGACTTGTGTGAGTGATATTCATTCTGTAATATCACTCCATTGCTAGGTTGATTGATCAGATTCAGGAAGCACGTGATTTACCCACAAGATCCTTCAATTCAGACTCTGCAGAAAAAGGTATAACCATAATTTTTTATCCGCTGCGTTTACCTTTGATTTACAAATATGATCATATTTGTTGATCGTTTTGAATAAAACAACATTGCATCATTTGTGGTATTGTTTTTGTTTATACCTAACTTAATTGTGATTTAAGTTATATTTTACTAATCCTCGTATGGAATTTGATCATATTCACTTGTTTGATGTCGGTTTCCCACTTTTCTACAATGTTACTAGCATCCACATCGAAGTTTATCCAAAAAATATAAACATATTTGTTGATCATTTGTAAGGGTGCATCATTTGAATTCTATAAATTCTTAATAGAGTTTCGTGGTGAATTCATATTTCATATTAATTCTTTGATGTTGTCTCCCAGACGGGGATTGGCATTGTAGATTCATCTATATCGGGTCTTGGAGGTTGCCCATATGCTAAAGGTGCTTCTGGGAATGTTGCGACTGAGGACGTTGTTTATATGCTAAATGGGCTCAGAGTTGAGACTAATGTGGATCTCCGAAAGGTCATGTTGGCTGGAGATTTCATTTGTAAACATTTGGGCCGGTCCTCTGGTTCAAAGACCGCAATTGCATTGAGCCGAACCACAGCTCATGCTTCCAAGTTATAAGCTATGTGGGACCAATGCACCTTGCTAAAGACATGCTTGCACACCAAGTTCTCAGTTTTTGAAATTGCCTCAAGCTATGTTTGAATCAACAATTTGAGGAGGGAAAGAAAAGGGGATATTCAGAATTGCCTTCAATGTCCCTTTATAAGCATTAAAAAAAAAATAATGATAAATAATCTCTCAGTCCTTTGTCCTCACATTTGAACTTTGTTCAGTTTCTATTTTGTGATGGAATGCCTTTCATGGCATTTATGTACCTGAAGTGAAAAAAAAATTTCAAAAAAAATGAAAGGAAAAAAAAAAAAAATCTATTGCATAGAACATTAAAATTTTCTAAAAATTTGTATGTGCAAGAATTTTTGTACACGTAGCGTTACTCTTTCAAGCAAGAAGGGGGTGGTTAATGACTAGTTGGTGCTATTCTTCTAGGTGATCTTACTGCCTGCGGCAGTGGTGGCGGCCCTCCCTTTCTTGTTGCTGGTGCGCCGCCAAACTACCTTTTGGGGAGGCCATACTGTATGCTTCAAATTTTTTTTTTTTTAAAAATTTATTTAATAGAAATTATTTATAAAAAAAAAAAAAACAGAATTTGACCAGTGTAATAAAATAAACTTGAGTTTTTAATCTTACCAATTGAAATTTTAAACTCTACTTATTTTTGTTAAGTAAAAATGACTGAAAAATAATATTTAAGTTATTAAATTCAATGAAAAATAATATTTTAGACATTTTTAATACATTTACATTAAGTCTAATAATTAAAACATTATTTTATCATTGTTTTTACTTAACAAAAATATACTAATTAGGTTGACAAAATTAAAAAAAAAATTATTATAAGAGTCAATTTTGATTTTTTTTTTTTGTGTAATTTTCTTTCTTTCGTTTATTTTTTTTCATGGAGTAATTTTTAGCCCCGTTGTATAATACGGTTACATGTGCACATTTAGACGCACATGGACGCATTGGCACATGCTTTTCAGATATAGTAACTTTTTAATGTTTAGCTTTATTTATTTTTATTATTTTAACTTTACTTAAAAAAGTTAAGTTTGAGATAAATTTTAATTTTTTTAAATTGATTTGTTGGTTGTGAGAGAAAAAATAAAATAATTATAATTTAGATGTGATATTTTATCTTTTTGATTAAATTAACCTATTCTGCTTTTATTGACTAATTTAGTCAATTTAAATTAATTATATCTGAAAAATAAAAAAATTAAGTAAAATATTAAAAAATTCACCAAAAATGAAAAATATATATATAAAAAAAATCTTAACTTATTGAAACCAAATATAGTGACATTGCCCAATTGAAATAAGCCACAAATCACCTTAAAATGAAAAAAAGTTGGGTCGATACTTTTAAAACAATACAGGTGACACCTAATCAATTTCTCCTAACACTGCAAGACAAAACTAGTGGCTGTTATAGTTTTAGACTAATAACTATTTTATCATTGAATAACTTTTCTGCTTTAGGACGCCTGATCATAATGCACCCAATAACTACGCATGTGGGTGGGGGCAGCAAAAACGTACCAATGCTTAACTTTTTTTTTTTTTTTTTTTTGATCAGGTACCAATGCTTAACTAGCCAATGAAAAATTATTAGGTACTGAAGAGTGATTATTGAGTAATCTCAGAATACAGATATGTGAAATTTCATAATATTTTGATTGACAAAAAAGGTAAATAAGTAAGGTATTGTATTAAGTAATTGAGAAATATAAGAGACATAATAAATGATGATAAGTTAAAAAATATGTACACGTTATAATTTTTAATACTGTTAAATACCACGTTTCCATACTCTTTCACCAACTATCATTTATCATATCTTTTATATTGCTCAATCACCTAATATAAAATCATAATATTTCATTTTCTATCACTAATTATAATATAATAGAGTACCGCCAGAGTAGCCAATAATCACCCCTAACCAATCATGTCCTTACCACACCAGTGAGTGTAACTGAATTGTGATGCGACAAAATCACCCAGCATTTTCCTAAAAACAATAAGCAGAGAATCTCACAAGGGAAGAGACAGAGAAGAAAAATGGAGAGGGGTGTCGAGCTTCCGAAGAAGAACGAAGATACTCAGCCATTGCCACCAGGAACCTCCGTCGAGGACGGACAGAACTTCGACGATGGACCCCTACAATGTCAGTTATCTTCTCTTCTCTCTCACTCACTCATTTTACTATAGAGAGATAGAGCAATATTTCACTATATCGAAAAAAAAAAAGGAAGGAAAAGATATAAAAGCCCATCAAATTTTAAGTATAAAACAGAGCGACATCCACATAAACAGAGAGAAAGAGAGAGTATTTTGAATGTTGGTAAAGAGATATATGCATTAGAGCATGATAGGGCATTTTTATTTTACAATTTGGAGTGCTAGATTCAATATTCCATTCATTCTTTTTCTTATAACCTATAATTAGTCTTTATGTTTTCTAATTTTTTTTTTTTTGTTTCTTTTGCAATTACTTTTTATTCCATTAATTTTATTTATCTATTTTTTGAGTAATGACTTATGATGTAGAAGACATCTAATGAATAGAGAAAAGAGGGCAATTTGTTGCCTACGTAAAGAATTATTTGCTGAACTTTCTTGCCGATAACCAATCTAAGACATAAGAATTGCTCTTAGGCAACCAGACCTTCATTGTCAAGACTTAAGCTTAAAGGTTCATTGTGTCATTACACTATCTCCAAAACCATCTGCATGATCATTTTCTGGTTTGATAGCTTTTCCTCTTACTTGTACCATCTTAGAATGCAAAAATTTGGAATATTTTAAAGTTGTGAAGCAGATGATGTCTTCAAGTTGCTGCTTCCTGCATTTGATTCTTTCTTTGCTTTCCTCTAAGAAAGAAATTAGTGTATGTCCTTTAAAGCCGACTTAAATTTCTTATTGCTGGTGAAATGGTGTCTGTCCCAAACGTTGCGCATAAAGTTCACTACAAGAATTAACACTTTTGGCAACAAAAAAATTGGTCGCTAAAAGTCTATTTTTGGTCGGCAAAAGTTATCCGCAACCAATTTTTTTGGTCGCTACTTTGGTCGCCAATTGAGGGTCGGCAAAAGTAATTCGTGACCAAAATTTTGGTCGGTCGGCAAAAGTTGGATTTGCCGACTAAATTTTTGGTCGCTACATATTTAATTACCGCGACTAATTTATTTTGTCGCCAAAACACTTTGGTCGCGAAAAGTGATATTTTCCCGACCAAATTTCTTAGTCGCCAATTGTCACATTTCGCGACCAAAAAGTTTGGTCGCCAATTATTACATTTCGCGACCAAATTTTTTGGTCGCTAATTATCACATTTCGCGACCAAAAAAATTGGTCGCCATTTGTGTCTTTTCGCGACCAAAACTTTTGGTCGGCAAAAGTGAGATTCCACGACCAAGAGTTGTTTTGGTCGGCAATACATGTATTTTTTGCGACCAAAACTCTTGGTCGGCAATTGTCATTTTTTGCGAAAAAAATTATTTTGGATGTCGCGACTAATAAATTGGTCGCCAAAGCATGAAAACAATACACCTGTAATGATGTTATAATTCAATCAATCCATAATAAACCTATAATTTTAAAGCATCATTCAAATTAACTGAATCATTAACATTCGACACAATACATAATTCATTAACATTCGACACAATACAACTATTCTAAGTTTTCAATTCATATTCAACATAATACATTAAGTTGCCTTGATAGCCAATCAAAAAGATCCACTAAGTTTTAATTCATTAACTATTCCACACAATACATAATTCATATTCTAAGTTTTAATCCACTAAGTTGCCTTGATAGCCAATCAAAAAGATCCTTGCGCCCTTCCGTGCCAAGCTTCGCATCCATTAAAGCAGTAGTGATGTAAGGCACCTAATAAAGAAACAGAATTGGAAAATTTATCAGAGAAGCATGATAGTGGCAGCAACACTAGATTGCAAACCCGTATCTTTGCAAAAATCAATTAAATCCTATAAACATGTACATCATATTGAGACAACTAGCTGGCATAATAAAACTGTACTTGTTGCTATACCTGCAAATTTCAGTACACGATGATTAATAAGCTAATAGCCATAACAACCCTACCAGTAAGATAAGCAAAAAAGTTAAATACCTGTGTCATTGTCAAATCTTACTCCAACACAAATACAATTCAATGATTGCTAATTGGTGGTTGAGCAGTTATACCAGACACTAATTACTTCTGTAGGTAGCGTATCTTACAAATGATGAGTTATTGAAGACCTAACATGAACTTATTCAGGCATAGTTAACTATCAAGGCTCCATTCCCTTTAAATGACCTAAAATTTGCAATTCACCTGAAGTGGGCCCTTCAGCACAATAAATATTTCTTACTTTCCAATTTCCCAATAGGCAATAACATAGCACATAAATTCGAGGAATGGCGCAAGTGACGTTCCATATAGTGGTAAACCCAACATCATAAACTTTGACGGTCTTTCATTCTTCCCTTCATGATCACCAAAACTCATGGTACATGTTCAAGAGAAATCAAAAAAACTAAGTATAAACATTGGACATGGAGAGAGAATAACCTTCCAGCCATTCTTTCCATACAGCACTCTTCAATTGTGAAACACTATCAGCATTTACTCCTACTGACAGTGATGAATTGCATTACTCATATATATATAGTGGTGTGGGTTATCATGAAAAATTAGATTTTATTTTGTCCAAAAAGATAACTTACTTGAAGAACAATCATAATTTAAAAATGAAAAGAAAAGAAGATGGTATTAACTGATAGGAACAACGGCGTGCAAATAAAACTACATATTCAGGCATTTGACAAACAAATTTTTTAAAAATACCAGACAGTAAAAATTGTTAGGCTGACGCTGTCAAACAAAGCAAAAATGACACCCCCACAAAAATTACTACTTTTTTTATAATTATTTACGCCATGTAATTTCCCCTTCAATATATATATATATATATATAAATGTAGTACAGCAAATCATAGTGAATGCGACCGTCCTGATGCTGTCAAACAATTTAATTGTTAGGCTGCAAAAGCCACCAATTTATACTGAGGCATAAATAAATACATCCATATAGTTTATTTATTTATTTATATTTTTCACTGATTCTATTCTAGTCCCAATAATTATAATTTGAACACAAAAAAAAAAAAAACTCACAACTTTGAGTCAGTTTTAATGTTGATCTACATCCAAGTTAATTAGTAAAAAGATGACCCCAAAAGGAATGTATCATGCACATTAAGGGAAAAATGAGCACTACTTTTGCCTTGGACCCACCAAATCCAAATGGGTTATCCATTTTCTAAATGAATAAACCCATCATCCTCTTCCCTCACTGTTAAAATTGATGTATTATTGATTGATTGTTAAAACCTATCACCTATCACCTACTTCACCCACTTAAACCTACTCCACTAAACCTAACCCACTACACCACTACCACCTCACCTACTCCACTAACCCACTACACCACTACCACCTCCACTTCACCTACTCCTTACCTACTACACACTCACCCTCTTCTATATATAGGAACCATGAATCATTGTAATATAAATAACATTATATCAATCAATAATACAATTCTCTATTTCTCTTTATACATTAAATTTCTACATGGTATCAGAGCTATAAGATTTAGGCCTATACTCCTTTCTTTCCGGCGGGCAGCCGGCCGGCAACCTTGCCTTCGCTGCCCGCTGGAGTTTTTTCTACACATACATTCACTTTCCTACTGCTGCACCTCCACAACCGGCAGACACCACTGCTGCAACTCCACGACTGAGCTACCATACAGCCTCCAAACCGTGACCATGCACACATGAACAACTTTTTCTCATCATTCTTCTGGGAGTTCTCATCAATGGTGTCTGAGATCATTGTTACAGTGTAGACCAGCTCTATTTGCAGATCCTTTCTCTGTCCGGTTGTTCTTTCATATCGGCCAAGAGCTTGCCTTATTTGGTACAGTTGGGTCAGACTCTTGTGGGGTTGAACATCAAGCACTGCTATGCGCTAAGCAGCAGCATCGTTGATCTGCTTGTGGAGCGCCTATGGCGATGTGTTATGCTCTCGGGATTTGGCATGCAACTCTTTTTTTTTTGCAACTTACCTTCCATAAGGAAGCTGTTGGAAGAACTTTGGCCGCCCAAATGATGGGTCGTTGCTTTCTTCATCGCCATGCTTCCCTAAGAATACAGATACGGGTTCTGGTTCTAGAATTTATTTTCCATTGTCTTTTTCTGTCTCGCTGGCAGTTTGTGTTTTAATGTGGCCATGCATCGACATCATGCATCCATATCATGCATAGGCTAAGCTTTTAGTTTTTGAGTCCGGAGGAAAAAAAAAACAGTTTAATGAAAAAAAAAAAAAAAAAAAAATCATCTCTCCTCCGTTTGATTTCCAACTCCATTATTTTTATTTATTTTTCTCCAAACCACTTTCCGTCTTTCCCCCATCTTTCATTTTTTATTTTAAATATATTTTTATTATTTTTTCTTTATTTTTTCTTTCACATTATTTTTAATCTTTTTCCAATTCCATTCATACCATATAGCTTTGCACACCAAACCATATTTTATTCATCTCAGGGATCCACCCCGATCACAATTTTACACACAAAAAAAAAAAAAAAAAAAAAACAACAACAACAACAAACCACCACACAACACCAACAACTTTGTTTTCTTTTCTGCAGCCGGCCATCAACCGACCTCACTTCTTCGCCTATTCCGCCGGTCTTTTCTTCTTGCCTCCGTCCTGGGCGGCCCTTGCCGGTGCTGCCTCCGTGTTTCCCACTCCACTGGGCACGATCACTACTCCCTGCTCCTCCACTGCAGCAAATGGCGGCCCTCCAAATCGGAACATAACGGTGGCCTTCCGCTTCAGCTCCTTATTTTCCGCCTTTAGCACACTTATCTCTGCTCGCGCATCCTTATACATGCGCTGGAGCAGAGCCAGTTGGGCGTTTAACTGCTGCACCTCATTTGTCCTGCTCTGCAACCGGTGCGACAAGTTTGTGACCGCAGTCATGGTTTCCACACATGACTTCAGAGTATACTGATTGGCCTCAATATCAGTTTGCACCGCCATTTTTTGCTCCACCGACCGCATCGGAAAGTTCAACGGAGCAAACACAGAGGTGTTTGGTTGAGGTTCACTGGCCACCGCACCAGTTCTCTCTCTTGTTGACTCATTGAGGTCGGGAAAGAGAGTGAGCAGACCACGGGATGAAGAGGCCATATTCTGGGTAGCTGAACGGGAAGAAGAGGCCATGTTTTTTGGGTTGCTGAGTGTTTCAGCGAAATAGCAATTTCAGACTGATAATGTTCGGAAGGGGAGTGTTTCAAGATTTGCAGCTCTTAGAGGCAATCTCTCAGAAAATGAAGAGTTTTTCAGAAGTTTTTTCCCAGGTTTTTTTGTCTTCGCTTCTGCCTCAAGCACAGCCTCCGCATTGGTTTATATCGACACTGACGACGCGGCCGACACGCCACTCTGTCGCTCACGTGCCTCGCCGCGTCTCCGGCTCACCTTTTGATGGCTCGACGTTTTCTGTCAGGCACGACTTTTGATGAAGTGGGCGCGCCTTTTGAGGGCGCAACTTTTGATGGCACGTCTTTTTATGGATTGGGCACGCCTTTTGATGGCACGCCTTTTGAAAGATTGGGCACACCTTTTGAGGGTGCGACTTTTTAGGGGTCCGACAAGACTCTGTAAACTGTCCCGACATTGATTCCGGTTAGCTCCTTCATGGGTCCGACAAGACTCTGTAAACTGTCCCGACATTAATTCCGGTTAGCTCCTTTATGGGTCCGACAAGACTCTGTAAACTGTCCTGACATTGATTCCGGTTAGCTCCTTTATGGGTCCGACAAGACTCTGTAAACTGTCCCGACATTGATTCCGGTTAGTTTCTACAAGGGTCCAGCAAGACTCTGTAAACTGTCACAACAACTGTCACAACATTGTCTGCTACAACGGTCCGACATGACCCCATAAACTGTCTTCTACATCGGTCTGACACCACCATACAGTGTCCTCTACAACGTTATGACACCCCCATACAGTGTCCTCTACAACGTTATGACACCCCCATACCGTGTCCTCTACAACGTTATGACACCACCATCCAGTGTCTTCACCAATGGTCTGACACGACCATACAGTGTCACCTATCCTCTTTTATTTTTATGTATTTTCTTGTTTTGTAACTCTCTCCAAACTCAAGTTGGTTAGTTCCTATCCCCCTTGAGTTTGCGGGGGGCTGTTAAAACCTATCACCTATCACCTACTTCACCCACTTAAACCTACTCCACTAAACCTAACCCACTACACCACTACCACCTCCACTTCACCTACTCCTTACCTACTACACACTCACCCTCTTCTATATATAGGAACCATGAATCATTGTAATATAAATAACATTATATCAATCAATAATACAATTCTCTATTTCTCTTTATACATTAAATTTCTACATTGATATATATTTTGTATACAATGACTCTCCTATATATAGAAGAGAAAAACATATTCACCTACCACACTCAACTCTCACCTAACACACTTACATCTACCTACCACACTCAACTCTCAACTAACACACTCAACTCTACCTACCACACTTACAGCCCCCCTCAAACTCAAGGAGGATAGATACTAACCAACTTGAGTTTGGAGAGAGTAACAAAATAGGAAAGTAAACTGAT
This sequence comes from Camellia sinensis, assembly GCF_055761805.1. Classification (NCBI taxonomy): domain Eukaryota; kingdom Viridiplantae; phylum Streptophyta; class Magnoliopsida; order Ericales; family Theaceae; genus Camellia; species Camellia sinensis. The sequence continues at coordinate 21,053,540 of NC_138970.1, read as the reverse complement.
AAATAAAATAAAACAGGATAGGAGACACGGTATGGTCGTGTCAGACCGTTGGAGAAGCTAATGTCTGGACAGTTTACGAGGTCATGCCGGACCGATGTAGAAGTTGACCGGGAGCAATGGCGGGACAGTTTATGGGGTCATGTCGGACCGATGTAGAAGACAGTTTATGGGGTCATGTCGGACCGTTGTAGCAGACAATGTTGTGACAGTTGTTGTGACAGTTTACGGAGTCTTGTTGGACCCTTGTAGAAACTAACCGGAATCAATGTCGGGACAGTTTACAGAGTCTTGTCGGACCCATGAAGGAGCTAACCGGAATCAATGTCGGGATAGTTTACAGAGTCTTGTCGGACCCCTAAAAAGTCGCACCCTCAAAAGGTGTGCCCAATCTTTCAAAAGGCGTGCCATCAAAAGGCGTGCCCAATCCATAAAAAGGCGTGCCCAATACATAAAAAGGAGTGTCGGACATGATGGCGAGGCGCGTGACTACCTTGGCTTGCGCGCCCGTTTTGTCGTCTGGCATCAAATGGCGCGCGATGCGCGTGTCTGCCTCTTCATCATGGTCTTTATAAACCGAAGCGAAGGCTGAGGCTTGGAAGCATAACAAACCAGTTGAAACCTCTTCGTTCTCTGAGAGCTTGTCGCTAAGAGCTGAAAATCGTGAAACACTCTGTAAACACTCTGTAACCAACCCTTCTCTGAAACACTCAGCAACCCATAACATGGCCTCGTCTTCCCGTTCAGCTACCCAGAATATGGCCTCTTCGTCCCGTGGTCTGCTCACTCTCTTTCCCGACCTCAACGAGTCAACAAGAGAAATAACTGGTGCGGTGGCCAGTGAACCTCAACCAAACACCTCTGGTTTTGCTCCGTTGAACTTTCCGATGCGGTCTGTGGAGCAAAAAATGGCGGTGCAAACTGATATTGAGGCCAATCAGTATACTTTGAAGTCATGTGTGGAGACCATGACGGCGGTCACAAACTTGTCGCACCGGCTTCAGAGTAGGACAAATGAGGTGCAACAGTTAAACGCCCAACTGGCTCTGCTCCAACGCATGTATAAGGATGCGCGAGCAGAGATAAGTGTGCTAAAGGCGGAAAATAAGGAGCTGAAGCGGAAGGCCACCGTTATGTTCCGATTTGGAGGTCCGCCATATGCTGTAGTGGAGGAGCAGGGTGGAGTAATCGTGCCCAGTGGAGTGGGAAACTCAGAGGCAGCACCATCAAGGGCCGCCCAGGACGGAGGCAAGAAGAAGAGACCGGCGGAATAGGCGAAGAAGTGAGGTTGGTGGGTGGCCGTTTGCAGAAAAGAAAACAAATCTTTTGGTGTTGTGGTTTGGTTTTTTGTTGTTGTTGTTGTTGTTTTTTTTTTTTTTTTTTTGTGTGTGTAAAATTGTGATCAGGGTTGATCCCTGAGATGAATAAATTATGGTTTGGTGTGCAAAGCTATATGGTATGAATGGAATTTGAAAAAGATTAAAAAATAATGTGAAAGAAAAATAAAGAAAGAAATAATAAAAATATATTTGAAATCAAAATGAAAGATGGGGAAATAAGGAAAGTGGTTTGGAGAAAATAAATAAAAATAATGGATTTTGAAATCAAACGGAGGAGAGAGAGGGGACAAGCCCATGTGAGGGAAAGAGGGGTTTAAAGAAAGTGAGGGAGTGGGTTGATTAAAAAAAAAGGATTGTGGGTTTGAAAGTGGAAAGATGAGAGAGAGAGAGAGAGTGAATTTGTTTGCTTTAACAAGATGACAAACTTGGGCACAAGTCTCTGTGGCAGCATTGCATTTTTCTGCCTCCCTCTGATACTGGGAAGCTACCCTTCTTGCTTCTGCAAAGGTAATGTTCATATGGTGAGCATGCTCTTCATTCACTGTCTCCTGCAGTTTCATCTCCTCTGTGGAGAAAAACTCATCAAGGTTCGAAGGGGTTAGGGTTTTCGAATGAACAGGAAGCTTTGTGGAGGAGGTGTTAAGATGTGTCTGCGAGAAGCATGACATATCATTCAAAAGCTGCTGTTGCTGAACTTCAAATTCTAGGAGCATTTCAAGCTCCTCAGCGGGGATGTCCCTGGCGTTAAGAGATGATCTCAGACGGCTTGTCTGTAAATTGATTCCTGGCAGATGTAAAGTGGGGATATTTGGCTGTGGCCAAGCCATAGATGGGTGCGTAATAGTATTTCCAGAAGGGGACATGGGTGGATTGAAAGGAGAAGGTGCCATGCCACCAACTGCTGACGGAGAACCAGGCAAAAGACTCAATGTTACAGCCATATCCATGAAAGTAGCAGCAGAAGTGGATGATCGGGGGGATGGAACAGCAGATCCTGTAGACATGTATAGTGGCCGAAGTTCCTCAGATGTGTGAGCAGAGAAGCAAACCCTGCGGGAGCAACCTGTGCCATCTTTGCAGAGTCTGGTCCTGTATTGTGCTGGGTGTAGCCAGCACTCAAAAACCCCATGAGCATACTCACACAAGTCCCCACGTCTGCATTGCCCCTTACGAAAATCTGGACAAGGCACACAACTGTAATGAAACTTCCTTGGATCTCTTCTTCGGGCATTCTCACCCGGATGAACAAAAGGGCACTCAGTCCAATCATGAGAATACGCTCGAGAACAAGGCCATATCTTAAATGAGAACATCCGAAATTCATCAGTGGAATATGCACTGTTCTTGATGTCTGGAAGAGAAGGATCAACCGGGTATTCTTTCCTCTCCGGTGGAGAGGATGCTCGGGTATCACTCAACCTAAAATTATTTAGTGATGATGCTGAATCCACAGCAGAAGACAAGGGACCATTTTCTGGAGACGATAAGTGTGATGACGAATTCGATTTCTCACCACCAAAGGATACCTTAATGTCCGGTAGATGAACAGAATCATCATTCCTGAGGAGCCTTTCAAGGGTATCTTTCAAGTCAGGAAACTTTGAAGGAGCGACAATAACATCAATAGGTCTATGGCCATTGCCATCAGTCAAATTGCGATCTGCACCAGCAAGTAACAACATCTGTACAACATCAACAGCATTGACAGATCCACTAGATGCAGCACAGTGAAGGGCAGTGCTCTTATCTGGGCCACAGGAAAGGTTTACATCTGCCTCGGATAAAGAGAGTATTAGTTTTACAACATCAACACTGCCATACATGGCAGCAACCATTAACGGGGTTCGATTCTCAAGTACCATCTGTTTTGCTGCAGTGGTTATTGGCGGTGATTGGAGAGGAGGTATGTGTTGGAGGTTTCAATTGGTTGAGGTCTGGCGGGCAGTTAAGGCAAAGTTGCCGCCCGCCAGAAGGCGAAGAGCACCAAGAGCTTAACCTATAGCTCTGATACCATGTTAAAATTGATGTATTATTGATTGATATATATTTTGTATACAATGACTCTCCTATATATAGAAGAGAAAAACATATTCACCTACCACACTCAACTCTCACCTAACACACTTACATCTACCTACCACACTCAACTCTCACCTAACACACTCAACTCTACCTACCACACTTACACTCACCAACCAAACACAACCTAAGGAAAACAATTTTAAAATATTACAAATAAAGCAAGAGAAAAAAAGAAGTGGGAATTCTCAAGGCAAAAGAACTAGTAGGAAACTAGCCTTTAAAAGAAAAAAAGAAAAGAAAAATGAAAATAAATAAAGCAACCTAAATTGCGTTTTAGACTAACAGCAGAAACACCAACCACTGAGGAAGCTTCCACAATTTCATCGTGTAGTCTTCGCTATGTCACGACAAGGTTTCTGTGGGAGTGATGTGTGATACCAATTACATCCTTCTCATGGACCTGCCAAATTATTAAGAAATAATAAGAGCACTTTCAAGCCAAAAATATTGGATTTCTGCATAATGCAAGCCAAATTAGTAAATAAATATAACTAACAATTAATACCACATCCTGTTTATAAAACTAAGAATGAATCAAACTTCAAAACATAATTGCCGATTCTTGTAATGTAGAGATTGTGGCACTTGCTTGGCCTCCGAAAAAATAAAAGATTACCTCCATTAGATGCTCCAGTTTACCATACTGGTAGCTAAAGCAGTACATATTTCTGCACAAAATTTATAAATCGTTAAGAGTTAATAACGAATCCCATAAATGTAGCAATTCTAAGCAATAAAATTGTTATCACAGAAGCATGTGGTTCTCAGTAAGACATCAAGGCATTCAATTCAAGGATATGGAAATAGGCTAGTATTTACAGCTCAGCTGTTCCAAAGCAATAAGCTTATTTTATAATCAAATCCAATAAAGATGAACTGGAAGATTGAAATAGGCTTCCAAACAACAAAACCCATTGCCACCACATTAAAGAGATGAACAAGAAGACAGGGAACCAACAGAACAAAAGGAATGAGTTACTGTATTCACTGCATTTCATAGACATAGCATGGTCAAGGAGAGAATGATTTGTAGCATCTCATTTCCTAAAATAAAATTCCAAAAATTCACCATGTTCCGTAGACATGGCACAGGAGAAGGGAGATTGATTTATGGCATCTCTTTTCAACTGAAAATATGATACTTCATCTTTATAATCTTTCTGCATCAATATGATCATACTAATTATGATGAGTTTTTGTTCATAAATATAAAAGATTATTCTCTTGATGCTGGCAACAGAAACAATCTCATAGATGTGCTGTACCTATCTTCACCAGCATAGTAAATCCATTCCCCTTTAGGTGGTAAACAAGCTGCTATAGAATCTCCACCTTCTCTTTTACCAGATGAGAAGCTCTTCACAACCTATAATAGAAACATAGAAACAAATAATAATTTAATACTTCATTGTGGTCTGCTCACCACATAACCCAAAACGAAATATGGGAAGCCAGAAATTTACTTTCCACATTTAACTAGAACAAGCATTAGCAAAATGTATAATATAAAATTAAAATATGCTACGTGCTCAAGCAACCCCCAACTAGGAAATGTTCAAGTATGTAGCAAAAATTCAGCAAGTCAGACATTTCATTGCATTTGAGATCTCAACTATACTAGGTCAGAGGCATAAAGAAATTGCAAATTTATCTGTAGTTCGTATATTTCCCAATATGTGAATAAATAAGAATTTTAAAATTTTAAAAGAATGCACCGATCAGACAAATGCGGAGGTAGAGAACCCGAATGCACCGATCACTGCTAGAAATTAGGCTTTTAGTGGCGTTTAAAAAACGCCGCTATAGCTATCAAAAACGCCGCTAATTATTTTTGTGACGTTTAGTATCAAACGTCGAAGATGCGGCCGTCGCTGTAACTTTAAGACGCTTTAAATCTCTAGTCACTACAAGACATAGTCACTGTCCAAGGCAGACTGCAGTCTTGTAGCTAGAGTAATCGTTACCTACAAAGACCATAGATAAAGTTAGTATTATCTATCCAACAACCTGCTTTGGCATGTTCGTACAACTATAGAATTCTCCAATTAATAAATTGGAGTTTGTACCTTTTTCCACCAGTCTATCAGTTCATCAACTAAGCAGACTCATGTGTAATTTACAGTGGGACATGATTTTTGTTTCCATATATACAAAATCTCAAAACAAGAAGAGACCAAAAAATAAAAAAAAAAATCCAAGGCAAACATACCTGAAGCAACAAGAAGACAAACCGTCACCAAAAAAAATTTCATTAAAGAGGTTCATTCATATAAATCAAAGCAGCATTATTACAAAGAGGATACAAAATTGAGTAGACCAACCACATCCTTTGGAACATTGCTAGCATCCCAAAAGTTGATTAAATAAAATTAACAACCAAACTATTTTTTTAAACAAAGATTACGACCAAATGCTTGATTAAACATCAAAATAGAACATAGAGATATTACGAATAATCAGGCCAAGCAACGTATCAATTTCAAAATGTGTCAATCAATTGAGAAAAAAAAAATGTAAATACTACAAATAAATGACTTGATTTGCGGTTTTTTAAAAAGAGAATTAAATGTTCTACAATATATAAGAAATAAGTGGATCTGTTTTCATCATTTATGATTTTGAATAACTAAAAAACAGCATTAAACCTAAAAAAATATCATGCACCTAATTGCTATGGAATTTGTTTCCCAATGGAAGCCAAACACCTTATTAAAGAAAGAAGGGGATGGAGATTACTGAAAGAAATTGCCAAAAAAAAAAAAAACTAAAATATTAGTCTAAGAAAACATCAAATAGCTTCAACTATTAATAGGTACCAAAAGTATAGTTCAAATCACAAATCTAATCAACTTTTCCAGCAACTTTTCCCATGGTTTCAAAAAAATTATGCACATAGTAGTAAACAGAGAAGCTGCATTTTGAAAATAGTACTCGAGGCGTTTTTATTACTATTTGAGTTTATTTATCGTGGGTTGGACCTTGTAAATTCGGGGTGTGACAATCCATACCCGCATCCGTGCTTCATAAGTCGCCATAATAAGGCAAAAAAATTATCTAGCAAAAGAAAAAGGGCGACAAGTCATTACAATGGCAACAACTACACATTATTGTTTCGTATTTTGGTAAGTGAAAAACTCACTACAAAATTCCATATAGTCTTTGTGGTTGAACTTTTATAGCACATACAGACACAATCCAAGTTAATCAGTATTTCTTTTTTTACACAAAATTAGTTAACACTAGGCCAAATTCATCTTTAAACATTCACCACTATTATACTTGATGACACATTAAAGGTGATATACTTTTGCCTCCTTTTCTATGCAGCAAGTAGATGTTCTAAACTCTATATATATATACAAAAGAAAAAGAAAACAAGTGTAATCAGGTAGCAGTTTAATACGTTAGGTAGTTAAAGCATAACATCTTGAGTCAACAATAACCTAAGGCAATGTCAACCTTCAATTCAGTACTAATTTTGAGCCCAAAAAGAAAAACAAACAAACAAACAAACAAACAAACAAAGACAGAAAGAAAGAAAGAAAAAAATTATATAAATTTTCCAGAGTGCATAAAAAGTGTATGGGTATGTTTGGTTTGGTTTTAAAAAAGTAGTTTTTAAAAGTTGTTTTGGAGACAGAGTTTAGAAATTTTTTTGATTTGTATCACATTACAATTTAGTCCTGTGGGAAACACAATTTTGTATATTCTGCAAGGTGCGCCATCCAGATTAATTGTTAGCTCAAGATAAACAAGGCACCAAAACCTTCGGTTGCTAACAAGGATATGGAACAAATAAGAACAAGCCACAAAGGGCATAATTTTCACTAGTTAACTAGGTAAACATAAATCACAAGTGAACTGCAAAGACAAGTTGACATATTCTTCAGTCATGCACAGAGCAGTATGAATGAAGAGAAGATATAGATGATCGTGACAGACTAGTGTTACCTGCATCCAGGCTTGCCAGTTTCCCATTATTAGTAAATTGAAAAGTGTCACCATTCCATTTGGGTAGTCAGTGAAATTGAAAAGTAGGTAGCTTCCTTTGTCAAGAAAACTGAGTCACAAAACTAAAATTTAACTCATAGACAACACCTTAGAAAGTGCAATGAACAGGAAAATAACAATGTCAGCTCTTGGAGATGTAGGTCTTTGGTAAATGTAGGTAAATCATTAATATTCTATCAAGAACAACTATGGATTGAATAACGCATGTCCCAAAAGGTGTATTAAAATACTCTTAACTTAATGGCATAGGATACTCATTATCAGAAAGATCTGTTCCTTCTAATTTGGGGTTCCCAGCATTGACTAGACCACCAAATATCTGCAAGCAAAAGAAGACACATGAAAGACAAATTATGTTAAATTTTATACTGCAGACAAAGACAATCAGTCAACTAAAAAGAAATAAAATTGAAGACCACATGAAAGCTTTTGACATGACTTGGAATTCAAATTAGGTGAATAAGGAGTTCCATGTTTTGTTCTGAAAGTGAAAGATGTCAGAAATGTTAAGCATAACTAAGCAGAAATTTAGGACGACAAAGGCCACATGAAAAACTGTCTCTACACACAAAAGCCAAGAGAACAAAATGGAAGCAGGTGAAGATAGAACCTGTTTTACCTGTAAACCAAGAGAGCAATAGATGCATAGAATGCAAAATATGATGCCCATAAATGGCATCAAACTTGGTATGAGGGTCAAAAACGTGGCAACAAAGGCACGGTACCGCTGGACTTGCATCAAGAGCCTAATTAATCGTAACATTCTAGCAAGAAGAAGATAACGGATCTTGTAATTGAGGAGAGCCAATTAAATATATATCATGGAATTTAAAGAAATGATTGTGAGGCTAATCACTCTAGGCAACAGCTAGTACTAAACAAACTATTTTCCAGACATGAGTATGAATCAAGGAATAGAACTATATGATATGCCGTGGCTATTTTTCACGACGACATACCTCGGGTTTTCAACAAGGTTCATGCAAGTGGCTCATGATCCATTTTATTTATTTATTTATATTGGGTATGTGTCTAGGGTCATTAAATTGTATGAGATGTTTTGCATATAAGTGATGAGCACAATTTTTATGCATCTGGAGATGCAGGTTAACCAGCCTTGGATGTTTATCTATTATTTTCTTATGCAATACAACTGTACAAGTATAGAGGTGAAATTCGAACTACAAAAGCAAAATGTAGATGTGGATTCTATCTCTCACTAACTTCCTCCTGATTACAAACGGACACACTTGAACTAATAAACTCATGTAAATTAAATTACCAAAAGTAAACTGGAGTTAGCATGGAAAAGAGGATACTTGTAAACTGAGTATAGCATCCAGAACAGATTCATCGGACATATTTGCAGGTCAAGATCACCAAGCTTATAGTTCCCCACCATCTAAATTCTTCAGGGGGTCATGTTAGAAGAAAACTAGTATCCTTGAGATTCCAACTCAAAGTATTAATATACAAATAAAGTACACATAAAACATGAGTTATTTGCTGCAACAATGGTGCTATCAAGGATGTCAATATTTTTTCATTCCAATGAGCTGCTTCAAAAGCATATAGTGTTTGGAGAGGCTATCTTATCAGTATTTTAAATAAATGGTCATTCTATTAGTAAAGGTTGGCATAGCGGAGGTTACAAAGAAAATTTCGGCCTTAACTTGCACAAAGTGTCTGTCCTCATACTTTATTTAAACCTGTGTTTTAACCACTTAAGAACCAAAGCTTTAATCACTGTACCCTCTTTAATGGTTACATACTAGTATATCTTGCAAGCTGCAAAAGTATGACAGTAGTTAATTTATTTGTGTACTTCAGATATAGTATACATACCTGGGCCTTGCCCATATTAATGTATTACATTTTGACCTCAAAAACATTATTATGTTTTTTTAAACAAATGGGAAAATTTTAAAGGTATTTTGCAAGCAAGCAATAATTTACATTAGATTTGGACCAGGCCAGATACAAGACATCACTAGTGTGGCCATGAAATTCTTGCAGTGGCAACTCCTCAATCTGATGAATTTTTTCCACCAACTCCTCAATAACTTCCATCCTCTTGTTTTTGATGAATTTTTTCCACTCAGCAGAAACACAACTTGTAGCAAATCTTATAATGGTCATTTGAATCTACGAAAGGATGCAATATTAATGAACAAAAAATCAGTTCTTTATTTCCTTTCCCAATAAAGAAAGGGTATCATATCTTTGTTTTATGAGTTCTCTTTTCAAACATGGTATAGTGGAAAATGTGGTATAACACCAAAAATATGTAAAATACTAAAGCATCTTACCATTTTGTTTGCTTTCTTACACTGACATGGATGGCCCTCTTTGACCACTCAAATTGATGCCATTCACTTGTCCAGCCATCATAATGAAAAAGCATAATTTGAAAATCCTCAGAAAACTATCAAAAAATAAAATAAGATTACAAACCTCTACTTGCAACATCATAAAAATAATACATATAATGGAATGGTCCATTTGTGTAACCTTTTTAACTGTTGCATCAATGTTGTTCCTCTGATCCAAACCAACTGTGAATGTTACCAAGTATTTTGGCTTCATTGTCAAATCATGAAAGTTACAGAATGTTCTCCATAAGATGATTGGAGTTATGAGAGTAGTTACACACATGCCAAATCAATGGAAATGTCATATGAGACGGTTTCTTTTTGCACTTATTTCAATTTTTAGTATTTTATGATGTGAGGGTTTCTCACTCTCTTGTCACCAACAATGATAAGCCAATTAAATCTACAAGCAGCCAACCCAACCGTACCAATCTTAACAAATCTAAGCATCACACATTAAAAAATAACCAAAACCTGAAAAGTACAGTTTTGCAAACAGGTTCTACACAATTTCAAAAAACGATGATAAGAGTAATATCCATTAAGCCTTTGACAAGAACATTTCAAAGATGAGAAAACTTTAGTTAAAGAATTATTAAGTAGAATATGCCATGGTCTTAGATATGTGATGAATTTTTATTTATTTTTTATTTTTTGATATTTACTCGCTAAATAACAATGTCTACTCTATTAGGACTTCCGAATTTAGATATGGTCATGGTTGAGTTGGAGAGTTAACAAGAAATTAAAAACTTTACAATGATTAAAACCAATTCCACCATCTAAAATAGGTAAATAATTGCAAAGTCCAGCACCATAACACAATTACTTGTGTTGAACAACATACCTCACTGGGTTCACCCCATAGCCTTCGCAAATAAAAAGTGGACTGAGAGACTACAATTGCTGGAGGTAAGGACTCTGCACCATGAGGATTTGTTGGAACATATATTTGGGAGGAAAACCAAACACGAACAGGTTATCAGCCTAAATAAAAATTGAACATGAACTCTAGGAACACATTTTGTTTTGTAGCAACTGAGAAAAGATATGGGAAAAGCATGTTAAGCTAGTATTTCCAGACAAGGTATAACACAAATCGAGAGAGAGAGAGAGAGAGAGAGAGAGAGAGAGAGAGAGAGAGAGAGAGATCAATACCTCGCGATGAAGCTTTGAAATCGAGAGAGAGAACTTCAAGATTGAAATCGCTCTGAGATGAATCTCAAAATCGAAATCGCTCTAAGACCGATCTGAGAAATCAAACACAGCCTCTCCTGAGATCACTTCCTCTGCGATCGAACCAACCCCCTTCTCTCTTCGCAATCACCCAGAGCTTTAGAGCTTCAGATCGATCTCGGCACCCCCATTCTCTCTCTAACTCTCATCTCTCTCTTGATCGCTTTCTTCTCTTCCAAATTGTCCCCAACCCTAGGCGACGGAACGCCATTCATCTCCCACAGCGTCACCGCCAGCTTCCTCGCAGACACCGGCCTCGACCTCCCACCACCGCTCGCCGTCGTCGTCCTCCAAGACGGAACCGGAGTGCTCGATCTGGATCCTCGAGGCTTACCCACCAAAATGGCCCGCTTGAATCGGTAATTCTGCAACACAGAGGACGAAGACGAAGACGAAGAGCAACCCCCCTTTCGGATCTTGCAGGATCCGGGAATCAAACCCTCCACTACCCGATTCTGCCTTGGCATTATCAATTTCAATTTATCACACACTCTTGCTCTCTCTCTGTGATCTATGAAGAAGAAGAAGAAGAAGAAGAAGAATGGATTTGCAATTGAAAATTCAAACCCTAGAAATTTATGATATGGGTTTTTGAAAGTGTATGTATATGCTTTTTCATAGCTGGAGCTGGTGGAGGGAGTGGGTTGGGGTAATCAGTAGTAGGAGAGCGATGCAAGTAGAAGGAAATGAGAGAGAGAGAGCATGCGAAAGGAAATGAGAGAGAGAGAGAGAGCATGCGAAGGTGAATGCGTGGTACAAAACGACGTCGTTTTAAAAATGGCGACCAAATTTTTTTGTCGCAAAAAAAATTCAGTTCCCGCCTCTATAAAAATCAAATTTCCCTCCCAAACTTTTGCCGACCAAAAGACCACATTAGTCGCAGAAAATGTACATTCGCCGACAAATTTTTTTCGTCGCCAAATCTCAATCAACGACGACTAAAATATTAGTCGCTAAAAGTACTAATTTGGCGACAAATTTTTTTTGGTTGCTGAAAATAACTTTTTGCCGACCAAATTTTTGGTCGCCAAAAAATATGTGACCTTCCACGACCAAATTTGTAGTTGGTCGGCAAAAGCATACCACTTTCTACGACCAACTCATTTTTTGGTCGCCAAAATATAACCTTCAGCGACCAATAATATCTGGTCGCCAAAAATAAAGATCAATCGCGACTAATTAATATTTGGTCGCCAAATGTCATTTTTTTGCGACCAAAATTTTTTTGGTCGGTAAAAGTGGTCGCAAAATGTGTAAATTCTTGTAGTGGTTGCAACGCTGGGCTGGTTCCATAATTAAGCGGTGGTGGTCAATGAGTAGCACATTTTGTAAATAATTTTATGGTGTTATATACATAACAATCTTCATAATCCAAAATCGTAAACTATCATAATTTTCACAAATAATAACATAATGCGAAAAATAAATAACATACCCGGATCAGTTATACGAAACCTTCAAGTGACCCAAAATTGATTGAACATAAACATAATAATAATATTAGTGGAAAAAAGTTTCTCCCTCTTGACCCTCTTTAGAATATATTGAATTCAGAATTATTTTGATAGGTAGTTTGAATGTCCTTTTATAGGTAGAGAGGGGACCAGTTTCCTTATGCAACAATGATTCCACTTTTCCATCAAAGTATGATACTTGGAAAACACTCTTCTTTATTTACCAATTAATTGTAACAAAAATATGGAATCATAATCTCACCAAATCTCTAATTCATATTATCATATCATGTGAGTCAATATAATGACTAAATAAATAATTTAGTCTTACAGTCTCCCACTTGGCCCATATGAAAACTTATGTCAAGATTTAACAAGGTTAACATTAGGCTCACAATAAACCATATTCAATATTACTTTTAATTTGGTTATCATCATAATGCTATAATTAAATAGTTCATTAATATGAGTCATGAGGTTCTACACCAATAGTGCAATATAATCCCTTCCATGTACTACAACATTAGCAACTAGTTTAACATAGCCCTTTTAGTGAAGAGTATAAAGGGGTCCAACAATAATGTCTTTTATGAAAGACTATTCCTGTTGTCATTCATTCATTCTCATATATGTATGTACTCATTTCATAACATGTAATATATCAGAAACACAATTAATGAGATCTCAATGTGTCAACAAACACAATCAATCATAAACCACTGTTATGGATTACATTCAAGACCCAATTGGCAAGTTTCTTAATTGTCTTTAAGAGTAATCCCTTCATCAATAGATCTGCACTTAAAGGTTATGTACTTATGTGTTTTATTGACACTTTCTGTTTCTGAAATTCTTCTTTAACGACAAAGTATTTCAACTATATGTGTTTAGCATTATTAGAGTACTTATCTTTCTAAGAAAATAAAACAATTGCGAAATTATCACAATAAATTCTCAATGACTTGGCAATAAAAGTCAACAATCCCAAGTCTTGAAATAAAGTTTCGCAATAACAATTCATGAATTGTGGTCTCAAAGCACACCACAGATTCAACTTTCATAGAGGATACTTACGATAGTTCGTTTTACACTTTTGTTAATATTGCTCCTCCACATAAAAGAAACAAAGAACCAAAAGTGAATTTTCTATTATCAATATATCATCTAAAGTCTGAATCTAAGTAGCCAACCAATTCATGATTATCAGACTTCATAAATGTGAGAAAGTAATCTTTTATTTCTTATGATTACCTTATCACTTCCTTATTTGAGCATTAAATTTCATACAATAAATGTATAAAGAAACGTTTCCATTCTAATTGAATTTATAAAAATTTGCATAAGACTAGATTTATTTCCTTTCGGAACATGGATAACTTTATGTGAGTATTCTCTCATTCTAAATCTCTAAAGAACTTTTAATAGATATACCTTCTAAGACAATCTCAACAATTCATGTGATTCATTTAGAAATGTTTAATTTCTATCACATAGGTTGTCTTACTAATATATTTCATTTCAAAGTTGTTAAAAAGAAATTTCTTAACTCGTGCAATAAATCACGTACATTATTGACAAACAAAATATCATTAATATACAAAATCATAAGTTGCTCCCATTGATCTTTGGATATGCACACAAATCAAAAATATTTTCTTTAAATCCAAAGGAAAAGCAGTATCATAAAACTTAAGGTACAATTTTTAGAAAGCTTGTTTAAGTGCACAAATTGATTTCTTAAGTTTGCATGTCACATTTTCATTTTCTTCAATAGAGAAATCTTTGAGTTGATTTACACAAAATTCTTCATCTAAACTCTCTTTCAGAAAATTAATTTTCACATACATTAGCAACTCAATACCATAATGAGTTACTAATACCATAATGATTATTAAATCAGCCCTTTAAGATACAAGTGAAAAAAGAATATCTCATTGTAATCAATGTCTACTTTATGAGTAAAATCTTTGGCCACATATCTAGCATTATATCATTTTATATTGCCCTAGAACAATAAATATTTTTGTATCATTAAGCAATTTAATGAAATCCCAAATTTCATTCTGGTCCATTGATTTCAACTAATCATTCATGACATCAATTCCTTTAGTAGAATCAATACTTTCTATGGCTTGTAACAATAAAACCGAGTCTTTACTTATTCTAATATTATTATAAGATTGTTATAGATATACCACATAATCATTCAAAATGACAAATCTCTTTACTTTATGAGATCTTCTTAATATTATTTTTTGTGATTCTTCTATAATTTTTCATTAGTGATAATTATATTATGGAGTAATTGGTTATTCATTTGTTGTTCTAAAACATGAATTTGTTTAACAACTATAGGAACGACAATTTCCTTCAAATTATGGGTAATGATACTTGTACCTAAACTTATTGAATAATCACATTTCATGATTTATCACTCCAACTGATTTCACCATTCTTATTAAATTTGATATTATCGGTTTCTACAATTCTTGTACTATGACCAAGATAGTAAAACTAATACCCTTTGAATTTTCAAGATAATCAACAAAATAACCACTGATTATTCTAAAATCCTATTTCTCTTCATGTGGATCAATAATTATAATTTTGTAGACAACCTCAAAGATGTAGGTGTCTTAAGTTCGGTTTCCTTCTTGTTCACAGTTCAAAGTGAGTGTTTGAAACTGCTTTACTAGGAACAAGATTCTATATGAAAACAATAAATCATAACGACATATATCCACAATATTATGGGTATTTATAAATTATTTAACATACTCTTAGTTATATTCATTAGAGTACAATAATGTTTCTCAACTACATCATTCTGCTGAGGTATTATGCCTTTCATAGAGTTTGGCAAACAGACTTGTGCTTTGCACCACCTTTATGTTTTTTACATTTTTGTTTAATTGCCTTTCTTCTTTAATAAAATACACATCAATGTGTCCATTTACTAGAGATATGTTATGCAATAAATAAACAAAATCATAAAGTGAAAATTCATCTATAAAAGTGATAAAATAACTTTATTTACCAAGCATGAAGTGTCAAAAGGACACGTTAATGTCTATTTGGGTAACATGAAGAAACCCTGTATATCTTATGGCACTTTATTTCATGTGATCGAATTGCTTTTCTTTAATAAAATCCACACTCCCACTAAAAGCAATAAAATCTAAATTCAAAAGAATCTCATCTTTACTAGTCTTTATAACTTTTTTTTTTCTTTCAAAAAAATAGTACAATCTTTTATGCCACAAGTTTGAGGAGTTTTCATTTATCAAGCTATATTTAGGACCAACATAATGATGCAAGATAAATTATTATTATTATTTTTTTTTGAGAAATCATGAAATTTTAATTTATACAAACCATCCTAAATAATACTAAGATTAACAAAAGAGGTATTTTCAATAAATTAGACTTTTATTCTAAATTTTGAAAATAACTATAACGGTTAATTAAGTTTAGACAAATCAATAAATAATTTTTCAAAATTAGAATAAACATAAAAAAAATTTGAACAAAGTCTAAGTAATGATCAATGCCAAAAAATTAAATGATAAGACCCAATAATTTCAATTGGAGTTTTAACATAATTGGTTTGAAAATAATCTTGCACTGTATTAAAAACATGAGTAGCCATTTTCTTTCTTATGAGATTGAAAATCTTGAGCAGACTCATTTTCTTTATGTGGCTATTTTTTTTATGTCCTTTTATAAGCGTTCTTCCTTTCTTTTCGGCTTCTTGAATTACAAGATCAATAAATGATATCTCAATTACTTAAGTTTTATCTCTTCTTATATAAGCATACTAGTCAATTTACTAACTTTCTACTTACTATTCGTAGAATTATAGTTAATATAAATGACTCATACTGAAGAGATAAATAATTCAAAATAAATTGCACGAAAATAAACTTATTCACAAATATTCTTAAATTTTTTTAATTGAGCAGCCAAGTTAGACAATTCAATGAATGCTCATACATCTCATTCATACCATCAAACTTTATGTTGGTAAGCTTAACCATAAGTGTCCCAGTAAAAAAACTTATTAACAGTTTGGAAACGTTCTTTAGCATTATCAATTTAAGAAAGTTAAAACTTAATATTTTCCATAATTATTCGCATAAAAACATAAACGTTATTTGTTCAATCCTTTTATACTTTATGAAAAGTCTTTTCTTTCTTATATACTGCTTGAATCATAATAGCAATAAATTTCTCAAATAGTAACACTAAGTCAAAATTTGAGACATCGAAATGAAACTAAACTTATTTTATTTATTTTGAGAAATCTTTTTCATTTAAAATTGAAACAAAGTATACAAATATACCGAAATAAAACTTTAATCAATAATTTATGCTCACCATATTAATGCTAAGAGTAATCAATAATTGACAATTAGTTAAGATAAACACATGTTTAAACAATCACAAATAGTATTACAACGATCTATCTTTGGGATAATCTAATGGTATACTATTTAACAATCATGGTGATTCCCTTTCACCAATAGGACTAGTTGATAAATATTCATAATTAAGTAGGTCTATTACCTTTGGGTATTCATTTCAATATCAATTATGAATGTCCATCAACTATCATATTCCAATTCAATAACAACTTAGAAGTGGTGCACCTTTCGGCAATCTAATATCTTTGTAATTAAAGAATTGTGATTTGTAAAGTCATTATTTTTTAATACTTGGGAAGGGTATTAAATTTCAATTATTTGATTTGACATCTATTTCTCATTCCGATTGGGTCACTTTGGCAACTACTAATCATATCATAATTTAGATTTCAAATCAAAATAAAAACTTTGCATGGACATTATTGAATAAACAATATTTTATTCACAATTATTCATCACCATAATCATAATGCATATTACTAAATCACAAGAATAATATTAAGGCAATAAATATTAACACAATTCATATTCTATGTCACATAAAAATATATACTTTTGTACCTCATCAAACCATCTATAAAAATCAAGCTTATACATAATGGTGATAATAACATCATACTTAAATAATTTTTTAGAGGTCACAGTTAGATCCATAAATAGTAATATGCTTAGTACTATAAAGATCACAATAACACTTTAATGTGCCTCACAGTAAAATTTGATAATATAAAATTCAGCAAAACATGAATGATTTATTATGTAATATGAATATCTTTAGGCATTACTAAATCAAACAATACAATGGTCATTATCCACTACACCTTTCCTCGTAATAAAAAATAATTAAATCATTCATAATATTCAATTATCAAAATATTAATACATTCGGTTTATCATCAAAGAGTTAGCTCTCATTAAATAAATATTATTTATACAATACGCAATCCAATCTAAAGTAGAAAAATAAGAGTTGCATATTAAATTTCATATCATGTTCAGCAAATTTAAAATGTTAAATCAAGACAATCATAATTGTAATCAAAATTAATTGATATTTACTTAATTGAAAAATCATAATGTTCTGAAACATGAGCTATGATGCCACATGTAAATAATTGCATGGTGTTATGCATATAACAACCTTCATAATCCAAAATCGTGAACTATCATGATTTTCACAAATAATAACATAATGCGAAAAATAAATAACATACCCAGATCAGTTATACGAAACCTTCAAGTGACCCAAAATTGATTGAACATAAACCTTATAATAATATTAGTGGAGAAAAGGTTTCTCTCTCTTGACCCCTTTAGAATATATTGAATTTAGAATTATTTTTATGGGTAGTCTGAATGTCCTTTTATAGGTAGAGAGGGGACCAGTTTCCTTATTCAACAATGATTCCACTTTCCCATCAAAGTAGGATACTTGGAAAACACTCTTCTTTATTTACCAATTAATTGTAACAAAATTATGGAATCACAATCATGCCAAATCTCTAATTCATATTACCATATCATGTAGGTCAATATAATGACTAAATAAATAATTTAGTCTTACACATTTCCCCTGTGGAAGAGATAATTTGAAATATAATAATGACGGTTAAATAAAGAAAAGAAAGAACCATCAATAATTTGGAAATGTATAAAAAAAAATTACATTAAAAATAGCTCCAATTAACAAGAAGGTTTAAAAAATCTTTCAGCTCTGTTGGCACATCCATTCCATCCAAAATAACATTACGAACTAAAAATTCTAAGCACAAAAGGTCATCGGTCACTCGAAAAATTGTACATGGTTTGGTTATTAGATCGAAGAATTTAGGAGTATCATTAACCACTACAACATTATTCTCGTTAAATCCAACAGTCACAAGATCTTGATTATGTAAATCCAATATGAACTTCAATAGGCACCTACAAAGAAACAATTTCAAAATAAGTTTTGCTAAATGTCTAAATTTTATTTATCAAAATCTAAATTACACTATATACAGGTATACCTAATCAAATAACAGGCTTTTTCTCCAAGCTGCAGATGTAATCCCCTGACGAAAGGAACCTTGTCGTATGAAATCATGGGCTAGCGTCGAGTGTTCAAATATTTCAAATAATCTATCAAAGTCAGGTTGTACGACTCATATATGATTGAACCACCACTGCCAAGTGAATCGTCGCCATAAAATGATCGTAGAAAATATCTATGCGTTAAGTGTTTTGAACTATGGAGGACAACTTGACATATCTTGAAATCATCATAATGTTTAATAACTATCTCGGGTCACTTGGGAAGGATACCCAAGCTAAGAAGGTTACTGTCATCATCTGTGAAGTAATTGCAACTAACACTGTGACACTGTAAATAAAATGAATGGCGTTATAGATACATGTCCATAAACAAGATTCGTCAACAAAAAAAAAAAAAAAAGTGCCATTTACCAACATTGCACTCAATTACAGCTCAAAAAATACAAATTTGCAACCAAAAGAAAGAAATAACATTAATTAGGTGGAAAAATTACACCACAATAATATTGCTCATCAAACAAAAAGAAAGTAAAATACAATCCTGTAGAGAAGCACCCCTTTTTTCTAAAGGTAACTGATTCTAAATAAATTAGAATTCTTGCATCTGTAAACATGCCCAGGCGACCATTTTAATTATAATTCTGAAATATCATCCACCCTCAAATTGATGTGACCCACCCATGATTCATGAAACATGCTCTTTTACAACTCCTAATTACAAATTGACAACGATACAACCAAAACCCGCCGAATTTCCAAAACATGGCATACTTAACTTTTTGGACAAAACATCAAGAACCAACATATATAAAACCTTCATATGCGGATCAAAAAAAGAAAAAAATAAATAAATAAAACCTTCATATCTGAATCTTTCCCTTTAAATTCAAATTATGATATGATATTAGAAATCTAACCAGCATTTCAAACTATCTAAATTAACCTAATCATGGAGACAATCTTGCCTTTTAAAAAGTCTTTCTAACACACAGAAAAAGAAAGGTAAAAGTTTCATCAAATTTTGACAAAAAATCCAAAGATCAATTCCTTTAACTTCAAAAAAAATAAATAACATTAACAAGAGAACTAGAGCGCTTGAGGGCTCTGTTTCAAATACAGAATCAGGGAGTACTATCAAAACAAACAGAAAAAGAAACCATTATACAGTAAGTTTTCTGTATATTCAACTTGTGTTTCAATTACATCAAGACCGTAGTTTATATAACCCTAACACACAAACCAAAAAGGAAATACGGAACCATGCCTAACATATACACAGTCATGCCTAATATATATATATACACAATCATCTCTAATATATACACAAGCATGCCTATATACGATTATATTCTCACAACCCCGCTCAAACTTAAGGTGTTTTAGCAAAAAACATGGAGAGTTTGTCAAGAAGAAACCGAAAACAAGCAGTGGTGTGAGTCTTGGTGAAGAAGTCAGCAAGTTGTAGAGCCGAAAGGACAAAAGAAAGCAAGATAGAGCCAGACTAGAGGTGCTGACAGACGAAGTGACAATCAATCTCAATGTGCTTCGTGCGTTCATGGAAAATAGTGTTATAGGCAACCTGAATAGCACCGCGGTTGTCATAGTGGAGAGGACTAAAGAATGCCCAAGGCAGAGAGGAAACAACGAAGCCAGACAACCTTAGCAATAGCATAAGCCATAGCGCGGTACTCAACTTCGGCAATAGAATGGTCAATAGCTATTTGTTTCTTGTTTTTCCAAGAAATCAAGGAATCACCAAGAAACAAAAAGAAACCAAAAGTGGATTTACGATTAGTAACATCACTAACCCAATCAGCATCGACATAAGCCACCAAATCCAAGGAAGAAGTAGAAGACAACAACAAGCCTTGGAAGATAGTACCGCGGAGATAAGGAAGAATCCGAACCAAAACAGCCGAATACGGAGAACGAGGAGCAGAAATGAACTGGCTAACCACATGAACAACATAGACAAGATCAGTGCGAGTAACGATCAGACAGACTAAGCAGCCCACAAGCTCGTGATACAAAGTAGGATCATCCAGTGGGACACCATCAATAGTGTTAAGCTTCACATTAAGCTCAATGAGAGTATCAAAAATCTTAGTGTCAGTAAGACTGGCATGGTGAATAACTTTATTGGCATACTTGGCCTGAGACAGAAAGTAACCCTTGAGAGGAGAAGCTACCTCAATACCAAGAAAATACCGCAATGGTCCTAGATCCTTCATTTCAAAAGTACGGAAGAGATGCTACTTGACCTTAGAGATAGCAAGAGTGTCAGAGCTAGTAATGATCATATCATTCATATACAGTAATAAGGCAACAAAACCAGCAGGGGTGTGGAGGAGAAACAAGGTAGAGTCTTGGTCACACAATGAAACCCAAGCTCAGTAACAACTGTTTGAAAGCGATCATACCAAGCACGAGAAGATTGCTTCAAACCATATAGAGCACGCTGAAGACGACAAACAAGTCCAGAGAAATGAGGAAGACCAGGGGGAGGATGCATGTAAACCTTTTCAGTGAGATGGCCATTAAGAAAAGCATTCATAACATCCATTTGCTAAAGAAGCCAATGACGAATAGCAGCAATAGAGATCAAAGTATGAACAATAGTCATCTTGGTAACAGGGGCAAATGTCTTATCATAATCAATACCATACTCTTGTGAGAAACCTTTAGCAACCAGGCGAGCTTTGTAGCACTCAAGAGAATCATCAGGGTGAGTCTTGACTTTGTAAACCTATTTACAACCAACCAAATTCTTACCAACTGGCAAACGAACCAACTCTCAAGTACTAGTTTTCTGAAAAGCAGACAACTCATCCTCCATAGCTTAAATCCAATGAGGATCCTGATAGGTCTCCTTGTAAGACTGAGGTTTTAAAAAAGAATGAATAGTAGACAAAAAAGTATGATAGGAAGCTGAAAAACATGTATTAGATCAACCCAAACTGTTTGGAGGATGACGCGCTCGAGTAGGATATCAGTGTGCAGCAGGATCGGAGTAGTTAAAAGCAGGAGGATCAGTAGTAGAAGTGGAGACAACTGGTAGAGAAAGAGCTTGGTGATGAGAATAAACTAACAACGGGGGAGGAGGAGAAGGAGCAGGCTGAAGAGAATGAGGAGAAAATGGAGTAAGGTCATAGGGAACAGTGGAGATGTACTCATCAGAAAGGACCTCCGAGGAAAATGGATCAATGTAAACCAAATCCTATTTGGAAACTGGAGTAGTGACAGGAGGAAGCTGAAAGTAATGCAGACGTTCGAGAAAATAAACAAGACTGGAGACGTAAAGACGACGAGAAATAGGGTCGTAACACCGATAGCCTTTCTGAGTAAGACTATAACCCAAAAGACACATAGGACAGACTGGGCACTAAGTTTAGTTCGATCCTAATAGGAAAGAAGGACAAAACAAGCAGACCTAAACACACGAAGGAGGGAGTAATTGGGAAGTTGAGAGAACAGAGCCTCATAGAGAGACCGACCAGAAAGAAAGAGAGTAGGCATGCGTTACGGTTAAGAAGAAAAGTAGCAGTAAGAATTGACTCTCCTCAAAACGAAGCTGGAACTGAGGCAGAGAGAAGAAGAGACCTAGCTATCTCAAGTAGATGATGGTGTTTACGCTCGGTTCGACCATTTTGGGCAGGTGTATCAATACAAGAAGTTTGGTGAATAGTACCCAAATTGGCCAAATACTCATAGAACTCAGTTTTAAAATATTTCCCACCCAAGTCAGATCGTAACAATTTAATGGTAGTCCCAAATTGTGTAGTGATCATAAACTAAAATGTACAATACATTTGGTAGAAGTCAGATTTATGAGTCAAAAGATAAACCCAAGTATAACGAGTGCAATCATCAACAAAAGACACATTGTATGAGGAACCCCCTTTAGTGAGAACAGGAGAGGGTCCCTAGACATCAGTATGCACAAGAGAAAATGGAGAAACAGAAACTGAAGTACTTTTATCAAAAGGTAAAGTTGACATTTTGACAAGTTTACACCCCCGACATTCATCAATTTGACTAGGAGAAACTTTATCCAATAATCCTGACTGAACTAAAGACCGTAAGCGGTCAACAGACAAATGACCTTGGCGAGAATGCCATAAGTAAAACTAATTCGATTGAGAATCTAACTGAATCGAGGAAAAAGAAAATGAAGAGGTGGATAGAGGGAGATGCAAGCTTTCTACTACATAGAGATCTCCAACTCAATGATCGGTCCCAATATGCTTTTTGGACAGTCGATCCTGCACACAACAGACAAAAGAGGAAAATATAACATCAAAACCAGAAGTATCAAGTTGACTGATAGATAATAAACTGACAAATAGTTGAGGAACATAAAGAACAGAGAGAATAGTAACAACAGACATATCAGAGGGTAAGATAGACCCAACAAATAAAACAGGCATACCAGACCCATTAGCAGTATTAATAGTAATAGGAGATGGAGGTGGGAGACAATTTTGAAGTAAGGAAAGGTAAGGAGTCAGATGATGAGGGGCACCAGAGTCAAAAAGTTAGACAGAAGAGGAAAATATAACATGAAAACTAGAAGTATCAAGTTGACTGATAGATAATACACTGACAGATAGTTGAGGACATAAATAACAGAGAGAATAGTAACAACAAACATGACAAATGGTAAGATAGACCCAACAGATAGAACAAGCACACCAGACCCATTAGTAGTATTAACAATAATAGGAGAGGGAGGGGGGAGATAGTCTTAAAGTAAGGAAAGGTGATGAGTTATATGATGAGAGGCACCAGAGTCAAAAAGTCAGACAGAAGAGGAGATACCTGAAGCGGACCCAAACAAACCTGACTGAAAAGAGGTGAGAGTAGAGGCAGATGAGGATGGCTGGGAGGTGGATAGGAGATGCTGAAGCTAAGCCATCTAGGAATGCAAGGATGCTAAGTCAAGATCAGAAGCCGGAGCAGTTGCAGTATTAGTAGCAAGAGGTCGAAACTGTGTCTAAGGCGGCTGAGAAGACTGAGCAGACTGACGTCCCTTCTTGGGGCAGTTGTATTTCCAATGGCCCTTCTGATGGCAAAAACCACACTCATTAGAGGCTAGTGGCCCCATCTTGGGCTTCGTATTGCCCTAAAACTGATGAGGTGATGGGGTCAACAACACAGTAGGCTGAGTAGGAGCTAAGAAGACATATGGAGACAGAGTTTGACTGGCTGTCTTAAGATGGGTTTCCTCAGAAAGGAGCTCACGAACAATAGCATCCACAGAGTGGAGAGGAGACCGATGAGGATGCCACAACGAATAGCCTCATATTGAGGGAAGAGAACCGTTAAGAACTGCACTAAAAGACCTTTCTCCCGAAACTCAACATAAGTGTCTAGGACCTTGAGGCTAGCTGGTTCCATGAGAGCCAACTAATCCCAGAGACCTGTCATCTCAATGTAGAAGTCCTGAATAGATTGATTCCGCTGATGAGCACTCTGAATAGCTGTTTCCTACTGATACCGTTTGGCAAAGTTGGACAATTGATACACACTTAATAAATAGTCCCACACTCCTTAGCAGTACTGTATTTGGAAAATATCATTCCAATATGATCATCCACAGAATTATGAAACCAGGTCAGAACTTGCGCATCATCACAATCTCAAATGTCACAGGAAGCCAAATATCCTTCTTGTTTCGGGTCCAATGGACGAGGAACAGAACCAGAAACATAGCTCTATTTTTTCTGATCAAAGAGAAAATTCTTCATAACACTAGCCGGATAAGCATAATTGGCACCAGTAAGTTATATATGATGGTTTGGATTTTTGTGTTTGTCATTATAATAGAGTAGGGATAGATTATAGAGAGAATTAATTGGCCAGAGAATAATAAGTCGAGATAGACTGAAAATAAATAAATAAACACAGAGAGAGAGATTGAGAGAGAAATATACGAACAGACACACACACACACATAGAGAGAGAGAGAGAAAGAGAGAGAGAGAGAGAGAGAGACGAAAAGCCCTTGCAATCAAGTCAGAGGCCAACAGACCTGACGAATCACGATGATCGACGATGCAAGGAGCTTCGACCGACAATTAGATCTGACGAAAAGAGAGAGGTCGCGAACCAGATAGAGCCAAGGAGAAGACTCACGACTGACGATAGATGAAGCAAAGAGCTTCGATCAACAACCAGGTCCGAGAGAAAAAAGATTGACAGCACTAGGGTTTCTCAACCTGCTCTGATACCATGCAAGTTTTTTGTATATTCAACTTGTATTTCAATTACATCAAGATTGTAGTTTATATAACCCTAACGCCTAAACCAAAAAGGAAATACAGAACCATGCCTAATATATACACAATCATGCATATATACGATTATATTCTCACAATTATTCTTTAAACCAAAACAATTCTTGAAAATAAATCATTCTTTAAGTGAAATCATAATGTTGCATGTCTTAGATCAATATAAACGAATTCTATATATATGTAAATTATTCACGATTTTACCTGTGTTTTTATTGGGATTCTGCAATTCAACCGAAAAAGAAGACAGAAAGGAGAAATTTAATGTGAACGACGGGAATAGAAGACGAGAGAGAGAGAGAGAGAGAGAGAGAGAAACGCGAAGAGAAATAGAGTCCACAAACGGAAATAATTTTGTATTTTAATGCTACGATTATGAGAAAAAATTCAAGAAGATTTTTTATTATTTTATTAGTGTATGGTGTTTTATTTAGATGTAATTCAAACGTGTTTTAATGCTAGAAGAATGAAAAAAAATTCAGGAAGATTTTTTATTGTTTGATTAGTGTAAGATATTTTTATTTATGTGTAATTTAAAGGTGCAGAACTTTCATGAAGTATTCCATAATATCTTTTTCATAATTCCTAACATTATTCAAAATGTGATTCTAACCAATTATAGTGACACCTAGTACACTTCAAATTTTAAATTATATTTTTTAATAAATTTTAAATTTAATAAAAAAGGTCTTGCTTCAATTACAAATTTAGGCCAAATTAAACCCGATTGAGAACCATGAGTTCATGGTTAGAATAGACGAAGCAAATGGGTCGATTTGGTTGGGTGAAGACGAGTTATGTATTTAAAATAATTTAATATAAACTTGCTTATTTAATAAATAAATGGGTCAATAATTTTATCTTCTTTCTTTTTTTCTTTTTCTTTTTCCCGACAACAGTGGCGATAACGGTGGAGGTGACGGTAGTGATGGTGGATGAGGGGGTGGTGAAGAGATAATTTAAAATATAATAATGACAGTTAAATAAAGAAAAGAAAGAGCCATCAATAATTTGGAAATGTATAGAAAAAACTACATTAAAAATACCTCCAATTAATGAGAAGGTTTAAGAAATCTTCCAGCTTTGTTGGCACATCCATTCCATCCAAAATAACATTATGAACTAAAAATTCTAAGCACAAAAGGTCATCGGTTACTCCAGAAATTGTACATGGTTTGGTTATTAGATCAAAGAACTTAGGAGTATCATTAACCACTACAACATTATTCTCATTAAATCCAACAGTCACAAGATCTTGATTATGTAAATCCAATATGAACTTCAACAGGCATCTACAAAGAAACAATTTCAAATTAAGTTATACTAAATGCCTAAATTTTATTTATCAAAATCTAAATTACATTATATACAGGTCTACCAAATGAAATAACGGGGTTTTTCTCCAAGCTGCAAATGTAATCCCCTGACGAAAGGAACCTTGTCATATGAAATCATAGGCCAACGTTGAGTATTCAAATATTTCAAATAGTCTGTCAAAGTCATGTCGTACGACTCATATATGATTGAACAACCACTGTCAAGTGAACTGTTGCCAGAACATGATCACAAAAAATATCTATGCATTAAGTGTTTTGAACTATGGAGGACAGCTTGATATATCTTGAAATCATCATAACGCGTAATAACTATCTTAGGTCCCTTGGGAAGGATACTTAGGCTAAGAAGGTTAGTGTCATCATCTGTGAAGTAATTGCAACTAACAATGTGACGCTGTAAATGAAATGAATGACGTTATAGATACATGTCTACAAACAAGATTCACCAACAAAAAAAAAAAAAAATGTCACTTACCAACATTGCACTTAATTACAACTCACGAAATACAAATCTGCAACCAAAAGAAAGAAATAACATAAATTAGTTAAAAAAATTACACCACAATAATATTACCCATCAAACAAAAAGAAAGTAAATTACAATCCTGCAGAGAAGCACCCTTTTTCCTAAAGGTAGCAGATTCTAAACAAGCATGCTCAGACGACCATTTTAATTATAATTCTAAAATATCATCTACCCTCAAATGGATGTGACCCATCCATGATTCATGAAAAATGCTCTTTCACAACTCCTAATTACAAATTGACAATGATACAACCAAAACCCGCCAAATTTCCAAAACATGGCATACTTCACTTTTTGGACAAAACATCAAGAACCAACATATATAAAACCTTCATATGCAGATAAAAAAAATAAAAAAAAAAACCTTCATATCTGAATCTTTCATTTTAAATTCAAATTATGATATGATATTAGAAATCTAACTAGGATTTCAAACTCTCTACATTGACCTAATCATGGAGACAATCTTGCCTTTTAAAAAGTCTTTCTAACACTAAAAAAGAAAGGTAAAAGTTTCATCCAATTTTGAAAAAAAAATCCCAAGATCAATTCCTTTAACTTTGAAAAAATAGAGAACATTAACAAGAGAACTAGAGAGTTCGAGGGTTCTGTTTCAAATATAGAATCAGGGAGTGCCATCAAAACAAACAGAAAAAGAAACCATTATACTATAAGTTTTATGTATATTCAACTTGTATTTCAATTACATCAAGACCGTAGTTTATATAACCCTAACGCTTAAACCAAAAAAGAAATACAGAACCATGTCTAATATGGACACAATCATGCCTAACATGTATATATATATACACAATCATCTCTAATATATACACAAGCATGCCTATATACTATTATATTCTCTCACCCCTGCTCAAACTTAAGGTGTTTTAGCCAAAAACAAGGAGAATCTTGGTGAAGAAGTCAGCATGATGTAGAGCCGAAGGGACAAAAGAAAGTAAGATAAAGCCAAACTGGAGGTGTTGACGGACGAAGTGACAATCAATCTCAATATGCTTCGTGCGTTCATGGAAAACAGTGTTATGGGAAATCTGAATAGCACCACAGTTGTCACAATAGAGAGATGTCGGAGAGGACTGAGGAACGCCCAAGGCAGAGAGGAGACAACGAAGCCAGACAACCTCAGTTGTAGCATGAGCCATAGCACGGTACTCAGCTTCGGTAGTAGAATGGGCAAGAAGAGTTTGTTTCTTGTTTTTGCAAGAAATCAAGGAATCACCAAGAAACGGACAGAAACCAAAAGTAGACTTACGATCAGTAACATCACCAGCCTAACAACATCGGCATAAGCCACGAAATCCAAGGAAGAAGTAGAAGACAACAACAACCCTTGGAAGATAGTACCGCAGAGATAACGAAGAAATCAAACCAAAGCAGCCTCATGCGGAGAACGAGGAACAGAAATGAACTAGCTAACCACATGAACAACATAAGAAAGATCAGGACGAGTAACGATCAGATAGACTAAGCAACCCACAAGCTTGCGATACAAAGTAGGATCATCCAATAGGACACCATCAGTAGTGTTAAGTTTCACATTAAGCTCAATGAGGGTATCAAAAATCTTAGTGTCAGTAAGACTGGCACGATGAATTACCTCATTGGCATACTTGGCCTAAGACAAAAAGTAGCCCTTAGGAGAAGAAACTACCTCAATACCAAGAAAATACCGCAATGGTTCCAGATCCTTCATTTCAAAAGTGTGGAAGAGATGTTGCTTGACCTCAGAGATAGTAGGAGTGTTAGAGCCAGTAATGATCATATCATCCATATACAATAATAAGGCAACAAAACCAATAGGGGTGTGGAGGAGAAATAAGGCAGAGTCTTGGTCACACGGATGAAACCCAAGCTCAGTAACAGCTATCTGAAAGCGATCATACTAAGCACAAGGAGATTGCTTCATACCATACAAAGCACGCTGAAGACGACAAACAAGTCCAGAGAAATGAGGAAGACCAGGAGGAAGACGCATGTAAACCTCTTCAGTGAGATGGCCATTAAGAAAAGCATTCTTAACATTCATCTGATAAAGAGGCCAACGACGAATAACAGCAACAAATATCAAAGTACGAATAGTAGTCATCTTGGCAACAGTGGCAAATGTTTCCTCATAATCAATACCATACTCTCGTGAGAAACCTTTGGCAACCAGGCGAGCTTTGTAGTACTCAAGAGAATCATTAGAGTGAGTCTTGACTTTGTAGACCCATTTGCAACCAACCAAATGCTTACCAACAGGTAAAGGAACCAACTCCCAAGTACTAGTTTTCTGTAAAGCAGACAACTTGAATCCAATGAGGATCCTGACAAGCCTCCTTGTACGATTGAGGTTTTGAAAAAGAATGAATAGTAGACAAAAAAAGTACAATAGAAAGTAGAAAAACATGTATTAGACCAACCTAACCTGCTTGGAGGATGACGTGCTCGAGTAGATATCAGTGTGCAGCAGGATCAAATTCGTTAGAAGTAGGAGGATCAATAGTAGGAGTAGAGCCAACTGGTGGAGGAAGAGCTTGGCAACGAGAATAAACTAGCAACGGAGGAGGATGAGGAGGAGAAGGAGCAGGCTGAGGAGAAAGAGAAAAAAAGGGAGTAAGATCATGGGGAACAGTAGAGATGTACTCATCAGGAAGGACCTCAGAAGGAAATGGATCAATGTGAACCAAATTCTCTTTGGAAACTGGAGTAGTAATAGGAGGAAGCTGAAAGTAAAGTAGACGTTCAAGAAAGTAAACATGACAGGAGACGTAAAGACGGCGAGAAATAGGGTCGTAACATCGATAGCCTTTTTGAATAAAACTATAACCCAAAAGACACATAGGACAGACTGGGCACTAAGTTTTGTTCAATCTTTACGGGAAAGAATGACAAAACAAGCGGACCCAAACACACAAAGGAGGGAGCAATTGGGAAGTTAAGAGAACAAAGCCTCATAAAGAGACCGACCAGAAAGAAAGGGAGTAGGCATGCGGTTAAGAAGAAAAATAGCAGGAAGAACTACCTCTCCCCAAAACGAGGCTGGAACTGAGGCAGGGATAAGAAGAGATCTAGCTGTCTCGAGGAGATGACGATTTTTAAGCTCGGCTCGACCATTTTAGGCAAGTGTATCAGTATAAGAAGTTTGGTGAATGGTACCCAAATTGGCCAAATACTCACAGAACTTAGTTTTAAAATACTCATCACCCAAGTCAAATCACAACAATTTAATGGTAGCCCCAAACTGTGTAGTCATCATAGACTGAAATGTACGACATATTTGGTAGAAGTCAGATTTATGAGTCATAAGATAAACCCAAGTATAATGGATGTAATCATCAATAAAAGACACATAGTATGAGGAACCCCCTTTAGTGAGAACAGAAGAGGGTCCCCAGACATCAGTATGCACAAGAGAAAATAGAGAAACAAAAACTGAAGTACTTTTATCAAAAGGTAAAGCTGGCATTTTGGCAAGTTTACAACCTCGACATTCATCAATTTGACTAAAAGAAACTTTACCCAATAATCCTGACTGAGCTAAATACCGTAAGCGGTCAATAGACAAATGACCTAGGTGAGAATGCCATAAGTAAAACTGACTCGACTGAGAATCTAATTGAGATGAGAAAAAAACAACTGGAGAGGTGGATAGAGAGAGATGCAAGCTTTCTACCACATAGATCTCCAACTCTACGACCGGTCCCGATATGCCTTTTGGACTCTCGATCCAGCACACAACAGATAGAAAAGGAAAATATAACATCAAAACTAGAAGTATTAAGTCACTGATAGATAATAAATTGACAGAAAGTTGAGGAACATAAAAAACAAAGAGAATAATAACAACAGACATGTCAGAGGGTAAGACAGACCCAACAGATAGAACAGACATACCAGACCCATTAGCAGTATTAACAGTAATAGAAGAGGGAGGGGGAGACAGTTTTGAAGTAAGGAAAGGTGATGAGTCATAAGATGAGAGACACTACAGTCAAAAAGTCAGACAGAAGAGGAGATACCTGAAGAGGACCCAAACAAGCCTTATAGCGACCCCGGTCTTTTCCCATATGAATATTGTATCCGGACTTGGGTTCCGTAGCTCCTGCCATTGTATTATGATTGTTACCGTCCTTTAATTTCCTATTTCTGAGTTGGGGGATGCAATGGGCAGGTTTGTAGCAGGTTGGTTGAGTTTAGGAACCAAGTCTAGTTGCCCAGATTTTGGCTTGTCCGCTCGAGCGGGGGTTTGGACGATCGAGCGTGGAATACACCCATCCAGTATGTCCTGTGTAGTGTTGGCCGCTCGAGCGGGGGATTGGACGCTCGAGCGGGAAGTCGTGAGTGACGCTCGAGCGGGGAGTTGGGCGCTCGAGCGGGGACCTATCTGCAAAAACTTCTGGGAGTGTGCATTCGCCGCTCGAGCGGGAGTTTG
This sequence comes from Camellia sinensis, assembly GCF_055761805.1. Lineage (NCBI taxonomy): Eukaryota > Viridiplantae > Streptophyta > Magnoliopsida > Ericales > Theaceae > Camellia > Camellia sinensis. Next base: position 21,022,002 of record NC_138970.1, on the reverse strand, counting down.
GACGCTCGAGCGGGAGTTTGTGAGTGGCGCTCGAGCGGGGGTTTCCACGCTCGAGCGGGGCGACTGGTATAAAAATCCGAGATCCGACTTTCTGGATCATTTTTCATCTCCTTTTTGATTTTAAAACCCTAGAACCGTCTTCTCCCTCTCCCTACACACCTTCTCTCTTAGGTTTGATCTACTTAGAGTGTATTTCTACCCTAAGTCTTTTGTTAAAAAGATAGAGTGGGTCGAGGGCTTCCGTTTAATCTGAACAATCTTGGGTTTGGAGCACTTTGGTTTTCGTCATCTTCTCCATTCGAGTTCTTCGCTTCAAGGTAGGGATTTCCTACTCCATCCTATAAGTTTTGTCCTAAGTTTTGGTATTTTGATATGTTGGGAGTACTTTGGGAATTTTGGGAAAAACCCTAGTTGTATTAATAAATTAATTTGTATAATTAATTTAAGGAAATTGGGGAAATTGGTTAAATGCATGAAATTGAGGAATTCATTGATTAAATGGTGTAGTTGGATAATTTAAATCACTCACCTATTGAATTGTTGATGTATTTATTTCCAAGTCTAGAAATAACTGTTCTGGGCTATCGGTGGAGGATAGTCGTGATTGTTGTAGACACTGTATGTGGATTAGGGATAACTGAAACTAATCATTGAATAAGTCATCAATTCTGACTGTTGAATTAATACAGACATTATATGTATTGATTGCATGTTGTATATGTTATGTGTTTACATACATTATTTTGTGTGGGAGGAGATAGGGGATGTACTCCACGGTTTAGGGGAAGATAGGGGATGGACCTCTAAACCGGATTTTGTTTGGGAGGAGATAGGGGATGGACTCCATTAGCATCACTTTTATGTGTGCTTATTTATATTGAAGTGTTTTACTGATACAGCACTAAAATGTGTATCAAACTGGAAGTATGAAGTGTTTTGATTTGAACTTGAGTCTCAATTGTTTGTTGACATTGGAAGAATGTGAATATGATATATGTACAGTTCACTGCTGTAAGTTTGGCCAGGTTCTGAGCCATATTGATAATGTTGGAAAGTAAAACGTATTTTTAGACGTTAGTGTCATGAGACTGAATTAAGCTATAATTGATTATCTTGGTCAACCATCTATTGAATGCTGTAGCTTTATTCAATGCTTATATTTGGTTTAGTATTTTTCTACTGGGCTGTGGCTCACCCTTTATGGGAACATCATTTTCAGGTTCAGGTGATAAGCTACCTCCAAGGACTTAGCTTGGGAGGATTTGGCTTGTGGATTTTGAAGACTATCTTTAGTTAATTGTTTTTATTTGTTAGTACATGCAAACGTTCAAGCCTCGGGCTTTATTTGTATTTGAGTTAGAACTCATATTTTGTGTCCAAGTGTTGGCTTGGAAAGATGTAAGCCTATAGGGCATTTAAATTTGGTATTACATGTAATGTTTTTATTTAGTAATACTCTGATGAATGAATTAATAAACTGTTTTCTTTAATTAATGCATGTCAATGATATACATATAATGGGTTTATTTTGGGGGCGTTACAACTTGGTATCAGAGCGTACCGGGTTTGAATACTTTGGGTACGTGGGACGTGATTAGCATCACATTGGGTTCGTCTCGTTTGATAGAGACTTAGTGTAATGTTATATGCTTACGTGATAACATGTTTACGTGATTATGTGGGTATAGAATGTAGTTTCTGGGATGTTGATTGGACCCTTGAGTTTCTAGTAGTCTTGTTGGAAAGGCACTTGATCACTGCTGCTTCCAACTGGAACTATAGTAACGCATTGGGACTATCATTATCCGGGAATGAAATTCGTAGGTGCTTATGTGATTATGTGCTTACGTGGAATGAATTATTGCTGTCCAATGCATTAGGACGTGAGTGTTTAGTTTCAGCACATTTATTAATGTGCTAATGTCTTTGTTTCCTTTATTAGGATGTCAGGACAAGGACGGGGACGCGGTAGGCGTGGTAGGCCGGGTAGGCAGGAGGTGCCTGTGCCAGAGGAGATTCCGGCAGTTCAGGAGGGTATTGGCCAGGCCAATGTGGCCGAGCCAGTGGGCCAGCAGGCTATGGGCGCTCTAGCCCGAGAGATAGCAGGGGCATTCAGGGAGTCAGTAGGCATTCTCAGAGCTGAGAATCAACCTCAAGTTGTTGTTGCGGATGCAGGACCTTCCTTTCTGAAGAGGGAGTTCTTCCGGTCTAATCCGGATGAATTTGTGGGTGATCCTAAAGAGCCGCTTAAGGCAGATGAATGGCTCAAACAGACAACGAAGACGTTTGAGATGCTTGGCATCGAAGACGAGGGGTTGAAAGTGACCTTGGCATCTTTCCAGTTGAAGGGGGATGCGGGTCAGTGGTGGAAGTTTACTAAGGGTCGTATAGGAGGTACATGGGAGGCTTTTGTGAATGCTTTCCAGGAGAAGTTCTTATCTCCAGCAGTCAGAGAGAAGCTGAGAGACCAGTTTTGTCAGCTTAAGCAGTTGAGTTCTTCAGTGGCCGAGTTTGAGGCTGCATTTACTAGTTTGTCCAGGTTTGCACCTGAGTTGGTGGCGTCTGAGGAACGCCGCTGTATCGAGTTCGAGAAGAAGTTGAGGCGTGGCCTCAAGCTGAGAGTTGGGGGAACTATGATTCGGGATTATGGGCGTATGGTTGATGCTGCAGCCCATATGGAGATCATGATGCAGGAGGAGGAGGAAGGACAGAAGGGCTTCAAGAGGAGTCTGGATGGTCAGAGTGATGGTAAGAGACAAAAGGGTTTTAATCCTCAGCAGTCTCAGAGTAGCTTTTCTAGATCGACTTTTCCTGTGCTGAGTGCTAGTTCGGGAAAAGGCAGTCAGGAAGACATTACCTGTTTCAAATGTGGCCAGCTGGGCCACAAGTCTCCAGTTTGTCCTCAGAGGGGAGGAGTTCAGAGAGCAGCATCTTCTTCGGCTCGATCTCAGAGCCAAAGTCAGGGTCGAGGCCAGCCACTCTCGTGTTATCAGTGTGGTCAGCCAGGGCATATGAAGAGGTATTGCCCGCAGTTGGGTGGCACACCTGGTGCATCTGGTTTGAGGCCGATTCAGGGTCAGCAGCCAGCTCAGTCGGGTCAGGCCTCGAGGGCCAATCAGGGGGCTTCATCGTCCCAGTCAGTGCAGCAATCTTATGCTCCTAGGGGTGAGCAGGTTGATCAGAGGTCGTCTGGGCACGTGTATGCTGTTACCGCGCAGGATCTTGTGCCGGCACCATCAGTTGTGAGAGGTACCTTCTTGTTTTGCAACTCGGTTGCTAATGTTTTGATTGATACGGGTGCATCTCATTCCTTTGTGTCTGCTGCATTTGCATCTGTTTTGGAGTTGGAGTTAGCACAGTTAGCATCTCCTATTTGTGTAGTGTCACCTCTTGGGGGTGAATTGATTTTGAAACAAGGTGTTAGGGGTTGTGATATAGAGGTTGATTATCATAGAATCCCATTTTCCTTTGTCGTTATGCCTATGAGGGGTTTCGATGTTATTTTGGGTATGGACTGGTTATCGTCATACCGGGCAGTTATTGATTGCTACCGCCAGAGGGTCACTTGTTGTACGGTGAGCGGAGAGTATTTTCATTTTCTGGGGAACCGGGTTGGTGATGTGTTGCCACCGGGGTATGTTCCGCGAGGACGGAGTGAGCTTAGTGGTCTACTTGCTAACCTTTCGATTAGTGAGGATAATGAGACTCAGATTGTGTTGCCAAGGGTGGGTTGTGAGTACTCGGACGTCTTTCCCGAGGATCTTGTTGGTTTGCCACCGCATCGGGAGATTAAGTTCTCTATTGACCTAGTGCCCGGCACGGCGCCGATTTCTATGTCACCTTATCGTTTTGCCCCAGCCGAGTTAGTTGAGTTGAAGATTCAGCTCCAGGAGTTGCTAGATAAGGGCTTTACACGTCCTAGTGTTTCGCCGTGGGGAGCACCGGCCCTCTTTGTTAAAAAGAAAGATGGTGCTTTGAGACTTTGTATAGATTACCGGAAATTGAATCAGGCTACGGTTAAGTATAAGTACCCTATGCCTCGTATAGATGATCTGTTCGATCAGTTAAAGGGTTCCCGTTGTTTCTCGAAGATAGACTTGAGATCGGGTTATCATCAGTTAAGAGTCAGGGAGGAGGATATTCCGAAAACGGCATTCCGTACGCGGTATGGCCATTATGAGTTTCTGGTGATGCCATTTGGGCTCACCAATGCACCGGCAGTTTTTATGGATTTGATGAACCGGATATTCCGGGAATTCTTAGATCGTTTTGTGGTCGTCTTCGTGGACGACATCCTTATCTATTCACCTTCTGAGGAGAAGCACAAAGAACACTTGAGAGTGGTGCTTGAGTTACTTAGAGCCCATAAGCTTTATGCTAAGTTTGGGAAGTGTGAGTTCTGGCTAGAAGAGGTCAAGTTCTTAGGCCATGTAGTTTCTGGGGGAGGAGTGTCTGTTGATACATCTAAGACTGAGGCAGTGCAAGATTGGGCACAGCCTAAGAGTGTGTTTGAGATCCGCAGTTTTCTGGGGTTAGCTGGGTATTATCGTCGGTTTGTGAAAGATTTCTCCAGATTAGCTTCGCCTTTGACTAGATTGACTCGGAAGGAAGTCAAATTTGTATGGAGTGAGACTTGTGAAAAGTCGTTCCAGGAGTTGAAAGTTAGACTGACCACCGCTCCAGTCTTGATTATTCCAGAGAGAGGGTTGGGTTATGCAGTCTACTGTGACGCCTCACGAGAGGGTCTGGGTTGTGTGTTGATGCAGGAGGGGAAAGTAGTTGCCTATGGCTCACGTCAGTTGAACATTCACGAGCAGAATTACCCTACGCATGATCTAGAGTTAGCAGCTGTGATATTTGCCTTGAAGATTTGGAGGCATTATCTTTATGGTGAGAGATTTGAGGTATTCTCGGATCATAAGAGTCTGAAATATTTGTTTCCACAAAAAGACTTGAACTTGAGGCAGAGGAGGTGGATGGAGTTCATTGAGGATTATGACTTTGAGTTGCATTATCATCCGGGAAAGGCCAATGTAGTGGCCGATGCCCTTAGCAGGAAACCTGTTGGTGACATAGCTAGTATAGCCATCCGAGAATGGGAGATGTTGGGTGCACTCGGGGAGTTTAATTTCCTTCTGGGCGAATCTGTTAAGGCTGCGGCTTTGTTTTCTGTTGTTGCACAGCCTACACTGGTGACTCGAGTGTTAGAGGCTCAGGGGGGTGACCTTGAGGTAGAATCCCTCCGTGAGAAGATTTCTAGTGGGAAGGTCGAGAAGGGTTTGACGGTGTATCCCGACCTCAGTGTGAGATACCGAGACCGTCTGTTTGTGCCGGAGTCTTGTCGAGGGAGGTACTCCGAGAGTTCCATCATTCACGCCTTGCAGTGCATCCGGGAGGCACTAAGATGTATCAGGATTTGGGTCGCCAATTCTGGTGGCGGGGTATGAAGAGAGATGTAGCAGCTTTCGTATCTAAGTGCCTTACTTGTCAGCAAGTGAAGGCCGAGCATCAGAGGCCAGCGGGTTTGCTGCAACCCTTGCCTATTGCCGAGTGGAAGTGGGAACACGTCACTATGGACTTCGTTGTGAGTCTTCCGAGAACTCAACGGGGTAGTGACGCTATTTGGGTGGTTGTAGACCGGTTGACTAAGTCGGCGCACTTCATTCCTATGCGCGTGAGAGATTCGGTAGACCATCTTGCCGGTTTATATATTCGGGACATAGTGAGGTTGCACGGGGTCCCGGTGACGATTGTCTCAGACAGAGATCCTCGTTTTACTGCCAGGTTGTGGCAGAGTTTGCAGAATGCCTTAGGCACTAAGTTGACCTTTAGCACGGCTTATCATCCTCAGACTGACGGCCAGTCCGAGCGTACTATTCAGATCCTTGAAGATATGCTTCGGGGTTGTGTTCTTGACTTTAGTGGGTCGTGGGAGAGTCACTTGCCTTTGGTGGAGTTTGCCTACAACAATAGTTTCCAGTCTAGTATCGGTATGGCACCGTTTGAGGCCTTGTATGGCCGACCGTGTAGATCTCCTGTTTGTTGGGCCGAGGTGGGTGATGCACCTCTGTTGGGTCCGGAGTTGGTGAGGGAAACGACGGAGAAAGTTGAGCTTATCCGTAAGAGACTTGTTACAGCACAGAGTCGTCAGAAATCTTATGCAGACCGTAGGAGGAGACCTTTGGTGTTTGAGTTGGGTGATCATGTCTTTCTGAAGATATCACCTAGGCGGGGTTTGATGAGGTTTGGGAAGAGCGGGAAGTTGTCCCCTCGGTTCATTGGTCCTTTTGAGATCCTTGAGAGAATTGGCGAGGCTGCCTACCGTTTAGCTTTGCCACGGCAGTTGTCCGGAGTACATGACGTGTTTCATGTAAGTATGCTTCGGAAGTATGAGCCGGATCCATCACATGTGTTGGATTGGACCGATTTAGTGGTTGAAGAGAATGTCTCGTATGAGGAGAGACCGGTGCGGGTCTTGGATAGGCGGGATCAAGTTTTGCGAGGCAAAACCATCCCTTTGGTCAAAGTTTTGTGGAAACATCACGGAGTGGAGGAAGCCACTTGGGAACGTGAGTTGGAAGTTCGCGAAAAATACCCGGACATGTTTATCGATTTGTAATCTTGTAATTTAGATTTTGTAATATTATTGAACTTAAGAGCCTTACATATGTCTTAAGTTGTAAAACATTGAGTATGTTTTGGTAAATGGGTGTATCTTTAAACTTACTTCATTATAGAAGTTTAGTGTAACATTGCATATGTTGATTACATTGTTGAATGAGTTGTTTACATCATGCATTTGAATATGATATGGGAATTGCTAACATTGAAAGGAATAATGCATAATGGTGATGCAGGCTGAAATATATGTTATTTTATATACACATTATGATATGCTTCTTGATAAGAGATGAAGTGACCAGTATTGGGTCAAGATGTTTATTGTTGTTATACAATATCTTTGAGAATTGAGAAAAACTTGTTTTTATAAACTTATGCTTAATTTCGGGGACGAAATTCTTTGAAGGGGGGGAGGTTATAACGACCCCGGTCTTTTCCCATATGAATATTGTATCCGGACTTGGGTTCCGTAGCTCCTGCCATTGTATTATGATTGTTACCGTCCTTTAATTTCCTATTTCTGAGTTGGGGGATGCAATGGGCAGGTTTGTAGCAGGTTGGTTGAGTTTAGGAACCAAGTCTAGTTGCCCAGATTTTGGCTTGTCCGCTCGAGTGGGGGTTTGGACGATCGAGCGTGGAATACACCCATCCAGTATGTCCTGTGTAGTGTTGGCCGCTCGAGCGGGGGATTGGACGCTCGAGCGGGAAGTCGTGAGTGATGCTCGAGCGGGGAGTTGGGCACTCGAGCGGGGACCTATCTGCAAAAACTTCTGGGAGTGTGCATTCGCCGCTCGAGCGGGAGTTTGTGAGTGGCGCTCGAGCGGGAGTTTGTGAGTGGCGCTCGAGCGGGGGTTTCCACGCTCGAGCGGGGCGACTGGTATAAAAATCCGAGATCCGACTTTCTGGATCATTTTTCATCTCCTTTTTGATTTTAAAACCCTAGAACCGTCTTCTCCCTCTCCCTACACACCTTCTCTCTTAGGTTTGATCTACTTAGAGTGTATTTCTACCCTAAGTCTTTTGTTAAAAAGATAGAGTGGGTCGAGGGCTTCCGTTTAATCTGAACAATCTTGGGTTTGGAGCACTTTGGTTTTCGTCATCTTCTCCATTCGAGTTCTTCGCTTCAAGGTAGGGATTTCCTACTCCATCCTATAAGTTTTGTCCTAAGTTTTGGTATTTTGATATGTTGGGAGTACTTTGGGAATTTTGGGAAAAACCCTAGTTGTATTAATAAATTAATTTGTATAATTAATTTAAGGAAATTGGGGAAATTGGTTAAATGCATGAAATTGAGGAATTCATTGATTAAATGGTGTAGTTGGATAATTTAAATCACTCACCTATTGAATTGTTGATGAATTTATTTCCAAGTCTAGAAATAACTGTTCTGGGCTATCGGTGGAGGATAGTCGTGATTGTTGTAGACACTGTATGTGGATTAGGGATAACTGAAACTAATCATTGAATAAGTCATCAATTCTGACTGTTGAATTAATACAGACATTATATGTATTGATTGTGTGTTGTATATGTTATGTGTTTACATACATTATTTTGTGTGGGAGGAGATAGGGGATGTACTCCACGGTTTAGGGGAAGATAGGGGATGGACCTCTAAACCGGATTTTGTTTGGGAGGAGATAGGGGATGGACTCCATTAGCATCACTTTTATGTGTGCTTATTTATATTGAAGTGTTTTACTGATACAGCACTAAAATGTGTATCAAACTGGAAGTATGAAGTGTTTTGATTTGAACTTGAGTCTCAATTGTTTGTTGACATTGGAAGAATGTGAATATGATATATGTACAGTTCACTGCTGTAAGTTTGGCCAGGTTCTGAGCCATATTGATAATGTTTGAAAGTAAAACGTATTTTTAGACGTTAGTGTCATGAGACTGAATTAAGCTATAATTGATTATCTTGGTCAACCATCTATTGAATGCTGTAGCTTTATTCAATGCTTATATTTGGTTTAGTATTTTTCTACTGGGCTGTGGCTCACCCTTTATGGGAACATCATTTTCAGGTTCAGGTGATAAGCTACCTCCAAGGACTTAGCTTGGGAGGATTTGGCTTGTGGATTTTGAAGACTATCTTTAGTTAATTGTTTTTATTTGTTAGTACATGCAAATGTTCAAGCCTCGGGCTTTATTTGTATTTGAGTTAGAACTCATATTTTGTGTCCAAGTGTTGGCTTGGAAAGATGTAAGCCTATAGGGCATTTAAATTTGGTATTACATGTAATGTTTTTATTTAGTAATACTCTGATGAATGAATTAATAAACTGTTTTCTTTAATTAATGCATGTCAATGATATACATATAATGGGTTTATTTTGGGGGCGTTACAAGCCTGACTGAAAAGAGGTGAAAGTAGAGGCATATAAGGATAGCTGGGAGGTGGACATGAGATGCTAAAGTTGAGCCATCTGGGCATGCAAGGACGCCAAGTTAATATCAAAAGCCGGAGCAAATGCATTATAAGTAGCAGGAGGTCGAAATTGTGTCTGCGGCGGCTGAGAAGACTGAGCAAATTGACTTCCCTTCTTGAGACAGTTGTACTTCTAATGGCCCTTCTAATGGCAAAAAGCACACTCATCAGAGGCTAATGGCCCTTTCTTGGGCTTCGCTCGCCCTGAAGTTGATGAGGAAGTGGGGTTGATAACAGAGGAGGCTGAGTAAGAGCCAAGAAGACATATGGAGACAGAGTCTAACTGGCCATCTTAAGACGAGTTTCCTCGGAGAGGAGCTCACGAACAATAGTATCCACAGAGGAAAGAGGAGACCGATGAAGGATGCCACCACGAATAGCCTCATATTGAGGAGAGAGAGCCGTAAAGAACTGCACTAAACAACTTTGTTCCCGAAACTCAACATTAGCATCTAGGGCTTTAAGGCTAGATGGTTCCATGAGAGCCAACTGATCCCAGAGACCTGTCATCTCAATGTAGAAGTCCTGAATAGATTGATCCCGCTAACGAGCACTCTAAATAGCTATTTCCAAGTCATACCGTTTGGTAAAGTTGGACAACTGATACACACTTAATAAATAGTCCCACACTCATTAGCAGTATTAATATGATCATCCACATAATTATTAAGCCAGGTCAGAACTTGGGCATTATGACAATCCCAAGTGTCACAGGAAGTCAAATATCCTTCTTATTTCGGGTCCAATGGATGAAGAACATAACTAGAGACATAGCCCCACTTTTTTTGACCAAGAAAAAAATTCTTCATAACACTAGCATAATAAGCATAATTGGCACCAGTAAGTTTTCATTTGATGGCTTGGATTTTGGTGTCCATCATTATAATAGAGCAGGGATATATTAAAGAGAGAATTAATAGGCCAAAGAGTAATAAGCCGAGAGAGACTAAAAACAAACAAATGAACACAAAGAGAGAGAGAGAGAGAGAGAGAGAGAAAGAGAGAGACGAAAAGCCCTTTCGATCAAGTCAGAGGCCAACAGACTTGATGAACCACGATGTTCAACGATGCAAGGAGCTTTAACCAACAACTAGGACTGAAGGAAAAAGAGAGGTCGTGAACCAGATAGAGCCAAGGAGAAGACTGATGATTGACGATAGATGAAGCAAAGAGCTTCGATCAATAACTAGGTCTGAGAGGAAAGAGATCGACAGTGATAGGGTTTCTCAACCTGCTCTGATACCATGTAAGTTTTCTGTATATTCAACTTGTATTTCAATTACATCGAAACCATAGTTTATATAACCCTAATGCCTAAACCAAAAAGAAAATATAGAACCATGCGTAATATATACACAATCATGCCTATATACGATTATATTCTCATAATTATTCTTTAAACCATAACAGTTCTTAAAAATAACTCATTCTTTGAGTCAAATCATAATGTTACGTTTCATAGATCATTATAAACAAATTCTATATATATGTACATTATTCGCGATTTTACCTGTGTTTTTATTGGGATTCTGCAATTCAACTGAAAGAGAAGACAGAAAGGAGAAATTTATTGTAAGCGACAGGGATGGAAGACGAGAGAGAGAGAGAGAGAGAGAGAGAGAGAGAGAGAAGAGAAACGGAGTCCAGTAACGGATATAATTTTGTATTTTAATCCTACAATTATGAGAAAAATTTAAGGAAGATTTTTTTATTATTTTATTAGTGTATGGTGTTTTATTTTAGGTGTAATTCAAATGTGTTTTAATGCTAAGATCATGAAAAAAAAATCTAGAAGATTTTTTATTGTTTGATTAGTGTATGATATTTTATTTTACGTGTAATTTAAAGATGTAGAATTTTCATGAAGTATTCCATAATATCTTTTTCATAATTCCGAACATTATTTAAAATGTGATTCTAACCAATTGTAGCGACACCCAGTACACTTCAAAATTTTATATTATATTTTTTAATAAATTTTTAATTTAATAAAAAAGGTCTTACTTCAATTACAAATTTGGGCCAAATTAAACCCGATTGAGGACCATGTGTCCATGATTAGAATATATGAAGCAAATGGGTCGATTTGGTCGGGTCAAGACAGCTTATGTATTTAAAATAATTTAATATAAGCTCGCTCATTTAATAAATAAATGGGTCATTAATTTTATCTTCTTTTTTTTTTCCCCAACAACAACGGCGATAACAGTGGTAGTGGTGGAGGTGATGGTAGTGATGGTAGATAAGGAGGTGGTGGAAAAGATAATTTGAAATATAATAATGACAGTTAAATAAAGAAAAGAAAGAACATCAATAATTTGAAAATGTATAAAAAAAACTACATTAAAAATACCTTTAATTAACGAGAAGGTTTAAGAATCTTCCAGCTCTGTTGGCACATCCATTCCATCTAAAATAACATTACGAACTAAAAATTCTAAGCACAAAAGGTCATCGGTCACTCCAGAAATTGTACATGGTTTGGTTATTAGATCGAAGAACTTTAGAGTATCATTAACCACTACAACATTATTCTCGTTAAATCCAGCAGTCACAAGATCTTGATTATGTAAATCCAATATGAACTTCAACAGGCACCTACAAAGAAACAATTTCAAATTAAGTTATGCTAAATGCCTAAATTTTATTTATCAAAATCTAAATTACATATTATACAGGTATACCTAATCAAATAATGGGCTTTTTCTCCAAGCTGCAAATGTAATCCCCTGACGAAAGGGGCCTTGTCGTATGAAATCATGGGCCAGCGTCGAGTGTTCAAATATTTCAAATAGTCTGTCAAAGTCATGTTGTACGACTCTCATATGATCGAACCACCACTGCCAAGTGAACTGTCGCCATAAAATGACCGCAGAAAATATCTATGCGTTAAGTGTTTTGAACTATGGAGGACAACTTGATATATCTTGAAATCATCATAACGCTTAATAACTATCTCGGGTCCCTTGGGAAGGATACTCGGGCTGAGAAGGTTAGTGTCATCATCTGTGAAGTACTGGAAACTAACTATGTGACGCTGTAAATAAAATGTATCACGTTATAGATACATGTCCATAAACAAGATTCACCCAAAAAAAAAAAAATTGCCACTTACCAACATTGCACTCAATTACAGCTCAAAAAATACAAATCTACAACCAAAAGAAAGAAATAACATAAATTAGTTGGAAAAATTATACCACAATAATATTACCCATTAAGCAAAAGGAAAGTAAAATACAATCCTGCAGAGAAGCACCCCTTTTCTTAAAGGTAGCAGATTCTAAACAAATTAGAATTCTTGCATCTGTAAACATGCTCAGGCGACCATTTTAATTATAATTTTGAAATATTATCTATCCTCAAATTGATGTGAGCCACCCATGATTCATGAAACATGCTCTTTCATAACTCCTAAATACAAATTGACAATGATACACCCAAAACCCGCCGAATTTCCAAAACAAGGCATACTTATCTTTTTGGACAAAACATCAAGAATCAACATATATAAAACCTTCATATACGGATCAAAAACATAAATAAAAATAAAACCTTTGAATCTGAATCTTTCCCTTTAAATTCAAATTATGATATGATATTAGAAATCTAACCAGCATTTCAAACTTTCTACATTAACCTAATCATGGAGACAATCTAGCCTTTTAAAAAGTCTTTCTAACACACAGAAAAAGAAAGGTAAAAGTTTCACCAAATTTTGACAAAAAATCTCAAGATCAATTCCTTTTAACTTCGAAAAAATAAAGAACATTAACAAGAGAACTAGAGAGCTCGAGGGCTCTGTTTTAAATACAGAATCAGGGAGTGCCATAAAAAAAAACAGAAAAAGAAACCATTATACTGTAAGTTTTATGTATATTGAACTTGTATTTCAATGACATCAAGACCGTAGTTTATATAACCCTAACGCCTAAACCAAAAAGGAAATACAGAACCATGCCTAATATATACACAATTAGTGGCGTAGCTAGGATATTAGGTTAGAGGGGGCACTTATTAATTATAATTTTTTATTTAAAAAAATCATGAGCAACATTAAGATTTTTGTGAGGTAAATTTAAACATAAAAAATTACATATTCATTATTAATAAGAACAAATCAAAATTCCATAATAGAGTGGAATAGCTCGGTGTGGGATGATGATGTAAGTTTGCAATTTTAGCACAAAAAATTATGAATCAAAATTCTTAATTTTAAAAAATAAAAACACATCATTTATAGCACAAATTATTATAAAATTTACTTAATTTTCGTTTGACAGAAAAATATTAAAGAGATGACATTACTTATAAATGATGTGTTTTGAATGAAAATTATTAAACAGTCTTAGAGTACCATATGGCGTTACCTACGTGATGCTCAAAGCATAGAAAATCACAAATCACACTTAGTGGTATGTCAACTACTTGAAAATAATGAGTTCATTATATCCAATCTATAATATTTTCGGCTACACTATTGATTTAAACTACTATATAAATAATACCACATAATGTTCCCAAAGTATCAAATAACTAGTTGTTGTTAACAATATAATAAATCTTTAGCCGAAGAACAAGTTAAGAAAAAAAGAGAATACATTTTATACATGGTGATAACAAAACAAAAAAAAAAACATTCAAAACAGAGGGGGGCACATGACCCCCTGGCCCTATGCTGCCTCCGCCCCTGTACACAATCATGCCTAATATATATATATATATATATATATATAAACACAATCATCTCCAATATATACACAAGCATGCCTATATACGATTATATTCTCTCACCCCCATTCAAACTTAAGGTGTTTTAGCCAAAAACATGAAGAGTTTGTCAAGAAGAAACTGAAAACGAGTAGTGGTGTGAGTCTTGGTGAATAAGTCAGCATGCTGTAAAGCCAAATGGACAATAGAAAGCAAGATAGAGCCAGACTGGAGCTGCTGACGGACGAAGTGACAATCAATTTTAATGTACTTCGTGCGTTCATGGAAAACAATGTTATGGGCAATCTGAATAGCACCACGGTTGTCACAGTGGAGAGACGTCGGAGAGGACTAAGGAATGCCCAAGGCAGAGAGGAGACAACGAAGCCAGACAACCTTGACAGTAGCATGAGCCATAGCACGATACTCATCTTCGGCAGTAGAATGGGCAACAACAATTTGTTTCTTATTTTTCCACGAAATCAAGAAATCACCAAAAAAACAGACAGAAAAAATAAGTAGACTTATAATCAGTAACATCACCAGCCCAATCAGTCTCAGCATAAGCCACCAAATCTAAGGAAAAGTAGAAGACAACTACAAGCCTTGAAAGATAGTATTGAGAAGATAGCGAAGAATCCGAACCAAAGCAACCTAGTGCAGAAAACAAGGAGTAGAAACGAACTAGCTAACCACATGAACAACATAGGCCAGATCAGTGTGAGTAACGATCAGATAGACTAAGCAGCCCATAAGCTCGCGATACAAAATTGGATCATCCAGTGGGACACCATCAGTAGTGTTAAGCTTCACATTAATCTCAATGGGGGTGTCAAAAATCTTAGTGTCAGTAAGACTGGCACGGTGAATAACCTCATTGGCCAATGACAAACTGCAGGAACAGATATCAAAGTACGATTAGTAGTCATCTTGGCAACAGAGGCAAATGTCTCCTCATAATCAATATCATACTCCTATGAGAATCCTTTGGCAACCAGGCGAGCTTTGTTGCACTCAAGAGAACCATCAGAGTGAGTCTTGACTTTGTAGACCTATTTGCAATCAACCAAATTTTTACTAGCAGGCAAGGAACTAACTCCCAAGTATTAGCTTTCTGTAAAGTAGACAACTTATCCTCCATAGCTTGAATCCAATTGGGATCCTGACTGAGGTTCTGAAAAAGAATAAATAGTAAACAAAAAAGTACAGTAGTAAGCAAACAAACATGTATTAAACTAATCCAACTTGTTTGGTGGATGATGCGCTTGAGTCGGATATCGGTGTGCAGCAAGATCAGAGTCGTCAGAAGTAGCAAGATCAACCGTAGGAGTAGAGACAACTAGTGGAGGAAAAGCCTGGTGACGAGAATAAACTAACAACGGAGAACGATGAGAAGGAACATGTTGGGGAGAATGCAGAGAAAATGGAGTAAGGTCATGGGGAATAATAAAGGTGTATTAATCAAGAGGGACATCAGAAGGAAATGGATCAATGTGAACCAAATCCTCTTTGGAAACTGGAGTAGTGATAGGAGGAAGCTGAAAGTAAGGCAGACGCTTGATAAAAGAAACCTGATGGGAGATGTAAAGACGATGCGAAATAGGGTCGTAAGACCGATAACCTTTCTGAGTAAGACTATAACCCAAAAAGACACATAGGACAGACCGGACACTAAGTTTGGTCCGATCTTTAAGAAGAATAAAACAAACAGACCTAAACGCACGAATGAGGAAGTAATTAGGAAGTTGAGAGAACAGTGTCTCATAAGGAAACCGATCAGAAAGAAGAGGGGTAGGCATGCTGTTAAGAAGAAAAGCAGCAATAAGAATTGCCTCTCTCTAAAATGAAACTGGAACTGAGGCAGAGAGAAGAAGAAACTTAGCTGTATCAAGGAGATGACGGTGTTTACGCTAGACTTGACCATTTTAAGCAGGTGTATCAGTACAAAAAGTTTGGTGAATGCTACCCCAATTGGCCAAATTCTCACAGAACTCAGTTTTAAAATATTTCCCACCCAAGTCAGATCGTAACAATTTAATGGTAGCCCCAAACTGTGTAGTGATCATAGACTAAAATGTACGATATATTTGGTAGAAGTTAGATTTATGAGTCATAAGATAAACTCAAGTATAACGAATGCAATCATCAACAAAGGCACATAGTATGAGGAACCCCTTTTAGTGAGAACAAGATAAGGTTCCCAGACATCAGTATACATAAGAGAAAATGGAGAAACAGAAGCTGAAGTACTTTTAGTAAAAGGTAAAGCTGACATTTTGGCAAGTTTATACCCCCGACGTTCATCAATTTAACTAGGAGAAACTTTATCCAATAATTCTGACTGAGTTAAAGACCGTAAGCGGTCAACAGACAAATGATCTAAGCGAGAATGCCATAAGTAAAACTGACTCGACTGAGAATCTAATTGAAATGAAGAAAAAGCAACTGGAGAGGTGGATAGAGGGAGATGCAAGCTTTCTACAACATAGATATGTCCAACTCTACGACCGATCCCAATCTACTTCTTGGATGCTTGATTCTGCACACAACAGATAGAAAAGGAAAAGATAACATCAAAACCAGAAGTATCAAGTTGATTGATAAATAATAAACTAACAGATAGTTGAGAAACATAAAGAACAGAGGGAATAGTAACAACAGACATGGCAGAGGGTAAGACAGACCCAACAGATCGAACAGAAATACCAGACCCATTAGCAATATTAACAATAATATGAGAGAGAGAGAGGGGGTGACAGTTTTGAAGTAAAGAAAGGTGAAAAGTCATACGATGAGAGGTACTAGAGTAAAAAAGCCAAACGAAAGAGGAGATAGCTGAAGAGGACCTAAACAAGCCTGACTAAAGAGAGGTGAGAGCAGAGGAAGGTGAGGATGGATGGGACGTGGACATGAGGTGCTGAAGTTGAGCCATCTGGGCATGCAAGAACACCACGTCAGGATCAGAAGCCGGAGCAGATGCAGTATAAGTAGCAGGAGGTTGAAATTGTGTCTGAGGCGACTATAAAGACTGAGCAGACTGACATGCCTTCTTGGGATAGTTATACTACAAATGGCTCTTCTGATAACAAAAAACACACTCATCAGAGGCTAGTGGCCCCTTCTTAGGCTTCGCATTGCCCTGAAACTAATAAGGTGATGGGGTCGACAACGTAGAAGGCCGAGTATGAGCCAAGAAGACAGATGGAGATACAGTCTGATTGGCCGTCTTAAGATGGGTTTCCTCGGATAGGAGCTCACAAACAATAGCATCCACAGAGGTGAGAGGGGACCGATGAAGGATGCCACTATGAATAGCCTCATACTGAGAGGGGAAAGCCGTTAAGAATTGCACTAAATGACGTTGCTCCCGAAACTCAACATAAACGTCTAGGGCCTTGAGGTTAGATGGTTCCATGAGAACCAACTGATCCCAGAGACTTGTCATCTCAATATAAAAGTCTTGAATAGATTGATCCTGTCGACGAGCACTCTGAATAGCTGTTTCTAACTCATACCATTTGGCAAAGTTGGACTGTTGATACACACCTAATAAATAGTCCCACACCTTCTTAATAGTACTGTATTTGGAAAACATCATTCCAATACAGTCATCCACAAAATTATGAAACCATGTCAGAACTTGGGTATTATCAAAGTCCCAAGTGTCATAGGAAGTCAGATATCCTTCTTATTTTGGGTCTAATGGACGAGGAACAGAACTAGAAACATAGCCCCATTTTTTCTGACCAAGAACAAAATTCTTCATAAAACTAGCCCAATAAACATAATTGGCACCAGTAAGTTTATATCTGATGGCTTGGATTTTGGTGTTCGTCGTTATAATAGAGCAGGGATAGATTAAAGAGAGAATTAATAGGCCAGAGAGTAATAAGCAGAGAGAGACTGAAAACAAATAAATGAACACAAAGAGAGAGAGAGAGAGAGGCTGAGAGAGAAATATACGAACAGAGAGAGAGAGAGAGATATAAAGGAAAAGCCTTTACGATCAAGTCAGAGGCCAGCAAACCTGACGAACCACGATGATCGATGACGCAAGAAGCTTCGACCGTCAACCAGGTCTGAGGGAAAGAGAGAGGTCGTGAACCAGATAGAGCTAATGAGAAGATTCACAACTGATGGTAGATGAAGCAAAGAGCTTCGATCAACAACCAGGTCTGAGAAGAGAGAGATCGACAGTGATGTAGGCCGAAAGGTACCACATTGAGGCCACTTAAGTTACATTTTTAGTCTTTTAATTTAATTTATTTGGTGGAGATGATGTGTTTCGTGCACTTGTACAGATTTGGCAGGAAATATGAAAATTCAATCAAAAAGGGCGCGAAAGCAGATCCTCCGAGCAAGAAGTGAAGAATCCGAGCCAGCCAGACCACCGCCCGTGCGCCCAAGCTTAACCACACGTGCGGCCCACCACCGCTTGTGCTGTCCATATGGGCGCTCGAGCGGCCCACCTAGGGACACGTGCACGGAATTTTTGGTCTGTTTTGCTCCAAATAAAAGACGCAAAATAGCCAAAATTAGGGTTCGAAAATTAATTCAGAGAAAAGGGAAGCTAGGGTTCCAAAGAGGGGATATTCTACCAAAGCTTGAAGGAAACTTCCATGGGGGTTTCTTCCTCATCTTCATCTTCTTCCTCTTCTCACTCCTCCATGAGTGGCTAGTTGTCTTTTCTAGGATTTTGATGATCTTAGCCATGTAATAGGATTTATCATTAGCTTTAATTGTGAATTGGTTTGAATGGATGTATGGATGATTTAGAAGTTTTTAATATTCGTTTCTTTTATCTCTTCAAGCATTTTTACTCTCTGTGATTGTCTAATGCTTTCCATACATTAGTTTTCTTTGTGTTTGTATTCAAAGCACGAGACAAGTCATGCTATGAGAGACGGGTCGTGTTGCTATCATAGTTTAGAGCAAACGACTCGTACTACTTGCGATGATTCGTGCCTGTACGTTGAATGCAACAACCCTCTTGATCAATATTTCAAACTTGTAATTGTGAAATATTGGGTAGTTCAAACCGAATCGCAATTGGTGGCCAATGTTAAATCTCATTCATCTGGTTAGCGGTGAATTCTTTACCCTAGGATTTTTCCCGAAAATTAATATCTCAAACCCTAATTTTAGTTGTCAATCTTGTTATCCCAGATAGGCAACCCAAGAGGGGGGGTGAATTGGGTTATTAAAAATTTCATAATATTAAAATTAACACAATATTCAAAATTTTAATAAATAAAAAAAACAGAATAATAATTATCAATATAAAAATAAGAGAGATAGGGAGAGAAAATCAAATACTGCGATTTATAGTGGTTCGGCATGCCAAGCCTACGTCCACTCCCCAAGGAACCTCATTGAGAATTTCTTTACTATCAATTGAATAAATATACCACCAAGCTTGTGGATTTGGCATAGGACTTACTCTTATCTATTGAGCCTCACTCAACAATAAATGTCTTACCCTTACAAAATCTCTTAAAAAAATAAGGAATAAGAATAAGTGGTACTTAAACCCTCTTTTACAATAATTACCTCACAAAGAGTAGATATGAAAGTGCAAGAACAAAGGTTAAACTTAGATCTGAAAGTGAAAGAGCAGAATACAATATACTCAGAATTTTGGAGCTCACAGAAAATTTTCTCTTCAAGTTCTTGATTTTTCTCCACACATAACACTTCTATTTATACACAAAAATATACCCGTTGGACGCTCCTTGCTGACGTCATGGCTTACATAAGCACGCTCCTGACGTCATGGCTTACATAAGCATGCTCCTGATGTCATGGCTTACATAAGCACGCTCTTGATGTCATGGCTTACATAAGCACACTCCTTGATTTTAAATAGTCAACAAATGTTAATAATTAAAAAGATAAAAGTAAGACTAATTTTTTCTTTTCCTTTTTTTTATTTTTTCAAACATGGAGCCATTGTTTTTGTAGACAATTTTAATACAAAGTTCACAACTTTTCAAACAAACAAATGATTTGTTCCATCTATATATATAACTCCATCTTTTTCTTCTTGTTTGATTATAACATGATATAATCAATGTAGTGTAAAAAGTTTAATAGCGCACGTGATGTATTCTATTTATATTATATGCATTATATATACAATGTTCTAATCAAATATTTGCATACAAAAAAATCTCTTTAATAATATTTATGATGGATCTGAAAATATATGCCCTCTTTAAAATATTGTATATGTTGTAGAGATTTTAAACTAAATATATCCTACCATTACATTTGGATATATCACTTTTGTCAAAAGAAGACAACTCATTAATATCATATTTGTTAAGATAATACAACCAATCAATCATTTTTGTCAAAATAATATAATTAATCAATTTTAATTTTGTCAAAAAGTGAATAGTGATCAGCCAAATTTTCAAAAAGTGAATAGTAAAGTTTTCAAAAATATTTTTATTTAACTAATATTTAACAAATATATATATTTTAAAAAGATAATATTTTGTGTCAAATAAATATGTATATTAAAAAAAATCCAAATTGTTACAAATAATATTTTAGACATTTACAAATAATATTTTAGACATCATCAAAATTAAATAATATGATTAACAATCTCCCCATTTTTTATGATGGCAATATTCTATGGATTTGACACAAAATAAAATTGAAAAAATATTTGGTAACCCGGCAACATATAATTTTCAAAAGATGAAGAGAAAAAACAAACACATTTGACAAAATAATCTGAGCGGCCAAAAATAAAATAATGGGCATTCTGTCTTGTTGGAATCATTGTGGGGATTTTGGAGCATCTCGAGCGCAGAAAATATTGACAAACAAAAGATTTGAGCAGATATGCATCGAGTAATGGATCGATGGAGTGTATAAAAAGTGACACAGATCATAGGCAAAGGTATGAATCATCAAGTGTTAGAGAGAAAAATTTGTTTTAGCTTCTGGTGTAATCATGTCATTCCTTACCTTATCTATCAATGAGTCGGACCTGCATGAGGTGCCTGTAATGCAGACAAATGAGAGAGTACCAGTGGTGCAGGCACATGCTATGCCTGTAAATGAGGGTTCTAGTGTTATTGGTAATCGAAATGATATCGATGCTATTAATAACACTATGACTCTTAGTACACAGGCCATGACTGCAGTTTCTAATATGGTGCAATGATTACAAGCAAGAGTACAAGAAAATCAGCAATGGAGAGATGATGTGTGCTTGTTATTACAACATCTGTTTAATATTTGTAAGGAGAAGAAAGTGCTAAAAAGGAAAAATGCACAGTTGGATAATGCAGTGCATTATTATGCAACGGTGATAATGCCAAGACTCACAAAAATCGAAAATAGGGAGAAGCATGTAAAAGAGGCTCATGAAAAATTGTTGAGAGAAGTGAAAAAGAAAAAATCGATGAAGCCTTCTAAAAATTTATATGTAATCGAGTAATATTTTCTTTTTCTGAAATAAAATTTCGAGCATTTCTTCCTTTTTTATTTATTTATTTTATTTTTATTATTATTTTTATATATATAATTTTTGTTTTTTAATTCTGTCTTTGCACACAAAAAAATTTGTTTGTTGGTGCAGATAAGGAGTATGGCAGATAAGGAGGGAAAAAAATATGTATATATACTCCCCCTAAAATTATGCACAGAATATATACAAGCCTTTTATATATATATATATATATATTTTTATAATGATTGTTAATCCCAAAATATATGAGTCTCCCCCTGAATTAATGCACTAAAAATTATATAAATTTGAAGAAATAAATTACCAATCCACAATACCAAGGGCCATTAAGATCCGGCTATAAACAACTACACCAAATGCACTAGCATAAAAGGAGAACATAAAAATAAAAACAATTTCTTCAGACAAGGTAGAAGAAACCATTATTAAATCCAAGAGAATTTGGAGCACATACAACAAGTAAAAAAATATAACACAGTGCAATAAGAATTTTAACATGTTGATCGGTGATGACCTTGATGATCGGAAGAAATGGAGAAGATTGGGTAGATCGGTGACGAATTTGTGTAGATCGGCAATGGATCTTGATGGATCAGTCACGGATCTTGATGGATCGGTGATGGAACTTGATGAATCGGTAAAGATAGTGATACAGATTTCGGGTAGAGAAATGATGGAGTTTGGAAGATTGGTGAGGGATTTGGGTGGATGGTGATAGTGATGAAAGTGATGGATGATTTTGTGGATAGTGGAGTTGGTTGTAGGCTATGGTGAGGATGGAGATAGAGTCGGCTGAGGGTATGAGGAAGAAGGGGAGAGCGAGATAGCAAAAGAAAGAGAGAAAGAGAGAGTAAAGGAGAGAACGAGTGAGAGATAGAGACGGAGCGGTGAGAGAGAGAAAATATATGTATATAATTTTATTATTTTTATTTTTATTTATAATTATTATTAGAAATATTTTATTTAATTATTTATTATTATTAAATTATTATTATTTTTTATTTATAATTTTTTTAATATAAACACTATATTGGAGTATTCATCATACCAAGTTCAATTCTAATATAACAAAATTGTTTTTCATTCAGAGGCTTAGTAAAAATGTCAGCTAATTGACAATTTGTAGGCATAAATTCGAGTTCAATGTCACCTTTGAGTACATGATCTCTTAGAAAATGATGCCTTATTTCAATGTGTTTAGTGCGTGAGTGCTGAATAGGATTTTTTGAAATATTAATGGCACTTGTGTTGTCACATTTTAGAGGAATATGATCATAGTGAAGTCCAAAATCTTGAAGTTGTTGTTTCATCCAAAGTAATTGTGCACAACACCCAGCAGCGGCAATGTATTCTGCTTCAGCAGTTGACAGAGCCACTGAGTTTTTTTTTTTTGCAAAACCAAGAAGTGAGTAAGTGTTCAAGAAAATGACAAGTGCCACTAGTGCTTTTTCGGTCAAGTCTACATCCCGCAAAGTCGGCATCTGAATAACCAAAAAGTTCAAAGGTGGTTCCCTTAGGATACCATAATCCCAAATTTGGAGTGCCGACAAGATATCTGAAAATGCGTTTGACTACGGTGATGTGTGACTCTTTCGGTGTGGATTGAAAACGTGCACCCATACATAGACTAAAACATTATGTCGGGCCTACTTGCAATAAGATAGAGTAAAGAACCAATCATACCTTGATATTTCTTTTCATCTACAGGTGTACCTTGCTCATCTTTGTCGATTTTTATCGATGTGCTCATTGGAGTTGCTGCAGGCTTTGATGATTCCATTTCAAACCTTTTGAGTAGATCTTTGATATATTTCGTTTAATTTAAATGGATTCCATCATTAGTTTGTTTTATTTGTTGACCAAGGAAGTAATTTAATTCCTCCATCATAATCATTTCAAACTCACCTTGCATGTCTTTAGCAAACTCTTTGCACAAATTTTCATTAGAAGCACCAAAAATGATATCATCAACATAAATTTGAACAATTAGAATATCTTCTTTTTTGATTTTTATAAAAAGTGTTATATCAATTTTTCCTCTACAAAAACCTTTATCAAGTAGAAAATTACTCAATCTTTCATACCATGCTCTAGGAGCTTGTTTCAAGCCATATAAAGCTTTTGAAAGTTTGAAAACATGATCCTGGTATTTATGATTTTCAAAACCGAGAGGTTGTTCAACATAGACTTTCTCCAAAATATACACATTTAAAAAAGCACTTTTAACATCCATTTGATATAATTTAAAATCTTTAAAACATGCAAAAGCAAGTAACATTCTAATAGCTTCAAGTCTAGCAACTGGTGCAAAAGTTTCATCAAAATCAATTCCCTCTTCTTGATTATAGCCTTGAGCTACTAATCTAGCTCTATTTCTAGTAACAACTCCAGATTCGTCCATTTTATTTTGAAAACCCATTTTGTACCAGTAACGGGATGATCCTTAGGTCGAGGGGTCAAAAACCAAACTTCATTTCTTTCAAATTGATTTAATTCTTCTTACATTGCTAAAATCCAGTTTTCATCATTTTCAGCTTCTAAAAATGATTTTGGTTCAGTTTGTGAAACAAACGCTAAGTTACCACAAATATTTCTAACAGAGGAATGAGTTTTTATACCTTCCGTTGCATCACCTATGATGAGGTCTTTGGGGTGGCCATGAGCATACTTCCATTCTTTTGGTAGATTTGAGTCACTTTCTAGAAGAGCATATATTTCTTGAAGTTTCTCCATCGTCATTTCTTCTTCATGTTCGCGTAATGAATTTTCTTCAATTTTTTTTTGTAAATGCTCTCCATGCTTGGTTGATTTTCTACAATATCACTACTTACAAGATTCTTGGAAATAATATCGTTAGATTCATCAAAAACAACATACACAGATTCTTCAACAAGTAGAGTTCTTTTATTGAATACTCTATAAGCTTTACTGGACATAGAATAACCAAGAAATATAGCTTCATCCGATTTAGCATCAAATTTTCCTAAGTTATCTTTATTGTTATTTAATACAAAACATTTACAACCAAAAGCACGCAAGTGACTAATATTAGGTTTTCTACCTTTCCAAAGTTCATAAGGGGTTTTCTTAAAAATAGGTCTAATCATGGCATGGTTTATAGCATAACATGCAGTGTTAACAGCTTCCGCCCAAAAATATTTAGGCAAATTATTTTTACAAAGCATAGTACGAGCCATCTCTTCAAGAGTTCTATTTTTTCTTTCAACCACACCATCTTGTTGAGGAGTCCT